>NC_134930.1:4271817-5521817 GCF_051020765.1 Lasioglossum baleicum
ATCCATAGCAATATCGGTTGTCCTAGTGCATATGACAGCCCGCGGCTGTCTCGGCACGAAAGACCACTCCTCATTTTAACCATAATATCTCAACCGTCCGTCTGTCACTGTTCTCTTTTCTCTCTCCTGGTACCTGTAACAAAAACACAGTGACGGACGTGACACTCGATCGAATCCCGAGGAGGCATTGAAATAACCTCCGTCACCGGAGCTCTGCAAGGTCTGACCGCGGGTGCACGAGGATTTGAGGAAGACACTCGAACGTTCCTTGCCGAATGTTCCTCACGCTCGGCGGCTGGAGTTTTAACGAGATCGTTGGTCATAGACGAAGGCATTGAAATAACCTCTGCTGCCAATTTATCGCGAGGCTCAGCCGTGGGCGCGCAAGGGTTCGAGAAGGGAACCCGAATGTTTCCTATCGTTATGGATTGATTCGCAAAGGAGATCTCGGCTCCTGTTCTGAAGAAGGGAGAACCGAGGATTCCGTCGATGTTAATTGGGAAGTTTTCTTCCAAGACATGAAATTCGATAGGGTTTTGACCCTGTAAGTGTATTTTAATTTGACCGAGAGTTGGAATGGATCCCTCGGTTATTCCTTGGACTTCTATAGTGTTCGTATGATCTATAGGTAGATTTGGTTCTAGACTTGACGCACGAATTAAATTGATCTCCGAACCCGTGTCTAACAAAAATTCACACTTCTTTTGTAATTGAGGGGCGGAGATTTTTACGCGCGGAATTGGTGAGTCTGCAGCAAGATTTACTGCTGAGACGAATCGTCGGACTGGTCGTTCGTCCGGATAGCCGTTTGGGTGCGGGCTGTAGTTTGGGTTGAAGATGCGGCCTCCCGCCTTGGGTTGGCTTCGGTCGGGAGGCCGGACTCGTTTCCCGACCTCCTATTATTGTTAAAAGCGCGCTTACGGCACTCGTGAATATCGTGCCCGGGGACTTTGCAGTAGTTGCAAAATTTGTTAGAGCTTGAGGGGCGATCTGTGCGACAATCGCGGTACGTGTTTTGGTCGCGAGGATTATTTTCCCATCGCCGTTGCGGCGTCGGGGAGCGATAAGAGTCCCGGTTTAAGTTTCTCGAGGACTGCTGAGACGAGTCCGGTCTGTTATCGCGGCGTTCTTGAGTTCGCTCTGGAATGTCACGAGCGGACTCGTACGTGGAACGCGGGCGATACGGCCGGTTATCAGAGAAGCTGACTCGTTTTTCTTCGCGGATCAGTTCTCGTCGACGAGTCTGGTCTGACTCATACTGCCTGTAAGCAGAGATGGCTGCTTCGAAAACAGTGGCAGGATTTCGCGAAGGGCAATGAAGCACTTCGGCACGCAGCTGGGGAAGGAGACCTCGTAGAAAACAATCTACTACGAAGCGATCCAGCTCTTCGTAGTCAAGGCCAATATCTGTGGCATCTTGAATCGCGGTTCGAAGGTCTTTAACGCGATTGATGAAATCTAAAATGTGCTCATTTGGAGCTTGGAGTACACTTGCGAGATCGCCACGGTACTGGTCCACGAATTTGTATGGGCCCAGTACTGTTCGTAATTTCTCGCATAGTGCAGAAATTGTGAATATGTGCTGGCCTTCTATAGCGGCATAAGCACGATCGTGGAGTTTATTGCAGAGCAATTTTGTGAGGGCTCGCTCTGCAGTGGCCGGTACGGTGTCACGCGCGCGTTTGCATGCACGTATGAATTGCAGGACGGAAGACGAAGTTCCGTCGAATCTAGGGACAAGCTCGGCGGCTTGCTTTAGAGCAAAATTGCCAGTAGGTTCATACTGTGGGATTTCGCGTGGCTCTGGCGGTGAAGGTTCCCGCATATTAGAGACGTTACTAGGGCCTGGTGTAGGCGATTGTTGACGTATTGTTTGACTCGTGATTTGGATGTTATGAAGCTCTTTTCGTATTTCGTCGAGCATATTCTTTTGGTTTTGTGCGTCTTCTTCATATTTGAGACGCAATTTGGCAATAAAATCAGTTTCTTCTTTGAGATATTGCTCTCTACGGGCGAGGTCTTGCGCATAAAGGAGTAGCTCTTCCTCGGTCATTGGAGGAAGGTCTGCGTTAGGATCTGCTCGGAGATCCTTTTGAGATCGCGTGATTGGGCGAGACATTTTGAAAGATATAAATGGGATTTAAGAAATGTGAACTTCGTACTGACACGCGTCGGGGCTTATCAATGCAAATATCGGCGACCACTTCGATGTCCTACCGACTGCGCCAAATTTGTCACGTCCGTCACTGTGTTTTTGTTACAGGTACCAGGAGAGAGAAAAGAGAACAGTGACAGACGGACGGTTGAGATATTATGATTAAAATGAGGAGTGGTCTTTCGTGCCGAGACAGCCGCGGGTTGTCATATGCACTAGGACAACCGATATTGCTATGGATGCAGTCAAGAAGAGAACGTCCGACGCGGTTACAAGAAGTGTCCCGACAAGAATCACGCGCGAGATGATGCAACGAGAACGGTGAGTTTACAGGATTCAGCAATTATACAAGATATTATACGACTCACCGCAATGTTGTATTAACGCCTAATAATATTGCTGCAGCAGGAACTGGCGGTACTGGCAGTAGGTGTCGTACATCGGGTCTTCTATACAGATGTCCTCGAGGTGAGGGAGGCTCGGCAGCGGATCCACAGGCTGGTGCTGTTTGACGTTGGTGGTCCTTGGTGCGGAGCGTAGAATGACACGGTGATGTGTCGGCAGAGTGACATCACTGACGATACGGCAACGGACCCTGGGGACGATGATCGTGTCTCGGCTGTCGTCGTCGGCTATGTCGATTACCTCAGGACGATCGACCGGATGTAGAACTTGCGTCGGAGCTCGCGAGAGGTCCGCTTGGTTGACCTCTTTAGGAAGGTTGCAAGGGCAACCGTATACAGAAACGTAATCGGACGCGTCACACGGAATGTGCTCGGTGGTTCCCAGAAGTTCGGTCCACTCGGTAGTGGCAATGATTTGATCGAGCACCGCTTTATTTCTCAACGCGCGTCTCAATTTAGCAAGTTGATACTTGCGTCCCGCTCGACGTGGGCGTCGCATGGGTAAGGAATAGTAATGATGGAATATTAATAATATAATGAAAATGAACTTCCACTTGTTATTAACCTTTTTGGTAGTTAACTCGCTTCACGTCTATAGTGGCGGCTCAGCGTTTCCACTGCGCACTTTAGACCAATTCTAGACGTGGCACGAGAACTTCTCTATGACTCGCTTCAAATTCCTTATTGGCGGCTCAGCGTTTCCACTGCGCACTTTAGACCAAGTCCAGATATGTCACGAGTTTAATATATTCGATGCAAGAACTGAATTGGAAGATGGTGTTGAACTAACACAAGAATAACAAGATCGAAGCACTGGTATAACAACGATATATTAAATAAGAACTGGTAAGTACACTGGTATACAATATGTAAGTAGTATTATAATAGGAGTAGTAATTGGATTAATGAATAATGGATATTGTAATATGTTATAGGAATAACGTATGAGAATTAGGACTTGAGTTGAGTTGAGTTAGAGTTGGAATTGGAATTGGAATTAGGAGTGAAGGATCGACACACTTCACTATCGCGGAGCTAGACTGAACACGTCTGCTCTTGAAGTCGGAAGAAGCCGGACTGGCATGTCCGTGCGAGTCGCTGGCTGAAGGCGGACTGCTCGAGTCGCGAGATGGAGGCGGACTGATGCAAGCGTCCGCTCTGCCTTGCCTCCTTCGTTCGGAGTGGGGATAGCTGACGCTGCAGTCTCTTTGTTCTTCAGTTGTCGGAGTGGGAGAACCGCTGACGCAGCAGCGTCTTCGCTCCCGGGGACTGCACGTGCATTTCTGCTGACGCTGCAGTCTCGTGGCTGTCCTATTGCCCTCTACGAGCGTGGGACTGCTGATGCAGCAGTCTTTGGACTTCTCGACGTTTCTAGAAGCTTCTAGATGCTTCCAGAGTGATGCAATACTTTATTGCATTATGTGTCGTGGTGATGGGTTGAAACTGAGGTAAGGTATTGATCAAGGTGAAGTTATGGTGATGGGTAGAGACGGAGATAAGGATTAGAACAATCGAATATATGAGATCTTAATGCTATTGTTACGTCGGACGACCTCCGACGTTGGTCGAATCGAGGACCGTACCTCGATTCTAGGCTAAGACTAAATATTAAGTACATAACAACCTCTTAAACCCATCCTTCACCCACAACTTTCCCTACACTTGTTCAAACCCTCATCTACACTTATAACTTGTTTAAACCCTCATCTACACTTAACACTTGTTCAAACCCTCATCTACACTTACAACTTGTTCAAATCCCCAACTCCGCTCGAGTAAACGCCACCTCGAGAACAAAGAGATCGCAACGTCAGCAGTCTTGCACGCGTCACCACTCTGTCGAGAGCGAGGACAAAGAGACTGCAACGTCAGCAGTCTTGCACCCGTCACCACTCCGACGAGCGAGGACAAAGGGACTGCAGCGTCAGCAACCCCCACTCCGAGCGAAGGAGGCAACGCAGAGCTGCCTCTTGCATCAGTCTGGTGCTAGCCAGCGGAGTGAGCGGACGTGTCGGTCTGCGCTCACTCCATTCTCACACAACGACATCAGTCAGTCTGGCCCAAGCCAGCGAAGCGAGCAGACGTGTCGATCTGCGCTCTTCTAATTCGCGCTTCGACGTTCATCGACGTTTGTTCTACTATTCTATTCCAAATCCATTCCAATTCAATTCCTAAATCAATTCCAATTCTAACTCTTACTAACTCATACTCCGTATACGATTATTACGTTTAATTCATTTATTATTATACTACCAAGTTTATACTCAAGTGTACTCAACGTTCTTTATTTCAATATATATATTATATTTTACCAGTGCTACGTGAAGTTGATTTCCACATCATTCTACTAAATCCAGTGACAGTTTCTTTTCGAAATTCGAATCGTGCCCTCGTTAATCATACAGAACTCGGCTTGGAGGTCAGTTCGTCCGCTCCGCTGAGAAGTAGTGGTTGACGAGTAGACGTTTGGAAATAATAACTTTCCAAATCAGATAAACGCATTTAATATTAATAATAAATAATTGAGCTCTCGCTTACGTGTTCAACCTCGGTCACAAAGGGAGAAGCTTACAGCTCCGCCGAGGCAATACGTCAACGAGGTGACACTTAGTCAAAAGATTATCGAAGTTAAAGTGACAGTTTGTGAAAGGAAACATATCAGTGTCTAAAGTGAAGTGACTGTTTTAATAGTGCCCTCGTTGTCGCACGGTGACCCGGCTCGGAGGCCAGTTCGTCTGCTCTGCTGGGTAGTGCCGATTAACGAGTGGACATTTTCGAGTCAGGTAAATTACCTCTGGCCAGCGCCTACGGGGAACCCCTGGCCAATTTTTCTTTCACGTTTGGGACTTAGACAAAATCCGACAAAAGGATTTTCAGAGTATTAACTCTTCCGAAACAGTTCCTTCCATACCCATCCCTTATGCGTCGTACACGTCGTGCAGGCCGAAAGTATCAACAGAGATCAACCACGCGGATCTCTCGCGTTCTTCACCTGCCGCCAAACCGTCTGCTGGTCGCTACGAGATAGCCGATCTCGTTGACACCTCCGACGACGACGACGACGCCAGGAATACCATAAACCTGTCAAGTGACAACAACAACCCGCCTGCCGTTCGTTACGAGGTCATTGATCTCGTCACCAGCTCTGATGACGATGACAGCAGGAGCACCATAATCTTGCCGCACGTTCGCTGTAGGATCATCAAGGACGAGTACCTACCGTCCAACAGACGCATTGTCGTGCGTACCCCAGCGAGACAGCTGCCAAACCTTCCTCATCTCGATGAGATCTGTCTGGACGACCCGTTATACCAGACCCATGCTGACCGACGAGCTCAGCTCCTTCAACAGTACTACTAAGATACAACAACTAACCGGTGAGAATTCGTATCTTTTGTAACCCCTTTTGTTCCATGTCAACTCACCGCGTTCGTTGCGTCAGCGTAGAAGTATCGCCATCCGCGTTGACTGCTAGCGGGTGTCGGTCTCAAATGACTATCGGTGTCCTAGCGCATATGACTGCCCGTCTGGCTGTCTTGGCGTAAAAGACCGTTTCCTCTTCAATTCCACGTGCCGCCTCCTGGGGTCATCTTCTTTGCCTAGGACGTGGGGCGTGACGTAACAAAATTTGGCGCAGTCGGTAGGACACGAAAACGGTCGCCGGTAGTCGAACCATTAACAAATTGTTTTTGTACGTCTGACATTTGTTCTCTATATCGTGTGTCGAGTAAGAATTCACACTAATATCGCAAAATGTCTCGCCCAATCACACGATCCCAAACGGATCCCCGAGCGGATCCTAATCAAGACCTTCCTCCGCCAACCGAGGAAGAGCTACTTCTTTACGCGCAAGATCTCGCCCGTAAAGAGGAATATTTAAAAGAGCAAACCGAATTCATTGCTAAATTGCGTCTTAAATATGAAGAAGACGCACAGAATCAAAATAACATGCTCGATGAAATACGCAAAGAGCTCCACAATATTCAAGCCTTGAACCAAAACTTACGTCACCAAGCGCCTACACCAGGCCCCAGTAACGTCTCTAACACGCGAGAACCTTCATTATCAGAGCCACGCGAAACCCCGCAATATGAGCCAACAGGAAATTTCGCGTTGAAACAAGCCGCAGAACTCGTACCCAAATTCGACGGAACATCGATTCCCGTCCTAAAATTCATCCGCGCCTGCAAACGCGCGCGTGATTCTATCCCCGAATCCATAGAACGTGCCCTTACTAAACTAATCTGCAATAAACTTTCCGATCGTGCGTACGCTGCCATTGAAGGCGAAAACATACGTACGATCTCACAACTTTGCGATAAGCTACGAACAGTACTGGGACCCTACAAATTCGTGGACCAGTACCGTGGCGAATTGGCAAGCGTAGCCCAGGGCAACAATGAGCATATTCTTGACTTCATAAATCGAGTCAAAGATTTACGAACCGCCATCAGCGATTCTACCGAAGGACATTACGACTACAGAGAAATCGATCGTTTCACAGTCGAGTGCTTCCTTCGCGGTCTACTCCCACAACTTCGCAGCGAAGTTTTGCATTGCCGTTCTCAGAATTCGGCAGAGATCTTCGAAGCAGCCATCTCTGCATATAAGCAATATGAGCTGTATCAAAACCGTCGTCGCGAATCTAATCGTGACGATTCCCGCAAGGTAAGCTTCTCAGATAACAGAAGCTCCTATCGCCCACGCTCTTCTGACAATTTCAATTCTCGCGAACGCATCCCTGAACGTCGCGACAACAGACCGGATGAGCGTCGCGATAACGGGTCCGACCAACGTCGAGACTCGTGGAGAAACTCGAACCGCAACTCTTATCGTTCTCCAACTCCGCAGTGGCGATCCGAAACCCCTCGCGAACAAAACCCGCAGCGCGAAAACCGGGACCCGAATTCAAATCGCGACAGACGTTCGGGAGAGCCCCGCAAGTTTTGCAACTATTGCAAAACTCCCGGGCATGACATTCACGAATGTCGAAAAAGAGCCTATAACAATAACCTGCGCTCGGGAAACGAGTCAGGCCTCCCGACAGGAACGAATCAACAGCGGGAGGCCGCCCCAACAAAGCGCAACCAAACATTCACGCAGACCGCCGTTCGAACGAACGAGCTCCCCGAAGACCAGATCGACGATTCGTCTCTGCAGTTAACCTCGCAGTAGACTCGCCGATCCCGCGCGTACAAATCTCCGCCCCTCAGCTTCGCGAGAAAAGTGAATTCTTATTAGACACGGGCTCGGAAGTCAATTTGATACGCGCGTCTAGCTTAAAACCTGGGATAACCATTGATCCCACGAGCACGATCGAAGTTCATGGAATAACCGAGGGTTCCATAGTAACACTCGGCGAAGTCGTTATATTCATTCAAGGGACAATCCCTGTCAAATTCCACGTGCTCGGGGACGATTTTCCAGTCAGTGTTAACGGAATTCTCGGCTCGCCCTTCTTTATAGGAGGAGCTGAGATTTCCTTTGCAAGGCAATTTGTTTTAATCGGAAACATTTCTATTCCGTTCTCTAATTCACGCGCACTGCCGACTGAGCCCCGCGATAGTTCAATGACGAGGGTTATTTCAATGCCTTCTCCGAAAACGGAGGTCTCTCTTGAAAAGCACGCCGCAAGGACAGAGGAAGAAACATTCCCTCTCTCAAAACGTCGGGTGCAACCGGGAGAGATTCGTATCACATCGAATAATATCGTAGAGGAACCGGTCGATAAGCGCAAAAATCAAAATCAACAGTCCGAATCAAGGACTGCAGCAGACTCTAATGAGTTTGCCGTTGAGCCCCGAACAGCCGCCTGCATTGCAGTCAGCGTACAGGGCCCGAAACAGGGATATATCCGCCGCGTCAGCGTAGCGCCGGATGTATTCCTCGGTGACTGTGTAGTCACTAATCGCGGAGGCAAAGCGAGCCTCAGATGTTTCAACACATCTTCGCGTCCGATCTCATTCCGATTACCCGTGTTAGAGGTGGAAGAGATCGAGCGTTATTCAACTAATTCCGGGCACTATCCCGACGCATTCGGTAACCATCCCGACCTTTCTAATTCCGGTAACCATCCCGACGTATTCGGTAACCATCCCGACCTTTCTAATTCCGGGTACCATCCCGACGCATTCGGTAACCATCCCGACCTTTCTAATTCCGGTAACCATCCCGACGCATTCGGTAACCATCCCGACCTTTCTAATTCCGGTAACCATCCCGACGTATTCGGTAACCATCCCGACCTTTCTAATTCCGGTAACCATCCCGACGTATTCGGTAACCATCCCGACAATTTTAATCCAGAGTCCAAAGAAGACTCCCGCGAATTCAAACCTATGAAGGTTTATTCTACAAGCTCCGGTATCAAGTCCGATTGTTTCTATTCCGAGTCTAGGTTGAAAGGAAATGTCCCCGCCTTTGATTCTCTAAAGACGACAGAACGTCTACATAAAATAAAGCATAAAACTCTACCTCGTATAGACCGAGCATACGAGTCGATCATAAAAGATCATCCCGCGATAATTTCTAAATCAGAGTCAAAGAGAGTCTATATTTCATTTCAAAAACCTACCTCTGATTTTTCGCCGGAACATGATCTCTTCCAATCTAAACGGTCAAGTATCCGTGCACCGCAAAGCGAGTTTCATCCATCTAGGAATTATACGTCTGTAAAATACGCGTCAGCAAAAAGGAGAAACAAATTTCGTATTATACTATACCTCTGCGATAACCCGCGAACAATGATTGTAGCATCTCCTGCGACTTGCGATAAGAAACCCTCCCAGGAGATTTCATTACAGTCCTCCGCTGACGCGAAATTAGAATCCGCGTTAATCACGCGTCCGGTCAACACCGATAAGCGAGCGAAATCCGAAACCCAGCGTCGACAAAATCTCCTTCCACAACCGGAAGATAAGCTTGTCGCATCACGACTCAGCCCCTCGGAAGATAGGATCATTCCAGAGGAGCTCCAGTCTTCAGACAATTTCGCAACCACAAACATGTATCCGTTACAAGTTGCCATCCTATGCACCATTACCACGCAAGTTTATACCCTCATTGGATATGATTGCGGTGGACCGACACTCAACGTCACTACGTACTCTACCATCGATAACCTGAATTGCGAACCCGAAGATGTCACACCGATCGAGAGTTTAGAGCGAATTCAACTTCTGCAGCTAGCCGAGTTTTCGCAAGCCCGAGTCCTCCAATGCCACATTGAAATAGACAGAACGATCTACTACTGTGGCATGCATTCGCATAATTCCGTCGTCGCCAATGGTAGACAAGAGTATCTCCTAACCACCACCAGTGAAACATGCTCTAATCTACACACTACTGGAACTCTGTATATTACGCCAGCGGCACAGATCACAGGAGTCCAGCCAAATTCCACAACCTCTCGTAGCCTCACAATGGCAGGAGAAATCAAGAATGACGGAAGCTGCTCAGGCACAACCTACAACGATCCTTTTGGAACCTGGACGGACGTCGTGGTGCAAGCCATAATACGCATCACGATACGGGACTACATTGCACCGATAAAGCTATCCACAGCACAAATTCATTTACAATCCGGACAAACCTGTCCTCTTCAGAAAGGCAACTGCCTCGATTCACAGGACGGATACACATTCTGGGAACCCGCACCAACAGATTCATGCAGATTCAACAACTACGATGTTCTATACGAAGGGCTAGCGACCAAGCTATCCCCACAGTTAAAATCCTCGCCAACCTTGTATACAGTTGCCTCTCAGGATACAACATTTGCACTAACCGAGACAGGACGATCTTCAGTCTGCGGATTTATCATAATCCGTACAGAACATCCAAAACTGTTCATACTAGAAACGGGGAAGTCAGGGAAATTCAAGGAGAAGTCACCCACCCTCGTCAACAATCTCGACATATTCACCTATGTCAACAGCAAATTCGTCTACGTAGAGAAACATCTCCGTACACAATTTTCTCAACTATATAAGGACGTCATTCGTCAAAAGTGCGAACTAGAACGACAAATTCTCCAGAACGCACTCACTCAGCTGCACACAGCCCCTGAAGAAGTGGCAACCGCCATCATGAAAGACGCTGGATTTATTGCAGTCCCAGCAGGTGAAGTGGTCCATATTATCAAATGTATCCCAGTGACAGTCCAGATCCGGAAAACGGAACGCTGTTATGACGAACTGCCCGTCACGTACAAGAATTCTTCAAGATTCCTGAAACCAAAGGACCACATTATTTCAAACACCGGTACAGAGAAGCCGTGCAGCGAGTTACTATCTCCATATTACAGAATACATGGAACATGGTACCGACTCACTCCATCACTAACAGAAACTATTGCACCGTCAGAACTCCATCCAATCTCTAAGGCCACATGGAAATACGTGGACCCCAAAAACCTTGCGACTGGAGGCATATATTCGCAAGACGACCTCGACAAACTGCAGGATCACATAATGTTCCCTGTAGAAAAGGTAGCCGTAATAAATACTATTGCACAAGGCGCCTCAGGTAGACAATACGCAGCAGGAAATATTAACATGTTCAACCTGCTCGACGAAGAGTCGCTTCAACAAATAGCTGAATCTACCGCACAGAAGTTATGGTCAGGATTTACCACGTTCGGATCCGTAACCGCTGGATTAATAGGAATATATGTGGCAATTCGCACAATAAAAACTATTATCAGCACAATCATCAATGGCATCGCTCTCCATTCGTTATACGGCTGGAGCCTCCACCTCATCGTCGCCATCTGGAGTTCCTTGACAAGATTCTTCATTTTCCTGAAACAAAGAGACGAAACATACACATACGCTGTCAGATATCGGAAAAGTGAAAGTGAAAATGACATAAGTGAGCCCATTCCCTCCCAAGACCCCAATAAAAGACAGTCAAATAATGAACATTGCGATTATAGACTGTCGGACATTGCGAAACCTACCCCAACTCCTCGCGCAGAATCAGACAGCATCTCAGTGCATCCAGTGTTTCGTACTGTTAATACAGTCAACGTGCGCCGAGAACTGAGCTCCCTGCGCGGATCGCTCACTAACGATGCGTCTCAAGACCAAAAATTGTAATGCGAGCGTTCACCGAACACAACCTCGGACCGAGAGATTTCACTCCGAGAAATCTCTTCTCCGGCGAGGGAGGTGTTACGTCGGACGACCTCCGACGTTGGTCGAATCGAGGACCGTACCTCGATTCTAGGCTAAGACTAAATATTAAGTACATAACAACCTCTTAAACCCATCCTTCACCCACAACTTTCCCTACACTTGTTCAAACCCTCATCTACACTTATAACTTGTTTAAACCCTCATCTACACTTAACACTTGTTCAAACCCTCATCTACACTTACAACTTGTTCAAATCCCCAACTCCGCTCGAGTAAACGCCACCTCGAGAACAAAGAGATCGCAACGTCAGCAGTCTTGCACGCGTCACCACTCTGTCGAGAGCGAGGACAAAGAGACTGCAACGTCAGCAGTCTTGCACCCGTCACCACTCCGACGAGCGAGGACAAAGGGACTGCAGCGTCAGCAACCCCCACTCCGAGCGAAGGAGGCAACGCAGAGCTGCCTCTTGCATCAGTCTGGTGCTAGCCAGCGGAGTGAGCGGACGTGTCGGTCTGCGCTCACTCCATTCTCACACAACGACATCAGTCAGTCTGGCCCAAGCCAGCGAAGCGAGCAGACGTGTCGATCTGCGCTCTTCTAATTCGCGCTTCGACGTTCATCGACGTTTGTTCTACTATTCTATTCCAAATCCATTCCAATTCAATTCCTAAATCAATTCCAATTCTAACTCTTACTAACTCATACTCCGTATACGATTATTACGTTTAATTCATTTATTATTATACTACCAAGTTTATACTCAAGTGTACTCAACGTTCTTTATTTCAATATGTTACACGAACCCTTTAGGGAACTGAGGATCCGTGAACGATAAATGCGTTGGACTCGCGTGAAGAAGGACAGGAGAAAATTCGGTCGGAGATTGGATATTCGTGAGAGGTTTCAGTCAATCGTTCCACCCGCGTGTTACGGTTCACAAAACAAGCACTTTATTGTTGCTGAGGCTACGGACGCACTTTAACCCGAAAGAACAGAGCTCGCAGGGGAGATTATTCTACGTGTTTCTCGCAGAGGAGATTATCGGTCGTTTTTGAAACTTGCTCGTAGCTATTATATAATTCGCGTGTGTACTCGCAGAGGAGGTTACAACGGAACGCGCCTTCAAACTGGCTGGGGGTCCTATTTACCGGTAATCGGTGGATTCCCCCACCGTACACACATACGGGAGCTCGCTTCGAGGTGAAGACTCGCCGCGGTGCTGTAGGGACGACGAGGGGGGTGGTCGCGGCGCTGAATCATACGAAACTGTATCGTTCGCGTTTAACAAACCGCCCGCCTTGCGCGGTCGCGCAACAGAAACGGATAATCTATATATCTCGAAGAGCTCCCCATACATACGTACACATACACACACATACTAACTATTTACAATATTTACAATGTTTCGGATGACGACACCTGGGCCGACGGCCGGCCGCGACTATTATGTCACGTAGGTCGTGACGTCGCACGCTCGACAACATTATTCGGGGGGTGCCTTCAGTTGTTTACTGGTAACTGGCAGACACGAGTGATGGGTCGTTTATATGTTGAGGACGCGGTCTTAACCTCCACCACTCGTACGTGGCCGTCTTTACCTGGGAACGTTTTTACGACCCTCCCTAATTCCCATTTGTTAGGAGGTAGTAGGGGGTTGTCCAAGAGGACTACCGCTCCTACAGTCAGATCCTTTTGTTCAGTTTGCCATTTGTACCGCGACTGCAGTTCCTGCAAGTACTCGCGGGACCATACGCGCCACAGCAGTTCGTGGAATTTTTGCACTTGTTGCCATCGTGATAAGTGCGTTGTCGGCTCGTCAATCACGGGAGGAACCGGACGTGAAATCAGCGGACTACCGGTTAAAAAGTGCCCTGGCGTAAGGATTTCAAGACACTCTGGGTCGTCGCGCACCCGAGTAATCGGACGCGAGTTTAACGTGGCTTCCACCTTGCAAAGCAGTGTGGACATCTCTTCGGAGGTTGACGCGAACGACCCCATGATACGACGAAGATGATGCTTGGTTGACCGGACTGCGGCTTCCTGCATTCCTCCGTGATGAGGAGCGCCCGGGGGATAGAACTTCCACTGAATAAGAAGAGTGGAGCATCGATTTTTCAATTCCGGCGAATTTGTGACTTCGACGAAGTGTCGAGCGAGTTCGTTGGACGCGCCTACGAAATTCGTGCCATTGTCGCTAGTGATCGTCTGAGGAACACCACGTCTGGACGTGAAGCGGTCGAAGGCTGCGAGGAAGGCAGCCGTGGAGCAATCATCAACCAACTCTAAATGGACCGCGTGAGTAGCAAAACAGATAAATACTGCAATGTATTTTTTATAAGTTCGCTTTCCGCGCCCGGGTGCGTCTCGTACTTGGTAGGGACCGGCGTAATCGACTCCAATGTGAGAGAATGGAGGGGACGGACGGCAACGTGACGTCACGAGGTCTTGCATTACCTGCGTTGCAGTTTCCGCCCGCCAACGCGCGCATTTGACGCACTTATGAATCACGCGACGGACCGAATTACGCAACCCTAGGATCCAATATTTTTGTCTTGTTGTGTACGTCGTGATTTGATTTCCGCCATGCAAGGAGAGAAGATGCGATTCCCGAATAATGAGGTCGGAAACGTGATGTTTCGGCAATATCGCGGGGTGCTTCGTTTCCCAAGGCAGAAAGGAGTTTCTGAGCCTCCCGCCTACGCGTACGACTCCGCATTGGTCGATGAAAGGGCTGAGCGGCAAAAGCGACGAGCCACTGGTCAACGGTTTGTTCCGCGCGAACGCGGCGATTTCGGTTGCGAACGAGCTGCGTTGGATTATTCGCAGTATTGTTATTTCCGAATCGCGTAGCTCCGAGACGGTGAGGAACGAGGGGGGCGCGGTGCTTGTTTGCTTTCGCACCGTGTTTATAAATCGCCGCACGTGACAGAATACGCGGATTAGGCGTTGCCAGCTAGAGAAGCGAGACAGAGCATCCCAATCTTTGATTGTGACCGTATTATGTACGGCGGTTTTACATTTTTCCTCCTCCGTTTCGTAGGTCTGCTGAACGGGCCAGTCTTCTTCGTCCCTCTTCAACCACGATGGACCCTCGATCCACAGCGTCGATGACAGCAGTGCTTCTGCACTTACACCACGCGAATTCAGGTCTGCAGGATTGTAGTGCGTCGGCACGTGTCTCCAGACGGCATTCGGCAGTGTGGAGTGGATCTTGGACGTCCTGTTGGCCACCATGGTCTTCCAAGCTGCTGGGTGTTTCCGCAACCATGCGAGGACAATCGTGGAGTCCGTCCAGCAAACTGTCTTCGTTACCGGTATCCCGATCGAGTGGGTCACGTGAGCGGCCAATTCAGTTAGCATGACGGCTCCGTTTAACTCGAGGATAGGGATAGAGACAGTTTTTATTGGAGCTACTCGCGATTTAGCTGTGAGCAGCGTGGTATGCGTTTCGCCGGTGAGCGACGTTACGCGGGCGTAAATCGCGCATGAAAAGGCGGCACGAGATGCGTCGCTGAATCCATGTAGTTGGATTTCGAGTGAGTCAGGGGCGTACTGGATCCACCGCGGGACCCTCATTGCGGTTAAAGCACGCCAGTCCATACAGAAGAGGTTCCAGGTTTCGCGGGTGTCGTCCGATACGCAGTCATCCCAGCTGATTCGTTCGAGCCATTGTTGCTGCATCAAGATTTTGGCTCGAACAACAATTGGAGACAACCATCCTAGAGGGTCGAACAACGTCGCAATCTCCGAGAGCAATTCGCGCTTGCTCATCTTCTCCTTTCTGACCGCCAGTTTTTGTAAGTCAAAATAGAACGTGTCGTCCGAGGGGATCCACCTGATTCCGAGGACTTTGAGTTCCGAAGCATTGAATATTCGCAGATCCACCGCGTGTGAATGTGTGGCTGCGGGAATATTTCGCAGGGATTCGGCATCGTTGCCCGCCCATTTTCGCAGATTGAATCCGCCTCGAGACAACAGCTGACAGACTTGTATTCTAGTCTGTTCGAGCAGCTGTTTGTCCGGCGCGCCCATGAATACGTCGTCGACATAAACACTGTTGCGAAGAATCGGGGACGCGAGGGGGTATTCCGAACCTTCCAACTTGTTTACTTCTTGTATAACGCGCATCGAGAGGTACGGGGCGCAGGCGGTTCCGTAGGTTACCGTATTCAATTCGAACGTCTCGAGATTACCGGTAGATTCGCTTCTCCACAAGATGCATTGATATTTGCGATCTTGTGGGTGGATGAGAATTTGACGGAACATTTTCTCAATGTCCGCCACTAGAACATATTTGTGGATTCGCCACGCTAATAAGATGTGAGTGATATCTAACTGTAACTTCGGACCAGTAAGTAGGATGTCGTTTAAGGAGTATCCGCTAGACGTTTGGCTCGACGCATTAAAAACGACTCTGAGCTTTGTAGTCAAGCTTTCCTCTCGGAGAACGGCGCGATGTGGAATGTAATTCCTGGAACGGTCGATGCCATCGAGACGGTTCATGTGGCCGAGCGACTCATACTCGCGGATGAACGCATTATATTCGCATTTTACCGCCTCGTTTTCGCGTAGTTTCCGGGTCAGACGTGCCAGTGACGCGGTGGCTCCTCGGAGTGAATCTCCGAGGAAGTCCTCGGGGACCGACTTGAGAAACGGTAACCGCACCACGAATCTGCCGGTAGCGTCGCGCGAGTAGGTTTTTTCGAAGTGCCGCTCGCATTCTATTTCCAAGGGAGTGAGGATACGCGTTTCAGGGACCGCTTCCGTTTCCCAAAAACGAGTTAACGCACGTTCGAGTGGATCCGTGATTGTCCCGTGATGCGTGGTAACCGCGACGCGATGGTTTTCCGGGGTGTTGATGCATCCGGACAAGATCCAACCGAATACCGTATTTTGCGCAATCGGTCCTTGGTTACTGGGGAGTCGAACGCCAGGTCGTAGAATTTGCGCGAAGATATCCGCGCCTAGGAGCAATTCGATACGTTGCTTTGATGCGGGCTCGGGGTCCGCGAGCGCGAGATCGAACAGGGCGCTGTAATTTTCCATCTGGATCGCCGGCGGCGCGTACTGCGTTATACCGCGCACTATGAACGCACGGGTTAACAGTGCTGGTGACTCCTGTTTGGACGAACCTATCTGCAGTTGCACACTATAATCAATGGTGCTTGTTCGTTCGCCGCCGAGACCAGTCACGGAAATCGGTGCTCGGACTTTTTGTAAACGTAGCTGCTGTACAAGATTGGTGGACACGAACGAGGATTGAGACCCCTGGTCTAATAGCGCGCGGGCTAATCGCGACTGACCGTTGGGCGCGAAAACTTTGACCATTGCGGTAGCCAGTAGGACAGTCTGAATGCCATTCGGACTGGCTTCGGCGAAATGTGTCGCAACGTTACTACCGATTTCTTCTGAATTCACGGGCCGCGCAGGGGCTTGAGCCGATAACGGTGTCTGAAGAGTGGTAGACGCGTCTAATCTCGAGGGCTGGACCGAAGATGCATGGTTTCGGTAACCACTCGTTTTGGGTCTGCTGAGGGCCCTGGATTCTCCGCGGTGCAGCAATGTGTGGTGCTTTTCACCACACTGTCTACACACGTTTGTGCTCGGGCAATTCGACACGGTGTGATTCGCGCCGAGGCAATTTATGCACGCGTGTTGACTTTTCAGCGTCTCGAAGCGCGCTAGTGGCGAGAGGCTACGGAACATGCTACAGTCGCGGGGTACGTGCGCTTCTTTGCAAAGAAAGCAAGTAGGAGACGGCCTACTTTCTTCAATCACGTGCGCGTTCGTTTTTTGTCGTAACGGTTTCGCAGGACCCGCGGAGGATTGTAGTTGTTGCGTCGGTTGATTGGACATCTTAACCGCCGCGGTTTGTTCTAAAACAAACTTTTCCATCGCCGCGTATGTTGGGTAGGTTCGTGCATCTCCGAGGGTTTTGTTCCACTCCGTTTCTAATTCGCGGTCGAACTTGCTCGAAACGAAATAAACGAGATGATCCTCTTTCGTGCCTCTACCTAACTTGTACAACGCCTCGAGGGTGTTACGATAATGAATCGTGAACTGATTCAGCGAGTCGAGCTGCGACAATTTGATCGATTTCAAGGAATAAAGTTTTTGCATCAGCGTATGTACAATGACTCGTTCGTTATCGTAAATTTCCTTGAGACGTGTCCAGCCGATCTGGAAGTTCGCGTCCGTTACATCGAGGTGCTGTATCGATTCTAGTGCTTCGCCCGACAATGCGCTAAGCAAGTACTGCAATCGTTCTGAGCCCGTCAAGGTTTCGTTTACAATTACCGCGGAATTGAATCGCGATTCGAACGATTTCCAACGCGTGTAATCGCCGTCAAATTTCGGGAGTTCGATCCGGGGTAATTTAACATGCGCGGGACGAGTTACCATGCTAGCTGGAAACGCCATAGATGAATTCGCCGCAGGGGGTGTGATGGGGGGGCGTAGATGGGCCAGCTGCTCCCGTAGGTAGGACCAGCCATCAAGGTACGCGTCCTCCATCCGATCCATTGTTCCGGCCTTGAAGTAAGGTAGGTCTTCTTTCGTCCGGTCCGCTTTCCGGTACGCTTGGAGGTACCCGTTGAAAGAAGTAATCTGGGTCCAGGTCTCCTGATACATGGTCAGCCTGGTGTCCAGATACTCCACGGTGTAGTTGTCGACCCCTTTTTTCTTCGTATTCGCCAATATTTTCGTGAGTTGAGCAAACGCCTGTGTTTGCCGCTCCAGCACCGCTTCGAAGGTCTCCGTGACACTTGTATTCATGTTCACAGCGTGTTTTTACTTTGAAAGTCACGAGACCCGACACGAACGTTTGAAATGGACGGTTGGTTTCGCCTCTAACGTTTTCCGAACGATCCAGGTTTCTTCACTAATCCGGCTCGAAGGACCAAAAACTATTACACGAACCCTTTAGGGAACTGAGGATCCGTGAACGATAAATGCGTTGGACTCGCGTGAAGAAGGACAGGAGAAAATTCGGTCGGAGATTGGATATTCGTGAGAGGTTTCAGTCAATCGTTCCACCCGCGTGTTACGGTTCACAAAACAAGCACTTTATTGTTGCTGAGGCTACGGACGCACTTTAACCCGAAAGAACAGAGCTCGCAGGGGAGATTATTCTACGTGTTTATCGCAGAGGAGATTATCGGTCGTTTTTGAAACTTGCTCGTAGCTATTATATAATTCGCGTGTGTACTCGCAGAGGAGGTTACAACGGAACGCGCCTTCAAACTGGCTGGGGGTCCTATTTACCGGTAATCGGTGGATTCCCCCACCGTACACACATACGGGAGCTCGCTTCGAGGTGAAGACTCGCCGCGGTGCTGTAGGGACGACGAGGGGGGTGGTCGCGGCGCTGAATCATACGAAACTGTATCGTTCGCGTTTAACACAATATATATATTATATTTTACCAGTGCTACGTGAAGTTGATTTCCACATCATTCTACTAAATCCAGTGACAGTTTCTTTTCGAAATTCGAATCGTGCCCTCGTTAATCATACAGAACTCGGCTTGGAGGTCAGTTCGTCCGCTCCGCTGAGAAGTAGTGGTTGACGAGTAGACGTTTGGAAATAATAACTTTCCAAATCAGATAAACGCATTTAATATTAATAATAAATAATTGAGCTCTCGCTTACGTGTTCAACCTCGGTCACAAAGGGAGAAGCTTACAGCTCCGCCGAGGCAATACGTCAACGAGGTGACACTTAGTCAAAAGATTATCGAAGTTAAAGTGACAGTTTGTGAAAGGAAACATATCAGTGTCTAAAGTGAAGTGACTGTTTTAATAGTGCCCTCGTTGTCGCACGGTGACCCGGCTCGGAGGCCAGTTCGTCTGCTCTGCTGGGTAGTGCCGATTAACGAGTGGACATTTTCGAGTCAGGTAAATTACCTCTGGCCAGCGCCTACGGGGAACCCCTGGCCAATTTTTCTTTCACGTTTGGGACTTAGACAAAATCCGACAAAAGGATTTTCAGAGTATTAACTCTTCCGAAACAGTTCCTTCCATACCCATCCCTTATGCGTCGTACACGTCGTGCAGGCCGAAAGTATCAACAGAGATCAACCACGCGGATCTCTCGCGTTCTTCACCTGCCGCCAAACCGTCTGCTGGTCGCTACGAGATAGCCGATCTCGTTGACACCTCCGACGACGACGACGACGCCAGGAATACCATAAACCTGTCAAGTGACAACAACAACCCGCCTGCCGTTCGTTACGAGGTCATTGATCTCGTCACCAGCTCTGATGACGATGACAGCAGGAGCACCATAATCTTGCCGCACGTTCGGTGTAGGATCATCAAGGACGAGTACCTACCGTCCAACAGACGCATTGTCGTGCGTACCCCAGCGAGACAGCTGCCAAACCTTCCTCATCTCGATGAGATCTGTCTGGACGACCCGTTATACCAGACCCATGCTGACCGACGAGCTCAGCTCCTTCAACAGTACTACTAAGATACAACAACTAACCGGTGAGAATTCGTATCTTTTGTAACCCCTTTTGTTCCATGTCAACTCACCGCGTTCGTTGCGTCAGCGTAGAAGTATCGCCATCCGCGTTGACTGCTAGCGGGTGTCGGTCTCAAATGACTATCGGTGTCCTAGCGCATATGACTGCCCGTCTGGCTGTCTTGGCGTAAAAGACCGTTTCCTCTTCAATTCCACGTGCCGCCTCCTGGGGTCATCTTCTTTGCCTAGGACGTGGGGCGTGACGTAACACTATGCTCTTATGTCTAGGGGACGGTGTGTGGATCTTATGCAGATCAGACCTTGTATACATAGTGTGTGTACAAGGCCAACGTCGTACATCGGACGACGTAACACCGGAGTTAGAATAAGAATCGGGCTGGTTACCGGAGTTAGTATAATGATCGGGCTGGTTACCGGAGTTAGTATAAGAATCGGGCTGGTTACCGGAGTTAGTATGAGAATCGGGCTGGTTACCGGAGTTAGTATAAGAATCGGGCTGGTTACCGGAGTTAGTAAGGTCGGGATGGTTACCGAATGCGTCGGGATGATACCCGGAATTGGAAAGGTCGGGATGGTTACCGAATGCGTCGGGATGATACCCGGAATTGGAAAGGTCGGGATGGTTACCGAATGCGTCGGGATGATACCCGGAGGTAGAAAGGTCGGGATGGTTACTGTTACGTCACGCCCCACGTCCTAGGCAAAGAAGATGACCCCAGGAGGCGGCACGTGGAATTGAAGAGGAAACGGTCTTTTACGCCAAGACAGCCAGACGGGCAGTCATATGCGCTAGGACACCGATAGTCATTTGAGACCGACACCCGCTAGCAGTCAACGCGGATGGCGATACTTCTACGCTGACGCAACGAACGCGGTGAGTTGACATGGAACAAAAGGGGTTACAAAAGATACGAATTCTCACCGGTTAGTTGTTGTATCTTAGTAGTACTGTTGAAGGAGCTGAGCTCGTCGGTCAGCATGGGTCTGGTATAACGGGTCGTCCAGACAGATCTCATCGAGATGAGGAAGGTTTGGCAGCTGTCTCGCTGGGGTACGCACGACAATGCGTCTGTTGGACGGTAGGTACTCGTCCTTGATGATCCTACAGCGAACGTGCGGCAAGATTATGGTGCTCCTGCTGTCATCGTCATCAGAGCTGGTGACGAGATCAATGACCTCGTAACGAACGGCAGGCGGGTTGTTGTTGTCACTGGACAGGTTTATGGTATTCCTGACGTCGTCGTCGTCGTCAGAGATGTCAACGAGATCGGCTATCTCGTAGCGACCAGCAGACGGTTTGGTGACAGGTGAAGAACGCGAGAGGTCCGCGTGGTCGACCTCTGTGTTCGGAATCGGACGGCACGGACAACCGTATACCGATACGTAATCTGACGCGTCGCACTCGATATTCTCGGTCGTTCCGAGAAGTTCAGTCCAATCAGTCGAACTTAAGACGCGGTTTAAGATGGCTGTTTGATTTAATGCCCGTTTGAACTTGGCCAGTTGATACTTTCGGCCTGCACGACGTGTACGACGCATAAGGGATGGGTATGGAAGGAACTGTTTCGGAAGAGTTAATACTCTGAAAATCCTTTTGTCGGATTTTGTCTAAGTCCCAAACGTGAAAGAAAAATTGGCCAGGGGTTCCCCGTAGGCGCTGGCCAGAGGTAATTTACCTGACTCGAAAATGTCCACTCGTTAATCGGCACTACCCAGCAGAGCAGACGAACTGGCCTCCGAGCCGGGTCACCGTGCGACAACGAGGGCACTATTAAAACAGTCACTTCACTTTAGACACTGATATGTTTCCTTTCACAAACTGTCACTTTAACTTCGATAATCTTTTGACTAAGTGTCACCTCGTTGACGTATTGCCTCGGCGGAGCTGTAAGCTTCTCCCTTTGTGACCGAGGTTGAACACGTAAGCGAGAGCTCAATTATTTATTATTAATATTAAATGCGTTTATCTGATTTGGAAAGTTATTATTTCCAAACGTCTACTCGTCAACCACTACTTCTCAGCGGAGCGGACGAACTGACCTCCAAGCCGAGTTCTGTATGATTAACGAGGGCACGATTCGAATTTCGAAAAGAAACTGTCACTGGATTTAGTAGAATGATGTGGAAATTAACTTCACGTAGCACTGGTAAAATATAATATATATATTGAAATAAAGAACGTTGAGTACACTTGAGTATAAACTTGGTAGTATAATAATAAATGAATTAAACGTAATAATCGTATACGGAGTATGAGTTAGTAAGAGTTAGAATTGGAATTGATTTAGGAATTGAATTGGAATGGATTTGGAATAGAATAGTAGAACAAACGTCGATGAACGTCGAAGCGCGAATTAGAAGAGCGCAGATCGACACGTCTGCTCGCTTCGCTGGCTTGGGCCAGACTGACTGATGTCGTTGTGTGAGAATGGAGTGAGCGCAGACCGACACGTCCGCTCACTTCGCTGGCTAGCACCAGACTGATGCAAGAGGCAGCTCTGCGTTGCCTCCTTCGCTCGGAGTGGGGGTTGCTGACGCTGCAGTCCCTTTGTCCTCGCTCGTCGGAGTGGTGACGGGTGCAAGACTGCTGACGTTGCAGTCTCTTTGTCCTAGCTCTCGACAGAGTGGTGACGCGTGCAAGACTGCTGACGTTGCGATCTCTTTGTTCTCGAGGTGGCGTTTACTCGAGCGGAGTTGAGGATTTGAACAAGTTGTAAGTGTAGATGAGGGTTTGAACAAGTGTTAGGTAAGATTGAGAGTTTGGAGTGGTGGTTGGGTTTAGAACAATTGGGAGAGTCGAGATTTAAGTAGTGATGGGTATTAGAACAAGTTTAGGGAAAAGTCGTGGGTGAAGTAGTGATGGGTTTAAGAGGTATTAGAATTAGAACAAGAGTTTGGTAGCGATGGGTTTAAGAGGTTGTTATGTACTTAATATTTAGTCTTAACCTAGAATCGAGGTACGGTCCTCGATTCGACCAACGTCGGAGGTCGTCCGACGTAACACCTCCCTCGCCGGAGAAGAGATTTCTCGGAGTGAAATCTCTCGGTCCGAGGTTGTGTTCGGTGAGCGCTCGCATTACAATTTTCGGTCTTGAGACGCATCGTTTGTGAGCGATCCGCGCAGGGAGCTCAGTTCTCGGCGCACGTTGACTGTATTAACAGTACGAAACACTGGATGCACTGAGATGTTGTCTGATTCTGCGCGAGGAGTTGGGGTAGGTTTCGCAATGTCCGACAGTCTACAATCGCAATGTTCATTATTTGACTGTCTTTTATTGGGGTCTTGGGAGGGAATGGGCTCACTTATGTCATTTTCACTTTCACTTTTCCGATATCTGACAGCGTATGTGTATGTTTCGTCTCTTTGTTTCAGGAAAATGAAGAATCTTGTCAAGGAACTCCAGATGGCGACGATGAGGTGGAGGCTCCAGCCGTATAACGAATGGAGAGCGATGCCATTGATGATTGTGCTGATAATAGTTTTTATTGTGCGAATTGCCACATATATTCCTATTAATCCAGCGGTTACGGATCCGAACGTGGTAAATCCTGACCATAACTTCTGTGCGGTAGATTCAGCTATTTGTTGAAGCGACTCTTCGTCGAGCAGGTTGAACATGTTAATATTTCCTGCTGCGTATTGTCTACCTGAGGCGCCTTGTGCAATAGTATTTATTACGGCTACCTTTTCTACAGGGAACATTATGTGATCCTGCAGTTTGTCGAGGTCGTCTTGCGAATATATGCCTCCAGTCGCAAGGTTTTTGGGGTCCACGTATTTCCATGTGGCCTTAGAGATTGGATGGAGTTCTGACGGTGCAATAGTTTCTGTTAGTGATGGAGTGAGTCGGTACCATGTTCCATGTATTCTGTAATATGGAGATAGTAACTCGCTGCACGGCTTCTCTGTACCGGTGTTTGAAATAATGTGGTCCTTTGGTTTCAGGAATCTTGAAGAATTCTTGTACGTGACGGGCAGTTCGTCATAACAGCGTTCCGTTTTCCGGATCTGGACTGTCACTGGGATACATTTGATAATATGGACCACTTCACCTGCTGGGACTGCAATAAATCCAGCGTCTTTCATGATGGCGGTTGCCACTTCTTCAGGGGCTGTGTGCAGCTGAGTGAGTGCGCTCTGGAGAATTTGTCGTTCTAGTTCGCACTTTTGACGAATGACGTCCTTATATAGTTGAGAAAATTGTGTACGGAGATGTTTCTCTACGTAGACGAATTTGCTGTTGACATAGGTGAATATGTCGAGATTGTTGACGAGGGTGGGTGACTTCTCCTTGAATTTCCCTGACTTCCCCGTTTCTAGTATGAACAGTTTTGGATGTTCTGTACGGATTATGATAAATCCGCAGACTGAAGATCGTCCTGTCTCGGTTAGTGCAAATGTTGTATCCTGAGAGGCAACTGTATACAAGGTTGGCGAGGATTTTAACTGTGGGGATAGCTTGGTCGCTAGCCCTTCGTATAGAACATCGTAGTTGTTGAATCTGCATGAATCTGTTGGTGCGGGTTCCCAGAATGTGTATCCGTCCTGTGAATCGAGGCAGTTGCCTTTCTGAAGAGGACAGGTTTGTCCGGATTGTAAATGAATTTGTGCTGTGGATAGCTTTATCGGTGCAATGTAGTCCCGTATCGTGATGCGTATTATGGCTTGCACCACGACGTCCGTCCAGGTTCCAAAAGGATCGTTGTAGGTTGTGCCTGAGCAGCTTCCGTCATTCTTGATTTCTCCTGCCATTGTGAGGCTACGAGAGGTTGTGGAATTTGGCTGGACTCCTGTGATCTGTGCCGCTGGCGTAATATACAGAGTTCCAGTAGTGTGTAGATTAGAGCATGTTTCACTGGTGGTGGTTAGGAGATACTCTTGTCTACCGTTGGCGACGACGGAATTATGCGAATGCATGCCACAGTAGTAGATCGTTCTGTCTATTTCAATGTGGCATTGGAGGACTCGGGCTTGCGAAAACTCGGCTAGCTGCAGAAGTTGAATTCGCTCTAAACTCTCGATCGGTGTGACATCTTCGGGTTCGCAATTCAGGTTATCGATGGTAGAGTACGTAGTGACGTTGAGTGTCGGTCCACCGCAATCATATCCAATGAGGGTATAAACTTGCGTGGTAATGGTGCATAGGATGGCAACTTGTAACGGATACATGTTTGTGGTTGCGAAATTGTCTGAAGACTGGAGCTCCTCTGGAATGATCCTATCTTCCGAGGGGCTGAGTCGTGATGCGACAAGCTTATCTTCCGGCTGTAGAAGGAGATTTTGTCGACGCTGGGTTTCGGATTTCGCTCGTTTGTCGGTGTTGACCGGACGCGTGATTAACGCGGATTCTAATTTCGCGTCAGCGGAGGACTGTAATGAAATCTCCTGGGAGGGTTTCTTATCGCAAGTCGCAGGAGATGCTACAATCATTGTTCGCGGGTTATCGCAGAGGTATAGTATAATACGAAATTTGTTTCTCCTTTTTGCTGACGCGTATTTTACAGACGTATAATTCCTAGATGGATGAAACTCGCTTTGCGGTGCACGGATACTTGACCGTTTAGATTGGAAGAGATCATGTTCCGGCGAAAAATCAGAGGTAGGTTTTTGAAATGAAATATAGACTCTCTTTGACTCTGATTTAGAAATTATCGCGGGATGATCTTTTATGATCGACTCGTATACTCGGTCTATACGAGGTAGAGTTTTATGCTTTATTTTATGTAGACGTTCTGTCGTCTTTAGAGAATCAAAGGCGGGGACATTTCCTTTCAACCTAGACTCGGAATAGAAAAAATCGGACTTGATACCGGAGCTTGTAGAATAAACCTTCATAGGTTTGAATTCGCGGGAGTCTTCTTTGGACTCTGGATTAAAATTGTCGGGATGGTTACCGAATACGTCGGGATGGTTACCGGAATTGAAAAGGTCGGGATGGTTACCGAATGCGTCGGGATGGTTACCGGAATTAGAAAGGTCGGGATGGTTACCGAATACGTCGGGATGGTTACCGGAATTAGAAAGGTCGGGATGGTTACCGAATGCGTCGGGATAGTGCCCGGAATTAGTTGAATAACGCTCGATCTCTTCCACCTCTAACACGGGTAATCGGAATGAGATCGGACGCGGAGATGTGTTGAAACATCTGAGGCTCGCTTTGCCTCCGCGATTAGTGACTACACAGTCACCGAGGAATACATCCGGCGCTACGCTGACGCGGCGGATATATCCCTGTTTCGGGCCCTGTACGCTGACTGCAATGCAGGCGGCTGTTCGGGGCTCAACGGCAAACTCATTAGAGTCTGCTGCAGTCCTTGATTCGGACTGTTGATTTAGATTTTTGCGCTTATTGACCGGTTCCTCTACGATATTATTCGATGTGATACGAATCTCTCCCGGTTGCACCCGACGTTTTGAAAGAGGGAATGTTTCTTCCTCTGTCCTTGCGGCGTGCTTTTCAAGAGAGACCTCCGTTTTCGGAGAAGGCATTGAAATAACCCTCGTCATTGAACTATCGCGGGGCTCAGTCGGCAGTGCGCGTGAATTAGAGAACGGAATAGAAATGTTTCCGATTAAAACAAATTGCCTTGCAAAGGAAATCTCAGCTCCTCCTATAAAGAAGGGCGAGCCGAGAATTCCGTTAACACTGACTGGAAAATCGTCCCCGAGCACGTGGAATTTGACAGGGATTGTCCCTTGAATGAATATAACGACTTCGCCGAGTGTTACTATGGAACCCTCGGTTATTCCATGAACTTCGATCGTGCTCGTGGGATCAATGGTTATCCCAGGTTTTAAACTAGACGCGCGTATCAAATTGACTTCCGAGCCCGTGTCTAATAAGAATTCACTTTTCTCGCGAAGCTGAGGGGCGGAGATTTGTACGCGCGGGATCGGCGAGTCTACTGCGAGGTTAACTGCAGAGACGAATCGTCGATCTGGTCTTCGGGGAGCTCGTTCGTTCGAACGGCGGTCTGCGTGAATGTTTGGTTGCGCTTTGTTGGGGCGGCCTCCCGCTGTTGATTCGTTCCTGTCGGGAGGCCTGACTCGTTTCCCGAGCGCAGGTTATTGTTATAGGCTCTTTTTCGACATTCGTGAATGTCATGCCCGGGAGTTTTGCAATAGTTGCAAAACTTGCGGGGCTCTCCCGAACGTCTGTCGCGATTTGAATTCGGGTCCCGGTTTTCGCGCTGCGGGTTTTGTTCGCGAGGGGTTTCGGATCGCCACTGCGGAGTTGGAGAACGATAAGAGTTGCGGTTCGAGTTTCTCCACGAGTCTCGACGTTGGTCGGACCCGTTATCGCGACGCTCATCCGGTCTGTTGTCGCGACGTTCAGGGATGCGTTCGCGAGAATTGAAATTGTCAGAAGAGCGTGGGCGATAGGAGCTTCTGTTATCTGAGAAGCTTACCTTGCGGGAATCGTCACGATTAGATTCGCGACGACGGTTTTGATACAGCTCATATTGCTTATATGCAGAGATGGCTGCTTCGAAGATCTCTGCCGAATTCTGAGAACGGCAATGCAAAACTTCGCTGCGAAGTTGTGGGAGTAGACCGCGAAGGAAGCACTCGACTGTGAAACGATCGATTTCTCTGTAGTCGTAATGTCCTTCGGTAGAATCGCTGATGGCGGTTCGTAAATCTTTGACTCGATTTATGAAGTCAAGAATATGCTCATTGTTGCCCTGGGCTACGCTTGCCAATTCGCCACGGTACTGGTCCACGAATTTGTAGGGTCCCAGTACTGTTCGTAGCTTATCGCAAAGTTGTGAGATCGTACGTATGTTTTCGCCTTCAATGGCAGCGTACGCACGATCGGAAAGTTTATTGCAGATTAGTTTAGTAAGGGCACGTTCTATGGATTCGGGGATAGAATCACGCGCGCGTTTGCAGGCGCGGATGAATTTTAGGACGGGAATCGATGTTCCGTCGAATTTGGGTACGAGTTCTGCGGCTTGTTTCAACGCGAAATTTCCTGTTGGCTCATATTGCGGGGTTTCGCGTGGCTCTGATAATGAAGGTTCTCGCGTGTTAGAGACGTTACTGGGGCCTGGTGTAGGCGCTTGGTGACGTAAGTTTTGGTTCAAGGCTTGAATATTGTGGAGCTCTTTGCGTATTTCATCGAGCATGTTATTTTGATTCTGTGCGTCTTCTTCATATTTAAGACGCAATTTAGCAATGAATTCGGTTTGCTCTTTTAAATATTCCTCTTTACGGGCGAGATCTTGCGCGTAAAGAAGTAGCTCTTCCTCGGTTGGCGGAGGAAGGTCTTGATTAGGATCCGCTCGGGGATCCGTTTGGGATCGTGTGATTGGGCGAGACATTTTGCGATATTAGTGTGAATTCTTACTCGACACACGATATAGAGAACAAATGTCAGACGTACGAAAACAATTTGTTAATGGTTCAACTACCGGCGACCGTTTTCGTGTCCTACCGACTGCGCCAAATTTTGTTACGTCACGCCCCACGTCCTAGGCAAAGAAGATGACCCCAGGAGGCGGCACGTGGAATTGAAGAGGAAACGGTCTTTTACGCCAAGACAGCCAGACGGGCAGTCATATGCGCTAGGACACCGATAGTCATTTGAGACCGACACCCGCTAGCAGTCAACGCGGATGGCGATACTTCTACGCTGACGCAACGAACGCGGTGAGTTGACATGGAACAAAAGGGGTTACAAAAGATACGAATTCTCACCGGTTAGTTGTTGTATCTTAGTAGTACTGTTGAAGGAGCTGAGCTCGTCGGTCAGCATGGGTCTGGTATAACGGGTCGTCCAGACAGATCTCATCGAGATGAGGAAGGTTTGGCAGCTGTCTCGCTGGGGTACGCACGACAATGCGTCTGTTGGACGGTAGGTACTCGTCCTTGATGATCCTACAGCGAACGTGCGGCAAGATTATGGTGCTCCTGCTGTCATCGTCATCAGAGCTGGTGACGAGATCAATGACCTCGTAACGAACGGCAGGCGGGTTGTTGTTGTCACTGGACAGGTTTATGGTATTCCTGACGTCGTCGTCGTCGTCAGAGATGTCAACGAGATCGGCTATCTCGTAGCGACCAGCAGACGGTTTGGTGACAGGTGAAGAACGCGAGAGGTCCGCGTGGTCGACCTCTGTGTTCGGAATCGGACGGCACGGACAACCGTATACCGATACGTAATCTGACGCGTCGCACTCGATATTCTCGGTCGTTCCGAGAAGTTCAGTCCAATCAGTCGAACTTAAGACGCGGTTTAAGATGGCTGTTTGATTTAATGCCCGTTTGAACTTGGCCAGTTGATACTTTCGGCCTGCACGACGTGTACGACGCATAAGGGATGGGTATGGAAGGAACTGTTTCGGAAGAGTTAATACTCTGAAAATCCTTTTGTCGGATTTTGTCTAAGTCCCAAACGTGAAAGAAAAATTGGCCAGGGGTTCCCCGTAGGCGCTGGCCAGAGGTAATTTACCTGACTCGAAAATGTCCACTCGTTAATCGGCACTACCCAGCAGAGCAGACGAACTGGCCTCCGAGCCGGGTCACCGTGCGACAACGAGGGCACTATTAAAACAGTCACTTCACTTTAGACACTGATATGTTTCCTTTCACAAACTGTCACTTTAACTTCGATAATCTTTTGACTAAGTGTCACCTCGTTGACGTATTGCCTCGGCGGAGCTGTAAGCTTCTCCCTTTGTGACCGAGGTTGAACACGTAAGCGAGAGCTCAATTATTTATTATTAATATTAAATGCGTTTATCTGATTTGGAAAGTTATTATTTCCAAACGTCTACTCGTCAACCACTACTTCTCAGCGGAGCGGACGAACTGACCTCCAAGCCGAGTTCTGTATGATTAACGAGGGCACGATTCGAATTTCGAAAAGAAACTGTCACTGGATTTAGTAGAATGATGTGGAAATTAACTTCACGTAGCACTGGTAAAATATAATATATATATTGAAATAAAGAACGTTGAGTACACTTGAGTATAAACTTGGTAGTATAATAATAAATGAATTAAACGTAATAATCGTATACGGAGTATGAGTTAGTAAGAGTTAGAATTGGAATTGATTTAGGAATTGAATTGGAATGGATTTGGAATAGAATAGTAGAACAAACGTCGATGAACGTCGAAGCGCGAATTAGAAGAGCGCAGATCGACACGTCTGCTCGCTTCGCTGGCTTGGGCCAGACTGACTGATGTCGTTGTGTGAGAATGGAGTGAGCGCAGACCGACACGTCCGCTCACTTCGCTGGCTAGCACCAGACTGATGCAAGAGGCAGCTCTGCGTTGCCTCCTTCGCTCGGAGTGGGGGTTGCTGACGCTGCAGTCCCTTTGTCCTCGCTCGTCGGAGTGGTGACGGGTGCAAGACTGCTGACGTTGCAGTCTCTTTGTCCTCGCTCTCGACAGAGTGGTGACGCGTGCAAGACTGCTGACGTTGCGATCTCTTTGTTCTCGAGGTGGCGTTTACTCGAGCGGAGTTGAGGATTTGAACAAGTTGTAAGTGTAGATGAGGGTTTGAACAAGTGTTAGGTAAGATTGAGAGTTTGGAGTGGTGGTTGGGTTTAGAACAATTGGGAGAGTCGAGATTTAAGTAGTGATGGGTATTAGAACAAGTTTAGGGAAAAGTCGTGGGTGAAGTAGTGATGGGTTTAAGAGGTATTAGAATTAGAACAAGAGTTTGGTAGCGATGGGTTTAAGAGGTTGTTATGTACTTAATATTTAGTCTTAACCTAGAATCGAGGTAAGGTCCTCGATTCGACCAACGTCGGAAGTCGTCCGACGTAACATTACCGAATACGTCGGGATGATACCCGGAATTAGAAAGGTCGGGATGGTTACCGAATGCGTCGGGATGATTCCCGGAATTAGAAAGGTCGGAAGAGTACGACTCGATTTCTTCCATCTCCAATGGGGGCAATCGAAATGAAACTCTTTCCGACGAGGTGTTAAAACACCGGAGGCTCGCTTTGCCTTTACGATTGGTGACGACGCAGTCACCCAGGAATACATCCGGCGCTACATTAACACGGCGGATATATCCCTGTTTGGGTCCTTCGACGTCGACCGCTATGCACGCAACGGTACGAGGTTCGAGGACGAATTCTTCGGATTTCAGAGGAGTCTTTGTTCGGACTCGATCCTCGCGCTCCACGATCCGACTTCTCGCAGTGTACTCCGATATCTCTCGAGTCTCCTTCGATTCCGGCCGGCTTTTCACGGCGTTTTTCTCTAGGGAGTACTCGATCGAATCCCGAGGAGGCATTGAAATAACCTCCGTCACCGGAGCTCTGCAAGGTCTGACCGCGGGTGCACGAGGATTTGAGGAAGACACTCGAACGTTCCCTGCCGAATGTTCCTCACGCTTGGCGGCTGGAGTTTTAACGAGATCGTTGGTCATAGACGAAGGCATTGAAATAACCTCTGCTGCCAATTTATCGCGAGGCTCAGCCGTGGGCGCGCAAGGGTTCGAGAAGGGAACCCGAATGTTTCCTATCATAATGTATTCATTCGCAAAGGAGATCTCGGCTCCTGTTCTGAAGAAGGGAGAACCGAGGATTCCGTCGATGTTAATTGGGAAGTTTTCTTCCAAGACATGAAATTCAATAGGGTTTTGACCCTGTAAGTGTATCTTAATTTGACCGAGAGTTGGAATGGATCCCTCGGTTATTCCTTGGACTTCTATAGTGTTCGTATGATCTATAGGTAGATTTGGTTCTAGACTTGACGCACGAATTAGATTGATCTCCGAACCTGTGTCCAACAAAAATTCACACTTCTTTTGTAATTGAGGGGCGGAGATTTTTACGCGCGGGATTGGTGAGTCTGCAGCAAGATTTACTGCTGAGACGAATCGTCGGACTGGTCGTTCGTCCGGATAGCTGTTTGGGTGCGGGCTGTAGTTTGGGTTGAAGATGTGGCCTCCCGCCTTGGGTTGGCTTCGGTCGGGAGGCCGGACTCGTTTCCCGACCTCCTATTATTATTAAAAGCGCGCTTACGGCACTCGTGAATATCGTGCCCGGGGACTTTGCAGTAGTTGCAAAATTTGTTAGAGCTTGAAGGGCGATCTGTGCGACCATCGCGGTACGTGTTTTGGTCGCGAGGATTATTTTCCCATCGCCGTTGCGGCGTCGGGGAGCGATAAGAGTCCCGGTTTAAGTTTCTCGAGGACTGCTGAGACGAGTCCGGTCTGTTATCGCGGCGTTCTTGAGTTCGCTCTGGAATGTCACGAGGGGACTCGTACGTGGAACGCTGGCGATACGGCCGGTTATCAGAGAAGCTGACTCGTTTTGACTCATACTGCCTGTAAGCAGAGATGGCTGCTTCGAAAACAGTGGCAGGATTTCGCGAAGGGCAATGAAGCACTTCGGCACGCAGCTGAGGAAGGAGACCTCGTAGAAAACAATCTACTACGAAGCGATCTAGTTCTTCGTAATCAAGGCCAATATCTGTGGCATCTTGAATCGCGGTTCGAAGGTCTTTAACGCGATTGATGAAGTCTAGGATGTGCTCGTTTGGAGCTTGGAGTACACTCGCGAGATCGCCACGGTACTGGTCAACGAATTTGTATGGGCCCAGTACTGTTCGTAATTTCTCGCATAGTGCAGAAATTGTGAATATGTGCTGGCCTTCTATAGCGGCATAAGCACGATCGTGGAGTTTATTGCAGAGCAATTTTGTGAGGGCACGCTCTGCAGTGGCCGGTACGGTGTCACGCGCGCGTTTGCATGCACGTATGAATTGTAGGACGGAAGACGAAGTTCCGTCGAATCTAGGGACAAGCTCGGCGGCTTGTTTTAGAGCGAAATTACCAGTAGGTTCATACTGTGGGATTTCGCGTGGCTCTGGCGGTGAAGGTTCCCGCATATTAGAGACGTTACTAGGGCCTGGTGTAGGCGATTGTTGACGTAGGGTTTGACTCGTGATTTGGATGTTATGAAGCTCTTTTCGTATTTCGTCGAGCATATTCTTTTGGTTTTGTGCGTCTTCTTCATATTTGAGACGCAATTTGGCAATAAAATCAGTTTCTTCTTTGAGATATTGCTCTCTACGGGCGAGGTCTTGCGCATAAAGGAGTAGCTCTTCCTCGGTCATTGGAGGAAGGTCTGCGTTAGGATCTGCTCGGAGATCCTTTTGAGATCGCGTGATTGGGCGAGACATTTTGAAAGATATAAATGGGATTTAAGAAATGTGAACTTCGCACTGACACGCGTCGGGGCTTATTAATGCAAATATCGGCGACCACTTCGATGTCCTACCGACTGCGCCAAATTTGTCACGTCCGTCACTGTGTTTTTGTTACAGGTACCAGGAGAGAGAAAAGAGAACAGTGACAGACGGACGGTTGAGATATGAAGATTAAAATGAGGAGTGGTCTTTCGTGCCGAGACAGCCGCGGGCTGTCATATGCACTAGGACAACCGATATTGCTATGGATGCAGTCAAGAAGAGAACGTCCGACGCGGTTACAAGAAGTGTCCCGACAAGAATCGCACGCGAGAGGATGCAACGAGAACGGTGAGTTTACAGGATTCAGCAATTATACAAGACATTATACGACTCACCGCAATGCTGTATTAACGCCTAATAATATTGTTGCAGCAGGAACTGGCGGTACTGACAGTAGGTGTCGTACATCGGGTCTTCTATACAGATGTCCTCGAGGTGGGGAAGATCTGGCAGAGTTGCTGCTGCTCGGTTCGGGACGACATTAGTGGCCTTGGATGCTGGCCGCAAGACGACACGTTGATGAGTTGGCAGAGGGACGTCACTGATGATTCGGCAACGGACCCTGGGAACGATGATCGTGTCTCGGCTGTCGTCGTCGTCGGCTATGTCGATCACCTCTGGACAATCGACCGGATGTAGAACTGGCGTCGGAGCTCGCGAGAGGTCCGCGTGGTTGACCTCTTTAGGAGGGTTGCACGGGCAACCGTATACAGAAACGTAATCGGACGCGTCACACGGAATGTGCTCGGTGGTTCCCAGAAGTTCTGTCCACTCGGTAGTGGCAATGATTTGATCGAGCACCGCTTTATTTCTTAACGCGCGTCTCAGTTTAGCAAGTTGATACTTGCGTCCCGCTCGACGTGGGCGTCGCATAGGTAAGGAATAGTATTGACGGAATATTTGTTACGTCGTCCGATGTACGACGTTGGCCTTGTACACACACTATGTATACAAGGTCTGATCTGCATAAGATCCATACACCGTCCCCTAGAAATAAGAACATAATATTAAGATCTCATATATTCGATTGTTCTAATCCTTATCTCCGTCTCTACCCATCACCATAACTTCACCTTGATCAACACCTTACCTCAGTTTCAACCCATCACCACGACACAAAATGCAATAAAGTATTGCATCACTCTGGAAGCATCTAGAAGCTTCTAGAAACGTCGAGAAGTCCAAAGACTGCTGCATCAGCAGTCCCACGCTCGTAGAGGGCAATAGGACAGCCACGAGACTGCAGCGTCAGCAGAAATGCACGTGCAGTCCCCGGGAGCGAAGACGCTGCTGCGTCAGCGGTTCTCCCACTCCGACGACTGAAGAACAAAGAGACTGCAGCGTCAGCTATCCCCACTCCGAACGAAGGAGGCAAGGCAGAGCGGGCGCTTGCAGCAGTCCGCCTTCAGCCAGCGACTCGCACGGACGTGCCTACCTGGCCTCAGCCGCCAGTCCGGCTTCAAGAGCAGACGTGTTCAGTCTAGCTCCGCGAAAGTGAAGTGTGTCGATCCTTCACTCCTAATTCCAATTCCAATTCCAATTCTAACTCAACTCAACTCAACTCATACATTATTCCTACAACATATTACTATATCCATTATTCATTAATCCAATTACTACTCCTATTATAATACTACTTACATATTGTATACCAGTGTACTTACCAGTTCTTATTTAATATATCGTTGTTATACCAGTGCTTCGATCTTGTTATTCTTGTGTTAGTTCAACACCATCTTCCAATTCAGTTCTTGCATCGAATATATTAAACTCGTGACATATCCGGACTTGGTCTAAAGTGCGCAGTGGAAACGCTGAGCCGCCAATAAGGAATTTGAAGCGAGTCATAGAGAAGTTCTCGTGCCACGTCTAGAATTGGTCTAAAGAGCGCAGTGGAAACGCTGAGCCGCCACTATAGACGTGAAGCGAGTTAACTACCAAAAAGGTTAATAACAAGTGGAAGTTCATTTTCATTATATTATTAATATTCCATCATTACTATTCCTTACCCATGCGACGCCCACGTCGAGCGGGACGCAAGTATCAACTTGCTAAATTGAGACGCGCGTTGAGAAATAAAGCGGTGCTCGATCAAATCATTGCCACTACCGAGTGGACCGAACTTCTGGGAACCATCGAGCACATTCCGTGTGACGCGTCCGATTACGTTTCTGTATACGGTTGCCCTTGCAACCCTCCTAAAGAGGTCAACCACGCGGACCTCTCGCGAGCTCCGACGCCAGTTCTACATCCGGTCAATTGTCCAGAGGTGATCGACATAGCCGACGACGACGACAGCCGAGACACGATCGTCGTTCCCAGGGTCCGTTGCCGAATCATCCGTGACGTTCCTCTGCCAGCTCATCAACGTGTCGTCTTGCGGCCAGCATCCAAGGCCACTAACGTCGTCCCGAACCGAGCAGCAGCAACTCTGCCAGATCTTCCCCACCTCGAGGACATCTGTATAGAAGATCCGATGTACGACACCTACTGTCAGTACCGCCAGTTCCTGCTGCAACAATATTATTAGGCGTTAATACAACATTGCGGTGAGTCGTATAATATCTTGTATAATTGTTGAATCCTGTAAACTCACCGTTCTCGTTGCATCCTCTCGCGCGCGATTCTTGTCGGGACACTCCTTGTAACCGCGTCGGACGTTCTTTTCTTGACTGCCTCCATAGCAATATCGGTTGTCCTAGTGCATATGACAGCCCGCGGCTGTCTCGGCACGAAAGACCACTCCTCATTTTAATCATAATATCTCAACCGTCCGTCTGTCACTGTTCTCTTTTCTCTCTCCTGGTACCTGTAACAAAAACACAGTGATGGACGTGACAAATTTGGCGCAGTCGGTAGGACATCGAAGTGGTCGCCGATATTTGCATTAATAAGCCCCGATGCGTGTCAGTACGAAGTTCACATTTCTTAAATCCCATTCATATCTTTCAAAATGTCTCGCCCAATCACGCGATCTCAAAAGGATCTCCGAGCAGATCCTAACGCAGACCTTCCTCCAATGACCGAGGAAGAGCTACTCCTTTATGCGCAAGACCTCGCCCGTAGAGAGCAATATCTCAAAGAGGAAACTGATTTTATTGCCAAATTGCGTCTCAAATATGAAGAAGACGCACAAAACCAAAAGAATATGCTCGACGAAATACGAAAAGAGCTTCATAACATCCAAATCACGAGTCAAACCCTACGTCAACAATCGCCTACACCAGGCCCTAGTAACGTCTCTAATATGCGGGAACCTTCACCGCCAGAGCCACGCGAAATCCCACAGTATGAACCTACTGGCAATTTTGCTCTAAAGCAAGCCGCCGAGCTTGTCCCTAGATTCGACGGAACTTCGTCTTCCGTCCTACAATTCATACGTGCATGCAAACGCGCGCGTGACACCGTACCGGCCACTGCAGAGCGTGCCCTCACGAAATTGCTCTGCAATAAACTCCACGATCGTGCTTATGCCGCTATAGAAGGCGAGCACATAGTCACAATTTCTGCACTATGCGAAAAGTTACGTACAGTACTGGGCCCGTACAAATTCGTGGACCAGTACCGTGGCGATCTCGCGAGTGTACTCCAAGCTCCAAACGAGCACATCTTAGACTTCATCAATCGCGTTAAAGACCTTCGAACCGCGATTCAAGATGCCACAGATATTGGCCTTGATTACGAAGAACTAGATCGCTTCGTAGTAGATTGTTTTCTACGAGGTCTCCTTCCCCAGCTGCGTGCCGAAGTGCTTCATTGCCCTTCGCGAAATCCTGCCACTGTTTTCGAAGCAGCCATCTCTGCTTACAGGCAGTATGAGTCAGACCAGACTCGTCGACGAGAACTGATCCGCGAAGAAAAACGAGTCAGCTTCTCTGATAACCGGCCGTATCGCCAGCGTTCCACGTACGAGTCCGCTCGTGACATTCCAGTGCGAACTCAAGAACGCCGCGATAACAGACCGGACTCGTCTCAGCAGTCCTCGAGAAACTCAAACCGGGACTCTTATCGCTCCCCGACGCCGCAACGGCGATGGGAAAATAATCCTCGCGACCAAAACACGTACCGCGATGGTCGCAGAGATCGCCCTTCAAGCCCTAACAAATTTTGGAACTATTGCAAAGTCCCCGGGCACGATATTCACGAGTGCCGTAAGCGCGCTTTTAATAATAATAGGAGGTCGGGAAACGAGTCCGGCCTCCCGACCGAAGCCAACCCCAGGCGGGAGGCCGTGTTACGTCGTCCGATGTACGACGTTGGCCTTGTACACACACTATGTATACAAGGTCTGATCTGCATAAGATCCATACACCGTCCCCTAGAAATAAGAGCATAATATTAAGATCTCATTATTCTATTGTTCTAATCCTTATCTCCGTCTTTACCCATCACCATAACTTCACCTTGATCAACACCTTACCTCAGTTTCAACCCATCACCACGACACATAATGCAATAAAGTATTGCATCACTCTGGAAGCATCTAGAAGCTTCTAGAAACGTCGAGAAGTCCAAAGACTGCTGCATCAGCAGTCCCACGCTCGTAGAGGGCAATAGGACAGCCACGAGACTGCAGCGTCAGCAGAAATGCACGTGCAGTCCCCGGGAGCAAAGACGCTGCTGCGTCAGCGGTTCTCCCACTCCGACGACTGAAGAACAAAGAGACTGCAGCGTCAGCTATCCCCACTCCGACCGAAGGAGGCAAGGCAAAGCGGACGCTTGCATCAGTCCGCCTCCAGACAGCGACTCGAACGGTCCGCTCCAAGCGAGCGACTCGCACGGACGTGCCAGTCCGGCTTCTTCCGACTTCAAGAGCAGACGTGTTCAGTCTAGCTCCGCGAAAGTGAAGTGTGTCGATCCTTCACTCCTAATTCCAATTCCAATTCCAACTCTAACTCAACTCAACTCAAGTCCTAATTCTCATACGTTATTCCTACAACATATTACTATATCCACTATTCATTAATCCAATTACTACTCCTATTATAATACTACTTACATATATTGTATACCAGTGTACTTACCAGTTCTTATTTAATATATCGTTGTTATACCAGTGCTTCGATCTTGTTATTCTTGTGTTAGTTCAACACCATCTTCCAATTCAGTTCTTGCATCGAATATATTAAACTCGTGACATATCCGGACTTGGTCTAAAGTGCGCAGTGGAAACGCTGAGCCGCCAATAAGGAATTTGAAGCGAGTCATAGAGAAGTTCTCGTGCCACGTCTAGAATTGGTCTAAAGTGCGCAGTGGAAACGCTGAGCCGCCACTATAGACGCGAAGCGAGTTAACTACCAAAAAGGTTAATAACAAGTGGAAGTTCATTTTCATTATATTATTAATATTCCATCATTACTATGTTACGTCGTCCGATGTACGACGTTGGCCTTGTACACACACTATGTATACAAGGTCTGATCTACATAAGATCCACACACCGTCCCCTAGACATAAGAGCATAGTATTAAGATCTCATTATCCTATTGTTCTAATCCTTATCTCCGTCTTTACCCATCACCATAACTTCACCTTGATCAACACCTTACCTCAGTTTCAACCCATTACCACGACACATAATGCAATAAAGTATTGCATCACTCTGGAAGCATCTAGAAGCTTCTAGAAACGTCGAGAAGTCCAAAGACTGCTGCATCAGCAGTCCCACGCTCGTAGAGGGCAATAGGACAGCCACGAGACTGCAGCGTCAGCAGAAATGCACGTGCAGTCCCCGGGAGCAAAGACGCTGCTGCGTCAGCGGTTCTCCCACTCCGACGACTGAAGAACAAAGAGACTGCAGCGTCAGCTATCCCCACTCCGAACGAAGGAGGCAAGGCAGAGCGGACGCTTGCATCAGTCCGCCTCCATCTCGCGACTCGAGCAGTCCGCCTTCAGCCAGCGACTCGCACAGACGTGCCTACCTGGCCTCAGCCGCCAGTCCGGCTTCTTCCGACTTCAAGAGCAGACGTGTTCAGTCTAGCTCCGCGAAAGTGAAGTGTGTCGATCCTTCACTCCTAATTCCAATTCCAATTCCAATTCTAACTCAACTCAACTCAACTCATACATTATTCCTACAACATATTACTATATCCATTATTCATTAATCCAATTACTACTCCTATTATAATACTACTTACATATTGTATACCAGTGTACTTACCAGTTCTTATTTAATATATCGTTGTTATACCAGTGCTTCGATCTTGTTATTCTTGTGTTAGTTCAACACCATCTTCCAATTCAGTTCTTGCATCGAATATATTAAACTCGTGACATATCCGGACTTGGTCTAAAGTGCGCAGTGGAAACGCTGAGCCGCCAATAAGGAATTTGAAGCGAGTCATAGAGAAGTTCTCGTGCCACGTCTAGAATTGGTCTAAAGAGCGCAGTGGAAACGCTGAGCCGCCACTATAGACGTGAAGCGAGTTAACTACCAAAAAGGTTAATAACAAGTGGAAGTTCATTTTCATTATATTATTAATATTCCATCATTACTATTCCTTACCCATGCGACGCCCACGTCGAGCGGGACGCAAGTATCAACTTGCTAAATTGAGACGCGCGTTGAGAAATAAAGCGGTGCTCGATCAAATCATTGCCACTACCGAGTGGACCGAACTTCTGGGAACCACCGAGCACATTCCGTGCGACGCGTCCGATTACGTTTCTGTATACGGTTGCCCTTGCAGCCTTCCTAAAGAGGTCAACCACGCGGACCTCTCGCGAGCTCCGACGCCAGTTCTGCATCCGGTCGATCGTCCAGAGGTGATCGACATAGCCGACGACGACGACAGCCGAGACACGATCATCGTTCCCAGGGTCCGTTGCCGAATCATCCGTGACGTTCCTCTGCCAGCTCATCAACGTGTCGTCTTGCGGCCAGCATCCAAGGCCACTAACGTCGTCCCGAACCGAGCAGCAGCAACTCTGCCAGATCTTCCCCACCTCGAGGACATCTGTATAGAAGATCCGATGTACGACACCTACTGTCAGTACCGCCAGTTCCTGCTGCAACAATATTATTAGGCGTTAATACAACATTGCGGTGAGTCGTATAATATCTTGTATAATTGTTGAATCCTGTAAACTCACCGTTCTCGTTGCATCCTCTCGCGCGCGATTCTTGTCGGGACACTCCTTGTAACCGCGTCGGACGTTCTTTTCTTGACTGCATCCATAGCAATATCGGTTGTCCTAGTGCATATGACAGCCCGCGGCTGTCTCGGCACGAAAGACCACTCCTCATTTTAATCATAATATCTCAACCGTCCGTCTGTCACTGTTCTCTTTTCTCTCTCCTCGTACCTGTAACAAAAACACAGTGACGGCCGTGACAAATTTGGCGCAGTCGGTAGGACATCGAAGTGGTCGCCGATATTTGCATTAATAAGCCCCGACGCGTGTCAGTGCGAAGTTCACATTTCTTAAATCCCATTTATATCTTTCAAAATGTCTCGCCCAATCACGCGATCTCAAAAGGATCTCCGAGCAGATCCTAACGCAGACCTTCCTCCAATGACCGAGGAAGAGCTACTCCTTTATGCGCAAGACCTCGCCCGTAGAGAGCAATATCTCAAAGAAGAAACTGATTTTATTGCCAAATTGCGTCTCAAATATGAAGAAGACGCACAAAACCAAAAGAATATGCTCGACGAAATACGAAAAGAGCTTCATAACATCCAAATCACGAGTCAAACCCTACGTCAACAATCGCCTACACCAGGCCCTAGTAACGTCTCTAATATGCGGGAACCTTCACCGCCAGAGCCACGCGAAATCCCACAGTATGAACCTACTGGTAATTTCGCTCTAAAACAAGCCGCCGAGCTTGTCCCTAGATTCGACGGAACTTCGTCTTCCGTCTTACAATTCATACGTGCATGCAAACGCGCGCGTGACACCGTACCGGCCACTGCAGAGCGTGCCCTCACAAAATTGCTCTGCAATAAACTCCACGATCGTGCTTATGCCGCTATAGAAGGCCAGCACATATTCACAATTTCTGCACTATGCGAGAAATTACGAACAGTACTGGGCCCATACAAATTCGTTGACCAGTACCGTGGCGATCTCGCGAGTGTACTCCAAGCTCCAAACGAGCACATCTTAGACTTCATCAATCGCGTTAAAGACCTTCGAACCGCGATTCAAGATGCCACAGATATTGGCCTTGATTACGAAGAATTAGATCGCTTCGTAGTAGATTGTTTTCTACGAGGTCTCCTTCCCCAGCTGCGTGCCGAAGTGCTTCATTGCCCTTCGCGAAATCCTGCCACTGTTTTCGAAGCAGCCATCTCTGCTTACAGGCAGTATGAGTCAGACCAGACTCGTCGACGAGAACTGATCCGCGAAGAAAAACGAGTCAGCTTCTCTGATAACCGGCCGTATCGCCCGCGTTCCACGAATGAATCCGCTCGTGATATCCCAGGACGAACTCAAGAACGCCGCGATAACAGACCGGACTCGTCTCAGCAGTCCTCAAGAAACTCAAACCGGGACTCTTATCGCTCCCCGACGCCGCAACGGCGATGGGAAAATAATCCTCGCGACCAAAACACGTACCGCGATGGTCGCACAGATCGCCCCTCAAGCTCTAACAAATTTTGCAACTACTGCAAAGTCCCCGGGCACGATATTCACGAGTGCCGTAAGCGCGCTTTTAATAATAATAGGAGGTCGGGAAACGAGTCCGGCCTCCCGACCGAAGCCAACCCAAGGCGGGAGGCCGCATCTTCAACCCAAACTACAGCCCGCACCCAAACAGCTATCCGGACGAACGACCAGTCCGACGATTCGTCTCAGCAGTAAATCTTGCTGCAGACTCACCAATCCCGCGCGTAAAAATCTCCGCCCCTCAATTACAAAAGAAGTGTGAATTTTTGTTAGACACGGGTTCGGAGATCAATCTAATTCGTGCGTCAAGTCTAGAACCAAATCTACCTATAGATTATACGAACACTATAGAAGTCCAAGGAATAACCGAGGGATCCATTCCAACTCTCGGTCAAATCAAAATACACTTACAGGGTCAAAACCCTGTCGAATTTCATGTCTTGGGAGAAAGCTTCCCAATTAACATCGACGGAATCCTCGGTTCTCCCTTCTTCAGAACAGGAGCCGAAATCTCCTTTGCGAATCAATCCATAACGATAGGAAACATTCGGGTTCCCTTCTCGAACCCTTGCGCGCCCACGGCTGAGCCTCGCGATAAATTGGCAGCAGAGGTTATTTCAATGCCTTCGTCTATGACCAACGATCTCGTTAAAACTCCAGCCGCCAAGCGTGAGGAACATTCGGCAAGGAACGTTCGAGTGTCTTCCTCAAATCCTCGTGCACCCGCGGTCAGACCTTGCAGAGCCCCGGTGACGGAGGTTATTTCAATGCCTCCTCGGGATTCAATCGAGTACTCCCTAGAGAAAAACGCCGTGAAAAGCCGGCCGGAATCGAAGGAGACTCGAGAGATATCGGAGTACACTGCGAGAAGTCGGGTCGTGGAGCGTGAGGATCGAGTCCGAACAAAGACTCCTCCGAACTCCGAAGAATTCGTCCTCGAACCTCGTACCGTTGCGTGCATAGCGGTCGACGTCGAAGGACCCAAACAGGGATATATCCGCCGTGTTAATGTAGCGCCGGATGTATTCCTGGGTGACTGCGTCGTCACCAATCGTAAAGGCAAAGCGAGCCTCCGGTGTTTTAACACCTCGTCGGAAAGAGTTTCATTTCGATTGCCCCCATTGGAGATGGAAGAAATCGAGTCGTACTCTTCCGACCTTTCTAATTCCGGGTATCATCCCGACGTATTCGGTAACCATCCCGACCTTTCTAATTCCGGGTATCATCCCGACGTATTCGGTAACCATCCCGACCTTTCTACTTCCGGGAACCATCCCGACGCATTCGGTAACCATCCCGACCTTTCTAATTCCGGGTATCGTCCCGACGCATTCGGTAACCATCCCGACCTTTCTAATTCCGGGTATCGTCCCGACGTATTCGGTAACCATCCCGACATTACTAACTCCGGTAACCAGCCCGATTCTCATACTAACTCCGGTAACCAGCCCGATTCTTATACTAACTCCGGTAACCAGCCCGATCATTATACTAACTCCGGTAACCAGTCCGATCATTATACTAACTCCGGTAACCAGCCCGATAAAACCAAGGTCAGAATGACCTATTCCATCGCAAATTCCCACGAAGCTCGCGTGAAAGAGCTATTAGAAACTATCCCCATGGATCATCTCAGCGGTGACGAAATGAACCATGTTAAATCTTTGTTAGAAAAGCACAATGATCTTTTCCATCTCCAAGGGGATCGTTTGGGAAAAACAAATGCGGTGACTCACAGAATCATCACGACGGATGATATTCCAATCCATGTTAAACAGTATCGCTACCCACCAATCCACAAGGACGAAATCAACAAACAAATGTCCGAACTCTTACGGAATGACATAGTCGTTCCATCTAACTCACCTTATAATTCCCCCTTGTGGATTGTTCCTAAGAAAGCGGACGCCGAGGGTAACAAAAAATGGCGCATGGTAATCGATTACCGCGCATTAAACGAGAAATCGGTGGCCGACGCGTACCCGCTACCTAGCATTAACGAAATCCTAGATCAGTTAGGCAGCGCCGCATACTTCAGTGTGTTTGACTTAGCCAGCGGATTCCATCAGATAGGAATGGAGAAGGAGGATGCCGCGAAGACCGCCTTCTCCACGCCTTTCGGCCACTACGAATTCAACAGAATGCCATTCGGTCTCCGTAATGCTCCGGCTACCTTCCAAAGATTAATGGACACAGTCCTCTGCGGCCTACAAGGCAACGAACTCTTCGTGTACCTCGATGATATCGTGATCTACGCGCGTTCACTAGAAGAACATTATGCCAAATTCAATAAACTAGCCCGCCGACTGCGCGGAGCCAACCTCAAATTACAGCCCTCGAAATGCGGCTTCCTTCATAAGGAAGTGGCATACCTGGGACATCAGATTAGTCAAGACGGCGTCAGACCATGTCCAAAGAAAATTAATGCCGTACAAAATTTCCCACGACCTAAGAACGCGAAAAACGTGCGCGAATTTCTAGGCCTTGCAGGGTACTACCGCAAATTTATTAATGACTTCGCTAAAATCTCCAAACCCCTAACCCAACTCCTCGCCAAAGAGCACTATTTCGAATGGGGTGCAAAACAAGAAAAGGCCTTCGAAGACCTACGACAAGCTCTGTGTGACGAACCGGTCCTTCAATACCCGGATTTCGATAAGCCATTTAACGTCACCTGCGATGCATCTGGATATGCCATCGGCGCCGTACTAAGCCAAGGCGAAGTAGGCAAGGATCGTCCCGTTGCCTATGCCTCAAGGATCCTGCAGGGCGCTGAAGTGAACTATTCTACAATAGAGAAGGAGTGCTTAGCAATAATATTCGCAGTACAGTATTTTAGACCATATATTTACGGCCGAAAATTTACACTAATCACAGACCATAAACCGCTGGTCTGGATGACGTCAGTAAAAGACCCTACGTCGCGCCTCCTCAGATGGCGCCTAAAACTGGCCGAGTTTGAATATAAAGTCGTCTACAAACCTGGAAAAGCGAATTCTAACGCTGATGCCCTCTCCCGGAACCCAGTTACGTTGCCCCTCTCATGGAGCACCCCTGGAGGCACATCGCCGCCAAGAGCACCGTTATCAAATCCAGGAACCCCTCTCTTCGATAACCGCCGAAGGAGATGGGCCGACTCGCATCTTATGCCACCGCCTCAGTCAATTCCCCCGAGGAAGAGGAAATCATCGTCAAACTCAACATCTGAACCACCATCGAAAACGCCACCACGCCCTAGGGCGAGTTCAGATGACGACAGCCTTTTGGTATCACCACCCCTAGTTCCCGCCTCCAGTCAAGAGGAATCACCCATAACAGGACTAGAGGACATTTTAACCGCCGTCCCCAGCCTAATTCCCCAACCAACGGGACCAAACTGGCTCGATGAAGAAGAAGAAACCTTACCCTCCGAGGACGAGGAAGAAGATGAGGAGCCAAGACGACAAGGGAGAGTAACGTACCTCCGCGACCGACTAATTATGAGGAAAGATAATTTAGTATGTTTCACAACCCTGGATGGTCAACCTATAGACCCAGGAGCCGTAGACCTCCATAGACAAAGGAAACTGTCCGACGGTCGAGATCTGACCTTATTCAAAGCAAAGATAAGTAATTTCGGTAGCAACAAGCTGATACAGATACCCATCAAACCATCCCTGACTCACGAGGTTTCAACTGACGACCTAAAAGAATGTTTCCGGACATTACTTGATGTAGCCAACGAACTCAGACTGCGAACATTTTCAATCTCTAAAACCTATATAGACGACAATTCCATGGAGTACGTCTCGAACCTCCTCATCGCGACATTCGAAGACACCCCCGTACACATATTCTTCTGCGCAAACGAAATCCAGATACCGGCCGAAGATAGATGGAATGATATTATCGCAGAAAATCACGTCTCTGCGTACGCAGGGCACAAAGGAATTACAAAAACCCTGAAGAGAATCCGCGAAAGATATTGGTGGAGCGGTATGAAGATCCAGATAACGAACTACGTTAATAACTGCCTCAGTTGCCAACGTAATAAACTGACCAGGGTAAAAACGCGCCTGCCGATGAGAATAACGGATACACCCGGTAGAGCGTTCGATAAGGTGTCCATGGACATTGTAGGGCCCCTTCCAACAACCAACGACGGAAACACATACATACTAACCATACAGGATTTATTAACGAAACACTCAACCGCAATCCCTCTTAAATCCGCCGATGCCATCAGCACTGCGGACGCATTTATAAACAATTTTATCTGCCGTTTCGGAACACCTAAAGCCATCCTAACGGATCAAGGAGCGAATTTCACAAGTTCCCTGATGAAGGCCATCGCAAAACGATTCAGAATAACTCGGCTGCAAACAACAGCCTTCCACCCTCAAAGCAACGGGTCAATCGAGAGATCCCACCACGTCTTAGCAGAGTACCTGAAGCAATACGTCCACAAGAACAACTGGGACAAATGGGTCGATTTGGCAATGTTTAGTTACAATACGAGTGTCCACGAGGGCACAGATTTCACGCCGCACGAGTTAGTATTCGGCTCTTTGGCACGAGTCCCATCCGCCGATTCCTACTCCTACGAATGCGAAAACGACTCCTATACCCACTACCTCTCCCAATTGCAAAGAAAGATAACCGAAACCCAGATTCGCGCGCGCGGAAACTTAGTCTCCGCGAAAAGAAAATCAAAATCATACTACGATAGAAGAATTAACCCGGTAGAATTCAAGGTGGGAGAACAGGTATTCCTACTCAAAGAACCCTGCAAGGGCAAATTCGACGCGCAATATACGGGTCCACATGAAATTTGCGACATCCTAGACTCAAACAATGTAAAAATTAAAGTAGGGAACCATTTTAAGATTGTACATGCAAACAAACTCAAGCGTGCGCCGAATAATCTAACGCAAACCCCGCGTCAGCGAAACGTGACACTCATCTGGACGCAGATAAGAAAAGACAAAAGTGTTAGTGAACAAAGTGATTCCCCACCCACCCTAAACCCCGAGAAAAGACAGTCGAAAAATGAACATTGCGATTACGACTTGTCGGACATTACAAAACCAGCCCCAGCCCCACGTGCCGACACCGACAACATTTCAGTGCGACCAGTGTTTCGTACAAATATAGGAAATACTCGCCGAGAACTGTGCTCCCTGCGCGGAGTACCCCCGGACGATGCGTCGCATGAATGAGTGTGAGATCGAGTGTTGAGCGAGAAATTTCTTCCTTGTAAGAAATTTCTTTTCCGCGTTGGGAGGTGTTACGTCGTCCGATGTACGACGTTGGCCTTGTACACACACTATGTATACAAGGTCTGATCTACATAAGATCCACACACCGTCCCCTAGACATAAGAGCATAGTATTAAGATCTCATTATCCTATTGTTCTAATCCTTATCTCCGTCTTTACCCATCACCATAACTTCACCTTGATCAACACCTTACCTCAGTTTCAACCCATCACCACGACACATAATGCAATAAAGTATTGCATCACTCTGGAAGCATCTAGAAGCTTCTAGAAACGTCGAGAAGTCCAAAGACTGCTGCATCAGCAGTCCCACGCTCGTAGAGGGCAATAGGACAGCCACGAGACTGCAGCGTCAGCAGAAATGCACGTGCAGTCCCCGGGAGCAAAGACGCTGCTGCGTCAGCGGTTCTCCCACTCCGACGACTGAAGAACAAAGAGACTGCAGCGTCAGCTATCCCCACTCCGAACGAAGGAGGCAAGGCAGAGCGGACGCTTGCATCAGTCCGCCTCCATCTCGCGACTCGAGCAGTCCGCCTTCAGCCAGCGACTCGCACAGACGTGCCTACCTGGCCTCAGCCGCCAGTCCGGCTTCTTCCGACTTCAAGAGCAGACGTGTTCAGTCTAGCTCCGCGAAAGTGAAGTGTGTCGATCCTTCACTCCTAATTCCAATTCCAATTCCAATTCTAACTCAACTCAACTCAACTCATACATTATTCCTACAACATATTACTATATCCATTATTCATTAATCCAATTACTACTCCTATTATAATACTACTTACATATTGTATACCAGTGTACTTACCAGTTCTTATTTAATATATCGTTGTTATACCAGTGCTTCGATCTTGTTATTCTTGTGTTAGTTCAACACCATCTTCCAATTCAGTTCTTGCATCGAATATATTAAACTCGTGACATATCCGGACTTGGTCTAAAGTGCGCAGTGGAAACGCTGAGCCGCCAATAAGGAATTTGAAGCGAGTCATAGAGAAGTTCTCGTGCCACGTCTAGAATTGGTCTAAAGAGCGCAGTGGAAACGCTGAGCCGCCACTATAGACGTGAAGCGAGTTAACTACCAAAAAGGTTAATAACAAGTGGAAGTTCATTTTCATTATATTATTAATATTCCATCATTACTATTCCTTACCCATGCGACGCCCACGTCGAGCGGGACGCAAGTATCAACTTGCTAAATTGAGACGCGCGTTGAGAAATAAAGCGGTGCTCGATCAAATCATTGCCACTACCGAGTGGACCGAACTTCTGGGAACCACCGAGCACATTCCGTGCGACGCGTCCGATTACGTTTCTGTATACGGTTGCCCTTGCAGCCTTCCTAAAGAGGTCAACCACGCGGACCTCTCGCGAGCTCCGACGCCAGTTCTGCATCCGGTCGATCGTCCAGAGGTGATCGACATAGCCGACGACGACGACAGCCGAGACACGATCATCGTTCCCAGGGTCCGTTGCCGAATCATCCGTGACGTTCCTCTGCCAGCTCATCAACGTGTCGTCTTGCGGCCAGCATCCAAGGCCACTAACGTCGTCCCGAACCGAGCAGCAGCAACTCTGCCAGATCTTCCCCACCTCGAGGACATCTGTATAGAAGATCCGATGTACGACACCTACTGTCAGTACCGCCAGTTCCTGCTGCAACAATATTATTAGGCGTTAATACAACATTGCGGTGAGTCGTATAATATCTTGTATAATTGTTGAATCCTGTAAACTCACCGTTCTCGTTGCATCCTCTCGCGCGCGATTCTTGTCGGGACACTCCTTGTAACCGCGTCGGACGTTCTTTTCTTGACTGCATCCATAGCAATATCGGTTGTCCTAGTGCATATGACAGCCCGCGGCTGTCTCGGCACGAAAGACCACTCCTCATTTTAATCATAATATCTCAACCGTCCGTCTGTCACTGTTCTCTTTTCTCTCTCCTCGTACCTGTAACAAAAACACAGTGACGGCCGTGACAACTATTCCTTACCCATGCGACGCCCACGTCGAGCGGGACGCAAGTATCAACTTGCTAAATTGAGACGCGCGTTAAGAAATAAAGCGGTGCTCGAACAAATCATCGCCACTACCGAGTGGACAGAACTTCTGGGAACCACCTAGCACATTCCGTGTGACGCGTCCGATTACGTTTCTGTATACGGTTGCCCTTGCAACCCTCCTAAAGAGGTCAACCACGCGGACCTCTCGCGAGCTCCGACGCCAGTTCTACATCCGGTCGATTGTCCAGAGGTGATCGACATAGCCGACGACGACGACAGCCGAGACACGATCATCGTTCCCAAGGTCCGTTGCCGAATCATCAGTGACGTCCCTCTGCCAACTCATCAACGTGTCGTCCTGCGGCCAGCATCCAAGGCCACTAATGTCGTCCCGAACCGAGCAGCAGCAACTCTGCCAGATCTTCCCCACCTCGAGGACATCTGTATAGAAGACCCGATGTACGACACCTACTGCCAGTACCGCCAGTTCCTGCTGCAACAATATTATTAGGCGTTAATACAGCATTGCGGTGAGTCGTATAATGTCTTGTATAATTGCTGAATCCTGTAAACTCACCGTTTTCGTTGCATCATCTCGCGCGTGATTCTTGTCGGACACTTCTTGTAACCGCGTCGGACGTTCTCTTCTTGACTGCATCCATAGCAATATCGGTTGTCCTAGTGCATATGACAGCCCGCGGCTGTCTCGGCACGAAAGACCACTCCTCATTTTAATCATAATATCTCAACCGTCCGTCTGTCACTGTTCTCTTTTCTCTCTCCTGGTACCTGTAACAAAAACACAGTGACGGACGTGACAAATTTGGCGCAGTCGGTAGGACATCGAAGTGGTCGCCGATATTTGCATTAATAAGCCCCGACGCGTGTCAGTACGAAGTTCACATTTCTTAAATCCCATTCATATCTTTCAAAATGTCTCGCCCAATCACGCGATCTCAAAAGGATCTCCGAGCAGATCCTAACGCAGACCTTCCTCCAATGACCGAGGAAGAGTTACTCCTTTACGCGCAAGACCTCGCCCGTAGAGAGCAATATCTCAAAGAAGAAACTGATTTTATTGCCAAATTGCGTCTCAAATATGAAGAAGACGCACAAAACCAAAAGAATATGCTCGACGAAATACGAAAAGAGCTTCATAACATCCAAATCACGAGTCAAACCCTACGTCAACAATCGCCTACACCAGGCCCTAGTAACGTCTCTAATATGCGGGAACCTTCACCGCCAGAGCCACGCGAAATCCCACAGTATGAACCTACTGGTAATTTCGCTCTAAAACAAGCCGCCGAGCTTGTCCCTAGATTCGACGGAACTTCGTCTTCCGTCCTACAATTCATACGTGCATGCAAACGCGCGCGTGACACCGTACCGGCCACTGCAGAGCGTGCCCTCACGAAATTGCTCTGCAATAAACTCCACGATCGTGCTTATGCCGCTATAGAAGGCGAGCACATATCCACAATTTCTGCACTATGCGAAAAGTTACGTACAGTGCTGGGCCCATATAAATTCGTGGACCAGTACCGTGGCGATCTCGCGAGTGTACTCCAAGCTCCAAACGAGCACATCTTAGACTTCATCAATCGCGTTAAAGACCTTCGAACCGCGATTCAAGATGCCACAGATATTGGCCTTGATTACGAAGAGCTGGATCGTTTCGTAGTAGATTGTTTTCTACGAGGTCTCCTTCCTCAGCTGCGTGCCGAAGTGCTTCATTGCCCTTCGCGAAATCCTGCCACTGTTTTCGAAGCAGCCATCTCTGCTTACAGGCAGTATGAGTCAGACCAGACTCGTCGACGAGAACTGATCCGCGAAGAAAAACGAGTCAGCTTCTCTGATAACCGGCCGTATCGCCCGCGTTCCACGTACGAGTCCCCTCGTGACATTCCAGAGCGAACTCAAGAACGCCGCGATAACAGACCGGACTCGTCTCAGCAGTCCTCAAGAAACTTAAACCGGGACTCTTATCGCTCCCCGACGCCGCAACGGCGATGGGAAAATAATCCTCGCGACCCAAACACGTACCGCGATGGTCGCACAGATCGCCCCTCAAGCCCTAACAAATTTTGCAACTACTGCAAAGTCCCCGGGCACGATATTCACGAGTGCCGTAAGCGCGCTTTTAATAATAATAGGAGGTCGGGAAACGAGTCCGGCCTCCCGACCGAAGCCAACCCCAGGCGGGAGGACATGTCACGTTTCGATGACGCGGGGTTTGCGTTGGATTATTCGGCGCACGCTTGAGTTTGTTTGCATGTACAATCTTAAAATGGTTCCCTACTTTAATTTTTACATTGTTTGAGTCTAAGATGTCGCAAATTTCGTGAGGACCCGTATATTGCGCATCGAATTTGCCCTTGCAGGGTTCTTTGAGTAGGAATACCTGTTCTATATCTTCCGGTGGTCGAAGGAGATTTTGCCGATGCTGGGCTTCGAATTTCGCTCGCTTATTCTCATAGGAATATCCGTTATCGCGAGGGTACTCGGATTTATATTGCTTTCTTGCTGACGCGTATTTCGCTGTAGCGCAGAGATTAATTTTATCGTATTCGTTTCGCTTCGCATGGCAACGTGCAGATGGAAGTTGAAAGGAATCGAGTTTCTGTGGATCATCAAAGATATGATTTTGAAGTAAGTTATGAAGTTCTTTTACTTTGGAGACTTTGATATCCTTCTCTGGTTTAGAACTGTCACTGGATTTATCGTGCAGTATAGAACAGACCTGCTTACATATGGGTCTTGAAGATCTTTGATTGTCGTAGGAATGGAGTTGGTCTTGGAATTGATCGGGCTGGTTACCGGAGTTAGAATAAGGATCGGGCTGGTTACCGGAGTTAGTATAATGATCGGGCTGGTTACCGGAGTTAGTAATGTCGGGATGGTTACCGAATGCGTCGGGATGATACCCGGAATTAGAAAGGTCGGGATGGTTACCGAATGCGTCGGGATAGTTCCCGGAATTAGAAAGGTCGGGATGGTTACCGAATACGTCGGGATGATACCCGGAATTAGTAAGGTCGGGATGGTTACCGAATACGTCGGGATGATACCCGGAATTAGAAAGGTCGGGATGGTTACCGAATGCGTCGGGATGGTACCCGGAATTAGAAAGGTCGGGATGGTTACCGAATACGTCGGGATGATACCCGGAATTAGAAAGGTCGGGATGGTTACCGAATGCGTCGGGATGATACCCGGAAGTAGTATAAGAATCGGAAGAGTACGACTCGATTTCTTCCATCTCCAATGGGGGCAATCGAAATGAAACTCTTTCCGACGAGGTGTTAAAACACCGGAGGCTCGCTTTGCCTTTACGATTGGTGACGACGCAGTCACCCAGGAATACATCCGGCGCTACGTTAACACGGCGGATATAACCCTGTTTAGGTCCTTCGACGTCGACCGCTATGCACGCAACGGTACGAGGTTCGCGGACGAATTCTTCGGATTTCGGAGGAGTCTTTGTTCGGACTCGATCCTCACGCTCCACGATCCGACTTCTCGCAGTGTACTCCGATATCTCTCGAGTCTCCTTCGATTCCGGCCGGCTTTCCACGGCGTTTTTCTCTAGGGAGTACTCGATCGAATCCCGAGGAGGCATTGAAATAACCTCCGTCACCGGAGCTCTGCAAGGTCTGACCGCGGGTGCACGAGGATTTGAGGAAGACACTCGAACGTTCCTTGCCGAATGTTCCTCACGCTTGGCGGCTGGAGTTTTAACGAGATCGTTGGTCATAGACGAAGGCATTGAAATAACCTCTGCTGCCAATTTATCGCGAGGCTCAGCCGCGGGCGCGCAAGGGTTCGAGAAGGGAACCCGAATGTTTCCTATCATAATGTATTCATTCGCAAAGGAGATCTCGGCTCCTGTTCTGAAGAAGGGAGAACCGAGGATTCCGTCGATGTTAATTGGGAAGTTTTCTTCCAAGACATGAAATTCGATAGGGTTTTGACCCTGTAAGTGTATTTTAATTTGACCGAGAGTTGGAATGGATCCCTCGGTTATTCCTTGGACTTCTATAGTGTTCGTATAATCTATAGGTAGATTTGGTTCTAGACTTGACGCACGAATTAGATTGATCTCCGAACCCGTGTCCAACAAAAATTCACACTTCTTTTGTAATTGAGGGGCGGAGATTTTTACGCGCGGGATTGGTGAGTCTGCAGCAAGATTTACTGCTGAGACGAATCGTCGGACTGGTCGTTCGTCCGGATAGCTGTTTGGGTGCGGGCTGTAGTTTGGGTTGAAGATGCGGCTGTCACGTCCGTCACTGTGTTTTTGTTACAGGTACCAGGAGAGAGAAAAGAGAACAGTGACAGACGGACGGTTGAGATATTATGATTAAAATGAGGAGTGGTCTTTCGTGCCGAGACAGCCGCGGGCTGTCATATGCACTAGGACAACCGATATTGCTATGGATGCAGTCAAGAAGAGAACGTCCGACGCGGTTACAAGAAGTGTCCGACAAGAATCACGCGCGAGATGATGCAACGAAAACGGTGAGTTTACAGGATTCAGCAATTATACAAGACATTATACGACTCACCGCAATGCTGTATTAACGCCTAATAATATTGTTGCAGCAGGAACTGGCGGTACTGGCAGTAGGTGTCGTACATCGGGTCTTCTATACAGATGTCCTCGAGGTGGGGAAGATCTGGCAGAGTTGCTGCTGCTCGGTTCGGGACGACATTAGTGGCCTTGGATGCTGGCCGCAGGACGACACGTTGATGAGTTGGCAGAGGGACGTCACTGATGATTCGGCAACGGACCTTGGGAACGATGATCGTGTCTCGGCTGTCGTCGTCGTCGGCTATGTCGATCACCTCTGGACAATCGACCGGATGTAGAACTGGCGTCGGAGCTCGCGAGAGGTCCGCGTGGTTGACCTCTTTAGGAGGGTTGCAAGGGCAACCGTATACAGAAACGTAATCGGACGCGTCACACGGAATGTGCTCGGTGGTTCCCAGAAGTTCTGTCCACTCGGTAGTGGCGATGATTTGTTCGAGCACCGCTTTATTTCTTAACGCGCGTCTCAATTTAGCAAGTTGATACTTGCGTCCCGCTCGACGTGGGCGTCGCATGGGTAAGGAATAGTAATGATGGAATATTAATAATATAATGAAAATGAACTTCCACTTGTTATTAACCTTTTTGGTAGTTAACTCGCTTCGCGTCTATAGTGGCGGCTCAGCGTTTCCACTGCGCACTTTAGACCAATTCTAGACGTGGCACGAGAACTTCTCTATGACTCGCTTCAAATTCCTTATTGGCGGCTCAGCGTTTCCACTGCGCACTTTAGACCAAGTCCGGATATGTCACGAGTTTAATATATTCGATGCAAGAACTGAATTGGAAGATGGTGTTGAACTAACACAAGAATAACAAGATCGAAGCACTGGTATAACAACGATATATTAAATAAGAACTGGTAAGTACACTGGTATACAATATATGTAAGTAGTATTATAATAGGAGTAGTAATTGGATTAATGAATAGTGGATATAGTAATATGTTGTAGGAATAACGTATGAGAATTAGGACTTGAGTTGAGTTGAGTTAGAGTTGGAATTGGAATTGGAATTAGGAGTGAAGGATCGACACACTTCACTTTCGCGGAGCTAGACTGAACACGTCTGCTCTTGAAGTCGGAAGAAGCCGGACTGGCACGTCCGCGCGAGTCGCTCGCTTGGAGCGGACCGTTCGAGTCGCTGTCTGGAGGCGGACTGATGCAAGCGTCCGCTTTGCCTTGCCTCCTTCGGTCGGAGTGGGGATAGCTGACGCTGCAGTCTCTTTGTTCTTCAGTCGTCGGAGTGGGAGAACCGCTGACGCAGCAGCGTCTTTGCTCCCGGGGACTGCACGTGCATTTCTGCTGACGCTGCAGTCTCGTGGCTGTCCTATTGCCCTCTACGAGCGTGGGACTGCTGATGCAGCAGTCTTTGGACTTCTCGACGTTTCTAGAAGCTTCTAGATGCTTCCAGAGTGATGCAATACTTTATTGCATTATGTGTCGTGGTGATGGGTTGAAACTGAGGTAAGGTGTTGATCAAGGTGAAGTTATGGTGATGGGTAAAGACGGAGATAAGGATTAGAACAATAGAATAATGAGATCTTAATATTATGCTCTTATTTCTAGGGGACGGTGTATGGATCTTATGCAGATCAGACCTTGTATACATAGTGTGTGTACAAGGCCAACGTCGTACATCGGACGACGTAACACCTCCCAACGCGGAAAAGAAATTTCTTATAAGGAAGAAATTTCTCGCTCAACACTCGATCCCACACTCATTCATGCGACGCATCGTCCGGAGGTACTCCGTGCAGGGAGCACAGTTCTCGGCGAGTATTTGTACGAAACACTGGTCGCACTGAAATGTTGTCGGTGTCGGCACGTGGGGCTGGGGCTGGTTTTGTAATGTCCGACAAGTCGTATTCGCAATGTTCATTTTGCATAGTTGGGTTTTGGGTGGGTGGGGAATCACTGGTGTCACTGTCACTTTCGTCTTTTCTCCTGGGGTTGGCTTCGGTGACGGAGGTTATTTCAATGCCTCCTCGGGATTCGATCGAGTGCTCCCTAGAGAAAAACGCCGTGAAAAGCCGGCCGGAATCGAAGGAGACTCGAGAGATATCGGAGTACACTGCGAGAAGTCGGATCGTGGAGCGTGAGGATCGAGTCCGAACAAAGACTCTTCCGAAATCCGAAGAATTCGTCCTCGAACCTCGTACCGTTGCGTGCATAGCGGTCGACGTCGAAGGACCTAAACAGGGATATATCCGCCGTGTTAATGTAGCGCCGGATGTATTCCTGGGTGACTGCGTCGTCACCAATCGTAAAGGCAAAGCGAGCCTCCGGTGTTTTAACACCTCGTCGGAAAGAGTTTCATTTCGATTGCCCCCATTGGAGATGGAAGAAATCGAGTCGTACTCTTCCGATTCTTATACTACTTCCGGGTATCATCCCGACGCATTCGGTAACCATCCCGACCTTTCCAATTCCGGGTATCATCCCGACGTATTCGGTAACCATCCCGACCTTTCTAATTCCGGGTATCATCCCGACGTATTCGGTAACCATCCCGATTCTTATACTAACTCCGGTAACCAGCCCGATTCTCATACTAACTCCGGTAACCAGCCCGATTCTCATACTAACTCCGGTAACCAGCCCGATTCTTATACTTACTCCGGTAACCAGCCCGATTCTCATACTAACTCCGGTAACCAGCCCGATCATTATACTAACTCCGGTAACCAGCCCGATTCTTATACTAACTCCGGTAACCAGCCCGATCCTTATTCTAACTCCGGTAACCAGCCCGATCAATTCCAAGACCAACTCCATTCCTACGACAATCAAAGATTTTCAAGACCCATATGTAAGCAGGTCTGTTCTATATTGCACAATAAATCCAGCGACAGTTCTAAACCAGAGAAGGATATCAAAGCCTCCAGAGTAAAAGAACTCCTTAACTTACTTCGAAATCATATCTTTGATGATCCACAGAAACTCGATTCCTTTCAACTTCCATCTGCACGTTGCCATGCGAAGCGAAACGAATACGATAAACTTAATCTCTGCGCTACAGCGAAATACGCGTCAGCAAGAAAGCAATATAAATCCGAGTACCCTCGCGATAACGGATATTCCTATGAGAATAAGCGAGCGAAATTCGAAGCCCAGCATCGGCAAAATCTCCTTCGACCACCGGAAGATATAGAACAGGTATTCCTACTCAAAGAACCCTGCAAGGGCAAATTCGATGCGCAATATACGGGTCCTCACGAAATTTGCGACATCCTAGACTCAAACAATGTAAAAATTAAAGTAGGGAACCATTTTAAGATTGTACATGCAAACAAACTCAAGCGTGCGCCGAATAATCCAACGCAAACCCCGCGTCAGCGAAACGTGACACTCATCTGGACGCAGATAAGAAAAGACAAAAGTGAAAGTGTTAGTGAACAAAGTGATTCCCCACCCACCCTAAACCCCGAGAAAAGACAGTCGAATAATGAACATTGCGAATACGACTTGTCGGACATTACAAAACCAGCCCCAGCCCCACGTGCCGACACCGACAACATTTCAGTGCGACCAGTGTTTCGTACAAATATAGGAAATACTCGCCGAGAACTGTGCTCCCTGCGCGGAGTACCCCCGGACGATACGTCGCATGAATGAGTGTGAGATCGAGTGTTGAGCGAGAAATTTCTTCCTTGTAAGAAATTTCTTTTCCGCGTTGGGAGGTGTTATGTCGTCCGATGTACTGTCACGTCCGTCACTGTGTTTTTGTTACAGGTACCAGGAGAGAGAAAAGAGAACAGTGACAGACGGACGGTTGAGATATTATGATTAAAATGAGGAGTGGTCTTTCGTGCCGAGACAGCCGCGGGCTGTCATATGCACTAGGACAACCGATATTGCTATGGATGCAGTCAAGAAAAGAACGTCCGACGCGGTTACAAGGAGTGTCCCGACAAGAATCGCGCGCGAGAGGATGCAACGAGAACGGTGAGTTTACAGGATTCAACAATTATACAAGATATTATACGACTCACCGCAATGTTGTATTAACGCCTAATAATATTGTTGCAGCAGGAACTGGCGGTACTGACAGTAGGTGTCGTACATCGGATCTTCTATACAGATGTCCTCGAGGTGGGGAAGATCTGGCAAAGTTGCTGCTGCTCGGTTCGGGACGACGTTAGTGGCCTTGGATGCTGGCCGCAAGACGACACGTTGATGAGCTGGCAGAGGAACGTCACGGATGATTCGGCAACGGACCCTGGGAACGATGATCGTGTCTCGGCTGTCGTCGTCGTCGGCTATGTCGATCACCTCTGGACAATCGACCGGATGCAGAACTGGCGTCGGAGCTCGCGAGAGGTCCGCGTGGTTGACCTCTTTAGGAAGGCTGCAAGGGCAACCGTGTACAGAAACGTAATCGGACGCGTCACACGGAATGTGCTCGGTGGTTCCCAGAAGTTCTGTCCACTCGGTAGTGGCAATGATTTGATCGAGCACCGCTTTATTTCTCAACGCGCGTCTCAATTTAGCAAGTTGAAACTTGCGTCCCGCTCGACGTGGGCGTCGCATGGGTAAGGAATAGTAATGACGGAATATTAATAAGATAATGAAAATGAACTTCCATTTGTTGTTAACCTTTTAGGTAGTTAACTCGCTTCACGTCTATAGTGGCGGCTCAGCGTTTCCACTGCGCTCTTTAGACCAATTCTAGACGTGGCACGAGAACTTCTCTATGACTCGCTTCAAATTCCTTATTGGCGGCTCAGCGTTTCCACTGCGCACTTTAGACCAAGTCCGGATACGTCACGAGTATAATACATTCAATGTAAGAACTGAACTGGAAGATAGTGTTGAACTAACACAAGAATAACACGATCGAAGCACTGGTATAATAATGATATATTGAGTAAGAACTGGTAAGTACACTGGTATACAATATGTAAGTAATATTATAATAGGAGTAGTAATTGGATTAATGAATAATGGATATTGTAATATGTTATAGGAATAACGTATGAGAATTAGGACTTGAGTTGAGTTGAGTTAGAGTTGGAATTGGAATTGGAATTAGGAGTGAAGGATCGACACACTTCACTTTCGCGGAGCTAGACTGAACACGTCTGCTCTTGTTGTCGGAAGAAGCCGGACTGGCACGTCCGTGCGAGTCGCTCGCTTGGAGCGGACCGTTCGAGTCGCTGTCTGGAGGCGGACTGATGCAAGCGTCCGCTCTGCCTTGCCTCCTTCGGTCGGAGTGGGGATAGCTGACGCTGCAGTCTCTTTGTTCTTCAGTTGTCGGAGTGGGAGAACCGCTGACGCAGCAGCGTCTTCGCTCCCGGGGACTGCACGTGCATTTCTGCTGACGGTGCAGTCTCGTGGCTGTCCTATTGCCCTCTACGAGCGTGGGACTGCTGGTGCAGCAGTCTTTGGACTTCTCGACGTTTCTAGAAGCTTCTAGATGCTTCCAGAGTGATGCAATACTTTATTGCATTATGTGTCGTGGTGATGGGTTGAAACTGAGGTAAGGTGTTGATCAAGGTGAAGTTATGGTGATGGGTAGAGACGGAGATAAGGATTAGAACAATAGAATATATGAGATCTTAATATTATGTTCTTATGTCTAGGGGACGGTGTATGGATCTTATGCAGATCAGACCTTGTATACATAGTGTGTGTACAAGGCCAACGTCGTACATCGGACGACGTAACACCTCCCAACGCGGAAAAGAAATTTCTTACATGGGAGAAATTTCTCGCTCAACACTCGCTTTCACATTCATTCATGCGACGCATCGTCCGGGGGTACTCCGCGCAGGGAGCACAGTTCTCGGCGAGTATTTCCTATATTTGTACGAAACACTGGTCGCACTGAAATGTTGTCGGTGTCGGCACGTGGGGCTGGGGCTGGTTTTATGCAACTTATTTCGCTTTGTTCGTTTTGCATAGTTGGGTTTTGGGTGGGTGGGGAATCACTGGTGTCACTGTCACTTTCGTCTTTTCTTATCTGCGTCCAGATGAGTGTCACGTTTCGATGACGCGGGGTTTGCGTTGGATTATTCGGCGCACGCTTGAGTTTGTTTGCATGTACAATCTTAAAATGGTTCCCTACTTTAATTTTTACATTGTTTGAGTCTAGGATGTCGCAAATTTCGTGAGGACCCGTATATTGCGCATCGAATTTGCCCTTGCAGGGTTCTTTGAGTAGGAATACCTGTTCTATATCTTCCGGTGGTCGAAGGAGATTTTGCCGATGCTGGGCTTCGAATTTCGCTCGTTTAATCTGGTAGGGGTATCTGTTATCGCGAGGGTACTCGGATTTATATTTCTTTCTTGCTGACGCGCATTTCGCTGTAGCGCAGAGATTAATTTTATCGTATTTGTTTCGCTTCGCATGGCAACGTGCAGATGGAAGTTGAAAGGAATCGAGTTTCTGTGGATCATCAAAGATATGATTTCGAAGTAAGTTATGAAGTTCTTTTACTCTGGAGGCTTTGATATCCTTCTCTGGTTTAGAACTGTCGCAGGATTTATCGTGCAGTATAGAACAGACCTGCTTACATATGGGTCTTGAAGATCTTTGATTGTCGTAGGAATGGAATTGGTCTTGGAATTGATCGGGCTGGTTACCGGAGTTAGTATAATGATCGGGCTGGTTACCGGAGTTAGTATGAGAATCGGGCTGGTTACCGGAGTTAGAAAGGTCGGGATGGTTACCGAATGCGTCGGGACGATACCCGGAAGTAGAAAGGTCGGGATGGTTACCGAATACGTCGGGATGGTTCCCGGAATTAGAAAGGTCGGGATGGTTACCGAATACGTCGGGATGGTTCCCGGAATTAGAAAGGTCGGGATGGTTACCGAATACGTCGGGATGATACCCGGAATTAGAAAGGTCGGAAGAGTACGACTCGATTTCTTCCATCTCCAATGGGGGCAATCGAAATGAAACTCTTTCCGACGAGGTGTTAAAACACCGGAGGCTCGCTTTGCCTTTACGATTGGTGACGACGCAGTCACCCAGGAATACATCCGGCGCTACATTAACACGGCGGATATATCCCTGTTTGGGTCCTTCGACGTCGACCGCTATGCACGCAACGGTACGAGGTTCGAGGACGAATTCTTCGGATTTCGGAGGAGTCTTTGTTCGGACTCGATCCTCATGCTCCACGACCCGACTTCTCGCAGTGTACTCCGATATCTCTCGAGTCTCCTTCGATTCCGGCCGGCTTTTCACGGCGTTTTTCTCTAGGGAGCACTCGATCGAATCCCGAGGAGGCATTGAAATAACCTCCGTCACCGGAGCTCTGCAAGGTCTGACCGCGGGTGCACGAGGATTTGAGGAAGACACTCGAACGTTCCTTGCCGAATGTTCCTCACGCTTGGCGGCTGGAGTTTTAACGAGATCGTTGGTCATAGACGAAGGCATTGAAATAACCTCTGCTGCCAATTTATCGCGAGGCTCAGCCGTGGGCGCGCAAGGGTTCGAGAAGGGAACCCGAATGTTTCCTATCGTAATGTATTCATTCGCAAAGGAGATCTCGGCTCCTGTTCTGAAGAAGGGAGAACCGAGGATTCCGTCGATGTTAATTGGGAAGTTTTCTTCCAAGACATGAAATTCAATAGGGTTTTGACCCTGTAAGTGTATTTTAATTTGACCGAGAGTTGGAATGGATCCCTCGGTTATTCCTTGGACTTCTATAGTGTTCGTATGATCTATAGGTAGATTTGGTTCTAGACTTGACGCACGAATTAGATTGATCTCCGAACCCGTGTCCAACAAAAATTCACACTTCTTTTGTAATTGAGGGGCGGAGATTTTTACGCGCGGAATTGGTGAGTCTGCAGCAAGATTTACTGCTGAGACGAATCGTCGGACTGGTCGTTCGTCCGGATAGCTGTTTGGGTGCGGGCTGTAGTTTGAGTTGAAGATGCGGCCTCCCGCCTGGGGTTGGCTTCGGTCGGGAGGCCGGACTCGTTTCCCGACCTCCTATTATTATTAAAAGCGCGCTTACGGCACTCGTGAATATTGTTACGTCGGACGACCTCCGACGTTGGTCGAATCGAGGACCGTACCTCGATTCTAGGTTAAGACTAAATATTAAGTACATAACAACCTCTTAAACCCATCGCTACCAAACTCTTGTTCTAATTCTAATATCTCTTAAACCCATTGCTATCAAACTCTTGTTCTAATTCTAATACCTCTTAAACCCATCACTACTTCACCCACAACTTTTCCTAAACTTGTTCTAATACCCATCACTACTTAAATCTCGACTCTCCCAATTGTTCTAAACCCAACCACCACTCCAAACTCTCAATCTTACCTAACACTTGTTCAAACCCTCATCTACACTTATAACTTGTTTAAACCCTCATCTACACTTAACACTTGTTCAAACCCTCATCTACACTTACAATTTGTTCAAATCCTCAACTCCGCTCGAGTAAACGCCACCTCGAGAACAAAGAGATCGCAACGTCAGCAGTCTTGCACGCGTCACCACTCTGTCGAGAGCGAGGACAAAGAGACTGCAACGTCAGCAGTCTTGCACCCGTCACCACTCCGACGAGCGAGGACAAAGGGACTGCAGCGTCAGCAACCCCCACTCCGAGCGAAGGAGGCTACGCAGAGCTGCCTCTTGCATCAGTCTGGTGCTAGCCAGCGAAGTGAGCGGACGTGTCGGTCTGCGCTCACTCCATTCTCACACAACGACATCAGTCAGTCTGGCCCAAGCCAGCGAAGCGAGCAGACGTGTCGATCTGCGCTCTTCTAATTCGCGCTTCGACGTTCATCGACGTTTGTTCTACAATTCCAATTCCAATTCTAATTCCAATTCTAATTCAAACTCAATACCAATTCCGACTCAACGCAGTCTCTATTCCAACACTAATTCATTTACTAACTCCTACGCAATTAATTCATTTAATTCATATTCACATTTATATTAATACAATTGTAACCAAGTGTAACCAAGTTATTATTATAATATATCTTATTTTACCAGAACTTCGCGAGTGACTTCTCTTACAATTCAATCAATTCAGTGACCTATTTCTCTCCGATATTCAAACTATATCTTCGTTTATCGTGCACTTGTAGAGTATTGAAACTCGGTCACAAAGGGAGAAGCTTACAGCTCCGCCGAGACAATACGTCTGCAAGCGACATTTTGAACAATTGTTTCCATTAGCAATCGTGCACTTGTTGAGTATTGAAACTCGGTCACAAAGGGAGAAGCTTACAGCTCCGCCGAGACAATACGTCTGCAAGCGACATTTTGATCGGTCAAGTGTTTTCTCGGTCAAGTGTTCGATCAAGTCTCCATCAAGTGACAGTTCACACAAGGAATACGTGCAGTGCTAGATCTATAGTGACAGTTCTAACAGTGCCCTCGTTCGTTACACAGTGACCCGGCTTGGAGGCCAGTTCGTCCGCTCCGCTTGGGTAGTGTCAATGAACGAGCGGACCTTTTCAATAACTATATTTTATTAAAGTCACAGGTGGAATACCGCTGGCCAGCGCCTCCGGGGAACCCCTGGCCAATTTTCCCTTTTTCATTCGGAACATAGACAAAATTCCTATAAAGGATTTCTTGAGAAGGAGTTGTTAAACCCAGTTCCTTTCGCTCCTCTCTCCTCATGCGTCGATCACGTCACGACCGAGAATATCGAGTGTGACGCGTCAGATTACGTATCGGTATACGGTTGTCCGTGCCGTCCGATTCCGAACACAGAGGTCGACCACGCGGACCTCTCGCGTTCTTCACCTGTCACCAAACCGTCTGCTGGTCGCTACGAGATAGCCGATCTCGTTGACATCTCTGACGACGACGACGACGTCAGGAATACCATAAACCTGTCCAGTGACAACAACAACCCGCCTGCCGTTCGTTACGAGGTCATTGATCTCGTCACCAGCTCTGATGACGATGACAGCAGGAGCACCATAATCTTGCCGCACGTTCGCTGTAGGATCATCAAGGACGAGTACCTACCGTCCAACAGACGCATTGTCGTGCGTACCCCAGCGAGACAGCTGCCAAACCTTCCACATCTCGATGAGATCTGTCTGGACGACCCGTTATACCAGACCCATGCTGACCGACGAGCTCAGCTCCTTCAACAGTATTATTAAGGCGTAACAACAAACCGGTGAGAATCAGTATCTTGTATCCATCTTTACCCCATGTCAACTCACCGCGTTCGTTGCTTTTACGTATAAGTATCGCCATCCGCGTTGACTGCTAGCGGGTGTCGGTCTCAAATGACTATCGGTGTCCTAGCGCATATGACTGCCCGTCTGGCTGTCTTGGCGTAAAAGACCGTTTCCTCTCAAATTCCACGTGCCGCCTCCTGGGGTCATCTTCTTTGCCTAGGACGTGGGACGTGACGTAACAATATCGTGCCCGGGGACTTTGCAGTAGTTGCAAAATTTGTTAGGGCTTGAGGGGCGATCTGTGCGACCATCGCGGTACGTGTTTTGGTCGCGAGGATTATTTTCCCATCGCCGTTGCGGCGTCGGGGAGCGATAAGAGTCCCGGTTTGAGTTTCTTGAGGACTGCTGAGACGAGTCCGGTCTGTTATCGCGGCGTTCTTGAGTTCGTTCTGGGATATCACGAGCGGATTCATTCGTGGAACGCGGGCGATACGGCCGGTTATCAGAGAAGCTGACTCGTTTTTCTTCGCGGATCAGTTCTCGTCGACGAGTCTGGTCTGACTCATACTGCCTGTAAGCAGAGATGGCTGCTTCGAAAACAGTGGCAGGATTTCGCGAAGGGCAGTGAAGCACTTCGGCACGCAGCTGGGGAAGGAGACCTCGTAGGAAGCAATCTACTACGAAGCGATCTAGTTCTTCGTAATCGAGGCCAATATCTGTGGCATCTTGAATCGCGGTTCGAAGGTCTTTAACGCGATTGATGAAGTCTAAGATGTGCTCGTTTGGAGCTTGGAGTACACTCGCGAGATCGCCACGGTACTGGTCCACGAATTTGTATGGGCCCAGTACTGTACGTAACTTTTCGCATAGTGCAGAAATTGTGACTATGTGCTCGCCTTCTATAGCGGCATAAGCACGATCGTGGAGTTTATTGCAGAGCAATTTCGTGAGGGCACGCTCTGCAGTGGCCGGTACGGTGTCACGCGCGCGTTTGCATGCACGTATGAATTGTAGGACGGAAGACGAAGTTCCGTCGAATCTAGGGACAAGCTCGGCGGCTTGTTTTAGAGCGAAATTACCAGTAGGTTCATACTGTGGGATTTCGCGTGGCTCTGGCGGTGAAGGTTCCCGCATATTAGAGACGTTACTAGGGCCTGGTGTAGGCGATTGTTGACGTAGGGTTTGACTCGTGATTTGGATGTTATGAAGCTCTTTTCGTATTTCGTCGAGCATATTCTTTTGGTTTTGTGCGTCTTCTTCATATTTGAGACGCAATTTGGCAATAAAATCAGTTTCTTCTTTGAGATATTGCTCTCTACGGGCGAGGTCTTGCGCGTAAAGGAGTAACTCTTCCTCGGTCATTGGAGGAAGGTCTGCGTTAGGATCTGCTCGGAGATCCTTTTGAGATCGCGTGATTGGGCGAGACATTTTGAAAGATATGAATGGGATTTAAGAAATGTGAACTTCGTACTGACACGCGTCGGGGCTTATTAATGCAAATATCGGCGACCACTTCGATGTCCTACCGACTGCGCCAAATTTGTCACGTCCGTCACTGTGTTTTTGTTACAGGTACCAGGAGAGAGAAAAGAGAACAGTGACAGACGGACGGTTGAGATATTATGATTAAAATGAGGAGTGGTCTTTCGTGCCGAGACAGCCGCGGGCTGTCATATGCACTAGGACAACCGATATTGCTATGGATGCAGTCAAGAAGAGAACGTCCGACGCGGTTACAAGAAGTGTCCGACAAGAATCACGCGCGAGATGATGCAACGAAAACGGTGAGTTTACAGGATTCAGCAATTATACAAGACATTATACGACTCACCGCAATGCTGTATTAACGCCTAATAATATTGTTGCAGCAGGAACTGGCGGTACTGACAGTAGGTGTCGTACATCGGATCTTCTATACAGATGTCCTCGAGGTGGGCAAGATCTGGCAAAGTTGCTGCTGCTCGGTTCGGGACGACGTTAGTGGCCTTGGATGCTGGCCGCAAGACGACACGTTGATGAGCTGGCAGAGGAACGTCACGGATGATTCGGCAACGGACCCTGGGAACGATGATCGTGTCTCGGCTGTCGTCGTCGTCGGCTATGTCGATCACCTCTGGACAATCGACCGGATGCAGAACTGGCGTCGGAGCTCGCGAGAGGTCCGCGTGGTTGACCTCTTTAGGAAGGCTGCAAGGGCAACCGTGTACAGAAACGTAATCGGACGCGTCACACGGAATGTGCTCGGTGGTTCCCAGAAGTTCTGTCCACTCGGTAGTGGCAATGATTTGATCGAGCACCGCTTTATTTCTCAACGCGCGTCTCAATTTAGCAAGTTGATACTTGCGTCCCGCTCGACGTGGGCGTCGCATGGGTAAGGAATAGTAATGACGGAATATTAATAAGATAATGAAAATGAACTTCCATTTGTTGTTAACCTTTTAGGTAGTTAACTCGCTTCACGTCTATAGTGGCGGCTCAGCGTTTCCACTGCGCTCTTTAGACCAATTCTAGACGTGGCACGAGAACTTCTCTATGACTCGCTTCAAATTCCTTATTGGCGGCTCAGCGTTTCCACTGCGCACTTTAGACCAAGTCCGGATACGTCACGAGTATAATACATTCAATGTAAGAACTGAACTGGAAGATAGTGTTGAACTAACACAAGAATAACACGATCGAAGCACTGGTATAATAATGATATATTGAGTAAGAACTGGTAAGTACACTGGTATACAATATGTAAGTAATATTATAATAGGAGTAGTAATTGGATTAATGAATAATGGATATTGTAATATGTTATAGGAATAACGTATGAGAATTAGGACTTGAGTTGAGTTGAGTTAGAGTTGGAATTGGAATTGGAATTAGGAGTGAAGGATCGACACACTTCACTTTCGCGGAGCTAGACTGAACACGTCTGCTCTTGTTGTCGGAAGAAGCCGGACTGGCACGTCCGTGCGAGTCGCTCGCTTGGAGCGGACCGTTCGAGTCGCTGTCTGGAGGCGGACTGATGCAAGCGTCCGCTCTGCCTTGCCTCCTTCGGTCGGAGTGGGGATAGCTGACGCTGCAGTCTCTTTGTTCTTCAGTTGTCGGAGTGGGAGAACCGCTGACGCAGCAGCGTCTTCGCTCCCGGGGACTGCACGTGCATTTCTGCTGACGGTGCAGTCTCGTGGCTGTCCTATTGCCCTCTACGAGCGTGGGACTGCTGGTGCAGCAGTCTTTGGACTTCTCGACGTTTCTAGAAGCTTCTAGATGCTTCCAGAGTGATGCAATACTTTATTGCATTATGTGTCGTGGTGATGGGTTGAAACTGAGGTAAGGTGTTGATCAAGGTGAAGTTATGGTGATGGGTAGAGACGGAGATAAGGATTAGAACAATAGAATATATGAGATCTTAATATTATGTTCTTATGTCTAGGGGACGGTGTATGGATCTTATGCAGATCAGACCTTGTATACATAGTGTGTGTACAAGGCCAACGTCGTACATCGGACGACGTAACAGTACGACGTTGGCCTTGTACACACACTATGTATACAAGGTCTGATCTGCATAAGATCCATACACCGTCCCCTAGAAATAAGAACATAATATTAAGATCTCATATATTCGATTGTTCTAATCCTTATCTCCGTCTCTACCCATCACCATAACTTCACCTTGATCAACACCTTACCTCAGTTTCAACCCATCACCACGACACAAAATGCAATAAAGTATTGCATCACTCTGGAAGCATCTAGAAGCTTCTAGAAACGTCGAGAAGTCCAAAGACTGCTGCATCAGCAGTCCCACGCTCGTAGAGGGCAATAGGACAGCCACGAGACTGCAGCGTCAGCAGAAATGCACGTGCAGTCCCCGGGAGCGAAGACGCTGCTGCGTCAGCGGTTCTCCCACTCCGACGACTGAAGAACAAAGAGACTGCAGCGTCAGCTATCCCCACTCCGAACGAAGGAGGCAAGGCAGAGCGGGCGCTTGCAGCAGTTCGCCTTCAGCCAGCGACTCGCACGGACGTGCCTACCTGGCCTCAGCCGCCAGTCCGGCTTCAAGAGCAGACGTGTTCAGTCTAGCTCCGCGAAAGTGAAGTGTGTCGATCCTTCACTCCTAATTCCAATTCCAATTCCAATTCTAACTCAACTCAACTCAACTCATACATTATTCCTACAACATATTACTATATCCATTATTCATTAATCCAATTACTACTCCTATTATAATACTACTTACATATTGTATACCAGTGTACTTACCAGTTCTTATTTAATATATCGTTGTTATACCAGTGCTTCGATCTTGTTATTCTTGTGTTAGTTCAACACCATCTTCCAATTCAGTTCTTGCATCGAATATATTAAACTCGTGACATATCCGGACTTGGTCTAAAGTGCGCAGTGGAAACGCTGAGCCGCCAATAAGGAATTTGAAGCGAGTCATAGAGAAGTTCTCGTGCCACGTCTAGAATTGGTCTAAAGAGCGCAGTGGAAACGCTGAGCCGCCACTATAGACGTGAAGCGAGTTAACTACCAAAAAGGTTAATAACAAGTGGAAGTTCATTTTCATTATATTATTAATATTCCATCATTACTATTCCTTACCCATGCGACGCCCACGTCGAGCGGGACGCAAGTATCAACTTGCTAAATTGAGACGCGCGTTGAGAAATAAAGCGGTGCTCGATCAAATCATTGCCACTACCGAGTGGACCGAACTTCTGGGAACCATCGAGCACATTCCGTGTGACGCGTCCGATTACGTTTCTGTATACGGTTGCCCTTGCAACCCTCCTAAAGAGGTCAACCACGCGGACCTCTCGCGAGCTCCGACGCCAGTTCTACATCCGGTCGATTGTCCAGAGGTGATCGACATAGCCGACGACGACGACAGCCGAGACACGATCATCGTTCCCAGGGTCCGTTGCCGAATCATCCGTGACGTTCCTCTGCCAGCTCATCAACGTGTCGTCTTGCGGCCAGCATCCAAGGCCACTAACGTCGTCCCGAACCGAGCAGCAGCAACTCTGCCAGATCTTCCCCACCTCGAGGATGTTACGTCACGCCCCACGTCCTAGGCAAAGGAGATGACCCCAGGAGGCGGCACGTGGAATTGATGAGGAAACGGTCTTTTACGCCAAGACAGCCAGACGGGCAGTCATATGCGCTAGGACACCGATAGTCATTTGGAAAATCGGCACCCGCTTGCAGTCAACGCGGATGGCGATACTTATACGTAAACGCAACGAACGCGGTGAGTTGACATGGGGTAAAGATGGATACAAGATACTGATTCTCACCGGTTTGTTGTTACGCCTTAATAATACTGTCGCAGGAGTTGTTTCCTCTGCGCTGCGTAGACCTCGTACTGTGGGTCCTTGATGCAAGTATCTTCCAGGCGAGGAAGATTGGGAAGACGCAACGTAATACGTTGACGTGGTGACAGGAACGTGCTGTTGGTGATGACGCAACGAGGACGTGGCAGGATCACTGTGTCCTGGCTATCGTCGTCGTCAGAGATGTCTATGAGATCGATGATCTCATAGCGGGCAGCTGGTGTATCGTTGACAGGCGTGGAACGCGAGAGATCCGCGTGATTGATCTCTGTGTTCAGAATCGGACGGCACGGACAACCGTATACCGATACGTAATCTGACGCGTCACACTCGATATTCTCGGTCGTGACGTGATCGACGCATGAGGAGAGAGGAGCGAAAGGAACTTGGTTTAACAACTCCTTCTCAAGAAATCCTTTATAGGAATTTTGTCTATGTTCTGAATGAAAAAGGGAAAATTGGCCAGGGGTTCCCCGGAGGCGCTGGCCAGCGGTATTCCACCTGTGACTTTAATAAAATATAGTTATTGAAAAGGTCCGCTCGTTCATTGACACTACCCAAGCGGAGCGGACGAACTGGCCTCCAAGCCGGGTCACTGTGTAACGAACGAGGGCACTGTTAGAACTGTCACTATAGATCTAGCACTGCACGTATTCCTTGTGTGAACTGTCACTTGATGGAGACTTGATCGAACACTTGACCGAGAAAACACTTGACCGATCAAAATGTCGCTTGCAGACGTATTGTCTCGGCGGAGCTGTAAGCTTCTCCCTTTGTGACCGAGTTTCAATACTCAACAAGTGCACGATTGCTAATGGAAACAATTGTTCAAAATGTCGCTTGCAGACGTATTGTCTCGGCGGAGCTGTAAGCTTCTCCCTTTGTGACCGAGTTTCAATACTCTACAAGTGCACGATAAACGAAGATATAGTTTGAATATCGGAGAGAAATAGGTCACTGAATTGATTGAATTGTAAGAGAAGTCACTCGCGAAGTTCTGGTAAAATAAGATATATTATAATAATAACTTGGTTACACTTGGTTACAATTGTATTAATATAAATGTGAATATGAATTAAATGAATTAATTGCGTAGGAGTTAGTAAATGAATTAGTATTGGAATAGAGACTGCGTTGAGTCGGAATTGGTATTGAGTTTGAATTAGAATTGGAATTGGAATTGTAGAACAAACGTCGATGAACGTCGAAGCGCGAATTAGAAGAGCGCAGGTCGACACGTCTGCTCACTTCGCTGGCTTGGGCCAGACTGACTGATGTCGTTGTGTGAGAATGGAGTGAGCGCAGACCGACACGTCCGCTCACTCCGCTGGCTAGCACCAGACTGATGCAAGAGGCAGCTCTGCGTAGCCTCCTTCGCTCGGAGTGGGGGTTGCTGACGCTGCAGTCCCTTTGTCCTCGCTCGTCGGAGTGGTGACGGGTGCAAGACTGCTGACGTTGCAGTCTCTTTGTCCTCGCTCTCGACAGAGTGGTGACGCGTGCAAGACTGCTGACGTTGCGATCTCTTTGTTCTCGAGGTGGCGTTTACTCGAGCGGAGTTGAGGATTTGAACAAGTTGTAAGTGTAGATGAGGGTTTGAACAAGTGAAAGTAAAGTTAGGAGTTCGGAGTGATGGTTGGTTGTAGAACAATTGGGAGAGTCGAGATTTAAGTAGCGATGGGTATTAGAACAAGTTTAGGAAAAGTCGTGGGTGAAGTAGTGATGGGTTTAAGATGTATTAGAATTAGAACAAGAGTTTGATAGCGATGGGTTTAAGAGGTATTATGTACTTAATATTTAATCTTAGCCTAGAATCGAGGTACGGTCCTCGATTCGACCAACGTCGGAGGTCGTCCGACGTAACACCTCCCTCGCCGGAGAAGAGATTTCTCGGAGTGAAATCTCTCGGTCCGAGGTTGTGTTCGGTGAGCGCTCGCATTACAATTTTTGGTCTTGAGACGCATCGTTAGTGAGCGATCCGCGCAGGGAGCTCAGTTCTCGGCGCACGTTGACTGTATTAACAGTACGAAACACTGGATGCACTGAGATGTTGTCTGATTCTGCGCGAGGAGTTGGGGTAGGTTTCGCAATGTCCGACAGTCTATAATCGCAATGTTCATTATTTGACTGTCTTTTATTGGGGTCTTGGGAGGGAATGGGCTCACTTATGTCATTTTCACTTTCACTTTTGTGAGTTATTCCGTGTCCGTATCCTCGTCTGAGCTGTCGGAAACGTGGTCGGGGTCGTCATGTTGTATGGCCCATCTTGAAGCCAGTATCTGTCCGCATGGAATGCAGTTCAACACAGGTGTTTCCCTGCACATCTTCTCACCGCAGTTGTTGCAGTTATTCATTATACTGATCATCCTTTGATGCCTCCAACGTTCTGTGTGCTCGATGGTTGTTGTCAGGCTGCAATCATAGCATAATTCCCTACCATCGCATGCGACCATGATTACGCCATTGTAGCAAGTTAAGTTGCGGTAGCGTGATGTGTAACGGTTCGCCTTCTGCGTGGCTGTACGTCTTTTGTGCACTGGTCCACACATCTTGTTGTTGTAGGAGGCTGAGACTGCGACGCGAGTTGGACGCTGTACTGGCGGGAAATGACGACATTCAGAAGAAACTCCGAGTTGCTGGGCCCTTTGTCTGCTATCATATTTCTCGGGAAGAGTGGGGGTTATCTCGAATGGGTAAGTTTCTCTTCTAATCTTCGGCTTGACGAATGCTACGGATGTGATAGCTACGTTTCGCTGACGCGCGTTTTGTGTCGGATTACTCGAGGCGCGCTTGAGTTTGTTTGCGTGTACGATTTTGTAATGGTTACCTATTCTTATTTTTACGTTGTTTGCACCTATTAGTTCGCAAATTTCGTGTGGCCCTGTATATTGTTCGTCAAATTTGTTTTTACAAGGTTCCTTTAATAGGAATACTTGTTCTCCTACCTTGAACTGGACGGGGTTGATTCTTCTATCGTAATAAGTCTTAGACTTTTCCTTCGCGGAAATTAGGTTGTCGCGCGCGCGGGCTTGTGTTTCGCTAATTTTCCTGTGGAGGTCAAAGAGATAGTGGGAGTAGGATTCGTTTTCCAGTTCGTAAGGATAGGAGTCGGCGGAAGGAACGCGTGCTAGTGAACCGAAAACCAATTCGTGTGGAGTGAAATTCGTTCCTTCATGGACGCTCGTGTTATAGCTGAACATGGCTAGGTTGATCCATTTGTCCCAATTGGTTTTATGAACATATTGTTTTAGATATTCTGTTAGGACGTGGTGGGATCTCTCTATAGAGCCATTGCTTTGCGGGTGAAATGCTGTTGTTTGCAGACGGGTAATTCGGAAACGTCTGGCGACGGCCTTCATGAGGGAGCTTGTAAAATTCGTCCCTTGATCCGTCAAGATGGCTTTGGGTGTTCCAAAACGGCAGATCCAGTAATTGACGAATGCGTCGGCAGTACTAATGGCGTCGGCTGATTTGAGTGGAGCGGCGACCGAGTATTTCGTCAATAGGTCCTGCATGGTGAGAACATATGTGTTTTCATCCGTGGTTGTAGGCAGGGGGCCTACAATGTCCATTGAAACCTTGTCAAATGCCCGGTTGGGTGTGTCTGTGATTGTCATGGGTAAACGCGTTTTTACCCTCGTTAGCTTGTTACGTTGGCAGCTTAAACAATCGTTGATGAAGCTTGCCACTTCGGTCTTCATCCCGTTCCACCAGTATCTCTCCCGTATTCTCTTGAGAGTTTTGGTAATTCCTTTGTGGCCGGCATACGCGGACACATGATTTTCCCTAATAATATCTGTCCTTCTGTCTTCGGCCGGGATCTGAATTTCATTGCTGCAAAGGAATATGTGTACGTGGGTGTCCTCGAACGTTTCAACGAGGAGGTTTGAGACGTATTCCATGGAGAGGTGGTCGATGTAGGTTTTGGAAATAGAAAACGACGTTATTCCAAGCTCGTTGATAGCATCGAACAAGGTTCGAAGACATTCTTTCAGGTCTTCTTCTGAGACCTCATGTAATGGGGTTGGCTTGATCGGTATTTGAATTAATGTATGTCCACCGTATTTGCTGACTCGTGCCCTAAACAGAGTCAGGTCCTGAGCGTTGGCCAATTTCCCTAGTCTATTGAGATCCATGGCCCCCGTATCGATTGGTTGACCATCCAACGTTGAAAAACAGACCAGGTTGTCATTTCTCATGATTAACCGGTCGCGTGTGTAAGTGACTATCCTCTGTCCTCTTGGTACAACTCCCTCTCCTTCCTCTCCTTCCTCTCCTTCCTCTTCTTCTTCTTCTTCTTCTCCTTCTTCTCCTTCCGAAGGTAAGCTTTCTTCTCTCTCATCCATCCAGTTGGGTCCCGTTGGTTGGGGAATTAGGCTGGGGACGACGGTTAAGATGTCCTCCAGTCCTGTTATGAGTGGCTCCTCTTGACTGGAGGCGGGTACTAGGGGTGATGATACCAAAAGGCTGTCGTCATCTGAACTCGCCTCAGGGCGTGGTGACGTTTTCGATGGTGGTCCAGATGTTGAGTTTGTCGATGATTTCCTCTTCCTCGGGGGAATTGACTGAGGCGGTGGCATAAGATGTGAGTCGGCCCATCTCCTTCGGCGGGTATCGAAGAGAGGGGTTCCTGGGTCTGATAACGGTGCTCTTGGCGGCGATGCGCCTCCAGGGGTGCTCCATGAGAGGGGCAACGCCACTGGGTTTCGAGAGAGGGCATCCGCATTAGAATTCGCCTTACCGGGCTTGTAAATAACTTGATATTCAAATTCCGCTAACTTCAATCGCCACCTGAGGAGGCGTGACGTAGGATCCTTCACTGATGTCATCCATACCAGTGGCTTATGATCCGTAACGAGTGTGAATCTTCTACCATAGATGTACGGACGGAAGTATTGTACGGCGAATATTATTGCTAGGCATTCTTTCTCTATTGTAGAGTAATTCAACTCGGCACCGTGCAGGATACGTGAGGCGTATGCAACGGGGCGATCTTTACCTATCTCACCCTGGCTTAGCACAGCGCCAATTGCATATCCAGAAGCGTCACATGTGACGTTAAATGGCTCCTCGAAATTGGGATATTGCAATACGGGTTCTGTGCATAACGCTTGTCGTAAAGTTTCAAAGGCTTCTTCTTGCTTTGGTCCCCACACGAATTTGTTTTCCTTGGTGAGGAGTTGGGTGAGGGGTTTGGAAATTTTAGCGAAACCTTCTATAAACCTACGGTAATACCCTGCTAGGCCCAAAAATTCGCGGACATTTTTCGCGTTTCTGGGTCGAGGAAAGTTCTGGACGGCGTTAATTTTTTGTGGGCATGGCTTAACGCCGTCTTTGCTAATTTGATGTCCCAGGTATGCCACTTCCTTGTGGAGGAAGCCGCATTTCGAGGGCTGTAGCTTGAGGTTGGCGTTGCGTAATCGCTGGGCCAATTTATTGAATTTAGCTTTATGTTCCTCTAATGATCGCGCGTAGACTACAATATCGTCTAAATACACGAAGAGTTCGTTGCCTTGTAGGCCAGAAAGGATAGTGTCCATTAATCTCTGGAAGGTGGCTGGCGCGTTTCTGAGGCCGAAAGGCATTCTATTAAATTCGTAATGCCCGAAGGGGGTGGAGAAAGCGGTCTTTGCGGCGTCCTCCTTTTCCATTCCTATCTGATGAAAACCGCTGGCCAAATCGAATACGCTAAAGTATGTCGCGCTGCCCAGCTGATCTAGGATTTCGTTAATGCTGGGCAGAGGGTATGCGTCGGCCACCGATTTTTCGTTTAGTGCGCGGTAGTCGATCACCATGCGCCATTTTTTATTGCCGTTAGCATCCGCCTTCTTCGGGACAATCCACAAGGGGGAATTGTAGGGAGAGTTAGACGGGACGACTATGTCGTTTTGTAATAGTTCAAACATTTGCTTGTTAATCTCCTCCTTGTGGATTGGCGGATAACGGTATTGCTTCGTGTGTACGGGGATCTCATCCGTTGTGGGGATCTTATGGGTGACCGCGTTTGTCTTCCCCAGGCGATCCCCTTGGAGGTGGAAGAGGTCGTTATTTTCTTCCAATAAAGATTTGACATGAGCCGTCTCATCTTGGTTGAGGTGGCTCATGGGAATAGTGTCCATTAGCTCCTTCATGCGAGCTTTATGGGGATTTGTAATAGAATAAACCCTCTTGGGTTTGGAACGATCGGGCTGGTTACCGGAGTTAGAATTGTCGGGATGGTTACCGAATGCGTCGGGATGGTTACCGGAATTAGAAAGGTCGGGATGGTTACCGAATGCGTCGGGATGGTTACCGGAATTAGAAAGGTCGGGATGGTTACCGAATACGTCGGGATGGTTACCGGAATTAGAAAGGTCGGGATGGTTACCGGAATTAGAAAGGTCGGGATGGTTACCGAATGCGTCGGGATAGTGCCCGGAATTAGTTGAATAACGCTCGATCTCTTCCACCTCTAACACGGGTAATCGGAATGAGATCGGACGCGGAGATGTGTTGAAACATCTGAGGCTCGCTTTGCCTCCGCGATTAGTGACTACACAGTCACCGAGGAATACATCCGGCGCTACGCTGACGCGGCGGATATATCCCTGTTTCGGGCCCTGTACGCTGACTGCAATGCAGGCGGCTGTTCGGGGCTCAACGGCAAACTCATTAGAGTCTGCTGCAGTCCTTGATTCGGACTGTTGATTTTGATTTTTGCGCTTATCGACCGGTTCCTCTACGATATTATTCGATGTGATACGAATCTCTCCCGGTTGCACCCGACGTTTTGAGAGAGGGAATGTTTCTTCCTCTGTCCTTGCGGCGTGCTTTTCAAGAGAGACCTCCGTTTTCGGAGAAGGCATTGAAATAACCCTCGTCATTGAACTATCGCGGGGCTCAGTCGGCAGTGCGCGTGAATTAGAGAACGGAATAGAAATGTTTCCGATTAAAACAAATTGCCTTGCAAAGGAAATCTCAGCTCCTCCTATAAAGAAGGGCGAGCCGAGAATTCCGTTAACACTGACTGGAAAATCGTCCCCGAGCACGTGGAATTTGACAGGGATTGTCCCTTGAATGAATATAACGACTTCGCCGAGTGTTACTATGGAACCCTCGGTTATTCCATGAACTTCGATCGTGCTCGTGGGATCAATGATTATCCCAGGTTTTAAACTAGACGCGCGTATCAAATTGACTTCCGAGCCCGTGTCTAATAAGAATTCACTTTTCTCGCGAAGCTGAGGGGCGGAGATTTGTACGCGCGGGATCGGCGAGTCTACTGCGAGGTTAACTGCAGAGACGAATCGTCGATCTGGTCTTCGGGGAGCTCGTTCGTTCGAACGGCGGTCTGCGTGAATGTTTGGTTGCGCTTTGTTGGGGCGGCCTCCCGCTGTTGATTCGTTCCTGTCGGGAGGCCTGACTCGTTTCCCGAGCGCAGGTTATTGTTATAGGCTCTTTTTCGACATTCGTGAATGTCATGCCCGGGAGTTTTGCAATAGTTGCAAAACTTGCGGGGCTCTCCCGAACGTCTGTCGCGATTTGAATTCGGGTCCCGGTTTTCGCGCTGCGGGTTTTGTTCGCGAGGGGTTTCGGATCGCCACTGCGGAGTTGGAGAACGATAAGAGTTGCGGTTCGAGTTTCTCCACGAGTCTCGACGTTGGTCGGACCCGTTATCGCGACGCTCATCCGGTCTGTTGTCGCGACGTTCAGGGATGCGTTCGCGAGAATTGAAATTGTCAGAAGAGCGTGGGCGATAGGAGCTTCTGTTATCTGAGAAGCTTACCTTGCGGGAATCGTCACGATTAGATTCGCGACGACGGTTTTGATACAGCTCATATTGCTTATATGCAGAGATGGCTGCTTCGAAGATCTCTGCCGAATTCTGAGAACGGCAATGCAAAACTTCGCTGCGAAGTTGTGGGAGTAGACCGCGAAGGAAGCACTCGACTGTGAAACGATCGATTTCTCTGTAGTCGTAATGTCCTTCGGTAGAATCGCTGATGGCGGTTCGTAAATCTTTGACTCGATTTATGAAGTCAAGAATATGCTCATTGTTGCCCTGGGCTACGCTTGCCAATTCGCCACGGTACTGGTCCACGAATTTGTAGGGTCCCAGTACTGTTCGTAGCTTATCGCAAAGTTGTGAGATCGTACGTATGTTTTCGCCTTCAATGGCAGCGTACGCACGATCGGAAAGTTTATTGCAGATTAGTTTAGTAAGGGCACGTTCTATGGATTCGGGGATAGAATCACGCGCGCGTTTGCAGGCGCGGATGAATTTTAGGACGGGAATCGATGTTCCGTCGAATTTGGGTACGAGTTCTGCGGCTTGTTTCAACGCGAAATTTCCTGTTGGCTCATATTGCGGGGTTTCGCGTGGCTCTGATAATGAAGGTTCTCGCGTGTTAGAGACGTTACTGGGGCCTGGTGTAGGCGCTTGGTGACGTAAGTTTTGGTTCAAGGCTTGAATATTGTGGAGCTCTTTGCGTATTTCATCGAGCATGTTATTTTGATTCTGTGCGTCTTCTTCATATTTAAGACGCAATTTAGCAATGAATTCGGTTTGCTCTTTTAAATATTCCTCTTTACGGGCGAGATCTTGCGCGTAAAGAAGTAGCTCTTCCTCGGTTGGCGGAGGAAGGTCTTGATTAGGATCCGCTCGGGGATCCGTTTGGGATCGTGTGATTGGGCGAGACATTTTGCGATATTAGTGTGAATTCTTACTCGACACACGATATAGAGAACAAATGTCAGACGTACGAAAACAATTTGTTAATGGTTCGACTACCGGCGACCGTTTTCGTGTCCTACCGACTGCGCCAAATTTTGTTACGTCACGCCCCACGTCCTAGGCAAAGGAGATGACCCCAGGAGGCGGCACGTGGAATTGATGAGGAAACGGTCTTTTACGCCAAGACAGCCAGACGGGCAGTCATATGCGCTAGGACACCGATAGTCATTTGGAAAATCGGCACCCGCTTGCAGTCAACGCGGATGGCGATACTTATACGTAAACGCAACGAACGCGGTGAGTTGACATGGGGTAAAGATGGATACAAGATACTGATTCTCACCGGTTTGTTGTTACGCCTTAATAATACTGTCGCAGGAGTTGTTTCCTCTGCGCTGCGTAGACCTCGTACTGTGGGTCCTTGATGCAAGTATCTTCCAGGCGAGGAAGATTGGGAAGACGCAACGTAATACGTTGACGTGGTGACAGGAACGTGCTGTTGGTGATGACGCAACGAGGACGTGGCAGGATCACTGTGTCCTGGCTATCGTCGTCGTCAGAGATGTCTATGAGATCGATGATCTCATAGCGGGCAGCTGGTGTATCGTTGACAGGCGTGGAACGCGAGAGATCCGCGTGATTGATCTCTGTGTTCAGAATCGGACGGCACGGACAACCGTATACCGATACGTAATCTGACGCGTCACACTCGATATTCTCGGTCGTGACGTGATCGACGCATGAGGAGAGAGGAGCGAAAGGAACTTGGTTTAACAACTCCTTCTCAAGAAATCCTTTATAGGAATTTTGTCTATGTTCTGAATGAAAAAGGGAAAATTGGCCAGGGGTTCCCCGGAGGCGCTGGCCAGCGGTATTCCACCTGTGACTTTAATAAAATATAGTTATTGAAAAGGTCCGCTCGTTCATTGACACTACCCAAGCGGAGCGGACGAACTGGCCTCCAAGCCGGGTCACTGTGTAACGAACGAGGGCACTGTTAGAACTGTCACTATAGATCTAGCACTGCACGTATTCCTTGTGTGAACTGTCACTTGATGGAGACTTGATCGAACACTTGACCGAGAAAACACTTGACCGATCAAAATGTCGCTTGCAGACGTATTGTCTCGGCGGAGCTGTAAGCTTCTCCCTTTGTGACCGAGTTTCAATACTCAACAAGTGCACGATTGCTAATGGAAACAATTGTTCAAAATGTCGCTTGCAGACGTATTGTCTCGGCGGAGCTGTAAGCTTCTCCCTTTGTGACCGAGTTTCAATACTCTACAAGTGCACGATAAACGAAGATATAGTTTGAATATCGGAGAGAAATAGGTCACTGAATTGATTGAATTGTAAGAGAAGTCACTCGCGAAGTTCTGGTAAAATAAGATATATTATAATAATAACTTGGTTACACTTGGTTACAATTGTATTAATATAAATGTGAATATGAATTAAATGAATTAATTGCGTAGGAGTTAGTAAATGAATTAGTATTGGAATAGAGACTGCGTTGAGTCGGAATTGGTATTGAGTTTGAATTAGAATTGGAATTAGATTTGGAATTGGAATTGTAGAACAAACGTCGATGAACGTCGAAGCGCGAATTAGAAGAGCGCAGGTCGACACGTCTGCTCACTTCGCTGGCTTGGGCCAGACTGACTGATGTCGTTGTGTGAGAATGGAGTGAGCGCAGACCGACACGTCCGCTCACTCCGCTGGCTAGCACCAGACTGATGCAAGAGGCAGCTCTGCGTAGCCTCCTTCGCTCGGAGTGGGGGTTGCTGACGCTGCAGTCCCTTTGTCCTCGCTCGTCGGAGTGGTGACGGGTGCAAGACTGCTGACGTTGCAGTCTCTTTGTCCTCGCTCTCGACAGAGTGGTGACGCGTGCAAGACTGCTGACGTTGCGATCTCTTTGTTCTCGAGGTGGCGTTTACTCGAGCGGAGTTGAGGATTTGAACAAGTTGTAAGTGTAGATGAGGGTTTGAACAAGTGAAAGTAAAGTTAGGAGTTCGGAGTGATGGTTGGTTGTAGAACAATTGGGAGAGTCGAGATTTAAGTAGCGATGGGTATTAGAACAAGTTTAGGAAAAGTCGTGGGTGAAGTAGTGATGGGTTTAAGATGTATTAGAATTAGAACAAGAGTTTGATAGCGATGGGTTTAAGAGGTATTATGTACTTAATATTTAATCTTAGCCTAGAATCGAGGTACGGTCCTCGATTCGACCAACGTCGGAGGTCGTCCGACGTAACAAGGACATCTGTATAGAAGATCCGATGTACGACACCTACTGTCAGTACCGCCAGTTCCTGCTGCAACAATATTATTAGGCGTTAATACAACATTGCGGTGAGTCGTATAATATCTTGTATAATTGTTGAATCCTGTAAACTCACCGTTCTCGTTGCATCCTCTCGCGCGCGATTCTTGTCGGGACACTCCTTGTAACCGCGTCGGACGTTCTTTTCTTGACTGCCTCCATAGCAATATCGGTTGTCCTAGTGCATATGACAGCCCGCGGCTGTCTCGGCACGAAAGACCACTCCTCATTTTAATCATAATATCTCAACCGTCCGTCTGTCACTGTTCTCTTTTCTCTCTCCTGGTACCTGTAACAAAAACAGAGTGACGGACGTGACAAATTAATAAGATAATGAAAATGAACTTCCATTTGTTGTTAACCTTTTAGGTAGTTAACTCGCTTCACGTCTATAGTGGCGGCTCAGCGTTTCCACTGCGCTCTTTAGACCAATTCTAGACGTGGCACGAGAACTTCTCTATGACTCGCTTCAAATTCCTTATTGGCGGCTCAGCGTTTCCACTGCGCACTTTAGACCAAGTCCGGATATGTCACGAGTTTAATATATTCGATGCAAGAACTGAATTGGAAGATGGTGTTGAACTAACACAAGAATAACAAGATCGAAGCACTGGTATAACAACGATATATTAAATAAGAACTGGTAAGTACACTGGTGTTACGTCGGACGACCTCCGACGTTGGTCGAATCGAGTACCGTACCTCGATTCTAGGTTAAGACTAAATACTAAGTACATAACAACCTCTTAAACCCATCGCTACCAAACTCTTGTTCTAATTCTAATACCTCTTAAACCCATCACTACTTCACCCACAACTTTCCCTAAACTTGTTCTAATACCCATCACTACTTAAATCTCGACTCTCCCAATTGTTCTACAACCAACCATCACTCCAAACTCTCAATCTTACCTAACACTTGTTCAAACCCTCATCTACACTTACAACTTGTTCAAATCCTCAACTCCGCTCGAGTAAACGCCACCTCGAGAACAAAGAGATCGCAACGTCAGCAGTCTTGCACGCGTCACCACTCTGTCGAGAGCGAGGACAAAGAGACTGCAACGTCAGCAGTCTTGCACCCGTCACCACTCCGACGAGCGAGGACAAAGGGACTGCAGCGTCAGCAACCCCCACTCCGAGCGAAGGAGGCAACGCAGAGCTGCCTCTTGCATCAGTCTGGTGCTAGCCAGCGAAGTGAGCGGACGTGTCGGTCTGCGCTCACTCCATTCTCACACAACGACATCAGTCAGTCTGGCCCAAGCCAGCGAAGCGAGCAGACGTGTCGATCTGCGCTCTTCTAATTCGCGCTTCGACGTTCATCGACGTTTGTTCTACTATTCTATTCCAAATCCATTCCAATTCAATTCCTAAATCAATTCCAATTCTAACTCTTACTAACTCATACTCCGTATACGATTATTACGTTTAATTCATTTATTATTATACTACCAAGTTTATACTCAAGTGTACTCAACGTTCTTTATTTCAATATATATATTATATTTTACCAGTGCTACGTGAAGTTAATTTCCACATCATTCTACTAAATCCAGTGACAGTTTCTTTTCGAAATTCGAATCGTGCCCTCGTTAATCATACAGAACTCGGCTTGGAGGTCAGTTCGTCCGCTCCGCTGAGAAGTAGTGGTTGACGAGTAGACGTTTGGAAATAATAACTTTCCAAATCAGATAAACGCATTTAATATTAATAATAAATAATTGAGCTCTCGCTTACGTGTTCAACCTCGGTCACAAAGGGAGAAGCTTACAGCTCCGCCGAGGCAATACGTCAACGAGGTGACACTTAGTCAAAAGATTATCGAAGTTAAAGTGACAGTTTGTGAAAGGAAACATATCAGTGTCTAAAGTGAAGTGACTGTTTTAATAGTGCCCTCGTTGTCGCACGGTGACCCGGCTCGGAGGCCAGTTCGTCTGCTCTGCTGGGTAGTGCCGATTAACGAGTGGACATTTTCGAGTCAGGTAAATTACCTCTGGCCAGCGCCTACGGGGAACCCCTGGCCAATTTTTCTTTCACGTTTGGGACTTAGACAAAATCCGACAAAAGGATTTTCAGAGTATTAACTCTTCCGAAACAGTTCCTTCCATACCCATCCCTTATGCGTCGTACACGTCGTGGAGGCCGAAAGTATCAACTGGCCAAGTTCAAACGGGCATTAAATCAAACAGCCATCTTAAACCGCGTCTTAAGTTCGACTGATTGGACTGAACTTCTCGGAACGACCGAGAATATCGAGTGCGACGCGTCAGATTACGTATCGGTATACGGTTGTCCGTGCCGTCCGATTCCGAACACAGAGGTCGACCACGCGGACCTCTCGCGTTCTTCACCTGTCACCAAACCGTCTGCTGGTCGTTACGAGGTCATTGATCTCGTCACCAGCTCTGATGACGATGACAGCAGGAGCACCATAATCTTGCCGCACGTTCGCTGTAGGATCATCAAGGACGAGTACCTACCGTCCAACAGACGCATTGTCGTGCGTACCCCAGCGAGACAGCTGCCAAACCTTCCTCATCTCGATGAGATCTGTCTGGACGACCCGTTATACCAGACCCATGCTGACCGACGAGCTCAGCTCCTTCAACAGTACTACTAAGATACAACAACTAACCGGTGAGAATTCGTATCTTTTGTAACCCCTTTTGTTCCATGTCAACTCACCGCGTTCGTTGCGTCAGCGTAGAAGTATCGCCATCCGCGTTGACTGCTAGCGGGTGTCGGTCTCAAATGACTATCGGTGTCCTAGCGCATATGACTGCCCGTCTGGCTGTCTTGGCGTAAAAGACCGTTTCCTCTTCAATTCCACGTGCCGCCTCCTGGGGTCATCTTCTTTGCCTAGGACGTGGGGCGTGACGTAACAAAATTTGGCGCAGTCGGTAGGACACGAAAACGGTCGCCGGTAGTTGAACCATTAACAATTGTTTTCGTACGTCTGACATTTGTTCTCTATATCGTGTGTCGAGTAAGAATTCACACTAATATCGCAAAATGTCTCGCCCAATCACACGATCCCAAACGGATCCCCGAGCGGATCCTAATCAAGACCTTCCTCCGCCAACCGAGGAAGAGCTACTTCTTTACGCGCAAGATCTCGCCCGTAAAGAGGAATATTTAAAAGAGCAAACCGAATTCATTGCTAAATTGCGTCTTAAATATGAAGAAGACGCACAGAATCAAAATAACATGCTCGATGAAATACGCAAAGAGCTCCACAATATTCAAGCCTTGAACCAAAACTTACGTCACCAAGCGCCTACACCAGGCCCCAGTAACGTCTCTAACACGCGAGAACCTTCATTATCAGAGCCACGCGAAACCCCGCAATATGAGCCAACAGGAAATTTCGCGTTGAAACAAGCCGCAGAACTCGTACCCAAATTCGACGGAACATCGATTCCCGTCCTAAAATTCATCCGCGCCTGCAAACGCGCGCGTGATTCTATCCCCGAATCCATAGAACGTGCCCTTACTAAACTAATCTGCAATAAACTTTCCGATCGTGCGTACGCTGCCATTGAAGGCGAAAACATACGTACGATCTCACAACTTTGCGATAAGCTACGAACAGTACTGGGACCCTACAAATTCGTGGACCAGTACCGTGGCGAATTGGCAAGCGTAGCCCAGGGCAACAATGAGCATATTCTTGACTTCATAAATCGAGTCAAAGATTTACGAACCGCCATCAGCGATTCTACCGAAGGACATTACGACTACAGAGAAATCGATCGTTTCACAGTCGAGTGCTTCCTTCGCGGTCTACTCCCACAACTTCGCAGCGAAGTTTTGCATTGCCGTTCTCAGAATTCGGCAGAGATCTTCGAAGCAGCCATCTCTGCATATAAGCAATATGAGCTGTATCAAAACCGTCGTCGCGAATCTAATCGTGACGATTCCCGCAAGGTAAGCTTCTCAGATAACAGAAGCTCCTATCGCCCACGCTCTTCTGACAATTTCAATTCTCGCGAACGCATCCCTGAACGTCGCGACAACAGACCGGATGAGCGTCGCGATAACGGGTCCGACCAACGTCGAGACTCGTGGAGAAACTCGAACCGCAACTCTTATCGTTCTCCAACTCCGCAGTGGCGATCCGAAACCCCTCGCGAACAAAACCCGCAGCGCGAAAACCGGGACCCGAATTCAAATCGCGACAGACGTTCGGGAGAGCCCCGCAAGTTTTGCAACTATTGCAAAACTCCCGGGCATGACATTCACGAATGTCGAAAAAGAGCCTATAACAATAACCTGCGCTCGGGAAACGAGTCAGGCCTCCCGACAGGAACGAATCAACAGCGGGAGGCCGCCCCAACAAAGCGCAACCAAACATTCACGCAGACCGCCGTTCGAACGAACGAGCTCCCCGAAGACCAGATCGACGATTCGTCTCTGCAGTTAACCTCGCAGTAGACTCGCCGATCCCGCGCGTACAAATCTCCGCCCCTCAGCTTCGCGAGAAAAGTGAATTCTTATTAGACACGGGCTCGGAAGTCAATTTGATACGCGCGTCTAGTTTAAAACCTGGGATAACCATTGATCCCACGAGCACGATCGAAGTTCATGGAATAACCGAGGGTTCCATAGTAACACTCGGCGAAGTCGTTATATTCATTCAGGGGACAATCCCTATCAAATTCCACGTGCTCGGGGACGAATTCCCAGTCAGTGTTAACGGGATTCTCGGCTCGCCCTTCTTTATAGGAGGAGCTGAGATTTCCTTTGCAAAACAATTCGTTTTAGTCGGAAACATTTCAATTCCGTTCTCTAATTCACGCGCACTGCCGACTGAGCCCCGCGATAGTTCAATGACGAGGGTTATTTCAATGCCTTCTCCGAAAACGGAGGTCTCTCTTGAAAAGCACGCCGCAAGGACAGAGGAAGAAACATTCCCTCTCTCAAAACGTCGGGTGCAACCGGGAGAGATTCGTATCACATCGAATAATATCGTAGAGGAACCGGTCGATAAGCGCAAAAATCAAAATCAACAGTCCGAATCAAGGACTGCAGCAGACTCTAATGAGTTTGCCGTTGAGCCCCGAACAGCCGCCTGCATTGCAGTCAGCGTACAGGGCCCGAAACAGGGATATATCCGCCGCGTCAGCGTAGCGCCGGATGTATTCCTCGGTGACTGTGTAGTCACTAATCGCGGAGGCAAAGCGAGCCTCAGATGTTTCAACACATCTCCGCGTCCGATCTCATTCCGATTACCCGTGTTAGAGGTGGAAGATATCGAGCGTTATTCAACTAATTCCGGTAACCATCCCGACGTATTCGGTAACCATCCCGACCTTTCTAATTCCGGTAACCATCCCGACGCATTCGGTAACCATCCCGACCTTTCTAATTCCGGTAACCATCCCGACAATTTTAATCCAGAGTCCAAAGAAGACTCCCACGAATTCAAACCTATGAAGGTTTATTCTACAAGCTCCGGTATCAAGTCCGATTGTTTCTATTCCGAGTCTAGGTTGAAAGGAAATGTCCCCGCCTTTGATTCTCTAAAGACGACAGAACGTCTACATAAAATAAAGCATAAAACTCTACCTCGTATAGACCGAGTATACGAGTCGATCATAAAAGATCATCCCGCGATAATTTCTAAATCAGAGTCAAAGAGAGTCTATATTTCATTTCAAAAACCTACCTCTGATTTTTCGCCGGAACATGATCTCTTCCAGTCTCAACGGTCAAGTATCCGTGCACCGCAAAGCGAGTTTCATCCATCTAGGAATTATACGTCTGTAAAATACGCGTCAGCAAAAAGGAGAAACAAATTTCGTATTATACTATACCTCTGCGATAACCCGCGAACAATGATTGTAGCATCTCCTGCGACTTGCGATAAGAAACCCTCCCAGGAGATTTCATTACAGTCCTCCGCTGACGCGAAATTAGAATCCGCGTTAATCACGCGTCCGGTCAACACCGACAAACGAGCGAAATCCGAAACCCAGCGTCGACAAAATCTCCTTCTACAGCCGGAAGATAAGCTTGTCGCATCACGACTCAGCCCCTCGGAAGATAGGATCATTCCAGAGGAGCTCCAGTCTTCAGACAATTTCGCAACCACAAACATGTATCCGTTACAAGTTGCCATCCTATGCACCATTACCACGCAAGTTTATACCCTCATTGGATATGATTGCGGTGGACCGACACTCAACGTCACTACGTACTCTACCATCGATAACCTGAATTGCGAACCCGAAGATGTCACACCGATCGAGAGTTTAGAGCGAATTCAACTTCTGCAGCTAGCCGAGTTTTCGCAAGCCCGAGTCCTCCAATGCCACATTGAAATAGACAGAACGATCTACTACTGTGGCATGCATTCGCATAATTCCGTCGTCGCCAATGGTAGACAAGAGTATCTCCTAACCACCACCAGTGAAACATGCTCTAATCTACACACTACTGGAACTCTGTATATTACGCCAGCGGCACAGATCACAGGAGTCCAGCCAAATTCCACAACCTCTCGTAGCCTCACAATGGCAGGAGAAATCAAGAATGACGGAAGCTGCTCAGGCACAACCTACAACGATCCTTTTGGAACCTGGACGGACGTCGTGGTGCAAGCCATAATACGCATCACGATACGGGACTACATTGCACCGATAAAGCTATCCACAGCACAAATTCATTTACAATCCGGACAAACCTGTCCTCTTCAGAAAGGCAACTGCCTCGATTCACAGGACGGATACACATTCTGGGAACCCGCACCAACAGATTCATGCAGATTCAACAACTACGATGTTCTATACGAAGGGCTAGCGACCAAGCTATCCCCACAGTTAAAATCCTCGCCAACCTTGTATACAGTTGCCTCTCAGGATACAACATTTGCACTAACCGAGACAGGACGATCTTCAGTCTGCGGATTTATCATAATCCGTACAGGACATCCAAAACTGTTCATACTAGAAACGGGGAAGTCAGGGAAATTCAAGGAGAAGTCACCCACCCTCGTCAACAATCTCGACATATTCACCTATGTCAACAGCAAATTCGTCTACGTAGAGAAACATCTCCGTACACAATTTTCTCAACTATATAAGGACGTCATTCGTCAAAAGTGCGAACTAGAACGACAAATTCTCCAGAACGCACTCACTCAGCTGCACACAGCCCCTGAAGAAGTGGCAACCGCCATCATGAAAGACGCTGGATTTATTGCAGTCCCAGCAGGTGAAGTGGTCCATATTATCAAATGTATCCCAGTGACAGTCCAGATCCGGAAAACGGAACGCTGTTATGACGAACTGCCCGTCACGTACAAGAATTCTTCAAGATTCCTGAAACCAAAGGACCACATTATTTCAAACACCGGTACAGAGAAGCCGTGCAGCGAGTTACTATCTCCATATTACAGAATACATGGAACATGGTACCGACTCACTCCATCACTAACAGAAACTATTGCACCGTCAGAACTCCATCCAATCTCTAAGGCCACATGGAAATACGTGGACCCCAAAAACCTTGCGACTGGAGGCATATATTCGCAAGACGACCTCGACAAACTGCAGGATCACATAATGTTCCCTGTAGAAAAGGTAGCCGTAATAAATACTATTGCACAAGGCGCCTCAGGTAGACAATACGCAGCAGGAAATATTAACATGTTCAACCTGCTCGACGAAGAGTCGCTTCAACAAATAGCTGAATCTACCGCACAGAAGTTATGGTCAGGATTTACCACGTTCGGATCCGTAACCGCTGGATTAATAGGAATATATGTGGCAATTCGCACAATAAAAACTATTATCAGCACAATCATCAATGGCATCGCTCTCCATTCGTTATACGGCTGGAGCCTCCACCTCATCGTCGCCATCTGGAGTTCCTTGACAAGATTCTTCATTTTCCTGAAACAAAGAGACGAAACATACACATACGCTGTCAGATATCGGAAAAGTGAAAGTGAAAATGACATAAGTGAGCCCATTCCCTCCCAAGACCCCAATAAAAGACAGTCAAATAATGAACATTGCGATTATAGACTGTCGGACATTGCGAAACCTACCCCAACTCCTCGCGCAGAATCAGACAACATCTCAGTGCATCCAGTGTTTCGTACTGTTAATACAGTCAACGTGCGCCGAGAACTGAGCTCCCTGCGCGGATCGCTCACTAATGATGCGTCTCAAGACCAAAAATTGTAATGCGAGCGTTCACCGAACACAACCTCGGACCGAGAGATTTCACTCCGAGAAATCTCTTCTCCGGCGAGGGAGGTGTTACGTCGGACGACCTCCGACGTTGGTCGAATCGAGGACCGTACCTCGATTCTAGGTTAAGACTAAATACTAAGTACATAACAACCTCTTAAACCCATCGCTACCAAACTCTTGTTCTAATTCTAATACCTCTTAAACCCATCACTACTTCACCCACAACTTTCCCTAAACTTGTTCTAATACCCATCACTACTTAAATCTCGACTCTCCCAATTGTTCTACAACCAACCATCACTCCAAACTCTCAATCTTACCTAACACTTGTTCAAACCCTCATCTACACTTACAACTTGTTCAAATCCTCAACTCCGCTCGAGTAAACGCCACCTCGAGAACAAAGAGATCGCAACGTCAGCAGTCTTGCACGCGTCACCACTCTGTCGAGAGCGAGGACAAAGAGACTGCAACGTCAGCAGTCTTGCACCCGTCACCACTCCGACGAGCGAGGACAAAGGGACTGCAGCGTCAGCAACCCCCACTCCGAGCGAAGGAGGCAACGCAGAGCTGCCTCTTGCATCAGTCTGGTGCTAGCCAGCGAAGTGAGCGGACGTGTCGGTCTGCGCTCACTCCATTCTCACACAACGACATCAGTCAGTCTGGCCCAAGCCAGCGAAGCGAGCAGACGTGTCGATCTGCGCTCTTCTAATTCGCGCTTCGACGTTCATCGACGTTTGTTCTACTATTCCAAATCCATTCCAATTCAATTCCGAAATCAATTCCAATTCTAACTCTTACTAACTCATACTCCGTATACGATTATTACGTTTAATTCATTTATTATTATACTACCAAGTTTTTATACTCAAGTGTACTCAACGTTCTTTATTTCAATATATATATTATATTTTACCAGTGCTACGTGAAGTTAATTTCCACATCATTCTACTAAATCCAGTGACAGTTTCTTTTCGAAATTCGAATCGTGCCCTCGTTAATCATACAGAACTCGGCTTGGAGGTCAGTTCGTCCGCTCCGCTGAGAAGTAGTGGTTGACGAGTAGACGTTTGGAAATAATAACTTTCCAAATCAGATAAACGCATTTAATATTAATAATAAATAATTGAGCTCTCGCTTACGTGTTCAACCTCGGTCACAAAGGGAGAAGCTTACAGCTCCGCCGAGGCAATACGTCAACGAGGTGACACTTAGTCAAAAGATTATCGAAGTTAAAGTGACAGTTTGTGAAAGGAAACATATCAGTGTCTAAAGTGAAGTGACTGTTTTAATAGTGCCCTCGTTGTCGCACGGTGACCCGGCTCGGAGGCCAGTTCGTCTGCTCTGCTGGGTAGTGCCGATTAACGAGTGGACATTTTCGAGTCAGGTAAATTACCTCTGGCCAGCGCCTACGGGGAACCCCTGGCCAATTTTTCTTTCACGTTTGGGACTTAGACAAAATCCGACAAAAGGATTTTCAGAGTATTAACTCTTCCGAAACAGTTCCTTCCATACCCATCCCTTATGCGTCGTACACGTCGTGGAGGCCGAAAGTATCAACTGGCCAAGTTCAAACGGGCATTAAATCAAACAGCCATCTTAAACCGCGTCTTAAGTTCGACTGATTGGACTGAACTTCTCGGAACGACCGAGAATATCGAGTGCGACGCGTCAGATTACGTATCGGTATACGGTTGTCCGTGCCGTCCGATTCCGAACACAGAGGTCGACCACGCGGACCTCTCGCGTTCTTCACCTGTCACCAAACCGTCTGCTGGTCGTTACGAGGTTGTTACGTCGTCCGATGTACGACGTTGGCCTTGTACACACACTATGTATACAAGGTCTGATCTGCATAAGATCCATACACCGTCCCCTAGACATAAGAGCATAGTATTAAGATCTCATTATTGTATTGTTCTAATCCTTATCTCCGTCTCTACCCATCACCATAACTTCACCTTGATCAACACCTTACCTCAGTTTCAACCCATCACCACGACACATAATGCAATAAAGTATTGCATCACTCTGGAAGCATCTAGAAGCTTCTAGAAACGTCGAGAAGTCCAAAGACTGCTGCATCAGCAGTCCCACGCTCGTAGAGGGCAATAGGACAGCCACGAGACTGCAGCGTCAGCAGAAATGCACGTGCAGTCCCCGGGAGCGAAGACGCTGCTGCGTCAGCGGTTCTCCCACTCCGACGACTGAAGAACAAAGAGACTGCAGCGTCAGCTATCCCCACTCCGAACGAAGGAGGCAAGGCAGAGCAGGCGCTTGCATCAGTCCGCCTCCAGACAGCGACTCGAACGGTCCGCTCCAAGCGAGCGACTCGCACGGACATGCCAGTCCGGCTTCTTCCGACGACAAGAGCAGACGTGTTCAGTCTAGCTCCGCGAAAGTGAAGTGTGTCGATCCTTCACTCCTAATTCCAATTCCAATTCCAACTCTAACTCAACTCAACTCAAGTCCTAATTCTCATACGTTATTCCTATAACATATTACAATATCCATTAATCCAATTACTACTCCTATTATAATACTACTTACATATTGTACACCAGTGTACTTACCAGATCTTATTTAATATATCGTTGTTATACCAGTGCTTCGATCTTGTTATTTTTGTGTTAGTTCAACACTATCTTCCAATTCAGTTCTTACATCGAATATATTATACTCGTGACATATCCGGACTTGGTCTAAAGTGCGCAGTGGAAACGCTGAGCCGCCAATAAGGAATTTGAAGCGAGTCATAGAGAAGTTCTCGTGCCACGTCTAGAATTGGTCTAAAGTGCGCAGTGGAAACGCTGAGCCGCCACTATAGACGTGAAGCGAGTTAACTACCTAAAAGGTTAACAACAAATGGAAGTTCATTTTCATTATCTTATTAATATTCCGTCATTACTATTCCTTACCTATGCGACGCCCACGTCGAGCGGGACGCAAGTATCAACTTGCTAAATTGAGACGCGCGTTGAGAAATAAAGCGGTGCTCGATCAAATCATTGCCACTACCGAGTGGACAGAACTTCTGGGAACCACCGAGCACATTCCGTGTGACGCGTCCGATTACGTTTCTGTATACGGTTGCCCTTGCAACCCTCCTAAAGAGGTCAACCACGCGGACCTCTCGCGAGCTCCGACGCCAGTTCTGCATCCGGTCGATTGTCCAGAGGTGATCGACATAGCCGACGACGACGACAGCCGAGACACGATCATCGTTCCCAGGGTCCGTTGCCGAATCATCCGTGACGTTCCTCTGCCAGCTCATCAACGTGTCGTCTTGCGGCCAGCATCCAAGGCCACTAACGTCGTCCCGAACCGAGCAGCAGCAACTTTGCCAGATCTTCCCCACCTCGAGGACATCTGTATAGAAGACCCGATGTACGACACCTACTGCCAGTACCGCCAGTTCCTACTGCAACACTATTATTAGGCGTTAATACAGCATTGCGGTGAGTCGTATAATATCTTGTATAATTGTTGAATCCTGTAAACTCACCGTTCTCGTTGCATCCTCTCGCGCGCGATTCTTGTCGGGACACTCCTTGTAACCGCGTCGGACGTTCTTTTCTTGACTGCATCCATAGCAATATCGGTTGTCCTAGTGCATATGACAGCCCGCGGCTGTCTCGGCACGAAAGACCACTCCTCATTTTAATCATAATATCTCAACCGTCCGTCTGTCACTGTTCTCTTTTCTCTCTCCTGGTACCTGTAACAAAAACACAGTGACGGACGTGACAAATTTGGCGCAGTCGGTAGGACATCGAAGTGGTCGCCGATATTTGCATTAATAAGCCCCGACGCGTGTCAGAGCGAAGTTCACATTTCTTAAATCCCATTTATATCTTTCAAAATGTCTCGCCCAATCACGCGATCTCAAAAGGATCTGCGAGCAGATCCTAACGCAGACCTTCCTCCAATGACCGAGGAAGAGTTACTCCTTTATGCGCAAGACCTCGCCCGTAGAGAGCAATATCTCAAAGAAGAAACTGATTTTATTGCCAAATTGCGTCTCAAATATGAAGAAGACGCACAAAACCAAAAGAATATGCTCGACGAAATACGAAAAGAGCTTCATAACATCCAAATCACGAGTCAAAGCCTACGTCAACAATCGCCTACGCCAGGCCCTAGTAACGTCTCTAATATGCGGGAACCTTCACCGCCAGAGCCACGCGAAATCCCACAGTATGAACCTACTGGCAATTTCGCTCTAAAACAAGCCGCCGAGCTTGTCCCTAGATTCGACGGAACTTCGTCTTCCGTCCTACAATTCATACGTGCATGCAAACGCGCGCGTGACACCGTACCGGCCACTGCAGAGCGTGCCCTCACAAAATTGCTCTGCAATAAACTCCACGATCGTGCTTATGCCGCTATAGAAGGCCAGCACATATTCACAATTTCTGCACTATGCGAGAAATTACGAACAGTACTGGGCCCATACAAATTCGTGGACCAGTACCGTGGCGATCTCGCGAGTGTACTCCAAGCTCCAAACGAGCACATCTTAGACTTCATCAATCGCGTTAAAGACCTTCGAACCGCGATTCAAGATGCCACAGATATTGGCCTTGATTACGAAGAACTAGATCGCTTCGTAGTAGATTGTTTTCTACGAGGTCTCCTTCCCCAGCTGCGTGCCGAAGTGCTTCATTGCCCTTCGCGAAATCCTGCCACTGTTTTCGAAGCAGCCATCTCTGCTTACAGGCAGTATGAGTCAGACCAGACTCGTCGACGAGAATTGATCCGCGAAGAAAAACGAGTCAGCTTCTCTGATAACCGGCCGTATCGCCCGCGTTCCACGTACGAGTCCCCTCGTGACATTCCAGAGCGAACTCAAGAACGCCGCGATAACAGACCGGACTCGTCTCAGCAGTCCTCAAGAAACTTAAACCGGGACTCTTATCGCTCCCCGACGCCGCAACGGCGATGGGAAAATAATCCTCGCGACCCAAACACGTACCGCGATGGTCGCACAGATCGCCCCTCAAGCCCTAACAAATTTTGCAACTACTGCAAAGTCCCCGGGCACGATATTCACGAGTGCCGTAAGCGCGCTTTTAATAATAATAGGAGGTCGGGAAACGAGTCCGGCCTCCCGACCGAAGCCAACCCAAGGCGGGAGGCCGCATCTTCAACCCAAACTACAGCCCGCACCCAAACAGCTATCCGGACGAACGACCAGTCCGACGATTCGTCTCAGCAGTAAATCTTGCTGCAGACTCACCAATTCCGCGCGTAAAAATCTCCGCCCCTCAATTACAAAAGAAGTGTGAATTTTTGTTAGACACGGGTTCGGAGATCAATCTAATTCGTGCGTCAAGTCTAGAACCAAATCTACCTATAGATCATACGAACACTATAGAAGTCCAAGGAATAACCGAGGGATCCATTCCAACTCTCGGTCAAATTAAAATACACTTACAGGGTCAAAACCCTGTCGAATTTCATGTCTTGGGAGAAAGCTTCCCAATTAACATCGACGGAATCCTCGGTTCTCCCTTCTTCAGAACAGGAGCCGAGATCTCCTTTGCGAATGAATACATTATGATAGGAAACATTCGGGTTCCCTTCTCGAACCCTTGCGCGCCCGCGGCTGAGCCTCGCGATAAATTGGCAGCAGAGGTTATTTCAATGCCTTCGTCTATGACCAACGATCTCGTTAAAACTCCGGCCGCCGAGCGTGAGGAACATTCGGCAAGGAACGTTCGAGTGTCTTCCTCAAATCCTCGTGCACCCGCGGTCAGACCTTGCAGAGCTCCGGTGACGGAGGTTATTTCAATGCCTCCTCGGGATTCGATCGAGTGCTCCCTAGAGAAAAACGCCGTGAAAAGCCGGCCGGAATCGAAGGAGACTCGAGAGATATCGGAGTACACTGCGAGAAGTCGGATCGTGGAGCGTGAGGATCGAGTCCGAACAAAGACTCCTCCGAAATCCGAAGAATTCGTCCTCGAACCTCGTACCGTTGCGTGCATAGCGGTCGACGTCGAAGGACCCAAACAGGGATATATCCGCCGTGTTAATGTAGCGCCGGATGTATTCCTGGGTGACTGCGTCGTCACCAATCGTAAAGGCAAAGCGAGCCTCCGGTGTTTTAACACCTCGTCGGAAAGAGTTTCATTTCGATTGCCCCCATTGGAGATGGAAGAAATCGAGTCGTACTCTTCCAACTTTTCTACTTCCGGGTATCATCCCGACGCATTCGGTAACCATCCCGACCTTTCTAATTCCGGGAATCATCCCGACGTATTCGGTAACCATCCCGACCTTTCTAATTCCGGGAACTATCCCGACGCATTCGGTAACCATCCCGACCTTTCTAATTCCGGGTACTATCCCGACGCATTCGGTAACCATCCCGACCTTTCTACTTCCGGGAACCATCCCGACGCATTCGGTAACCATCCCGACCTTTCTAATTCCGGGTATCGTCCCGACGCATTCGGTAACCATCCCGACCTTTCTAATTCCGGGTATCGTCCCGACGTATTCGGTAACCATCCCGACATTACTAACTCCGGTAACCAGCCCGATTCTCATACTAACTCCGGTAACCAGCCCGATTCTTATACTAACTCCGGTAACCAGCCCGATTCTTATACTAACTCCGGTAACCAGCCCGATCTTTATACTAACTCCGGTAACCAGCCCGATCTTTATACTAACTCCGGTAACCAGCCCGATCAATTCCAAGACCAACTCCATTCCTACGACAATCAAAGATCTCCAAGACCCATATGTAAGCAGGTCTGTTCTATATTGCACAATAAATCCAGCGACAGTTCTAAACCAGAGAAGGATATCAAAGCCTCCAGAGTAAAAGAACTTCATAACTTACTTCAAAATTATATCTTTGATGATCCACAGAAACTCGATTCCTTTCAACTTCCATCTACACGTTGCCATGCGAAGCGAAACGAATACGATAAAATTAATCTCTGCGCTACAGCGAAATACGCGTCAGCAAGAAAGAAATATAAATCCGAGTACCCTCGCGATAACGGATACCCCTATGGGAATAAGCGAGCGAAATTCGAAGCCCAGCATCGACAAAATCTCCTTCGACCACCGGAAGATATAGAACAAGTATTCCTACTCAAAGAACCCTGCAAGGGCAAATTCGATGCGCAATATACGGGTCCTCACGAAATTTGCGACATCCTAGACTCAAACAATGTAAAAATTAAAGTAGGGAACCATTTTAAGATTGTACATGCAAACAAACTCAAGCGTGCGCCGAATAATCCAACGCAAACCCCGCGTCAGCGAAACGTGACACTCATCTGGACGCAGATCAGAAAAGACAAAAGTGTTAGTGAACAAAGTGATTCCCCACCCACCCTAAACCCCGAGAAAAGACAGTCGAATAATGAACATTGCGAATACGACTTGTCGGACATTACAAAACCAGCCCCAGCCCCACGTGCCGACACCGACAACATTTCAGTGCGACCAGTGTTTCGTATAAATATAGGAAATACTCGCCGAGAACTGTGCTCCCTGCGCGGAGTACCTCCGGACGATGCGTCGCATGAATGAGTGTGTGATCGAGTGTTGAGCGAGAAATTTCTTCCTTGTAAGAAATTTCTTTTCCGCGTTGGGAGGTGTTACGTCGTCCGATGTACGACGTTGGCCTTGTACACACACTATGTATACAAGGTCTGATCTGCATAAGATCCATACACCGTCCCCTAGACATAAGAACATAATATTAAGATCTCATATATTCTATTGTTCTAATCCTTATCTCCGTCTTTACCCATCACCATAACTTCACCTTGATCAACACCTTACCTCAGTTTCAACCCATCACCACGACACATAATGCAATAAAGTATTGCATCACTCTGGAAGCATCTAGAAGCTTCTAGAAACGTCGAGAAGTCCAAAGACTGCTGCATCAGCAGTCCCACGCTCGTAGAGGGCAATAGGACAGCCACGAGACTGCAGCGTCAGCAGAAATGCACGTGCAGTCCCCGGGAGCGAAGACGCTGCTGCGTCAGCGGTTCTCCCACTCCGACGACCGAAGAACAAAGAGACTGCAGCGTCAGCTATCCCCACTCCGAACGAAGGAGGCAAGGCAGAGCGGACGCTTGCATCAGTCCGCCTCCAGACAGCGACTCGAACAGTCCGCCTTCAGCCAGCGACTCGCACAGACGTGCCTACCTGGCCTCAGCCGCCAGTCCGGCTTCAAGAGCAGACGTGTTCAGTCTAGCTCCGCGAAAGTGAAGTGTGTCGATCCTTCACTCCTAATTCCAATTCCAATTCCAACTCTAACTCAACTCAACTCAAGTCCTAATTCTCATACATTAATCCTACAACATATTACTATATCCATTATTCATTAATCCAATTACTACTCCAATTATAATACTACTCACATATTGTATACCAGTGTACTTACCAGTTCTTATTTAATATATCGTTGTTATACCAGTGCTTCGATTTTGTTATTCTTGTGTTAGTTCAACACCATCTTCCAATTCAGTTCTTGCATAGAATATATTAAACTCGTGACATATCCGGACTTGGTCTAAAGTGCGCAGTGGAAACGCTGAGCCGCCAATAAGGAATTTGAAGCGAGTCATAGAGAAGTTCTCGTGCCACGTCTAGAATTGGTCTAAAGAGCGCAGTGGAAACGCTGAGCCGCCACTATAGACGTGAAGCGAGTTAACTACCAAAAAGGTTAATAACAAGTGGAAGTTCATTTTCATTATATTATTAATATTCCATCATTACTATTCCTTACCCATGCGACGCCCACGTCGAGCGGGACGCAAGTATCAACTTGCTAAATTGAGACGCGCGTTGAGAAATAAAGCGGTGCTCGATCAAATCATTGCCACTACCGAGTGGACCGAACTTCTGGGAACCACCGAGAACATTCCGTGTGACGCGTCCGATTACGTTTCTGTATACGGTTGCCCTTGCAACCCTCCTAAAGAGGTCAACCACGCGGACCTCTCGCGAGCTCCGACGCCAGTTCTGCATCCGGTCGATTGTCCAGAGGTGATCGACATAGCCGACGACGACGACAGCCGAGACACGATCATCGTTCCCAGGGTCCGTTGCCGAATCATCAGTGACGTCCCTCTGCCAACTCATCAACGTGTCGTCTTGCGGCCAGCATCCAAGGCCACTAATGTCGTCCCGAACCGAGCAGCAGCAACTCTGCCAGATCTTCCCCACCTCGAGGACATCTGTATAGAAGACCCGATGTACGACACCTACTGCCAGTACCGCCAGTTCCTGCTGCAACAATATTATTAGGCGTTAATACAGCATTGCGGTGAGTCGTATAATGTCTTGTACAATTGCTGAATCCTGTAAACTCACCGTTTTCGTTGCATCATCTCGCGCGTGATTCTTGTCGGGACACTTCTTGTAACCGCGTCGGACGTTCTTTTCTTGACTGCATCCATAGCAATATCGGTTGTCCTAGTGCATATGACAGCCCGCGGCTGTCTCGGCACGAAAGACCACTCCTCAATCACTATTCATATCTCCACCGTCCGTCTGTCACTGTTCTTGAGTGCCATCCTTTTCTCTCTCTTGGTACCTGTAACAAAAACACAGTGACGGACGTGACACTTCCTCGGTCATTGGAGGAAGGTCTGCGTTAGGATCTGCTCGGAGATCCTTTTGAGATCGCGTGATTGGGCGAGACATTTTGAAAGATATGAATGGGATTTAAGAAATGTGAACTTCGTACTGACACGCGTCGGGGCTTATTAATGCAAATATCGGCGACCACTTCGTTGTCCTACCGACTGCGCCAAATTTGTCACGTCCGTCACTGTGTTTTTGTTACAGGTACCAGGAGAGAGAAAAGAGAACAGTGACAGACGGACGGTTGAGATATGAAGATTAAAATGAGGAGTGGTCTTTCGTGCCGAGACAGCCGCGGGCTGTCATATGCACTAGGACAACCGATATTGCTATGGATGCAGTCAAGAAGAGAACGTCCGACGCGGTTACAAGAAGTGTCCCGACAAGAATCGCACGCGAGAGGATGCAACGAGAACGGTGAGTTTACAGGATTCAGCAATTATACAAGACATTATACGACTCACCGCAATGCTGTATTAACGCCTAATAATATTGTTGCAGCAGGAACTGGCGGTACTGGCAGTAGGTGTAGTACATCGGGTCTTCTATACAGATGTCCTCGAGGTGGGGAAGATCTGGCAGAGTTGCTGCTGCTCGGTTCGGGACGACATTAGTGGCCTTGGATGCTGGCCGCAAGACGACACGTTGGTGAGCTGGCAGAGGAACGTCACGGATGATTCGGCAACGGACCCTGGGAACGATGATCGTGTCTTGGCTGTCGTCGTCGGCTATGTCGATTACCTCAGGACGATCGACCGGATGCAGAACTGGCGTCGGAGCTCGCGAGAGGTCCGCGTGGTTGACCTCTTTAGGAGGGTTGCAAGGGCAACCGTATACAGAAACGTAATCGGACGCGTCACACGGAATGTGCTCGGTGGTTCCTAGAAGTTCTGTCCACTCGGTAGTGGCAATGATTTGATCGAGCACCGCTTTATTTCTCAACGCGCGTCTCAATTTAGCAAGTTGATAATTGCGTCCCGCTCGACGTGGGCGTCGCATGGGTAAGGAATAGTAATGATGGAATATTAATAATATAATGAAAATGAACTTCCACTTGTTATTAACCTTTTTGGTAGTTAACTCGCTTCACATCTATAGTGGCGGCTCAGCGTTTCCACTGCGCTCTTTAGACCAATTCTAGACGTGGCACGAGAACTTCTCTATGACTCGCTTCAAATTCCTTATTGGCGGCTCAGCGTTTCCACTGCGCACTTTAGACCAAGTCCGGATATGTCACGAGTTTAATATATTCGATGCAAGAACTGAATTGGAAGATGGTGTTGAACTAACACAAGAATAACAAGATCGAAGCACTGGTATAACAACGATATATATTAAATAAGAACTGGTAAGTACACTGGTATACAATATGTAAGTAATATTATAATAGGAGTAGTAATTGGATTAATGAATAATGGATATTGTAATATGTTATAGGATTAATGTATGAGAATTAGGACTTGAGTTGAGTTGAGTTAGAGTTGGAATTGGAATTGGAATTAGGAGTGAAGGATCGACACACTTCACTTTCGCGGAGCTAGACTGAACACGTCTGCTCTTGAAGTCGGAAGAAGCCGGACTGGCACGTCCGTGCGAGTCGCTCGCTTGGAGCGGACCGTTCGAGTCGCTGTCTGGAGGCGGACTGCTCGAGTCGCGAGATGGAGGCGGACTGATGCAAGCGCCTGCTCTGCCTTGCCTCCTTCGTTCGGAGTGGGGATAGCTGACGCTGCAGTCTCTTTGTTCTTCAGTCGTCGGAGTGGGAGAACCGCTGACGCAGCAGCGTCTTCGCTCCCGGGGACTGCACGTGCATTTCTGCTGACGCTGCAGTCTCGTGGCTGTCCTATTGCCCTCTACGAGCGTGGGACTGCTGATGCAGCAGTCTTTGGATTTCTCGACGTTTCTAGAAGCTTCTAGATGCTTCCAGAGTGATGCAATACTTTATTGCATTATGTGTCGTGGTGATGGGTTGAAACTGAGGTAAGGTGTTGATCAAGGTGAAGTTATGGTGATGGGTAGAGACGGAGATAAGGATTAGAACAATAGAATAATGAGATCTTAATATTATGCTCTTATGTCTAGGGGACGGTGTATGGATCTTATGTAGATCAGACCTTGTATACATAGTGTGTGTACAAGGCCAACGTCGTACATCGGACGACGTAACACCTCCCAACGCGGAAAAGAAATTTCTTACAAGGAAGAAATTTCTCGCTCAACACTCGATATCACACTCATTCATGCGAAGCATCGTCCGGGGGTACTCCGCGCAGGGAGCACAGTTCTCGGCGAGTATTTCCTATATTTGTACGAAACACTGGTCGCACTGAAATGTTATCGGTGTCGGCACGTGGGGCTGGGGCTGGTTTCATGCAACTTATTTCGCTTTGTTCATTTTGCATAGTTGGGTTTTGGGTGGGTGGGGAATCACTGGTGTCACTGTCACTTTTGTCTTTTCTTATCTGCGTCCAGATGAGTGTCACGTTTCGCTGACGCGGGGTTTGCGTTGGATTATTCGGCGCACGCTTGAGTTTGTTTGCATGTACAATCTTAAAATGGTTCCCTACTTTAATTTTTACATTGTTTGAGTCTAGGATGTCGCAAATTTCGTGAGGACCCGTATATTGCGCATCGAATTTGCCCTTGCAGGGTTCTTTGAGTAGGAATACCTGTTCTATATCTTCCGGTGGTCGAAGGAGATTTTGCCGATGCTGGGTTTCGAATTTCGCTCGCTTATTCTCATAGGGATATCCGTTATCGCGAGGGTACTCGGATTTACATTTCTTTCTTGTTGACGCGTATTTCGCTGTAGCGCAGAGATTAATTTTATCGTATTTGTTTCGCTTCGCATGGCAACGTGCAGATGGAAGTTGAAAGGAATCGAGTTTCTGTGGATCATCAAAGATATGATTTCGAAGTAAGTTATGAAGTTCTTTTACTTTGGAGACTTTGATATCCTTCTCTGGTTTAGAACTGTCACTGGATTTATCGTGCAGTATAGAACAGACCTGCTTACATATGGGTCTTGAAGATCTTTGATTGTCGTAGGAATGGAGTTGGTCTTGGAATTGATCGGGCTGGTTACCGGAGTTAGAATAAGGATCGGGCTGGTTACCGGAGTTAGTATAAAGATCGGGCTGGTTACCGGAGTTAGAATAAGAATCGGGCTGGTTACCGGAGTTAGTATGAGAATCGGGCTGGTTACCGGAGTTAGTAAGGTCGGGATGGATACCGAATGCGTCGGGATGATACCCGGAAGTAGAATGGTCGGGATGGTTACCGAATGCGTCGGGATGATACCCGGAAGTAGAATGGTCGGGATGGTTACCGAATACGTCGGGATAGTACCCGGAATTAGAAAGGTCGGAAGAGTACGACTCGATTTCTTCCATCTCCAATGGGGGCAATCGAAATGAAACTCTTTCCGACGAGGTGTTAAAACACCGGAGGCTCGCTTTGCCTTTACGATTGGTGACGACGCAGTCACCCAGGAATACATCCGGCGCTACGTTAACACGGCGGATATATCCCTGTTTGGGTCCTTCGACGTCGACCGCTATGCACGCAACGGTACGAGGTTCGAGGACGAATTCTTCGGATTTCAGAGGAGTCTTTGTTCGGACTCGATCCTCACGCTCCACGATCCGACTTCTCGCAGTGTACTCCGATATCTCTCGAGTCTCCTTCGATTCCGGCCGGCTTTTCACGGCGTTTTTCTCTAGGGAGCACTCGATCGAATCCCGAGGAGGCATTGAAATAACCTCCGTCACCGGAGCTCTGCAAGGTCTGACCGCGGGTGCACGAGGATTTGAGGAAGACACTCGAACGTTCCCTGCCGAATGTTCCTCACGCTTGGCGGCTGGAGTTTTAACGAGATCGTTGGTCATAGACGAAGGCATTGAAATAACCTCTGCTGCCAATTTATCGCGAGGCTCAGCCGTGGGCGCGCAAGGGTTCGAGAAGGGAACCCGAATGTTTCCTATCATAATGTATTCATTCGCAAAGGAGATCTCGGCTCCTGTTCTGAAGAAGGGAGAACCGAGGATTCCGTCGATGTTAATTGGGAAGTTTTCTTCCAAGACATGAAATTCAATAGGGTTTTGACCCTGTAAGTGTATTTTAATTTGACCGAGAGTTGGAATGGATCCCTCGGTTATTCCTTGGACTTCTATAGTGTTCGTATGATCTATAGGTAGATTTGGTTCTAGACTTGACGCACGAATTAAATTGATCTCCGAACCCGTGTCTAACAAAAATTCACACTTCTTTTGTAATTGAGGGGCGGAGATTTTTACGCGCGGAATTGGTGAGTCTGCAGCAAGATTTACTGCTGAGACGAATCGTCGGACTGGTCGTTCGTCCGGATAGTTGTTTGGGTGCGGGCTGTAGTTTGGGTTGAAGATGCGGCCTCCCGCCTTGGGTTGGCTTCGGTCGGGAGGCCGGACTCGTTTCCCGACCTCCTATTATTATTAAAAGCGCGCTTACGGCACTCGTGAATATCGTGCCCGGGGACTTTGCAATAGTTGCAAAATTTGTTAGGGCTTGAGGGGCGATCTGTGCGACCATCGCGGTACGTGTTTTGGCCGCGAGGATTATTTTCCCATTGCCGTTGCGGCGTCGGGGAGCGATAAGAGTCCCGGTTTAAGTTTCTTGAGGACTGCTGAGACGAGTCCGGTCTGTTATCGCGGCGTTCTTGAGTTCGCTCTGGAATGTCACGAGGGGACTCGTACGTGGAACGCGGGCGATACGGCCGGTTATCAGAGAAGCTGACTCGTTTTTCTTCGCGGATCAGTTCTCGTCGACGAGTCTGGTCTGACTCATACTGCCTGTAAGCAGAGATGGCTGCTTCGAAAACAGTGGCAGGATTTCGCGAAGGGCAATGAAGCACTTCGGCACGCAGCTGGGGAAGGAGACCTCGTAGAAAACAATCTACTACGAAGCGATCTAGTTCTTCGTAATCAAGGCCAATATCTGTGGCATCTTGAATCGCGGTTCGAAGGTCTTTAACGCGATTGATGAAGTCTAAGATGTGCTCGTTTGGAGCTTGGAGTACACTCGCGAGATCGCCACGGTACTGGTCCACGAATTTGTATGGGCCCAGTACTGTACGTAATTTCTCGCATAGTGCAGAAATTGTGAATATGTGCTGGCCTTCTATAGCGGCATAAGCACGATCGTGGAGTTTATTGCAGAGCAATTTCGTGAGGGCACGCTCTGCAGTGGCCGGTACGGTGTCACGCGCGCGTTTGCATGCACGTATGAATTGTAGGACGGAAGACGAAGTTCCGTCGAATCTAGGGACAAGCTCGGCGGCTTGCTTTAGAGCAAAATTACCAGTAGGTTCATACTGTGGGATTTCGCGTGGCTCTGGCGGTGAAGGTTCCCGCATATTAGAGACGTTACTAGGGCCTGGTGTAGGCGTTTGTTGACGTAGGGTTTGACTCGTGATTTGGATGTTGTGAAGCTCTTTTCGTATTTCATCGAGCATATTCTTTTGGTTTTGTGCGTCTTCTTCATATTTGAGACGCAATTTGGCAATAAAATCAGTTTCTTCTTTGAGATATTGCTCTCTACGGGCGAGGTCTTGCGCATAAAGGAGTAACTCTTCCTCGGTCATTGGAGGAAGGTCTGCGTTAGGATCTGCTCGGAGATCCTTTTGAGATCGCGTGATTGGGCGAGACATTTTGAAAGATATAAATGGGATTTAAGAAATGTGAACTTCGCTCTGACACGCGTCGGGGCTTATTAATGCAAATATCGGCGACCACTTCGATGTCCTACCGACTGCGCCAAATTTGTCACGTCCGTCACTGTGTTTTTGTTACAGGTACCAGGAGAGAGAAAAGAGAACAGTGACAGACGGACGGTTGAGATATGAAGATTAAAATGAGGAGTGGTCTTTCGTGCCGAGACAGCCGCGGGCTGTCATATGCACTAGGACAACCGATATTGCTATGGATGCAGTCAAGAAGAGAACGTCCGACGCGGTTACAAGAAGTGTCCCGACAAGAATCACGCGCGAGATGATGCAACGAGAACGGTGAGTTTACAGGATTCGGCAATTATACAAGACATTATACGACTCACCGCAATGCTGTATTAACGCCTAATAATATTGTTGCAGCAGGAACTGGCGGTACTGGCAGTAGGTGTCGTACATCGGGTCTTCTATACAGATGTCCTCGAGGTGGGGAAGATCTGGCAGAGTTGCTGCTGCTCGGTTCGGGACGACATTAGTGGCCTTGGATGCTGGCCGCAAGACGACACGTTGGTGAGCTGGCAGAGGAACGTCACGGATGATTCGGCAACGGACCCTGGGAACGATGATCGTGTCTTGGCTGTCGTCGTCGGCTATGTCGATTACCTCAGGACGATCGACCGGATGCAGAACTGGCGTCGGAGCTCGCGAGAGGTCCGCGTGGTTGACCTCTTTAGGAGGGTTGCAAGGGCAACCGTATACAGAAACGTAATCGGACGCGTCACACGGAATGTGCTCGGTGGTTCCTAGAAGTTCTGTCCACTCGGTAGTGGCAATGATTTGATCGAGCACCGCTTTATTTCTCAACGCGCGTCTCAATTTAGCAAGTTGATAATTGCGTCCCGCTCGACGTGGGCGTCGCATGGGTAAGGAATAGTAATGATGGAATATTAATAATATAATGAAAATGAACTTCCACTTGTTATTAACCTTTTTGGTAGTTAACTCGCTTCACATCTATAGTGGCGGCTCAGCGTTTCCACTGCGCTCTTTAGACCAATTCTAGACGTGGCACGAGAACTTCTCTATGACTCGCTTCAAATTCCTTATTGGCGGCTCAGCGTTTCCACTGCGCACTTTAGACCAAGTCCGGATATGTCACGAGTTTAATATATTCGATGCAAGAACTGAATTGGAAGATGGTGTTGAACTAACACAAGAATAACAAGATCGAAGCACTGGTATAACAACGATATATATTAAATAAGAACTGGTAAGTACACTGGTATACAATATGTAAGTAATATTATAATAGGAGTAGTAATTGGATTAATGAATAATGGATATTGTAATATGTTATAGGATTAATGTATGAGAATTAGGACTTGAGTTGAGTTGAGTTAGAGTTGGAATTGGAATTGGAATTAGGAGTGAAGGATCGACACACTTCACTTTCGCGGAGCTAGACTGAACACGTCTGCTCTTGAAGTCGGAAGAAGCCGGACTGGCACGTCCGTGCGAGTCGCTCGCTTGGAGCGGACCGTTCGAGTCGCTGTCTGGAGGCGGACTGCTCGAGTCGCGAGATGGAGGCGGACTGATGCAAGCGCCTGCTCTGCCTTGCCTCCTTCGTTCGGAGTGGGGATAGCTGACGCTGCAGTCTCTTTGTTCTTCAGTCGTCGGAGTGGGAGAACCGCTGACGCAGCAGCGTCTTCGCTCCCGGGGACTGCACGTGCATTTCTGCTGACGCTGCAGTCTCGTGGCTGTCCTATTGCCCTCTACGAGCGTGGGACTGCTGATGCAGCAGTCTTTGGACTTCTCGACGTTTCTAGAAGCTTCTAGATGCTTCCAGAGTGATGCAATACTTTATTGCATTATGTGTCGTGGTGATGGGTTGAAACTGAGGTAAGGTGTTGATCAAGGTGAAGTTATGGTGATGGGTAGAGACGGAGATAAGGATTAGAACAATAGAATAATGAGATCTTAATATTATGCTCTTATGTCTAGGGGACGGTGTATGGATCTTATGTAGATCAGACCTTGTATACATAGTGTGTGTACAAGGCCAACGTCGTACATCGGACGACGTAACACCCCTTCGCCCACGTTATATAGTCGGATTATTTTTCGCGAATTTCATACTTAGAAATTTTCAAGCGACGCAATCATGGAAACGCGTAGCGAGGCTAGAAAGAAGGTTCCTCCTACGGAAGAGGAATTAATTGAATACCAGAAAGATTTAGCTCGTAGAGAAGCAGCTCTCATTAATCAAACCGCCGCGTTGACTCAACTCAAATTGCAATACGAAACAGAAACGCGCGATCAGAGAGAAACGTACGAGGATATACGCCGCGAGATAGCAGAAATCCGATCGGCCAGAGATTCTCAATCAATTCCAGCTAGCCCAGTCGTTGCGCCCCGCGAACCCATAATGCACGATTCTTCGAATTTCACCGTTAAACAAGCGGTTGAACTTGTGCCTACCTTTGACGGCACCTCCATAACCGTGCTACAATTCGTTCGCGCGTGCAAGCGAGCCTTGGAAGCTGTTCCAGCCACAGCTGAGCGTACCCTCACTAGATTAGTATGCAATAAGCTTAGAGGACAGGCATACGCCGCGATTGAAGACGTAAATATTAACACAATCTCTGAATTGTGCAACCGCCTGAAAGATGTACTAGGCCCATATAAATTCATCGATCAGTATCGCGGAGAATTAGCTTCGATACACCAGGGACAGTCCGAGCACGTGTTGAATTATATTACGCGAGTAAAGGACCTTAGAACGGCGATCATAGATTCAGGCCGCGGGGTCCCCAATCTAGACGAGATTGATAAATTCACAGTTGATTGTTTCATGCGTGGTCTTATCCCAGCGCTTCGAGCCGAGGTCAGGCTCTGCGCGTCACTCGAATTACAGAAAATATTCGATGAAGCAGTAACCGCGTACAAACAGTACGAGCTTGACCGTGTTCGTTATCGCGACGACGGACGCCGCGTTGCATTCTCCGACTCTCGTAATCGCACACCAGAGCGATCAAGCAACTCTCCTTATGATAGGAATGCGCCAGAGCAGCGCAATAGATCTTCGGAAAGGAAAGATCAACGACCTTCCTTTTCACCTCGTGAATCCTGGCGAGACAGGAAACCCGATAACAGAGACGCGTATCGCTCTCCTCCTCCGCGACGTCACGAACCGTCGCAATCAAATCAGCGCGAAACGTATAAACGCGAAGATCGCGCTTCCCAGTCCCCAGGTCGCGATCGCTTTCCTACGGAGAATCAGAAGTATTGTAAATATTGTAAGCGCACGGGACATGACATACACGAATGTCGCCGCCGCGAATATTACAGTAGAAATGAGTCGGGAAACGAATCAAGCCTCCCGACAAACGCGACCAAAGGACGGGAGGCATCCCAAGAGAATCGCCAAAAGGCAACACAGCTGGCCGTCATCAGCGACGACCAGCAGTAGATGAAATTCGAGTAGATAGGAGAGATAACCCGGACGGTCAGCAGAATGAACGACCATCCGCGAAATTAGTCTCGGCAATAAATCTCGCGCCGGACTCCCCTATCCCTCGAATAAAAGCAAAATCGTCACTCTTCTCAAAAGAGTGTGAGTTCCTCTTGGACACCGGGTCCGAGGTCAACTTAATCCGAGCGTCTGGTATCAAATCTGACGTTCATCTAAAAACTGACAGCGTCATACACGTCCATGGCGTGACAGAAGGAGAAATTGCGACCCTCGGTTATATCAATGCGGAGCTAGCAAATTCCATTAAAGTCACGCTACACGTTCTGCCTGACAGTTTTCCAATTAATATAGATGGTATCTTAGGCTCCCCCTTCTTCAGAGAGGGAGCAGAGATATCATTTGCGAAGGAATGCGTAGAGTATAAAAACCTACGTATTCCCTTTTCGAATCCTCGGGAATATTCCATCGAAAGCCGTACCGCCGCCTGCATAGCCGTCAACGTAAAGGGCCCAAGCGAAGGGTATGTGCGAAAAGTAGATGTAAAACCCGATGTGTTCTTAGGTGATTGTTTAGTCACCAACCGTAACGGAAAGGCATACCTGCGATGCTTTAACGCATCGTCCGAAGTGGCGTCCTTCTCCCTGCCTACGTTGGAGGTGGAAGAGATCGAGGTTCCCTTTTCGAATATCCAAGCCGAAGTCAATTCGGACTTATTCAATGCTCGTGCGTGCCGCGCGCACGAGACGATCGTTAACGATCAACTCGCGTCTTCTAATAATTCCGGTAACCATTCCGACGATTCCGGTAGCCATCCCGATTCTTTAAATAATTCCGGTAACCATTCCGACGATTCCGGTAGCCATCCCGATTTCCTAAACAATTCCGGTAACCATTCCGACGATTCCGGTAGCCATCCCGATTCTTTAAATAATTCCGGTAACCATTCCGACGATTCCGGTAGCCATCCCGATTTCCTAAACAATTCCGGTAACCATTCCGACGATTCCGGTAGCCATCCCGATTCTTTAAATAATTCCGGTAACCATCCCGACGATTCCGGTAGCCATCCCGATTTCCTAAGCAATTCCGGTAACCATCCCGATCACTCATACTCGAAACCCCTTATGAAAGGCTTCGAATTCATACCCAAAAGGGTCCATTCCATTACCAAGTCCCGTAATGCTCGCGTTAATGAGCTTATGGAAACTATTCCCATGGATCACCTCGATCACGACGAGATAGACCATGTCAAATCTTTATTGGAGGAGAATAATGATCTCTTCCACCTTCAAGGGGATCGTCTGGGGAAAACTAACGCTGTAACACATAAAATCCCCACGACGGACGACATCCCCGTACATACCAAGCAATACCGGTATCCGCCGATTCACAAAGAGGAGATCGACAAACAAATGTGTGAACTCTTACAAAATGATATAGTCGCACCCTCTAGTTCACCGTATAACTCCCCTTTGTGGATCGTACCGAAGAAAGCGGATGCCGAAGGAAATAAGAAATGGAGAATGGTAATTGACTATCGCGCTTTAAACGAGAAGTCAATAGCAGACGCTTATCCACTGCCCAGCATAAACGAGATCTTAGATCAGCTGGGTAGTGCCAAATATTTTAGCGTATTTGATCTGGCAAGCGGGTTTCACCAAATAGGCATGGAAAAGGAGGACGCCGCAAAAACCGCCTTCTCAACTCCGTTCGGACACTACCAGTATAATAGAATGCCGTTCGGATTGCGTAATGCGCCGGCTACGTTCCAGCGACTAATGGATACGATCCTAACCGGTCTCCAGGGTAACGAACTCTTCGTTTATCTTGACGATATAGTCATATACGCGCGTTCCCTAGAAGAACACAAAGCGAAATTTGATAAATTGGCTCGCCGATTGAGAGCCGCCAATTTGAAATTACAACCGTCTAAATGCGGGTTTTTGCACAGAGAGGTAGCTTACCTAGGACACCAGATTAGCGAGGATGGCGTACGGCCATGCCCTAAAAAAATTAACGCGGTCCAAAATTATCCTCGACCGAAAAACGCAAAGAACGTCCGCGAATTTTTAGGTCTAGCGGGCTATTACCGCAGATTCATAGATAGATTCGCTCATATTTCCAAACCCCTCACCCAACTCCTTACCAAGGATACGAAATTCGTGTGGGGGTCAAAGCAGGAGGAAGCCTTCGAGACTTTACGACAGGCATTGTGTACGGAGCCTGTCCTCCAGTACCCAGATTTTGGGAAACCATTCAACGTAACGTGCGACGCCTCAGGGTACGCGATCGGCGCTGTCCTAAGCCAAGGCGACGTGGGAAAGGATCGCCCTATCGCGTACGCGTCACGTATCCTTCACGGCGCTGAACTAAACTACTCCACAATAGAAAAGGAGTGTTTAGCCATAATATTCGCCGTCCAATATTTCCGCCCGTACATTTACGGCAGGAAATTCTTACTCATCACCGATCACAGACCACTGGTGTGGATGACATCCGTAAAGGATCCCACATCCCGGCTCCTCCGGTGGAGATTAAAATTGGCAGAATTCGAATACCAGGTTATCTACAAACCTGGCAGAGCCAACTCTAATGCGGATGCCCTATCCCGGAATCCGGTGGCATTGCCCATCTCATGGACCGATTCAGAGGAAACGACTCCGCCTAGAACGCCATTATCAAGCCCGGGGACTCCTCTTTTCGACGCACGCCGCAGGAAGAAAGATAGAGACGATTCAATTCTCATGCCCCCACCGAAGTCAATGCCCCCAAAAACGAGAAGATCATCGGCAGCTTCGTCACCGGGACCATCGATGGGTACGCCATCGCATTCTGATGACCCCCGCGCAGCATCCCCGCCTCTTATTTCAATCGCCGATCAAGGATTACTACGGGATCTGGGAGTCGAAGAAACTCTTTCCTTTTCTCCTATATTTCCGCCTTCCTTGACCGGACCAGATGTCTTGTTACGTCGTCCGATGTACGACGTTGGCCTTGTACACACACTATGTATACAAGGTCTGATCTGCATAAGATCCACACACCGTCCCCTAGACATAAGAGCATAGTATTAAGATCTCATTATTCTATTGTTCTAATCCTTATCTCCGTCTTTACCCATCACCATAACTTCACCTTGATCAACACCTTACCTCAGTTTCAACCCATCACCACGACACATAATGCAATAAAGTATTGCATCACTCTGGAAGCATCTAGAAGCTTCTAGAAACGTCGAGAAGTCCAAAGACTGCTGCATCAGCAGTCCCACGCTCGTAGAGGGCAATAGGACAGCCACGAGACTGCAGCGTCAGCAGAAATGCACGTGCAGTCCCCGGGAGCGAAGACGCTGCTGCGTCAGCGGTTCTCCCACTCCGACGACTGAAGAACAAAGAGACTGCAGCGTCAGCTATCCCCACTCCGAACGAAGGAGGCAAGGCAGAGCGGACGCTTGCATTAGTCCGCCTCCGACCGGCGACTCGAGCAGTCGTGCCAACCTGGCCTCAGCCGCCAGTCCGGCTTCTTCCGACTTCAAGAGCAGACGTGTTCAGTCTAGCTCCGCGAAAGTGAAGTGTGTCGATCCTTCACTCCTAATTCCAATTCCAATTCCAATTCTAACTCAACTCAACTCAACTCATACATTATTCCTACAACATATTACTATATCCATTATTCATTAATCCAATTACTACTCCTATTATAATACTACTTACATATTGTATACCAGTGTACTTACCAGTTCTTATTTAATATATCGTTGTTATACCAGTGCTTCGATCTTGTTATTCTCGTGTTAGTTCAACACCATCTTCCAATTCAGTTCTTGCATCGAATATATTAAACTCGTGACATATCCGGACTTGGTCTAAAGTGCGCAGTGGAAACGCTGAGCCGCCAATAAGGAATTTGAAGCGAGTCATAGAGAAGTTCTCGTGCCACGTCCAGAATTGGTCTAAAGAGCGCAGTGGAAACGCTGAGCCGCCACTATAGACGTGAAGCGAGTTAACTACCTAAAAGGTTAACAACAAATGGAAGTTCATTTTCATTATATTATTAATATTCCATCATTACTATTCCTTACCCATGCGACGCCCACGTCGAGCGGGACGCAAGTATCAACTTGCTAAATTGAGACGCGCGTTGAGAAATAAAGCGGTGCTCGATCAAATCATTGCCACTACCGAGTGGACCGAACTTCTGGGAACCACCGAGCACATTCCGTGTGACGCGTCCGATTACGTTTCTGTATACGGTTGCCCTTGCAACCCTCCTAAAGAGGTCAACCACGCGGACCTCTCGCGAGCTCCGACGCCAGTTCTGCATCCGGTCGATTGTCCAGAGGTGATCGACATAGCCGACGACGACGACAGCCGAGACACGATCATCGTTCCCAGGGTCCGTTGCCGAATCATCAGTGACGTCCCTCTGCCAACTCATCAACGTGTCGTCTTGCGGCCAGCATCCAAGGCCACTAATGTCGTCCCGAACCGAGCAGCAGCAACTCTGCCAGATCTTCCCCACCTCGAGGACATCTGTATAGAAGACCCGATGTACGACACCTACTGTCAGTACCGCCAGTTCCTGCTGCAACAATATTATTAGGCGTTAATACAGCATTGCGGTGAGTCGTATAATGTCTTGTATAATTGCTGAATCCTGTAAACTCACCGTTTTCGTTGCATCATCTCGCGCGTGATTCTTGTCGGGACACTTCTTGTAACCGCGTCGGACGTTCTTTTCTTGACTGCATCCATAGCAATATCGGTTGTCCTAGTGCATATGACAGCCCGCGGCTGTCTCGGCACGAAAGACCACTCCTCATTTTAATCATAATATCTCAACCGTCCGTCTGTCACTGTTCTCTTTTCTCTCTCCTGGTACCTGTAACAAAAACACAGTGACGGACGTGTCAAATTTGGCGCAGTCGGTAGGACAACGAAGTGGTCGCCGATATTTGCATTAATAAGCCCCGACGCGTGTCAGTGCGAAGTTCACATTTCTTAAATCCCATTCATATCTTTCAAAATGTCTCGCCCAATCACGCGATCTCAAAAGGATCTCCGAGCAGATCCTAACGCAGACCTTCCTCCAATGACCGAGGAAGAGCTACTCCTTTATGCGCAAGACCTCGCCCGTAGAGAGCAATATCTCAAAGAGGAAACTGATTTTATTGCCAAATTGCGTCTCAAATATGAAGAAGACGCACAAAACCAAAAGAATATGCTCGACGAAATACGAAAAGAGCTTCATAACATCCAAATCACGAGTCAAAGCCTACGTCAACAATCGCCTACACCAGGCCCTAGTAACGTCTCTAATATGCGGGAACTTTCACCGCCAGAGCCACGCGAAATCCCACAGTATGAACCTACTGGAAATTTCGCTCTAAAACAAGCCGCCGAGCTTGTCCCTAGATTCGACGGAACTTCGTCTTCCGTCCTACAATTCATACGTGCATGCAAACGCGCGCGTGACACCGTACCGGCCACTGCAGAGCGTGCCCTCACGAAATTGCTCTGCAATAAACTCCACGATCGTGCTTATGCCGCTATAGAAGGCCAGCACATATTCACAATTTCTGCACTATGCGAGAAATTACGAACAGTACTGGGCCCATACAAATTCGTGGACCAGTACCGTGGCGATCTCGCGAGTGTACTCCAAGCTCCAAACGAGCACATCCTAGACTTCATCAATCGCGTTAAAGACCTTCGAACCGCGATTCAAGATGCCACAGATATTGGCCTTGATTACGAAGAACTAGATCGCTTCGTAGTAGATTGTTTTCTACGAGGTCTCCTTCCCCAGCTGCGTGCCGAAGTGCTTCATTGCCCTTCGCGAAATCCTGCCACTGTTTTCGAAGCAGCCATCTCTGCTTACAGGCAGTATGAGTCAGACCAGACTCGTCGACGAGAACTGATCCGCGAAGAAAAACGAGTTAGCTTCTCTGATAACCGGCCGTATCGCCAGCGTTCCACGTACGAGTCCGCTCGTGATATCCCAGAACGAACTCAAGAACGCCGCGATAACAGACCGGACTCGTCTCAGCAGTCCTCAAGAAACTCAAACCGGGACTCTTATCGCTCCCCGACGCCGCAACGGCGATGGGAAAATAATCCTCGCGACCAAAACACGTACCGCGATGGTCGCACAGATCGCCCCTCAAGCCCTAACAAGTTTTGCAACTACTGCAAAGTCCCCGGGCACGATATTCACGAGTGCCGTAAGCGCGCTTTTAATAATAATAGGAGGTCGGGAAACGAGTCCGGCCTCCCGACCGAAGCCAACCCCAGGCGGGAGGCCGCATCTTCAACTCAAACTACAGCCCGCACCCAAACAGCTATCCGGACGAACGACCAGTCCGACGATTCGTCTCAGCAGTAAATCTTGCTGCAGACTCACCAATTCCGCGCGTAAAAATCTCCGCCCCTCAATTACAAAAGAAGTGTGAATTTTTGTTGGACACGGGTTCGGAGATCAATTTAATTCGTGCGTCAAGTCTAGAACCAAATCTACCTATAGATCATACGAACACTATAGAAGTCCAAGGAATAACCGAGGGATCCATTCCAACTCTCGGTCAAATTAAAATACACTTACAGGGTCAAAACCCTATTGAATTTCATGTCTTGGAAGAAAACTTCCCAATTAACATCGACGGAATCCTCGGTTCTCCCTTCTTCAGAACAGGAGCCGAGATCTCCTTTGCGAATGAATACATTACGATAGGAAACATTCGGGTTCCCTTCTCGAACCCTTGCGCGCCCACGGCTGAGCCTCGCGATAAATTGGCAGCAGAGGTTATTTCAATGCCTTCGTCTATGACCAACGATCTCGTTAAAACTCCAGCCGCCAAGCGTGAGGAACATTCGGCAAGGAACGTTCGAGTGTCTTCCTCAAATCCTCGTGCATAGCGGTCGACGTCGAAGGACCCAAACAAGGATATATCCGCCGTGTTAATGTAGCGCCGGATGTATTCCTGGGTGACTGCGTCGTCACCAATCGTAAAGGCAAAGCGAGCCTCCGGTGTTTTAACACCTCGTCGGAAAGAGTTTCATTTCGATTGCCCCCATTGGAGATGGAAGAAATCGAGTCGTACTCTTCCGACCTTTCTAATTCCGGGTATCGTCCCGACGTATTCGGGAACCATCCCGACCTTTCTAACTCCGGTAACCAGCCCGATTCTCATTCTAACTCCGGTAACCAGCCCGATTCTTATACTAACTCCGGTAACCAGCCCGATTCTTATACTAACTCCGGTAACCAGCCCGATCATTATACTAACTCCGGTAACCAGCCCGATCAATTCCAAGACCAACTCCATTCCTACGACAATCAAAGATCTTCAAGACCCATATGTAAGCAGGTCTGTTCTATATTGCACAATAAATCCAGCGACAGTTCTAAACCAGAGAAGGATATCAAAGCCTCCAAAGTAAAAGAACTTCATAACTTACTTCGAAATCATATCTTTGATGATCCACAGAAACTCGATTCCTTTCAACTTCCATCTGCACGTTGCCATGCGAAGCGAAACGAATACGATAAAATTAATCTCTGCGCTACAGCGAAATACGCGTCAGCAAGAAAGAAATATAAATCCGAGTACCCTCGCGATAACAGATACCCCTACCAGATTAAACGAGCGAAATACGAAACCTCTGGTCAGCAAAATCTCCTTCCACCACTGGAAGATCAGCATATCACATCGCAACACCGCTCCTCCGAAGCAGCAATCGCTTCAGAAGACCGTCAGTCCTTAGACACACACGAAACTGTAATCATGCAGCCGATCCAAGTTGCCATCTTACTCTCTATAGCCACGCAAGTGTACACCCTCATCGGATACGATTGTGGAGGATCTACACTGAACACGACAACGTTCTCCATCATCGATATTCCTGATTGCGAGCCTGAAGAAATCAAGCCCACGGAGGACTCAGTAAAAATCCAATTGCTACAACTAGCAGAATTTACTCAGACGAGAGTAATCCAGTGCCACATAGAAATCGACCGCACGATATTGTTACGTCGGACGACCTCCGACGTTGGTCGAATCGAGGACCGTACCTCGATTCTAGGTTAAGACTAAATACTAAGTACATAACAACCTCTTAAACCCATCGCTACCAAACTCTTGTTCTAATTCTAATACATCTTAAACCCATCACTACTTCACCCACGACTTTTCCTAAACTTGTTCTAATACCCATCGCTACTTAAATCTCGACTCTCCCAATTGTTCTACAACCAACCATCACTCCGAACTCCTAACTTTACTTTCACTTGTTCAAACCCTCATCTACACTTACAACTTGTTCAAATCCTCAACTCCGCTCGAGTAAACGCCACCTCGAGAACAAAGAGATCGCAACGTCAGCAGTCTTGCACGCGTCACCACTCTGTCGAGAGCGAGGACAAAGAGACTGCAACGTCAGCAGTCTTGCACCCGTCACCACTCCGACGAGCGAGGACAAAGGGACTGCAGCGTCAGCAACCCCCACTCCGAGCGAAGGAGGCTACGCAGAGCTGCCTCTTGCATCAGTCTGGTGCTAGCCAGCGAAGTGAGCGGACGTGTCGGTCTGCGCTCACTCCATTCTCACACAACGACATCAGTCAGTCTGGCCCAAGCCAGCGAAGCGAGCAGACGTGTCGATCTGCGCTCTTCTAATTCGCGCTTCGACGTTCATCGACGTTTGTTCTACTATTCTATTCCAAATCCATTCCAATTCAATTCCTAAATCAATTCCAATTCTAACTCTTACTAACTCATACTCCGTATACGATTATTACGTTTAATTCATTTATTATTATACTACCAAGTTTATACTCAAGTGTACTCAACGTTCTTTATTTCAATATATATATTATATTTTACCAGTGCTACGTGAAGTTAATTTCCACATCATTCTACTAAATCCAGTGACAGTTTCTTTTCGAAATTCGAATCGTGCCCTCGTTAATCATACAGAACTCGGCTTGGAGGTCAGTTCGTCCGCTCCGCTGAGAAGTAGTGGTTGACGAGTAGACGTTTGGAAATAATAACTTTCCAAATCAGATAAACGCATTTAATATTAATAATAAATAATTGAGCTCTCGCTTACGTGTTCAACCTCGGTCACAAAGGGAGAAGCTTACAGCTCCGCCGAGGCAATACGTCAACGAGGTGACACTTAGTCAAAAGATTACCGAAGTTAAAGTGACAGTTTGTGAAAGGAAACATATCAGTGTCTAAAGTGAAGTGACTGTTTTAATAGTGCCCTCGTTGTCGCACGGTGACCCGGCTCGGAGGCCAGTTCGTCTGCTCTGCTGGGTAGTGCCGATTAACGAGTGGACATTTTCGAGTCAGGTAAATTACCTCTGGCCAGCGCCTACGGGGAACCCCTGGCCAATTTTTCTTTCACGTTTGGGACTTAGACAAAATCCGACAAAAGGATTTTCAGAGTATTAACTCTTCCGAAACAGTTCCTTCCATACCCATCCCTTATGCGTCGTACACGTCGTGCAGGCCGAAAGTATCAACTGGCCAAGTTCAAACGGGCATTAAATCAAACAGCCATCTTAAACCGCGTCTTAAGTTCGACTGATTGGACTGAACTTCTCGGAACGACCGAGAATATCGAGTGCGACGCGTCAGATTACGTATCGGTATACGGTTGTCCGTGCCGTCCGATTCCGAACACAGAGGTCGACCACGCGGACCTCTCGCGTTCTTCACCTGTCACCAAACCATCTGCTGGTCGCTACGAGATAGCCGATCTCGTTGACATCTCTGACGACGACGACGACGTCAGGAATACCATAAACCTGTCCAGTGACAACAACAACCCGCCTGCCGTTCGTTACGAGGTCATTGATCTCGTCACCAGCTCTGATGACGATGACAGCAGGAGCACCATAATCCTGCCGCACGTTCGCTGTAGGATCATCAAGGACGAGTACCTACCGTCCAACAGACGCATTGTCGTGCGTACCCCAGCGAGACAGCTGCCAAACCTTCCTCATCTCGATGAGATCTGTCTGGACGACCCGTTATACCAGACCCATGCTGACCGACGAGCTCAGCTCCTTCAACAGTACTACTAAGATACAACAACTAACCGGTGAGAATTCGTATCTTTTGTAACCCCTTTTGTTCCATGTCAACTCACCGTGTTCGTTGCGTCAGCGTAGAAGTATCGCCATCCGCGTTGACTGCTAGCGGGTGTCGGTCTCAAATGACTATCGGTGTCCTAGCGCATATGACTGCCCGTCTGGCTGTCTTGGCGTAAAAGACCGTTTCCTCTTCAATTCCACGTGCCGCCTCCTGGGGTCATCTTCTTTGCCTAGGACGTGGGGCGTGACGTAACAATATTCTATTGTGGCATGCACTCACATGTTTCCATCGTCACGAACGGACGACAGGAATATTTACTGGCAACCACCAGTGAAACCTGTTTCGAGTTGCAGAAGACCGGAACAATCCTCATCACTCCGACCGCCCAGGTCACGGGAGTCCAGCCCAATTCTACTACATCCCGCAGCCTCACATTGGCGGGAGAACTTCAAAACAACGGGCAATGCGCGGGAACAACGTACAACGACCCATTCGGCACTTGGACCAGTGTCGTTGTACAGGCCATTGTTCGAATAACCCTGAGGGACTACACAGCAACAGTGAAGCTCTCTACAGGTCAGATCCATCTACAGTCAGGACAAATATGCACCTTCACAAAAGGAAGCTGCCTTGATACGCAAGATGGACATACATTCTGGGACGTCGTTCCCAACGATTACTGCAAGTTCAATAGCTACGACGTTCTCTACGAAGGACTAGCTACCAGAGTTTCTACAAAGACAAAGTTCTCACCCACACTATATATGGTGGAATCTGAAGACACCACATTCGCGTTGACAGAATCTGGTCGTACATCAATTTGCGGTTATATTATTATTCGCACGGAGCACCCCAAGCTCTTTATTCTGGATACAAGTCTGTCCGGTAAATTCAAGGAACGCACTCATACCATAGTAAGCAATCTGGACATATTCACCTACGTGAATAGTAAGTTCATCTACGTAGAAAAACATCTGAAAAGTCAACTTACCCAGTTGTACCAGGATGTCATCCGACAAAAGTGCGAACTGGAGAAACAGGTCCTTCAAAACGCACTAACGATGTTACACTCATCACCGGAAGAAATAGCAGCTGCCATTATGCGAGAACCAGGATTCGTCGCAGTTCCAGCTGGAGAAATGGTGCATATTATAAAGTGCATTCCAGTAACCGTACAAGTTCGGAAAACGGATAAGTGTTTCGATGAACTTCCGATCACTTACCAGAATTCTTCCAAGTTCTTAAAGCCAGGAGATCATATTATAGTTGCCACAGGTACAGAAAAGCCGTGCAATGAACTCCTGCCGCCTCTCTACAAAATAAACGGAATTTGGTATCGTTTAACGCCGTCACTCACAGAGACCGTTGCCCCAGCAACATTACAACCGCTCATCAAACCCACGTGGAAGTACGTGGATCCAACAAATATCGCAACAGGCGGAATCTATTCCCAAGAGGATCTCAACAAACTACAGGACCACATCATGTTTCCAGTGGAAAGAGTGGCCGTAATAAATTCTATCGCCCAAGGAGCATCCGGCAGAGATTACGCAACAGGGAACGTTAATATGTTCAACCTGCTTGACGAAAACTCCCTGCAACAGATAGCGGAGTCAACAGCACAAAAACTGTGGTCAGGATTCACCACATTTGGTTCAATCAGTGCCGGAGTGCTAGGAATATATATAGCAATCCGAACAATAAAGACTATCATAAGTACCATAATCAATGGTATTGCATTGCACTCACTTTACGGATGGAGTTTGCATCTAGCAGTCGCCGTATGGAGCTCCCTCACAAGATTCTTCATCTTCCTGAAGCAAAAGGACAATACTTACACGTATACAGCAAGATACAGGAAAAGTGCAAGTGAAAGTGTTAGTGAACAAAGTGATTCCCCACCCACCCTAAACCCCGAGAAAAGACAGTCGAAAAATGAACATTGCGAATACGACTTGTCGGACATTACAAAACCAGCCCCAACCCCACGTGCCGACACCGATAACATTTCAGTGCGACCAGTGTTTCGTACAAATATAGGAAATACTCGCCGAGAACTGTGCTCCCTGCGCGGAGTACCTCCAGACGATGCGTCGCATGAATGAGTATGTAATCGAGTGTTGAGCGAGAAATTTCTTCCTTGTAAGAAATTTCTTTTCCGCGTTGGGAGGTGTTACGTCGTCCGATGTACGACGTTGGCCTTGTACATACATTATGTATTCAAGGTCTGATCTGCATAAGATCCATACACCGTCCCCTAGACATAAGAACATAGTATTAAGATCTCACATATTCTATTGTTCTAATCCTTATCTCCGTCTCTATCCATCACCATAACTTCACCTTGATCAACACCTTACCTCAGTTCCAACCCATCACCACGACACATAATGCAATAAAGTATTGCATCACTCTGGAAGCATCTAGAAGCTTCTAGAAACGTCGAGAAGTCCAAAGACTGCTGCATCAGCAGTCCCACGCTCGTAGAGGGCAATAGGACAGCCACGAGACTGCAGCGTCAGCAGAAATGCACGTGCAGTCCCCGGGAGCGAAGACGCTGCTGCGTCAGCGGTTCTCCCACTCCGACGACTGAAGAACAAAGAGACTGCAGCGTCAGCTATCCCCACTCCGAACGAAGGAGGCAAGGCAGAGCGGACGCTTGCGTCAGTCCGCCTCCATCTCGCGACTCGAGCAGTCCGCCTCCAGACAGCGACTCGAACGGTCCGCTCCAAGCGAGCGACTCGCACGGACGTGCCAGTCCGGCTTCTTCCGACTTCAAGAGCAGACGTGTTCAGTCTAGCTCCGCGAAAGTGAAGTGTGTCGATCCTTCACTCCTAATTCCAATTCCAATTCCAATTCTAACTCAACTCAACTCAACTCATACATTATTCCTACAACATATTACTATATCCATTATTCATTAATCCAATTACTACTCCTATTATAATGTTACGTCGGACGACCTCCGACGTTGGTCGAATCGAGGACCGTACCTCGATTCTAGGTTAAGACTAAATATTAAGTACATAACAACCTCTTAAACCCATCGCTACTTCACCCACAACTTTCCCTAAACTTGTTCTAATACCCATCACTACTTAAATCTCGACTCTCCCAATTGTTCTAAACCCAACCATCACTCCGAACTTACTTTCACTTGTTCAAACCCTCATCTACACTTACAACTTGTTCAAATCCTCAACTCCGCTCGAGTAAACGCCACCTCGAGAACAAAGAGATCGCAACGTCAGCAGTCTTGCACGCGTCACCACTCTGTCGAGAGCGAGGACAAAGAGACTGCAACGTCAGCAGTCTTGCACCCGTCACCACTCCGACGAGCGAGGACAAAGGGACTGCAGCGTCAGCAACCCCCACTCCGAGCGAAGGAGGCTACGCAGAGCTGCCTCTTGCATCAGTCTGGTGCTAGCCAGCGGAGTGAGCGGACGTGTCGGTCTGCGCTCACTCCATTCTCACACAACGACATCAGTCAGTCTGGCCCAAGCCAGCGAAGCGAGCAGACGTGTCGATCTGCGCTCTTCTAATTCGCGCTTCGACGTTCATCGACGTTTGTTCTACTCTACTATTCCAAATCCATTCCAATTCAATTCCTAAATCAATTCCAATTCTAACTCTTACTAACTCATACTCCGTATACGATTATTACGTTTAATTCATTTATTATTATACTACCAAGTTTATACTCAAGTGTACTCAACGTTCTTTATTTCAATATATATATTATATTTTACCAGTGCTACGTGAAGTTAATTTCCACATCATTCTACTAAATCCAGTGACAGTTTCTTTTCGAAATTCGAATCGTGCCCTCGTTAATCATACAGAACTCGGCTTGGAGGTCAGTTCGTCCGCTCCGCTGAGAAGTAGTGGTTGACGAGTAGACGTTTGGAAATAATAACTTTCCAAATCAGATAAACGCATTTAATATTAATAATAAATAATTGAGCTCTCGCTTACGTGTTCAACCTCGGTCACAAAGGGAGAAGCTTACAGCTCCGCCGAGGCAATACGTCAACGAGGTGACACTTAGTCAAAAGACTATCGAAGTTAAAGTGACAGTTTGTGAAAGGAAACATATCAGTGTCTAAAGTGAAGTGACAGTTTTAATAGTGCCCTCGTTGTCGCACGGTGACCCGGCTCGGAGGCCAGTTCGTCTGCTCTGCTGGGTAGTGCCGATTAACGAGTGGACATTTTCGAGTCAGGTAAATTACCTCTGGCCAGCGCCTACGGGGAACCCCTGGCCAATTTTTCTTTCACGTTTGGGACTTAGACAAAATCCGACAAAAGGATTTTCAGAGTATTAACTCTTCCGAAACAGTTCCTTCCATACCTATCCCTTATGCGTCGTACACGTCGTGCAGGCCGAAAGTATCAACAGAGATCAACCACGCGGATCTCTCGCGTTCCACGCCTGTCAACGTTACACCAGCTGCCCGCTATGAGATCATCGATCTCATAGACATCTTTGACGACGACGACGACGCCAGGAATACCATAAACCTGTCAAGTGACAACAATAACCCGCCTGCCGTTCGTTACGAGGTCATTGACCTCGTCACCATCTCTGATGACGATGACAGCAGGAGCACGATAATCTTGCCGCACGTTCGCTGTAGGATCATCAAGGACGAGTACCTACCGTCCAACAGACGCATTGTCGTGCGTACCCCAGCGAGACAGCTGCCAAACCTTCCTCATCTCGATGAGATCTGTCTGGACGACCCGTTATACCAGACCCATGCTGACCGACGAGCTCAGCTCCTTCAACAGTACTACTAAGATACAACAACTAACCGGTGAGAATTCGTATCTTTTGTAACCCCTTTTGTTCCATGTCAACTCACCGCGTTCGTTGCGTCAGCGTAGAAGTATCGCCATCCGCGTTGACTGCTAGCGGGTGTCGGTCTCAAATAACTATCGGTGTCCTAGCGCATATGACTGCCCGTCTGGCTGTCTTGGCGTAAAAGACCGTTTCCTCTTCAATTCCACGTGCCGCCTCCTGGGGTCATCTTCTTTGCCTAGGACGTGGGGCGTGACGTAACAAAATTTGGCGCAGTCGGTAGGACACGAAAACGGTCGCCGGTAGTTGAACCATTAACAAATTGTTTTCGTACGTCTGACATTTGTTCTCTAAATCGTGTGTCGACCAAGAATTCACACTAATATCGCAAAATGTCTCGCCCAATCACACGATCCCAAACGGATCCCCGAGCGGATCCTAATCAAGACCTTCCTCCGCCAACCGAGGAAGAGCTACTTCTTTACGCGCAAGATCTCGCCCGTAAAGAGGAATATTTAAAAGAGCAAACCGAATTCATTGCTAAATTGCGTCTTAAATATGAAGAAGACGCACAGAATCAAAATAACATGCTCGATGAAATACGCAAAGAGCTCCACAATATTCAAGCCTTGAACCAAAACTTACGTCACCAAGCGCCTACACCAGGCCCCAGTAACGTCTCTAACACGCGAGAACCTTCATTATCAGAGCCACGCGAAACCCCGCAATATGAGCCAACAGGAAATTTCGCGTTGAAACAAGCCGCAGAACTCGTACCCAAATTCGACGGAACATCGATTCCCGTCCTAAAATTCATCCGCGCCTGCAAACGCGCGCGTGATTCTATCCCCGAATCCATAGAACGTGCCCTTACTAAACTAATCTGCAATAAACTTTCCGATCGTGCGTACGCTGCCATTGAAGGCGAAAACATACGTACGATCTCACAACTTTGCGATAAGCTACGAACAGTACTGGGACCCTACAAATTCGTGGACCAGTACCGTGGCGAATTGGCAAGCGTAGCCCAGGGCAACAATGAGCATATTCTTGACTTCATAAATCGAGTCAAAGATTTACGAACCGCCATCAGCGATTCTACCGAAGGACATTACGACTACAGAGAAATCGATCGTTTCACAGTCGAGTGCTTCCTTCGCGGTCTACTCCCACAACTTCGCAGCGAAGTTTTGCATTGCCGTTCTCAGAATTCGGCAGAGATCTTCGAAGCAGCCATCTCTGCATATAAGCAATATGAGCTGTATCAAAACCGTCGTCGCGAATCTAATCGTGACGATTCCCGCAAGGTAAGCTTCTCAGATAACAGAAGCTCCTATCGCCCACGCTCTTCTGACAATTTCAATTCTCGCGAACGCATCCCTGAACGTCGCGACAACAGACCGGATGAGCGTCGCGATAACGGGTCCGACCAACGTCGAGACTCGTGGAGAAACTCGAACCGCAACTCTTATCGTTCTCCAACTCCGCAGTGGCGATCCGAAACCCCTCGCGAACAAAACCCGCAGCGCGAAAACCGGGACCCGAATTCAAATCGCGACAGACGTTCGGGAGAGCCCCGCAAGTTTTGCAACTATTGCAAAACTCCCGGGCATGACATTCACGAATGTCGAAAAAGAGCCTATAACAATAACCTGCGCTCGGGAAACGAGTCAGGCCTCCCGACAGGAACGAATCAACAGCGGGAGGCCGCCCCAACAAAGCGCAACCAAACATTCACGCAGACCGCCGTTCGAACGAACGAGCTCCCCGAAGACCAGATCGACGATTCGTCTCTGCAGTTAACCTCGCAGTAGACTCGCCGATCCCGCGCGTACAAATCTCCGCCCCTCAGCTTCGCGAGAAAAGTGAATTCTTATTAGACACGGGCTCGGAAGTCAATTTGATACGCGCGTCTAGTTTAAAACCTGGGATAACCATTGATCCCACGAGCACGATCGAAGTTCATGGAATAACCGAGGGTTCCATAGTAACACTCGGCGAAGTCGTTATATTCATTCAAGGGACAATCCCTGTCAAATTCCACGTGCTCGGGGACGATTTTCCAGTCAGTGTTAACGGAATTCTCGGCTCGCCCTTCTTTATAGGAGGAGCTGAGATTTCCTTTGCAAGGCAATTTGTTTTAATCGGAAACATTTCTATTCCGTTCTCTAATTCACGCGCACTGCCGACTGAGCCCCGCGATAGTTCAATGACGAGGGTTATTTCAATGCCTTCTCCGAAAACGGAGGTCTCTCTTGAAAAGCACGCCGCAAGGACAGAGGAAGAACCATTCCCTCTCTCAAAACGTCGGGTGCAACCGGGAGAGATTCGTATCACATCGAATAATATCGTAGAGGAACCGGTCGATAAGCGCAAAAATCAAAATCAACAGTCCGAATCAAGGACTGCAGCAGACTCTAATGAGTTTGCCGTTGAGCCCCGAACAGCCGCCTGCATTGCAGTCAGCGTACAGGGCCCGAAACAGGGATATATCCGCCGCGTCAGCGTAGCGCCGGATGTATTCCTCGGTGACTGTGTAGTCACTAATCGCGGAGGCAAAGCGAGCCTCAGATGTTTCAACACATCTCCGCGTCCGATCTCATTCCGATTACCCGTGTTAGAGGTGGAAGAGATCGAGCGTTATTCAACTAATTCCGGGCACTATCCCGACGTATTCGGTAACCATCCCGACCTTTCTAATTCCGGTAACCATCCCGACGTATTCGGTAACCATCCCGACCTTTCTAATTCCGGTAACCATCCCGACGCATTCGGTAACCATCCCGACCTTTCTAATTCCGGTAACCATCCCGACGTATTCGGTAACCATCCCGACCTTTCTAATTCCGGTAACCATCCCGACGCATTCGGTAACCATCCCGACCTTTTCAATTCCGGTAACCATCCCGACGTATTCGGTAACCATCCCGACAATTTTAATCCAGAGTCCAAAGAAGACTCCCACGAATTCAAACCTATGAAGGTTTATTCTACAAGCTCCGGTATCAAGTCCGATTGTTTCTATTCCGAGTCTAGGTTGAAAGGAAATGTCCCCGCCTTTGATTCTCTAAAGACGACAGAACGTCTACATAAAATAAAGCATAAAACTCTACCTCGTATAGACCGAGTATACGAGTCGATCATAAAAGATCATCCCGCGATAATTTCTAAATCAGAGTCAAAGAGAGTCTATATTTCATTTCAAAAACCTACCTCTGATTTTTCGCCGGAACATGATCTCTTCCAATCTAAACGGTCAAGTATCCGTGCACCGCAAAGCGAGTTTCATCCATCTAGGAATTATACGTCTGTAAAATACGCGTCAGCAAAAAGGAGAAACAAATTTCGTATTATACTATACCTCTGCGATAACCCGCGAACAATGATTGTAGCATCTCCTGCGACTTGCGATAAGAAACCCTCCCAGGAGATTTCATTACAGTCCTCCGCTGACGCGAAATTAGAATCCGCGATAATCACGCTTCCGGTCAACACCGATAAGCAAGCGAAATCCGAAACCCAGCGTCGACAGAATCTCCTTCCACCGCCGGAAGATACAGAACAAACGACAGCAGCACTTCGAAGAAGTTCCTACAGCCAGAATCCCAGCCTGTTCCCAGCCGCCTACCACATCGTGTCCAGTATCCACAAACACAATCAACATGTGCGGACACTTACAACCGGCGAGACCATCGGCGAACAAAGCCGGAGACTTCGTCTACAGATACCAGGGAATATTCTGCTACAATGGCAGACACAGAATCTCCCTAAATGGCAGAGAACTATGCCTTGCCTGCAGTCTCACTGCGGTAGTCAGGAGGGTCATCGTATACACGCACGTTCTTACAAGGAAAAAGAAGAACGCATGCGACGCGTGTACAAAACCCATATTGAGGGAAACCCCAATATTGGAATGCATCCACTGCAGCTTCCTCCTCGCACTGGATCGGGCAGCAACAGACACTGCCAGAATAAGAAGAGAAAGAGGCGAAATTCTCACGGACGACGAAGAAGAGGACGAAAACTCAAGCACCTCTTCCTCGGACGAAGACACCAATACTCAAGCAAATTAGAGATGCAGAGTGTTTGTGCCAAAGCCGTAATCTCGTCACCTGAGACAAGAGTGATTACTCTAACCAACAAGGGGAGCAAAATGCCGAGTCAACAGGGAGATTACTTATCCATACTCAGTATTCCCCTGCCGGTTGGACTTGCTCACCCCCCACTAACCTACATCGAACAAACAAAGCAGAAGAGCAGTCATTCTGCAATCGCCCACCGCTCGAGCAACATTACGAAAAAGCACGTTAAAACACTCATCAAAATGTGCAAACAACTTCCAATCAGGAAGGCCGGTCAGAAGAGACCACCTGCAATTCCCACCTACTTGCTCGAAATCTCCTGCTACAATGGCAGGATAAGAATAACGCCCGACGGAAGGAAACTTTGCTATGACTGTAGCCAGAGAACAGTCATTTCCAATGTAAGAATTTGGAATCACCAGCGAATGTACTCCGTCCAAAACGATTGCGAAGAATGCGGTGGTCCGATATGCACCGAAACTCCAGTAATGGATTGCCGAGAATGCCTGAGCATTCTGGCCGGACAGGGCATCATGTTAGAAAACCCAGAGGTCTCCGACTCATCAGATGACTCCGATTCATCCGAAGGAAGTTCGGACGAGGATTCAGACTCGGACATGGAGGAACACCTCATCACGAACTAAATGGCAACAACAGTGAAATAAGTGAGCCCATTCCCTCCCAAGACCCCAATAAAAGACAGTCAAATAATGAACATTGCGATTATAGACTGTCGGACATTGCGAAACCTACCCCAACTCCTCGCGCAGAATCAGACAACATCTCAGTGCATCCAGTGTTTCGTACTGTTAATACAGTCAACGTGCGCCGAGAACTGAGCTCCCTGCGCGGATCGCTCACTAATGATGCGTCTCAAAACCAAAAATTGTAATGCGAGCGTTCACCGAACACAACCTCGGACCGAGAGATTTCACTCCGAGAAATCTCTTCTCCGGCGAGGGAGGTGTTACGTCGGACGACCTCCGACGTTGGTCGAATCGAGGACCGTACCTCGATTCTAGGTTAAGACTAAATATTAAGTACATAACAACCTCTTAAACCCATCGCTACCAAACTCTTGTTCTAATTCTAATATCTCTTAAACCCATTGCTATCAAACTCTTGTTCTAATTCTAATACCTCTTAAACCCATCACTACTTCACCCACAACTTTCCCTAAACTTGTTCTAATACCCATCACTACTTAAATCTCGACTCTCCCAATTGTTCTAAACCCAACCATCACTCCGAACTTACTTTCACTTGTTCAAACCCTCATCTACACTTACAACTTGTTCAAATCCTCAACTCCGCTCGAGTAAACGCCACCTCGAGAACAAAGAGATCGCAACGTCAGCAGTCTTGCACGCGTCACCACTCTGTCGAGAGCGAGGACAAAGAGACTGCAACGTCAGCAGTCTTGCACCCGTCACCACTCCGACGAGCGAGGACAAAGGGACTGCAGCGTCAGCAACCCCCACTCCGAGCGAAGGAGGCTACGCAGAGCTGCCTCTTGCATCAGTCTGGTGCTAGCCAGCGGAGTGAGCGGACGTGTCGGTCTGCGCTCACTCCATTCTCACACAACGACATCAGTCAGTCTGGCCCAAGCCAGCGAAGCGAGCAGACGTGTCGATCTGCGCTCTTCTAATTCGCGCTTCGACGTTCATCGACGTTTGTTCTACTCTACTATTCCAAATCCATTCCAATTCAATTCCTAAATCAATTCCAATTCTAACTCTTACTAACTCATACTCCGTATACGATTATTACGTTTAATTCATTTATTATTATACTACCAAGTTTATACTCAAGTGTACTCAACGTTCTTTATTTCAATATATATATTATATTTTACCAGTGCTACGTGAAGTTAATTTCCACATCATTCTACTAAATCCAGTGACAGTTTCTTTTCGAAATTCGAATCGTGCCCTCGTTAATCATACAGAACTCGGCTTGGAGGTCAGTTCGTCCGCTCCGCTGAGAAGTAGTGGTTGACGAGTAGACGTTTGGAAATAATAACTTTCCAAATCAGATAAACGCATTTAATATTAATAATAAATAATTGAGCTCTCGCTTACGTGTTCAACCTCGGTCACAAAGGGAGAAGCTTACAGCTCCGCCGAGGCAATACGTCAACGAGGTGACACTTAGTCAAAAGACTATCGAAGTTAAAGTGACAGTTTGTGAAAGGAAACATATCAGTGTCTAAAGTGAAGTGACAGTTTTAATAGTGCCCTCGTTGTCGCACGGTGACCCGGCTCGGAGGCCAGTTCGTCTGCTCTGCTGGGTAGTGCCGATTAACGAGTGGACATTTTCGAGTCAGGTAAATTACCTCTGGCCAGCGCCTACGGGGAACCCCTGGCCAATTTTTCTTTCACGTTTGGGACTTAGACAAAATCCGACAAAAGGATTTTCAGAGTATTAACTCTTCCGAAACAGTTCCTTCCATACCTATCCCTTATGCGTCGTACACGTCGTGCAGGCCGAAAGTATCAACAGAGATCAACCACGCGGATCTCTCGCGTTCCACGCCTGTCAACGTTACACCAGCTGCCCGCTATGAGATCATCGATCTCATAGACATCTTTGACGACGACGACGACGCCAGGAATACCATAAACCTGTCAAGTGACAACAATAACCCGCCTGCCGTTCGTTACGAGGTCATTGACCTCGTCACCATCTCTGATGACGATGACAGCAGGAGCACGATAATCTTGCCGCACGTTCGCTGTAGGATCATCAAGGACGAGTACCTACCGTCCAACAGACGCATTGTCGTGCGTACCCCAGCGAGACAGCTGCCAAACCTTCCTCATCTCGATGAGATCTGTCTGGACGACCCGTTATACCAGACCCATGCTGACCGACGAGCTCAGCTCCTTCAACAGTACTACTAAGATACAACAACTAACCGGTGAGAATTCGTATCTTTTGTAACCCCTTTTGTTCCATGTCAACTCACCGCGTTCGTTGCGTCAGCGTAGAAGTATCGCCATCCGCGTTGACTGCTAGCGGGTGTCGGTCTCAAATAACTATCGGTGTCCTAGCGCATATGACTGCCCGTCTGGCTGTCTTGGCGTAAAAGACCGTTTCCTCTTCAATTCCACGTGCCGCCTCCTGGGGTCATCTTCTTTGCCTAGGACGTGGGGCGTGACGTAACAATAATATTACTTACATATTGTATACCAGTGTACTTACCAGTTCTTATTTAATATATCGTTGTTATACCAGTGCTTCGATCTTGTTATTCTTGTGTTAGTTCAACACCATCTTCCAATTCAGTTCTTGCATCGAATACATTAAACTCGTGACATATCCGGACTTGGTCTAAAGTGCGCAGTGGAAACGCTGAGCCGCCAATAAGGAATTTGAAGCGAGTCATAGAGAAGTTCTCGTGCCACGTCTAGAATTGGTCTAAAGAGCGCAGTGGAAACGCTGAGCCGCCACTATAGACGTGAAGCGAGTTAACTACCTAAAAGGTTAATAACAAGTGGAAGTTCATTTTCATTATCTTATTAATATTCCACCATTACTATTCCTTACCCATGCGACGCCCACGTCGAGCGGGACGCAAGTATCAACTTGCTAAATTGAGACGCGCGTTAAGAAATAAAGCGGTGCTCGATCAAATCATTGCCACTACCGAGTGGACAGAACTTCTGGGAACCACCGAGCACATTCCGTGTGACGCGTCCGATTACGTTTCTGTATACGGTTGCCCTTGCAACCCTCCTAAAGAGGTCAACCACGCGGACCTCTCGCGAGCTCCGACGCCAGTTCTACATCCGGTCGATCGTCCTGAGGTAATCGACATAGCCGACGACGACGACAGCCGAGACACGATCATCGTTCCCAGGGTCCGTTGCCGAATCATCCGTGACGTTCCTCTGCCAGCTCATCAACGTGTCGTCTTGCGGCCAGCATCCAAGGCCACTAATGTCGTCCCGAACCGAGCAGCAGCAACTCTGCCAGATCTTCCCCACCTCGAGGACATTTGTATAGAAGACCCGATGTACGACACCTACTGCCAGTACCGCCAGTTCCTGCTGCAACAATATTATTAGGCGTTAATACAGCATTGCGGTGAGTCGTATAATGTCTTGTATAATTGCTGAATCCTGTAAACTCACCGTTTTCGTTGCATCATCTCGCGCGTGATTTTTGTCGGGACACTTCTTGTAACCGCGTCGGACGTTCTTTTCTTGACTGCATCCATAGCAATATCGGTTGTCCTAGTGCATATGACAGCCCGCGGCTGTCTCGGCACGAAAGACCACTCCTCATTTTAATCATAATATCTCAACCGTCCGTCTGTCACTGTTCTCTTTTCTCTCTCCTGGTACCTGTAACAAAAACACAGTGACGGACGTGACATAGAAACTATCCCCATGGATCATCTCAGCGGCGACGAAATGGACCATGTTAAATCTTTGTTAGAAAAGCACAATGATCTTTTCCATCTCCAAGGGGATCGTTTGGGGAAAACAAATGCGGTGACTCACAGAATCATCACGACGGATGATATTCCAATCCATGTTAAACAGTATCGCTACCCACCAATCCACAAGGACGAAATCAACAAGCAAATGTCCGAACTCTTACGGAATGACATAGTCGTTCCATCTAACTCACCTTATAATTCCCCCTTGTGGATTGTTCCTAAGAAAGCGGACGCCGAGGGTAACAAAAAGTGGCGCATGGTAATCGATTACCGCGCATTAAACGAGAAGTCGGTGGCCGACGCGTACCCGCTACCTAGCATTAACGAAATCCTAGATCAGTTAGGCAGCGCCGCATACTTCAGTGTGTTTGACTTAGCCAGCGGATTCCATCAGATAGGAATGGAGAAGGAGGATGCCGCGAAGACCGCCTTCTCCACGCCTTTCGGCCACTACGAATTCAACAGAATGCCATTCGGTCTCCGTAATGCTCCGGCTACCTTCCAAAGATTAATGGACACAGTCCTCTGCGGCCTACAAGGCAACGAACTCTTCGTGTACCTCGATGATATCGTGATCTACGCGCGTTCATTAGAAGAACATTATGCCAAATTCAATAAACTAGCCCGCCGACTGCGCGGAGCCAACCTCAAATTACAGCCCTCGAAATGCGGCTTCCTTCATAAGGAAGTGGCATACCTGGGACATCAGATCAGTCAAGACGGCGTCAGACCATGTCCAAAGAAAATTAATGCCGTACAAAATTTCCCACGACCTAAGAACGCGAAAAACGTGCGCGAATTTTTAGGCCTTGCAGGGTACTACCGCAAATTTATTAATGACTTCGCTAAAATCTCCAAACCCCTAACCCAACTCCTCGCCAAAGAGCACAATTTCGAATGGGGTCCAAAACAAGAAAAGGCCTTCGAAGACCTACGACAAGCTCTGTGTGACGAACCGGTCCTTCAATACCCGGATTTCGATAAGCCGTTTAACGTCACCTGCGATGCATCTGGATATGCCATCGGCGCCGTACTAAGCCAAGGCGAAGTAGGCAAGGATCGTCCCGTTGCCTATGCCTCAAGGATCCTGCAGGGCGCTGAAGTGAACTATTCTACAATAGAGAAGGAGTGCTTAGCAATAATATTCGCAGTACAGTATTTTAGACCATATATCTACGGCCGAAAATTTACACTAATCACAGACCATAAACCGCTGGTCTGGATGACGTCAGTAAAAGACCCTACGTCGCGCCTCCTCAGATGGCGCCTAAAACTGGCCGAGTTTGAATATAAAGTCGTCTACAAACCGGGAAAAGCGAATTCTAACGCTGATGCCCTCTCCCGAAACCCAGTTACGTTGCCCCTCTCATGGAGCACCCCTGGAGGCACATCGCCGCCAAGAGCACCGTTATCAAATCCAGGAACCCCTCTCTTCGATAACCGCCGAAGGAGATGGGCCGACTCGCATCTTATGCCACCGCCTCAGTCAATTCCCCCGAGGAAGAGGAAATCATCGTCGAACTCAACATCTGAACCACCATCGAAAACGCCACCACGCCCTAGGGCGAGTTCAGATGACGACAGCCTTTTGGTATCACCACCCCTAGTACCCGCCTCCAGTCAAGAGGAGTCACCCATAACAGGACTAGAGGACATTTTAACCGCCGTCCCCAGCCTAATTCCCCAACCAACGGGACCAAACTGGCTCGATGAAGAAGAAGAAACCTTACCCTCCGAGGACGAGGAAGAAGATGAGGAGCCAAGACGACAAGGGAGAATAACGTATCTCCGCGACCGACTAATTATGAGGAAAGATAATTTAGTATGTTTCACAACCCTGGATGGTCAACCTGTAGACCCAGGAGCCGTAGACCTCCATAGACAAAGGAAACTGTCCGACGGTCGAGATCTGACCTTATTCAAAGCAAAGATAAGTAATTTCGGTAGCAACAAGCTGATACAGATACCCATCAAACCATCCCTGACTCACGAGGTTTCAACTGACGACCTAAAAGAATGTTTCCGGACATTACTTGATGTAGCCAACGAACTCAGACTGCGAACATTTTCAATCTCTAAAACCTATATAGACGACAATTCCATGGAGTACGTCTCGAACCTCCTCATCGCGACATTCGAAGACACCCCCGTACACATATTCTTCTGCGCAAACGAAATCCAGATACCGGCCGAAGATAGATGGAATGATATTATCGCAGAAAATCACGTCTCTGCGTACGCAGGGCACAAAGGAATTACAAAAACCCTGAAGAGAATCCGCGAAAGATATTGGTGGAGCGGTATGAAGATCCAGATAACGAACTACGTTAATAACTGCCTCAGTTGCCAACGTAATAAACTGACCAGGGTAAAAACGCGCCTGCCGATGAGAATAACGGATACACCCGGTAGAGCGTTCGATAAGGTGTCCATGGACATTGTAGGGCCCCTTCCAACAACCAACGACGGAAACACATACATCTTAACCATACAGGATCTATTAACGAAACACTCAACCGCAATCCCTCTTAAATCCGCCGATGCCATCAGCACTGCGGACGCATTTATAAACAATTTTATCTGCCGTTTCGGAACACCTAAAGCCATCCTAACGGATCAAGGAGCGAATTTCACAAGTTCCCTGATGAAGGCCATCGCAAAACGATTCAGAATAACTCGGCTGCAAACAACAGCCTTCCACCCTCAAAGCAACGGGTCAATCGAGAGATCCCACCACGTCTTAGCAGAGTACCTGAAGCAATACGTCCACAAGAACAACTGGGACAAATGGGTCGATTTGGCAATGTTTAGTTACAATACGAGTGTCCACGAGGGCACAGATTTCACGCCGCACGAGTTAGTATTCGGCTCTTTGGCACGAGTCCCATCCGCCGATTCCTACTCCTACGAATGCGAAAACGACTCCTATACCCACTACCTCTCCCAATTGCAAAGAAAGATAACCGAAACCCAGATTCGCGCGCGCGGAAACTTAGTCTCCGCGAAAAGAAAATCAAAATCATACTACTGTCACGTCCGTCACTGTGTTTTTGTTACAGGTACCAAGAGAGAGAAAAGGGTGGCACTCAAGAACAGTGACAGACGGACGGTGGATATATGACAAGTAATTGAGGAGTGGTCTTTCGTGCCGAGACAGCCGCGGGCTGTCATATGCACTAGGACAACCGATATTGCTATGATGCAGTCAAGAAGAGAACGTCCGACGCGGTTACAAGAAGTGTCCCGACAAGAATCACGCGCGAGATGATGCAACGAGAACGGTGAGTTTACAGGATTCAACAATTATACAAGATATTATACGACTCACCGCAATGTTGTATTAACGCCTAATAATATTGTTGTAGCAGGAACGGGCGGTACTGGCAGTAGGTGTAGTACATCGGGTCTTCTATACAGATGTCCTCGACGTGGGGAAGATCTGGCAGAGTTGCTGCTGCTCGGTTCGGGACGACGTTAGTGGCCTTGGATGCTGGCCGCAAGACGACACGTTGATGAGCTGGCAGAGGAACGTCACGGATGATTCGGCAACGGACCCTGGGAACGATGATCGTGTCTCGGCTGTCGTCGTCGTCGGCTATGTCGATCACCTCTGGACAATCGACCGGATGCAGAACTGGCGTCGGAGCTCGCGAGAGGTCCGCGTGGTTGACCTCTTTAGGAGGGTTGCAAGGGCAACCGTATACAGAAACGTAATCGGACGCGTCACACGGAATGTGCTCGGTGGTTCCCAGAAGTTCTGTCCACTCGGTAGTGGCAATGATTTGATCGAGCACCGCTTTATTTCTCAACGCGCGTCTCAATTTAGCAAGTTGATACTTGCGTCCCGCTCGACGTGGGCGTCGCATGGGTAAGGAATAGTAATGATGGAATATTAATAATAATATAATGAAAATGAACTTCCACTTGTTATTAACCTTTTTGGTAGTTAACTCGCTTCACGTCTATAGTGGCGGCTCAGCGTTTCCACTGCGCTCTTTAGACCAATTCTAGACGTGGCACGAGAACTTCTCTATGACTCGCTTCAAATTCCTTATTGGCGGCTCAGCGTTTCCACTGCGCACTTTAGACCAAGTCCGGATATGTCACGAGTTTAATATATTCGATGCAAGAACTGAATTGGAAGATGGTGTTGAACTAACACAAGAATAACAAGATCGAAGCACTGGTATAACAACAATATATTAAATAAGAACTGGTAAGTACACTGGTATACAATATGTAAGTAGTATTATAATAGGAGTAGTAATTGGATTAATGAATAATGGATATTGTAATATGTTATAGGAATAACGTATGAGAATTAGGACTTGAGTTGAGTTGAGTTAGAGTTGGAATTGGAATTGGAATTAGGAGTGAAGGATCGACACACTTCACTTTCGCGGAGCTAGACTGAACACGTCTGCTCTTGAAGCCGGACTGGCATGTCCGTGCGAGTCGCTGGCTGAAGGCGGACTGATGCAAGCGTCCGCTCTGCCTTGCCTCCTTCGGTCGGAGTGGGGATAGCTGACGCTGCAGTCTCTTTGTTCTTCAGTCGTCGGAGTGGGAGAACCGCTGACGCAGCAGCGTCTTCGCTCCCGGGGACTGCATGTGCATTTCTGCTGACGCTGCAGTCTCGTGGCTGTCCTTCTTCGCTCCCGGGGACTGCACGTGCATTTCTGCTGACGGTGCAGTCTCGTGGCTGTCCTATTGCCCTCTACGAGCGTGGGACTGCTGATGCAGCAGTCTTTGGACTTCTCGACGTTTCTAGAAGCTTCTAGATGCTTCCAGAGTGATGCAATACTTTATTGCATTATGTGTCGTGGTGATGGGTTGAAACTGAGGTAAGGTGTTGATCAAGGAGAAGTTATGGTGATGGGTAGAGACGGAGATAAGGATTAGAACAATAGAATAATGAAATCTTAATACTATGCTCTTATGTCTAGGGGACGGTGTATGGATCTTATGCAGATCAGACCTTGTATACATAGTGTGTGTACAAGGCCAACGTCGTACATCGGACGACGTAACACCTCCCAACGCGGAAAAGAAATTTCTTACAAGGAAGAAATTTCTCGCTCAACACTCGATCACACACTCATTCATGCGACGCATCGTCCGGAGGTACTCCGTGCAGGGAGCACAGTTCTCGGCGAGTATTTGTACGAAACACTGGTCGCACTGAAATGTTGTCGGTGTCGGCACGTGGGGCTGAGGCTGGTTTTGTAATGTCCGACAAGTCGTATTCGCAATGTTCATTTTTCGACTGTCTTTTCTCGGGGTTTAGGGCGGGTGGGGAATCACTTTGTTCACTAACACTTTCACTTGCACTTTTGTCTTTTCTTATCTGCGTCCAGATGAGTGTCACGTTTCGCTGACGCGGGTTTTGCGTTGGATTATTCGGCGCACGCTTGAGTTTGTTTGCATGTACAATCTTAAAATGGTTCCCTACTTTAATTTTTACATTGTTTGAGTCTAGGATGTCGCAAATTTCGTGAGGACCCGTATATTGCGCATCGAATTTGCCCTTGCAGGGTTCTTTGAGTAGGAATACTTGTTCTCCCACCTTGAATTCTACCGGGTTAATTCTTCTATCGTAGTATGATTTGGATTTTCTTTTCGCGGAGACTAAGTTTCCGCGCGCGCGAATCTGGGTTTCGGTTATCTTTCTTTGCGATTGGGAGAGGTAGTGGGTATAGGAGTCGTTTTCGCATTCGTAGGAGTAGGAATCGGCGGATGGGACTCGCGCCAAAGAGCCGAATACTAACTCGTGCGGCGTGAAATCTGTGCCCTCGTGGACACTTGTATTGTAACTAAACATTGCTAAATCGACCCATTTGTCCCAGTTGTTTTTGTGGACGTATTGCTTCAGGTATTCTGCTAAGACGTGGTGGGATCTTTCGATTGACCCGTTGCTTTGAGGGTGGAAGGCTGTTGTTTGCAGCCGAGTTATTCTGAATCGTTTTGCGATGGCCTTCATCAGGGAACTTGTGAAATTCGCTCCTTGATCCGTTAGGATGGCTTTAGGTGTTCCGAAACGGCAGATAAAATTGTTTATAAATGCGTCCGCAGTGCTGATGGCATCGGCGGATTTAAGAGGGATTGCAGTTGAGTGTTTCGTTAATAAATCCTGTATGGTTAAGATGTATGTGTTTCCGTCGTTGGTTGTTGGAAGGGGCCCTACAATGTCCATGGACACCTTATCGAACGCTCTACCGGGTGTATCCGTTATTCTCATCGGCAGGCGCGTTTTTACCCTGGTCAGTTTATTACGTTGGCAACTGAGGCAGTTATTAACGTAGTTCGTTATCTGGATCTTCATACCGCTCCACCAATATCTCTCGCGGATTCTCTTCAGGGTTTTTGTAATTCCTTTGTGCCCTGCGTACGCAGAGACGTGATTTTCTGCGATAATATCATTCCATCTATCTTCGGCCGGTATCTGGATTTCGTTTGCGCAGAAGAATATGTGTACGGGGGTGTCTTCGAATGTTGCGATGAGGAGGTTCGAGACGTACTCCATGGAATTGTCGTCTATATAGGTTTTAGAGATTGAAAATGTTCGCAGTCTGAGTTCGTTGGCTACATCAAGTAATGTCCGGAAACATTCTTTTAGGTCGTCAGTTGAAACCTCGTGAGTCAGGGATGGTTTGATGGGTATCTGTATCAGCTTGTTGCTACCGAAATTACTTATCTTTGCTTTGAATAAGGTCAGATCTCGACCGTCGGACAGTTTCCTTTGTCTATGGAGGTCTACGGCTCCTGGGTCTATAGGTTGACCATCCAGGGTTGTGAAACATACTAAATTATCTTTCCTCATAATTAGTCGGTCGCGGAGGTACGTTATTCTCCCTTGTCGTCTTGGCTCCTCATCTTCTTCCTCGTCCTCGGAGGGTAAGGTTTCTTCTTCTTCATCGAGCCAGTTTGGTCCCGTTGGTTGGGGAATTAGGCTGGGGACGGCGGTTAAAATGTCCTCTAGTCCTGTTATGGGTGACTCCTCTTGACTGGAGGCGGGTACTAGGGGTGGTGATACCAAAAGGCTGTCGTCATCTGAACTCGCCCTAGGGCGTGGTGGCGTTTTCGATGGTGGTTCAGATGTTGAGTTTGACGATGATTTCCTCTTCCTCGGGGGAATTGACTGAGGCGGTGGCATAAGATGCGAGTCGGCCCATCTCCTTCGGCGGTTATCGAAGAGAGGGGTTCCTGGATTTGATAACGGTGCTCTTGGCGGCGATGTGCCTCCAGGGGTGCTCCATGAGAGGGGCAACGTAACTGGGTTTCGGGAGAGGGCATCAGCGTTAGAATTCGCTTTTCCAGGTTTGTAGACGACTTTATATTCAAACTCGGCCAGTTTTAGGCGCCATCTGAGGAGGCGCGACGTAGGGTCTTTTACCGACGTCATCCAGACCAGCGGTTTATGGTCTGTGATTAGTGTAAATTTTCGGCCGTAAATATATGGTCTAAAATACTGTACTGCGAATATTATGGCTAAACACTCCTTCTCTATTGTAGAATAGTTCACCTCGGCGCCCTGCAGGATCCTTGAGGCATAGGCAACGGGACGATCCTTGCCTACTTCGCCTTGGCTTAGTACGGCGCCGATGGCATATCCAGATGCATCGCAGGTGACGTTAAACGGCTTATCGAAATCCGGGTATTGAAGGACCGGTTCGTCACACAGAGCTTGTCGTAGGTCTTCGAAGGCCTTTTCTTGTTTTGGACCCCATTCGAAATTGTGCTCTTTGGCGAGGAGTTGGGTTAGGGGTTTGGAGATTTTAGCGAAGTCATTAATAAATTTGCGGTAGTACCCTGCAAGGCCTAGAAATTCGCGCACGTTTTTCGCGTTCTTAGGTCGTGGGAAATTTTGTACGGCATTAATTTTCTTTGGACATGGTCTGACGCCGTCTTGACTAATCTGATGTCCCAGGTATGCCACTTCCTTATGAAGGAAGCCGCATTTCGAGGGCTGTAATTTGAGGTTGGCTCCGCGCAGTCGGCGGGCTAGTTTATTGAATTTGGCATAATGTTCTTCTAGTGAACGCGCGTAGATCACGATATCATCGAGGTACACGAAGAGTTCGTTGCCTTGTAGGCCGCAGAGGACTGTGTCCATTAATCTTTGGAAGGTAGCCGGAGCATTACGGAGACCGAATGGCATTCTGTTGAATTCGTAGTGGCCGAAAGGCGTGGAGAAGGCGGTCTTCGCGGCATCCTCCTTCTCCATTCCTATTTGATGGAATCCGCTGGCTAAGTCAAACACACTGAAGTATGTGGCGCTGCCTAACTGATCTAGGATTTCGTTAATGCTAGGTAGCGGGTACGCGTCGGCCACCGATTTCTCGTTTAATGCGCGGTAATCGATTACCATGCGCCATTTTTTGTTACCCTCGGCGTCCGCTTTCTTAGGAACAATCCACAAGGGGGAATTATAAGGTGAGTTAGATGGAACGACTATGTCATTCCGTAAGAGTTCGGACATTTGCTTGTTGATTTCGTCCTTGTGGATTGGTGGGTAGCGATACTGTTTAACATGGATTGGAATATCATCCGTCGTGATGATTCTGTGAGTCACCGCATTTGTTTTCCCCAAACGATCCCCTTGGAGATGGAAAAGATCATTGTGCTTTTCTAACAAAGATTTAACATGGTTCATTTCGTCACGGCTGAGATGATCCATGGGGATAGTTTCTAATAGCTCTTTCACGCGAGCTTCGTGGGAATTTGCGATGGAATAGGTCATTCTGACCTTGGTTTTATCGGGCTGGTTACCGGAGTTAGTATAATGATCGGGCTGGTTACCGGAGTTAGTATAAGAATCGGGCTGGTTACCGGAGTTAGTATGGTCGGGATGGTTACCGAATGCGTCGGGATGGTACCCGGAATTAGAAAGGTCGGGATGGTTACCGAATGCGTCGGGATGATACCCGGAATTAGAAAGGTCGGGATGGTTACCGAATACGTCGGGATGGTACCCGGAATTGGAAAGGTCGGGATGGTTACCGAATACGTCGGGATGGTTCCCGGAATTAGAAAGGTCGGGATGGTTACCGGAATTGCAAAGGTCGGGATGGTTACCGAATGCGTCGGGATGGTTACCGGAATTAGAAAGGTCGGAAGAGTACGACTCGATTTCTTCCATCTCCAATGGGGGCAATCGAAATGAAACTCTTTCCGACGAGGTGTTAAAACACCGGAGGCTCGCTTTGCCTTTACGATTGGTGACGACGCAGTCACCCAGGAATACATCCGGCGCTACATTAACACGGCGGATATATCCCTGTTTAGGTCCTTCGACGTCGACCGCTATGCACGCAACGGTACGAGGTTCGAGGACGAATTCTTCGGATTTCGGAGGAGTCTTTGTTCGGACTCGATCCTCATGCTCCACGATCCGACTTCTCGCAGTGTACTCCGATATCTCTCGAGTCTCCTTCGATTCCGGCCGGCTTTTCACGGCGTTTTTCTCTAGGGAGTACTCGATCGAATCCCGAGGAGGCATTGAAATAACCTCCGTCACCGGAGCTCTGCAAGGTCTGACCGCGGGTGCACGAGGATTTGAGGAAGACACTCGAACGTTCCTTACCGAATGTTCCTCACGCTTGGCGGCTGGAGTTTTAACGAGATCGTTGGTCATAGACGAAGGCATTGAAATAACCTCTGCTGCCAATTCATCGCGAGGCTCAGCCGTGGGCGCGCAAGGGTTCGAGAAGGGAACCCGAATGTTTCCTATTGTTATGGATTGATTCGCAAAGGAGATCTCGGCTCCTGTTCTGAAGAAGGGAGAACCGAGGATTCCGTCGATGTTAATTGGGAAGTTTTCTTCCAAGACATGAAATTCGATAGGGTTTTGACCCTGTAAGTGTATTTTAATTTGACCGAGAGTTGGAATGGATCCCTCGGTTATTCCTTGGACTTCTATAATGTTCGTATGATCTATAGGTAGATTTGGTTCTAGACTTGACGCACGAATTAAATTGATCTCCGAACCCGTGTCTAACAAAAATTCACACTTCTTTTGTAATTGAGGGGCGGAGATTTTTACGCGCGGAATTGGTGAGTCTGCAGCAAGATTTACTGCTGAGACGAATCGTCGGACTGGTCGTTCGTCCGGATAGCTGTTTGGGTGCGGGCTGTAGTTTGAGTTGATGATGCGGCCTCCCGCCTGGGGTTGGCTTCGGTCGGGAGGCCGGACTCGTTTCCCGACCTCCTATTATTATTGAAAGCGCGCTTACGGCACTCGTGAATATCGTGCCCGGGGACTTTGCAGTAGTTGCAAAATTTGTTAGGGCTTGAGGGGCGATCTGTGCGACCATCGCGGTATGTGTTTTGGTCGCGAGGATTATTTTCCCATCGCCGTTGCGGCGTCGGGGAGCGATAAGAGTCCCGATTTGAGTTTCTTGAGGACTGCTGAGACGAATCCGGTCTGTTATCGCGGCGTTCTTGAGTTCGCTCTGGAATGTCACGAGCGGACTCGTACGTGGAACGCTGGCGATACGGCCGGTTATCAGAGAAGCTGACTCGTTTTTCTTCGCGGATCAGTTCTCGTCGACGAGTCTGGTCTGACTCATACTGCCTGTAAGCAGAGATGGCTGCTTCGAAAACAGTGGCAGGATTTCGCGAAGGGCAATGAAGCACTTCGGTGTTACGTCGTCCGATGTACGACGTTGGCCTTGTACATACACTATGTATACAAGGTCTGATCTGCATAAGATCCACACACCGTCCCCTAGACATAAGAGCATAGTATTAAGATCTCATATATTCTATTGTTCTAATCCTTATCTCCGTCTCTACCCATCACCATAACTTCACCTTGATCAACACCTTACCTCAGTTTCAACCCATCACCACGACACATAATGCAATAAAGTATTGCATCACTCTGGAAGCATCTAGAAGCTTCTAGAAACGTCGAGAAGTCCAAAGACTGCTGCATCAGCAGTCCCACGCTCGTAGAGGGCAATAGGACAGCCACGAGACTGCAGCGTCAGCAGAAATGCACGTGCAGTCCCCGGGAGCGAAGACGCTGCTGCGTCAGCGGTTCTCCCACTCCGACGACTGAAGAACAAAGAGACTGCAGCGTCAGCTATCCCCACTCCGACCGAAGGAGGCAAGGCAGAGCGGACGCTTGCATCAGTCCGCCTCCATCTCGCGACTCGAGCAGTCCGCCTTCAGCCAGCGACTCGCACAGACGTGCCTACCTGGCCTCAGCCGCCAGTCCGGCTTCAAGAGCAGACGTGTTCAGTCTAGCTCCGCGATAGTGAAGTGTGTCGATCCTTCACTCCTAATTCCAATTCCAATTCCAACTCTAACTCAACTCAACTCAAGTCCTAATTCTCATACATTAATCCTACAACATATTACTATATCCATTATTCATTAATCCAATTACTACTCCAATTAGAATACTACTTACATATTGTATACCAGTGTACTTACCAGTTCTTATTTAATATATCGTTGTTATACCAGTGCTTCGATCTTGTTATTCTTGTGTTAGTTCAACACCATCTTCCAATTCAGTTCTTGCATAGAATATATTAAACTCGTGACATATCCGGACTTGGTCTAAAGTGCGCAGTGGAAACGCTGAGCCGCCAATAAGGAATTTGAAGCGAGTCACAGAGAAGTTCTCGTGCCACGTCTAGAATTGGTCTAAAGAGCGCAGTGGAAACGCTGAGCCGCCACTATAGACGTGAAGCGAGTTAACTACCTAAAAGGTTAATAACAAATGGAGTTTCATTTTCATTATATTATTAATATTCCATCATTACTATTCCTTACCCATGCGACGCCCACGTCGAGCGGGACGCAAGTATCAACTTGCTAAATTGAGACGCGCGTTGAGAAATAAAGCGGTGCTCGATCAAATCATTGCCACTACCGAGTGGACCGAACTTCTGGGAACCACCGAGCACATTCCGTGTGACGCGTCCGATTACGTTTCTGTATACGGTTGCCCTTGCAACCCTCCTAAAGAGGTCAACCACGCGGACCTCTCGCGAGCTCCGACGCCAGTTCTGCATCCGGTCGATTGTCCAGAGGTGATCGACATAGCCGACGACGACGACAGCCGAGACACGATCATCGTTCCCAGGGTCCGTTGCCGAATCATCAGTGACGTCCCTCTGCCAACTCATCAACGTGTCGTCTTGCGGCCAGCATCCAAGGCCACTAACGTCGTCCCGAACCGAGCAGCAGCAACTTTGCCAGATCTTCCCCACCTCGAGGACATCTGTATAGAAGATCCGATGTACGACACCTACTGTCAGTACCGCCAGTTCCTGCTGCAACAATATTATTAGGCGTTAATACAACATTGCGGTGAGTCGTATAATATCTTGTATAATTGTTGAATCCTGTAAACTCACCGTTCTCGTTGCATCCTCTCGCGCGCGATTCTTGTCGGGACACTCCTTGTAACCGCGTCGGACGTTCTCTTCTTGACTGCATCCATAGCAATATCGGTTGTCCTAGTGCATATGACAGCCCGCGGCTGTCTCGGCACGAAAGACCACTCTTCAATTACTCTTCATATCTCCACCGTCCGTCTGTCACTGTTCTTGAGTGCCATCCTTTTCTCTCTCTTGGTACCTGTAACAAAAACACAGTGACGGACGTGACATCGGCACGCAGCTGGGGAAGGAGACCTCGTAGAAAACAATCTACTACGAAGCGATCTAGTTCTTCGTAATCAAGGCCAATATCTGTGGCATCTTGAATCGCGGTTCGAAGGTCTTTAACGCGATTGATGAAGTCTAAGATGTGCTCGTTTGGAGCTTGGAGTACACTCGCGAGATCGCCACGGTACTGGTCCACGAATTTGTATGGGCCCAGTACTGTACGTAAGTGTACAGATGTCCTCGAGGTGGGGAAGATCTGGCAGAGTTGCTGCTGCTCGGTTCGGGACGACGTTAGTGGCCTTGGATGCTGGCCGCAAGACGACACGTTGATGAGCTGGCAGAGGAACGTCACGGATGATTCGGCAACGGACCCTGGGAACGATGATCGTGTCTCGGCTGTCGTCGTCGTCGGCTATGTCGATCACCTCTGGACAATCGACCGGATGTAGAACTGGCGTCGGAGCTCGCGAGAGGTCCGCGTGGTTGACCTCTTTAGGAGGGTTGCAAGGGCAACCGTATACAGAAACGTAATCGGACGCGTCACACGGAATGTGCTCGGTGGTTCCCAGAAGTTCTGTCCACTCGGTAGTGGCAATGATTTGATCGAGCACCGCTTTATTTCTCAACGCGCGTCTCAATTTAGCAAGTTGATACTTGCGTCCCGCTCGACGTGGGCGTCGCATGGGTAAGGAATAGTAATGATGGAATATTAATAATAATATAATGAAAATGAACTTCCACTTGTTATTAACCTTTTTGGTAGTTAACTCGCTTCACGTCTATAGTGGCGGCTCAGCGTTTCCACTGCGCTCTTTAGACCAATTCTAGACGTGGCACGAGAACTTCTCTATGACTCGCTTCAAATTCCTTATTGGCGGCTCAGCGTTTCCACTGCGCACTTTAGACCAAGTCCGGATATGTCACGAGTTTAATATATTCGATGCAAGAACTGAATTGGAAGATGGTGTTGAACTAACACAAGAATAACAAGATCGAAGCACTGGTATAACAACAATATATTAAATAAGAACTGGTAAGTACACTGGTATACAATATGTAAGTAGTATTATAATAGGAGTAGTAATTGGATTAATGAATAATGGATATTGTAATATGTTATAGGAATAACGTATGAGAATTAGGACTTGAGTTGAGTTGAGTTAGAGTTGGAATTGGAATTGGAATTAGGAGTGAAGGATCGACACACTTCACTTTCGCGGAGCTAGACTGAACACGTCTGCTCTTGAAGCCGGACTGGCATGTCCGTGCGAGTCGCTGGCTGAAGGCGGACTGATGCAAGCGTCCGCTCTGCCTTGCCTCCTTCGGTCGGAGTGGGGATAGCTGACGCTGCAGTCTCTTTGTTCTTCAGTCGTCGGAGTGGGAGAACCGCTGACGCAGCAGCGTCTTCGCTCCCGGGGACTGCACGTGCATTTCTGCTGACGCTGCAGTCTCGTGGCTGTCCTTCTTCGCTCCCGGGGACTGCACGTGCATTTCTGCTGACGGTGCAGTCTCGTGGCTGTCCTATTGCCCTCTACGAGCGTGGGACTGCTGATGCAGCAGTCTTTGGACTTCTCGACGTTCAGATCAGACCTTGTATACATAGTGTGTGTACAAGGCCAACGTCGTACATCGGACGACGTAACAAGTTGAGTTGAGTTGAGTTAGAATTAGAATTGGAATTGGAATTAGGAGTGAAGGATCGACACACTTCACTTTCGCGGAGCTAGACTGTGTTACGTCGTCCGATGTACGACGTTGGCCTTGTACACACACTATGTATACAAGGTCTGATCTGCATAAGATCCATACACCGTCCCCTAGACATAAGAGCATAGTATTAAGATTTCATTATTCTATTGTTCTAATCCTTATCTCCGTCTCTACCCATCACCATAACTTCTCCTTGATCAACACCTTACCTCAGTTTCAACCCATCACCACGACACATAATGCAATAAAGTATTGCATCACTCTGGAAGCATCTAGAAGCTTCTAGAAACGTCGAGAAGTCCAAAGACTGCTGCATCAGCAGTCCCACGCTCGTAGAGGGCAATAGGACAGCCACGAGACTGCAGCGTCAGCAGAAATGCACGTGCAGTCCCCGGGAGCGAAGACGCTGCTGCGTCAGCGGTTCTCCCACTCCGACGACTGAAGAACAAAGAGACTGCAGCGTCAGCTATCCCCACTCCGAACGAAGGAGGCAAGGCAGAGCGGACGCTTGCATCAGTCCGCCTTCAGCCAGCGACTCGCACAGACGTGCCTACCTGGCCTCAGCCGCCAGTCCGGCTTCTTCCGACTTCAAGAGCAGACGTGTTCAGTCTAGCTCCGCGAAAGTGAAGTGTGTCGATCCTTCACTCCTAATTCCAATTCCAATTCCAACTCTAACTCAACTCAACTCAAGTCCTAATTCTCATACATTATTCCTATAACATATTACAATATCCATTATTCATTAATCCAATTACTACTCCTATTATAATACTACTTACATATTGTATACCAGTGTACTTACCAGTTCTTATTTAATATATTGTTGTTATACCAGTGCTTCGATCTTGTTATTCTTGTGTTAGTTCAACACCATCTTCCAATTCAGTTCTTGCATCGAATATATTAAACTCGTGACATATCCGGACTTGGTCTAAAGTGCGCAGTGGAAACGCTGAGCCGCCAATAAGGAATTTGAAGCGAGTCATAGAGAAGTTCTCGTGCCACGTCTAGAATTGGTCTAAAGTGCGCAGTGGAAACGCTGAGCCGCCAATAAGGAATTTGAAGCGAGTCATAAAGAAGTTCTCGTGCCACGTCTAGAATTGGTCTAAAGTGCGCAGTGGAAACGCTGAGCCGCCACTATAGACGTGAAGCGAGTTAACTACCAAAAAGGTTAATAACAAGTGGAAGTTCATTTCATTATATTATTATTATTATTCCATCATTACTATTCCTTACCCATGCGACGCCCACGTCGAGCGGGACGCAAGTATCAACTTGCTAAATTGAGACGCGCGTTAAGAAATAAAGCGGTGCTCGAACAAATCATCGCCACTACCGAGTGGACAGAACTTCTGGGAACCACCGAGCACATTCCGTGTGACGCGTCCGATTACGTTTCTGTATACGGTTGCCCTTGCAACCCTCCTAAAGAGGTCAACCACGCGGACCTCTCGCGAGCTCCGACGCCAGTTCTACATCCGGTCGATTGTCCAGAGGTGATCGACATAGCCGACGACGACGACAGCCGAGACACGATCATCGTTCCCAGGGTCCGTTGCCGAATCATCCGTGACGTTCCTCTGCCAACTCATCAACGTGTCGTCTTGCGGCCAGCATCCAAGGCCACTAATGTCGTCCCGAACCGAGCAGCAGCAACTCTGCCAGATCTTCCCCACCTCGAGGACATCTGTATAGAAGACCCGATGTACGACACCTACTGCCAGTACCGCCAGTTCCTGCTGCAACAATATTATTAGGCGTTAATACAGCATTGCGGTGAGTCGTATAATGTCTTGTACAATTGCTGAATCCTGTAAACTCACCGTTTTCGTTGCATCATCTCGCGCGTGATTCTTGTCGGGACACTTCTTGTAACCGCGTCGGACGTTCTTTTCTTGACTGCATCCATAGCAATATCGGTTGTCCTAGTGCATATGACAGCCCGCGGCTGTCTCGGCACGAAAGACCACTCCTCATTTTAATCATAATATCTCAACCGTCCGTCTGTCACTGTTCTCTTTTCTCTCTCCTGGTACCTGTAACAAAAACACAGTGACGGACGTGACAAATTTGGCGCAGTCGGTAGGACAACGAAGTGGTCGCCGATATTTGCATTAATAAGACCCGACGCGTGTCAGTACGAAGTTCACATTTCTTAAATCCCATTTATATCTTTCAAAATGTCTCGCCCAATCACGCGATCTCAAAGGGATCTCCAAGCAGATCCTAACGCAGACCTTCCTCCAATGACCGAGGAAGAGCTACTCCAATACGCACAAGACCTCGCCCGTAGAGAGCACTATCTCAAAGAGGAAACTGATTTTATTGCCAAATTGCGTCTCAAATATGAAGAAGACGCACAAAACCAAAAGAATATGCTCGACGAAATACGAAAAGAGCTTCATAACATCCAAATCACGAGTCACACCCTACGTCAACAATCGCCTACACCAGGCCCTAGTAACGTCTCTAATATGCGGGAACCTTCACCGCCAGAGCCACGCGAAATCCCACAGTACGAACCTACTGGTAATTTCGCTCTAAAACAAGCTGCCGAGCTTGTCCCTAGATTCGACGGAACTTCGTCTTCCGTCCTACAATTCATACGTGCATGCAAACGCGCGCGTGACACCGTACCGGCCACTGCAGAGCGTGCCCTCACAAAATTGCTCTGCAATAAACTCCACGATCGTGCTTATGCCGCTATAGAAGGCCAGCACATATTCACAATTTCTGCACTATGCGAAAAGTTACGTACAGTGCTGGGCCCATATAAATTCGTGGACCAGTACCGTGGCGATCTCGCGAGTGTACTCCAAGCTCCAAACGAGCACATCTTAGACTTCATCAATCGCGTTAAAGACCTTCGAACCGCGATTCAAGATGCCACAGATATTGGCCTTGATTACGAAGAACTAGATCGCTTCGTAGTAGATTGTTTTCTACGAGGTCTCCTTCCCCAGCTGCGTGCCGAAGTGCTTCATTGCCCTTCGCGAAATCCTGCCACTGTTTTCGAAGCCGCCATCTCTGCTTACAGGCAGTATGAGTCAGACCAGACTCGTCGACGAGAACTGATCCGCGAAGAAAAACGAGTCAGCTTCTCTGATAACCGGCCGTATCGCCCGCGTTCCACGTACGAGTCCGCTCGTGACATTCCAGAGCGAACTCAAGAACGCCGCGATAACAGACCGGACTCGTCTCAGCAGTCCTCGAGAAACTTAAACCGGGACTCTTATCGCTCCCCGACGCCGCAACGGCGATGGGAAAATAATCCTCGCGACCAAAACACGTACCGCGATGGTCGCACAGATCGCCCTTCAAGCTCTAACAAATTTTGCAACTACTGCAAAGTCCCCGGGCACGATATTCACGAGTGCCGTAAGCGCGCTTTTAATAATAATAGGAGGTCGGGAAACGAGTCCGGCCTCCCGACCGAAGCCAACCCCAGGCGGGAGGCCGCATCTTCAACCCAAACTACAGCCCGCACCCAAACAGCTATCCGGACGAACGACCAGTCCGACGATTCGTCTCAGCAGTAAATCTTGCTGCAGACTCACCAATTCCGCGCGTAAAAATCTCCGCCCCTCAATTACAAAAGAAGTGTGAATTTTTGTTGGACACGGGTTCGGAGATCAATTTAATTCGTGCGTCAAGTCTTGAACCAAATCTACCTATAGATCACACGAACATTATAGAAGTCCAAGGAATAACCGAGGGATCCATTCCAACTCTCGGTCAAATTAAAATACACTTACAGGGTCAAAACCCTATCGAATTTCATGTCTTGGAAGAAAACTTCCCAATTAACATCGACGGAATCCTCGGTTCTCCCTTCTTCAGAACAGGAGCCGAGATCTCCTTTGCGAATGAATACATTACGATAGGAAACATTCGGGTTCCCTTCTCGAACCCTTGCGCGCCCACGGCTGAGCCTCGCGATAAATTGGCAGCAGAGGTTATTTCAATGCCTTCGTCTATGACCAACGATCTCGTTAAAACTCCAGCCGCCAAGCGTGAGGAACATTCGGCAAGGAACGTTCGAGTGTCTTCCTCAAATCCTCGTGCACCCGCGGTCAGACCTTGCAGAGCTCCGGTGACGGAGGTTATTTCAATGCCTCCTCGGGATTCGATCAAGTACTCCCTAGAGAAAAACGCCGTGAAAAGCCGGCCGGAATCGAAGGAGACTCGAGAGATATCGGAGTACACTGCGAGAAGTCGGGTCGTGGAGCGTGAGGATCGAGTCCGAACAAAGACTCCTCCGAAAACCGAAGAATTCGTCCTCGAACCTCGTACCGTTGCGTGCATAGCGGTCGACGTCGAAGGACCCAAACAGGGATATATCCGCCGTGTTAATGTAGCGCCGGATGTATTCCTGGGTGACTGCGTCGTCACCAATCGTAAAGGCAAAGCGAGCCTCCGGTGTTTTAACACCTCGTCGGAAAGAGTTTCATTTCGATTGCCCCCATTGGAGATGGAAGAAATCGAGTCGTACTCTTCCGACCTTTCTAATTCCGGGTATCATCCCGACGTATTCGGTAACCATCCCGACCATTCTAATTCCGGGTATCATCCCGACGTATTCGGTAACCATCCCGACCTTTCCAATTCCGGGAACCATCCCGACGCATTCGGTAACCATCCCGACATTACTAACTCCGGTAACCAGCCCGATTCTTATACTAACTACGGTAACCAGCCCGATCAATTCCAAGACCAACTCCATTCCTACGACAATCAAAGATCTTCAAGACCCATATGTAAGCAGGTCTGTTCTATATTGCACAATAAATCCAGCGACAGTTCTAAACCAGAGAAGGATATCAAAGCCTCCAAAGTAAAAGAACTTCATAACTTACTTCGAAATCATATCTTTGATGATCCACAGAAACTCGATTCCTTTCAACTTCCATCTGCACGTTGCCATGCGAAGCGAAACAAATACGATAAAATTAATCTCTGCGCTACAGCGAAATACGCGTCAGCAAGAAAGAAATATAAATCCGAGTACCCTCGCGATAACAGATACCCCTACCAGATTAAACGAGCGAAATACGAAACCTCTGGTCAGCAAAATCTCCTTCCACTACTGGAAGATCAGCATATCACATCGCAACACCGCTTCTCCGAAGCAGCAATCGCCTCAGAAGACCGTCAGTCCTTAGACACACACGAAACTGTAATCATGCAGCCGATCCAAGTTGCCATCTTACTCTCTATAGCCACGCGAGTGTACACCCTCATCGGATACGATTGTGGAGGATCTACACTGAACACGACAACGTTCTCCATCATCGATATTCCTGATTGCGAGCCTGAAGAAATCAAGCCCACGGAGGACTCAGTAAAAATCCAATTGCTACAACTAGCAGAGTTTACTCAGACGAGAGTAATCCAGTGCCACATAGAAATCGACCGCACGATATTCTATTGTGGCATGCACTCACATGTTTCCATCGTCACGAACGGACGACAGGAATATTTACTGGCAACCACCAGTGAAACCTGTTCCGAGTTGCAGAAGACCGGAACAATCCTCATCACTCCGACCGCCCAGGTCACGGGAGTCCAGCCCAATTCTACTACATCCCGCAGCCTCACATTGGCGGGAGAACTTCAAAATAACGGGCAATGCGCGGGAACAACGTACAACGACCCATTCGGCACTTGGACCAGTGTCGTTGTACAGGCCATTGTTCGAATAACCCTGAGGGACTACACAGCAACAGTGAAGCTCTCTACAGGTCAGATCCATCTACAGTCAGGACAAATATGCTCCTTCACAAAAGGAAGCTGCCTTGATACGCAAGATGGACATACATTCTGGGATGTCGTTCCCAACGATTACTGCAAGTTCAATAGCTACGACGTTCTCTACGAAGGACTAGCTACCAGAGTTTCTACAAAGACAAAGTTCTCACCTACACTATATATGGCGGAATCTGAAGACACCACATTCGCGTTGACAGAATCTGGTCGTACATCAATTTGCGGTTATATTATTATTCGCACGGAGCACCCCAAGCTCTTTATTCTGGATACAAGTTTGTCCGGTAAATTCAAGGAACGCACTCACACCATAGTAAGCAATCTGGACATATTCACCTACGTGAATAGTAAGTTCATCTACGTAGAAAAACATCTGAAAAGTCAACTTACCCAGTTGTACCAGGATGTCATCCGGCAAAAGTGCGAACTGGAGAAACAGGTCCTTCAAAACGCACTAACGATGTTACACTCATCACCGGAAGAAATAGCAGCTGCCATTATGCGAGAACCAGGATTCGTCGCAGTTCCAGCTGGAGAAGTGGTGCATATTATAAAGTGCATTCCAGTAACCGTACAAGTTCGGAAAACGGATAAGTGTTTCGATGAACTTCCGATCACTTACCAGAATTCTTCCAAGTTCTTAAAGCCAGGAGACCATATTATAGTTGCCACAGGTACAGAAAAGCCATGCAATGAACTCCTGCCGCCTCTCTACAAAATAAACGGAATTTGGTATCGTTTAACGCCGTCACTCACAGAGACCGTTGCCCCAGCAACATTACAACCGCTCATCAAACCCACGTGGAAGTACGTGGATCCAACAAATATCGCAACAGGCGGAATTTATTCCCAAGAGGATCTCAACAAACTACAGGACCACATCATGTTTCCAGTGGAAAGAGTGGCCGTAATAAATTCTATCGCCCAAGGAGCATCCGGCAGAGATTACGCAACAGGAAACGTTAATATGTTCAACCTGCTTGACGAAAACTCCCTGCAACAGATAGCGGAATCAACAGCACAAAAACTGTGGTCAGGATTCACCACATTTGGTTCAATCAGTGCTGGAGTGCTAGGAATATATATAGCAATCCGAACAATAAAGACTATCATAAGTACCATAATCAATGGTATTGCATTGCACTCACTTTACGGATGGAGTTTGCATCTAGCAGTCGCCGTATGGAGCTCCCTCACAAGATTCTTCATCTTCCTGAAGCAAAAGGACAATACTTACACGTATGCAGCAAGATACAGGAAAAGTGCAAGTGAAAGTGTTAGTGAACAAAGTGATTCCCCACCCACCCTAAACCCCGAGAAAAGACAGTCGAAAAATGAACATTGCGAATACGACTTGTCGGACATGACAAAACCAGCCCCAGCCCCACGTGCCGACACCGACAACATTTCAGTGCGACCAGTGTTTCGTACAAATATAGGAAATACTCGCCGAGAACTGTGCTCCCTGCGCGGAGTACCTCCGGACGATGCGTCGCATGAATGAGTGTGTGGTCGAGTGTTGAGCGAGAAATTTCTTCCTTGTAAGAAATTTCTTTTCCGCGTTGGGAGGTGTTACGTCGTCCGATGTACGACGTTGGCCTTGTACACACACTATGTATACAAGGTCTGATCTGCATAAGATCCATACACCGTCCCCTAGACATAAGAGCATAGTATTAAGATTTCATTATTCTATTGTTCTAATCCTTATCTCCGTCTCTACCCATCACCATAACTTCTCCTTGATCAACACCTTACCTCAGTTTCAACCCATCACCACGACACATAATGCAATAAAGTATTGCATCACTCTGGAAGCATCTAGAAGCTTCTAGAAACGTCGAGAAGTCCAAAGACTGCTGCATCAGCAGTCCCACGCTCGTAGAGGGCAATAGGACAGCCACGAGACTGCTCTCCCACTCCGACGACTGAAGAACAAAGAGACTGCAGCGTCAGCTATCCCCACTCCGAACGAAGGAGGCAAGGCAGAGCGGACGCTTGCATCAGTCCGCCTTCAGCCAGCGACTCGCACAGACGTGCCTACCTGGCCTCAGCCGCCAGTCCGGCTTCTTCCGACTTCAAGAGCAGACGTGTTCAGTCTAGCTCCGCGAAAGTGAAGTGTGTCGATCCTTCACTCCTAATTCCAATTCCAATTCCAACTCTAACTCAACTCAACTCAAGTCCTAATTCTCATACATTATTCCTATAACATATTACAATATCCATTATTCATTAATCCAATTACTACTCCTATTATAATACTACTTACATATTGTATACCAGTGTACTTACCAGTTCTTATTTAATATATTGTTGTTATACCAGTGCTTCGATCTTGTTATTCTTGTGTTAGTTCAACACCATCTTCCAATTCAGTTCTTGCATCGAATATATTAAACTCGTGACATATCCGGACTTGGTCTAAAGTGCGCAGTGGAAACGCTGAGCCGCCAATAAGGAATTTGAAGCGAGTCATAGAGAAGTTCTCGTGCCACGTCTAGAATTGGTCTAAAGTGCGCAGTGGAAACGCTGAGCCGCCAATAAGGAATTTGAAGCGAGTCATAAAGAAGTTCTCGTGCCACGTCTAGAATTGGTCTAAAGTGCGCAGTGGAAACGCTGAGCCGCCACTATAGACGTGAAGCGAGTTAACTACCAAAAAGGTTAATAACAAGTGGAAGTTCATTTCATTATATTATTATTATTATTCCATCATTACTATTCCTTACCCATGCGACGCCCACGTCGAGCGGGACGCAAGTATCAACTTGCTAAATTGAGACGCGCGTTAAGAAATAAAGCGGTGCTCGAACAAATCATCGCCACTACCGAGTGGACAGAACTTCTGGGAACCACCGAGCACATTCCGTGTGACGCGTCCGATTACGTTTCTGTATACGGTTGCCCTTGCAACCCTCCTAAAGAGGTCAACCACGCGGACCTCTCGCGAGCTCCGACGCCAGTTCTACATCCGGTCGATTGTCCAGAGGTGATCGACATAGCCGACGACGACGACAGCCGAGACACGATCATCGTTCCCAGGGTCCGTTGCCGAATCATCCGTGACGTTCCTCTGCCAGCTCATCAACGTGTCGTCTTACGGCCAGCATCCAAGGCCACTAATGTCGTCCCGGACCGAGCAGCAGCAACTCTGCCAGATCTTCCCCACCTCGAGGACATCTGTATAGAAGACCCGATGTACGACACCTACTGTCAGTACCGCCAGTTCCTGCTGCAACAATATTATTAGGCGTTAATACAGCATTGCGGTGAGTCGTATAATATCTTGTATAATTGCTGAATCCTGTAAACTCACCGTTTTCGTTGCATCATCTCGCGCGTGATTCTTGTCGGACACTTCTTGTAACCGCGTCGGACGTTCTCTTCTTGACTGCATCCATAGCAATATCGGTTGTCCTAGTGCATATGACAGCCCGCGGCTGTCTCGGCACGAAAGACCACTCCTCATTTTAATCATAATATCTCAACCGTCCGTCTGTCACTGTTCTCTTTTCTCTCTCCTGGTACCTGTAACAAAAACACAGTGACGGACGTGACAACTGAACACGTCTGCTCTTGAAGCCGGACTGGCGGCTGAGGCCAGGTAGGCACGTCTGTGCGAGTCGCTGGCTGAAGGCGGACTGATGCAAGCGTCCGCTCTGCCTTGCCTCCTTCGGTCGGAGTGGGGATAGCTGACGCTGCAGTCTCTTTGTTCTTCAGTCGTCGGAGTGGGAGAACCGCTGACGCAGCAGCGTCTTCGCTCCCGGGGACTGCACGTGCATTTCTGCTGACGCTGCAGTCTCGTGGCTGTCCTTCTTCGCTCCCGGGGACTGCACGTGCATTTCTGCTGACGGTGCAGTCTCGTGGCTGTCCTATTGCCCTCTACGAGCGTGGGACTGCTGATGCAGCAGTCTTTGGACTTCTCGACGTTTCTAGAAGCTTCTAGATGCTTCCAGAGTGATGCAATACTTTATTGCATTATGTGTCGTGGTGATGGGTTGAAACTGAGGTAAGGTGTTGATCAAGGAGAAGTTATGGTGATGGGTAGAGACGGAGATAAGGAGTAGAACAATAGAATAATGAAATCTTAATACTATGCTCTTATTTTTAGGGGACGGTGTATGGATCTTATGCAGATCAGACCTTGTATACATAGTGTGTGTACAAGGCCAACGTCGTACATCGGACGACGTAACACTACGATAGAAGAATTAACCCGGTAGAATTCAAGGTAGGAGAACGGGTATTCCTACTCAAAGAACCCTGCAAGGGCAAATTCGATGCGCAATATACGGGTCCTCACGAAATTTGCGACATCCTAGACTCAAACAATGTAAAAATTAAAGTAGGGAACCATTTTAAGATTGTACATGCAAACAAACTCAAGCGTGCACCGAATAATCTAACACAAACCCCGCGTCAGCGAAACGTGACACTCATCTGGAAGAAGATAAGGAAAGAACCCTGCCCGTTCTCAGTAGCCCCCACCTCCCTGATGAGATACAGGCAACACCAAAGTAATGACGACACTAGCAACTTGACGAAAGACCGTCAGTACGCTACGAACCGTCACGACAGCAGCATCCAAGCGGGACAACCTAACAAGATGTGCAAACAAGGCAAGATCCATAGGACATCAGACCGTAGAGCCAAGAGGTATCTACAGAACTACCTCCAAGTAATCTGTTTCACGGGAACAATCTATATAACCTCCGAGGGAAAACAATTATGCTGCACATGCAGTCTGCCTGCTAAGATAGGAAGAACGGAACGCTTCGATCACGTTAGAATGTACGGCATGTACAACACATGTGAACAATGCAAAGAGAACATCTGTGATGAAAAGCCAGTCTGGGACTGTGCTCCATGCGCTTACCAAATAGCTCGTATGCGATCCAGGACGGATTTCCCTCACAGCCGTAGGCCAATTATCGAAGAATTCAGTTTCGACTCTGAATCCAATTCCGACTCCGACACTGACTTCGACTCTGATTCCGACTCGGAAGACCTCCAAACCAGCGATAGTGACGCCACTTCAGACGAAGATGACTGGACGGTGCCATCAAAGGTACACATAGCTGCAGACATCAGGGACCACAATGCGGATCCCGACCAGGACGGAACAGCCGAACCTAACAATTAAAATATACAGTCAGTTACAGGAAAAGTGCAAGTGAAAGTGTTAGTGAACAAAGTGATTCCCCACCCACCCAAAACCCAACTATGCAAAATGAACAAAGCGAAATAAATTGCATAAAACCAGCCCCAGCCCCACGTGCCGACACCGATAACATTTCAGTGCGACCAGTGTTTCGTACAAATATAGGAAATACTCGCCGAGAACCGTGCTCCCTGCGCGGAGTACCCCCGGACGATGCGTCGCATGAATGAATGTGAGGTCGAGTGTTGAGCGAGAAATTTCTTCCTTGTAAGAAATTTCTTTTCCGCGTTGGGAGGTGTTACGTCGTCCGATGTACGACGTTGGCCTTGTACACACACTATGTATACAAGGTCTGATCTGCATAAGATCCACACACCGTCCCCTAGACATAAGAGCATAGTATTAAGATCTCATTATTCTATTGTTCTAATCCTTATCTCCGTCTTTACCCATCACCATAACTTCACCTTGATCAACACCTTACCTCAGTTTCAACCCATCACCACGACACATAATGCAATAAAGTATTGCATCACTCTGGAAGCATCTAGAAGCTTCTAGAAACGTCGAGAAGTCCAAAGACTGCTGCATCAGCAGTCCCACGCTCGTAGAGGGCAATAGGACAGCCACGAGACTGCAGCGTCAGCAGAAATGCACGTGCAGTCCCCGGGAGCGAAGACGCTGCTGCGTCAGCGGTTCTCCCACTCCGACGACTAAAGAACAAAGAGACTGCAGCGTCAGCTATCCCCACTCCGAACGAAGGAGGCAAGGCAGAGCGGACGCTTGCATTAGTCCGCCTCCGACCGGCGACTCGAGCAGTCGTGCCAACCTGGCCTCAGCCGCCAGTCCGGCTTCTTCCGACTTCAAGAGCAGACGTGTTCAGTCTAGCTCCGCGAAAGTGAAGTGTGTCGATCCTTCACTCCTAATTCCAATTCCAATTCCAATTCTAACTCAACTCAACTCAACTCATACATTATTCCTACAACATATTACTATATCCATTATTCATTAATCCAATTACTACTCCTATTATAATATTACTTACATATTGTATACCAGTGTACTTACCAGTTCTTATTTAATATATCGTTGTTATACCAGTGCTTCGATCTTGTTATTCTTGTGTTAGTTCAACACCATCTTCCAGTTCAGTTCTTACATTGAATGTATTATACTCGTGACATATCCGGACTTGGTCTAAAGTGCGCAGTGGAAACGCTGAGCCGCCAATAAGGAATTTGAAGCGAGTCATAGAGAAGTTCTCGTGCCACGTCTAGAATTGGTCTAAAGAGCGCAGTGGAAACGCTGAGCCGCCACTATAGACGTGAAGCGAGTTAACTACCAAAAAGGTTAATAACAAATGGAAGTTCATTTTCATTATATTATTAATATTCCATCATTACTATTCCTTACCCATGCGACGCCCACGTCGAGCGGGACGCAAGTATCAACTTGCTAAATTGAGACGCGCGTTAAGAAATAAAGCGGTGCTCGATCAAATCATTGCCACTACCGAGTGGACAGAACTTCTGGGAACTACCGAGCACATTCCGTGTGACGCGTCCGATTACGTTTCTGTATACGGTTGCCCTTGCAACCCTCCTAAAGAGGTCAACCACGCGGACCTCTCGCGAGCCCCGACGCCAGTTCTACATCCGGTCAATTGTCCAGAGGTGATCGACATAGCCGACGACGACGACAGCCGAGACACGATCATCGTTCCCAGGGTCCGTTGCCGAATCATCCGTGACGTCCCACTGCCAGCTCATCAACGTGTCGTCTTGCGGCCAGCATCCAAGGCCACTAACGTCGTCCCGAACCGAGCAGCAGCAACTCTGCCAGATCTTCCCCACCTCGAGGACATCTGTATAGAAGACCCGATGTACGACACCTACTGTCAGTACCGCCAGTTCCTGCTGCAACAATACTATTAGGCGTTAATACAGCATTGCGAGGTGATCGACATAGCCGACGACGACGACAGCCGAGACACGATCATCGTTCCCAGGGTCCGTTGCCGAATCATCCGTGACGTCCCACTGCCAGCTCATCAACGTGTCGTCTTGCGGCCAGCATCCAAGGCCACTAACGTCGTCCCGAACCGAGCAGCAGCAACTCTGCCAGATCTTCCCCACCTCGAGGACATCTGTATAGAAGACCCGATGTACGACACCTACTGTCAGTACCGCCAGTTCCTGCTGCAACAATACTATTAGGCGTTAATACAGCATTGCGAGGTGATCGACATAGCCGACGACGACGACAGCCGAGACACGATCATCGTTCCCAGGGTCCGTTGCCGAATCATCCGTGACGTCCCACTGCCAGCTCATCAACGTGTCGTCTTGCGGCCAGCATCCAAGGCCACTAACGTCGTCCCGAACCGAGCAGCAGCAACTCTGCCAGATCTTCCCCACCTCGAGGACATCTGTATAGAAGACCCGATGTACGACACCTACTGTCAGTACCGCCAGTTCCTGCTGCAACAATACTATTAGGCGTTAATACAGCATTGCGGTGAGTCGTATAATGTCTTGTATAATTGCCGAATCCTGTAAACTCACCGTTTTCGTTGCATCATCTCGCGCGTGATTCTTGTCGGGACACTTCTTGTAACCGCGTCGGACGTTCTCTTCTTGACTGCATCATAGCAATATCGGTTGTCCTAGTGCATATGACAGCCCGCGGCTGTCTCGGCACGAAAGACCACTCCTCATTTTAACCATAATATCTCAACCGTCCGTCTGTCACTGTTCTCTTTTCTCTCTCCTGGTACCTGTAACAAAAACACAGTGACGGACGTGACAAATTTGGCGCAGTCGGTAGGACAACGAAGTGGTCGCCGATATTTGCATTAATAAGCCCCGACGCGTGTCAGTGTCACGTCCGTCACTGTGTTTTTGTTACAGGTACCAGGAGAGAGAAAAGAGAACAGTGACAGACGGACGGTTGAGATATTATGATTAAAATGAGGAGTGGTCTTTCGTGCCGAGACAGCCGCGGGCTGTCATATGCACTAGGACAACCGATATTGCTATGGATGCAGTCAAGAAAAGAACGTCCGACGCGGTTACAAGGAGTGTCTCGACAAGAATCGCGCGCGAGAGGATGCAACGAGAACGGTGAGTTTACAGGATTCAACAATTATACAAGACATTATACGACTCACCGCAATGCTGTATTAACGCCTAATAATATTGTTGCAGCAGGAACTGGCGGTACTGACAGTAGGTGTGGTACATCGGGTCTTCTATACAGATGTCCTCGAGGTGGGGAAGATCTGGCAGAGTTGCTGCTGCTCGGTTCGGGACGACATTAGTGGCCTTGGATGCTGGCCGCAAGACGACACGTTGATGAGTTGGCAGGGGGACGTCACTGATGATTCGGCAACGGACCCTGGGAACGATGATCGTGTCTCGGCTGTCGTCGTCGTCGGCTATGTCGATTACCTCAGGACGATCGACCGGATGCAGAACTGGCGTCGGAGCTCGCGAGAGGTCCGCGTGGTTGACCTCTTTAGGAGGGTTGCAAGGGCAACCGTATACAGAAACGTAATCGGACGCGTCACACGGAATGTGCTCGGTGGTTCCCAGAAGTTCTGTCCACTCGGTAGTGGCAATGATTTGATCGAGCACCGCTTTATTTCTCAACGCGCGTCTCAATTTAGCAAGTTGATACTTGCGTCCCGCTCGACGTGGGCGTCGCATGGGTAAGGAATAGTAATGATGGAATATTAATAATATAATGAAAATGAACTTCCACTTGTTATTAACCTTTTTGGTAGTTAACTCGCTTCACGTCTTATAGTGGCGGCTCAGCGTTTCCACTGCGCACTTTAGACCAATTCTAGACGTGGCACGAGAACTTCTCTACGACTCGCTTCAAATTCCTTATTGGCGGCTCAGCGTTTCCACTGCGCACTTTAGACCAAGTCCGGATATGTCACGAGTTTAATATATTCGATGCAAGAACTGAATTGGAAGATGGTGTTGAACTAACACAAGAATAACAAGATCGAAGCACTGGTATAACAACGATATATTAAATAAGAACTGGTAAGTACACTGGTATACAATATGTAAGTAATATTATAATAGGAGTAGTAATTGGATTAATGAATAATGGATATTGTAATATGTTATAGGATTAATGTATGAGAATTAGGACTTGAGTTGAGTTGAGTTAGAGTTGGAATTGGAATTGGAATTAGGAGTGAAGGATCGACACACTTCACTATCGCGGAGCTAGACTGAACACGTCTGCTCTTGAAGTCGGAAGAAGCCGGACTGGCGGCTGAGGCCAGGTAGGCACGTCTGTGCGAGTCGCTGGCTGAAGGCGGACTGCTCGAGTCGCGAGATGGAGGCGGACTGCTCGAGTCGCGAGATGGAGGCGGACTGATGCAAGCGCCTGCTCTGCCTTGCCTCCTTCGTTCGGAGTGGGGATAGCTGACGCTGCAGTCTCTTTGTTCTTCAGTCGTCGGAGTGGGAGAACCGCTGACGCAGCAGCGTCTTCGCTCCCGGGGACTGCACGTGCATTTCTGCTGACGCTGCAGTCTCGTGGCTGTCCTATTGCCCTCTACGAGCGTGGGACTGCTGATGCAGCAGTCTTTGGACTTCTCGACGTTTCTAGAAGCTTCTAGATGCTTCCAGAGTGATGCAATACTTTATTGCATTATGTGTCGTGGTGATGGGTTGAAACTGAGGTAAGGTGTTGATCAAGGTGAAGTTATGGTGATGGGTAGAGACGGAGATAAGGATTAGAACAATAGAATAATGAGATCTTAATATTATGCTCTTATGTCTAGGGGACGGTGTATGGATCTTATGTAGATCAGACCTTGTATACATAGTGTGTGTACAAGGCCAACGTCGTACATCGGACGACGTAACACCTCCCAACGCGGAAAAGAAATTTCTTACAAGGAAGAAATTTCTCGCTCAACACTCGATATCACACTCATTCATGCGAAGCATCGTCCGGGGGTACTCCGCGCAGGGAGCACAGTTCTCGGCGAGTATTTCCTATATTTGTACGAAACACTGGTCGCACTGAAATGTTATCGGTGTCGGCACGTGGGGCTGGGGCTGGTTTCATGCAACTTATTTCGCTTTGTTCATTTTGCATAGTTGGGTTTTGGGTGGGTGGGGAATCACTGGTGTCACTGTCACTTTTGTCTTTTCTTATCTGCGTCCAGATGAGTGTCACGTTTCGCTGACGCGGGGTTTGCGTTGGATTATTCGGCGCACGCTTGAGTTTGTTTGCATGTACAATCTTAAAATGGTTCCCTACTTTAATTTTTACATTGTTTGAGTCTAGGATGTCGCAAATTTCGTGAGGACCCGTATATTGCGCATCGAATTTGCCCTTGCAGGGTTCTTTGAGTAGGAATACTTGTTCTATATCTTCCGGTGGTCGAAGGAGATTTTGCCGATGCTGGGCTTCGAATTTCGCTCGCTTATTCTCATAGGGGTATCCGTTATCGCGAGGGTACTCGGATTTACATTTCTTTCTTGCTGACGCGTATTTCGCTGTAGCGCAGAGATTAATTTTATCGTATTCGTTTCGCTTCGCATGGCAACGTGCAGATGGAAGTTGAAAGGAATCGAGTTTCTGTGGATCATCAAAGATATGATTTCGAAGTAAGTTATGAAGTTCTTTTACTTTGGAGACTTTGATATCCTTCTCTGGTTTAGAACTGTCACTGGATTTATCGTGCAGTATAGAACAGACCTGCTTACATATGGGTCTTGAAGATCTTTGATTGTCGTAGGAATGGAGTTGGTCTTGGAATTGATCGGGCTGGTTACCGGAGTTAGTATAAAAGTCGGGCTGGTTACCGGAGTTAGTATAAAGATCGGGCTGGTTACCGGAGTTAGAATAAGAATCGGGCTGGTTACCGGAGTTAGAATAAGAATCGGGCTGGTTACCGGAGTTAGTATGAGAATCGGGCTGGTTACCGGAGTTAGAATAAGAATCGGGCTGGTTACCGGAGTTAGTATAAGAATCGGGCTGGTTACCGGAGTTAGTAAGGTCGGGATGGTTACCGAATGCGTCGGGATGATACCCGGAATTAGAAAGGTCGGGATGGTTACCGAATGCGTCGGGATGATACCCGGAATTAGAAAGGTCGGGATGGTTACCGAATACGTCGGGATGATTCCCGGAATTAGAAAGGTCGGGATGGTTACCGAATACGTCGGGATAGTTCCCGGAATTAGAAAGGTCGGGATGGTTACCGAATACGTCGGGATAGTTCCCGGAATTAGAAAGGTCGGGATGGTTACCGAATACGTCGGGATGATACCCGGAATTAGAAAGGTCGGGATGGTTACCGAATGCGTCGGGATAGTTCCCGGAATTAGAAAGGTCGGAAGAGTACGACTCGATTTCTTCCATCTCCAATGGGGGCAATCGAAATGAAACTCTTTCCGACGAGGTGTTAAAACACCGGAGGCTCGCTTTGCCATTACGATTGGTGACGACGCAGTCACCCAGGAATACATCCGGCGCTACATTAACACGGCGGATATATCCCTGTTTAGGTCCTTCGACGTCGACCGCTATGCACGCAACGGTACGAGGTTCGAGGACGAATTCTTCGGATTTCAGAGGAGTCTTTGTTCGGACTCGATCCTCACGCTCCACGATCCGACTTCTCGCAGTGTACTCCGATATCTCTCGAGTCTCCTTCGATTCCGGCCGGCTTTTCACGGCGTTTTTCTCTAGGGAGTACTCGATCGAATCCCGAGGAGGCATTGAAATAACCTCCGTCACCGGAGCTCTGCAAGGTCTGACCGCGGGTGCACGAGGATTTGAGGAAGACACTCGAACGTTCCTTGCCGAATGTTCCTCACGCTTGGCGGCTGGAGTTTTAACGAGATCGTTGGTCATAGACGAAGGCATTGAAATAACCTCTGCTGCCAATTCATCGCGAGGCTCAGCCGTGGCCGCGCAAGGGTTCGAGAAGGGAACCCGAATGTTTCCTATCATAATGTATTCATTCGCAAAGGAGATCTCGGCTCCTGTTCTGAAGAAGGGAGAACCGAGGATTCCGTCGATGTTAATTGGGAAGTTTTCTTCCAAGACATGAAATTCGATAGGGTTTTGACCCTGTAAGTGTATTTTAATTTGACCGAGAGTTGGAATGGATCCCTCGGTTATTCCTTGGACTTCTATAGTGTTCGTATGATCTATAGGTAGATTTGGTTCTAGACTTGACGCACGAATTAGATTGATCTCCGAACCCGTGTCCAACAAAAATTCACACTTCTTTTGTAATTGAGGGGCGGAGATTTTTACGCGCGGAATTGGTGAGTCTGCAGCAAGATTTACTGCTGAGACGAATCGTCGGACTGGTCGTTCGTCCGGATAGCTGTTTGGGTGCGGGCTGTAGTTTGAGTTGAAGATGCGGCCTCCCGCCTGGGGTTGGCTTCGGTCGGGAGGCCGGACTCGTTTCCCGACCTCCTATTATTATTAAAAGCGCGCTTACGGCACTCGTGAATATCGTACCCGGGGACTTTGCAGTAGTTGCAAAATTTGTTAGGGCTTGAGGTGCGATCTGTGCGACCATCGCGGTACGTGTTTGAGTCGCGAGGGTTATTTTCCCATCGCCGTTGCGGCGTCGGGGAGCGATAAGAGTCCCGGTTTAAGTTTCTCGAGGACTGCTGAGACGAGTCCGGTCTGTTATCGCGGCGTTCTTGAGTTCGCTCTGGAATGTCACGAGCGGACTCGTACGTGGAACGCGGGCGATACGGCCGGTTATCAGAGAAGCTGACTCGTTTTTCTTCGCGGATCAGTTCTCGTCGACGAGTCTGGTCTGACTCATACTGCCTGTAAGCAGAGATGGCTGCTTCGAAAACAGTGGCAGGATTTCGCGAAGGGCAATGAAGCACTTCGGCTCGCAGCTGGGGAAGGAGACCTCGTAGAAAACAATCTACTACGAAGCGATATAGTTCTTCGTAATCGAGGCCAATATCTGTGGCATCTTGAATCGCGGTTCGAAGGTCTTTAACGCGATTAATGAAGTCTAAGATGTGCTCGTTTGGAGCTTGGAGTACACTCGCGAGATCGCCACGGTACTGGTCAACGAATTTGTATGGGCCCAGTACTGTTCGTAATTTCTCGCATAGTGCAGAAATTGTGAATATGTGCTGGCCTTCTATAGCGGCATAAGCACGATCGTGGAGTTTATTGCAGAGCAATTTTGTGAGGGCACGCTCTGCAGTGGCCGGTACGGTGTCACGCGCGCGTTTGCATGCGCGTATGAATTGTAGGACGGAAGACGAAGTTCCGTCGAATCTAGGGACAAGCTCGGCGGCTTGTTTTAGAGCGAAATTTCCAGTAGGTTCATACTGTGGGATTTCGCGTGGCTCTGGCGGTGAAGGTTCCCGCATATTAGAGACGTTACTAGGGCCTGGTGTAGGCGTTTGTTGACGTAGGGTTTGATTCGTGATTTGAATGTTGCGAAGCTCTTTTCGTATTTCGTCGAGCATATTCTTTTGGTTTTGTGCGTCTTCTTCATATTTGAGACGCAATTTGGCAATGAAATCTGTTTCCTCTTTGAGATATTGCTCTCTACGGGCGAGGTCTTGCGCATAAAGGAGTAACTCTTCCTCGGTCATTGGGGGAAGGTCTGCGTTAGGATCTGCTTGGAGATCCCTTTGAGATCGCGTGATTGGGCGAGACATTTTGAAAGATATGAATGGGATTTAGAAATGTGAATTTCGCATTGACACGCGTCGGGTCTTATTAATGCAAATATCGGCGACCACTTCGATGTCCTACCGACTGCGCCAAATTTGTCACGTCCGTCACTGTGTTTTTGTTACAGGTACCAGGAGAGAGAAAAGAGAACAGTGACAGACGGACGGTTGAGATATTATGATTAAAATGAGGAGTGGTCTTTCGTGCCGAGACAGCCGCGGGCTGTCATATGCACTAGGACAACCGATATTGCTATGGATGCAGTCAAGAAAAGAACGTCCGACGCGGTTACAAGGAGTGTCCCGACAAGAATCGCGCGCGAGAGGATGCAACGAGAACGGTGAGTTTACAGGATTCAACAATTATACAAGACATTATACGACTCACCGCAATGCTGTATTAACGCCTAATAATATTGTTGCAGCAGGAACTGGCGGTACTGACAGTAGGTGTGGTACATCGGGTCTTCTATACAGATGTCCTCGAGGTGGGGAAGATCTGGCAGAGTTGCTGCTGCTCGGTTCGGGACGACATTAGTGGCCTTGGATGCTGGCCGCAAGACGACACGTTGATGAGTTGGCAGGGGGACGTCACTGATGATTCGGCAACGGACCCTGGGAACGATGATCGTGTCTCGGCTGTCGTCGTCGTCGGCTATGTCGATTACCTCAGGACGATCGACCGGATGCAGAACTGGCGTCGGAGCTCGCGAGAGGTCCGCGTGGTTGACCTCTTTAGGAGGGTTGCAAGGGCAACCGTATACAGAAACGTAATCGGACGCGTCACACGGAATGTGCTCGGTGGTTCCCAGAAGTTCTGTCCACTCGGTAGTGGCAATGATTTGATCGAGCACCGCTTTATTTCTCAACGCGCGTCTCAATTTAGCAAGTTGATACTTGCGTCCCGCTCGACGTGGGCGTCGCATGGGTAAGGAATAGTAATGATGGAATATTAATAATATAATGAAAATGAACTTCCACTTGTTATTAACCTTTTTGGTAGTTAACTCGCTTCACGTCTTATAGTGGCGGCTCAGCGTTTCCACTGCGCACTTTAGACCAATTCTAGACGTGGCACGAGAACTTCTCTACGACTCGCTTCAAATTCCTTATTGGCGGCTCAGCGTTTCCACTGCGCACTTTAGACCAAGTCCGGATATGTCACGAGTTTAATATATTCGATGCAAGAACTGAATTGGAAGATGGTGTTGAACTAACACAAGAATAACAAGATCGAAGCACTGGTATAACAACGATATATTAAATAAGAACTGGTAAGTACACTGGTATACAATATGTAAGTAATATTATAATAGGAGTAGTAATTGGATTAATGAATAATGGATATTGTAATATGTTATAGGATTAATTTATGAGAATTAGGACTTGAGTTGAGTTGAGTTAGAGTTGGAATTGGAATTGGAATTAGGAGTGAAGGATCGACACACTTCACTATCGCGGAGCTAGACTGAACACGTCTGCTCTTGAAGTCGGAAGAAGCCGGACTGGCGGCTGAGGCCAGGTAGGCACGTCTGTGCGAGTCGCTGGCTGAAGGCGGACTGCTCGAGTCGCGAGATGGAGGCGGACTGCTCGAGTCGCGAGATGGAGGCGGACTGATGCAAGCGCCTGCTCTGCCTTGCCTCCTTCGTTCGGAGTGGGGATAGCTGACGCTGCAGTCTCTTTGTTCTTCAGTCGTCGGAGTGGGAGAACCGCTGACGCAGCAGCGTCTTCGCTCCCGGGGACTGCACGTGCATTTCTGCTGACGCTGCAGTCTCGTGGCTGTCCTATTGCCCTCTACGAGCGTGGGACTGCTGATGCAGCAGTCTTTGGACTTCTCGACGTTTCTAGAAGCTTCTAGATGCTTCCAGAGTGATGCAATACTTTATTGCATTATGTGTCGTGGTGATGGGTTGAAACTGAGGTAAGGTGTTGATCAAGGTGAAGTTATGGTGATGGGTAGAGACGGAGATAAGGATTAGAACAATAGAATAATGAGATCTTAATATTATGCTCTTATGTCTAGGGGACGGTGTATGGATCTTATGTAGATCAGACCTTGTATACATAGTGTGTGTACAAGGCCAACGTCGTACATCGGACGACGTAACATCAGTACGAAGTTCACATTTCTTAAATCCCATTTATATCTTTCAAAATGTCTCGCCCAATCACGCGATCTCAAAAGGATCTCCGAGCAGATCCTAACGCAGACCTTCCTCCAATGACCGAGGAAGAGCTACTCCTTTATGCACAAGACCTCGCCCGTAGAGAGCAATATCTCAAAGAAATTTCTTCCTTGTAAGAAATTTCTTTTCCGCGTTGGGAGGTGTTACGTCGTCCGATGTACGACGTTGGCCTTGTACACATACTATGTATACAAGGTCTGATCTGCATAAGATCCACACACCGTCCCCTAGACATAAGAGCATAGTATTAAGATCTCATTATTCTATTGTTCTAATCCTTATCTCCGTCTCTACCCATCACCATAACTTCACCTTGATCAACACCTTACCTCAGTTTCAACCCATCACCACGACACATAATGCAATAAAGTATTGCATCACTCTGGAAGCATCTAGAAGCTTCTAGAAACGTCGAGAAGTCCAAAGACTGCTGCATCAGCAGTCCCACGCTCGTAGAGGGCAATAGGACAGCCACGAGACTGCAGCGTCAGCAGAAATGCACGTGCAGTCCCCGGGAGCAAAGACGCTGCTGCGTCAGCGGTTCTCCCACTCCGACGACTGAAGAACAAAGAGACTGCAGCGTCAGCTATCCCCACTCCGACCGAAGGAGGCAAGGCAAAGCGGACGCTTGCATCAGTCCGCCTCCGACCGGCGACTCGAGCAGTCGTGCCAACCTGGCCTCAGCCGCCAGTCCGGCTTCTTCCGACTTCAAGAGCAGACGTGTTCAGTCTAGCTCCGCGAAAGTGAAGTGTGTCGATCCTTCACTCCTAATTCCAATTCCAATTCCAATTCTAACTCAACTCAACTCAACTCATACATTATTCCTACAACATATTACTGTTACGTCGTCCGATGTACGACGTTGGCCTTGTACACACACTATGTATACAAGGTCTGATCTGCATAAGATCCACACACCGTCCCCTAGACATAAGAGCATAGTATTAAGATCTCATTATTCTATTGTTCTAATCCTTATCTCCGTCTCTACCCATCACCATAACTTCTCCTTGATCAACACCTTACCTCAGTTTCAACCCATCACCACAACACATAATGCAATAAAGTATTGCATCACTCTGGAAGCATCTAGAAGCTTCTAGAAACGTCGAGAAGTCCAAAGACTGCTGCATCAGCAGTCCCACGCTCGTAGAGGGCAATAGGACAGCCACGAGACTGCACCGTCAGCAGAAATGCACGTGCAGTCCCCGGGAGCGAAGACGCTGCTGCGTCAGCGGTTCTCCCACTCCGACGACTGAAGAACAAAGAGACTGCAGCGTCAGCTATCCCCACTCCGACCGAAGGAGGCAAGGCAGAGCGGACGCTTGCATCAGTCCGCCTCCATCTCGCGACTCGAGCAGTCCGCCTTCAGCCAGCGACTCGCACAGACGTGCCTACCTGGCCTCAGCCGCCAGTCCGGCTTCTTCCGACTTCAAGAGCAGACGTGTTCAGTCTAGCTCCGCGAAAGTGAAGTGTGTCGATCCTTCACTCCTAATTCCAATTCCAATTCCAACTCTAACTCAACTCAACTCAAGTCCTAATTCTCATAACATATTACAATATCCATTATTCATTAATCCAATTACTACTCCTATTATAATACTACTCACATATTGTATACCAGTGTACTTACCAGTTCTTATTTAATATATCGTTGTTATACCAGTGCTTCGATTTTGTTATTCTTGTGTTAGTTCAACACCATCTTCCAATTCAGTTCTTGCATAGAATATATTAAACTCGTGACATATCCGGACTTGGTCTAAAGTGCGCAGTGGAAACGCTGAGCCGCCAATAAGGAATTTGAAGCGAGTCATAGAGAAGTTCTCGTGCCACGTCTAGAATTGGTCTAAAGTGCGCAGTGGAAACGCTGAGCCGCCACTATAGACGTGAAGCGAGTTAACTACCAAAAGGGTTAATAACAAGTGGAAGTTCATTTTCATTATATTATTAATATTCCATCATTACTATTCCTTACCCATGCGACGCCCACGTCGAGCGGGACGCAAGTATCAACTTGCTAAATTGAGACGCGCGTTGAGAAATAAAGCGGTGCTCGATCAAATCATTGCCACTACCGAGTGGACCGAACTTCTGGGAACCACCGAGCACATTCCGTGTGACGCGTCCGATTACGTTTCTGTATACGGTTGCCCTTGCAACCCTCCTAAAGAGGTCAACCACGCGGACCTCTCGCGAGCTCCGACGCCAGTTCTGCATCCGGTCGATCGTCCTGAGGTAATCGACATAGCCGACGACGACAGCCAAGACACGATCATCGTTCCCAGGGTCCGTTGCCGAATCGTCAGTGACGTCCCTCTGCCAACTCATCAACGTGTCATCTTGCGGCCAGCATCCAAGGCCACTAATGTCGTCCCGAACCGAGCAGCAGCAACTCTGCCAGATCTTCCCCACCTCGAGGACATCTGTATAGAAGACCCGATGTACGACACCTACTGTCAGTACCGCCAGTTCCTGCTGCAACAATATTATTAGGCGTTAATACAGCATTGCGGTGAGTCGTATAATGTCTTGTATAATTGCTGAATCCTGTAAACTCACCGTTCTCGTTGCATCATCGCGCGCGTGATTCTTGTCGGACACTTCTTGTAACCGCGTCGGACGTTCTCTCCTTGACTGCATCTATAGCAATATCGGTTGTCCTAGTGCATATGACAGCCCGCGGCTGTCTCGGCACGAAAGACCACTCCTCAATTACTTTTCATATATCCACCGTCCGCCTGTCACTGTTCTCTTTTCTCTCTCCCGGTACCTGTAACAAAAACACAGTGACGGACGTGACAAATTTGGCGCAGTCGGTAGGACATCGAAGTGGTCGCCGATATTTGCATTAATAAGCCCGACGCGTGTCAGTGCGAAATTCACATTTCTAAATCCCATTCATATCTTTCAAAATGTCTCGCCCAATCACGCGATCTCAAAAGGATCTCCGAGCAGATCCTAACGCAGACCTTCCTCCAATGACCGAGGAAGAGCTACTCCTTTATGCGCAAGACCTCGCCCGTAGAGAGCAATATCTCAAAGAGGAAACTGATTTTATTGCCAAATTGCGTCTCAAATATGAAGAAGACGCACAAAACCAAAAGAATATGCTCGACGAAATACGAAAAGAGCTTCATAACATCCAAATCACGAGTCAAACCCTACGTCAACAATCGCCTACACCAGGCCCTAGTAACGTCTCTAATATGCGGGAACCTTCACCGCCAGAGCCACGCGAAATCCCACAGTATGAACCTACTGGCAATTTTGCTCTAAAGCAAGCCGCCGAGCTTGTCCCTAGATTCGACGGAACTTCGTCTTCCGTCCTACAATTCATACGTGCATGCAAACGCGCGCGTGACACCGTACCGGCCACTGCAGAGCGTGCCCTCACGAAATTGCTCTGCAATAAACTCCACGATCGTGCTTATGCCGCTATAGAAGGCCAGCACATATTCACAATTTCTGCACTATGCGAGAAATTACGAACAGTACTGGGCCCATACAAATTCGTGGACCAGTACCGTGGCGATCTCGCGAGTGTACTCCAAGCTCCAAACGAGCACATCTTAGACTTCATCAATCGCGTTAAAGACCTTCGAACCGCGATTCAAGATGCCACAGATATTGGCCTTGATTACGAAGAACTAGATCGCTTCGTAGTAGATTGTTTTCTACGAGGTCTCCTTCCCCAGCTGCGTGCCGAAGTGCTTCATTGCCCTTCGCGAAATCCTGCCACTGTTTTCGAAGCAGCCATCTCTGCTTACAGGCAGTATGAGTCAGACCAGACTCGTCGACGAGAACTGATCCGCGAAGAAAAACGAGTCAGCTTCTCTGATAACCGGCCGTATCGCCCGCATTCCACGTACGAGTCCGCTCGTGACATTCCAGAGCGAACTCAAGAACGCCGCGATAACAGACCGGACTCGTCTCAGCAGTCCTCAAGAAACTTAAACCGGGACTCTTATCGCTCCCCGACGCCGCAACGGCGATGGGAAAATAATCCTCGCGACCAAAACACGTACCGAAATGGTCGCACAGACCGCCCCTCAAGCCCTAACAAATTTTGCAACTACTGCAAAACCCCCGGGCACGATATTCACGAGTGCCGTAAGCGCACTTTCAATAATAATAGGAGGTCGGGAAACGAGTCCGGCCTCCCGACCGAAGCCAACCCAAGGCGGGAGGCCGCATCTTCAACTCAAACTACAGCCCGCACCCAAACAGCTATCCGGACGAACGACCAGTCCGACGATTCGTCTCAGCAGTAAATCTTGCTGCAGACTCACCAATTCCGCGCGTAAAAATCTCCGCCCCTCAATTACAAAAGAAGTGTGAATTTTTGTTAGACACGGGTTCGGAGATCAATCTAATTCGTGCGTCAAGTCTAGAACCAAATCTACCTATAGATCATACGAACACTATAGAAGTCCAAGGAATAACCGAGGGATCCATTCCAACTCTCGGTCAAATTAAAATACACTTACAGGGTCAAAACCCTATCGAATTTCATGTCTTGGAAGAAAACTTCCCAATTAACATCGACGGAATCCTCGGTTCTCCCTTCTTCAGAACAGGAGCCGAGATCTCCTTTGCGAATGAATACATTATGATAGGAAACATTCGGGTTCCCTTCTCGAACCCTTGCGCGCCCACGGCTGAACCTCGCGATAAATTGGCAGCAGAGGTTATTTCAATGCCTTCGTCTATGACCAACGATCTCGTTAAAACTCCAGCCGCCAAGCGTGAGGAACATTCGGCAGGGAACGTTCGAGTGTCTTCCTCAAATCCTCGTGCACCCGCGGTCAGACCTTGCAGAGCTCCGGTGACGGAGGTTATTTCAATGCCTCCTCGGGATTCGATCGAGTGCTCCCTAGAGAAAAACGCCGTGAAAAGCCGGCCGGAATCGAAGGAGACTCGAGAGATATCGGAGTACACTGCGAGAAGTCGGATCGTGGAGCGTGAGGATCGAGTCCGAACAAAGACTCCTCTGAAATCCGAAGAATTCGTCCTCGAACCTCGTACCGTTGCGTGTATAGTGGTCGACGTCGAAGGACCTAAACAGGGATATATCCGCCGTGTTAATGTAGCGCCGGATGTATTCCTGGGTGACTGCGTCGTCACCAATCGTAAAGGCAAAGCGAGCCTCCGGTGTTTTAACACCTCGTCGGAAAGAGTTTCATTTCGATTGCCCCCATTGGAGATGGAAGAAATCGAGTCGTACTCTTCCGACCTTTCTAATTCCGGGTACCATCCCGACGTATTCGGTAACCATCCCGACCTTTCTAATTCCGGGAACCATCCCGACGTATTCGGTAACCATCCCGACCTTTCTAATTCCGGGTATCATCCCGACGTATTCGGTAACCATCCCGACCTTTCTAATTCCGGGTACCATCCCGACGCATTCGGTAACCATCCCGACCATACTAACTCCGGTAACCAGCCCGATTCTTATACTAACTCCGGTAACCAGCCCGATTCTCATACTAACTCCGGTAACCAGCCCGATCCTTATTCTAACTCCGGTAACCAGCCCGATCAATTCCAAGACCAACTCCATTCCTACGACAATCAAAGATCTTCAAGACCCATATGTAAGCAGGTCTGTTCTATATTGCACAATAAATCCAGCGACAGTTCTAAACCAGAGAAGGATATCAAAGCCTCCAGAGTAAAAGAACTTCATAACTTACTTCAAAATCATATCTTTGATGATCCACAGAAACTCGATTCCTTTCAACTTCCATCTGCACATTGCCATGCGAAGCGAAACGAATACGATAAAATTAATCTCTGCGCTACAGCGAAATACGCGTCAGCAAGAAAGAAATGTAAATCCGAGTACCCTCGCGATAACGGATATCCCCATGAGAATAAGCGAGCGAAATTCGAAGCCCAGCATCGGCAAAATCTCCTTCGACCACCGGAAGATATAGAACAGGTATTCCTACTCAAAGAACCCTGCAAGGGCAAATTCGATGCGCAATATACGGGTCCTCACGAAATTTGCGACATCCTAGACTCAAACAATGTAAAAATTAAAGTAGGGAACCATTTTAAGATTGTACATGCAAACAAACTCAAGCGTGCGCCGAATAATCCAACGCAAACCCCGCGTCAGCGAAACGTGACACTCATCTGGAAGAAGATAAGGAAAGAACCCTGCCCGTTCTCAGTAGCCCCCACCTCCCTGATGAGATACAGGCAATACCAAAGTAATGACGACACTAGCAACTTGACGAAAGACCGTCAGTACGCTACGAACCGTCACGACAGCAGCATCCAAGCGGGACAACCTAACAAGATGTGCAAACAAGGCAAGATCCATAGGACATCAGACCGTAGAGCCAAGAGGTATCTACAGAACTACCTCCAAGTAATCTGTTTCACGGGAACAATCTACATAACCTCCGAGGGAAAACAATTATGCTGCACATGCAGTCTCCCTGCTAAGATAGGAAGAACGGAACGCTTCGATCACGTTAGAATGTACGGCATGTACAACACATGTGAACAATGCAAAGAGAACATCTGTGATGAAAAGCCAGTCTGGGACTGTGCTCCATGCGCTTACCAAATAGCACGTATGCGATCCAGGACAGATTTCCCTCACAGCCGTAGGCCAGTTATCGAAGAATTCAGTTTCGACTCTGAATCCAATTCCGACTCCGACACTGACTTCGACTCTGACTCCGACTCGGAAGACCTCCAAACCAGCGATAGTGACGCCACTTCAGACGAAGATGACTGGACGGTGCCATCAAAGGTACACATAGCTGCAGACATCAGGGACCACAATGCGGATCCCGACCAGGACGGAACAGCCGAACCTAACAATTAAAATATACAGTCAGTTACAGAAAAGTGCAAGTGAAAGTATTAGTGAACAAAGTGATTCCCCACCCACCCTAAACCCCGAGAAAAGACAGTCGAAAAATGAACATTGCGAATACGACTTGTCGGACATTACAAAACCAGCCCCAGCCCCACGTGCCGACACCGACAACATTTCAGTGCGACCAGTGTTTCGTACAAATATAAGAAATACTCGCCGAGAACTGTGCTCCCTGCGCGGAGTACCCCCGGACGATGCGTCGCATGAATGAGTGTGTGATCGAGTGTTGAGCGAGAAATTTCTTCCTTGTAAGAAATTTCTTTTCCGCGTTGGGAGGTGTTACGTCGTCCGATGTACGACGTTGGCCTTGTACACACACTATGTATACAAGGTCTGATCTGCATAAGATCCACACACCGTCCCCTAGACATAAGAGCATAGTATTAAGATCTCATTATTCTATTGTTCTAATCCTTATCTCCGTCTCTACCCATCACCATAACTTCTCCTTGATCAACACCTTACCTCAGTTTCAACCCATCACCACGACACATAATGCAATAAAGTATTGCATCACTCTGGAAGCATCTAGAAGCTTCTAGAAACGTCGAGAAGTCCAAAGACTGCTGCATCAGCAGTCCCACGCTCGTAGAGGGCAATAGGACAGCCACGAGACTGCACCGTCAGCAGAAATGCACGTGCAGTCCCCGGGAGCGAAGACGCTGCTGCGTCAGCGGTTCTCCCACTCCGACGACTGAAGAACAAAGAGACTGCAGCGTCAGCTATCCCCACTCCGACCGAAGGAGGCAAGGCAGAGCGGACGCTTGCATCAGTCCGCCTCCATCTCGCGACTCGAGCAGTCCGCCTTCAGCCAGCGACTCGCACAGACGTGCCTACCTGGCCTCAGCCGCCAGTCCGGCTTCTTCCGACTTCAAGAGCAGACGTGTTCAGTCTAGCTCCGCGAAAGTGAAGTGTGTCGATCCTTCACTCCTAATTCCAATTCCAATTCCAACTCTAACTCAACTCAACTCAAGTCCTAATTCTCATAACATATTACAATATCCATTATTCATTAATCCAATTACTACTCCTATTATAATACTACTCACATATTGTATACCAGTGTACTTACCAGTTCTTATTTAATATATCGTTGTTATACCAGTGCTTCGATTTTGTTATTCTTGTGTTAGTTCAACACCATCTTCCAATTCAGTTCTTGCATAGAATATATTAAACTCGTGACATATCCGGACTTGGTCTAAAGTGCGCAGTGGAAACGCTGAGCCGCCAATAAGGAATTTGAAGCGAGTCATAGAGAAGTTCTCGTGCCACGTCTAGAATTGGTCTAAAGTGCGCAGTGGAAACGCTGAGCCGCCACTATAGACGTGAAGCGAGTTAACTACCAAAAGGGTTAATAACAAGTGGAAGTTCATTTTCATTATATTATTAATATTCCATCATTACTATTCCTTACCCATGCGACGCCCACGTCGAGCGGGACGCAAGTATCAACTTGCTAAATTGAGACGCGCGTTGAGAAATAAAGCGGTGCTCGATCAAATCATTGCCACTACCGAGTGGACCGAACTTCTGGGAACCACCGAGCACATTCCGTGTGACGCGTCCGATTACGTTTCTGTATACGGTTGCCCTTGCAACCCTCCTAAAGAGGTCAACCACGCGGACCTCTCGCGAGCTCCGACGCCAGTTCTGCATCCGGTCGATCGTCCTGAGGTAATCGACATAGCCGACGACGACAGCCAAGACACGATCATCGTTCCCAGGGTCCGTTGCCGAATCGTCAGTGACGTCCCTCTGCCAACTCATCAACGTGTCATCTTGCGGCCAGCATCCAAGGCCACTAATGTCGTCCCGAACCGAGCAGCAGCAACTCTGCCAGATCTTCCCCACCTCGAGGACATCTGTATAGAAGACCCGATGTACGACACCTACTGTCAGTACCGCCAGTTCCTGCTGCAACAATATTATTAGGCGTTAATACAGCATTGCGGTGAGTCGTATAATGTCTTGTATAATTGCTGAATCCTGTAAACTCACCGTTCTCGTTGCATCATCGCGCGCGTGATTCTTGTCGGACACTTCTTGTAACCGCGTCGGACGTTCTCTCCTTGACTGCATCTATAGCAATATCGGTTGTCCTAGTGCATATGACAGCCCGCGGCTGTCTCGGCACGAAAGACCACTCCTCAATTACTTTTCATATATCCACCGTCCGCCTGTCACTGTTCTCTTTTCTCTCTCCCGGTACCTGTAACAAAAACACAGTGACGGACGTGACATTACTATATCCATTATTCATTAATCCAATTACTACTCCTATTATAATATTACTTACATATTGTATACCAGTGTACTTACCAGTTCTTATTTAATATATCGTTGTTATACCAGTGCTTCGATCTTGTTATTCTTGTGTTAGTTCAACACCATCTTCCAGTTCAGTTCTTACATTGAATGTATTATACTCGTGACATATCCGGACTTGGTCTAAAGTGCGCAGTGGAAACGCTGAGCCGCCAATAAGGAATTTGAAGCGAGTCATAGAGAAGTTCTCGTGCCACGTCTAGAATTGGTCTAAAGAGCGCAGTGGAAACGCTGAGCCGCCACTATAGACGTGAAGCGAGTTAACTACCAAAAAGGTTAATAACAAATGGAAGTTCATTTTCATTATATTATTAATATTCCATCATTACTATTCCTTACCCATGCGACGCCCACGTCGAGCGGGACGCAAGTATCAACTTGCTAAATTGAGACGCGCGTTAAGAAATAAAGCGGTGCTCGATCAAATCATTGCCACTACCGAGTGGACAGAACTTCTGGGAACTACCGAGCACATTCCGTGTGACGCGTCCGATTACGTTTCTGTATACGGTTGCCCTTGCAACCCTCCTAAAGAGGTCAACCACGCGGACCTCTCGCGAGCCCCGACGCCAGTTCTACATCCGGTCAATTGTCCAGAGGTGATCGACATAGCCGACGACGACGACAGCCGAGACACGATCATCGTTCCCAGGGTCCGTTGCCGAATCATCCGTGACGTCCCACTGCCAGCTCATCAACGTGTCGTCTTGCGGCCAGCATCCAAGGCCACTAACGTCGTCCCGAACCGAGCAGCAGCAACTCTGCCAGATCTTCCCCACCTCGAGGACATCTGTATAGAAGACCCGATGTACGACACCTACTGTCAGTACCGCCAGTTCCTGCTGCAACAATACTATTAGGCGTTAATACAGCATTGCGAGGTGATCGACATAGCCGACGACGACGACAGCCGAGACACGATCATCGTTCCCAGGGTCCGTTGCCGAATCATCCGTGACGTCCCACTGCCAGCTCATCAACGTGTCGTCTTGCGGCCAGCATCCAAGGCCACTAACGTCGTCCCGAACCGAGCAGCAGCAACTCTGCCAGATCTTCCCCACCTCGAGGATATCTGTATAGAAGACCCGATGTACGACACCTACTGTCAGTACCGCCAGTTCCTGCTGCAACAATACTATTAGGCGTTAATACAGCATTGCGGTGAGTCGTATAATGTCTTGTATAATTGCCGAATCCTGTAAACTCACCGTTTTCGTTGCATCATCTCGCGCGTGATTCTTGTCGGGACACTTCTTGTAACCGCGTCGGACGTTCTCTTCTTGACTGCATCATAGCAATATCGGTTGTCCTAGTGCATATGACAGCCCGCGGCTGTCTCGGCACGAAAGACCACTCCTCATTTTAACCATAATATCTCAACCGTCCGTCTGTCACTGTTCTCTTTTCTCTCTCCTGGTACCTGTAACAAAAACACAGTGACGGACGTGACACCGGTAGCCATCCCGATACTTTAAAGAATTCCGGTAACCATCCCGACGATTTATATTCAAAGTCCTGTGTGGAAAGAAACATCAACGCCTTCGCCTCAGATGAACTTTTAGAATGTTCATATGAGAACAATTTAGAAAACATTTCTATTCCTAAAGTTAAATCAAAAGGAGTTTATGTTTTGCCGCAAACTCCTATCTTCAAATCCTCGCCGGAACAACACCTCTTCCAGCTTCAACGATCAGGTATCCGTGCGACCGAAAACAAAGTCCATGCGTCTGGCAAATACAATTCCGCGAGATTCGCGTCAGCAAGAAAAAGAAATAAAGCCGATACATTATATTCGCCCGAGACAACTAAGTCTGATTATAAGCTTTCGTTATGTATCTTGCGAAACGAATTCAATCTTCCTAGCGTTAACAGAGTCTCCAATATCGTTACGCCAACGATAAACTATCGCAGCGACCCAAGAGCGAAATTTAAAACCTCTGGTCAGCATCACCCCACTCCACAGCAGGAAGACGATATCCCTGCGACGCAACGAGATCTTCAAGGAGAAACCGTCACCCCTGAAGATCATCAGTCTCTCGACAACGCTATAACAGCAACCATGCAGCCGATACAAGCAGCTATCTTGCTCTCTATTGCCACGCAAGCCTCAACACTCATTGGATATGACTGTGGAGGTTCAACCTTGAATATTACCACGTATTCAACTATTGACACTCTTAACTGCGAGCCAGAAGACATCGCACCAGCTGAAAATTTAGAAAGAATTCAGCTCCTGCAGCTAGCTGAATTCTCGCAAGCTCGTGTTTTGCAATGCCATATCGGAATAGACAGAACCATATACTATTGTGGCATGCATTCACATAATTCGGTAGTATCCAATGGTCGACAAGACTATATATTACCGATCTCCAGCGAAACCTGTTCGAGCCTACACACGACGGGGACAATATTCATCACCCCAGCCGCCCAGATCACAGGTATTCAGCCGAACTCGACCTCCTCTCACGGCCTCACGTTAGCAGGAGTTATTCAGAACGATGGTAGCTGCGCTGGAACCACGTATAGTGATCCGTTTGGGACTTGGACCGATGTCGTGGTACAAGCTTTAGTCCGAATCACGATCCGCGACTACATCGCTCCAATCAGATTGTCAACCGGACAGATTCATCTACAAACTGGGCAAACCTGCCCCCTTCAAAAGGGAAGCTGCTTAGACGCACAAGATGGCCATACGTTCTGGGAAACCACGCCGACGGACTCGTGCAAATTCAATAATTATGATGTCTTGTACGAAGGGATAGCCACTAAACTATCCTCCAAGGTGAATCCTTCTCCAACCCTGTATACCGTAGCATCGCAGGACACGACTTTTGCACTCACGGAGACAGGCAGATCGTCAGTTTGCGGATATGTCATAATCCGAACGGAACACCCCAAGCTGTTCATTCTGGAAGTTGGAAGTTCAGGAAAATTCAAGGAGAAAACACACACCTTGGTCAACAATCTGGACATCTTCACGTATGTCAACAGCAAATTTGTTTACGTGGAGAAGCACCTCCGGAAACAATTTTCTCAACTCTACAAAGATGTAATCCGTCAGAAGTGTGAGCTAGAGCGTCAGATTCTCCAGAACGCCCTCACATTATTACATTCAGCACCCGAAGAAGTTGCCACTGCCATCATGAAGGATGTCGGATTTATCGCAGTTCCAGCAGGAGAGGTAGTGCACATAATAAAGTGCATACCAGTCACGGTCCAAGTGAGGAAAACCGAACGGTGTTATGATGAGCTACCCATCACGTATCGGAACACATCAAAATTCCTGAAGCCAAGGGACCACATCATTTCAAATACGGGGACAGAAAAGCCATGCAATGAGCTACTTCCCCCATATTATAGACTGCACGGAACATGGTATCGCCTAACACCGTCATTGATGGAGGCCATCACTCCTTCGGAGCTTCACCCCCTCGCCAAGTCAACCTGGAAATACATAGATCCGAAGAACTTGGCAACGGGAGGCATTTATTCACAAGACGACCTGGACAAACTACAGGATCATATAATGTTTCCTGTAGAGAAGGTAGCAGTCATAAATTCAATCGCACAGGGTGCGACGGGAAGACAGTTTGCAGCAGGAAACATCAACATGTTCAACCTGCTCGATGAAAACTCCCTACAGCAGATAGCGGAGTCTACAGCACAGAAATTATGGTCCGGATTCACTACATTCGGATCAATAAGTGCTGGAATAATCGGAGTGTATGTAGCGATCCGCACGATCAAAACAATCATCAGTACGATCGTTAACGGCATCGCATTACACTCACTATACGGCTGGAGCCTGCATCTCGTTGTCGCCATCTGGAGTTCACTGACCCGGTTCTTTATATTCATGAAGCAGAGGGACAACAAGACTTCAGCGGCCATCGAGGACAAAGACAGTGATAGTGCCAGTGTCGGAGAATTCCGAACCCGTCCTCCCTTGACGAAACGAACGTTAATTTGCGATTCCCTTGACCCAGCGTTGCGAGACAGGGATGACATTTCAGTGCATCCTGTCTACCGCCACCCAGAGGCAGAGATTCCACTGCGTGAAATCTCTTCTCTAAGGGGGGAGGTGTGACGTCGGTCGCACCTCCGACGTTAGCTTTAAGACTACATGTAAAATTAGATACATAAGAGCGAGCGTTCCCCTTTAAAGATTCCAAAACTCCTAAAAATCCTTCATAACAATGAATCCCTAACACCACGTACATCTGACTGAAATCCATCAACATAACCTAAAATCCAAAATCTGTCAAAATCCTAAAATAGCCAAAAATGGCCCAAACTCGAAGATTGAAATATCATTGGACTCGTGAGCGAAAATCATGAAACTAACCTAAAAATTTGTAGGTTATGTTCTCAATTCGCGTTTGTTTAGACTTTACCAAAATTTCGATTTTTGGTAATTTTCAAAAGTACTTAGAATATTTTCAAACATATGATCGGTCGACAAATGATGTCAACTAATCATATGACATATAAAATTTACATCGAAACGCCTTGCAAGAGCAAGCGCTCGAAAATATTCTAAGTCCCAATTTATTTAAATAAATAAATAGGTACGCCAATGGTTACCACTTAATTTTCGAGTCCTGCACCACTGGGAACGAAAACTGCTGACTCTAGTGCGGCGGCCATCGCGCTGTTTACGACGAAGACCGGCACAAAGAGGACACGGTCCCCTTTTGCGAAGTCAGCATTTTTCGAACGAACGTTGTTCGTCGACGAACGTTCGATTCTCCCCAGTCCTCTCCGGGGACCCGAGTGGGTCAGTCGAGTTTTCGTCAATCTTCCAAGTCCAGACTATTTAGACATAGTCTTTCCAAATCCAGATTGTTTAGACACAATCTTTCCAAATCCATACTGTTTAGACACAGTCCCTAATACCATTCAGTAATATCGTATTCTTATTCGTTTAATTCAAATATTACTTCGTTTATTCAATTAAACATTTTTATTGCGTTTCATATTTCGTACTTAGTACGTATTTCGATTTCGTTAATAATAAGCATCTTTACCTTTGTATTCTTTTACGTTATTAATATACTTTGTTTTACCAGAGTCAATCTAAATCCCAATTATTATTTCCTTGCTCCTAACTTCGTAGTTTGAAGTGACACGTTGTTAGTTAGAGATAGAGTTCTCACTGGAAAGTTCGCGAATAGTATTCCTTATTCAATTTCCTGTTACGTGTTCGCGTACGTGCGTGATAGTGATAGACTTGCTCGCATATCAAGCTCCGCAGCATCCACGTCCGTTTTCTCGAATCAAAATATCGTCAACCACGCGGACGATATTCGCGAGATAAATTCACGGGATCGCACAGCGTCCACGCCCGTTTTCGCTAGTTAAAATATCGTCAGTCACGCGGACGATATTCGTGAGTTAGATTCACGGTATCGTACAGCGTCCACGCCCGTTTCCTCAACGAGCGCATCCGTCTACAATACCGTAGCAGCCAGCTGTCAATCATTGGAGGTGTTACGTCGTCCGATGTACGACGTTGGCCTTGTACACACACTATGTATACAAGGTCTGATCTGCATAAGATCCATACACCGTCCCCTAGACATAAGAGCATAGTATTAAGATTTCATTATTCTATTGTTCTAATCCTTATCTCCGTCTCTACCCATCACCATAACTTCTCCTTGATCAACACCTTACCTCAGTTTCAACCCATCACCACGACACATAATGCAATAAAGTATTGCATCACTCTGGAAGCATCTAGAAGCTTCTAGAAACGTCGAGAAGTCCAAAGACTGCTGCATCAGCAGTCCCACGCTCGTAGAGGGCAATAGGACAGCCACGAGACTGCACCGTCAGCAGAAATGCACGTGCAGTCCCCAGGAGCGAAGAAGGACAGCCACGAGACTGCAGCGTCAGCAGAAATGCACGTGCAGTCCCCGGGAGCGAAGACGCTGCTGCGTCAGCGGTTCTCCCACTCCGACGACTGAAGAACAAAGAGACTGCAGCGTCAGCTATCCCCACTCCGACCGAAGGAGGCAAGGCAGAGCGGACGCTTGCATCAGTCCGCCTTCAGACAGCGACTCGAACGGTCCGCTCCAAGCGAGCGACTCGCACGGACGTGCCAGTCCGGCTTCGTCCGGCTTCAAGAGCAGACGTGTTCAGTCTAGCTCCGCGAAAGTGAAGTGTGTCGATCCTTCACTCCTAATTCCAATTCCAATTCCAACTCTAACTCAACTCAACTCAACTCATACATTATTCCTACAACATATTACTATATCCATTATTCATTAATCCAATTACTACACCTATTATAATACTACTTACATATTGTATACCAGTGTACTTACCAGTTCTTATTTAATATATCGTTGTTATACCAGTGCTTCGATCTTGTTATTCTTGTGTTAGTTCAACACCATCTTCCAATTCAGTTCTTGCATCGAATATATTAAACTCGTGACATATCCGGACTTGGTCTAAAGTGCGCAGTGGAAACGCTGAGCCGCCAATAAGGAATTTGAAGCGAGTCATAGAGAAGTTCTCGTGCCACGTCTAGAATTGGTCTAAAGTGCGCAGTGGAAACGCTGAGCCGCCACTATAGACGTGAAGCGAGTTAACTACCAAAAAGGTTAATAACAAGTGGAAGTTCATTTTCATTATATTATTAATATTCCATCATTACTATTCCTTACCCATGCGACGCCCACGTCGAGCGGGACGCAAGTATCAACTTGCTAAATTGAGACGCGCGTTGAGAAATAAAGCGGTGCTCGATCAAATCATTGCCACTACCGAGTGGACAGAACTTCTGGGAACCACCGAGCACATTCCGTGTGACGCGTCCGATTACGTTTCTGTATACGGTTGCCCTTGCAACCCTCCTAAAGAGGTCAACCACGCGGACCTCTCGCGAGCTCCGACGCCAGTTCTACATCCGGTCGATTGTCCAGAGGTGATCGACATAGCCGACGACGACGACAGCCGAGACACGATCATCGTTCCCAGGGTCCGTTGCCGAATCATCCGTGACGTTCCTCTGCCAGCTCATCAACGTGTCGTCTTGCGGCCAGCATCCAAGGCCACTAACGTCGTCCCGAACCGAGCAGCAGCAACTCTGCCAGATCTTCCCCACCTCGAGGACATCTGTATAGAAGATCCGATGTACGACACCTACTGTCAGTACCGCCAGTTCCTGCTGCAACAATATTATTAGGCGTTAATACAACATTGCGGTGAGTCGTATAATATCTTGTATAATTGTTGAATCCTGTAAACAACGGACCCTGGGAACGATGATCGTGTCTCGGCTGTCGTCGTCGTCGGCTATGTCGATCACCTCTGGACAATCGACCGGATGTAGAACTGGCGTCGGAGCTCGCGAGAGGTCCGCGTGGTTGACCTCTTTAGGAGGGTTGCAAGGGCAACCGTATACAGAAACGTAATCGGACGCGTCACACGGAATGTGCTCGGTGGTTCCCAGAAGTTCTGTCCACTCGGTAGTGGCAATGATTTGATCGAGCACCGCTTTATTTCTCAACGCGCGTCTCAATTTAGCAAGTTGATACTTGCGTCCCGCTCGACGTGGGCGTCGCATGGGTAAGGAATAGTAATGATGGAATATTAATAATATAATGAAAATGAACTTCCACTTGTTATTAACCTTTTTGGTAGTTAACTCGCTTCACGTCTATAGTGGCGGCTCAGCGTTTCCACTGCGCACTTTAGACCAATTCTAGACGTGGCACGAGAACTTCTCTATGACTCGCTTCAAATTCCTTATTGGCGGCTCAGCGTTTCCACTGCGCACTTTAGACCAAGTCCGGATATGTCACGAGTTTAATATATTCGATGCAAGAACTGAATTGGAAGATGGTGTTGAACTAACACAAGAATAACAAGATCGAAGCACTGGTATAACAACGATATATTAAATAAGAACTGGTAAGTACACTGGTATACAATATGTAAGTAGTATTATAATAGGAGTAGTAATTGGATTAATGAATAATGGATATAGTAATATGTTGTAGGAATAATGTATGAGTTGAGTTGAGTTGAGTTAGAGTTGGAATTGGAATTGGAATTAGGAGTGAAGGATCGACACACTTCACTTTCGCGGAGCTAGACTGAACACGTCTGCTCTTGAAGCCGGACGAAGCCGGACTGGCACGTCCGTGCGAGTCGCTCGCTTGGAGCGGACCGTTCGAGTCGCTGTCTGAAGGCGGACTGATGCAAGCGTCCGCTCTGCCTTGCCTCCTTCGTTCGGAGTGGGGATAGCTGACGCTGCAGTCTCTTTGTTCTTCAGTCGTCGGAGTGGGAGAACCGCTGACGCAGCAGCGTCTTCGCTCCGGGGACTGCATGTGCATTTCTGCTGACGCTGCAGTCTCGTGGCTGTCCTATTCCCCTCTACGAGCGTGGGACTGCTGATGCAGCAGTCTTTGGACTTCTCGACGTTTCTAGAAGCTTCTAGATGCTTCCAGAGTGATGCAATACTTTATTGCATTATGTGTCGTGGTGATGGGTTGAAACTGAGGTAAGGTGTTGATCAAGGAGAAGTTATGGTGATGGGTAGAGACGGAGATAAGGATTAGAACAATAGAATAATGAGATCTTAATACTATGCTCTTATGTCTAGGGGACGGTGTATGGATCTTATGCAGATCAGACCTTATATACATAGTGTGTGTACAAGGCCAACGTCGTACATCGGACGACGTAACACCTGCTGCAACAATATTATTAGGCGTTAATACAACATTGCGGTGAGTCGTATAATATCTTGTATAATTGTTGAATCCTGTAAACTCACCGTTCTCGTTGCATCCTCTCGCGCGCGATTCTTGTCGGGACACTCCTTGTAACCGCGTCAGACGTTCTCTTCTTGACTGCATCCATAGCAATATCGGTTGTCCTAGTGCATATGACAGCCCGCGGCTGTCTCGGCACGAAAGACCACTCCTCAATTACTTGTCATATATCCACCGTCCGTCTGTCACTGTTCTTGAGTGCCACCCTTTTCTCTCTCTTGGTACCTGTAACAAAAACACAGTGACGGACGTGACAAATTTGGCGCAGTCGGTAGGACAACGAAGTGGTCGCCGATATTTGCATTAATAAGCCCCGACGCGTGTCAGTACGAAGTTCACATTTCTTAAATCCCATTCATATCTTTCAAAATGTCTCGCCCAATCACGCGATCTCAAAAGGATCTCCGAGCAGATCCTAACGCAGACCTTCCTCCAATGACCGAGGAAGAGCTACTCCTTTATGCGCAAGACCTCGCCCGTAGAGAGCAATATCTCAAAGAGGAAACTGATTTTATTGCCAAATTGCGTCTCAAATATGAAGAAGACGCACAAAACCAAAAGAATATGCTCGACGAAATACGAAAAGAGCTTCATAACATCCAAATCACGAGTCAAAGCCTACGTCAACAATCGCCTACACCAGGCCCTAGTAACGTCTCTAATATGCGGGAACTTTCACCGCCAGAGCCACGCGAAATCCCACAGTATGAACCTACTGGAAATTTCGCTCTAAAACAAGCCGCCGAGCTTGTCCCTAGATTCGACGGAACTTCGTCTTCCGTCCTACAATTCATACGTGCATGCAAACGCGCGCGTGACACCGTACCGGCCACTGCAGAGCGTGCCCTCACGAAATTGCTCTGCAATAAACTCCACGATCGTGCTTATGCCGCTATAGAAGGCCAGCACATATTCACAATTTCTGCACTATGCGAGAAATTACGAACAGTACTGGGCCCATACAAATTCGTGGACCAGTACCGTGGCGATCTCGCGAGTGTACTCCAAGCTCCAAACGAGCACATCCTAGACTTCATCAATCGCGTTAAAGACCTTCGAACCGCGATTCAAGATGCCACAGATATTGGCCTTGATTACGAAGAACTAGATCGCTTCGTAGTAGATTGTTTTCTACGAGGTCTCCTTCCCCAGCTGCGTGCCGAAGTGCTTCATTGCCCTTCGCGAAATACTGCCACTGTTTTCGAAGCAGCCATCTCTGCTTACAGGCAGTATGAGTCAGACCAGACTCGTCGACGAGAACTGATCCGCGAAGAAAAACGAGTTAGCTTCTCTGATAACCGGCCGTATCGCCAGCGTTCCACGTACGAGTCCGCTCGTGATATCCCAGAACGAACTCAAGAACGCCGCGATAACAGACCGGACTCGTCTCAGCAGTCCTCAAGAAACTCAAACCGGGACTCTTATCGCTCCCCGACGCCGCAACGGCGATGGGAAAATAATCCTCGCGACCAAAACACGTACCGCGATGGTCGCACAGATCGCCCCTCAAGCCCTAACAAGTTTTGCAACTACTGCAAAGTCCCCGGGCACGATATTCACGAGTGCCGTAAGCGCGCTTTTAATAATAATAGGAGGTCGGGAAACGAGTCCGGCCTCCCGACCGAAGCCAACCCCAGGCGGGAGGCCGCATCTTCAACTCAAACTACAGCCCGCACCCAAACAGCTATCCGGACGAACGACCAGTCCGACGATTCGTCTCAGCAGTAAATCTTGCTGCAGACTCACCAATTCCGCGCGTAAAAATCTCCGCCCCTCAATTACAAAAGAAGTGTGAATTTTTGTTGGACACGGGTTCGGAGATCAATTTAATTCGTGCGTCAAGTCTAGAACCAAATCTACCTATAGATCATACGAACACTATAGAAGTCCAAGGAATAACCGAGGGATCCATTCCAACTCTCGGTCAAATTAAAATACACTTACAGGGTCAAAACCCTATCGAATTTCATGTCTTGGAAGAAAACTTCCCAATTAACATCGACGGAATCCTCGGTTCTCCCTTCTTCAGAACAGGAGCCGAGATCTCCTTTGCGAATGAATACATTACGATAGGAAACATTCGGGTTCCCTTCTCGAACCCTTGCGCGCCCACGGCTGAGCCTCGCGATAAATTGGCAGCAGAGGTTATTTCAATGCCTTCGTCTATGACCAACGATCTCGTTAAAACTCTAGCCGCCAAGCGTGAGGAACATTCGGCAAGGAACGTTCGAGTGTCTTCCTCAAATCCTCGTGCACCCGCGGTCAGACCTTGCAGAGCTCCGGTGACGGAGGTTATTTCAATGCCTCCTCGGGATTCGATCGAGTGCTCCCTAGAGAAAAACGCCGTGAAAAGCCGGCCGGAATCGAAGGAGACTCGAGAGATATCGGAGTACACTGCGAGAAGTCGGATCGTGGAGCATGAGGATCGAGTCCGAACAAAGACTCCTCCGAAATCCGAAGAATTCGTCCTCGAACCTCGTACCGTTGCGTGCATAGCGGTCGACGTCGAAGGACCTAAACAGGGATATATCCGCCGTGTTAATGTAGCGCCGGATGTATTCCTGGGTGACTGCGTCGTCACCAATCGTAAAGGCAAAGCGAGCCTCCGGTGTTTTAACACCTCGTCGGAAAGAGTTTCATTTCGATTGCCCCCATTGGAGATGGAAGAAATCGAGTCGTACTCTTCCGACCTTTCTAATTCCGGTAACCATCCCGACGCATTCGGTAACCATCCCGACCTTTGCAATTCCGGTAACCATCCCGACCTTTCTAATTCCGGGAACCATCCCGACGTATTCGGTAACCATCCCGACCTTTCCAATTCCGGGTACCATCCCGACGTATTCGGTAACCATCCCGACCTTTCTAATTCCGGGTATCATCCCGACGCATTCGGTAACCATCCCGACCTTTCTAATTCCGGGTACCATCCCGACGCATTCGGTAACCATCCCGACCATACTAACTCCGGTAACCAGCCCGATTCTTATACTAACTCCGGTAACCAGCCCGATCATTATACTAACTCCGGTAACCAGCCCGATAAAACCAAGGTCAGAATGACCTATTCCATCGCAAATTCCCACGAAGCTCGCGTGAAAGAGCTATTAGAAACTATCCCCATGGATCATCTCAGCGGTGACGAAATGAACCATGTTAAATCTTTGTTAGAAAAGCACAATGATCTTTTCCATCTCCAAGGGGATCGTTTGGGGAAAACAAATGCGGTGACTCACAGAATCATCACGACGGATGATATTCCAATCCATGTTAAACAGTATCGCTACCCACCAATCCACAAGGACGAAATCAACAAGCAAATGTCCGAACTCTTACGGAATGACATAGTCGTTCCATCTAACTCACCTTATAATTCCCCCTTGTGGATTGTTCCTAAGAAAGCGGACGCCGAGGGTAACAAAAAATGGCGCATGGTAATCGATTACCGCGCATTAAACGAGAAATCGGTGGCCGACGCGTACCCGCTACCTAGCATTAACGAAATCCTAGATCAGTTAGGCAGCGCCACATACTTCAGTGTGTTTGACTTAGCCAGCGGATTCCATCAAATAGGAATGGAGAAGGAGGATGCCGCGAAGACCGCCTTCTCCACGCCTTTCGGCCACTACGAATTCAACAGAATGCCATTCGGTCTCCGTAATGCTCCGGCTACCTTCCAAAGATTAATGGACACAGTCCCCTGCGGCCTACAAGGCAACGAACTCTTCGTGTACCTCGATGATATCGTGATCTACGCGCGTTCACTAGAAGAACATTATGCCAAATTCAATAAACTAGCCCGCCGACTGCGCGGAGCCAACCTCAAATTACAGCCCTCGAAATGCGGCTTCCTTCATAAGGAAGTGGCATACCTGGGACATCAGATTAGTCAAGACGGCGTCAGACCATGTCCAAAGAAAATTAATGCCGTACAAAATTTCCCACGACCCAAGAACGCGAAAAACGTGCGCGAATTTCTAGGCCTTGCAGGGTACTACCGCAAATTTATTAATGACTTCGCTAAAATCTCCAAACCCCTAACCCAACTCCTCGCCAAAGAGCACAATTTCGAATGGGGTCCAAAACAAGAAAAGGCCTTCGAAGACCTACGACAAGCTCTGTGTGACGAACCGGTCCTTCAATACCCGGATTTCGATAAGCCGTTTAACGTCACCTGCGATGCATCTGGATATGCCATCGGCGCCGTACTAAGCCAAGGCGAAGTAGGCAAGGATCTTCCCGTTGCCTATGCCTCAAGGATCCTGCAGGGCGCCGAGGTGAACTATTCTACAATAGAGAAGGAGTGTTTAGCCATAATATTCGCAGTACAGTATTTTAGACCATATATTTACGGCCGAAAATTTACACTAATCACAGACCATAAACCGCTGGTCTGGATGACGTCGGTAAAAGACCCTACGTCGCGCCTCCTCAGATGGCGCCTAAAACTGGCCGAGTTTGAATATAAAGTCGTCTACAAACCTGGAAAAGCGAATTCTAACGCTGATGCCCTCTCCCGAAACCCAGTTACGTTGCCCCTCTCATGGAGCACCCCTGGAGGCACATCGCCGCCAAGAGCACCGTTATCAAATCCAGGAACCCCTCTCTTCGATAACCGCCGAAGGAGATGGGCCGACTCGCATCTTATGCCACCGCCTCAGTCAATTCCCCCGAGGAAGAGGAAATCATCGTCAAACTCAACATCTGAACCACCATCGAAAACGCCACCACGCCCTAGGGCGAGTTCAGATGACGACAGCCTTTTGGTATCACCACCCCTAGTACCCGCCTCCAGTCAAGAGGAGTCACCCATAACAGGACTAGAGGACATTTTAACCGCCGTCCCCAGCCTAATTCCCCAACCAACGGGACCAAACTGGCTCGATGAAGAAGAAGAAACCTTACCCTCCGAGGACGAGGAAGAAGATGAGGAGCCAAGACGACAAGGGAGAATAACGTACCTCCGCGACCGACTAATTATGAGGAAAGATAATTTAGTATGTTTCACAACCCTGGATGGTCAACCTATAGACCCAGGAGCCGTAGACCTCCATAGACAAAGGAAACTGTCCGACGGTCGAGATCTGACCTTATTCAAAGCAAAGATAAGTAATTTCGGTAGCAACAAGCTGATACAGATACCCATCAAACCATCCCTGACTCACGAGGTTTCAACTGACGACCTAAAAGAATGTTTCCGGACATTACTTGATGTAGCCAACGAACTCAGACTGCGAACATTTTCAATCTCTAAAACCTATATAGACGACAATTCCATGGAGTACGTCTCGAACCTCCTCATCGCAACATTCGAAGACACCCCCGTACACATATTCTTCTGCGCAAACGAAATCCAGATACCGGCCGAAGATAGATGGAATGATATTATCGCAGAAAATCACGTCTCTGCGTACGCAGGGCACAAAGGAATTACAAAAACCCTGAAGAGAATCCGCGAGAGATATTGGTGGAGCGGTATGAAGATCCAGATAACGAACTACGTTAATAACTGCCTCAGTTGCCAACGTAATAAACTGACCAGGGTAAAAACGCGCCTGCCGATGAGAATAACGGATACACCCGGTAGAGCGTTCGATAAGGTGTCCATGGACATTGTAGGGCCCCTTCCAACAAACAACGACGGAAACACATACATCTTAACCATACAGGATTTATTAACGAAACACTCAACTGCAATCCCTCTTAAATCCGCCGATGCCATCAGCACTGCGGACGCATTTATAAACAATTTTATCTGCCGTTTCGGAACACCTAAAGCCATCCTAACGGATCAAGGAGCGAATTTCACAAGTTCCCTGATGAAGGCCATCGCAAAACGATTCAGAATAACTCGGCTGCAAACAACAGCCTTCCACCCTCAAAGCAACGGGTCAATCGAAAGATCCCACCACGTCTTAGCAGAATACCTGAAGCAATACGTCCACAAAAACAACTGGGACAAATGGGTCGATTTAGCAATGTTTAGTTACAATACAAGTGTCCACGAGGGCACAGATTTCACGCCGCACGAGTTAGTATTCGGCTCTTTGGCGCGAGTCCCATCCGCCGATTCCTACTCCTACGAATGCGAAAACGACTCCTATACCCACTACCTCTCCCAATTGCAAAGAAAGATAACCGAAACCCAGATTCGCGCGCGCGGAAACTTAGTCTCCGCGAAAAGAAAATCCAAATCATACTACGATAGAAGAATTAACCCGGTAGAATTCAAGGTGGGAGAACAAGTATTCCTACTCAAAGAACCCTGCAAGGGCAAATTCGATGCGCAATATACGGGTCCTCACGAAATTTGCGACATCCTAGACTCAAACAATGTAAAAATTAAAGTAGGGAACCATTTTAAGATTGTACATGCAAACAAACTCAAGCGTGCGCCGAATAATCCAACGCAAAACCCGCGTCAGCGAAACGTGACACTCATCTGGACGCAGATAAGAAAAGACAAAAGTGCAAGTGAAAGTGTTAGTGAACAAAGTGATTCCCCACCCGCCCTAAACCCCGAGAAAAGACAGTCGAAAAATGAACATTGCGAATACGACTTGTCGGACATTACAAAACCAGCCCCAGCCCCACGTGCCGACACCGACAACATTTCAGTGCGACCAGTGTTTCGTACAAATACTCGCCGAGAACTGTGCTCCCTGCACGGAGTACCTCCGGACGATGCGTCGCATGAATGAGTGTGTGATCGAGTGTTGAGCGAGAAATTTCTTCCTTGTAAGAAATTTCTTTTCCGCGTTGGGAGGTGTTACGTCGTCCGATGTACGACGTTGGCCTTGTACACACACTATGTATACAAGGTCTGATCTGCATAAGATCCATACACCGTCCCCTAGACATAAGAGCATAGTATTAAGATTTCATTATTCTATTGTTCTAATCCTTATCTCCGTCTCTACCCATCACCATAACTTCTCCTTGATCAACACCTTACCTCAGTTTCAACCCATCACCACGACACATAATGCAATAAAGTATTGCATCACTCTGGAAGCATCTAGAAGCTTCTAGAAACGTCGAGAAGTCCAAAGACTGCTGCATCAGCAGTCCCACGCTCGTAGAGGGCAATAGGACAGCCACGAGACTGCACCGTCAGCAGAAATGCACGTGCAGTCCCCGGGAGCGAAGAAGGACAGCCACGAGACTGCAGCGTCAGCAGAAATGCACGTGCAGTCCCCGGGAGCGAAGACGCTGCTGCGTCAGCGGTTCTCCCACTCCGACGACTGAAGAACAAAGAGACTGCAGCGTCAGCTATCCCCACTCCGACCGAAGGAGGCAAGGCAGAGCGGACGCTTGCATCAGTCCGCCTTCAGACAGCGACTCGAACGGTCCGCTCCAAGCGAGCGACTCGCACGGACGTGCCAGTCCGGCTTCGTCCGGCTTCAAGAGCAGACGTGTTCAGTCTAGCTCCGCGAAAGTGAAGTGTGTCGATCCTTCACTCCTAATTCCAATTCCAATTCCAACTCTAACTCAACTCAACTCAACTCATACATTATTCCTACAACATATTACTATATCCATTATTCATTAATCCAATTACTACTCCTATTATAATACTACTTACATATTGTATACCAGTGTACTTACCAGTTCTTATTTAATATATCGTTGTTATACCAGTGCTTCGATCTTGTTATTCTTGTGTTAGTTCAACACCATCTTCCAATTCAGTTCTTGCATCGAATATATTAAACTCGTGACATATCCGGACTTGGTCTAAAGTGCGCAGTGGAAACGCTGAGCCGCCAATAAGGAATTTGAAGCGAGTCATAGAGAAGTTCTCGTGCCACGTCTAGAATTGGTCTAAAGTGCGCAGTGGAAACGCTGAGCCGCCACTATAGACGTGAAGCGAGTTAACTACCAAAAAGGTTAATAACAAGTGGAAGTTCATTTTCATTATATTATTAATATTCCATCATTACTATTCCTTACCCATGCGACGCCCACGTCGAGCGGGACGCAAGTATCAACTTGCTAAATTGAGACGCGCGTTGAGAAATAAAGCGGTGCTCGATCAAATCATTGCCACTACCGAGTGGACAGAACTTCTGGGAACCACCGAGCACATTCCGTGTGACGCGTCCGATTACGTTTCTGTATACGGTTGCCCTTGCAACCCTCCTAAAGAGGTCAACCACGCGGACCTCTCGCGAGCTCCGACGGCAGTTCTACATCCGGTCGATTGTCCAGAGGTGATCGACATAGCCGACGACGACGACAGCCGAGACACGATCATCGTTCCCAGGGTCCGTTGCCGAATCATCCGTGACGTTCCTCTGCCAGCTCATCAACGTGTCGTCTTGCGGCCAGCATCCAAGGCCACTAACGTCGTCCCGAACCGAGCAGCAGCAACTCTGCCAGATCTTCCCCACCTCGAGGACATCTGTATAGAAGATCCGATGTACGACACCTACTGTCAGTACCGCCAGTTCCTGCTGCAACAATATTATTAGGCGTTAATACAACATTGCGGTGAGTCGTATAATATCTTGTATAATTGTTGAATCCTGTAAACTCACCGTTCTCGTTGCATCCTCTCGCGCGCGATTCTTGTCGGGACACTCCTTGTAACCGCGTCAGACGTTCTCTTCTTGACTGCATCCATAGCAATATCGGTTGTCCTAGTGCATATGACAGCCCGCGGCTGTCTCGGCACGAAAGACCACTCCTCAATTACTTGTCATATATCCACCGTCCGTCTGTCACTGTTCTTGAGTGCCACCCTTTTCTCTCTCTTGGTACCTGTAACAAAAACACAGTGACGGACGTGACAGAGGTCGTTCCTGTCAAATATCGACGTGACAGAGTTTGGCGCAGTCGTCAATCCTTGAAGGTCGTTTCCAGCCATTTGGATCAACCCCTGTCAAGCAGAGCGGACCGTATTCAAGGCCATCAGCGCAACCGTAGCTGTTCATCCGTTGCGAATTCATGTCTCGTGTCAATCGACAAACAAGCGAAGCGTAAAAGTAAGTGGAACATATTACCGCGTATGTTTCAGTGTCGCGTGCATCATTCATCTGTGTAAGACTGCATGCAGGTGTCGGCATCGGGTCCTAGTCTGTTGATAAAAAGACCAACACTTTTATTAAATGTCAGTCAGTGGAATAGTAGAGTAGCCGGGCCGCGGTATTCTCTTCTCTTGCTCTTATAGCCCCGCCAGGACGTGACAAATTTGGCGCAGTCGGTAGGACACTCGTTGGTCACCGATGTTAGAGACACCGTCAACACTTTTGTAGGATACGTCATGTGTCCTACCTCTGCCAAAATTTGTTGTGACAAATTTGGCGCAGTCGGTAGGACAGTCGTTGGTCACCGATGTTAGAAGCACGGCATCGAGGAATAAAAATAGAATCAGTGTTAGCACGCGAACCCCTGCGCGTTCCATCATTGTTTGACAATTTAACGCAGTAGACTTAGAGTCCGTGAAAGCATAGTGTCAGTTAAAAGTGCGACGGGCAGTGAAGGAAATGCCCTTTCGCCCACGTTACATACTCAAATTATTTTTCGCGATGTTCGTACTCAGTACAAATTCATCGAGAGTTTTAGTGAACGTTAAAGTGCGACGGGCGGTTTAGAAAACGCCCCTTCGCCCACGTTATATAGTCGGATTATTTTTCGCGAATTTCATACTTAGAAATTTTCAAGCGACGCAATCATGGAAACGCGTAGCGAGGCTAGAAAGAAGGTTCCTCCTACGGAAGAGGAATTAATTGAATTCCAGAAAGATTTAGCTCGTAGAGAAGCAGCTCTCATTAATCAAACCGCCGCGTTGACTCAACTCAAATTGCAATACGAAACAGAAACGCGTGAGCAAAGAGTAACGTACGAGGATATACGCCGCGAGATAGCAGAAATCCGATCGGCCAGAGATTCTCAATCAATTCCAGCTAGCCCAGTCGTTGCGCCCCGCGAACCCATAATGCACGATTCTTCGAATTTCACCGTTAAACAAGCGGTTGAACTTGTGCCTACCTTTGACGGCACCTCCATAACCGTGCTACAATTCGTTCGCGCGTGCAAGCGAGCCTTGGAAGCTGTTCCAGCCACAGCTGAGCGTACCCTCACTAGATTAATATGCAATAAGCTTAGAGGACAGGCATACGCCGCGATTGAAGACGTAAATATTAACACAATCTCTGAATTGTGCAACCGCCTGAAAGATGTACTAGGCCCATATAAATTCATCGATCAGTATCGCGGGGAATTAGCTTCGATACACCAGGGACAGTCCGAGCACGTGTTGAATTATATTACGCGAGTAAAGGACCTTAGAACGGCGATCATAGATTCAGGCCGCGGGGTCCCCAATCTAGACGAGATTGATAAATTCACAGTTGATTGTTTCATGCGTGGTCTTATCCCAGCGCTTCGAGCCGAGGTCAGGCTCTGCGCGTCACTCGAATTACAGAAAATATTCGATGAAGCAGTAACCGCGTACAAACAGTACGAGCTTGACCGTGTTCGTTATCGCGACGACGGACGCCGCGTTGCATTCTCCGACTCTCGTAATCGCACACCAGAGCGATCAAGCAACTCTCCTTATGATAGGAATGCGCCAGAGCAGCGCAATAGATCTTCGGAAAGGAAAGATCAACGACCTTCCTTTTCACCTCGTGAATCCTGGCGAGACAGGAAACCCGATAACAGAGACGCGTATCGCTCTCCTCCTCCGCGACGTCACGAACCGTCGCAATCAAATCAGCGCGAAACGTATAAACGCGAAGATCGCGCTTCCCAGTCCCCAGGTCGCGATCGCTTTCCTACGGAGAATCAGAAGTATTGTAAATATTGTAAGCGCACGGGACATGACATACACGAATGTCGCCGCCGCGAATATTACAGTAGAAATGAGTCGGGAAACGAATCAAGCCTCCCGACAAACGCGACCAAAGGACGGGAGGCATCCCAAGAGAATCGCCAAAAGGCAACACAGCTGGCCGTCATCAGCGACGACCAGCAGTAGATGAAATTCGAGTAGATAGGAGAGATAACCCGGACGGTCAGCAGAATGAACGACCATCCGCGAAATTAGTCTCGGCAATAAATCTCGCGCCGGACTCCCCTATCCCTCGAATAAAAGCAAAATCGTCACTCTTCTCAAAAGAGTGTGAGTTCCTCTTGGACACCGGGTCCGAGGTCAACTTAATCCGAGCGTCTGGTATCAAATCTGACGTTCATCTAAAAACTGACAGCGTCATACACGTCCATGGCGTGACAGAAGGAGAAATTGCGACCCTCGGTTATATCAATGCGGAGCTAGCAAATTCCATTAAAGTCACGCTACACGTTCTGCCTGACAGTTTTCCAATTAATATAGATGGTATCTTAGGCTCCCCCTTCTTCAGAGAGGGAGCAGAGATATCATTTGCGAAGGAATGCGTAGAGTATAAAAACCTACGTTGTTACGTCGTCCGATGTACGACGTTGGCCTTGTACACACACTATGTATACAAGGTCTGATCTGCATAAGATCCACACACCGTCCCCTAGACATAAGAGCATAGTATTAAGATCTCATTATTCTATTGTTCTAATCCTTATCTCCGTCTCTACCCATCACCATAACTTCACCTTGATCAACACCTTACCTCAGTTTCAACCCATCACCACGACACATAATGCAATAAAGTATTGCATCACTCTGGAAGCATCTAGAAGCTTCTAGAAACGTCGAGAAATCCAAAGACTGCTGCATCAGCAGTCCCACGCTCGTAGAGGGCAATAGGACAGCCACGAGACTGCAGCGTCAGCAGAAATGCACGTGCAGTCCCCGGGAGCGAAGACGCTGCTGCGTCAGCGGTTCTCCCACTTCGACAACTGAAGAACAAAGAGACTGCAGCGTCAGCTATCCCCACTCCGACCGAAGGAGGCAAGGCAGAGCGGACGCTTGCATCAGTCCGCCTTCAGCCAGCGACTCGCACGGACATGCCAGTCCGGCTCCAAGAGCAGACGTGTTCAGTCTAGCTCCGCGAAAGTGAAGTGTGTCGATCCTTCACTCCTAATTCCAATTCCAATTCCAACTCTAACTCAACTCAACTCAAGTCCTAATTCTCATACATTATTCCTATAACATATTACAATATCCATTATTCATTAATCCAATTACTACTCCTATTATAATACTACTTACATATTGTATACCAGTGTACTTACCAGTTCTTATTTAATATATCGTTGTTATACCAGTGCTTCGATCTTGTTATTCTTGTGTTAGTTCAACACCATCTTCCAATTCAGTTCTTGCATCGAATATATTAAACTCGTGACATATCCGGACTTGGTCTAAAGTGCGCAGTGGAAACGCTGAGCCGCCAATAAGGAATTTGAAGCGAGTCATAGAGAAGTTCTCGTGCCACGTCTAGAATTGGTCTAAAGTGCGCAGTGGAAACGCTGAGCCGCCACTATAGACGTGAAGCGAGTTAACTACCAAAAAGGTTAATAACAAGTGGAAGTTCATTTTCATTATATTATTAATATTCCATCATTACTATTCCTTACCCATGCGACGCCCACGTCGAGCGGGACGCAAGTATCAACTTGCTAAATTGAGACGCGCGTTGAGAAATAAAGCGGTGCTCGATCAAATCATTGCCACTACCGAGTGGACAGAACTTCTGGGAACCACCGAGCACATTCCGTGTGACGCGTCCGATTACGTTTCTGTATACGGTTGCCCTTGCAACCCTCCTAAAGAGGTCAACCACGCGGACCTCTCGCGAGCTCCGACGCCAGTTCTACATCCGGTCGATTGTCCAGAGGTGATCGACATAGCCGACGACGACGACAGCCGAGACACGATCATCGTTCCCAGGGTCCGTTGCCGAATCATCCGTGACGTTCCTCTGCCAGCTCATCAACGTGTCGTCTTGCGGCCAGCATCCAAGGCCACTAACGTCGTCCCGAACCGAGCAGCAGCAACTCTGCCAGATCTTCCCCACCTCGAGGACATCTGTATAGAAGATCCGATGTACGACACCTACTGTCAGTACCGCCAGTTCCTGCTGCAACAATATTATTAGGCGTTAATACAACATTGCGGTGAGTCGTATAATATCTTGTATAATTGTTGAATCCTGTAAACTCACCGTTCTCGTTGCATCCTCTCGCGCGCGATTCTTGTCGGGACACTCCTTGTAACCGCGTCAGACGTTCTCTTCTTGACTGCATCCATAGCAATATCGGTTGTCCTAGTGCATATGACAGCCCGCGGCTGTCTCGGCACGAAAGACCACTCCTCAATTACTTGTCATATATCCACCGTCCGTCTGTCACTGTTCTTGAGTGCCACCCTTTTCTCTCTCTTGGTACCTGTAACAAAAACACAGTGACGGACGTGACAGAGGTCGTTCCTGTCAAATATCGACGTGACAGAGTTTGGCGCAGTCGTCAATCCTTGAAGGTCGTTTCCAGCCATTTGGATCAACCCCTGTCAAGCAGAGCGGACCGTATTCAAGGCCATCAGCGCAACCGTAGCTGTTCATCCGTTGCGAATTCATGTCTCGTGTCAATCGACAAACAAGCGAAGCGTAAAAGTAAGTGGAACATATTACCGCGTATGTTTCAGTGTCGCGTGCATCATTCATCTGTGTAAGACTGCATGCAGGTGTCGGCATCGGGTCCTAGTCTGTTGATAAAAAGACCAACACTTTTATTAAATGTCAGTCAGTGGAATAGTAGAGTAGCCGGGCCGCGGTATTCTCTTCTCTTGCTCTTATAGCCCCGCCAGGACGTGACAAATTTGGCGCAGTCGGTAGGACACTCGTTGGTCACCGATGTTAGAGACACCGTCAACACTTTTGTAGGATACGTCATGTGTCCTACCTCTGCCAAAATTTGTTGTGACAAATTTGGCGCAGTCGGTAGGACAGTCGTTGGTCACCGATGTTAGAAGCACGGCATCGAGGAATAAAAATAGAATCAGTGTTAGCACGCGAACCCCTGCGCGTTCCATCATTGTTTGACAATTTAACGCAGTAGACTTAGAGTCCGTGAAAGCATAGTGTCAGTTAAAAGTGCGACGGGCAGTGAAGGAAATGCCCTTTCGCCCACGTTACATACTCAAATTATTTTTCGCGATGTTCGTACTCAGTACAAATTCATCGAGAGTTTTAGTGAACGTTAAAGTGCGACGGGCGGTTTAGAAAACGCCCCTTCGCCCACGTTATATAGTCGGATTATTTTTCGCGAATTTCATACTTAGAAATTTTCAAGCGACGCAATCATGGAAACGCGTAGCGAGGCTAGAAAGAAGGTTCCTCCTACGGAAGAGGAATTAATTGAATTCCAGAAAGATTTAGCTCGTAGAGAAGCAGCTCTCATTAATCAAACCGCCGCGTTGACTCAACTCAAATTGCAATACGAAACAGAAACGCGTGAGCAAAGAGTAACGTACGAGGATATACGCCGCGAGATAGCAGAAATCCGATCGGCCAGAGATTCTCAATCAATTCCAGCTAGCCCAGTCGTTGCGCCCCGCGAACCCATAATGCACGATTCTTCGAATTTCACCGTTAAACAAGCGGTTGAACTTGTGCCTACCTTTGACGGCACCTCCATAACCGTGCTACAATTCGTTCGCGCGTGCAAGCGAGCCTTGGAAGCTGTTCCAGCCACAGCTGAGCGTACCCTCACTAGATTAATATGCAATAAGCTTAGAGGACAGGCATACGCCGCGATTGAAGACGTAAATATTAACACAATCTCTGAATTGTGCAACCGCCTGAAAGATGTACTAGGCCCATATAAATTCATCGATCAGTATCGCGGGGAATTAGCTTCGATACACCAGGGACAGTCCGAGCACGTGTTGAATTATATTACGCGAGTAAAGGACCTTAGAACGGCGATCATAGATTCAGGCCGCGGGGTCCCCAATCTAGACGAGATTGATAAATTCACAGTTGATTGTTTCATGCGTGGTCTTATCCCAGCGCTTCGAGCCGAGGTCAGGCTCTGCGCGTCACTCGAATTACAGAAAATATTCGATGAAGCAGTAACCGCGTACAAACAGTACGAGCTTGACCGTGTTCGTTATCGCGACGACGGACGCCGCGTTGCATTCTCCGACTCTCGTAATCGCACACCAGAGCGATCAAGCAACTCTCCTTATGATAGGAATGCGCCAGAGCAGCGCAATAGATCTTCGGAAAGGAAAGATCAACGACCTTCCTTTTCACCTCGTGAATCCTGGCGAGACAGGAAACCCGATAACAGAGACGCGTATCGCTCTCCTCCTCCGCGACGTCACGAACCGTCGCAATCAAATCAGCGCGAAACGTATAAACGCGAAGATCGCGCTTCCCAGTCCCCAGGTCGCGATCGCTTTCCTACGGAGAATCAGAAGTATTGTAAATATTGTAAGCGCACGGGACATGACATACACGAATGTCGCCGCCGCGAATATTACAGTAGAAATGAGTCGGGAAACGAATCAAGCCTCCCGACAAACGCGACCAAAGGACGGGAGGCATCCCAAGAGAATCGCCAAAAGGCAACACAGCTGGCCGTCATCAGCGACGACCAGCAGTAGATGAAATTCGAGTAGATAGGAGAGATAACCCGGACGGTCAGCAGAATGAACGACCATCCGCGAAATTAGTCTCGGCAATAAATCTCGCGCCGGACTCCCCTATCCCTCGAATAAAAGCAAAATCGTCACTCTTCTCAAAAGAGTGTGAGTTCCTCTTGGACACCGGGTCCGAGGTCAACTTAATCCGAGCGTCTGGTATCAAATCTGACGTTCATCTAAAAACTGACAGCGTCATACACGTCCATGGCGTGACAGAAGGAGAAATTGCGACCCTCGGTTATATCAATGCGGAGCTAGCAAATTCCATTAAAGTCACGCTACACGTTCTGCCTGACAGTTTTCCAATTAATATAGATGGTATCTTAGGCTCCCCCTTCTTCAGAGAGGGAGCAGAGATATCATTTGCGAAGGAATGCGTAGAGTATAAAAACCTACGTTGTTACGTCGTCCGATGTACGACGTTGGCCTTGTACACACACTATGTATACAAGGTCTGATCTGCATAAGATCCACACACCGTCCCCTAGACATAAGAGCATAGTATTAAGATCTCATTATTCTATTGTTCTAATCCTTATCTCCGTCTCTACCCATCACCATAACTTCACCTTGATCAACACCTTACCTCAGTTTCAACCCATCACCACGACACATAATGCAATAAAGTATTGCATCACTCTGGAAGCATCTAGAAGCTTCTAGAAACGTCGAGAAATCCAAAGACTGCTGCATCAGCAGTCCCACGCTCGTAGAGGGCAATAGGACAGCCACGAGACTGCAGCGTCAGCAGAAATGCACGTGCAGTCCCCGGGAGCGAAGACGCTGCTGCGTCAGCGGTTCTCCCACTTCGACAACTGAAGAACAAAGAGACTGCAGCGTCAGCTATCCCCACTCCGACCGAAGGAGGCAAGGCAGAGCGGACGCTTGCATCAGTCCGCCTTCAGCCAGCGACTCGCACGGACATGCCAGTCCGGCTCCAAGAGCAGACGTGTTCAGTCTAGCTCCGCGAAAGTGAAGTGTGTCGATCCTTCACTCCTAATTCCAATTCCAATTCCAACTCTAACTCAACTCAACTCAAGTCCTAATTCTCATACATTATTCCTATAACATATTACAATATCCATTATTCATTAATCCAATTACTACTCCTATTATAATACTACTTACATATTGTATACCAGTGTACTTACCAGTTCTTATTTAATATATCGTTGTTATACCAGTGCTTCGATCTTGTTATTCTTGTGTTAGTTCAACACCATCTTCCAATTCAGTTCTTGCATCGAATATATTAAACTCGTGACATATCCGGACTTGGTCTAAAGTGCGCAGTGGAAACGCTGAGCCGCCAATAAGGAATTTGAAGCGAGTCATAGAGAAGTTCTCGTGCCACGTCTAGAATTGGTCTAAAGTGCGCAGTGGAAACGCTGAGCCGCCACTATAGACGTGAAGCGAGTTAACTACCAAAAAGGTTAATAACAAGTGGAAGTTCATTTTCATTATATTATTAATATTCCATCATTACTATTCCTTACCCATGCGACGCCCACGTCGAGCGGGACGCAAGTATCAACTTGCTAAATTGAGACGCGCGTTGAGAAATAAAGCGGTGCTCGATCAAATCATTGCCACTACCGAGTGGACAGAACTTCTGGGAACCACCGAGCACATTCCGTGTGACGCGTCCGATTACGTTTCTGTATACGGTTGCCCTTGCAACCCTCCTAAAGAGGTCAACCACGCGGACCTCTCGCGAGCTCCGACGCCAGTTCTACATCCGGTCGATTGTCCAGAGGTGATCGACATAGCCGACGACGACGACAGCCGAGACACGATCATCGTTCCCAGGGTCCGTTGCCGAATCATCCGTGACGTTCCTCTGCCAGCTCATCAACGTGTCGTCTTGCGGCCAGCATCCAAGGCCACTAACGTCGTCCCGAACCGAGCAGCAGCAACTCTGCCAGATCTTCCCCACCTCGAGGACATCTGTATAGAAGATCCGATGTACGACACCTACTGTCAGTACCGCCAGTTCCTGCTGCAACAATATTATTAGGCGTTAATACAACATTGCGGTGAGTCGTATAATATCTTGTATAATTGTTGAATCCTGTAAACTCACCGTTCTCGTTGCATCCTCTCGCGCGCGATTCTTGTCGGGACACTCCTTGTAACCGCGTCAGACGTTCTCTTCTTGACTGCATCCATAGCAATATCGGTTGTCCTAGTGCATATGACAGCCCGCGGCTGTCTCGGCACGAAAGACCACTCCTCAATTACTTGTCATATATCCACCGTCCGTCTGTCACTGTTCTTGAGTGCCACCCTTTTCTCTCTCTTGGTACCTGTAACAAAAACACAGTGACGGACGTGACAGAGGTCGTTCCTGTCAAATATCGACGTGACAGAGTTTGGCGCAGTCGTCAATCCTTGAAGGTCGTTTCCAGCCATTTGGATCAACCCCTGTCAAGCAGAGCGGACCGTATTCAAGGCCATCAGCGCAACCGTAGCTGTTCATCCGTTGCGAATTCATGTCTCGTGTCAATCGACAAACAAGCGAAGCGTAAAAGTAAGTGGAACATATTACCGCGTATGTTTCAGTGTCGCGTGCATCATTCATCTGTGTAAGACTGCATGCAGGTGTCGGCATCGGGTCCTAGTCTGTTGATAAAAAGACCAACACTTTTATTAAATGTCAGTCAGTGGAATAGTAGAGTAGCCGGGCCGCGGTATTCTCTTCTCTTGCTCTTATAGCCCCGCCAGGACGTGACAAATTTGGCGCAGTCGGTAGGACACTCGTTGGTCACCGATGTTAGAGACACCGTCAACACTTTTGTAGGATACGTCATGTGTCCTACCTCTGCCAAAATTTGTTGTGACAAATTTGGCGCAGTCGGTAGGACAGTCGTTGGTCACCGATGTTAGAAGCACGGCATCGAGGAATAAAAATAGAATCAGTGTTAGCACGCGAACCCCTGCGCGTTCCATCATTGTTTGACAATTTAACGCAGTAGACTTAGAGTCCGTGAAAGCATAGTGTCAGTTAAAAGTGCGACGGGCAGTGAAGGAAATGCCCTTTCGCCCACGTTACATACTCAAATTATTTTTCGCGATGTTCGTACTCAGTACAAATTCATCGAGAGTTTTAGTGAACGTTAAAGTGCGACGGGCGGTTTAGAAAACGCCCCTTCGCCCACGTTATATAGTCGGATTATTTTTCGCGAATTTCATACTTAGAAATTTTCAAGCGACGCAATCATGGAAACGCGTAGCGAGGCTAGAAAGAAGGTTCCTCCTACGGAAGAGGAATTAATTGAATTCCAGAAAGATTTAGCTCGTAGAGAAGCAGCTCTCATTAATCAAACCGCCGCGTTGACTCAACTCAAATTGCAATACGAAACAGAAACGCGTGAGCAAAGAGTAACGTACGAGGATATACGCCGCGAGATAGCAGAAATCCGATCGGCCAGAGATTCTCAATCAATTCCAGCTAGCCCAGTCGTTGCGCCCCGCGAACCCATAATGCACGATTCTTCGAATTTCACCGTTAAACAAGCGGTTGAACTTGTGCCTACCTTTGACGGCACCTCCATAACCGTGCTACAATTCGTTCGCGCGTGCAAGCGAGCCTTGGAAGCTGTTCCAGCCACAGCTGAGCGTACCCTCACTAGATTAATATGCAATAAGCTTAGAGGACAGGCATACGCCGCGATTGAAGACGTAAATATTAACACAATCTCTGAATTGTGCAACCGCCTGAAAGATGTACTAGGCCCATATAAATTCATCGATCAGTATCGCGGGGAATTAGCTTCGATACACCAGGGACAGTCCGAGCACGTGTTGAATTATATTACGCGAGTAAAGGACCTTAGAACGGCGATCATAGATTCAGGCCGCGGGGTCCCCAATCTAGACGAGATTGATAAATTCACAGTTGATTGTTTCATGCGTGGTCTTATCCCAGCGCTTCGAGCCGAGGTCAGGCTCTGCGCGTCACTCGAATTACAGAAAATATTCGATGAAGCAGTAACCGCGTACAAACAGTACGAGCTTGACCGTGTTCGTTATCGCGACGACGGACGCCGCGTTGCATTCTCCGACTCTCGTAATCGCACACCAGAGCGATCAAGCAACTCTCCTTATGATAGGAATGCGCCAGAGCAGCGCAATAGATCTTCGGAAAGGAAAGATCAACGACCTTCCTTTTCACCTCGTGAATCCTGGCGAGACAGGAAACCCGATAACAGAGACGCGTATCGCTCTCCTCCTCCGCGACGTCACGAACCGTCGCAATCAAATCAGCGCGAAACGTATAAACGCGAAGATCGCGCTTCCCAGTCCCCAGGTCGCGATCGCTTTCCTACGGAGAATCAGAAGTATTGTAAATATTGTAAGCGCACGGGACATGACATACACGAATGTCGCCGCCGCGAATATTACAGTAGAAATGAGTCGGGAAACGAATCAAGCCTCCCGACAAACGCGACCAAAGGACGGGAGGCATCCCAAGAGAATCGCCAAAAGGCAACACAGCTGGCCGTCATCAGCGACGACCAGCAGTAGATGAAATTCGAGTAGATAGGAGAGATAACCCGGACGGTCAGCAGAATGAACGACCATCCGCGAAATTAGTCTCGGCAATAAATCTCGCGCCGGACTCCCCTATCCCTCGAATAAAAGCAAAATCGTCACTCTTCTCAAAAGAGTGTGAGTTCCTCTTGGACACCGGGTCCGAGGTCAACTTAATCCGAGCGTCTGGTATCAAATCTGACGTTCATCTAAAAACTGACAGCGTCATACACGTCCATGGCGTGACAGAAGGAGAAATTGCGACCCTCGGTTATATCAATGCGGAGCTAGCAAATTCCATTAAAGTCACGCTACACGTTCTGCCTGACAGTTTTCCAATTAATATAGATGGTATCTTAGGCTCCCCCTTCTTCAGAGAGGGAGCAGAGATATCATTTGCGAAGGAATGCGTAGAGTATAAAAACCTACGTTGTTACGTCGTCCGATGTACGACGTTGGCCTTGTACACACACTATGTATACAAGGTCTGATCTGCATAAGATCCACACACCGTCCCCTAGACATAAGAGCATAGTATTAAGATCTCATTATTCTATTGTTCTAATCCTTATCTCCGTCTCTACCCATCACCATAACTTCACCTTGATCAACACCTTACCTCAGTTTCAACCCATCACCACGACACATAATGCAATAAAGTATTGCATCACTCTGGAAGCATCTAGAAGCTTCTAGAAACGTCGAGAAATCCAAAGACTGCTGCATCAGCAGTCCCACGCTCGTAGAGGGCAATAGGACAGCCACGAGACTGCAGCGTCAGCAGAAATGCACGTGCAGTCCCCGGGAGCGAAGACGCTGCTGCGTCAGCGGTTCTCCCACTTCGACAACTGAAGAACAAAGAGACTGCAGCGTCAGCTATCCCCACTCCGACCGAAGGAGGCAAGACAGAGCGGACGCTTGCATCAGTCCGCCTTCAGCCAGCGACTCGCACGGACATGCCAGTCCGGCTCCAAGAGCAGACGTGTTCAGTCTAGCTCCGCGAAAGTGAAGTGTGTCGATCCTTCACTCCTAATTCCAATTCCAATTCCAACTCTAACTCAACTCAACTCAAGTCCTAATTCTCATACATTATTCCTATAACATATTACAATATCCATTATTCATTAATCCAATTACTACTCCTATTATAATACTACTTACATATTGTATACCAGTGTACTTACCAGTTCTTATTTAATATATCGTTGTTATACCAGTGCTTCGATCTTGTTATTCTTGTGTTAGTTCAACACCATCTTCCAATTCAGTTCTTGCATCGAATATATTAAACTCGTGACATATCCGGACTTGGTCTAAAGTGCGCAGTGGAAACGTTGAGCCGCCAATAAGGAATTTGAAGCGAGTCATAGAGAAGTTCTCGTGCCACGTCTAGAATTGGTCTAAAGTGCGCAGTGGAAACGCTGAGCCGCCACTATAGACGTGAAGCGAGTTAACTACCAAAAAGGTTAATAACAAGTGGAAGTTCATTTTCATTATATTATTAATATTCCATCATTACTATTCCTTACCCATGCGACGCCCACGTCGAGCGGGACGCAAGTATCAACTTGCTAAATTGAGACGCGCGTTGAGAAATAAAGCGGTGCTCGATCAAATCATTGCCACTACCGAGTGGACAGAACTTCTGGGAACCACCGAGCACATTCCGTGTGACGCGTCCGATTACGTTTCTGTATACGGTTGCCCTTGCAACCCTCCTAAAGAGGTCAACCACGCGGACCTCTCGCGAGCTCCGACGCCAGTTCTACATCCGGTCGATTGTCCAGAGGTGATCGACATAGCCGACGACGACGACAGCCGAGACACGATCATCGTTCCCAGGGTCCGTTGCCGAATCATCCGTGACGTTCCTCTGCCAGCTCATCAACGTGTCGTCTTGCGGCCAGCATCCAAGGCCACTAACGTCGTCCCGAACCGAGCAGCAGCAACTCTGCCAGATCTTCCCCACCTCGAGGACATCTGTATAGAAGATCCGATGTACGACACCTACTGTCAGTACCGCCAGTTCCTGCTGCAACAATATTATTAGGCGTTAATACAACATTGCGGTGAGTCGTATAATATCTTGTATAATTGTTGAATCCTGTAAACTCACCGTTCTCGTTGCATCCTCTCGCGCGCGATTCTTGTCGGGACACTCCTTGTAACCGCGTCAGACGTTCTCTTCTTGACTGCATCCATAGCAATATCGGTTGTCCTAGTGCATATGACAGCCCGCGGCTGTCTCGGCACGAAAGACCACTCCTCAATTACTTGTCATATATCCACCGTCCGTCTGTCACTGTTCTTGAGTGCCACCCTTTTCTCTCTCTTGGTACCTGTAACAAAAACACAGTGACGGACGTGACAAATTTGGCGCAGTCGGTAGGACAACGAAGTGGTCGCCGATATTTGCATTAATAAGCCCCGACGCGTGTCAGTGCGAAGTTCACATTTCTTAAATCCCATTCATATCTTTCAAAATGTCTCGCCCAATCACGCGATCTCAAAAGGATCTCCGAGCAGATCCTAACGCAGACCTTCCTCCAATGACCGAGGAAGAGCTACTCCTTTATGCGCAAGACCTCGCCCGTAGAGAGCAATATCTCAAAGAGGAAACTGATTTTATTGCCAAATTGCGTCTCAAATATGAAGAAGACGCACAAAACCAAAAGAATATGCTCGACGAAATACGAAAAGAGCTTCATAACATCCAAATCACGAGTCAAAGCCTACGTCAACAATCGCCTACACCAGGCCCTAGTAACGTCTCTAATATGCGGGAACTTTCACCGCCAGAGCCACGCGAAATCCCACAGTATGAACCTACTGGAAATTTCGCTCTAAAACAAGCCGCCGAGCTTGTCCCTAGATTCGACGGAACTTCGTCTTCCGTCCTACAATTCATACGTGCATGCAAACGCGCGCGTGACACCGTACCGGCCACTGCAGAGCGTGCCCTCACGAAATTGCTCTGCAATAAACTCCACGATCGTGCTTATGCCGCTATAGAAGGCCAGCACATATTCACAATTTCTGCACTATGCGAGAAATTACGAACAGTACTGGGCCCATACAAATTCGTGGACCAGTACCGTGGCGATCTCGCGAGTGTACTCCAAGCTCCAAACGAGCACATCCTAGACTTCATCAATCGCGTTAAAGACCTTCGAACCGCGATTCAAGATGCCACAGATATTGGCCTTGATTACGAAGAACTAGATCGCTTCGTAGTAGATTGTTTTCTACGAGGTCTCCTTCCCCAGCTGCGTGCCGAAGTGCTTCATTGCCCTTCGCGAAATCCTGCCACTGTTTTCGAAGCAGCCATCTCTGCTTACAGGCAGTATGAGTCAGACCAGACTCGTCGACGAGAACTGATCCGCGAAGAAAAACGAGTTAGCTTCTCTGATAACCGGCCGTATCGCCAGCGTTCCACGTACGAGTCCGCTCGTGATATCCCAGAACGAACTCAAGAACGCCGCGATAACAGACCGGACTCGTCTCAGCAGTCCTCAAGAAACTCAAACCGGGACTCTTATCGCTCCCCGACGCCGCAACGGCGATGGGAAAATAATCCTCGCGACCAAAACACGTACCGCGATGGTCGCACAGATCGCCCCTCAAGCCCTAACAAGTTTTGCAACTACTGCAAAGTCCCCGGGCACGATATTCACGAGTGCCGTAAGCGCGCTTTTAATAATAATAGGAGGTCGGGAAACGAGTCCGGCCTCCCGACCGAAGCCAACCCCAGGCGGGAGGCCGCATCTTCAACTCAAACTACAGCCCGCACCCAAACAGCTATCCGGACGAACGACCAGTCCGACGATTCGTCTCAGCAGTAAATCTTGCTGCAGACTCACCAATTCCGCGCGTAAAAATCTCCGCCCCTCAATTACAAAAGAAGTGTGAATTTTTGTTAGACACGGGTTCGGAGATCAATTTAATTCGTGCGTCAAGTCTAGAACCAAATCTACCTATAGATCATACGAACACTATAGAAGTCCAAGGAATAACCGAGGGATCCATTCCAACTCTCGGTCAAATTAAAATACACTTACAGGGTCAAAACCCTATTGAATTTCATGTCTTGGAAGAAAACTTCCCAATTAACATCGACGGAATCCTCGGTTCTCCCTTCTTCAGAACAGGAGCCGAGATCTCCTTTGCGAATGAATACATTACGATAGGAAACATTCGGGTTCCCTTCTCGAACCCTTGCGCGCCCACGGCTGAGCCTCGCGATAAATTGACAGCAGAGGTTATTTCAATGCCTTCGTCTATGACCAACGATCTCGTTAAAACTCCAGCCGCCAAGCGTGAGGAACATTCGGCAAGGAACGTTCGAGTGTCTTCCTCAAATCCTCGTGCACCCGCGGTCAGACCTTGCAGAGCCCCGGTGACGGAGGTTATTTCAATGCCTCCTCGGGATTCGATCGAGTACTCCCTAGAGAAAAACGCCGTGAAAAGCCGGCCGGAATCGAAGGAGACTCGAGAGATATCGGAGTACACTGCGAGAAGTCGGATCGTGGAGCGTGAGGATCGAGTCCGAACAAAGACTCCTCCGAAATCCGAAGAATTCGTCCTCGAACCTCGTACCGTTGCGTGCATAGCGGTCGACGTCGAAGGACCTAAACAGGGATATATCCGCCGTGTTAACGTAGCGCCGGATGTATTCCTGGGTGACTGCGTTGTCACCAATCGTAAAGGCAAAGCGAGCCTCCGGTGTTTTAACACCTCGTCGGAAAGAGTTTCATTTCGATTGCCCCCATTGGAGATGGAAGAAATCGAGTCGTACTCTTCCGACCTTTCTAATTCCGGGTATCATCCCGACGTATTCGGTAACCATCCCGACCTTTCTACTTCCGGGTATCATCCCGACGTATTCGGTAACCATCCCGACCTTTCTAATTCCGGGTACTATCCCGACGCATTCGGTAACCATCCCGACCTTTCTAATTCCGGGAACCATCCCGACGCATTCGGTAACCATCCCGACCTTTCTACTTCCGGGTATCGTCCCGACGCATTCGGTAACCATCCCGACCTTTCTAACTCCGGTAACCAGCCCGATTCTTATACTAACTCCGGTAACCAGCCCGATCATTATACTAACTCCGGTAACCAGCCCGATAAAACCAAGGTCAGAATGACCTATTCCATCGCAAATTCCCACGAAGCTCGCGTGAAAGAGCTATTAGAAACTATCCCCATGGATCATCTCAGCGGCGACGAAATGGACCATGTTAAATCTTTGTTAGAAAAGCACAATGATCTTTTCCATCTCCAAGGGGATCGTTTGGGGAAAACAAATGCGGTGACTCACAGAATCATCACGACGGATGATATTCCAATCCATGTTAAACAGTATCGCTACCCACCAATCCACAAGGACGAAATCAACAAGCAAATGTCCGAACTCTTACGGAATGACATAGTCGTTCCATCTAACTCACCTTATAATTCCCCCTTGTGGATTGTTCCTAAGAAAGCGGACGCCGAGGGTAACAAAAAGTGGCGCATGGTAATCGATTACCGCGCATTAAACGAGAAGTCGGTGGCCGACGCGTACCCGCTACCTAGCATTAACGAAATCCTAGATCAGTTAGGCAGCGCCGCATACTTCAGTGTGTTTGACTTAGCCAGCGGATTCCATCAGATAGGAATGGAGAAGGAGGATGCCGCGAAGACCGCCTTCTCCACGCCTTTCGGCCACTACGAATTCAACAGAATGCCATTCGGTCTCCGTAATGCTCCGGCTACCTTCCAAAGATTAATGGACACAGTCCTCTGCGGCCTACAAGGCAACGAACTCTTCGTGTACCTCGATGATATCGTGATCTACGCGCGTTCATTAGAAGAACATTATGCCAAATTCAATAAACTAGCCCGCCGACTGCGCGGAGCCAACCTCAAATTACAGCCCTCGAAATGCGGCTTCCTTCATAAGGAAGTGGCATACCTGGGACATCAGATCAGTCAAGACGGCGTCAGACCATGTCCAAAGAAAATTAATGCCGTACAAAATTTCCCACGACCTAAGAACGCGAAAAACGTGCGCGAATTTTTAGGCCTTGCAGGGTACTACCGCAAATTTATTAATGACTTCGCTAAAATCTCCAAACCCCTAACCCAACTCCTCGCCAAAGAGCACAATTTCGAATGGGGTCCAAAACAAGAAAAGGCCTTCGAAGACCTACGACAAGCTCTGTGTGACGAACCGGTCCTTCAATACCCGGATTTCGATAAGCCGTTTAACGTCACCTGCGATGCATCTGGATATGCCATCGGCGCCGTACTAAGCCAAGGCGAAGTAGGCAAGGATCGTCCCGTTGCCTATGCCTCAAGGATCCTGCAGGGCGCTGAAGTGAACTATTCTACAATAGAGAAGGAGTGCTTAGCAATAATATTCGCAGTACAGTATTTTAGACCATATATCTACGGCCGAAAATTTACACTAATCACAGACCATAAACCGCTGGTCTGGATGACGTCAGTAAAAGACCCTACGTCGCGCCTCCTCAGATGGCGCCTAAAACTGGCCGAGTTTGAATATAAAGTCGTCTACAAACCGGGAAAAGCGAATTCTAACGCTGATGCCCTCTCCCGAAACCCAGTTACGTTGCCCCTCTCATGGAGCACCCCTGGAGGCACATCGCCGCCAAGAGCACCGTTATCAAATCCAGGAACCCCTCTCTTCGATAACCGCCGAAGGAGATGGGCCGACTCGCATCTTATGCCACCGCCTCAGTCAATTCCCCCGAGGAAGAGGAAATCATCGTCGAACTCAACATCTGAACCACCATCGAAAACGCCACCACGCCCTAGGGCGAGTTCAGATGACGACAGCCTTTTGGTATCACCACCCCTAGTACCCGCCTCCAGTCAAGAGGAGTCACCCATAACAGGACTAGAGGACATTTTAACCGCCGTCCCCAGCCTAATTCCCCAACCAACGGGACCAAACTGGCTCGATGAAGAAGAAGAAACCTTACCCTCCGAGGACGAGGAAGAAGATGAGGAGCCAAGACGACAAGGGAGAATAACGTATCTCCGCGACCGACTAATTATGAGGAAAGATAATTTAGTATGTTTCACAACCCTGGATGGTCAACCTGTAGACCCAGGAGCCGTAGACCTCCATAGACAAAGGAAACTGTCCGACGGTCGAGATCTGACCTTTGTTACGTCACGTCCCACGTCCTAGGCAAAGGAGATGACCCCAGGAGGCGGCACGTGGAATTGATGAGGAAACGGTCTTTTACGCCAAGACAGCCAGACGGGCAGTCATATGCGCTAGGACACCGATAGTCATTTGGAAAATCGGCACCCGCTTGCAGTCAACGCGGATGGCGATACTTATACGTAAACGCAACGAACGCGGTGAGTTGACATGGGGTAAAGATGGATACAAGATACTGATTCTCACCGGTTTGTTGTTACGCCTTAATAATACTGTCGCAGGAGTTGTTTCCTCTGCGCTGCGTAGACCTCGTACTGTGGGTCCTCGATGCAAATATCTTCCAGGCGAGGAAGATTGGGAAGACGCAACGTAATACGTTGACGTGGTGACAGGAACGTGCTGTTGGTGATGACGCAACGAGGACGTGGCAGGATCACTGTGTCCTGGCTGTCGTCGTCGTCAGAGATGTCTATGAGATCGATGATCTCATAGCGGGCAGCTGGTGTAACGTTGACAGGCGTGGAACGCGAGAGATCCGCGTGGTTGATCTCTGTGTTCGGAATCGGACGGCACGGACAACCGTATACCGATACGTAATCTGACGCGTCACACTCGATATTCTCGGTCGTGACGTGTTCGACGCATGAGGAGAGAGGAGCGAAAGGAACTTGGTTTAACAACTCCTTCTCAAGAAATCCTTTATAGGAATTTTGTCTATGTTCTGAATGAAAAAGGGAAAATTGGCCAGGGGTTCCCCGGAGGCGCTGGCCAGCGGTATTCCACCTGTGACTTAAATAAAATGTAGTTATTGAAAAGGTCCGCTCGTTCATTGACACTACCCAAGCGGAGCGGACGAACTGGCCTCCAAGCCGGGTCACTGTGTAACGAACGAGGGCACTGTTAGAACTGTCACTATAGATCTAGCACTGCACGTATTCCTTGTGTGAACTGTCACTTGATGGAGACTTGATCGAACACTTGACCGAGAAAACACTTGACCGATCAAAATGTCGCTTGCAGACGTATTGTCTCGGCGGAGCTGTAAGCTTCTCCCTTTGTGACCGAGTTTCAATACTCAACAAGTGCACGATTGCTAATGGAACAATTGTTCAAAATGTCGCTTGCAGACGTATTGTCTCGGCGGAGCTGTAAGCTTCTCCCTTTGTGACCGAGTTTCAATACTCAACAAGTGCACGATTGCTAATGGAACAATTGTTCAAAATGTCGCTTGCAGACGTATTGTCTCGGCGGAGCTGTAAGCTTCTCCCTTTGTGACCGAGTTTCAATACTCTACAAGTGCACGATAAACGAAGATATAGTTTGAATATCGGAGAGAAATATGTCACTGAATTGATTGAATTGTAAGAGAAGTCACTCGCGAAGTTCTGGTAAAATAAGATATATTATAATAATAACTTGGTTACACTTGGTTACAATTGTATTAATATAAATGTGAATATGAATTAAGTGAATTAATTGCGTAGGAGTTAGTAAATGAATTAGTGTTGGAATAGAGACTGCGTTGAGTCGGAATTGGTATTGAGTTTGAATTAGAATTGGAATTAGATTTGGAATTGGAATTGTAGAACAAACGTCGATGAACGTCGAAGCGCGAATTAGAAGAGCGCAGGTCGACACGTCTGCTCACTTCGCTGGCTTGGGCCAGACTGACTGATGTCGTTGTGTGAGAATGGAGTGAGCGCAGACCGACACGTCCGCTCACTCCGCTGGCTAGCACCAGACTGATGCAAGAGGCAGCTCTGCGTAGCCTCCTTCGCTCGGAGTGGGGGTTGCTGACGCTGCAGTCCCTTTGTCCTCGCTCGTCGGAGTGGTGACGGGTGCAAGACTGCTGACGTTGCAGTCTCTTTGTCCTCGCTCTCGACAGAGTGGTGACGCGTGCAAGACTGCTGACGTTGCGATCTCTTTGTTCTCGAGGTGGCGTTTACTCGAGCGGAGTTGAGGATTTGAACAAGTTGTAAGTGTAGATGAGGGTTTGAACAAGTGAAAGTAAAGTTAGGAGTTCGGAGTGATGGTTGGTTGTAGAACAATTGGGAGAGTCGAGATTTAAGTAGCGATGGGTATTAGAACAAGTTTAGGGAAAAGTCGTGGGTGAAGTAGTGATGGGTTTAAGAGGTATTAGAATTAGAACAAGAGTTTGGTAGCGATGGGTTTAAGAGGTTGTTATGTACTTAATATTTAGTCTTAGCCTAGAATCGAGGTACGGTCCTCGATTCGACCAACGTCGGAGGTCGTCCGACGTAACACCTTATTCAAAGCAAAGATAAGTAATTTCGGTAGCAACAAGCTGATACAGATACCCATCAAACCATCCCTGACTCACGAGGTTTCAACTGACGACCTAAAAGAATGTTTCCGGACATTACTTGATGTAGCCAACGAACTCAGACTGCGAACATTTTCAATCTCTAAAACCTATATAGACGACAATTCCATGGAGTACGTCTCGAACCTCCTCATCGCAACATTCGAAGACACCCCCGTACACATATTCTTCTGCGCAAACGAAATCCAGATACCGGCCGAAGATAGATGGAATGATATTATCGCAGAAAATCACGTCTCTGCGTACGCAGGGCACAAAGGAATTACAAAAACCCTGAAGAGAATCCGCGAAAGATATTGGTGGAGCGGTATGAAGATCCAGATAACGAACTACGTTAATAACTGCCTCAGTTGCCAACGTAATAAACTGACCAGGGTAAAAACGCGCCTGCCGATGAGAATAACGGATACACCCGGTAGAGCGTTCGATAAGGTGTCCATGGACATTGTAGGGCCCCTTCCAACAACCAACGACGGAAACACATACATCTTAACCATACAGGATCTATTAACGAAACACTCAACCGCAATCCCTCTTAAATCCGCCGATGCCATCAGCACTGCGGACGCATTTATAAACAATTTTATCTGCCGTTTCGGAACACCTAAAGCCATCCTAACGGATCAAGGAGCGAATTTCACAAGTTCCCTGATGAAGGCCATCGCAAAACGATTCAGAATAACTCGGCTGCAAACAACAGCCTTCCACCCTCAAAGCAACGGGTCAATCGAGAGATCCCACCACGTCTTAGCAGAGTACCTGAAGCAATACGTCCACAAGAACAACTGGGACAAATGGGTCGATTTGGCAATGTTTAGTTACAATACGAGTGTCCACGAGGGCACAGATTTCACGCCGCACGAGTTAGTATTCGGCTCTTTGGCACGAGTCCCATCCGCCGATTCCTACTCCTACGAATGCGAAAACGACTCCTATACCCACTACCTCTCCCAATTGCAAAGAAAGATAACCGAAACCCAGATTCGCGCGCGCGGAAACTTAGTCTCCGCGAAAAGAAAATCAAAATCATACTACGATAGAAGAATTAACCCGGTAGAATTCAAGGTAGGAGAACGGGTATTCCTACTCAAATAACCCTGCAAGGGCAAATTCGATGCGCAATATACGGGTCCTCACGAAATTTGCGACATCCTAGACTCAAACAATGTAAAAATTAAAGTAGGGAACCATTTTAAGATTGTACATGCAAACAAACTCAAGCGTGCACCGAATAATCTAACACAAACCCCGCGTCAGCGAAACGTGACACTCATCTGGAAGAAGATAAGGAAAGAACCCTGCCCGTTCTCAGTAGCCCCCACCTCCCTGATGAGATACAGGCAACACCAAAGTAATGACGACACTAGCAACTTGACGAAAGACCGTCAGTACGCTACGAACCGTCACGACAGCAGCATCCAAGCGGGACAACCTAACAAGATGTGCAAACAAGGCAAGATCCATAGGACATCAGACCGTAGAGCCAAGAGGTATCTACAGAACTACCTCCAAGTAATCTGTTTCACGGGAACAATCTATATAACCTCCGAGGGAAAACAATTATGCTGCACATGCAGTCTGCCTGCTAAGATAGGAAGAACGGAACGCTTCGATCACGTTAGAATGTACGGCATGTACAACACATGTGAACAATGCAAAGAGAACATCTGTGATGAAAAGCCAGTCTGGGACTGTGCTCCATGCGCTTACCAAATAGCTCGTATGCGATCCAGGACGGATTTCCCTCACAGCCGTAGGCCAATTATCGAAGAATTCAGTTTCGACTCTGAATCCAATTCCGACTCCGACACTGACTTCGACTCTGATTCCGACTCGGAAGACCTCCAAACCAGCGATAGTGACGCCACTTCAGACGAAGATGACTGGACGGTGCCATCAAAGGTACACATAGCTGCAGACATCAGGGACCACAATGCGGATCCCGACCAGGACGGAACAGCCGAACCTAACAATTAAAATATACAGTCAGTTACAGGAAAAGTGCAAGTGAAAGTGTTAGTGAACAAAGTGATTCCCCACCCACCCAAAACCCAACTATGCAAAATGAACAAAGCGAAATAAATTGCATAAAACCAGCCCCAGCCCCACGTGCCGACACCGATAACATTTCAGTGCGACCAGTGTTTCGTACAAATATAGGAAATACTCGCCGAGAACCGTGCTCCCTGCGCGGAGTACCCCCGGACGATGCGTCGCATGAATGAATGTGAGGTCGAGTGTTGAGCGAGAAATTTCTTCCTTGTAAGAAATTTCTTTTCCGCGTTGGGAGGTGTTACGTCGTCCGATGTACGACGTTGGCCTTGTACACACACTATGTATACAAGGTCTGATCTGCATAAGATCCACACACCGTCCCCTAGACATAAGAGCATAGTATTAAGATCTCATTATTCTATTGTTCTAATCCTTATCTCCGTCTCTACCCATCACCATAACTTCACCTTGATCAACACCTTACCTCAGTTTCAACCCATCACCACGACACATAATGCAATAAAGTATTGCATCACTCTGGAAGCATCTAGAAGCTTCTAGAAACGTCGAGAAATCCAAAGACTGCTGCATCAGCAGTCCCACGCTCGTAGAGGGCAATAGGACAGCCACGAGACTGCAGCGTCAGCAGAAATGCACGTGCAGTCCCCGGGAGCGAAGACGCTGCTGCGTCAGCGGTTCTCCCACTTCGACAACTGAAGAACAAAGAGACTGCAGCGTCAGCTATCCCCACTCCGACCGAAGGAGGCAAGGCAGAGCGGACGCTTGCATCAGTCCGCCTTCAGCCAGCGACTCGCACGGACATGCCAGTCCGGCTCCAAGAGCAGACGTGTTCAGTCTAGCTCCGCGAAAGTGAAGTGTGTCGATCCTTCACTCCTAATTCCAATTCCAATTCCAACTCTAACTCAACTCAACTCAAGTCCTAATTCTCATACATTATTCCTATAACATATTACAATATCCATTATTCATTAATCCAATTACTACTCCTATTATAATACTACTTACATATTGTATACCAGTGTACTTACCAGTTCTTATTTAATATATCGTTGTTATACCAGTGCTTCGATCTTGTTATTCTTGTGTTAGTTCAACACCATCTTCCAATTCAGTTCTTGCATCGAATATATTAAACTCGTGACATATCCGGACTTGGTCTAAAGTGCGCAGTGGAAACGCTGAGCCGCCAATAAGGAATTTGAAGCGAGTCATAGAGAAGTTCTCGTGCCACGTCTAGAATTGGTCTAAAGTGCGCAGTGGAAACGCTGAGCCGCCACTATAGACGTGAAGCGAGTTAACTACCAAAAAGGTTAATAACAAGTGGAAGTTCATTTTCATTATATTATTAATATTCCATCATTACTATTCCTTACCCATGCGACGCCCACGTCGAGCGGGACGCAAGTATCAACTTGCTAAATTGAGACGCGCGTTGAGAAATAAAGCGGTGCTCGATCAAATCATTGCCACTACCGAGTGGACAGAACTTCTGGGAACCACCGAGCACATTCCGTGTGACGCGTCCGATTACGTTTCTGTATACGGTTGCCCTTGCAACCCTCCTAAAGAGGTCAACCACGCGGACCTCTCGTGAGCTCCGACGCCAGTTCTACATCCGGTCGATTGTCCAGAGGTGATCGACATAGCCGACGACGACGACAGCCGAGACACGATCATCGTTCCCAGGGTCCGTTGCCGAATCATCCGTGACGTTCCTCTGCCAGCTCATCAACGTGTCGTCTTGCGGCCAGCATCCAAGGCCACTAACGTCGTCCCGAACCGAGCAGCAGCAACTCTGCCAGATCTTCCCCACCTCGAGGACATCTGTATAGAAGATCCGATGTACGACACCTACTGTCAGTACCGCCAGTTCCTGCTGCAACAATATTATTAGGCGTTAATACAACATTGCGGTGAGTCGTATAATATCTTGTATAATTGTTGAATCCTGTAAACTCACCGTTCTCGTTGCATCCTCTCGCGCGCGATTCTTGTCGGGACACTCCTTGTAACCGCGTCAGACGTTCTCTTCTTGACTGCATCCATAGCAATATCGGTTGTCCTAGTGCATATGACAGCCCGCGGCTGTCTCGGCACGAAAGACCACTCCTCAATTACTTGTCATATATCCACCGTCCGTCTGTCACTGTTCTTGAGTGCCACCCTTTTCTCTCTCTTGGTACCTGTAACAAAAACACAGTGACGGACGTGACAACGTATTCCCTTTTCGAATCCTCGGGAATATTCCATCGAAAGCCGTACCGCCGCCTGCATAGCCGTCAACGTAAAGGGCCCAAGCGAAGGGTATGTGCGAAAAGTAGATGTAAAACCCGATGTGTTCTTAGGTGATTGTTTAGTCACCAACCGTAACGGAAAGGCATACCTGCGATGCTTTAACGCATCGTCCGAAGTGGCGTCCTTCTCCCTGCCTACGTTGGAGGTGGAAGAGATCGAGGTTCCCTTTTCGAATATCCAAGCCGAAGACGATCGTTAACGATCAACTCGCGTCTTCTATTAATTCCGGTAACCATTCCGACGATTCCGGTAGCCATCCCGATTCTTTAAATAATTCCGGTAGCCATCCCGATTCTTTAAATAATTCCGGTAACCATCCCGACGATTCCGGTAGCCATCCCGATTCTTTAAACAATTCCGGTAACCATCCCGACGATTCCGGTAGCCATCCCGATACTTTAAAGAATTCCGGTAACCATCCCGACGATTTATATTCAAAGTCCTGTGTGGAAAGAAACATCAACGCCTTCGCCTCAGATGAACTTTTAGAATGTTCATATGAGAACAATTTAGAAAACATTTCTATTCCTAAAGTTAAATCAAAAGGAGTTTATGTTTTGCCGCAAACTCCTATCTTCAAATCCTCGCCGGAACAACGCCTCTTCCAGCTTCAACGATCAGGTATCCGTGCGACCGAAAACAAAGTCCATGCGTCTGGCAAATACAATTCCGCGAGATTCGCGTCAGCAAGAAAAAGAAATAAAGCCGATACATTATACTCGCCCGAGACAACTAAGTCTGATTATAAGCTTTCGTTATGTATCTTGCGAAACGAATTCAATCTTCCTAGCGTTAACAGAGTCTCCAATATCGTTACGCCAACGATAAACTATCGCAGCGACCCAAGAGCGAAATTTAAAACCTCTGGTCAGCATCACCCCACTCCACAGCAGGAAGACGATATCCCTGCGACGCAACGAGATCTTCAAGGAGAAACCGTCACCCCTGAAGATCATCAGTCTCTCGACAACGCTATAACAGCAACCATGCAGCCGATACAAGCAGCTATCTTGCTCTCTATTGCCACGCAAGCCTCAACACTCATTGGATATGACTGTGGAGGTTCAACCTTGAATATTACCACGTATTCAACTATTGACACTCTTAACTGCGAGCCAGAAGACATCGCACCAGCTGAAAACTTAGAAAGAATTCAGCTCCTGCAGCTAGCTGAATTCTCGCAAGCTCGTGTTTTGCAATGCCATATCGGAATAGACAGAACCATATATTATTGTGGCATGCATTCACATAATTCGGTGGTATCCAATGGTCGACAAGACTATATATTACCGATCTCCAGCGAAACCTGTTCGAGCCTACACACGACGGGGACAATATTCATCACCCCAGCCGCCCAGATCACAGGTATTCAGCCGAACTCGACCTCCTCTCACGGCCTCACGTTAGCAGGAGTTATTCAGAATGATGGTAGCTGCGCTGGAACCACGTATAGTGATCCGTTTGGGACTTGGACCGATGTCGTGGTACTGTCACGTCCGTCACTGTGTTTTTGTTACAGGTACCAGGAGAGAGAAAAGAGAACAGTGACAGACGGACGGTTGAGATATTATGATTAAAATGAGGAGTGGTCTTTCGTGCCGAGACAGCCGCGGGCTGTCATATGCACTAGGACAACCGATATTGCTATGGATGCAGTCAAGAAAAGAACGTCCGACGCGGTTACAAGAAGTGTCCCGACAAGAATCGCGCGCGCGATGATGCAACGTGAACGGTGAGTTTACAGGATTCGGCAATTATACAAGACATTATACGACTCACCGCAATGCTGTATTAACGCCTAATAGTATTGTTGCAGCAGGAACTGGCAGTACTGACAGTAGGTGTCGTACATCGGGTCTTCTATACAGATGTCCTCGAGGTGGGGAAGATCTGGCAGAGTTGCTGCTGCTCGGTTCGGGACGACGTTAGTGGCCTTGGATGCTGGCCGCAAGACGACACGTTGATGAGCTGGCAGAGGGACGTCACGGATGATTCGGCAACGGACCCTGGGAACGATGATCGTGTCTCGGCTGTCGTCGTCGTCGGCTATGTCGATCACCTCTGGACAATCGACCGGATGTAGAACTGGCGTCGGAGCTCGCGAGAGGTCCGCGTGGTTGACCTCTTTAGGAGGGTTGCAAGGGCAACCGTATACAGAAACGTAATCGGACGCGTCACACGGAATGTGCTCGGTGGTTCCCAGAAGTTCGGTCCACTCGGTAGTGGCAATGATTTGATCGAGCACCGCTTTATTTCTCAACGCGCGTCTCAATTTAGCAAGTTGATACTTGTGTCCCGCTCGACGTGGGCGTCGCATGGGTAAGGAATAGTAATGATGGAATATTAATAATATAATGAAAATGAACTTCCATTTGTTGTTAACCTTTTAGGTAGTTAACTCGCTTCACGTCTATAGTGGCGGCTCAGCGTTTCCACTGCGCACTTTAGACCAATTCTAGACGTGGCACGAGAACTTCTCTATGACTCGCTTCAAATTCCTTATTGGCGGCTCAGCGTTTCCACTGCGCACTTTAGACCAAGTCCGGATATGTCACGAGTTTAATATATTCGATGCAAGAACTGAATTGGAAGATGGTGTTGAACTAACACAAGAATAACAAGATCGAAGCACTGGTATAACAACGATATATTAAATAAGAACTGGTAAGTACACTGGTATACAATATGTAAGTAGTATTATAATAGGAGTAGTAATTGGATTAATGAATAATGGATATTGTAATATGTTATAGGAATAACGTATGAGAATTAGGACTTGAGTTGAGTTGAGTTAGAGTTGGAATTGGAATTGGAATTAGGAGTGAAGGATCGACACACTTCACTTTCGCGGAGCTAGACTGAACACGTCTGCTCTTGAAGTCGGAAGAAGCCGGACTGACTCTGAGGCCAGGTAGGCACGTCTGTGCGAGTCGCTGGCTGAAGGCGGACTGATGCAAGCGTCCGCTCTGCCTTGCCTCCTTCGTTCGGAGTGGGGATAGCTGACGCTGCAGTCTCTTTGTTCTTCAGTCGTCGGAGTGGGAGAACCGCTGACGCAGCAGCGTCTTCGCTCCCGGGGACTGCACGTGCATTTCTGCTGACGCTGCAGTCTCGTGGCTGTCCTATTGCCCTCTACGAGCGTGGGACTGCTGATGCAGCAGTCTTTGGACTTCTCGACGTTTCTAGAAGCTTCTAGATGCTTCCAGAGTGATGCAATACTTTATTGCATTATGTGTCGTGGTGATGGGTTGAAACTGAGGTAAGGTGTTGATCAAGGAGAAGTTATGGTGATGGGTAGAGACGGAGATAAGGATTAGAACAATAGAATAATGAGATCTTAATACTATGCTCTTATGTCTAGGGGACGGTGTGTGGATCTTATGCAGATCAGACCTTGTATACATAGTGTGTGTACAAGGCCAACGTCGTACATCGGACGACGTAACACCTCCCAACGCGGAAAAGAAATTTCTTACATGGGAGAAATTTCTCGCTCAACACTCGCTTTCACATTCATTCATGCGACGCATCGTCCGGGGGTACTCCGCGCAGGGAGCACAGTTCTCGGCGAGTATTTTCTATATTTGAACGAAACACTGGTCGCACTGAAATGTTGTCGGTGTCGGCACGTGGGGCTGGGGCTGGTTTTGTAATGTCCGACAAGTCGTATTCGCAATGTTCATTTTTCGACTGTCTTTTCTCGGGGTTTAGGGTGGGTGGGGAATCACTGGTGTCACTGTCACTTTTGTCTTTTCTTATCTGCGTCCAGATGAGTGTCACGTTTCGCTGACGCGGGGTTTGCATTGGATTATTCGGCGCACGCTTGAGTTTGTTTGCATGTACAATCTTAAAATGGTTCCCTACTTTAATTTTTACATTGTTTGAGTCTAGGATGTCGCAAATTTCGTGAGGACCCGTATATTGCGCATCGAATTTGCCCTTGCAGGGTTCTTTGAGTAGGAATACCTGTTCTATATCTTCCGGTGGTCGAAGGAGATTTTGCCGATGCTGGGCTTCGAATTTCGCTCGCTTATTTTCATAGGGATATCCGTTATCGCGAGGGTACTCGGATTTACATTTCTTTCTTGCTGACGCGTATTTCGCTGTAGCGCAGAGATTAATTTTATCGTATTCGTTTCGCTTCGCATGGCAACGTGCAGATGGAAGTTGAAAGGAATCGAGTTTCTGTGGATCATCAAAGATATGATTTCGAAGTAAGTTATGAAGTTCTTTTACTTTGGAGACTTTGATATCCTTCTCTGGTTTAGAACTGTCACTGGATTTATCGTGCAGTATAGAACAGACCTGCTTACATATGGGTCTTGAAGATCTTTGATTGTCGTAGGAATGGAGTTGGTCTTGGAATTGATCGGGCTGGTTACCGGAGTTAGAATAAGGATCGGGCTGGTTACCGGAGTTAGTATAATGATCGGGCTGGTTACCGGAGTTAGTATAATGATCGGGCTGGTTACCGGAGTTAGTATAAGAATCGGGCTGGTTACCGGAGTTAGAAAGGTCGGGATGGTTACCGAATGCGTCGGGATGGTACCCGGAATTAGAAAGGTCGGGATGGTTACCGAATACGTCGGGATGATACCCGGAATTAGAAAGGTCGGGATGGTTACCGAATGCGTCGGGATGGTACCCGGAATTGGAAAGGTCGGGATGGTTACCGAATGCGTCGGGATAGTACCCGGAATTAGAAAGGTCGGGATGGTTACCGAATACGTCGGGATGATACCCGGAAGTAGAAAGGTCGGGATGGTTACCGAATACGTCGGGATGATACCCGGAATTAGAAAGGTCGGAAGAGTACGACTCGATTTCTTCCATCTCCAATGGGGGCAATCGAAATGAAACTCTTTCCGACGAGGTGTTAAAACACCGGAGGCTCGCTTTGCCTTTACGATTGGTGACAACGCAGTCACCCAGGAATACATCCGGCGCTACGTTAACACGGCGGATATATCCCTGTTTAGGTCCTTCGACGTCGACCGCTATGCACGCAACGGTACGAGGTTCGAGGACGAATTCTTCGGATTTCGGAGGAGTCTTTGTTCGGACTCGATCCTCACGCTCCACGATCCGACTTCTCGCAGTGTACTCCGATATCTCTCGAGTCTCCTTCGATTCCGGCCGGCTTTTCACGGCGTTTTTCTCTAGGGAGTACTCGATCGAATCCCGAGGAGGCATTGAAATAACCTCCGTCACCGGGGCTCTGCAAGGTCTGACCGCGGGTGCACGAGGATTTGAGGAAGACACTCGAACGTTCCTTGCCGAATGTTCCTCACGCTTGGCGGCTGGAGTTTTAACGAGATCGTTGGTCATAGACGAAGGCATTGAAATAACCTCTGCTGCCAATTTATCGCGAGGCTCAGCCGTGGGCGCGCAAGGGTTCGAGAAGGGAACCCGAATGTTTCCTATCGTTATGTATTCCTTCGCAAAGGAGATCTCGGCTCCTGTTCTGAAGAAGGGAGAACCGAGGATTCCGTCGATGTTAATTGGGAAGTTTTCTTCCAAGACATGAAATTCGATAGGGTTTTGACCCTGTAAGTGTATTTTAATTTGACCGAGAGTTGGAATGGATCCCTCGGTTATTCCTTGGACTTCTATGGTGTTCGTATAATCTATAGGTAGATTTGGTTCTAGACTTGACGCACGAATTAAATTGATCTCCGAACCCGTGTCCAACAAAAATTCACACTTCTTTTGTAATTGAGGGGCGGAGATTTTTACGCGCGGAATTGGTGAGTCTGCAGCAAGATTTACTGCTGAGACGAATCGTCGGACTGGTCGTTCGTCCTGATAGCCGTTTGGGTGCGGGCTGTAGTTTGGGTTGAAGATGCGGCCTCCCGCCTTGGGTTGGCTTCGGTCGGGAGGCCGGACTCGTTTCCCGACCTCCTATTATTATTAAAAGCGCGCTTACGGCACTCGTGAATATCGTGCCCGGGGACTTTGCAATAGTTGCAAAATTTGTTAGGGCTTGAGGGGCGATCTGTGCGACCATCGCGGTACGTGTTTTGGCCGCGAGGATTATTTTCCCATCGCCGTTGCGGCGTCGGGGAGCGATAAGAGTCCCGGTTTAAGTTTCTCGAGGACTGCTGAGACGAGTCCGGTCTGTTATCGCGGCGTTCTTGAGTTCGCTCTGGAATGTCACGAGCGGACTCGTACGTGGAACGCGGGCGATACGGCCGGTTATCAGATAAGCTGACTCGTTTTTCTTCGCGGATCAATTCTCGTCGACGAGTCTGGTCTGACTCATACTGCCTGTAAGCAGAGATGGCTGCTTCGAAAACAGTGGCAGGATTTCGCGAAGGGCAATGAAGCACTTCGGCACGCAGCTGGGGAAGGAGACCTCGTAGAAAACAATCTACTACGAAGCGATCTAGTTCTTCGTAATCAAGGCCAATATCTGTGGCATCTTGAATCGCGGTTCGAAGGTCTTTAACGCGATTGATGAAGTCTAAGATGTGCTCGATTGGAGCTTGGAGTACACTCGCGAGATCGCCACGGTACTGGTCCACGAATTTGTATGGGCCCAGTACTGTACGTAACTTCTCGCATAGTGCAGAAATTGTGAATATGTGCTGGCCTTCTATAGCGGCATAAGCACGATCGTGGAGTTTATTGCAGAGCAATTTCGTGAGGGCACGCTCTGCAGTGGCCGGTACGGTGTCACGCGCGCGTTTGCATGCACGTATGAATTGTAGGACGGAAGACGAAGTTCCGTCGAATCTAGGGACAAGCTCGGCAGCTTGTTTTAGAGCGAAATTACCAGTAGGTTCATACTGTGGGATTTCGCGTGGATCTGGCGGTGAAGGTTCCCGCATATTAGAGACGTTACTAGGGCCTGGTGTAGGCGTTTGTTGACGTAGGGTTTGACTCGTGATTTGGATGTTATGAAGCTCTTTTCGTATTTCGTCGAGCATATTCTTTTGGTTTTGTGCGTCTTCTTCATATTTGAGACGCAATTTGGCAATAAAATCAGTTTCTTCTTTGAGATATTGCTCTCTACGGGCGAGGTCTTGCGCATAAAGGAGTAACTCTTCCTCGGTCATTGGGGGAAGGTCTGCGTTAGGATCTGCTTGGAGATCCCTTTGAGATCGCGTGATAGGGCGAGACATTTTGAAAGATATAAATGGGATTTAAGAAATGTGAACTTCGCACTGACACGCGTCGGGGCTTATTAATGCAAATATCGGCGACCACTTCGATGTCCTACCGACTGCGCCAAATTTGTCACGTCCGTCACTGTGTTTTTGTTACAGGTACCAGGAGAGAGAAAAGAGAACAGTGACAGACGGACGGTTGAGATATTATGATTAAAATGAGGAGTGGTCTTTCGTGCCGAGACAGCCGCGGGCTGTCATATGCACTAGGACAACCGATATTGCTATGGAGGCAGTCAAGAAAAGAACGTCCGACGCGGTTACAAGGAGTGTCCCGACAAGAATCGCGCGCGAGAGGATGCAACGAGAACGGTGAGTTTACAGGATTCAACAATTATACAAGATATTATACGACTCACCGCAATGTTGTATTAACGCCTAATAATATTGTTGCAGCAGGAACTGGCGGTACTGACAGTAGGTGTCGTACATCGGATCTTCTATACAGATGTCCTCGAGGTGGGGAAGATCTGGCAGAGTTGCTGCTGCTCGGTTCGGGACGACGTTAGTGGCCTTGGATGCTGGCCGCAAGACGACACGTTGATGAGCTGGCAGAGGAACGTCACGGATGATTCGGCAACGGACCCTGGGAACGATGATCGTGTCTCGGCTGTCGTCGTCGTCGGCTATGTCGATCACCTCTGGACAATCGACCGGATGTAGAACTGGCGTCGGAGCTCGCGAGAGGTCCGCGTGGTTGACCTCTTTAGGAGGGTTGCAAGGGCAACCGTATACAGAAACGTAATCGGACGCGTCACACGGAATGTGCTCGGTGGTTCCCAGAAGTTCTGTCCACTCGGTAGTGGCAATGATTTGATCGAGCACCGCTTTATTTCTCAACGCGCGTCTCAATTTAGCAAGTTGATACTTGCGTCCCGCTCGACGTGGGCGTCGCATGGGTAAGGAATAGTAATGATGGAATATTAATAATAATATAATGAAAATGAACTTCCACTTGTTATTAACCTTTTTGGTAGTTAACTCGCTTCACGTCTATAGTGGCGGCTCAGCGTTTCCACTGCGCTCTTTAGACCAATTCTAGACGTGGCACGAGAACTTCTCTATGACTCGCTTCAAATTCCTTATTGGCGGCTCAGCGTTTCCACTGCGCACTTTAGACCAAGTCCGGATATGTCACGAGTTTAATATATTCGATGCAAGAACTGAATTGGAAGATGGTGTTGAACTAACACAAGAATAACAAGATCGAAGCACTGGTATAACAACAATATATTAAATAAGAACTGGTAAGTACACTGGTATACAATATGTAAGTAGTATTATAATAGGAGTAGTAATTGGATTAATGAATAATGGATATTGTAATATGTTATAGGAATAACGTATGAGAATTAGGACTTGAGTTGAGTTGAGTTAGAGTTGGAATTGGAATTGGAATTAGGAGTGAAGGATCGACACACTTCACTTTCGCGGAGCTAGACTGAACACGTCTGCTCTTGAAGCCGGACTGGCATGTCCGTGCGAGTCGCTGGCTGAAGGCGGACTGATGCAAGCGTCCGCTCTGCCTTGCCTCCTTCGGTCGGAGTGGGGATAGCTGACGCTGCAGTCTCTTTGTTCTTCAGTCGTCGGAGTGGGAGAACCGCTGACGCAGCAGCGTCTTCGCTCCCGGGGACTGCACGTGCATTTCTGCTGACGCTGCAGTCTCGTGGCTGTCCTTCTTCGCTCCCGGGGACTGCACGTGCATTTCTGCTGACGGTGCAGTCTCGTGGCTGTCCTATTGCCCTCTACGAGCGTGGGACTGCTGATGCAGCAGTCTTTGGACTTCTCGACGTTTCTAGAAGCTTCTAGATGCTTCCAGAGTGATGCAATACTTTATTGCATTATGTGTCGTGGTGATGGGTTGAAACTGAGGTAAGGTGTTGATCAAGGAGAAGTTATGGTGATGGGTAGAGACGGAGATAAGGATTAGAACAATAGAATAATGAAATCTTAATACTATGCTCTTATGTCTAGGGGACGGTGTATGGATCTTATGCAGATCAGACCTTGTATACATAGTGTGTGTACAAGGCCAACGTCGTACATCGGACGACGTAACAGGACCACATCATTTCAAATACGGGGACAGAAAAGCCATGCAATGAGCTACTTCCCCCATATTACAGACTCCACGGAACATGGTATCGCCTAGCACCGTCATTGATGGAGGCCATCACTCCTTCGGAGCTTCACCCCCTCGCCAAGTCAACCTGGAAATACATAGATCCGAAGAACTTGGCAACGGGAGGCATTTATTCACAAGACGACCTGGACAAACTACAGGATCATATAATGTTTCCCGTAGAGAAGGTAGCAGTCATAAATTCAATCGCACAGGGTGCGACGGGAAGACAGTTTGCAGCAGGAAACATCAATATGTTCAATCTGCTCGATGAAAACTCCCTACAGCAGATAGCGGAGTCTACAGCACAGAAATTATGGTCCGGATTCACTACATTCGGATCAATAAGTGCTGGAATAATCGGAGTGTACGTAGCGATTCGAACGATCAATACAATCATCAGTACGATCGTTAACGGCATCGCATTACACTCACTATACGGCTGGAGCCTGCATCTCGTCGTCGCCATCTGGAGTTCACTGACCCGGTTCTTTATATTCATGAAGCAGAGGGACAACAAGACTTCAGCGGCCATCGAGGACAAAGCTAGTGATAGTGCCAGTGTCGGAGAATTCCGAACCCGTCCTCCCTTGACGAAACGAACGTTAATTTGCGATTCCCTTGACCCAGCGTTGCGAGACAGGGATGACATTTCAGTGCATCCTGTCTACCGCCACCCAGAGGCAGAGATTCCACTGCGTGAAATCTCTTCTCTAAGGGGGGAGGTGTGACGTCGGTCGCACCTCCGACGTTAGCTTTAAGACTACATGTAAAATTAGATACATAAGAGCGAGCGTTCCCCTTTAAAGATTCCAAAACTCCTAAAAATCCTTCATAACAATGAATCCCTAACACCACGTACATCTGACTGAAATCCATCAACATAACCTAAAATCCAAAATCTGTCAAAATCCTAAAATAGCCAAAAATGGCCCAAACTCGAAGATTGAAATATCATTGGACTCGTGAGCGAAAATCATGAAACTAACCTAAAAATTTGTAGGTTATGTTCTCAATTCGCGTTTGTTTAGACTTTACCAAAATTTCGATTTTTGGTAATTTTCAAAAGTACTTAGAATATTTTCAAACATATGATCGGTCGACAAATGATGTCAACTAATCATATGACATATAAAATTTACATCGAAACGCCTTGCAAGAGCAAGCGCTCGAAAATATTCTAAGTCCCAATTTATTTAAATAAATAAATAGGTACGCCAATGGTTACCACTTAATTTTCGAGTCCTGCACCACTGGGAACGAAAACTGCTGACTCTAGTGCGGCGGCCATCGCGCTGTTTACGACGAAGACCGGCACAAAGAGGACACGGTCCCCTTTTGCGAAGTCAGCATTTTTCGAACGAACGTTGTTCGTCGACGAACGTTCGATTCTCCCCAGTCCTCTCCGGGGACCCGAGTGGGTCAGTCGAGTTTTCGTCAATCTTCCAAGTCCAGACTATTTAGACATAGTCTTTCCAAATCCAGATTGTTTAGACACAATCTTTCCAAATCCATACTGTTTAGACACAGTCCCTAATACCATTCAGTAATATCGTATTCTTATTCGTTTAATTCAAATATTACTTCGTTTATTCAATTAAACATTTTTATTGCGTTTCATATTTCGTACTTAGTACGTATTTCGATTTCGTTAATAATAAGCATCTTTACCTTTGTATTCTTTTACGTTATTAATATACTTTGTTTTACCAGAGTCAATCTAAATCCCAATTATTATTTCCTTGCTCCTAACTTCGTAGTTTGAAGTGACACGTTGTTAGTTAGAGATAGAGTTCTCACTGGAAAGTTCGCGAATAGTATTCCTTATTCAATTTCCTGTTACGTGTTCGCGTACGTGCGTGATAGTGATAGACTTGCTCGCATAGCAAGCTCCGCAGCATCCACGTCCGTTTTCTCGAATCAAAATATCGTCAACCACGCGGACGATATTCGCGAGATAAATTCACGGGATCGCACAGCGTCCACGCCCGTTTTCGCTAGTTAAAATATCGTCAATCACGCGGACGATATTCGTGAGTTAGATTCACGGTATCGTACAGCGTCCACGCCCGTTTCCTCAACGAGCGCATCCGTCTACAATACCGTAGCAGCCAGCTGTCAATCATTGGAGGTCGTTCCTGTCAAATATCGACGTGACAGAGTTTGGCGCAGTCGTCAATCCTTGAAGGTCGTTTCCAGCCATTTGGATCAACCCCTGTCAAGCAGAGCGGACCGTATTCAAGGCCATCAGCGCAACCGTAGCTGTTCATCCGTTGCGAATTCATGTCTCGTGTCAATCGACAAACAAGCGAAGCGTAAAAGTAAGTGGAACATATTACCGCGTATGTTTCAGTGTCGCGTGCATCATTCATCTGTGTAAGACTGCATGCAGGTGTCGGCATCGGGTCCTAGTCTGTTGATAAAAAGACCAACACTTTTATTAAATGTCAGTCAGTGGAAGAGTAGAGTAGCCGGGCCGCGGTATTCTCTTCTCTTGCTCTTATAGCCCCGCCAGGACGTGACAAATGAATCCTTAACACCACGTACATCTGATTGAAATCCATCAACATAACCTAAAATCCAAAATCTGTCAAAATCCTAAAATAGCCAAAAATGGCCCAAACTCGAAGATTGAAATATCATTGGACTCGTGAGCGAAAATCATGAAACTAACCTAAAAATTTGTAGGTTATGTTCTCAATTCGCGTTTGTTTAGACTTTACCAAAATTTCGATTTTTGGTAATTTTCAAAAGTACTTAGAATATTTTCAAACATATGATCGGTCGACAAATTATGTCAACTAATCATATGACATATAAATTTACATCGAAACGCCTTGCAAGAGCAAGCGCTCGAAAATATTCTAAGTCCCAATTTATTTAAATAAATAAATAGGTACGCCAATGGTTACCACTTAATTTTCGAGTCCTGCACCACTGGAACGAAAACTGCTGACTCTAGTGCGGCGGCCATCGCGCTGTTTACGACGAAGACCGGCACAAAGAGGACACGGTCCCCTTTTGCGAAGTCAGCATTTTTCGGACGAACGTTATTCGTCGACGAACGTTCGATTCTCCCCAGTCCTCTCCGGGGACCCGAGTGGGTCAGTCGAGTTTTCGTCAATCTTCCAAGTCCAGACTATTTAGACATAGTCTTTCCAAATCCAGATTGTTTAGACACAATCTTTCCAAATCCATACTGTTTAGACACAGTCCCTAATACCATTCAGTAATATCGTATTCTTATTCGTTTAATTCAAATATTACTTCGTTTATTCAATTAAACATTTTTATTGCGTTTCATATTTCGTACTTGGTACGTATTTCGATTTCGTTAATAATAAGCATCTTTACCGTTGTATTCTTTTACGTTTATAATATACTTTGTTTTACCAGAGTCAATCTAAATCCCAATTATTATTTCCTTGCTCCTAACTTCGTAGTTTGAAGTGACACGTTGTTAGTTAGAGATAGAGTTCTCACTGGAAAGTTCGCGAATAATATTCCTTATTCAATTTCATGTTTCAACGTGTTCGCGTACGTGCGTGATAGTGATAGACTTGCTCGCATAGCAAGCTCCGCAGCATCCACGTCCGTTTTCTCGAATCAAAATATCGTCAACCACGCGGACGATATTCGCGAGATAAATTCACGGGATCGTACAGCGTCCACGTCCGTTTTCGCTAGTTAAAATATCGTCAATCACGCGGACGATATTCGTGAGTTAGATTCACGGTATCGTACAGCGTCCACGCCCGTTTCCTCAACGAGCGCATCCGTCTACAATACCGTAGCCGCCAGCTGTCCACCATTGGAGGTCGTTCCTGCCAAATATTGACGTGACAGAATTTGGCGCAGTCGTCAATCCTTGAAGGTCGTTTCCAGCCATTTGGATCAACGCCTGTCAAGCAGAGCGGACCGAATTCAAGGCCATCAGCGCAACCGTAGCTGTTCATCCGTTGCGAACTCATTTCTCGTGTCAATCGACAAACAAGCGAAGCGTAAAAGTAAGTGGAACATATTATCGCGTATGTTTCAGGGTCGCGTGCATCATTCATCTGTGTAAGACTGCATGCAGGTGTCGGCATCGGGTCCTAGTCTGTTGATAAAAAGACCAACACTTTTATTAAATGTCAGTCAGTGGAAGAGCAGAGTAGCCGGGCCGCGGTATTCTCTTCTCTTGCTCTTATAGCCCCGCCAGGACGTGACACCGGTCTTCGTCGTAAACAGCGCGATGGCCGCCGCACTAGAGTCAGCAGTTTTCGTTCCAGTGGTGCAGGACTCGAAAATTAAGTGGTAACCATTGGCGTACCTATTTATTTATTTAAATAAATTGGGACTTAGAATATTTTCGAGCGCTTGCTCTTGCAAGGCGTTTCGATGTAAATTTATATGTCATATGATTAGTTGACATAATTTGTCGACCGATCATATGTTTGAAAATATTCTAAGTACTTTTGAAAATTACCAAAAATCGAAATTTTGGTAAAGTCTAAACAAACGCGAATTGAGAACATAACCTACAAATTTTTAGGTTAGTTTCATGATTTTCGCTCACGAGTCCAATGATATTTCAATCTTCGAGTTTGGGCCATTTTTGGCTATTTTAGGATTTTGACAGATTTTGGATTTTAGGTTATGTTGATGGATTTCAATCAGATGTACGTGGTGTTAAGGATTCATTGTTATGAAGGATTTTTAGGAGTTTTGGAATCTTTAAAGGGGAACGCTCGCTCTTATGTATCTAATTTTACATGTAGTCTTAAAGCTAACGTCGGAGGTGCGACCGACGTCACAGTTTCATGATTTTCGCTCACGAGTCCAATGATATTTCAATCTTCGAGTTTGGGCCATTTTTGGCTATTTTAGGATTTTGACAGATTTTGGATTTTAGGTTATGTTGATGGATTTCAATCAGATGTACGTGGTGTTAAGGATTCATTGTTATGAAGGATTTTTAGGAGTTTTGGAATCTTTAAAGGGGAACGCTCGCTCTTATGTATCTAATTTTACATGTAGTCTTAAAGCTAACGTCGGAGGTGCGACCGACGTCACACAGGTAAATTACCTCTGGCCAGCGCCTACGGGGAACCCCTGGCCAATTTTTCTTTCACGTTTGGGACTTAGACAAAATCCGACAAAAGGATTTTCAGAGTATTAACTCTTCCGAAACAGTTCCTTCCATACCCATCCCTTATGCGTCGTACACGTCGTGCAGGCCGAAAGTATCAACTGGCCAAGTTCAAGCGGGCATTAAATCAAACAGCCATCTTGAACCGCGTCTTAAGTTCGACTGATTGGACTGAACTTCTCGGAACGACCGAGAATATCGAGTGTGACGCGTCAGATTACGTATCGGTATACGGTTGTCCGTGCCGTCCGATTCCGAACACAGAGGTCGACCACGCGGACCTCTCGCGTTCTTCACCTGCCGCCAAACCGTCTGCTGGTCGCTACGAGATAGCCGATCTCGTTGACATCTCCGACGACGACGACGACGTCAGGAATACCATAAACCTGTCAAGTGACAACAACAACCCGCCTGCCATTCGTTACGAGGTCATTGATCTCGTCACCAGCTCTGATGACGATGACAGCAGGAGCACCATAATCTTGCCGCACGTTCGCTGTAGGATCATCAAGGACGAGTACCTACCGTCCAACAGACGCATTGTCGTGCGTACCCCAGCGAGACAGCTGCCAAACCTTCCACATCTCGATGAGATCTGTCTGGACGACCCGTTATACCAGACCCATGCTGACCGACGAGCTCAGCTCCTTCAACAGTACTACTAAGATACAACAACTAACCGGTGAGAATTCGTATCTTTTGTAACCCCTTTTGTTCCATGTCAACTCACCGCGTTCGTTGCGTCAGCGTAGAAGTATCGCCATCCGCGTTGACTGCTAGCGGGTGTCGGTCCCAAATGACTATCGGTGTCCTAGCGCATATGACTGCCCGTCTGGCTGTCTTGGCGTAAAAGACCGTTTCCTCTTCAATTCCACGTGCCGCCTCCTGGGGTCATCTTCTTTGCCTAGGACGTGGGACGTGACGTAACAGTGACTACACAGTCACCGAGGAATACATCCGGCGCTACGCTGACGCGGCGGATATATCCCTGTTTCGGGCCCTGTACGCTGACTGCGATGCAGGCGGCTGTTCGGGGCTCAACGACAAACTCATTGGAGTCTGATGCAGTCTTTGGTTCGGACTGTTGATTTGGATTTTCGCGCTTATCGACCGGTTCCTCTACGATATTATTCGATGTGATACGAATCTCTCCCGGTTGCACCCGACGTTTTGAGAGAGGGAATGTTTCTTCCTCTGTCCTTGCGGCGTGCTTTTCAAGAGAGACCTCCGTTTTCGGAGAAGGCATTGAAATAACCCTCGTCATTGAACTATCACGGGGCTCAGTCGGCAGTGCGCGAGAATTAGAGAACGGAATAGAAATGTTTCCGATTAAAACAAATTGCTTTGCAAAGGAAATCTCAGCTCCTCCTATAAAGAAGGGCGAGCCGAGAATTCCGTTAATACTGACTGGGAAATCGTCCCCGAGCACGTGGAATTTGACAGTGATTGTCCCTTGAATGAATATAACGACTTCGCCGAGTGTTACGATGGAACACACGGTTATTCCATGAACTTCGATCGTGCTCGTGGGATCAATGGTTATCCCAGGTTTTAAACTGGACGCGCGTATCAAATTGACTTCCGAGCCCGTGTCTAATAAGAATTCACTTTTCTCGCGAAGCTGAGGGGCGGAGATTTGTACGCGCGGGATCGGCGAGTCTACTGCGACGTTAACTGCAGAGACGAATCGTCGATTTGGTCTTCGGGAAGCTCGTTCGTTCGAACGGCGGTCTGCGTGAATGTTTGGTTGCGCTTTGTTGGGGCGGCCTCCCGCTGTTGATTCGTTCCTGTCGGGAGGCCTGACTCGTTTCCCGAGCGCAGGTTATTGTTATAGGCTCTTTTTCGACATTCGTGAATGTCATGCCCGGGAGTTTTGCAATAGTTGCAAAACTTGCGGGGCTCTCCCGAACGTCTGTCGCGATTTGAATTCGGGTCCCGGTTTTCGCGCTGCGGGTTTTGTTCGCGAGGGGTTTCGGACCACCACTGCGGAGTTGGAGAACGATAAGAGTTGCGGTTCGAATTTCTCCACGAGTCTCGACGTTGGTCGGACCCGTTATCGCGACGCTCATCCGGTCTGTTGTCGCGACGTTCAGGGATGCGTTCGCGAGAATTGAAATTGTCAGAAGAGCGTGGGCGATAGGAGCTTCTGTTATCTGAGAAGCTTACCTTGCGGGAATCGTCACGATTAGATTCGCGACGACGGTTTTGATACAGCTCGTATTGCTTATATGCAGAGATGGCTGCTTCGAAGATCTCTGCCGAATTCTGAGAACGGCAATGCAAAACTTCGCTGCGAAGTTGTGGGAGTAGGCCGCGAAGGAAGCACTCGACTGTGAAACGATCGATTTCTCTGTAGTCGTAATGTCCTTCGGTAGAATCGCTGATGGCGGTTCGTAAATCCTTGACTCGATTTATGAAGTCAAGAATATGCTCATTGTTGCCCTGGGCTACGCTTGCCAATTCGCCACGGTACTGGTCCACGAATTTGTAGGGTCCCAGTACTGTTCGCAGCTTATCGCAAAGTTGTGAGATCGTACGTATGTTTTCGCCTTCAATGGCAGCGTACGCACGATCGGAAAGTTTATTGCAGATTAGTTTAGTAAGGGCACGTTCTATGGATTCGGGGATAGAATCACGCGCGCGTTTGCAGGCGCGGATGAATTTTAGGACGGGAATCGATTGTCACGTCCTGGCGGGGCTATAAGAGCAAGAGAAGAGAATACCGCGGCCCGGCTACTCTGCTCTTCCACTGACTGACATTTAATAAAAGTGTTGGTCTTTTTATCAACAGACTAGGACCCGATGCCGACACCTGCATGCGATCTTACACAGATGAATGATGCACGCGACCCTGAAACATACGCGATAATATGTTCCACTTACTTTTACGCTTCGCTTGTTTGTCGATTGACACGAGAAATGGGTTCGCAACGGATGAACAGCTACGGTTGCGCTGATGGCCTTGAATACGGTCCGCTCTGCTTGACAGGCGTTGATCCAAATGGCTGGAAACGACCTTCAAGGATTGACGACTGCGCCAAATTCTGTCACGTCAATATTTGGCAGGAACGACCTCCAATGGTTGACAGCTGGCGGCTACGGTATTGTAGACGGATGCGCTCGTTGAGGAAACGGGCGTGGACGCTGTACGATACCGTGAATCTAACTCACGAATATCGTCCGCGTGATTGACGATATTTTAACTAGCGAAAACGGGCGTGGACGCTGTGCGATCCCGTGAATTTATCTCGCGAATATCGTCCGCGTGGTTGACGATATTTTGATTCGAGAAAACGGACGTGGATGCTGCGGAGCTTGCTATGCGAGCAAGTCTATCACTATCACGCACGTACGCGAACACGTAACAGGAAATTGAATAAGGAATACTATTCGCGAACTTTCCAGTGAGAACTCTATCTCTAACTAACAACGTGTCACTTCAAACTACGAAGTTAGGAGCAAGGAAATAATAATTGGGATTTAGATTGACTCTGGTAAAACAAAGTATATTAATAACGTAAAAGAATACAAAGGTAAAGATGCTTATTATTAACGAAATCGAAATACGTACTAAGTACGAAATATGAAACGCAATAAAAATGTTTAATTGAATAAACGAAGTAATATTTGAATTAAACGAATAAGAATACGATATTACTGAATGGTATTAGGGACTGTGTCTAAACAGTATGGATTTGGAAAGATTGTGTCTAAACAATCTGGATTTGGAAAGACTATGTCTAAATAGTCTGGACTTGGAAGATTGACGAAAACTCGACTGACCCACTCGGGTCCCCGGAGAGGACTGGGGAGAATCGAACGTTCGTCGACGAATAACGTTCGTCCGAAAAATGCTGACTTCGCAAAAGGGGACCGTGTCCTCTTTGTGCCGGTCTTCGTCGTAAACAGCGCGATGGCCGCCGCACTAGAGTCAGCAGTTTTCGTTCCCAGTGGTGCAGGACTCGAAAATTAAGTGGTAACCATTGGCGTACCTATTTATTTATTTAAATAAATTGGGACTTAGAATATTTTCGAGCGCTTGCTCTTGCAAGGCGTTTCGATGTAAATTTATATGTCATATGATTAGTTGACATCATTTGTCGACCGATCATATGTTTGAAAATATTCTAAGTACTTTTGAAAATTACCAAAAATCGAAATTTTGGTAAAGTCTAAACAAACGCGAATTGAGAACATAACCTACAAATTTTTAGGTTAGTTTCATGATTTTCGCTCACGAGTCCAATGATATTTCAATCTTCGAGTTTGGGCCATTTTTGGCTATTTTAGGATTTTGACAGATTTTGGATTTTAGGTTATGTTGATGGATTTCAATCAGATGTACGTGGTGTTAAGGATTCATTGTTATGAAGGATTTTTAGGAGTTTTGGAATCTTTAAAGGGGAACGCTCGCTCTTATGTATCTAATTTTACATGTAGTCTTAAAGCTAACGTCGGAGGTGCGACCGACGTCACATTAGACACTGATATGTTTCCTTTCACAAACTGTCACTTTAACTTCGATAGTCTTTTGACTAAGTGTCACCTCGTTGACGTATTGCCTCGGCGGAGCTGTAAGCTTCTCCCTTTGTGACCGAGGTTGAACACGTAAGCGAGAGCTCAATTATTTATTATTAATATTAAATGCGTTTATCTGATTTGGAAAGTTATTATTTCCAAACGTCTACTCGTCAACCACTACTTCTCAGCGGAGCGGACGAACTGACCTCCAAGCCGAGTTCTGTATGATTAACGAGGGCACGATTCGAATTTCGAAAAGAAACTGTCACTGGATTTAGTAGAATGATGTGGAAATTAACTTCACGTAGCACTGGTAAAATATAATATATATATTGAAATAAAGAACGTTGAGTACACTTGAGTATAAACTTGGTAGTATAATAATAAATGAATTAAACGTAATAATCGTATACGGAGTATGAGTTAGTAAGAGTTAGAATTGGAATTGATTTAGGAATTGAATTGGAATGGATTTGGAATAGTAGAACAAACGGCGATGAACGTCGAAGCGCGAATTAGAAGAGCGCAGATCGACACGTCTGCTCGCTTCGCTGGCTTGGGCCAGACTGACTGATGTCGTTGTGTGAGAATGGAGTGAGCGCAGACCGACACGTCCGCTCACTTCGCTGGCTAGCACCAGACTGATGCAAGAGGCAGCTCTGCGTTGCCTCCTTCGCTCGGAGTGGGGGTTGCTGACGCTGCAGTCCCTTTGTCCTCGCTCGTCGGAGTGGTGACGGGTGCAAGACTGCTGACGTTGCAGTCTCTTTGTCCTTGCTCTCGACAGAGTGGTGACGCGTGCAAGACTGCTGACGTTGCGATCTCTTTGTTCTCGAGGTGGCGTTTACTCGAGCGGAGTTGAGGATTTGAACAAGTTGTAAGTGTAGATGAGGGTTTGAACAAGTGAAAGTAAAGTTAGGAGTTCGGAGTGATGGTTGGGTTTAGAACAATTGGGAGAGTCGAGATTTAAGTAGTGATGGGTATTAGAACAAGTTTAGGAAAAGTCGCGGGTGAAGTAGTGATGGGTTTAAGAGGTATTAGAATTAGAACAAGAGTTTGATAGCGATGGGTTTAAGAGGTATTAGAATTAGAACAAGAGTTTGATAGCGATGGGTTTAAGAGGTATTAGATTTAGAACAAGAGTTTGATAGCGATGGGTTTAAGAGGTATTATGTACTTAATATTTAGTCTTAACCTAGAATCGAGATACGGTCCTCGATTCGACCAACGTCGGAGGTCGTCCGACGTAACAAAATATTATAAAATAAAAGGAGGGGGTTCGACCGGCAGGTCTCATCTTTGTTGAGGGGTGGGGGAGGGGATTATTTCTCCACCTCGCCCCCCGCGACCTGCCCACCCCGGGGGCGGCTTAACGGCCAGTCCCCCTTGGCGGCGGTGGAAGTATTAAGTAGTCCCACCGCCGCCATTACGTCTGCGGCCCCTTACAGGGGGCCGTCGGCCTCGTCGAGGTTGGCCCCGCCGATGCTAACCACCTGGCGGAGAGGGGGCCGGCTTCCCTCTCCCTTTCCGCTGCCTCCTTCTGCGTTATCACAATCTCGCAGAAGGAGGCAAACGCTGCCCTTGACCTCTCGCTGCCGATCATGTGGTCGACCACGACCGGCAACGAGAGGTCCATACCAATAACGCCCCTTAGGGCTCTGTGCGGTGCCGACCACGCTGGACATTCTTCCAGCGTATGCCGCGCAGAGTCCTGGGCCTCCTCGCAGTGGTGGCACTGCGATCCTCCCAGTGCCATTTATGAACACACAGTTTCAGGAAACGGCTGTATGCAGGTAATTTAACTTATGCGCATGCATTGCTGCAGCTTGTGCTGTATTATTTAGAATTTTTGTTACCGCGCCATCCGATTTTTATACATGTGCAAATACCCGTACACGCTGCATTGTATTTTTTTCCGCACGCGACAAGGAGGGGACAGAGGCGAGTTCCGGCTCGCGTCTGTCCCCTCCCCCCGTCCCGCCCCCCACGTCGACCCGCGTAAAACTTAAAAATACGATAAAATAATAGATAAAATCAATAAATGAAAACGTGTATAGATAAAATAGATAAAATAAAAGTCAATAAAGAAATAAATACAATGGACAAAACACAACAAACATAAGAAGGGGGGGCAAAATAAAGGGGATTAAAAGATAAAGATAAAATTTATAATATAGAATATAAAATATATATAGGATAAAATGAAATATTATAAAATAAAAGGAGGGGGGTCGACCGGCAGGTGGCATCTTTGTAGAGGATTATTGCTCCACCTCGCCCCCGCGACCTGCCCACCCCGGGGGCGCCTTAGCGGCCAGCCCCCCTTGGCGGCGGTGGAAGTACTAAGTAGTACCACCGCCGCCATTACGTCTGCGGCCCCTTACAGGGGGCCGTCGGCCTCGTCTGGGTTGCCCCGCCGATGCTAGCCTGCTGGCGGAGAGCGGGTCGGCTTCCCTCTCCCTCTCCGCTGCCTCCTTCTGCGTTATCACAATCTCGCCGAAGGAGACAAACGCTGCTCGTGACCTCTCGCTGCCGATCATGTGGTCGACCACGACCGGCAACGAGAGGTCCATCCCAATAACGCCCCTTAGGTCTCTGCGCGGTGCCGACCACGCTGGACATTCTTCCAGCGTATGCCGCGCAGAGTCCTGGGCCTCCCCGCAGTGGTGGCACTGCGATCCTCCCAGTGCCAGTTATGAACACACAGTTTGAGGAAACGGCGGTATGCAGGTAATTTAACTTATGCGCATGCATTGCTGCAACTTGTGCTGTATAATTTAGAATTTTTGTTACCGCGCCATCCGATTTTTATACATGTGCAAATACTCGTACACGCTGCACTGTATTTTTTTCCGTACGCGACTAGGAGGGGGCAGAGGCGAGTTCCGGCTCGCGTCTGTCCCCTCCCCCCGTCACACCTCCCTGGTCGACCCGCGTAAAACTTAAAAATACGATAAAATAATAGATAAAATCAATAAATGAAAACGTGTATAGATAAAATAGATAAAATAAAAGTCAATAAATAAATAAATAATAATAAGTAAATAAATACAATGGACAAAACACAACAAACATAAGAAGGGGGGGCAAAATGAAGGGGAATAATAGATAAAGATAAAATATAATATAGAATATAAAATATATATAGAATAAAATGAAATATTATAAAATAAACGGAGGGGGGTCGACCGGCAGGTGGCATCTTTGTAGAGGGGGGAGGGGATTATTGCTCCACCTCGCCCCCGCGACCTGCCCACCCCGGGGGCGCCTTAACGGCCAGCCCCCCTTGGCGGCGGTGGAAGTACTAAGTAGTACCACCGCCGCCATTACGTCTGCGGCCCCTTACAGGGGGCCGTCGGCCTCGTCTGGGTTGCCCCGCCGATGCTAGCCTGCTGGCGGAGAGCGGGTCGGCTTCCCTCTCCCTCTCCGCTGCCTCCTTCTGCGTTATCACAATCTCGCCGAAGGAGGCAAACGCTGCTCTTGACCTCTCGCTGCCGATCATGCGGTCGACCACGACCGGCAACGAGAGGTCCATCCCAATAACGCCCCTTAGGTATCTGCGCGGTGCCGACCACGCTGGACATTCTTCCAGCGTATGCCGCGCAGAGTCCTGGGCCTCCCCGCAGTGGTGGCACTGCGATCCTCCCAGTGCCAGTTATGAACACACAGTTTGAGGAAACGGCGGTATGCAGGTAATTTAACTTATGCGCATGCATTGCTGCAACTTGTGCTGTATAATTTCGAATTTTTGTTACCGCGCCATCCGATTTTTATACATGTGCAAATACTCGTACACGCTGCATTGTATTTTTTTCCGCACGCGACAAGGAGGGGACAGAGGCGAGTTCCGGCTCGCGTCTGTCCCCTCCCCCCGTCCCACCCCCCACGTCGACCCGCATAAAACTTAAAAATACGATAAAATAATAGATAAAATCAATAAATGAAAACGTGTATAGATAAAATAGATAAAATAAAAGTCAATAAATAAATAAATAATAATAAGGAAATAAATACAATGGACAAAACACAACAAACATAAGAAGGGGGGCAAAATAAAGGGGATTAAAAGATAAAGGTAAAATTTATAATATAGAATATAAAATATATATAGGATAAAATGAAATATTATAAAATAAAAGGAGGGGGTTCGACCGGCAGGTCTCATCTTTGTAGAGGGGGGGGGAGGGGATTATTTCTCCACCCCGCCCCCCGCGACCTGCCCACCCCGGGGGCGCCTTAACGGCCAGTCCCCCTTGGCGGCGGTGGAAGTATTAAGTAGTCCCACCGCCGCTATTACGTCTGCGGCCCCTTACAGGGGGCCGTCGGCCTCGTCGAGGTTGGCACCGCCGATGCTAACCACCTGGCGGAGAGGGGGCCGGCTTCCCTCTCCCTTTCCGCTGCCTCCTTCTGCGTTATCACAATCTCGCAGAAGGAGGCAAACGCTGCTCTTGACCTCTCGCTGCCGATCATGTGGTCGACCACGACCGGCAACGAGAGGTCCATACCAATAACGCCCCTTAGGGCTCTGTGCGGTGCCGACCACGCTGGACATTCTTCCAGCGTATGCCGCGCAGAGTCCTGGGCCTCCTCGCAGTGGTGGCACTGCGATCCTCCCAGTGCCATTTATGAACACACAGTTTCAGGAAACGGCTGTATGCAGGTAATTTAACTTATGCGCATGCATTGCTGCAGCTTGTGCTGTATTATTTAGAATTTTTGTTACCGCGCCATCCGATTTTTATACATGTGCAAATACTCGTACACGCTGCACTGTATTTTTTTCCGCACGCGACTAGGAGGGGACAGAGGCGAGTTCCGGCTCGCGTCTGTCCCCTCCCCCCGTCACACCTCCCTGGTCGACCCGCGTAAAACTTAAAAATACGATAAAATAATAGATAAAATCAATAAATGAAAACGTGTATAGATAAAATAGATAAAATAAAAGTCAATAAATAAATAAATAATAATAAGTAAATAAATACAATGGACAAAACACAACAAACATAAGAAGGGGGGGCAAAATGAAGGGGAATAATAGATAAAGATAAAATATAATATAGAATATAAAATATATATAGAATAAAATGAAATATTATAAAATAAACGGAGGGGGGTCGACCGGCAGGTGGCATCTTTGTAGAGGGGGGAGGGGATTATTGCTCCACCTCGCCCCCGCGACCTGCCCACCCCGGGGGCGCCTTAACGGCCAGCCCCCCTTGGCGGCGGTGGAAGTACTAAGTAGTACCACCGCCGCCATTACGTCTGCGGCCCCTTACAGGGGGCCGTCGGCCTCGTCTGGGTTGCCCCGCCGATGCTAGCCTGCTGGCGGAGAGCGGGTCGGCTTCCCTCTCCCTCTCCGCTGCCTCCTTCTGCGTTATCACAATCTCGCCGAAGGAGGCAAACGCTGCTCTTGACCTCTCGCTGCCGATCATGTGGTCGACCACGACCGGCAACGAGAGGTCCATCCCAATAACGCCCCTTAGGTATCTGCGCGGTGCCGACCACGCTGGACATTCTTCCAGCGTATGCCGCGCAGAGTCGTGGGCCTCCCCGCAGTGGTGGCACTGCGATCCTCCCAGTGCCAGTTATGAACACACAGTTTGAGGAAACGGCGGTATGCAGGTAATTTAACTTATGCGCATGCATTGCTGCAACTTGTGCTGTATAATTTCGAATTTTTGTTACCGCGCCATCCGATTTTTATACATGTGCAAATACTCGTACACGCTGCATTGTATTTTTTTCCGCACGCGACAAGGAGGGGACAGAGGCGAGTTCCGGCTCGCGTCTGTCCCCTCCCCCCGTCCCACCACCCACGTCGACCCGCATAAAACTTAAAAATACGATAAAATAATAGATAAAATCAATAAATGAAAACGTGTATAGATAAAATAGATAAAATAAAAGTCAATAAATAAATAAATAATAATAAGGAAATAAATACAATGGACAAAACACAACAAACATAAGAAGGGGGGCAAAATAAAGGGGATTAAAAGATAAAGGTAAAATTTATAATATAGAATATAAAATATATATAGGATAAAATGAAATATTATAAAATAAAAGGAGGGGGTTCGACCGGCAGGTCTCATCTTTGTAGAGGGGGGGGAGGTGATTATTTCTCCACCCCGCCCCCCGCGACCTGCCCACCCCGGGGGCGCCTTAACGGCCAGTCCCCCTTGGCGGCGGTGGAAGTATTAAGTAGTCCCACCGCCGCTATTACGTCTGCGGCCCCTTACAGGGGGCCGTCGGCCTCGTCGAGGTTGGCACCGCCGATGCTAACCACCTGGCGGAGAGGGGGCCGGCTTCCCTCTCCCTTTCCGCTGCCTCCTTCTGCGTTATCACAATCTCGCAGAAGGAGGCAAACGCTGCTCTTGACCTCTCGCTGCCGATCATGTGGTCGACCACGACCGGCAACGAGAGGTCCATACCAATAACGCCCCTTAGGGCTCTGTGCGGTGCCGACCACGCTGGACATTCTTCCAGCGTATGCCGCGCAGAGTCCTGGGCCTCCTCGCAGTGGTGGCACTGCGATCCTCCCAGTGCCATTTATGAACACACAGTTTCAGGAAACGGCTGTATGCAGGTAATTTAACTTATGCGCATGCATTGCTGCAGCTTGTGCTGTATTATTTAGAATTTTTGTTACCGCGCCATCCGATTTTTATACATGTGCAAATACTCGTACACGCTGCACTGTATTTTTTTCCGCACGCGACTAGGAGGGGACAGAGGCGAGTTCCGGCTCGCGTCTGTCCCCTCCCCCCGTCACACCTCCCTGGTCGACCCGCGTAAAACTTAAAAATACGATAAAATAATAGATAAAATCAATAAATGAAAACGTGTATAGATAAAATAGATAAAATAAAAGTCAATAAATAAATAAATAATAATAAGTAAATAAATACAATGGACAAAACACAACAAACATAAGAAGGGGGGGCAAAATGAAGGGGAATAATAGATAAAGATAAAATATAATATAGAATATAAAATATATATAGAATAAAATGAAATATTATAAAATAAACGGAGGGGGGTCGACCGGCAGGTGGCATCTTTGTAGAGGGGGGAGGGGATTATTGCTCCACCTCGCCCCCGCGACCTGCCCACCCCGGGGGCGCCTTAACGGCCAGCCCCCCTTGGCGGCGGTGGAAGTACTAAGTAGTACCACCGCCGCCATTACGTCTGCGGCCCCTTACAGGGGGCCGTCGGCCTCGTCTGGGTTGCCCCGCCGATGCTAGCCTGCTGGCGGAGAGCGGGTCGGCTTCCCTCTCCCTCTCCGCTGCCTCCTTCTGCGTTATCACAATCTCGCCGAAGGAGGCAAACGCTGCTCTTGAACTCTCGCTGCCGATCATGTGGTCGACCACGACCGGCAACGAGAGGTCCATCCCAATAACGCCCCTTAGGTATCTGCGCGGTGCCGACCACGCTGGACATTCTTCCAGCGTATGCCGCGCAGAGTCCTGGGCCTCCCCGCAGTGGTGGCACTGCGATCCTCCCAGTGCCAGTTATGAACACACAGTTTGAGGAAACGGCGGTATGCAGGTAATTTAACTTATGCGCATGCATTGCTGCAACTTGTGCTGTATAATTTCGAATTTTTGTTACCGCGCCATCCGATTTTTATACTTGTGCAAATACTCGTACACGCTGCATTGTATTTTTTTCCGCTCGCGACAAGGAGGGGACAGAGGCGAGTTCCGGCTCGCGTCTGTCCCCTCCCCCCGTCCCACCCCCCACGTCGACCCGCATAAAACTTAAAAATACGATAAAATAATAGATAAAATCAATAAATGAAAACGTGTATAGATAAAATAGATAAAATAAAAGTCAATAAATAAATAAATAATAATAAGGAAATAAATACAATGGACAAAACACAACAAACATAAGAAGGGGGGGCAAAATGAAGGGGAATAATAGATAAAGATAAAATATAATATAGAATATAAAATATATATAGAATAAAATGAAATATTATAAAATAAACGGAGGGGGGTCGACCGGCAGGTGGCATCTTTGTAGAGGGGGGAGGGGATTATTGCTCCACCTCGCCCCCGCGACCTGCCCACCCCGGGGGCGCCTTAACGGCCAGCCCCCCTTGGCGGCGGTGGAAGTACTAAGTAGTACCACCGCCGCCATTACGTCTGCGGCCCCTTACAGGGGGCCGTCGGCCTCGTCGGGTTTGCCCCGCCGATGCTAGCCTGCTGGCGGAGAGCGGGTCGGCTTCCCTCTCCCTCTCCGCTGCCTCCTTCTGCGTTATCACAATCTCGCAGAAGGAGGCAAACGCTGCTCTTGACCTCTCGCTGCCGATCATGTGGTCGACCACGACCGGCAACGAGAGATCCATCCCAATAACGCCCCTTAGGTCTCTGCGCGGTGCCGACCACGCTGGACATTCTTCCAGCGTATGCCGCGCAGAGTCCTGGGCCTCCCCGCAGTGGTGGCACTGCGATCCTCCCAGTGCCAGTTATGAACACACAGTTTGAGGAAACGGCGGTATGCAGGTAATTTAACTTATGCGCATGCATTGCTGCAACTTGTGCTGTATAATTTCGAATTTTTGTTACCGCGCCATCCGATTTTTATACATGTGCAAATACTCGTACACGCTGCATTGTATTTTTTTCCGCACGCGACAAGGAGGGGACAGAGGCGAGTTCCGGCTCGCGTCTGTCCCCTCCCCCCGTCCCACCCCCCACGTCGACCCGCATAAAACTTGAAAATACGATAAAATAATAGTGTTACGTCGTCCGATGTACGACGTTGGCCTTGTACACACACTATGTATACAAGGTCTGATCTGCATAAGATCCATACACCGTCCCCTAGACATAAGAGCATAGTATTAAGATTTCATTATTCTATTGTTCTAATCCTTATCTCCGTCTCTACCCATCACCATAACTTCTCCTTGATCAACACCTTACCTCAGTTTCAACCCATCACCACGACACATAATGCAATAAAGTATTGCATCACTCTGGAAGCATCTAGAAGCTTCTAGAAACGTCGAGAAGTCCAAAGACTGCTGCATCAGCAGTCCCACGCTCGTAGAGGGCAATAGGACAGCCACGAGACTGCACCGTCAGCAGAAATGCACGTGCAGTCCCCGGGAGCGAAGAAGGACAGCCACGAGACTGCAGCGTCAGCAGAAATGCACGTGCAGTCCCCGGGAGCGAAGACGCTGCTGCGTCAGCGGTTCTCCCACTCCGACGACTGAAGAACAAAGAGACTGCAGCGTCAGCTATCCCCACTCCGACCGAAGGAGGCAAGGCAGAGCGGACGCTTGCATCAGTCCGCCTTCAGCCAGCGACTCGCACAGACGTGCCTACCTGGCCTCAGCCGCCAGTCCGGCTTCAAGAGCAGACGTGTTCAGTCTAGCTCCGCGAAAGTGAAGTGTGTCGATCCTTCACTCCTAATTCCAATTCCAATTCTAATTCTAACTCAACTCAACTCAACTCATACATTATTCCTACAACATATTACTATATCCATTATTCATTAATCCAATTACTACTCCTATTATAATACTACTTACATATTGTATACCAGTGTACTTACCAGTTCTTATTTAATATATCGTTGTTATACCAGTGCTTCGATCTTGTTATTCTTGTGTTAGTTCAACACCATCTTCCAATTCAGTTCTTGCATCAAATATATTAAACTCGTGACATATCCGGACTTGGTCTAAAGTGCGCAGTGGAAACGCTGAGCCGCCAATAAGGAATTTGAAGCGAGTCATAGAGAAGTTCTCGTGCCACGTCTAGGATTGGTCTAAAGAGCGCAGTGGAAACGCTGAGCCGCCACTATAGACGTGAAGCGAGTTAACTACCTAAAAGGTTAATAACAAATGGAAGTTCATTTCATTATATATTATTAATATTCCATCATTACTATTCCTTACCCATGCGACGCCCACGTCGAGCGGGACGCAAGTATCAACTTGCTAAATTGAGACGCGCGTTGAGAAATAAAGCGGTGCTCGATCAAATCATTGCCACTACCGAGTGGACAGAACTTCTGGGAACTACCGAGCACATTCCGTGTGACGCGTCCGATTACGTTTCTGTATACGGTTGCCCTTGCAACCCTCCTAAAGAGGTCAACCACGCGGACCTCTCGCGAGCTCCGACGCCAGTTCTGCATCCGGTCGATCGTCCTGAGGTAATCGACATAGCCGACGACGACGACAGCCGAGACACGATCATCGTTCCCAGGGTCCGTTGCCGAATCATCCGTGACGTTCCTCTGCCAGCTCATCAACGTGTCGTCTTGCGGCCAGCATCCAAGGCCACTAACGTCGTCCCGAACCGAGCAGCAGTAACTCTGCCAGATCTTCCCCACCTCGAGGACATCTGTATAGAAGACCCGATGTACTACACCTACTGCCAGTACCGCCCGTTCCTGCTACAACAATATTATTAGGTGTTAATACAACATTGCGGTGAGTCGTATAATATCTTGTATAATTGTTGAATCCTGTAAACTCACCGTTCTCGTTGCATCATCTCGCGCGTGATTCTTGTCGGGACACTTCTTGTAACCGCGTCGGACGTTCTCTTCTTGACTGCATCATAGCAATATCGGTTGTCCTAGTGCATATGACAGCCCGCGGCTGTCTCGGCACGAAAGACCACTCCTCAATTACTTGTCATATATCCACCGTCCGTCTGTCACTGTTCTTGAGTGCCACCCTTTTCTCTCTCTTGGTACCTGTAACAAAAACACAGTGACGGACGTGACAAATTTGGCGCAGTCGGTAGGACAACGAAGTGGTCGCCGATATTTGCATTAATAAGCCCCGACGCGTGTCAGTACGAAGTTCACATTTCTTAAATCCCATTCATATCTTTCAAAATGTCTCGCCCAATCACGCGATCTCAAAAGGATCTCCGAGCAGATCCTAACGCAGACCTTCCTCCAATGACCGAGGAAGAGCTACTCCTTTATGCGCAAGACCTCGCCCGTAGAGAGCAATATCTCAAAGAGGAAACTGATTTTATTGCCAAATTGCGTCTCAAATATGAAGAAGACGCACAAAACCAAAAGAATATGCTCGACGAAATACGAAAAGAGCTTCATAACATCCAAATCACGAGTCAAAGCCTACGTCAACAATCGCCTACACCAGGCCCTAGTAACGTCTCTAATATGCGGGAACTTTCACCGCCAGAGCCACGCGAAATCCCACAGTATGAACCTACTGGAAATTTCGCTCTAAAACAAGCCGCCGAGCTTGTCCCTAGATTCGACGGAACTTCGTCTTCCGTCCTACAATTCATACGTGCATGCAAACGCGCGCGTGACACCGTACCGGCCACTGCAGAGCGTGCCCTCACGAAATTGCTCTGCAATAAACTCCACGATCGTGCTTATGCCGCTATAGAAGGCCAGCACATATTCACAATTTCTGCACTATGCGAGAAATTACGAACAGTACTGGGCCCATACAAATTCGTGGACCAGTACCGTGGCGATCTCGCGAGTGTACTCCAAGCTCCAAACGAGCACATCCTAGACTTCATCAATCGCGTTAAAGACCTTCGAACCGCGATTCAAGATGCCACAGATATTGGCCTTGATTACGAAGAACTAGATCGCTTCGTAGTAGATTGTTTTCTACGAGGTCTCCTTCCCCAGCTGCGTGCCGAAGTGCTTCATTGCCCTTCGCGAAATCCTGCCACTGTTTTCGAAGCAGCCATCTCTGCTTACAGGCAGTATGAGTCAGACCAGACTCGTCGACGAGAACTGATCCGCGAAGAAAAACGAGTTAGCTTCTCTGATAACCGGCCGTATCGCCAGCGTTCCACGTACGAGTCCGCTCGTGATATCCCAGAACGAACTCAAGAACGCCGCGATAACAGACCGGACTCGTCTCAGCAGTCCTCAAGAAACTCAAACCGGGACTCTTATCGCTCCCCGACGCCGCAACGGCGATGGGAAAATAATCCTCGCGACCAAAACACGTACCGCGATGGTCGCACAGATCGCCCCTCAAGCCCTAACAAGTTTTGCAACTACTGCAAAGTCCCCGGGCACGATATTCACGAGTGCCGTAAGCGCGCTTTTAATAATAATAGGAGGTCGGGAAACGAGTCCGGCCTCCCGACCGAAGCCAACCCCAGGCGGGAGGCCGCATCTTCAACTCAAACTACAGCCCGCACCCAAACAGCTATCCGGACGAACGACCAGTCCGACGATTCGTCTCAGCAGTAAATCTTGCTGCAGACTCACCAATTCCGCGCGTAAAAATCTCCGCCCCTCAATTACAAAAGAAGTGTGAATTTTTGTTGGACACGGGTTCGGAGATCAATTTAATTCGTGCGTCAAGTCTAGAACCAAATCTACCTATAGATCATACGAACACTATAGAAGTCCAAGGAATAACCGAGGGATCCATTCCAACTCTCGGTCAAATTAAAATACACTTACAGGGTCAAAACCCTATCGAATTTCATGTCTTGGAAGAAAACTTCCCAATTAACATCGACGGAATCCTCGGTTCTCCCTTCTTCAGAACAGGAGCCGAGATCTCCTTTGCGAATGAATACATTACGATAGGAAACATTCGGGTTCCCTTCTCGAACCCTTGCGCGCCCACGGCTGAGCCTCGCGATAAATTGGCAGCAGAGGTTATTTCAATGCCTTCGTCTATGACCAACGATCTCGTTAAAACTCTAGCCGCCAAGCGTGAGGAACATTCGGCAAGGAACGTTCGAGTGTCTTCCTCAAATCCTCGTGCACCCGCGGTCAGACCTTGCAGAGCTCCGGTGACGGAGGTTATTTCAATGCCTCCTCGGGATTCGATCGAGTGCTCCCTAGAGAAAAACGCCGTGAAAAGCCGGCCGGAATCGAAGGAGACTCGAGAGATATCGGAGTACACTGCGAGAAGTCGGATCGTGGAGCATGAGGATCGAGTCCGAACAAAGACTCCTCCGAAATCCGAAGAATTCGTCCTCGAACCTCGTACCGTTGCGTGCATAGCGGTCGACGTCGAAGGACCTAAACAGGGATATATCCGCCGTGTTAATGTAGCGCCGGATGTATTCCTGGGTGACTGCGTCGTCACCAATCGTAAAGGCAAAGCGAGCCTCCGGTGTTTTAAGACCTCGTCGGAAAGAGTTTCATTTCGATTGCCCCCATTGGAGATGGAAGAAATCGAGTCGTACTCTTCCGACCTTTCTAATTCCGGTAACCATCCCGACGCATTCGGTAACCATCCCGACCTTTGCAATTCCGGTAACCATCCCGACCTTTCTAATTCCGGGAACCATCCCGACGTATTCGGTAACCATCCCGACCTTTCCAATTCCGGGTACCATCCCGACGTATTCGGTAACCATCCCGACCTTTCTAATTCCGGGTATCATCCCGACGCATTCGGTAACCATCCCGACCTTTCTAATTCCGGGTACCATCCCGACGCATTCGGTAACCATCCCGACCATACTAACTCCGGTAACCAGCCCGATTCTTATACTAACTCCGGTAACCAGCCCGATCATTATACTAACTCCGGTAACCAGCCCGATAAAACCAAGGTCAGAATGACCTATTCCATCGCAAATTCCCACGAAGCTCGCGTGAAAGAGCTATTAGAAACTATCCCCATGGATCATCTCAGCGGTGACGAAATGAACCATGTTAAATCTTTGTTAGAAAAGCACAATGATCTTTTCCATCTCCAAGGGGATCGTTTGGGGAAAACAAATGCGGTGACTCACAGAATCATCACGACGGATGATATTCCAATCCATGTTAAACAGTATCGCTACCCACCAATCCACAAGGACGAAATCAACAAGCAAATGTCCGAACTCTTACGGAATGACATAGTCGTTCCATCTAACTCACCTTATAATTCCCCCTTGTGGATTGTTCCTAAGAAAGCGGACGCCGAGGGTAACAAAAAATGGCGCATGGTAATCGATTACCGCGCATTAAACGAGAAATCGGTGGCCGACGCGTACCCGCTACCTAGCATTAACGAAATCCTAGATCAGTTAGGCAGCGCCACATACTTCAGTGTGTTTGACTTAGCCAGCGGATTCCATCAAATAGGAATGGAGAAGGAGGATGCCGCGAAGACCGCCTTCTCCACGCCTTTCGGCCACTACGAATTCAACAGAATGCCATTCGGTCTCCGTAATGCTCCGGCTACCTTCCAAAGATTAATGGACACAGTCCTCTGCGGCCTACAAGGCAACGAACTCTTCGTGTACCTCGATGATATCGTGATCTACGCGCGTTCACTAGAAGAACATTATGCCAAATTCAATAAACTAGCCCGCCGACTGCGCGGAGCCAACCTCAAATTACAGCCCTCGAAATGCGGCTTCCTTCATAAGGAAGTGGCATACCTGGGACATCAGATTAGTCAAGACGGCGTCAGACCATGTCCAAAGAAAATTAATGCCGTACAAAATTTCCCACGACCTAAGAACGCGAAAAACGTGCGCGAATTTCTAGGCCTTGCAGGGTACTACCGCAAATTTATTAATGACTTCGCTAAAATCTCCAAACCCCTAACCCAACTCCTCGCCAAAGAGCACAATTTCGAATGGGGTCCAAAACAAGAAAAGGCCTTCGAAGACCTACGACAAGCTCTGTGTGACGAACCGGTCCTTCAATACCCGGATTTCGATAAGCCGTTTAACGTCACCTGCGATGCATCTGGATATGCCATCGGCGCCGTACTAAGCCAAGGCGAAGTAGGCAAGGATCGTCCCGTTGCCTATGCCTCAAGGATCCTGCAGGGCGCCGAGGTGAACTATTCTACAATAGAGAAGGAGTGTTTAGCCATAATATTCGCAGTACAGTATTTTAGACCATATATTTACGGCCGAAAATTTACACTAATCACAGACCATAAACCGCTGGTCTGGATGACGTCGGTAAAAGACCCTACGTCGCGCCTCCTCAGATGGCGCCTAAAACTGGCCGAGTTTGAATATAAAGTCGTCTACAAACCTGGAAAAGCGAATTCTAACGCTGATGCCCTCTCCCGAAACCCAGTTACGTTGCCCCTCTCATGGAGCACCCCTGGAGGCACATCGCCGCCAAGAGCACCGTTATCAAATCCAGGAACCCCTCTCTTCGATAACCGCCGAAGGAGATGGGCCGACTCGCATCTTATGCCACCGCCTCAGTCAATTCCCCCGAGGAAGAGGAAATCATCGTCAAACTCAACATCTGAACCACCATCGAAAACGCCACCACGCCCTAGGGCGAGTTCAGATGACGACAGCCTTTTGGTATCACCACCCCTAGTACCCGCCTCCAGTCAAGAGGAGTCACCCATAACAGGACTAGAGGACATTTTAACCGCCGTCCCCAGCCTAATTCCCCAACCAACGGGACCAAACTGGCTCGATGAAGAAGAAGAAACCTTACCCTCCGAGGACGAGGAAGAAGATGAGGAGCCAAGACGACAAGGGAGAATAACGTACCTCCGCGACCGACTAATTATGAGGAAAGATAATTTAGTATGTTTCACAACCCTGGATGGTCAACCTATAGACCCAGGAGCCGTAGACCTCCATAGACAAAGGAAACTGTCCGACGGTCGAGATCTGACCTTATTCAAAGCAAAGATAAGTAATTTCGGTAGCAACAAGCTGATACAGATACCCATCAAACCATCCCTGACTCACGAGGTTTCAACTGACGACCTAAAAGAATGTTTCCGGACATTACTTGATGTAGCCAACAAACTCAGACTGCGAACATTTTCAATCTCTAAAACCTATATAGACGACAATTCCATGGAGTACGTCTCGAACCTCCTCATCGCAACATTCGAAGACACCCCCGTACACATATTCTTCTGCGCAAACGAAATCCAGATACCGGCCGAAGATAGATGGAATGATATTATCGCAGAAAATCACGTCTCTGCGTACGCAGGGCACAAAGGAATTACAAAAACCCTGAAGAGAATCCGCGAGAGATATTGGTGGAGCGGTATGAAGATCCAGATAACGAACTACGTTAATAACTGCCTCAGTTGCCAACGTAATAAACTGACCAGGGTAAAAACGCGCCTGCCGATGAGAATAACGGATACACCCGGTAGAGCGTTCGATAAGGTGTCCATGGACATTGTAGGGCCCCTTCCAACAACCAACGACGGAAACACATACATCTTAACCATACAGGATTTATTAACGAAACACTCAACTGCAATCCCTCTTAAATCCGCCGATGCCATCAGCACTGCGGACGCATTTATAAACAATTTTATCTGCCGTTTCGGAACACCTAAAGCCATCCTAACGGATCAAGGAGCGAATTTCACAAGTTCCCTGATGAAGGCCATCGCAAAACGATTCAGAATAACTCGGCTGCAAACAACAGCCTTCCACCCTCAAAGCAACGGGTCAATCGAAAGATCCCACCACGTCTTAGCAGAATACCTGAAGCAATACGTCCACAAAAACAACTGGGACAAATGGGTCGATTTAGCAATGTTTAGTTACAACACAAGTGTCCACGAGGGCACAGATTTCACGCCGCACGAGTTAGTATTCGGCTCTTTGGCGCGAGTCCCATCCGCCGATTCCTACTCCTACGAATGCGAAAACGACTCCTATACCCACTACCTCTCCCAATTGCAAAGAAAGATAACCGAAACCCAGATTCGCGCGCGCGGAAACTTAGTCTCCGCGAAAAGAAAATCCAAATCATACTACGATAGAAGAATTAACCCGGTAGAATTCAAGGTGGGAGAACAAGTATTCCTACTCAAAGAACCCTGCAAGGGCAAATTCGATGCGCAATATACGGGTCCTCACGAAATTTGCGACATCCTAGACTCAAACAATGTAAAAATTAAAGTAGGGAACCATTTTAAGATTGTACATGCAAACAAACTCAAGCGTGCGCCGAATAATCCAACGCAAAACCCGCGTCAGCGAAACGTGACACTCATCTGGACGCAGATAAGAAAAGACAAAAGTGCAAGTGAAAGTGTTAGTGAACAAAGTGATTCCCCACCCGCCCTAAACCCCGAGAAAAGACAGTCGAAAAATGAACATTGCGAATACGACTTGTCGGACATTACAAAACCAGCCTCAGCCCCACGTGCTGACACCGACAACATTTCAGTGCGACCAGTGTTTCGTACAAATACTCGCCGAGAACTGTGCTCCCTGCACGGAGTACCTCCGGACGATGCGTCGCATGAATGAGTGTGTGATCGAGTGTTGAGCGAGAAATTTCTTCCTTGTAAGAAATTTCTTTTCCGCGTTGGGAGGTGTTACGTCGTCCGATGTACGACGTTGGCCTTGTACACACACTATGTATACAAGGTCTGATCTGCATAAGATCCATACACCGTCCCCTAGACATAAGAGCATAGTATTAAGATTTCATTATTCTATTGTTCTAATCCTTATCTCCGTCTCTACCCATCACCATAACTTCTCCTTGATCAACACCTTACCTCAGTTTCAACCCATCACCACGACACATAATGCAATAAAGTATTGCATCACTCTGGAAGCATCTAGAAGCTTCTAGAAACGTCGAGAAGTCCAAAGACTGCTGCATCAGCAGTCCCACGCTCGTAGAGGGCAATAGGACAGCCACGAGACTGCACCGTCAGCAGAAATGCACGTGCAGTCCCCGGGAGCGAAGAAGGACAGCCACGAGACTGCAGCGTCAGCAGAAATGCACGTGCAGTCCCCGGGAGCGAAGACGCTGCTGCGTCAGCGGTTCTCCCACTCCGACGACTGAAGAACAAAGAGACTGCAGCGTCAGCTATCCCCACTCCGACCGAAGGAGGCAAGGCAGAGCGGACGCTTGCATCAGTCCGCCTTCAGCCAGCGACTCGCACAGACGTGCCTACCTGGCCTCAGCCGCCAGTCCGGCTTCAAGAGCAGACGTGTTCAGTCTAGCTCCGCGAAAGTGAAGTGTGTCGATCCTTCACTCCTAATTCCAATTCCAATTCTAATTCTAACTCAACTCAACTCAACTCATACATTATTCCTACAACATATTACTATATCCATTATTCATTAATCCAATTACTACTCCTATTATAATACTACTTACATATTGTATACCAGTGTACTTACCAGTTCTTATTTAATATATCGTTGTTATACCAGTGCTTCGATCTTGTTATTCTTGTGTTAGTTCAACACCATCTTCCAATTCAGTTCTTGCATCAAATATATTAAACTCGTGACATATCCGGACTTGGTCTAAAGTGCGCAGTGGAAACGCTGAGCCGCCAATAAGGAATTTGAAGCGAGTCATAGAGAAGTTCTCGTGCCACGTCTAGAATTGGTCTAAAGAGCGCAGTGGAAACGCTGAGCCGCCACTATAGACGTGAAGCGAGTTAACTACCTAAAAGGTTAATAACAAATGGAAGTTCATTTCATTATATATTATTAATATTCCATCATTACTATTCCTTACCCATGCGACGCCCACGTCGAGCGGGACGCAAGTATCAACTTGCTAAATTGAGACGCGCGTTGAGAAATAAAGCGGTGCTCGATCAAATCATTGCCACTACCGAGTGGACAGAACTTCTGGGAACTACCGAGCACATTCCGTGTGACGCGTCCGATTACGTTTCTGTATACGGTTGCCCTTGCAACCCTCCTAAAGAGGTCAACCACGCGGACCTCTCGCGAGCTCCGACGCCAGTTCTGCATCCGGTCGATCGTCCTGAGGTAATCGACATAGCCGACGACGACGACAGCCGAGACACGATCATCGTTCCCAGGGTCCGTTGCCGAATCATCCGTGACGTTCCTCTGCCAGCTCATCAACGTGTCGTCTTGCGGCCAGCATCCAAGGCCACTAACGTCGTCCCGAACCGAGCAGCAGTAACTCTGCCAGATCTTCCCCACCTCGAGGACATCTGTATAGAAGACCCGATGTACTACACCTACTGCCAGTACCGCCCGTTCCTGCTACAACAATATTATTAGGTGTTAATACAACATTGCGGTGAGTCGTATAATATCTTGTATAATTGTTGAATCCTGTAAACTCACCGTTCTCGTTGCATCATCTCGCGCGTGATTCTTGTCGGGACACTTCTTGTAACCGCGTCGGACGTTCTCTTCTTGACTGCATCATAGCAATATCGGTTGTCCTAGTGCATATGACAGCCCGCGGCTGTCTCGGCACGAAAGACCACTCCTCAATTACTTGTCATATATCCACCGTCCGTCTGTCACTGTTCTTGAGTGCCACCCTTTTCTCTCTCTTGGTACCTGTAACAAAAACACAGTGACGGACGTGACAATAGATAAAATCAATAAATGAAAACGTGTATAGATAAAATAGATAAAATAAAAGTCAATAAATAAATAAATAATAATAAGGAAATAAATACAATGGACAAAACACAACAAACATAAGAAGGGGGGCAAAATAAAGGGGATTAAAAGATAAAGGTAAAATTTATAATATAGAATATAAAATATATATAGGATAAAATGAAATATTATAAAATAAAAGGAGGGGGTTCGACCGGCAGGTCTCATCTTTGTAGAGGGGGGGGGAGGGGATTATTTCTCCACCCCGCCCCCCGCGACCTGCCCACCCCGGGGGCGCCTTAACGGCCAGTCCCCCTTGGCGGCGGTGGAAGTATTAAGTAGTCCCACCGCCGCCATTACGTCTGCGGCCCCTTACAGGGGGCCGTCGGCCTCGTCGAGGTTGGCACCGCCGATGCTAACCACCTGGCGGAGAGGGGGCCGGCTTCCCTCTCCCTTTCCGCTGCCTCCTTCTGCGTTATCACAATCTCGCAGAAGGAGGCAAACGCTGCTCTTGACCTCTCGCTGCCGATCATGTGGTCGACCACGACCGGCAACGAGAGGTCCATACCAATAACGCCCCTTAGGGCTCTGTGCGGTGCCGACCACGCTGGACATTCTTCCAGCGTATGCCGCGCAGAGTCCTGGGCCTCCTCGCAGTGGTGGCACTGCGATCCTCCCAGTGCCATTTATGAACACACAGTTTCAGGAAACGGCTGTATGCAGGTAATTTAACTTATGCGCATGCATTGCTGCAGCTTGTGCTGTATTATTTAGAATTTTTGTTACCGCGCCATCCGATTTTTATACATGTGCAAATACTCGTACACGCTGCATTGTATTTTTTTCCGCACGCGACAAGGAGGGGACAGAGGCGAGTTCCGGCTCGCGTCTGTCCCCTCCCCCCGTCGCGCCCCCACGTCGACCCGCGTAAAACTTAAAAATACGATAAAATAATAGATAAAATCAATAAATGAAAACGTGTATAGATAAAATAGATAAAATAAAAGTCAATAAAGAAATAAATACAATGGACAAAACACAACAAACATAAGAAGGGGGGGCAAAATAAAGGGGATTAAAAGATAAAGATAAAATTTATAATATAGAATATAAAATATATATAGGATAAAATGAAATATTATAAAATAAAAGGAGGGGGGTAGACCGGCAGGTGGCATCTTTGTAGAGGATTATTGCTCCACCTCGCCCCCCGCGACCTGTCCACCTCGGGGGCGCCTTAACGGCCAGCCCCCCTTGGCGGCGGTGGAAGTACTAAGTAGTACCACCGCCGCCATTACGTCTGCGGCCCCTTACAGGGGGCCGTCGGCCTCGTCGGGTTTGCCCCGCCGATGCTAGCCTCCTGGCGGAGAGCGGGTCGGCTTCCCTCTCCCTCTCCGCTGCCTCCTTCTGCGTTATCACAATCTCGCAGAAGGAGGCTGTTACGTCACGTCCCACGTCCTAGGCAAAGAAGATGACCCCAGGAGGCGGCACGTGGAATTGAAGAGGAAACGGTCTTTTACGCCAAGACAGCCAGACGGGCAGTCATATGCGTTAGGACACCGATAGTCATTTGAGACCGACACCCGCTAGCAGTCAACGCGGATGGCGATACTTCTACGCTGACGCAACGAACGCGGTGAGTTGACATGGAACAAAAGGGGTTACAAAAGATACGAATTCTCACCGGTTAGTTGTTGTATCTTAGTGGTACTGTTGAAGGAGCTGAGCTCGTCGGTCAGCATGGGTCTGGTATAACGGGTCGTCCAGACAGATCTCATCGAGATGTGGAAGGTTTGGCAGCTGTCTCGCTGGGGTACGCACGACAATGCGTCTGTTGGACGGTAGGTACTCGTCCTTGATGATCCTACAGCGAACGTGCGGCAAGATTATGGTGCTCCTGCTGTCATCGTCATCAGAGCTGGTGACGAGATCAATGACCTCGTAACGAACGGCAGGCGGGTTGTTGTTGTCACTTGACAGGTTTATGGTATTCCTGACGTCGTCGTCGGAGATGTCTATGAGATCGATGATCTCATAGCGGGCAGCTGGTGTAACGTTGACAGGCGTGGAACGCGAGAGATCCGCGTGGTTGATCTCTGTTGATACTTTCGGCCTGCACGACGTGTACGACGCATAAGGGATGGGTATGGAAGGAACTGTTTCGGAAGAGTTAATACTCTGAAAATCCTTTTGTCGGATTTTGTCTAAGTCCCAAACGTGAAAGAAAAATTGGCCAGGGGTTCCCCGTAGGCGCTGGCCAGAGGTAATTTACCTGACTCGAAAATGTCCACTCGTTAATCGGCACTACCCAGCAGAGCAGACGAACTGGCCTCCGAGCCGGGTCACCGTGCGACAACGAGGGCACTATTAAAACAGTCACTTCACTTAGACACTGATATGTTTCCTTTCACAAACTGTCACTTTAACTTCGATAATCTTTTGACTAAGTGTCACCTCGTTGACGTATTGCCTCGGCGGAGCTGTAAGCTTCTCCCTTTGTGACCGAGGTTGAACACGTAAGCGAGAGCTCAATTATTTATTATTAATATTAAATGCGTTTATCTGATTTGGAAAGTTATTATTTCCAAACGTCTACTCGTCAACCACTACTTCTCAGCGGAGCGGACGAACTGACCTCCAAGCCGAGTTCTGTATGATTAACGAGGGCACGATTCGAATTTCGAAAAGAAACTGTCACTGGATTTAGTAGAATGATGTGGAAATTAACTTCACGTAGCACTGGTAAAATATAATATATATATTGAAATAAAGAACGTTGAGTACACTTGAGTATAAAAACTTGGTAGTATAATAATAAATGAATTAAACGTAATAATCGTATACGGAGTATGAGTTAGTAAGAGTTAGAATTGGAATTGATTTCGGAATTGAATTGGAATGGATTTGGAATAGTAGAACAAACGTCGATGAACGTCGAAGCGCGAATTAGAAGAGCGCAGATCGACACGTCTGCTCGCTTCGCTGGCTTGGGCCAGACTGACTGATGTCGTTGTGTGAGAATGGAGTGAGCGCAGACCGACACGTCCGCTCACTTCGCTGGCTAGCACCAGACTGATGCAAGAGGCAGCTCTGCGTTGCCTCCTTCGCTCGGAGTGGGGGTTGCTGACGCTGCAGTCCCTTTGTCCTCGCTCGTCGGAGTGGTGACGGGTGCAAGACTGCTGACGTTGCAGTCTCTTTGTCCTCGCTCTCGACAGAGTGGTGACGCGTGCAAGACTGCTGACGTTGCGATCTCTTTGTTCTCGAATTTGAACAAGTTGTAAGTGTAGATGAGGGTTTGAACAAGTGAAAGTAAAGTTAGGAGTTCGGAGTGATGGTTGGGTTTAGAACAATTGGGAGAGTCGAGATTTAAGTAGTGATGGGTATTAGAACAAGTTTAGGGAAAGTCGTGGGTGAAGTAGTGATGGGTTTAAGAGGTTGTTATGTACTTAATATTTAGTCTTAACCTAGAATCGAGGTACGGTCCTCGATTCGACCAACGTCGGAGGTCGTCCGACGTAACACCTCCCTCGCCGGAGAAGAGATTTCTCGGAGTGAAATCTCTCGGTCCGAGGTTGTGTTCGGTGAACGCTCGCATTACAATTTTTGGTCTTGAGACGCATCGTTAGTGAGCGATCCGCGCAGGGAGCTCAGTTCTCGGCGCACGTTGACTGTATTAACAGTACGAAACACTGGATGCACTGAGATGTTGTCTGATTCTGCGCGAGGAGTTGGGGTAGGTTTCGCAATGTCCGACAGTCTATAATCGCAATGTTCATTATCTGACTGTCTTTTATTGGGGTCTTGGGAGGGAATGGGCTCACTTATGTCACTGTTGTTGCCATTTAGTTCGTGATGAGGTGTTCCTCCATGTCCGAGTCTGAATCCTCGTCCGAACTTCCTTCGGATGAATCGGAGTCATCTGATGAGTCGGAGACCTCTGGGTTTTCTAACATGATGCCCTGTCCGGCCAGAATGCTCAGGCATTCTCGGCAATCCATTACTGGAGTTTCGGTGCATATCGGACCACCGCATTCTTCGCAATCGTTTTGGACGGAGTACATTCGCTGGTGATTCCAAATTCTTACATTGGAAATGACTGTTCTCTGGCTACAGTCATAGCAAAGTTTCCTTCCGTCGGGCGTTATTCTTATCCTGCCATTGTAGCAGGAGATTTCGAGCAAGTAGGTGGGAATTGCAGGTGGTCTCTTCTGACCGGCCTTCCTGATTGGAAGTTGTTTGCACATTTTGATGAGAGTTTTAACGTGCTTTTTCGTAATGTTGCTTGAGCGGTGGGCGATTGCAGAATGACTGCTCTTCTGCTTTGTTTGTTCGATGTGGGTTAGTGGGGGGTGAGCAAGTCCAACCGGCAGGGGAATACTGAGTATGGATAAGTAATCTCCCTGTTGACTCGGCATTTTGCTCCCCTTGTTGGTTAGAGTAATCACTCTTGTCTCAGGTGACGAGATTACGGCTTTGGCACAAACACTCTGCATCTCTAATTTGCTTGAGTATTGGTGTCTTCGTCCGAGGAAGAGGTGCTTGAGTTTTCGTCCTCTTCTTCGTCGTCCGTGAGAATTTCGCCTCTTTCTCTTCTTATTCTGGCAGTGTCTGTTGCTGCCCGATCCAGTGCGAGGAGGAAGCTGCAGTGGATGCATTCCAATATTGGGGTTTCCCTCAATATGGGTTTTGTACACGCGTCGCATGCGTTCTTCTTTTTCCTTGTAAGAACGTGCGTGTATACGATGACCCTCCTGACTACCGCAGTGAGGCTGCAGGCAAGGCATTGTCACGTCCTGGCGGGGCTATAAAAGCAAGAGAAGAGAATACCGCGGCCCGGCTACTCTACTCTTCCACTGACTGACATTTAATAAAAGTGTTGGTCTTTTTATCAACAGACTAGGACCCGATGCCGACACCTGCATGCAGTCTTACACAGATGAATGATGCACGCGACCCTGAAACATACGCGGTAATATGTTCCACTTACTTTTACGCTTCGCTTGTTTGTCGATTGACACGAGAAATGAATTCGCAACGGATGAACGGCTACGGTTGCGCTGATGACCTTGAATTCGGTCCGCTCTGCTTGACAGGCGTTGATCCAAATGGCTGGAAACGACCTTCAAGGATTGACGACTGCGCCAAACTCTGTCACGTCAATATTTGACAGGAACGACCTCCAATGATTGACAGCTGGCTGCTACGGTATTGTAGACGGATGCGCTCGTTGAGGAAACGGGCGTGGACGCTGTACGATACCGTGAATCTAACTCACGAATATCGTCCGCGTGATTGACGATATTTTAACTAGCGAAAACGGGCGTGGACGCTGTGCGATCCCGTGAATTTATCTCGCGAATATCGTCCGCGTGGTTGACGATATTTTGATTCGAGAAAACGGACGTGGATGCTGCGGAGCTTGCTATGCGAGCAAGTCTATCACTATCACGCACGTACGCGAACACGTAACAGGAAATTGAATAAGGAATACTATTCGCGAACTTTCCAGTGAGAACTCTATCTCTAACTAACAACGTGTCACTTCAAACTACGAAGTTAGGAGCAAGGAAATAATAATTGGGATTTAGATTGACTCTGGTAAAACAAAGTATATTAATAACGTAAAAGAATACAAAGGTAAAGATGCTTATTATTAACGAAATCGAAATACGTACTAAGTACGAAATATGAAACGCAATAAAAATGTTTAATTGAATAAACGAAGTAATATTTGAATTAAACGAATAAGAATACGATATTACTGAATGGTATTAGGGACTGTGTCTAAACAGTATGGATTTGGAAAGATTGTGTCTAAACAATCTGGATTTGGAAAGACTATGTCTAAATAGTCTGGATTTGGAAGATTGACGAAAACTCGACTGACCCACTCGGGTCCCCGGAGAGGACTGGGGAGAATCGAACGTTCGTCGACGAATAACGTTCGTCCGAAAAATGCTGACTTCGCAAAAGGGGACCGTGTCCTCTTTGTGCCGGTCTTCGTCGTAAACAGCGCGATGGCCGCCGCACTAGAGTCAGCAGTTTTCGTTCCCAGTGGTGCAGGACTCGAAAATTAAGTGGTAACCATTGGCGTACCTATTTATTTATTTAAATAAATTGGGACTTAGAATATTTTCGAGCGCTTGCTCTTGCAAGGCGTTTCGATGTAAATTTTATATGTCATATGATTAGTTGACATCATTTGTCGACCGATCATATGTTTGAAAATATTCTAAGTACTTTTGAAAATTACCAAAAATCGAAATTTTGGTAAAGTCTAAACAAACGCGAATTGAGAACATAACCTACAAATTTTTAGGTTAGTTTCATGATTTTCGCTCACGAGTCCAATGATATTTCAATCTTCGAGTTTGGGCCATTTTTGGCTATTTTAGGAATTTGACAGATTTTGGATTTTAGGTTATGTTGATGGATTTCAATCAGATGTACGTGGTGTTAAGGATTCATTGTTATGAAGGATTTTTAGGAGTTTTGGAATCTTTAAAGAGGAACGCTCGCTCTTATGTATCTAATTTTACATGTAGTCTTAAAGCTAACGTCGGGGGTGCGACCGACGTCACACCTCCCCCCTTAGAGAAGAGATTTCACGCAGTGGAATCTCTGCCTCTGGGTGGCGGTAGACAGGATGCACTGAAATGTCATCCCTGTCTCGCAACGCTGGGTCAAGGGAATCGCAAATTAACGTTCGTTTCGTCAAGGGAGGATGGGTTCGGAATTCTCCGACACTGGCACTATCACTATCTTTGTCCTCGATGGCCGCTGAAGTCTTGTTGTCCCTCTGCTTCATGAATATAAAGAACCGGGTCAGTGAACTCCAGATGGCGACAACGAGATGCAGGCTCCAGCCGTATAGTGAGTGTAATGCGATGCCGTTAACGATCGTACTGATGATTGTTTTGATCGTGCGGATCGCTACATACACTCCGATTATTCCAGCACTTATTGATCCGAATGTAGTGAATCCGGACCATAATTTCTGTGCTGTAGACTCCGCTATCTGCTGTAGGGAGTTTTCATCGAGCAGGTTGAACATGTTGATGTTTCCTGCTGCAAACTGTCTTCCCGTCGCACCCTGTGCGATTGAATTTATGACTGCTACCTTCTCTACAGGAAACATTATATGATCCTGTAGTTTGTCCAGGTCGTCTTGTGAATAAATGCCTCCCGTTGCCAAGTTCTTCGGATCTATGTATTTCCAGGTTGACTTGGCGAGGGGGTGAAGCTCCGAAGGAGTGATGGCCTCCATCAATGACGGTGTTAGGCGATACCATGTTCCGTGCAGTCTATAATATGGGGGAAGTAGCTCATTGCATGGCTTTTCTGTCCCCGTATTTGAAATGATGTGGTCCCTTGGCATCAGGAATTTTGATGTGTTCCGATACGTGATGGGTAGCTCATCATAACACCGTTCGGTTTTCCTCACTTGGACCGTGACTGGTATGCACTTTATTATGTGCACTACCTCTCCTGCTGGAACTGCGATAAATCCGACATCCTTCATGATGGCAGTGGCAACTTCTTCGGGTGCTGAATGTAATAATGTGAGGGCGTTCTGGAGAATCTGACGCTCTAGCTCACACTTCTGACGGATTACATCTTTGTAGAGTTGAGAAAATTGTTTCCGGAGGTGCTTCTCCACGTAAACAAATTTGCTGTTGACATACGTGAAGATGTCCAGATTGTTGACCAAGGTGTGTGTTTTCTCCTTGAATTTTCCTGAACTTCCAACTTCCAGAATGAACAGCTTGGGGTGTTCCGTTCGGATTATGACATATCCGCAAACTGAAGATCTGCCTGTCTCCGTGAGTGCAAAAGTCGTGTCCTGCGATGCTACGGTATACAGGGTTGGAGAAGGATTCACCTTGGAGGATAGTTTAGTGGCTATCCCTTCGTACAAGACATCATAATTATTGAATTTGCACGAGTCCGTCGGCGTGGTTTCCCAGAACGTATGGCCATCTTGTGCGTCTAAGCAGCTTCCTTTTTGAAGGGGGCAGGTTTGCCCAGTTTGTAGATGAATCTGTCCGGTTGACAATCTGATTGGAGCGATGTAGTCGCGGATCGTGATTCGGACTAAAGCTTGTACCACGACATCGGTCCAAGTCCCAAACGGATCACTATACGTGGTTCCAGCGCAGCTACCATCATTCTGAATAACTCCTGCTAACGTGAGGCCGTGAGAGGAGGTCGAGTTCGGCTGAATACCTGTGATCTGGGCGGCTGGGGTGATGAATATTGTCCCCGTCGTGTGTAGGCTCGAACAGGTTTCGCTGGAGATCGGTAATATATAGTCTTGTCGACCATTGGATACTACCGAATTATGTGAGTGCATGCCACAATAGTATATGGTTCTGTCTATTCCGATATGGCATTGCAAGACACGAGCTTGCGAGAATTCAGCTAGCTGCAGGAGCTGAATTCTTTCTAAATTTTCAGCTGGTGCGATGTCTTCTGGCTCGCAGTTAAGAGTGTCAATGGTTGAATACGTGGTAATATTCAAGGTTGAACCTCCACAGTCATATCCAATGAGTGTTGAGGCTTGCGTGGCAATAGAGAGCAAGATAGCTGCTTGTATCGGCTGCATGGTTGCTGTTATAGCGTTGTCGAGAGACTGATGATCTTCAGGGGTGACGGTTTCTCCTTGAAGATCTCGTTGCGTCGCAGGGATATCGTCTTCCTGCTGTGGAGTGGGGTGATGCTGACCAGAGGTTTTAAATTTCGCTCTTGGGTCGCTGCGATAGTTTATCGTTGGCGTAACGATATTGGAGCCTCTGTTAACGCTAGGAAGATTGAATTCGTTTCGCAAGATACATAACGAAAGCTTATAATCAGACTTAGTTGTCTCGGGCGAGTATAATATATCGGCTTTATTTCTTTTTCTTGCTGACGCGAATCTCGCGGAATTGTATTTGCCAGACGCATGGACTTTGTTTTCGGTCGCACGGATACTTGATCGTTGAAGCTGCAAGAGGTCTTGTTCCGGCGAGGATTTGAAGATAGGAGTTTGTGGCAAAACATAAACTCCTTTTGATTTAACTTTAGGAATGGAAATGTTTTCTAAATTGTTCTCGTATGAACATTCTAAAAGTTCATCTGAGGCGAAGGCGTTGATGTTTCTTTCCACACAGGACTTTGAATATAAATCGTCGGGATGGTTACCGGAATTCTTTAAAGTATCGGGATGGCTACCGGAATCGTCGGGATGGTTACCGGAATTATTTAAAGAATCGGGATGGCTACCGGAATTATTTAAAGAATCGGGATGGCTACCGGAATCGTCGGAATGGTTACCGGAATTATTAGAAGACGCGAGTTGATCGTTAACGATCGTCTCGTGCGCGCGGCACGCACGAGCATTGAATAAGTCCGAATTGACTTCGGCTTGAATATTCGAAAAGGGAACCTCGATCTCTTCCACCTCCAACGTAGGCAGGGAGAAGGACGCCACTTCGGACGATGCGTTAAAGCATCGCAGGTATGCCTTTCCGTTACGGTTGGTGACTAAACAATCACCTAAGAACACATCGGGTTTTACATCTACTTTTCGCACATACCCTTCGCTTGGGCCCTTTACGTTGACGGCTATGCAGGCGGCGGTACGGCTTTCGATGGAATATTCCCGAGGATTCGAAAAGGGAATACGTAGGTTTTTATACTCTACGCATTCCTTCGCAAATGATATCTCTGCTCCCTCTCTGAAGAAGGGGGAGCCTAAGATACCATCTATATTAATTGGAAAACTGTCAGGCAGAACGTGTAGCGTGACTTTAATGGAATTTGCTAGCTCCGCATTGATATAACCGAGGGTCGCAATTTCTCCTTCTGTCACGCCATGGACGTGTATGACGCTGTCAGTTTTTAGATGAACGTCAGATTTGATACCAGACGCTCGGATTAAGTTGACCTCGGACCCGGTGTCCAAGAGGAACTCACACTCTTTTGAGAAGAGTGACGATTTTGCTTTTATTCGAGGGATAGGGGAGTCCGGCGCGAGATTTATTGCCGAGACTAATTTCGCGGATGGTCGTTCATTCTGCTGACCGTCCGGGTTATCTCTCCTATCTACTCGAATTTCATCTACTGCTGGTCGTCGCTGATGACGGCCAGCTGTGTTGCCTTTTGGCGATTCTCTTGGGATGCCTCCCGTCCTTTGGTCGCGTTTGTCGGGAGGCTTGATTCGTTTCCCGACTCATTTCTACTGTAATATTCGCGGCGGCGACATTCGTGTATGTCATGTCCCGTGCGCTTACAATATTTACAATACTTCTGATTCTCCGTAGGAAAGCGATCGCGACCTGGGGACTGGGAAGCGCGATCTTCGCGTTTATACGTTTCGCGCTGATTTGATTGCGACGGTTCGTGACGTCGCGGAGGAGGAGAGCGATACGCGTCTCTGTTATCGGGTTTCCTGTCTCGCCAGGATTCACGAGGTGAAAAGGAAGGTCGTTGATCTTTCCTTTCCGAAGATCTATTGCGCTGCTCTGGCGCATTCCTATCATAAGGAGAGTTGCTTGATCGCTCTGGTGTGCGATTACGAGAGTCGGAGAATGCAACGCGGCGTCCGTCGTCGCGATAACGAACACGGTCAAGCTCGTACTGTTTGTACGCGGTTACTGCTTCGTCGAATATTTTCTGTAATTCGAGTGACGCGCAGAGCCTGACCTCGGCTCGAAGCGCTGGGATAAGACCACGCATGAAACAATCAATTGTGAATTTATCAATCTCGTCTAGATTGGGGACCCCGCGGCCTGAATCTATGATCGCCGTTCTAAGGTCCTTTACTCGCGTAATATAATTCAACACGTGCTCGGACTGTCCTTGGTGTATCGAAGCTAATTCTCCGCGATATTGATCGATGAATTTATATGGGCCTAGTACATCTTTCAGGCGGTTGCACAATTCAGAGATTGTGTTAATATTTACGTCTTCAATCGCGGCGTATGCCTGTCCTCTAAGCTTATTGCATACTAATCTAGTGAGGGTACGCTCAGCTGTGGCTGGAACAGCTTCCAAGGCTCGCTTGCACGCGCGAACGAATTGTAGCACGGTTATGGAGGTGCCGTCAAAGGTAGGCACAAGTTCAACCGCTTGTTTAACGGTGAAATTCGAAGAATCGTGCATTATGGGTTCGCGGGGCGCAACGACTGGGCTAGCTGGAATTGATTGAGAATCTCTGGCCGATCGGATTTCTGCTATCTCGCGGCGTATATCCTCGTACGTTACTCTTTGCTCACGCGTTTCTGTTTCGTATTGCAATTTGAGTTGAGTCAACGCGGCGGTTTGATTAATGAGAGCTGCTTCTCTACGAGCTAAATCTTTCTGGAATTCAATTAATTCCTCTTCCGTAGGAGGAACCTTCTTTCTAGCCTCGCTACGCGTTTCCATGATTGCGTCGCTTGAAAATTTCTAAGTATGAAATTCGCGAAAAATAATCCGACTATATAACGTGGGCGAAGGGGCGTTTTCTAAACCGCCCGTCGCACTTTAACGTTCACTAAAACTCTCGATGAATTTGTACTGAGTACGAACATCGCGAAAAATAATTTGAGTATGTAACGTGGGCGAAAGGGCATTTCCTTCACTGCCCGTCGCACTTTTAACTGACACTATGCTTTCACGGACTCTAAGTCTACTGCGTTAAATTGTCAAACAATGATGGAACGCGCAGGGGTTCGCGTGCTAACACTGATTCTATTTTTATTCCTCGATGCCGTGCTTCTAACATCGGTGACCAACGACTGTCCTACCGACTGCGCCAAATTTGTCACAACAAATTTTGGCAGAGGTAGGACACATGACGTATCCTACAAAAGTGTTGACGGTGTCTCTAACATCGGTGACCAACGAGTGTCCTACCGACTGCGCCAAATTTGTCACGTCCTGGCGGGGCTATAAAAGCAAGAGAAGAGAATACCGCGGCCCGGCTACTCTACTCTTCCACTGACTGACATTTAATAAAAGTGTTGGTCTTTTTATCAACAGACTAGGACCCGATGCCGACACCTGCATGCAGTCTTACACAGATGAATGATGCACGCGACCCTGAAACATACGCGGTAATATGTTCCACTTACTTTTACGCTTCGCTTGTTTGTCGATTGACACGAGAAATGAATTCGCAACGGATGAACGGCTACGGTTGCGCTGATGACCTTGAATTCGGTCCGCTCTGCTTGACAGGCGTTGATCCAAATGGCTGGAAACGACCTTCAAGGATTGACGACTGCGCCAAACTCTGTCACGTCAATATTTGACAGGAACGACCTCCAATGATTGACAGCTGGCTGCTACGGTATTGTAGACGGATGCGCTCGTTGAGGAAACGGGCGTGGACGCTGTACGATACCGTGAATCTAACTCACGAATATCGTCCGCGTGATTGACGATATTTTAACTAGCGAAAACGGGCGTGGACGCTGTGCGATCCCGTGAATTTATCTCGCGAATATCGTCCGCGTGGTTGACGATATTTTGATTCGAGAAAACGGACGTGGATGCTGCGGAGCTTGCTATGCGAGCAAGTCTATCACTATCACGCACGTACGCGAACACGTAACAGGAAATTGAATAAGGAATACTATTCGCGAACTTTCCAGTGAGAACTCTATCTCTAACTAACAACGTGTCACTTCAAACTACGAAGTTAGGAGCAAGGAAATAATAATTGGGATTTAGATTGACTCTGGTAAAACAAAGTATATTAATAACGTAAAAGAATACAAAGGTAAAGATGCTTATTATTAACGAAATCGAAATACGTACTAAGTACGAAATATGAAACGCAATAAAAATGTTTAATTGAATAAACGAAGTAATATTTGAATTAAACGAATAAGAATACGATATTACTGAATGGTATTAGGGACTGTGTCTAAACAGTATGGATTTGGAAAGATTGTGTCTAAACAATCTGGATTTGGAAAGACTATGTCTAAATAGTCTGGACTTGGAAGATTGACGAAAACTCGACTGACCCACTCGGGTCCCCGGAGAGGACTGGGGAGAATCGAACGTTCGTCGACGAATAACGTTCGTCCGAAAAATGCTGACTTCGCAAAAGGGGACCGTGTCCTCTTTGTGCCGGTCTTCGTCGTAAACAGCGCGATGGCCGCCGCACTAGAGTCAGCAGTTTTCGTTCCCAGTGGTGCAGGACTCGAAAATTAAGTGGTAACCATTGGCGTACCTATTTATTTATTTAAATAAATTGGGACTTAGAATATTTTCGAGCGCTTGCTCTTGCAAGGCGTTTCGATGTAAATTTATATGTCATATGATTAGTTGACATAATTTGTCGACCGATCATATGTTTGAAAATATTCTAAGTACTTTTGAAAATTACCAAAAATCGAAATTTTGGTAAAGTCTAAACAACCGCGAATTGAGAACATAACCTACAAATTTTTAGGTTAGTTTCATGATTTTCGCTCACGAGTCCAATGATATTTCAATCTTCGAGTTTGGGCCATTTTTGGCTATTTTAGGATTTTGACAGATTTTGGATTTTAGGTTATGTTGATGGATTTCAGTCAGATGTACGTGGTGTTAGGGATTCATTGTTATGAAGGATTTTTAGGAGTTTTGGAATCTTTAAAGGGGAACGCTCGCTCTTATGTATCTAATTTTACATGTAGTCTTAAAGCTAACGTCGGAGGTGCGACCGACGTCACACTAGCAGTCAACGCGGATGGCGATACTTCTACGCTGACGCAACGAACGCGGTGAGTTGACATGGAACAAAAGGGGTTACAAAAGATACGAATTCTCACCGGTTAGTTGTTGTATCTTAGTGGTACTGTTGAAGGAGCTGAGCTCGTCGGTCAGCATGGGTCTGGTATAACGGGTCGTCCAGACAGATCTCATCGAGATGTGGAAGGTTTGGCAGCTGTCTCGCTGGGGTACGCACGACAATGCGTCTGTTGGACGGTAGGTACTCGTCCTTGATGATCCTACAGCGAACGTGCGGCAAGATTATGGTGCTCCTGCTGTCATCGTCATCAGAGCTGGTGACGAGATCAATGACCTCGTAACGAACGGCAGGCGGGTTGTTGTTGTCACTTGACAGGTTTATGGTATTCCTGACGTCGTCGTCGGAGATGTCTATGAGATCGATGATCTCATAGCGGGCAGCTGGTGTAACGTTGACAGGCGTGGAACGCGAGAGATCCGCGTGGTTGATCTCTGTTGATACTTTCGGCCTGCACGACGTGTACGACGCATAAGGGATGGGTATGGAAGGAACTGTTTCGGAAGAGTTAATACTCTGAAAATCCTTTTGTCGGATTTTGTCTAAGTCCCAAACGTGAAAGAAAAATTGGCCAGGGGTTCCCCGTAGGCGCTGGCCAGAGGTAATTTACCTGACTCGAAAATGTCCACTCGTTAATCGGCACTACCCAGCAGAGCAGACGAACTGGCCTCCGAGCCGGGTCACCGTGCGACAACGAGGGCACTATTAAAACAGTCACTTCACTTAGACACTGATATGTTTCCTTTCACAAACTGTCACTTTAACTTCGATAATCTTTTGACTAAGTGTCACCTCGTTGACGTATTGCCTCGGCGGAGCTGTAAGCTTCTCCCTTTGTGACCGAGGTTGAACACGTAAGCGAGAGCTCAATTATTTATTATTAATATTAAATGCGTTTATCTGATTTGGAAAGTTATTATTTCCAAACGTCTACTCGTCAACCACTACTTCTCAGCGGAGCGGACGAACTGACCTCCAAGCCGAGTTCTGTATGATTAACGAGGGCACGATTCGAATTTCGAAAAGAAACTGTCACTGGATTTAGTAGAATGATGTGGAAATTAACTTCACGTAGCACTGGTAAAATATAATATATATATTGAAATAAAGAACGTTGAGTACACTTGAGTATAAAAACTTGGTAGTATAATAATAAATGAATTAAACGTAATAATCGTATACGGAGTATGAGTTAGTAAGAGTTAGAATTGGAATTGATTTCGGAATTGAATTGGAATGGATTTGGAATAGTAGAACAAACGTCGATGAACGTCGAAGCGCGAATTAGAAGAGCGCAGATCGACACGTCTGCTCGCTTCGCTGGCTTGGGCCAGACTGACTGATGTCGTTGTGTGAGAATGGAGTGAGCGCAGACCGACACGTCCGCTCACTTCGCTGGCTAGCACCAGACTGATGCAAGAGGCAGCTCTGCGTTGCCTCCTTCGCTCGGAGTGGGGGTTGCTGACGCTGCAGTCCCTTTGTCCTCGCTCGTCGGAGTGGTGACGGGTGCAAGACTGCTGACGTTGCAGTCTCTTTGTCCTCGCTCTCGACAGAGTGGTGACGCGTGCAAGACTGCTGACGTTGCGATCTCTTTGTTCTCGAGGTGGTGTTTACTCGAGCGGAGTTGAGAATTTGAACAAGCTGTAAGTGTAGATGAGGGTTTGAACAAGTGAAAGTAAAGTTAGGAGTTCGGAGTGATGGTTGGGTTTAGAACAATTGGGAGAGTCGAGATTTAAGTAGTGATGGGTATTAGAACAAGTTTAGGGAAAGTCGTGGGTGAAGTAGTGATGGGTTTAAGAGGTTGTTATGTACTTAATATTTAGTCTTAACCTAGAATCGAGGTACGGTCCTCGATTCGACCAACGTCGGAGGTCGTCCGACGTAACAAGGCAAACGCTGCTCTTGACCTCTCGCTGCCGATCATGTGGTCGACCACGACCGGCAACGAGAGATCCATCCCAATAACGCCCCTTAGGTCTCTGCGCGGTGCCGACCACGCTGGACATTCTTCCAGCGTATGTCGCGCAGAGTCCTGGGCCTCCTAGCAGTGGTGGCACTGCGATCCTCCCAGTGCCAGTTATGAACACACAGTTTGAGGAAACGGCGGTATGCAGGTAATTTAACTTATGCGCATGCATTGCTGCAACTTGTGCTGTATAATTTAGAATTTTTGTTACCGCGCCATCCGATTTTTATACATGTGCAAATACTCGTACACGCTGCACTGTATTTTCTTCCGCACGCGACTAGGAGGGGACAGAGGCGAGTTCCGGCTCGCGTCTGTCCCCTCCCCCCGTCACACCTCCCTGGTCGACCCGCGTAAAACTTAAAAATACGATAAAATAATAGATAAAATCAATAAATGAAAACGTGTATAGATAAAATAGATAAAATAAAAGTCAATAAATAAATAAATAATAATAAGTAAATAAATACAATGGACAAAACACAACAAACATAAGAAGGGGGGGCAAAATGAAGGGGAATAATAGATAAAGATAAAATATAATATAGAATATAAAATATATATAGAATAAAATGAAATATTATAAAATAAAAGGAGGGGGGTCGACCGGCAGGTGGCATCTTTGTAGAGGGGGGGAGGGGATTATTGCTCCACCTCGCCCCCGCGACCTGCCCACCCCGGGGGCGCCTTAACGGCCAGCCCCCCTTGGCGGCGGTGGAAGTACTAAGTAGTACCACCGCCGCCATTACGTCTGCGGCCCCTTACAGGGGGCCGTCGGCCTCGTCTGGGTTGCCCCGCCGATGCTAGCCTCCTGGCGTAGAGGGGGTCGGCTTCCCTCTCCCTTTCCGCTGCCTCCTTCTGCGTTATCACAATCTCGCCGAAGGAGACAAACGCTGCTCTTGACCTCTCGCTGCCGATCATGTGGTCGACCACGACCGGCAACGAGAGGTCCATCCCAATAACGCCCCTTAGGTCTCTGCGCGGCGCCGACCACGCTGGACGTTCTTCCAGCGTATGCCGCTCAGAGTCCTGGGCCTCCTCGCAGTGGTGGCACTGCGATCCTCCCAGTGCCAGTTATGAACACACAGTTGGAGCAAACGGCGGTATGCAGGTAATTTAACTTATGCGCATGCATTGCTGCAACTTGTGCTGTATAATTTAGAATTTTTGTTACCGCGCCATCCGATTTTTATACATGTGCAAATACTCGTACACGCTGCACTGTATTTTTTCCGGACGCGACAAGGAGGGGACAGAGGCGAGTTCCGGCTCGCTTCTGTCCCCTCCCCCCGTCCCACCCCCCTGGTCGACCCGCGTAAAACTTAAAAATACGATAAAATAAAAGATAAAATCAATAAATGAAAACGTGTATAGATAAAATAGATAAAATAAAAGTCAATAAATAAATAAATAATAATAAGTAAATAAATACAATGGACAAAACACAACAAACATAAGAAGGGGGGGCAAAATAAAGGGGTTTAAAAGATAATGATAAAAATTATAATATAGAATAGAAAATATATATAGGATAAAATGAAATATTATAAAATAAAAGGAGGGGGTCGACCGGCAGGTCTCATCTTTGTAGAGGGGGGGGGAGGGGATTATTTCTCCACCTCGCCCCCCGCGACCTGCCCACCCCGGGGGCGCCTTAACGGCCAGTCCCCCTTGGCGGCGGTGGAAGTATTAAGTAGTCCCACCGCCGCCATTACGTCTGCGGCCCCTTACAGGGGGCCGTCGGCCTCGTCGAGGTTGGCCCCGCCGATGCTAACCACCTGGCGGAGAGGGGGCCGGCTTCCCTCTCCCTTTCCGCTGCCTCCTTCTGCGTTATCACAATCTCGCCGAAGGAGGCAAACGCTGCTCTTGACCTCTCGCTGCCGATCATGTGGTCGACCACGACCGGCAACGAGAGGTCCATCCCAATAAAGCCCCTTAGGTCTCTGCGCGGCGCCGACCACGCTGGATGTTCTTCCAGCGTATGCCGCTCAGAGTCCTGGGCCTCCTCGCAGTTGTGGCACTGCGATCCTCCCAGTGCCAGATATGAACACACAGTTTGAGGAAACGGCGGTATGCAGGTAATTTAACTTATGCGCATGCATTGCTGTAACTTGTGCTGTATAATTTAGAATTTTTGTTACCGCGCCATCCGATTTTTATACATGTGCAAATACTCGTACACGCTGCATTGTATTTTTTTCCGCACGCGACAAGGAGGGGACAGAGTCGAGTTCCGGCTCGCGTCTGTCCCCTCCCCCCGTCACACCCCCCACGTCGACCCGCATAAAACTTAAAAATACGATAAAATAATAGATAAAATCAATAAATGAAAACGTGTATAGATAAAATAGATAAAATAAAAGTCAATAAATAAATAAATAATAATAAGTAAATAAATACAATGGACAAAACACAACAAACATAAGAAGGGGGGCAAAATAAAGGGGATTAAAAGATAAAGGTAAAATTTATAATATAGAATATAAAATATATATAGGATAAAATGAAATATTATAAAATAAAAGGAGGGGGTTCGACCGGCAGGTCTCATCTTTGTAGAGGGGGGGGGGGGATTATTTCTCCACCTCGCCCCCCGCGACCTGCCCACCCCGGGGGCGCCTTAACGGCCAGTCCCCCTTGGCGGCGGTGGAAGTATTAAGTAGTCCCACCGCCGCCATTACGTCTGCGGCCCCTTACAGGGGGCCGTCGGCCTCGTCGAGGTTGGCCCCGCCGATGCTAACCACCTGGCGGAGAGGGGGCCGGCTTCCCTCTCCCTTTCCGCTGCCTCCTTCTGCGTTATCACAATCTCGCAGAAGGAGGCAAACGCTGCTCTTGACCTCTCGCTGCCGATCATGTGGTCGACCACGACCGGCAACGAGAGGTCCATCCCAATAACGCCCCTTAGGTCTCTGCGCGGTGCCGACCACGCTGGACATTCTTGCAGCGTATGCCGCGCAGAGTCCTGGGCCTCCTCGCAGTGGTGGCACTGCGATCCTCCCAGTGCCATTTATGAACACACAGTTTCAGGAAACGGCTGTATGCAGGTAATTTAACTTATGCGCATGCATTGTTGCAACTTGTGCTGTATTATTTAGAATTTTTGTTACCGCGCCATCCGATTTTTATACATGTGCAAATACTCGTACACGCTGCATTGTATTTTTTTCCGCACGCGACAAGGAGGGGACAGAGGCGAGTTCCGGCTCGCGTCTGTCCCCTCCCCCCGTCCCGCCCCCCACGTCGACCCGCGTAAAACTTAAAAATACGATAAAATAATAGATAAAATCAATAAATGAAAACGTGTATAGATAAAATAGATAAAATAAAAGTCAATAAATAAATAAATAATAATAAGTAAATAAATACAATGGACAAAACACAACAAACATAAGAAGGGGGGCAAAATAAAGGGGATTAAAAGATAAAGGTAAAATTTATAATATAGAATATAAAATATATATAGGATAAAATGAAATATTATAAAATAAAAGGAGGGGGTTCGACCGGCAGGTCTCATCTTTGTAGAGGGGGGGGGAGGGGATTATTTCTCCACCTCGCCCCCCGCGACCTGCCCACCCCGGGGGCGCCTTAACGGCCAGTCCCCCTTGGCGGCGGTGGAAGTATTAAGTAGTCCCACCGCCGCCATTACGTCTGCGGCCCCTTACAGGGGGCCGTCGGCCTCGTCTGGGTTGCCCCGCCGATGCTAGCCTGCTGGCGGAGAGCGGGTCGGCTTCCCTCTCCCTCTCCGCTGCCTCCTTCTGCGTTATCACAATCTCGCCGAAGGAGGCAAACGCTGCTCTTGACCTCTCGCTGCCGATCATGTGGTCGACCACGACCGGCAACGAGAGGTCCATCCCAATAACGCCCCTTAGGTCTCTGCGCGGTGCCGACCACGCTGGACATTCTTCCAGCGTATGTCGCGCAGAGTCCTGGGCCTCCTAGCAGTGGTGGCAGTGCGATCCTCCCAGTGCCAGTTATGAACACACAGTTTGAGGAAACGGCGGTATGCAGGTAATTTAACTTATGCGCATGCATTGCTGCAACTTGTGCTGTATAATTTAGAATTTTTGTTACCGCGCCATCCGATTTTTATACATGTGCAAATACTCGTACACGCTGCACTGTATTTTTTTCCGCACGCGACTAGGAGGGGACAGAGGCGAGTTCCGGCTCGCGTCTGTCCCCTCCCCCCGTCACACCTCCCTGGTCGACCCTCGTAAAACTTAAAAATACGATAAAATAATAGATAAAATCAATAAATGAAAACGTGTATAGATAAAATAGATAAAATAAAAGTCAATAAATAAATAAATAATAATAAGTAAATAAATACAATGGACAAAACACAACAAACATAAGAAGGGGGGGCAAAATGAAGGGGAATAATAGATAAAGATAAAATATAATATAGAATATAAAATATATATAGAATAAAATGAAATATTATAAAATAAAAGGAGGGGGGTCGACCGGCAGGTGGCATCTTTGTAGAGGGGGGGAGGGGATTATTGCTCCACCTCGCCCCCGCGACCTGCCCACCCCGGGGGCGCCTTAACGGCCAGCCCCCCTCGGCGGCGGTGGAAGTACTAAGTAGTACCACCGCCGCCATTACGTCTGCGGCCCCTTACAGGGGGCCGTTGGCCTCGTCTGGGTTGCCCCGCCGATGCTAGCCTGCTGGCGGAGAGCGGGTCGGCTTCCCTCTCCCTCTCCGCTGCCTCCTTCTGCGTTATCACAATCTCGCCGAAGGAGACAAACGCTGCTCTTGACCTGTCGCTGCCGATCATGTGGTCGACCACGACCGGCAACGAGAGGTCCATCCCAATAACGCCCCTTAGGTCTCTGCGCGGTGCCGACCACGCTGGACATTCTTCCAGCGTATGCCGCGCAGAGTCCTGGGCCTCCCCGCAGTGGTGGCACTGCGATCCTCCCAGTGCCAGTTATGAACACACAGTTTGAGGAAACGGCGGTATGCAGGTAATTTAACTTATGCGCATGCATTGCTGCAACTTGTGCTGTATAATTTAGAATTTTTGTTACCGCGCCATCCGATTTTTATACATGTGCAAATACTCGTACACGCTGCATTGTATTTTTTTCCGCCCGCGACAAGGAGGGGACAGAGGCGAGTTCCGGCTCGCGTCTGTCCCCTCCCCCCGTCCCACCCCCCACGTCGACCCGCATAAAACTTAAAAATACGATAAAATAATAGATGAAATCAATAAATGAAAACGTGTATAGATAAAATAGATAAAATAAAAGTCAATAAATAAATAAATAATAATAAGTAAATAAATACAATGGACAAAACACAACAAACATAAGAAGGGGGGCAAAATAAAGGGGATTAAAAGATAAAGGTAAAATTTATAATATAGAATATAAAATATATATAGGATAAAATGAAATATTATAAAATAAAACGAGGGGGTTCGACCGGCAGGTCTCACCTTTGTAGAGGGGGGGGGAGGGGATTATTTCTCCACCTCGCCCCCCGCGACCTGCCCACCCCGGGGGCGCCTTAACGGCCAGTCCCCCTTGGCGGCGGTGGAAGTATTAAGTAGTCCCACCGCCGCCATTACGTCTGCGGCCCCTTACAGGGGGCCGTCGGCCTCGTCGAGGTTGGCCCCGCCGATGCTAACCACCTGGCGGAGAGGGGGCCGGCTTCCCTCTCCCTTTCCGCTGCCTCCTTCTGCGTTTTCACAATCTCGCAGAAGGAGGCAAACGCTGCTCTTGACCTCTCGCTGCCGATCATGTGGTCGACCACGACCGGCAACGAGAGGTCCATCCCAATAACGCCCCTTAGGTCTCTGCGCGGTGCCGACCACGCTGGACATTCTTCCAGCGTATGCCGCGCAGAGTCCTGGGCCTCCCCGCAGTGGTGGCACTGCGATCCTCCCAGTGCCAGTTATGAACACACAATTTGAGGAAACGGCGGTATGCAGGTAATTTAACTTATGCGCATGCATTGCTGCAACTTGTGCTGTATAATTTAGAATTTTTGTTACCGCGCCATCCGATTTTTCTACATGTGCAAATACTCGTACACGCTGCACTGTATTTTTTTCCGCACGCGACTAGGAGGGGACAGAGGCGAGTTCCGGCTCGCGTCTGTCCCCTCCCCCCGTCACACCTCCCTGGTCGACCCTCGTAAAACTTAAAAATACGATAAAATAATAGATAAAATCAATAAATGAAAACGTGTATAGATAAAATAGATAAAATAAAAGTCAATAAATAAATAAATAATAATAAGTAAATAAATACAATGGACAAAACACAACAAACATAAGAAGGGGGGGCAAAATGAAGGGGAATAATAGATAAAGATAAAATATAATATAGAATATAAAATATATATAGAATAAAATGAAATATTATAAAATAAAAGGAGGGGGGTCGACCGGCAGGTGGCATCTTTGTAGAGGGGGGGAGGGGATTATTGCTCCACCTCGCCCCCGCGACCTGCCCACCCCGGGGGCGCCTTAACGGCCAGCCCCCCTCGGCGGCGGTGGAAGTACTAAGTAGTACCACCGCCGCCATTACGTCTGCGGCCCCTTACAGGGGGCCGTTGGCCTCGTCTGGGTTGCCCCGCCGATGCTAGCCTGCTGGCGGAGAGCGGGTCGGCTTCCCTCTCCCTCTCCGCTGCCTCCTTCTGCGTTATCACAATCTCGCCGAAGGAGACAAACGCTGCTCTTGACCTCTCGCTGCCGATCATGTGGTCGACCACGACCGGCAACGAGAGGTCCATCCCAATAACGCCCCTTAGGTCTCTGCGCGGTGCCGACCACGCTGGACATTCTTCCAGCGTATGCCGCGCAGAGTCCTGGGCCTCCCCGCAGTGGTGGCACTGCGATCCTCCCAGTGCCAGTTATGAACACACAGTTTGAGGAAACGGCGGTATGCAGGTAATTTAACTTATGCGCATGCATTGCTGCAACTTGTGCTGTATAATTTAGAATTTTTGTTACCGCGCCATCCGATTTTTATACATGTGCAAATACTCGTACACGCTGCATTGTATTTTTTTCCGCCCGCGACAAGGAGGGGACAGAGGCGAGTTCCGGCTCGCGTCTGTCCCCTCCCCCCGTCCCACCCCCCACGTCGACCCGCATAAAACTTAAAAATACGATAAAATAATAGATAAAATCAATAAATGAAAACGTGTATAGATAAAATAGATAAAATAAAAGTCAATAAATAAATAAATAATAATAAGTAAATAAATACAATGGACAAAACACAACAAACATAAGAAGGGGGGGCAAAATGAAGGGGAATAATAGATAAAGATAAAATATAATATAGAATATAAAATATATATAGAATAAAATGAAATATTATAAAATAAAAGGAGGGGGGTCGACCGGCAGGTGGCATCTTTGTAGAGGGGGGGAGGGGATTATTGCTCCACCTCGCCCCCGCGACCTGCCCACCCCGGGGGCGCCTTAACGGCCAGCCCCCCTCGGCGGCGGTGGAAGTACTAAGTAGTACCACCGCCGCCATTACGTCTGCGGCCCCTTACAGGGGGCCGTTGGCCTCGTCTGGGTTGCCCCGCCGATGCTAGCCTGCTGGCGGAGAGCGGGTCGGCTTCCCTCTCCCTCTCCGCTGCCTCCTTCTGCGTTATCACAATCTCGCCGAAGGAGACAAACGCTGCTCTTGACCTCTCGCTGCCGATCATGTGGTCGACCACGACCGGCAACGAGAGGTCCATCCCAATAACGCCCCTTAGGTCTCTGCGCGGTGCCGACCACGCTGGACATTCTTCCAGCGTATGCCGCGCAGAGTCCTGGGCCTCCCCGCAGTGGTGGCACTGCGATCCTCCCAGTGCCAGTTATGAACACACAGTTTGAGGAAACGGCGGTATGCAGGTAATTTAACTTATGCGCATGCATTGCTGCAACTTGTGCTGTATAATTTAGAATTTTTGTTACCGCGCCATCCGATTTTTATACATGTGCAAATACTCGTACACGCTGCATTGTATTTTTTTCCGCACGCGACAAGGAGGGGACAGAGGCGAGTTCCGGCTCGCGTCTGTCCCCTCCCCCCGTCCCACCCCCCACGTCGACCCGCATAAAACTTAAAAATACGATAAAATAATAGATGAAATCAATAAATGAAAACGTGTATAGATAAAATAGATAAAATAAAAGTCAATAAATAAATAAATAATAATAAGTAAATAAATACAATGGACAAAACACAACAAACATAAGAAGGGGGGCAAAATAAAGGGGATTAAAAGATAAAGGTAAAATTTATAATATAGAATATAAAATATATATAGGATAAAATGAAATAGTATAAAATAAAAGGAGGGGGTTCGACCGGCAGGTCTCATCTTTGTAGAGGGGGGGGGGGGATTATTTCTCCACCTCGCCCCCCGCGACCTGCCCACCCCGGGGGCGCCTTAACGGCCAGTCCCCCTTGGCGGCGGTGGAAGTATTAAGTAGTCCCACCGCCGCCATTACGTCTGCGGCCCCTTACAGGGGGCCGTCGGCCTCGTCGAGGTTGGCCCCGCCGATGCTAACCACCTGGCGGAGAGGGGGCCGGCTTCCCTCTCCCTTTCCGCTGCCTCCTTCTGCGTTATCACAATCTCGCAGAAGGAGGCAAACGCTGCTCTTGACCTCTCGCTGCCGATCATGTGGTCGACCACGACCGGCAACGAGAGGTCCATCCCAATAACGCCCCTTAGGTCTCTGCGCGGTGCCGACCACGCTGGACATTCTTGCAGCGTATGCCGCGCAGAGTCCTGGGCCTCCTCGCAGTGGTGGCACTGCGATCCTCCCAGTGCCATTTATGAACACACAGTTTCAGGAAACGGCTGTATGCAGGTAATTTAACTTATGCGCATGCATTGTTGCAACTTGTGCTGTATTATTTAGAATTTTTGTTACCGCGCCATCCGATTTTTATACATGTGCAAATACTCGTACACGCTGCATTGTATTTTTTTCCGCACGCGACAAGGAGGGGACAGAGGCGAGTTCCGGCTCGCGTCTGTCCCCTCCCCCCGTCCCGCCCCCCACGTCGACCCGCGTAAAACTTAAAAATACGATAAAATAATAGATAAAATCAATAAATGAAAACGTGTATAGATAAAATAGATAAAATAAAAGTCAATAAATAAATAAATAATAATAAGTAAATAAATACAATGGACAAAACACAACAAACATAAGAAGGGGGGCAAAATAAAGGGGATTAAAAGATAAAGGTAAAATTTATAATATAGAATATAAAATATATATAGGATAAAATGAAATATTATAAAATAAAAGGAGGGGGTTCGACCGGCAGGTCTCATCTTTGTAGAGGGGGGGGGAGGGGATTATTTCTCCACCTCGCCCCCCGCGACCTGCCCACCCCGGGGGCGCCTTAACGGCCAGTCCCCCTTGGCGGCGGTGGAAGTATTAAGTAGTCCCACCGCCGCCATTACGTCTGCGGCCCCTTACAGGGGGCCGTCGGCCTCGTCTGGGTTGCCCCGCCGATGCTAGCCTGCTGGCGGAGAGCGGGTCGGCTTCCCTCTCCCTCTCCGCTGCCTCCTTCTGCGTTATCACAATCTCGCCGAAGGAGGCAAACGCTGCTCTTGACCTCTCGCTGCCGATCATGTGGTCGACCACGACCGGCAACGAGAGGTCCATCCCAATAACGCCCCTTAGGTCTCTGCGCGGTGCCGACCACGCTGGACATTCTTCCAGCGTATGTCGCGCAGAGTCCTGGGCCTCCTAGCAGTGGTGGCAGTGCGATCCTCCCAGTGCCAGTTATGAACACACAGTTTGAGGAAACGGCGGTATGCAGGTAATTTAACTTATGCGCATGCATTGCTGCAACTTGTGCTGTATAATTTAGAATTTTTGTTACCGCGCCATCCGATTTTTATACATGTGCAAATACTCGTACACGCTGCACTGTATTTTTTTCCGCACGCGACTAGGAGGGGACAGAGGCGAGTTCCGGCTCGCGTCTGTCCCCTCCCCCCGTCACACCTCCCTGGTCGACCCTCGTAAAACTTAAAAATACGATAAAATAATAGATAAAATCAATAAATGAAAACGTGTATAGATAAAATAGATAAAATAAAAGTCAATAAATAAATAAATAATAATAAGTAAATAAATACAATGGACAAAACACAACAAACATAAGAAGGGGGGGCAAAATGAAGGGGAATAATAGATAAAGATAAAATATAATATAGAATATAAAATATATATAGAATAAAATGAAATATTATAAAATAAAAGGAGGGGGGTCGACCGGCAGGTGGCATCTTTGTAGAGGGGGGGAGGGGATTATTGCTCCACCTCGCCCCCGCGACCTGCCCACCCCGGGGGCGCCTTAACGGCCAGCCCCCCTCGGCGGCGGTGGAAGTACTAAGTAGTACCACCGCCGCCATTACGTCTGCGGCCCCTTACAGGGGGCCGTTGGCCTCGTCTGGGTTGCCCCGCCGATGCTAGCCTGCTGGCGGAGAGCGGGTCGGCTTCCCTCTCCCTCTCCGCTGCCTCCTTCTGCGTTATCACAATCTCGCCGAAGGAGACAAACGCTGCTCTTGACCTCTCGCTGCCGATCATGTGGTCGACCACGACCGGCAACGAGAGGTCCATCCCAATAACGCCCCTTAGGTCTCTGCGCGGTGCCGACCACGCTGGACATTCTTCCAGCGTATGCCGCGCAGAGTCCTGGGCCTCCCCGCAGTGGTGGCACTGCGATCCTCCCAGTGCCAGTTATGAACACACAGTTTGAGGAAACGGCGGTATGCAGGTAATTTAACTTATGCGCATGCATTGCTGCAACTTGTGCTGTATAATTTAGAATTTTTGTTACCGCGCCATCCGATTTTTATACATGTGCAAATACTCGTACACGCTGCATTGTATTTTTTTCCGCCCGCGACAAGGAGGGGACAGAGGCGAGTTCCGGCTCGCGTCTGTCCCCTCCCCCCGTCCCACCCCCCACGTCGACCCGCATAAAACTTAAAAATACGATAAAATAATAGATGAAATCAATAAATGAAAACGTGTATAGATAAAATAGATAAAATAAAAGTCAATAAATAAATAAATAATAATAAGTAAATAAATACAATGGACAAAACACAACAAACATAAGAAGGGGGGCAAAATAAAGGGGATTAAAAGATAAAGGTAAAATTTATAATATAGAATATAAAATATATATAGGATAAAATGAAATATTATAAAATAAAACGAGGGGGTTCGACCGGCAGGTCTCACCTTTGTAGAGGGGGGGGGAGGGGATTATTTCTCCACCTCGCCCCCCGCGACCTGCCCACCCCGGGGGCGCCTTAACGGCCAGTCCCCCTTGGCGGCGGTGGAAGTATTAAGTAGTCCCACCGCCGCCATTACGTCTGCGGCCCCTTACAGGGGGCCGTCGGCCTCGTCGAGGTTGGCCCCGCCGATGCTAACCACCTGGCGGAGAGGGGGCCGGCTTCCCTCTCCCTTTCCGCTGCCTCCTTCTGCGTTTTCACAATCTCGCAGAAGGAGGCAAACGCTGCTCTTGACCTCTCGCTGCCGATCATGTGGTCGACCACGACCGGCAACGAGAGGTCCATCCCAATAACGCCCCTTAGGTCTCTGCGCGGTGCCGACCACGCTGGACATTCTTCCAGCGTATGCCGCGCAGAGTCCTGGGCCTCCCCGCAGTGGTGGCACTGCGATCCTCCCAGTGCCAGTTATGAACACACAATTTGAGGAAACGGCGGTATGCAGGTAATTTAACTTATGCGCATGCATTGCTGCAACTTGTGCTGTATAATTTAGAATTTTTGTTACCGCGCCATCCGATTTTTCTACATGTGCAAATACTCGTACACGCTGCACTGTATTTTTTTCCGCACGCGACTAGGAGGGGACAGAGGCGAGTTCCGGCTCGCGTCTGTCCCCTCCCCCCGTCACACCTCCCTGGTCGACCCTCGTAAAACTTAAAAATACGATAAAATAATAGATAAAATCAATAAATGAAAACGTGTATAGATAAAATAGATAAAATAAAAGTCAATAAATAAATAAATAATAATAAGTAAATAAATACAATGGACAAAACACAACAAACATAAGAAGGGGGGGCAAAATGAAGGGGAATAATAGATAAAGATAAAATATAATATAGAATATAAAATATATATAGAATAAAATGAAATATTATAAAATAAAAGGAGGGGGGTCGACCGGCAGGTGGCATCTTTGTAGAGGGGGGGAGGGGATTATTGCTCCACCTCGCCCCCGCGACCTGCCCACCCCGGGGGCGCCTTAACGGCCAGCCCCCCTCGGCGGCGGTGGAAGTACTAAGTAGTACCACCGCCGCCATTACGTCTGCGGCCCCTTACAGGGGGCCGTTGGCCTCGTCTGGGTTGCCCCGCCGATGCTAGCCTGCTGGCGGAGAGCGGGTCGGCTTCCCTCTCCCTCTCCGCTGCCTCCTTCTGCGTTATCACAATCTCGCCGAAGGAGACAAACGCTGCTCTTGACCTCTCGCTGCCGATCATGTGGTCGACCACGACCGGCAACGAGAGGTCCATCCCAATAACGCCCCTTAGGTCTCTGCGCGGTGCCGACCACGCTGGACATTCTTCCAGCGTATGCCGCGCAGAGTCCTGGGCCTCCCCGCAGTGGTGGCACTGCGATCCTCCCAGTGCCAGTTATGAACACACAGTTTGAGGAAACGGCGGTATGCAGGTAATTTAACTTATGCGCATGCATTGCTGCAACTTGTGCTGTATAATTTAGAATTTTTGTTACCGCGCCATCCGATTTTTATACATGTGCAAATACTCGTACACGCTGCATTGTATTTTTTTCCGCACGCGACAAGGAGGGGACAGAGGCGAGTTCCGGCTCGCGTCTGTCCCCTCCCCCCGTCCCACCCCCCACGTCGACCCGCATAAAACTTAAAAATACGATAAAATAATAGATGAAATCAATAAATGAAAACGTGTATAGATAAAATAGATAAAATAAAAGTCAATAAATAAATAAATAATAATAAGTAAATAAATACAATGGACAAAACACAACAAACATAAGAAGGGGGGCAAAATAAAGGGGATTAAAAGATAAAGGTAAAATTTATAATATAGAATATAAAATATATATAGGATAAAATGAAATATTATAAAATAAAACGAGGGGGTTCGACCGGCAGGTCTCACCTTTGTAGAGGGGGGGGGAGGGGATTATTTCTCCACCTCGCCCCCCGCGACCTGCCCACCCCGGGGGCGCCTTAACGGCCAGTCCCCCTTGGCGGCGGTGGAAGTATTAAGTAGTCCCACCGCCGCCATTACGTCTGCGGCCCCTTACAGGGGGCCGTCGGCCTCGTCGAGGTTGGCCCCGCCGATGCTAACCACCTGGCGGAGAGGGGGCCGGCTTCCCTCTCCCTTTCCGCTGCTTCCTTCTGCGTTTTCACAATCTCGCAGAAGGAGGCAAACGCTGCTCTTGACCTCTCGCAGCCGATCATGTGGTCGACCACGACCGGCAACGAGAGGTCCATACCAATAACGCCCCTTAGGTCTCTGTGCGGTGCCGACCACGCTGGACATTCTTCCAGCGTATGCCGCGCAGAGTCCTGGGCCTCCTCGCAGTGGTGGCACTGCGATCCTCCCAGTGCCATTTATGAACACACAGTTTCAGGAAACGGCTGTATGCAGGTAATTTAACTTATGCGCATGCATTGCTGCAACTTGTGCTGTATTATTTAGAATTTTTGTTACCGCGCCATCCTATTTTTATACATGTGCAAATACTCGTACACGCTGCACTGTATTTTTTTCCGCACGCGACTAGGAGGGGACAGAGGCGAGTTCCGGCTCGCGTCTGTCCCCTCCCCCCGTCACACCTCCCTGGTCGACCCTCGTAAAACTTAAAAATACGATAAAATAATAGATAAAATCAATAAATGAAAACGTGTATAGATAAAATAGATAAAATAAAAGTCAATAAATAAATAAATAATAATAAGTAAATAAATACAATGGACAAAACACAACAAACATAAGAAGGGGGGGCAAAATGAAGGGGAATAATAGATAAAGATAAAATATAATATAGAATATAAAATATATATAGAATAAAATGAAATATTATAAAATAAAAGGAGGGGGGTCGACCGGCAGGTGGCATCTTTGTAGAGGGGGGGAGGGGATTATTGCTCCACCTCGCCCCCGCGACCTGCCCACCCCGGGGGCGCCTTAACGGCCAGCCCCCCTCGGCGGCGGTGGAAGTACTAAGTAGTACCACCGCCGCCATTTCGTCTGCGGCCCCTTACAGGGGGCCGTTGGCCTCGTCTGGGTTGCCCCGCCGATGCTAGCCTGCTGGCGGAGAGCGAGTCGGCTTCCCTCTCCCTCTCCGCTGCCTCCTTCTGCGTTATCACAATCTCGCCGAAGGAGACAAACGCTGCTCTTGACCTCTCGCTGCCGATCATGTGGTCGACCACGACCGGCAACGAGAGGTCCATCCCAATAACGCCCCTTAGGTCTCTGCGCGGTGCCGACCACGCTGGACATTCTTCCAGCGTATGCCGCGCAGAGTCCTGGGCCTCCCCGCAGTGGTGGCACTGCGATCCTCCCAGTGCCAGTTATGAACACACAGTTTGAGGAAACGGCGGTATGCAGGTAATTTAACTTATGCGCATGCATTGCTGCAACTTGTGCTGTATAATTTAGAATTTTTGTTACCGCGCCATCCGATTTTTATACATGTGCAAATACTCGTACACGCTGCATTGTATTTTTTTCCGCACGCGACAAGGAGGGGACAGAGGCGAGTTCCGGCTCGCGTCTGTCCCCTCCCCCCGTCCCACCCCCCACGTCGACCCGCATAAAACTTAAAAATACGATAAAATAATAGATGAAATCAATAAATGAAAACGTGTATAGATAAAATAGATAAAATAAAAGTCAATAAATAAATAAATAATAATAAGTAAATAAATACAATGGACAAAACACAACAAACATAAGAAGGGGGGCAAAATAAAGGGGATTAAAAGATAAAGGTAAAATTTATAATATAGAATATAAAATATATATAGGATAAAATGAAATATTATAAAATAAAACGAGGGGGTTCGACCGGCAGGTCTCACCTTTGTAGAGGGGGGGGGAGGGGATTATTTCTCCACCTCGCCCCCCGCGACCTGCCCACCCCGGGGGCGCCTTAACGGCCAGTCCCCCTTGGCGGCGGTGGAAGTATTAAGTAGTCCCACCGCCGCCATTACGTCTGCGGCCCCTTACAGGGGGCCGTCGGCCTCGTCGAGGTTGGCCCCGCCGATGCTAACCACCTGGCGGAGAGGGGGCCGGCTTCCCTCTCCCTTTCCGCTGCCTCCTTCTGCGTTTTCACAATCTCGCAGAAGGAGGCAAACGCTGCTCTTGACCTCTCGCTGCCGATCATGTGGTCGACCACGACCGGCAACGAGAGGTCCATCCCAATAACGCCCCTTAGGTCTCTGCGCGGTGCCGACCACGCTGGACATTCTTCCAGCGTATGCCGCGCAGAGTCCTGGGCCTCCCCGCAGTGGTGGCACTGCGATCCTCCCAGTGCCAGTTATGAACACACAATTTGAGGAAACGGCGGTATGCAGGTAATTTAACTTATGCGCATGCATTGCTGCAACTTGTGCTGTATAATTTAGAATTTTTGTTACCGCGCCATCCGATTTTTCTACATGTGCAAATACTCGTACACGCTGCACTGTATTTTTTTCCGCACGCGACTAGGAGGGGACAGAGGCGAGTTCCGGCTCGCGTCTGTCCCCTCCCCCCGTCACACCTCCCTGGTCGACCCTCGTAAAACTTAAAAATACGATAAAATAATAGATAAAATCAATAAATGAAAACGTGTATAGATAAAATAGATAAAATAAAAGTCAATAAATAAATAAATAATAATAAGTAAATAAATACAATGGACAAAACACAACAAACATAAGAAGGGGGGGCAAAATGAAGGGGAATAATAGATAAAGATAAAATATAATATAGAATATAAAATATATATAGAATAAAATGAAATATTATAAAATAAAAGGAGGGGGGTCGACCGGCAGGTGGCATCTTTGTAGAGGGGGGGAGGGGATTATTGCTCCACCTCGCCCCCGCGACCTGCCCACCCCGGGGGCGCCTTAACGGCCAGCCCCCCTCGGCGGCGGTGGAAGTACTAAGTAGTACCACCGCCGCCATTACGTCTGCGGCCCCTTACAGGGGGCCGTTGGCCTCGTCTGGGTTGCCCCGCCGATGCTAGCCTGCTGGCGGAGAGCGGGTCGGCTTCCCTCTCCCTCTCCGCTGCCTCCTTCTGCGTTATCACAATCTCGCCGAAGGAGACAAACGCTGCTCTTGACCTCTCGCTGCCGATCATGTGGTCGACCACGACCGGCAACGAGAGGTCCATCCCAATAACGCCCCTTAGGTCTCTGCGCGGTGCCGACCACGCTGGACATTCTTCCAGCGTATGCCGCGCAGAGTCCTGGGCCTCCCCGCAGTGGTGGCACTGCGATCCTCCCAGTGCCAGTTATGAACACACAGTTTGAGGAAACGGCGGTATGCAGGTAATTTAACTTATGCGCATGCATTGCTGCAACTTGTGCTGTATAATTTAGAATTTTTGTTACCGCGCCATCCGATTTTTATACATGTGCAAATACTCGTACACGCTGCATTGTATTTTTTTCCGCACGCGACAAGGAGGGGACAGAGGCGAGTTCCGGCTCGCGTCTGTCCCCTCCCCCCGTCCCACCCCCCACGTCGACCCGCATAAAACTTAAAAATACGATAAAATAATAGATGAAATCAATAAATGAAAACGTGTATAGATAAAATAGATAAAATAAAAGTCAATAAATAAATAAATAATAATAAGTAAATAAATACAATGGACAAAACACAACAAACATAAGAAGGGGGGCAAAATAAAGGGGATTAAAAGATAAAGGTAAAATTTATAATATAGAATATAAAATATATATAGGATAAAATGAAATATTATAAAATAAAACGAGGGGGTTCGACCGGCAGGTCTCACCTTTGTAGAGGGGGGGGAAGGGGATTATTTCTCCACCTCGCCCCCCGCGACCTGCCCACCCCGGGGGCGCCTTAACGGCCAGTCCCCCTTGGCGGCGGTGGAAGTATTAAGTAGTCCCACCGCCGCCATTACGTCTGCGGCCCCTTACAGGGGGCCGTCGGCCTCGTCGAGGTTGGCCCCGCCGATGCTAACCACCTGGCGGAGAGGGGGCCGGCTTCCCTCTCCCTTTCCGCTGCTTCCTTCTGCGTTTTCACAATCTCGCAGAAGGAGGCAAACGCTGCTCTTGACCTCTCGCAGCCGATCATGTGGTCGACCACGACCGGCAACGAGAGGTCCATACCAATAACGCCCCTTAGGTCTCTGTGCGGTGCCGACCACGCTGGACATTCTTCCAGCGTATGCCGCGCAGAGTCCTGGGCCTCCTCGCAGTGGTGGCACTGCGATCCTCCCAGTGCCATTTATGAACACACAGTTTCAGGAAACGGCTGTATGCAGGTAATTTAACTTATGCGCATGCATTGCTGCAACTTGTGCTGTATTATTTAGAATTTTTGTTACCGCGCCATCCTATTTTTATACATGTGCAAATACTCGTACACGCTGCATTGTATTTTTTTCCGCACGCGACAAGGAGGGGACAGAGGCGAGTTCCGGCTCGCGTCTGTCCCCTCCCCCCGTCCCACCCCCCACGTCGACCCGCATAAAACTTAAAAATACGATAAAATAATAGATAAAATCAATAAATGAAAACGTGTATAGATAAAATAGATAAAATAAAAGTCAATAAATAAATAAATCCAATGGACAAAACACAACAAACATAAGAAGGGGGGGCAAAATAAAGGGGATTAAAAGATAAAGATAAAATTTATAATATAGAATATAAAATATATATAGGATAAAATGAAATATTATAAAATAAAAGGAGGGAGTTCGACCGGCAGGTGGCATCTTTGTAGAGGGGGGGAGGGGATTATTGCTCCACCTCGCCCCCGCGACCTGCCCACCCCGGGGGCGCCTTAACGGCCAGCCCCCCTTGGCGGCGGTGGAAGTACTAAGTAGTACCACCGCCGCCATTACGTCTGCGGCCCCTTACAGGGGGCCGTCGGCCTCGTCTGGGTTGCCCCGCCGATGCTAGCCTGCTGGCGGAGAGCGGGTCGGCTTCCCCCTCCCTCTCCGCTGCCTCCTTCTGCGTTATCACAATCTCGCCGAAGGAGACAAACGCTGCTCTCGACCTCTCGCTGCCGATCATGTGGTCGACCACGACCGGCAACGAGAGGTCCATCCCAATAACGCCCCTTAGGTCTCTGCGCGGCGCCGACCACGCTGGACGTTCTTCCAGCGTATGCCGCTCAGAGTCCTGGGCCTCCTGGCAGTGGTGGCACTGCGATCCTCCCAGTGCCAGATATGAACACACAGTTTGAGGAAACGGCGGTATGCAGGTAATTTAACTTATGCGCATGCATTGCTGCAACTTGTGCTGTATAATTTAGAATTTTTGTTACCGCGCCATCCGATTTTTATACATGTGCAAATACTCGTACACGCTGCATTGTATTTTTTTCCGCACGCGACAAGGAGGGGACAGAGGCGAGTTCCGGCTCGCGTCTGTCCCCTCCCCCCGTCCCACCCCCCACGTCGACCCGCATAAAACTTAAAAATACGATAAAATAATAGATGAAATCAATAAATGAAAACGTGTATAGATAAAATAGATAAAATAAAAGTCAATAAATAAATAAATAATAATAAGTAAATAAATACAATGGACAAAACACAACAAACATAAGAAGGGGGGCAAAATAAAGGGGATTAAAAGATAAAGGTAAAATTTATAATATAGAATATAAAATATATATAGGATAAAATGAAATATTATAAAATAAAAGGAGGGGGTTCGACCGGCAGGTCTCACCTTTGTAGAGGGGGGGGGAGGGGATTATTTCTCCACCTCGCCCCCCGCGACCTGCCCACCCCGGGGGCGCCTTAACGGCCAGTCCCCCTTGGCGGCGGTGGAAGTATTAAGTAGTCCCACCGCCGCCATTACGTCTGCGGCCCCTTACAGGGGGCCGTCGGCCTCGTCGAGGTTGGCCCCGCCGATGCTAACCACCTGGCGGAGAGGGGGCCGGCTTCCCTCTCCCTTTCCGCTGCCTCCTTCTGCGTTTTCACAATCTCGCAGAAGGAGGCAAACGCTGCTCTTGACCTCTCGCTGCCGATCATGTGGTCGACCACGACCGGCAACGAGAGGTCCATCCCAATAACGCCCCTTAGGTCTCTGCGCGGTGCCGACCACGCTGGACATTCTTCCAGCGTATGCCGCGCAGAGTCCTGGGCCTCCCCGCAGTGGTGGCACTGCGATCCTCCCAGTGCCAGTTATGAACACACAGTTTGAGGAAACGGCGGTATGCAGGTAATTTAACTTATGCGCATGCATTGCTGCAACTTGTGCTGTATAATTTAGAATTTTTGTTACCGCGCCATCCGATTTTTATACATGTGCAAATACTCGTACACGCTGCATTGTATTTTTTTCCGCACGCGACAAGGAGGGGACAGAGGCGAGTTCCGGCTCGCGTCTGTCCCCTCCCCCCGTCCCACCCCCCACGTCGACCCGCATAAAACTTAAAAATACGATAAAATAATAGATAAAATCAATAAATGAAAACGTGTATAGATAAAATAGATAAAATAAAAGTCAATAAATAAATAAATAATAATAAGTAAATAAATACAATGGACAAAACACAACAAACATAAGAAGGGGGGCAAAATAAAGGGGATTAAAAGATAAAGGTAAAATTTATAATATAGAATATAAAATATATATAGGATAAAATGAAATATTATAAAATAAAACGAGGGGGTTCGACCGGCAGGTCTCACCTTTGTAGAGGGGGGGGGAGGGGATTATTTCTCCACCTCGCCCCCCGCGACCTGCCCACCCCGGGGGCGCCTTAACGGCCAGTCCCCCTTGGCGGCGGTGGAAGTATTAAGTAGTCCCACCGCCGCCATTACGTCTGCGGCCCCTTACAGGGGGCCGTCGGCCTCGTCGAGGTTGGCCCCGCCGATGCTAACCACCTGGCGGAGAGGGGGCCGGCTTCCCTCTCCCTTTCCGCTGCCTCCTTCTGCGTTTTCACAATCTCGCAGAAGGAGGCAAACGCTGCTCTTGACCTCTCGCTGCCGATCATGTGGTCGACCACGACCGGCAACGAGAGGTCCATCCCAATAACGCCCCTTAGGTCTCTGCGCGGTGCCGACCACGCTGGACATTCTTCCAGCGTATGCCGCGCAGAGTCCTGGGCCTCCCCGCAGTGGTGGCACTGCGATCCTCCCAGTGCCAGTTATGAACACACAATTTGAGGAAACGGCGGTATGCAGGTAATTTAACTTATGCGCATGCATTGCTGCAACTTGTGCTGTATAATTTAGAATTTTTGTTACCGCGCCATCCGATTTTTATACATGTGCAAATACTCGTACACGCTGCATTGTATTTTTTTCCGCACGCGACAAGGAGGGGATAGAGGCGAGTTCCGGCTCGCGTCTGTCCCCTCCCCCCGTCCCACCCCCCACGTCGACCCGCATAAAACTTAAAAATACGATAAAATAATAGATAAAATCAATAAATGAAAACGTGTATAGATAAAATAGATAAAATAAAAGTCAATAAATAAATAAATAATAATAAGTAAATAAATACAATGGACAAAACACAACAAACATAAGAAGGGGGGCAAAATAAAGGGGATTAAAAGATAAAGGTAAAATTTATAATATAGAATATAAAATATATATAGGATAAAATGAAATATTATAAAATAAAAGGAGGGGGTTCGACCGGCAGGTCTCACCTTTGTAGAGGGGGGGGGAGGGGATTATTTCTCCACCTCGCCCCCCGCGACCTGCCCACCCCGGGGGCGCCTTAACGGCCAGTCCCCCTTGGCGGCGGTGGAAGTATTAAGTAGTCCCACCGCCGCCATTACGTCTGCGGCCCCTTACAGGGGGCCGTCGGCCTCGTCGAGGTTGGCCCCGCCGATGCTAACCACCTGGCGGAGAGGGGGCCGGCTTCCCTCTCCCTTTCCGCTGCTTCCTTCTGCGTTTTCACAATCTCGCAGAAGGAGGCAAACGCTGCTCTTGACCTCTCGCAGCCGATCATGTGGTCGACCACGACCGGCAACGAGAGGTCCATACCAATAACGCCCCTTAGGTCTCTGTGCGGTGCCGACCACGCTGGACATTCTTCCAGCGTATGCCGCGCAGAGTCCTGGGCCTCCTCGCAGTGGTGGCACTGCGATCCTCCCAGTGCCATTTATGAACACACAGTTTCAGGAAACGGCTGTATGCAGGTAATTTAACTTATGCGCATGCATTGCTGCAACTTGTGCTGTATTATTTAGAATTTTTGTTACCGCGCCATCCTATTTTTATACATGTGCAAATACTCGTACACGCTGCATTGTATTTTTTTCCGCACGCGACAAGGAGGGGACAGAGGCGAGTTCCGGCTCGCGTCTGTCCCCTCCCCCCGTCCCACCCCCCACGTCGACCCGCATAAAACTTAAAAATACGATAAAATAATAGATAAAATCAATAAATGAAAACGTGTATAGATAAAATAGATAAAATAAAAGTCAATAAATAAATAAATCCAATGGACAAAACACAACAAACATAAGAAGGGGGGGCAAAATAAAGGGGATTAAAAGATAAAGATAAAATTTATAATATAGAATATAAAATATATATAGGATAAAATGAAATATTATAAAATAAAAGGAGGGAGTTCGACCGGCAGGTGGCATCTTTGTAGAGGGGGGGAGGGGATTATTGCTCCACCTCGCCCCCGCGACCTGCCCACCCCGGGGGCGCCTTAACGGCCAGCCCCCCTTGGCGGCGGTGGAAGTACTAAGTAGTACCACCGCCGCCATTACGTCTGCGGCCCCTTACAGGGGGCCGTCGGCCTCGTCTGGGTTGCCCCGCCGATGCTAGCCTGCTGGCGGAGAGCGGGTCGGCTTCCCCCTCCCTCTCCGCTGCCTCCTTCTGCGTTATCACAATCTCGCCGAAGGAGACAAACGCTGCTCTCGACCTCTCGCTGCCGATCATGTGGTCGACCACGACCGGCAACGAGAGGTCCATCCCAATAACGCCCCTTAGGTCTCTGCGCGGCGCCGACCACGCTGGACGTTCTTCCAGCGTATGCCGCTCAGAGTCCTGGGCCTCCTGGCAGTGGTGGCACTGCGATCCTCCCAGTGCCAGATATGAACACACAGTTTGAGGAAACGGCGGTATGCAGGTAATTTAACTTATGCGCATGCATTGCTGCAACTTGTGCTGTATAATTTAGAATTTTTGTTACCGCGCCATCCGATTTTTATACATGTGCAAATACTCGTACACGCTGCATTGTATTTTTTTCCGCACGCGACAAGGAGGGGACAGAGGCGAGTTCCGGCTCGCGTCTGTCCCCTCCCCCCGTCCCACCCCCCACGTCGACCCGCATAAAACTTAAAAATACGATAAAATAATAGATGAAATCAATAAATGAAAACGTGTATAGATAAAATAGATAAAATAAAAGTCAATAAATAAATAAATAATAATAAGTAAATAAATACAATGGACAAAACACAACAAACATAAGAAGGGGGGCAAAATAAAGGGGATTAAAAGATAAAGGTAAAATTTATAATATAGAATATAAAATATATATAGGATAAAATGAAATATTATAAAATAAAAGGAGGGGGTTCGACCGGCAGGTCTCACCTTTGTAGAGGGGGGGGGAGGGGATTATTTCTCCACCTCGCCCCCCGCGACCTGCCCACCCCGGGGGCGCCTTAACGGCCAGTCCCCCTTGGCGGCGGTGGAAGTATTAAGTAGTCCCACCGCCGCCATTACGTCTGCGGCCCCTTACAGGGGGCCGTCGGCCTCGTCGAGGTTGGCCCCGCCGATGCTAACCACCTGGCGGAGAGGGGGCCGGCTTCCCTCTCCCTTTCCGCTGCCTCCTTCTGCGTTTTCACAATCTCGCAGAAGGAGGCAAACGCTGCTCTTGACCTCTCGCTGCCGATCATGTGGTCGACCACGACCGGCAACGAGAGGTCCATCCCAATAACGCCCCTTAGGTCTCTGCGCGGTGCCGACCACGCTGGACATTCTTCCAGCGTATGCCGCGCAGAGTCCTGGGCCTCCCCGCAGTGGTGGCACTGCGATCCTCCCAGTGCCAGTTATGAACACACAGTTTGAGGAAACGGCGGTATGCAGGTAATTTAACTTATGCGCATGCATTGCTGCAACTTGTGCTGTATAATTTAGAATTTTTGTTACCGCGCCATCCGATTTTTATACATGTGCAAATACTCGTACACGCTGCATTGTATTTTTTTCCGCACGCGACAAGGAGGGGACAGAGGCGAGTTCCGGCTCGCGTCTGTCCCCTCCCCCCGTCCCACCCCCCACGTCGACCCGCATAAAACTTAAAAATACGATAAAATAATAGATAAAATCAATAAATGAAAACGTGTATAGATAAAATAGATAAAATAAAAGTCAATAAATAAATAAATAATAATAAGTAAATAAATACAATGGACAAAACACAACAAACATAAGAAGGGGGGCAAAATAAAGGGGATTAAAAGATAAAGGTAAAATTTATAATATAGAATATAAAATATATATAGGATAAAATGAAATATTATAAAATAAAAGGAGGGGGTTCGACCGGCAGGTCTCACCTTTGTAGAGGGGGGGGGAGGGGATTATTTCTCCACCTCGCCCCCCGCGACCTGCCCACCCCGGGGGCGCCTTAACGGCCAGTCCCCCTTGGCGGCGGTGGAAGTATTAAGTAGTCCCACCGCCGCCATTACGTCTGCGGCCCCTTACAGGGGGCCGTCGGCCTCGTCGAGGTTGGCCCCGCCGATGCTAACCACCTGGCGGAGAGGGGGTCGGCTTCCCTCTCCCTTTCCGCTGCTTCCTTCTGCGTTTTCACAATCTCGCAGAAGGAGGCAAACGCTGCTCTTGACCTCTCGCAGCCGATCATGTGGTCGACCACGACCGGCAACGAGAGGTCCATACCAATAACGCCCCTTAGGTCTCTGTGCGGTGCCGACCACGCTGGACATTCTTCCAGCGTATGCCGCGCAGAGTCCTGGGCCTCCCCGCAGTGGTGGCACTGCGATCCTCCCAGTGCCAGTTATGAACACACAGTTTGAGGAAACGGCGGTATGCAGGTAATTTAACTTATGCGCATGCATTGCTGCAACTTGTGCTGTATAATTTAGAATTTTTGTTACCGCGCCATCCGATTTTTATACATGTGCAAATACTCGTACACGCTGCATTGTATTTTTTTCCGCACGCGACAAGGAGGGGACAGAGGCGAGTTCCGGCTCGCGTCTGTCCCCTCCCCCCGTCCCACCCTCCACGTCGACCCGCATAAAACTTAAAAATACGATAAAATAATAGATGAAATCAATAAATGAAAACGTGTATAGATAAAATAGATAAAATAAAAGTCAATAAATAAATAAATAATAATAAGTAAATAAATACAATGGACAAAACACAACAAACATAAGAAGGGGGGCAAAATAAAGGGGATTAAAAGATAAAGGTAAAATTTATAATATAGAATATAAAATATATATAGGATAAAATGAAATATTATAAAATAAAACGAGGGGGTTCGACCGGCAGGTCTCACCTTTGTAGAGGGGGGGGGGAGGGGATTATTTCTCCACCTCGCCCCCCGCGACCTGCCCACCCCGGGGGCGCCTTAACGGCCAGTCCCCCTTGGCGGCGGTGGAAGTATTAAGTAGTCCCACCGCCGCCATTACGTCTGCGGCCCCTTACAGGGGGCCGTCGGCCTCGTCGAGGTTGGCCCCGCCGATGCTAACCACCTGGCGGAGAGGGGGCCGGCTTCCCTCTCCCTTTCCGCTGCTTCCTTCTGCGTTTTCACAATCTCGCAGAAGGAGGCAAACGCTGCTCTTGACCTCTCGCAGCCGATCATGTGGTCGACCACGACCGGCAACGAGAGGTCCATACCAATAACGCCCCTTAGGTCTCTGTGCGGTGCCGACCACGCTGGACATTCTTCCAGCGTATGCCGCGCAGAGTCCTGGGCCTCCTCGCAGTGGTGGCACTGCGATCCTCCCAGTGCCATTTATGAACACACAGTTTCAGGAAACGGCTGTATGCAGGTAATTTAACTTATGCGCATGCATTGCTGCAACTTGTGCTGTATTATTTAGAATTTTTGTTACCGCGCCATCCTATTTTTATACATGTGCAAATACTCGTACACGCTGCATTGTATTTTTTTCCGCACGCGACAAGGAGGGGACAGAGGCGAGTTCCGGCTCGCGTCTGTCCCCTCCCCCCGTCCCACCCCCCACGTCGACCCGCATAAAACTTAAAAATACGATAAAATAATAGATAAAATCAATAAATGAAAACGTGTATAGATAAAATAGATAAAATAAAAGTCAATAAATAAATAAATCCAATGGACAAAACACAACAAACATAAGAAGGGGGGGCAAAATAAAGGGGATTAAAAGATAAAGATAAAATTTATAATATAGAATATAAAATATATATAGGATAAAATGAAATATTATAAAATAAAAGGAGGGAGTTCGACCGGCAGGTGGCATCTTTGTAGAGGGGGGGAGGGGATTATTGCTCCACCTCGCCCCCGCGACCTGCCCACCCCGGGGGCGCCTTAACGGCCAGCCCCCCTTGGCGGCGGTGGAAGTACTAAGTAGTACCACCGCCGCCATTACGTCTGCGGCCCCTTACAGGGGGCCGTCGGCCTCGTCTGGGTTGCCCCGCCGATGCTAGCCTGCTGGCGGAGAGCGGGTCGGCTTCCCCCTCCCTCTCCGCTGCCTCCTTCTGCGTTATCACAATCTCGCCGAAGGAGACAAACGCTGCTCTCGACCTCTCGCTGCCGATCATGTGGTCGACCACGACCGGCAACGAGAGGTCCATCCCAATAACGCCCCTTAGGTCTCTGCGCGGCGCCGACCACGCTGGACGTTCTTCCAGCGTATGCCGCTCAGAGTCCTGGGCCTCCTGGCAGTGGTGGCACTGCGATCCTCCCAGTGCCAGATATGAACACACAGTTTGAGGAAACGGCGGTATGCAGGTAATTTAACTTATGCGCATGCATTGCTGCAACTTGTGCTGTATAATTTAGAATTTTTGTTACCGCGCCATCCGATTTTTATACATGTGCAAATACTCGTACACGCTGCATTGTATTTTTTTCCGCACGCGACAAGGAGGGGACAGAGGCGAGTTCCGGCTCGCGTCTGTCCCCTCCCCCCGTCCCACCCCCCACGTCGACCCGCATAAAACTTAAAAATACGATAAAATAATAGATGAAATCAATAAATGAAAACGTGTATAGATAAAATAGATAAAATAAAAGTCAATAAATAAATAAATAATAATAAGTAAATAAATACAATGGACAAAACACAACAAACATAAGAAGGGGGGCAAAATAAAGGGGATTAAAAGATAAAGGTAAAATTTATAATATAGAATATAAAATATATATAGGATAAAATGAAATATTATAAAATAAAAGGAGGGGGTTCGACCGGCAGGTCTCACCTTTGTAGAGGGGGGGGGAGGGGATTATTTCTCCACCTCGCCCCCCGCGACCTGCCCACCCCGGGGGCGCCTTAACGGCCAGTCCCCCTTGGCGGCGGTGGAAGTATTAAGTAGTCCCACCGCCGCCATTACGTCTGCGGCCCCTTACAGGGGGCCGTCGGCCTCGTCGAGGTTGGCCCCGCCGATGCTAACCACCTGGCGGAGAGGGGGCCGGCTTCCCTCTCCCTTTCCGCTGCCTCCTTCTGCGTTTTCACAATCTCGCAGAAGGAGGCAAACGCTGCTCTTGACCTCTCGCTGCCGATCATGTGGTCGACCACGACCGGCAACGAGAGGTCCATCCCAATAACGCCCCTTAGGTCTCTGCGCGGTGCCGACCACGCTGGACATTCTTCCAGCGTATGCCGCGCAGAGTCCTGGGCCTCCCCGCAGTGGTGGCACTGCGATCCTCCCAGTGCCAGTTATGAACACACAGTTTGAGGAAACGGCGGTATGCAGGTAATTTAACTTATGCGCATGCATTGCTGCAACTTGTGCTGTATAATTTAGAATTTTTGTTACCGCGCCATCCGATTTTTATACATGTGCAAATACTCGTACACGCTGCATTGTATTTTTTTCCGCCCGCGACAAGGAGGGGACAGAGGCGAGTTCCGGCTCGCGTCTGTCCCCTCCCCCCGTCCCACCCCCCACGTCGACCCGCATAAAACTTAAAAATACGATAAAATAATAGATGAAATCAATAAATGAAAACGTGTATAGATAAAATAGATAAAATAAAAGTCAATAAATAAATAAATAATAATAAGTAAATAAATACAATGGACAAAACACAACAAACATAAGAAGGGGGGCAAAATAAAGGGGATTAAAAGATAAAGGTAAAATTTATAATATAGAATATAAAATATATATAGGATAAAATGAAATATTATAAAATAAAAGGAGGGGGTTCGACCGGCAGGTCTCACCTTTGTAGAGGGGGGGGGAGGGGATTATTTCTCCACCTCGCCCCCCGCGACCTGCCCACCCCGGGGGCGCCTTAACGGCCAGTCCCCCTTGGCGGCGGTGGAAGTATTAAGTAGTCCCACCGCCGCCATTACGTCTGCGGCCCCTTACAGGGGGCCGTCGGCCTCGTCGAGGTTGGCCCCGCCGATGCTAACCACCTGGCGGAGAGGGGGCCGGCTTCCCTCTCCCTTTCCGCTGCTTCCTTCTGCGTTTTCACAATCTCGCAGAAGGAGGCAAACGCTGCTCTTGACCTCTCGCAGCCGATCATGTGGTCGACCACGACCGGCAACGAGAGGTCCATACCAATAACGCCCCTTAGGTCTCTGTGCGGTGCCGACCACGCTGGACATTCTTCCAGCGTATGCCGCGCAGAGTCCTGGGCCTCCCCGCAGTGGTGGCACTGCGATCCTCCCAGTGCCAGTTATGAACACACAGTTTGAGGAAACGGCGGTATGCAGGTAATTTAACTTATGCGCATGCATTGCTGCAACTTGTGCTGTATAATTTAGAATTTTTGTTACCGCGCCATCCGATTTTTATACATGTGCAAATACTCGTACACGCTGCATTGTATTTTTTTCCGCACGCGACAAGGAGGGGACAGAGGCGAGTTCCGGCTCGCGTCTGTCCCCTCCCCCCGTCCCACCCCCCACGTCGACCCGCATAAAACTTAAAAATACGATAAAATAATAGATGAAATCAATAAATGAAAACGTGTATAGATAAAATAGATAAAATAAAAGTCAATAAATAAATAAATAATAATAAGTAAATAAATACAATGGACAAAACACAACAAACATAAGAAGGGGGGCAAAATAAAGGGGATTAAAAGATAAAGGTAAAATTTATAATATAGAATATAAAATATATATAGGATAAAATGAAATATTATAAAATAAAACGAGGGGGTTCGACCGGCAGGTCTCACCTTTGTAGAGGGGGGGGGAGGGGATTATTTCTCCACCTCGCCCCCCGCGACCTGCCCACCCCGGGGGCGCCTTAACGGCCAGTCCCCCTTGGCGGCGGTGGAAGTATTAAGTAGTCCCACCGCCGCCATTACGTCTGCGGCCCCTTACAGGGGGCCGTCGGCCTCGTCGAGGTTGGCCCCGCCGATGCTAACCACCTGGCGGAGAGGGGGCCGGCTTCCCTCTCCCTTTCCGCTGCCTCCTTCTGCGTTTTCACAATCTCGCAGAAGGAGGCAAACGCTGCTCTTGACCTCTCGCTGCCGATCATGTGGTCGACCACGACCGGCAACGAGAGGTCCATCCCAATAACGCCCCTTAGGTCTCTGCGCGGTGCCGACCACGCTGGACATTCTTCCAGCGTATGCCGCGCAGAGTCCTGGGCCTCCCCGCAGTGGTGGCACTGCGATCCTCCCAGTGCCAGTTATGAACACACAATTTGAGGAAACGGCGGTATGCAGGTAATTTAACTTATGCGCATGCATTGCTGCAACTTGTGCTGTATAATTTAGAATTTTTGTTACCGCGCCATCCGATTTTTATACATGTGCAAATACTCGTACACGCTGCATTGTATTTTTTTCCGCACGCGACAAGGAGGGGACAGAGGCGAGTTCCGGCTCGCGTCTGTCCCCTCCCCCCGTCCCACCCCCCACGTCGACCCGCATAAAACTTAAAAATACGATAAAATAATAGATAAAATCAATAAATGAAAACGTGTATAGATAAAATAGATAAAATAAAAGTCAATAAATAAATAAATAATAATAAGTAAATAAATACAATGGACAAAACACAACAAACATAAGAAGGGGGGCAAAATAAAGGGGATTAAAAGATAAAGGTAAAATTTATAATATAGAATATAAAATATATATAGGATAAAATGAAATATTATAAAATAAAAGGAGGGGGTTCGACCGGCAGGTCTCACCTTTGTAGAGGGGGGGGGAGGGGATTATTTCTCCACCTCGCCCCCCGCGACCTGCCCACCCCGGGGGCGCCTTAACGGCCAGTCCCCCTTGGCGGCGGTGGAAGTATTAAGTAGTCCCACCGCCGCCATTACGTCTGCGGCCCCTTACAGGGGGCCGTCGGCCTCGTCGAGGTTGGCCCCGCCGATGCTAACCACCTGGCGGAGAGGGGGCCGGCTTCCCTCTCCCTTTCCGCTGCTTCCTTCTGCGTTTTCACAATCTCGCAGAAGGAGGCAAACGCTGCTCTTGACCTCTCGCAGCCGATCATGTGGTCGACCACGACCGGCAACGAGAGGTCCATACCAATAACGCCCCTTAGGTCTCTGTGCGGTGCCGACCACGCTGGACATTCTTCCAGCGTATGCCGCGCAGAGTCCTGGGCCTCCTCGCAGTGGTGGCACTGCGATCCTCCCAGTGCCATTTATGAACACACAGTTTCAGGAAACGGCTGTATGCAGGTAATTTAACTTATGCGCATGCATTGCTGCAACTTGTGCTGTATTATTTAGAATTTTTGTTACCGCGCCATCCTATTTTTATACATGTGCAAATACTCGTACACGCTGCATTGTATTTTTTTCCGCACGCGACAAGGAGGGGACAGAGGCGAGTTCCGGCTCGCGTCTGTCCCCTCCCCCCGTCCCACCCCCCACGTCGACCCGCATAAAACTTAAAAATACGATAAAATAATAGATAAAATCAATAAATGAAAACGTGTATAGATAAAATAGATAAAATAAAAGTCAATAAATAAATAAATCCAATGGACAAAACACAACAAACATAAGAAGGGGGGGCAAAATAAAGGGGATTAAAAGATAAAGATAAAATTTATAATATAGAATATAAAATATATATAGGATAAAATGAAATATTATAAAATAAAAGGAGGGAGTTCGACCGGCAGGTGGCATCTTTGTAGAGGGGGGGAGGGGATTATTGCTCCACCTCGCCCCCGCGACCTGCCCACCCCGGGGGCGCCTTAACGGCCAGCCCCCCTTGGCGGCGGTGGAAGTACTAAGTAGTACCACCGCCGCCATTACGTCTGCGGCCCCTTACAGGGGGCCGTCGGCCTCGTCTGGGTTGCCCCGCCGATGCTAGCCTGCTGGCGGAGAGCGGGTCGGCTTCCCCCTCCCTCTCCGCTGCCTCCTTCTGCGTTATCACAATCTCGCCGAAGGAGACAAACGCTGCTCTCGACCTCTCGCTGCCGATCATGTGGTCGACCACGACCGGCAACGAGAGGTCCATCCCAATAACGCCCCTTAGGTCTCTGCGCGGCGCCGACCACGCTGGACGTTCTTCCAGCGTATGCCGCTCAGAGTCCTGGGCCTCCTGGCAGTGGTGGCACTGCGATCCTCCCAGTGCCAGATATGAACACACAGTTTGAGGAAACGGCGGTATGCAGGTAATTTAACTTATGCGCATGCATTGCTGCAACTTGTGCTGTATAATTTAGAATTTTTGTTACCGCGCCATCCGATTTTTATACATGTGCAAATACTCGTACACGCTGCATTGTATTTTTTTCCGCACGCGACAAGGAGGGGACAGAGGCGAGTTCCGGCTCGCGTCTGTCCCCTCCCCCCGTCCCACCCCCCACGTCGACCCGCATAAAACTTAAAAATACGATAAAATAATAGATGAATCAATAAATGAAAACGTGTATAGATAAAATAGATAAAATAAAATTTAATAAATAAATAAATAATAATAAGTAAATAAATACAATGGACAAAACACAACAAACATAAGAAGGGGGGCAAAATAAAGGGGATTAAAAGATAAGGTAAAATTTATAATATAGAATATAAAATATATATAGGATAAAATGAAATATTATAAAATAAAAGGAGGGGGTTCGACCGGCAGGTCTCACCTTTGTAGAGGGGGGGGGAGGGGATTATTTCTCCACCTCGCCCCCCGCGACCTGCCCACCCCGGGGGCGCCTTAACGGCCAGTCCCCCTTGGCGGCGGTGGAAGTATTAAGTAGTCCCACCGCCGCCATTACGTCTGCGGCCCCTTACAGGGGGCCGTCGGCCTCGTCGAGGTTGGCCCCGCCGATGCTAACCACCTGGCGGAGAGGGGGCCGGCTTCCCTCTCCCTTTCCGCTGCCTCCTTCTGCGTTTTCACAATCTCGCAGAAGGAGGCAAACGCTGCTCTTGACCTCTCGCTGCCGATCATGTGGTCGACCACGACCGGCAACGAGAGGTCCATCCCAATAACGCCCCTTAGGTCTCTGCGCGGTGCCGACCACGCTGGACATTCTTCCAGCGTATGCCGCGCAGAGTCCTGGGCCTCCCCGCAGTGGTGGCACTGCGATCCTCCCAGTGCCAGTTATGAACACACAGTTTGAGGAAACGGCGGTATGCAGGTAATTTAACTTATGCGCATGCATTGCTGCAACTTGTGCTGTATAATTTAGAATTTTTGTTACCGCGCCATCCGATTTTTATACATGTGCAAATACTCGTACACGCTGCATTGTATTTTTTTCCGCACGCGACAAGGAGGGGACAGAGGCGAGTTCCGGCTCGCGTCTGTCCCCTCCCCCCGTCCCACCCCCCACGTCGACCCGCATAAAACTTAAAAATACGATAAAATAATAGATAAAATCAATAAATGAAAACGTGTATAGATAAAATAGATAAAATAAAAGTCAATAAATAAATAAATAATAATAAGTAAATAAATACAATGGACAAAACACAACAAACATAAGAAGGGGGGCAAAATAAAGGGGATTAAAAGATAAAGGTAAAATTTATAATATAGAATATAAAATATATATAGGATAAAATGAAATATTATAAAATAAAACGAGGGGGTTCGACCGGCAGGTCTCACCTTTGTAGAGGGGGGGGGAGGGGATTATTTCTCCACCTCGCCCCCCGCGACCTGCCCACCCCGGGGGCGCCTTAACGGCCAGTCCCCCTTGGCGGCGGTGGAAGTATTAAGTAGTCCCACCGCCGCCATTACGTCTGCGGCCCCTTACAGGGGGCCGTCGGCCTCGTCGAGGTTGGCCCCGCCGATGCTAACCACCTGGCGGAGAGGGGGCCGGCTTCCCTCTCCCTTTCCGCTGCCTCCTTCTGCGTTTTCACAATCTCGCAGAAGGAGGCAAACGCTGCTCTTGACTTCTCGCTGCCGATCATGTGGTCGACCACGACCGGCAACGAGAGGTCCATCCCAATAACGCCCCTTAGGTCTCTGCGCGGTGCCGACCACGCTGGACATTCTTCCAGCGTATGCCGCGCAGAGTCCTGGGCCTCCCCGCAGTGGTGGCACTGCGATCCTCCCAGTGCCAGTTATGAACACACAATTTGAGGAAACGGCGGTATGCAGGTAATTTAACTTATGCGCATGCATTGCTGCAACTTGTGCTGTATAATTTAGAATTTTTGTTACCGCGCCATCCGATTTTTATACATGTGCAAATACTCGTACACGCTGCATTGTATTTTTTTCCGCACGCGACAAGGAGGGGATAGAGGCGAGTTCCGGCTCGCGTCTGTCCCCTCCCCCCGTCCCACCCCCCACGTCGACCCGCATAAAACTTAAAAATACGATAAAATAATAGATAAAATCAATAAATGAAAACGTGTATAGATAAAATAGATAAAATAAAAGTCAATAAATAAATAAATAATAATAAGTAAATAAATACAATGGACAAAACACAACAAACATAAGAAGGGGGGCAAAATAAAGGGGATTAAAAGATAAAGGTAAAATTTATAATATAGAATATAAAATATATATAGGATAAAATGAAATATTATAAAATAAAAGGAGGGGGTTCGACCGGCAGGTCTCACCTTTGTAGAGGGGGGGGGAGGGGATTATTTCTCCACCTCGCCCCCGCGACCTGCCCACCCCGGGGGCGCCTTAACGGCCAGTCCCCCTTGGCGGCGGTGGAAGTATTAAGTAGTCCCACCGCCGCCATTACGTCTGCGGCCCCTTACAGGGGGCCGTCGGCCTCGTCGAGGTTGGCCCCGCCGATGCTAACCACCTGGCGGAGAGGGGGCCGGCTTCCCTCTCCCTTTCCGCTGCTTCCTTCTGCGTTTTCACAATCTCGCAGAAGGAGGCAAACGCTGCTCTTGACCTCTCGCAGCCGATCATGTGGTCGACCACGACCGGCAACGAGAGGTCCATACCAATAACGCCCCTTAGGTCTCTGTGCGGTGCCGACCACGCTGGACATTCTTCCAGCGTATGCCGCGCAGAGTCCTGGGCCTCCTCGCAGTGGTGGCACTGCGATCCTCCCAGTGCCATTTATGAACACACAGTTTCAGGAAACGGCTGTATGCAGGTAATTTAACTTATGCGCATGCATTGCTGCAACTTGTGCTGTATTATTTAGAATTTTTGTTACCGCGCCATCCTATTTTTATACATGTGCAAATACTCGTACACGCTGCATTGTATTTTTTTCCGCACGCGACAAGGAGGGGACAGAGGCGAGTTCCGGCTCGCCTCTGTCCCCTCCCCCCGTCCCACCCCCCACGTCGACCCGCATAAAACTTAAAAATACGATAAAATAATAGATAAAATCAATAAATGAAAACGTGTATAGATAAAATAGATAAAATAAAAGTCAATAAATAAATAAATCCAATGGACAAAACACAACAAACATAAGAAGGGGGGGCAAAATAAAGGGGATTAAAAGATAAAGATAAAATTTATAATATAGAATATAAAATATATATAGGATAAAATGAAATATTATAAAATAAAAGGAGGGAGTTCGACCGGCAGGTGGCATCTTTGTAGAGGGGGGGAGGGGATTATTGCTCCACCTCGCCCCCGCGACCTGCCCACCCCGGGGGCGCCTTAACGGCCAGCCCCCCTTGGCGGCGGTGGAAGTACTAAGTAGTACCACCGCCGCCATTACGTCTGCGGCCCCTTACAGGGGGCCGTCGGCCTCGTCTGGGTTGCCCCGCCGATGCTAGCCTGCTGGCGGAGAGCGGGTCGGCTTCCCCCTCCCTCTCCGCTGCCTCCTTCTGCGTTATCACAATCTCGCCGAAGGAGACAAACGCTGCTCTCGACCTCTCGCTGCCGATCATGTGGTCGACCACGACCGGCAACGAGAGGTCCATCCCAATAACGCCCCTTAGGTCTCTGCGCGGCGCCGACCACGCTGGACGTTCTTCCAGCGTATGCCGCTCAGAGTCCTGGGCCTCCTGGCAGTGGTGGCACTGCGATCCTCCCAGTGCCAGATATGAACACACAGTTTGAGGAAACGGCGGTATGCAGGTAATTTAACTTATGCGCATGCATTGCTGCAACTTGTGCTGTATAATTTAGAATTTTTGTTACCGCGCCATTCGATTTTTATACATGTGCAAATACTCGTACACGCTGCATTGTATTTTTTTCCGCACGCGACAAGGAGGGGACAGAGGCGAGTTCCGGCTCGCGTCTGTCCCCTCCCCCCGTCCCACCCCCCACGTCGACCCGCATAAAACTTAAAAATACGATAAAATAATAGATGAAATCAATAAATGAAAACGTGTATAGATAAAATAGATAAAATAAAAGTCAATAAATAAATAAATAATAATAAGTAAATAAATACAATGGACAAAACACAACAAACATAAGAAGGGGGGCAAAATAAAGGGGATTAAAAGATAAAGGTAAAATTTATAATATAGAATATAAAATATATATAGGATAAAATGAAATATTATAAAATAAAAGGAGGGGGTTCGACCGGCAGGTCTCACCTTTGTAGAGGGGGGGGAGGGGATTATTTCTCCACCTCGCCCCCCGCGACCTGCCCACCCCGGGGGCGCCTTAACGGCCAGTCCCCCTTGGCGGCGGTGGAAGTATTAAGTAGTCCCACCGCCGCCATTACGTCTGCGGCCCCTTACAGGGGGCCGTCGGCCTCGTCGAGGTTGGCCCCGCCGATGCTAACCACCTGGCGGAGAGGGGGCCGGCTTCCCTCTCCCTTTCCGCTGCCTCCTTCTGCGTTTTCACAATCTCGCAGAAGGAGGCAAACGCTGCTCTTGACCTCTCGCTGCCGATCATGTGGTCGACCACGACCGGCAACGAGAGGTCCATCCCAATAACGCCCCTTAGGTCTCTGCGCGGTGCCGACCACGCTGGACATTCTTCCAGCGTATGCCGCGCAGAGTCCTGGGCCTCCCCGCAGTGGTGGCACTGCGATCCTCCCAGTGCCAGTTATGAACACACAGTTTGAGGAAACGGCGGTATGCAGGTAATTTAACTTATGCGCATGCATTGCTGCAACTTGTGCTGTATAATTTAGAATTTTTGTTACCGCGCCATCCGATTTTTATACATGTGCAAATACTCGTACACGCTGCATTGTATTTTTTTCCGCACGCGACAAGGAGGGGACAGAGGCGAGTTCCGGCTCGCGTCTGTCCCCTCCCCCCGTCCCACCCCCCACGTCGACCCGCATAAAACTTAAAAATACGATAAAATAATAGATAAAATCAATAAATGAAAACGTGTATAGATAAAATAGATAAAATAAAAGTCAATAAATAAATAAATAATAATAAGTAAATAAATACAATGGACAAAACACAACAAACATAAGAAGGGGGGCAAAATAAAGGGGATTAAAAGATAAAGGTAAAATTTATAATATAGAATATAAAATATATATAGGATAAAATGAAATATTATAAAATAAAAGGAGGGGGTTCGACCGGCAGGTCTCACCTTTGTAGAGGGGGGGGGGAGGGGATTATTTCTCCACCTCGCCCCCCGCGACCTGCCCACCCCGGGGGCGCCTTAACGGCCAGTCCCCCTTGGCGGCGGTGGAAGTATTAAGTAGTCCCACCGCCGCCATTACGTCTGCGGCCCCTTACAGGGGGCCGTCGGCCTCGTCGAGGTTGGCCCCGCCGATGCTAACCACCTGGCGGAGAGGGGGCCGGCTTCCCTCTCCCTTTCCGCTGCTTCCTTCTGCGTTTTCACAATCTCGCAGAAGGAGGCAAACGCTGCTCTTGACCTCTCGCAGCCGATCATGTGGTCGACCACGACCGGCAACGAGAGGTCCATACCAATAACGCCCCTTAGGTCTCTGTGCGGTGCCGACCACGCTGGACATTCTTCCAGCGTATGCCGCGCAGAGTCCTGGGCCTCCTCGCAGTGGTGGCACTGCGATCCTCCCAGTGCCATTTATGAACACACAGTTTCAGGAAACGGCTGTATGCAGGTAATTTAACTTATGCGCATGCATTGCTGCAACTTGTGCTGTATTATTTAGAATTTTTGTTACCGCGCCATCCTATTTTTATACATGTGCAAATACTCGTACACGCTGCATTGTATTTTTTTCCGCACGCGACAAGGAGGGGACAGAGGCGAGTTCCGGCTCGCGTCTGTCCCCTCCCCCCGTCCCACCCCCCACGTCGACCCGCATAAAACTTAAAAATACGATAAAATAATAGATAAAATCAATAAATGAAAACGTGTATAGATAAAATAGATAAAATAAAAGTCAATAAATAAATAAATACAATGGACAAAACACAACAAACATAAGAAGGGGGGGCAAAATAAAGGGGATTAAAAGATAAAGATAAAATTTATAATATAGAATATAAAATATATATAGGATAAAATGAAATATTATAAAATAAAAGGAGGGAGTTCGACCGGCAGGTGGCATCTTTGTAGAGGGGGGGAGGGGATTATTGCTCCACCTCGCCCCCGCGACCTGCCCACCCCGGGGGCGCCTTAACGGCCAGCCCCCCTTGGCGGCGGTGGAAGTACTAAGTAGTACCACCGCCGCCATTACGTCTGCGGCCCCTTACAGGGGGCCGTCGGCCTCGTCTGGGTTGCCCCGCCGATGCTAGCCTGCTGGCGGAGAGCGGGTCGGCTTCCCCCTCCCTCTCCGCTGCCTCCTTCTGCGTTATCACAATCTCGCCGAAGGAGACAAACGCTGCTCTCGACCTCTCGCTGCCGATCATGTGGTCGACCACGACCGGCAACGAGAGGTCCATCCCAATAACGCCCCTTAGGTCTCTGCGCGGCGCCGACCACGCTGGACGTTCTTCCAGCGTATGCCGCTCAGAGTCCTGGGCCTCCTGGCAGTGGTGGCACTGCGATCCTCCCAGTGCCAGATATGAACACACAGTTTGAGGAAACGGCGGTATGCAGGTAATTTAACTTATGCGCATGCATTGCTGCAACTTGTGCTGTATAATTTAGAAATTTTGTTACCGCGCCATTCGATTTTTATACATGTGCAAATACTCGTACACGCTGCACTGTATTTTTTCCGGACGCGACAAGGAGGGGACAGAGGCGAGTTCCGGCTCGCTTCTGTCCCCTCCCCCCGTCCCACCCCCTGGTCTACCCGCGTAAAACTTAAAAATACGATAAAATAAAAGATAAAATCAATAAATGAAAACGTGTATAGATAAAATAGATAAAATAAAAGTCAATAAATAAATAAATAATAATAAGTAAATAAATACAATGGACAAAACACAACAAACATAAGAAGGGGGGGCAAAATAAAGGGGTTTAAAAGATAATGATAAAAATTATAATATAGAATAGAAAATATATATAGGATAAAATGAAATATTATAAAATAAAAGGAGGGGGTCGACCGGCAGGTCTCATCTTTGTAGAGGGGGGGGGGAGGGGATTATTTCTCCACCTCGCCCCCCGCGACCTGCCCACCCCGGGGGCGCCTTAACGGCCAGTCCCCCTTGGCGGCGGTGGAAGTATTAAGTAGTCCCACCGCCGCCATTACGTCTGCGGCCCCTTACAGGGGGCCGTCGGCCTCGTCGAGGTTGGCCCCGCCGATGCTAACCACCTGGCGGAGAGGGGGCCGGCTTCCCTCTCCCTTTCCGCTGCCTCCTTCTGCGTTATCACAATCTCGCCGAAGGAGGCAAACGCTGCTCTTGACCTCTCGCTGCCGATCATGTGGTCGACCACGACCGGCAACGAGAGGACCATCCCAATAAAGCCCCTTAGGTCTCTGCGCGGCGCCGACCACGCTGGATGTTCTTCCAGCGTATGCCGCTCAGAGTCCTGGGCCTCCTCGCAGTTGTGGCACTGCGATCCTCCCAGTGCCAGATATGAACACACAGTTTGAGGAAACGGCGGTATGCAGGTAATTTAACTTATGCGCATGCATTGCTGTAACTTGTGCTGTATAATTTAGAATTTTTGTTACCGCGCCATCCGATTTTTATACATGTGCAAATACTCGTACACGCTGCATTGTATTTTTTTCCGCACGCGACAAGGAGGGGACAGAGTCGAGTTCCGGCTCGCGTCTGTCCCCTCCCCCCGTCACACCCCCCACGTCGACCCGCATAAAACTTAAAAATACGATAAAATAATAGATAAAATCAATAAATGAAAACGTGTATAGATAAAATAGATAAAATAAAAGTCAATAAATAAATAAATAATAATAAGTAAATAAATACAATGGACAAAACACAACAAACATAAGAAGGGGGGCAAAATAAAGGGGATTAAAAGATAAAGGTAAAATTTATAATATAGAATATAAAATATATATAGGATAAAATGAAATATTATAAAATAAAAGGAGGGGGTTCGACCGGCAGGTCTCATCTTTGTAGAGGGGGGGGGAGGGGATTATTTCTCCACCTCGCCCCCCGCGACCTGCCCACCCCGGGGGCGCCTTAACGGCCAGTCCCCCTTGGCGGCGGTGGAAGTATTAAGTAGTCCCACCGCCGCCATTACGTCTGCGGCCCCTTACAGGGGGCCGTCGGCCTCGTCGAGGTTGGCCCCGCCGATGCTAACCACCTGGCGGAGAGGGGGCCGGCTTCCCTCTCCCTTTCCGCTGCCTCCTTCTGCGTTATCACAATCTCGCCGAAGGAGGCAAACGCTGCTCTTGACCTCTCGCTGCCGATCATGTGGTCGACCACGACCGGCAACGAGAGGTCCATCCCAATAAAGCCCCTTAGGTCTCTGCGCGGCGCCGACCACGCTGGATGTTCTTCCAGCGTATGCCGCTCAGAGTCCTGGGCCTCCTCGCAGTTGTGGCACTGCGATCCTCCCAGTGCCAGATATGAACACACAGTTTGAGGAAACGGCGGTATGCAGGTAATTTAACTTATGCGCATGCATTGCTGTAACTTGTGCTGTATAATTTAGAATTTTTGTTACCGCGCCATCCGATTTTTATACATGTGCAAATACTCGTACACGCTGCATTGTATTTTTTTCCGCACGCGACAAGGAGGGGACAGAGTCGAGTTCCGGCTCGCGTCTGTCCCCTCCCCCCGTCACACCCCCCACGTCGACCCGCATAAAACTTAAAAATACGATAAAATAATAGATAAAATCAATAAATGAAAACGTGTATAGATAAAATAGATAAAATAAAAGTCAATAAATAAATAAATAATAATAAGTAAATAAATACAATGGACAAAACACAACAAACATAAGAAGGGGGGCAAAATAAAGGGGATTAAAAGATAAAGGTAAAATTTATAATATAGAATATAAAATATATATAGGATAAAATGAAATATTATAAAATAAAAGGAGGGGGTTCGACCGGCAGGTCTCATCTTTGTAGAGGGGGGGGGGGAGGGGATTATTTCTCCACCTCGCCCCCCGCGACCTGCCCACCCCGGGGGCGCCTTAACGGCCAGTCCCCCTTGGCGGCGGTGGAAGTATTAAGTAGTCCCACCGCCGCCATTACGTCTGCGGCCCCTTACAGGGGGCCGTCGGCCTCGTCGAGGTTGGCCCCGCCGATGCTAACCACCTGGCGGAGAGGGGGCCGGCTTCCCTCTCCCTTTCCGCTGCCTCTTTCTGCGTTATCACAATCTCGCAGAAGGAGGCAAACGCTGCTCTTGACCTCTCGCTGCCGATCATGTGGTCGACCACGACCGGCAACGAGAGGTCCATACCAATAACGCCCCACGGTCTCTGTGCGGTGCCGACCACGCTGGACATTCTTCCAGCGTATGCCGCGCAGAGTCCTGGGCCTCCTCGCAGTGGTGGCACTGCGATCCTCCCAGTGCCATTTATGAACACACAGTTTCAGGAAACGGCTGTATGCAGGTAATTTAACTTATGCGCATGCATTGCTGCAACTTGTGCTGTATTATTTAGAATTTTTGTTACCGCGCCATTCGATTTTTATACATGTGCAAATACTCGTACACGCTGCATTGTATTTTTTTCCGCACGCGACAAGGAGGGGACAGAGGCGAGTTCCGGCTCGCGTCTGTCCCCTCCCCCCGTCCCGCCCCCCACGGCGACCCGCGTAAAACTTAAAAATACGATAAAATAATAGATAAAATCAATAAATGAAAACGTGTATAGATAAAATAGATAAAATAAAAGTCAATAAAGAAATAAATACAATGGACAAAACACAACAAACATAAGAAGGGGGGGCAAAATAAAGGGGATTAAAAGATAAAGATAAAATTTATAATATAGAATATAAAATATATATAGGATAAAATGAAATATTATAAAATAAAAGGAGGGAGTTCGACCGGCAGGTGGCATCTTTGTAGAGGGGGGGAGGGGATTATTGCTCCACCTCGCCCCCGCGACCTGCCCACCCCGGGGGCGCCTTAACGGCCAGCCCCCCTTGGCGGCGGTGGAAGTACTAAGTAGTACCACCGCCGCCATTACGTCTGCGGCCCCTTACAGGGGGCCGTCGGCCTCGTCTGGGTTGCCCCGCCGATGCTAGCCTGCTGGCGGAGAGCGGGTCGGCTTCCCCCTCCCTCTCCGCTGCCTCCTTCTGCGTTATCACAATCTCGCCGAAGGAGACAAACGCTGCTCTCGACCTCTCGCTGCCGATCATGTGGTCGACCACGACCGGCAACGAGAGGTCCATCCCAATAACGCCCCTTAGGTCTCTGCGCGGCGCCGACCACGCTGGACGTTCTTCCAGCGTATGCCGCTCAGAGTCCTGGGCCTCCTGGCAGTGGTGGCACTGCGATCCTCCCAGTGCCAGATATGAACACACAGTTTGAGGAAACGGCGGTATGCAGGTAATTTAACTTATGCGCATGCATTGCTGCAACTTGTGCTGTATAATTTAGAAATTTTGTTACCGCGCCATTCGATTTTTATACATGTGCAAATACTCGTACACGCTGCACTGTATTTTTTCCGGACGCGACAAGGAGGGGACAGAGGCGAGTTCCGGCTCGCTTCTGTCCCCTCCCCCCGTCCCACCCCCTGGTCTACCCGCGTAAAACTTAAAAATACGATAAAATAAAAGATAAAATCAATAAATGAAAACGTGTATAGATAAAATAGATAAAATAAAAGTCAATAAATAAATAAATAATAATAAGTAAATAAATACAATGGACAAAACACAACAAACATAAGAAGGGGGGGCAAAATAAAGGGGTTTAAAAGATAATGATAAAAATTATAATATAGAATAGAAAATATATATAGGATAAAATGAAATATTATAAAATAAAAGGAGGGGGTCGACCGGCATGTCTCATCTTTGTAGAGGGGGGGGGAGGGGATTATTTCTCCACCTCGCCCCCCGCGACCTGCCCACCCCGGGGGCGCCTTAACGGCCAGTCCCCCTTGGCGGCGGTGGAAGTATTAAGTAGTCCCACCGCCGCCATTACGTCTGCGGCCCCTTACAGGGGGCCGTCGGCCTCGTCGAGGTTGGCCCCGCCGATGCTAACCACCTGGCGGAGAGGGGGCCGGCTTCCCTCTCCCTTTCCGCTGCCTCCTTCTGCGTTATCACAATCTCGCCGAAGGAGGCAAACGCTGCTCTTGACCTCTCGCTGCCGATCATGTGGTCGACCACGACCGGCAACGAGAGGACCATCCCAATAAAGCCCCTTAGGTCTCTGCGCGGCGCCGACCACGCTGGATGTTCTTCCAGCGTATGCCGCTCAGAGTCCTGGGCCTCCTCGCAGTTGTGGCACTGCGATCCTCCCAGTGCCAGATATGAACACACAGTTTGAGGAAACGGCGGTATGCAGGTAATTTAACTTATGCGCATGCATTGCTGTAACTTGTGCTGTATAATTTAGAATTTTTGTTACCGCGCCATCCGATTTTTATACATGTGCAAATACTCGTACACGCTGCATTGTATTTTTTTCCGCACGCGACAAGGAGGGGACAGAGTCGAGTTCCGGCTCGCGTCTGTCCCCTCCCCCCGTCACACCCCCCACGTCGACCCGCATAAAACTTAAAAATACGATAAAATAATAGATAAAATCAATAAATGAAAACGTGTATAGATAAAATAGATAAAATAAAAGTCAATAAATAAATAAATAATAATAAGTAAATAAATACAATGGACAAAACACAACAAACATAAGAAGGGGGGCAAAATAAAGGGGATTAAAAGATAAAGGTAAAATTTATAATATAGAATATAAAATATATATAGGATAAAATGAAATATTATAAAATAAAAGGAGGGGGTTCGACCGGCAGGTCTCATCTTTGTAGAGGGGGGGGGAGGGGATTATTTCTCCACCTCGCCCCCCGCGACCTGCCCACCCCGGGGGCGCCTTAACGGCCAGTCCCCCTTGGCGGCGGTGGAAGTATTAAGTAGTCCCACCGCCGCCATTACGTCTGCGGCCCCTTACAGGGGGCCGTCGGCCTCGTCGAGGTTGGCCCCGCCGATGCTAACCACCTGGCGGAGAGGGGGCCGGCTTCCCTCTCCCTTTCCGCTGCCTCCTTCTGCGTTATCACAATCTCGCCGAAGGAGGCAAACGCTGCTCTTGACCTCTCGCTGCCGATCATGTGGTCGACCACGACCGGCAACGAGAGGTCCATACCAATAACGCCCCACGGTCTCTGTGCGGTGCCGACCACGCTGGACATTCTTCCAGCGTATGCCGCGCAGAGTCCTGGGCCTCCTGGCAGTGGTGGCACTGCGATCCTCCCAGTGCCAGATATGAACACACAGTTTGAGGAAACGGCGGTATGCAGGTAATTTAACTTATGCGCATGCATTGCTGCAACTTGTGCTGTATAATTTAGAAATTTTGTTACCGCGCCATTCGATTTTTATACATGTGCAAATACTCGTACACGCTGCACTGTATTTTTTCCGGACGCGACAAGGAGGGGACAGAGGCGAGTTCCGGCTCGCTTCTGTCCCCTCCCCCCGTCCCACCCCCTGGTCTACCCGCGTAAAACTTAAAAATACGATAAAATAAAAGATAAAATCAATAAATGAAAACGTGTATAGATAAAATAGATAAAATAAAAGTCAATAAATAAATAAATAATAATAAGTAAATAAATACAATGGACAAAACACAACAAACATAAGAAGGGGGGGCAAAATAAAGGGGTTTAAAAGATAATGATAAAAATTATAATATAGAATAGAAAATATATATAGGATAAAATGAAATATTATAAAATAAAAGGAGGGGGTCGACCGGCATGTCTCATCTTTGTAGAGGGGGGGGGGAGGGGATTATTTCTCCACCTCGCCCCCCGCGACCTGCCCACCCCGGGGGCGCCTTAACGGCCAGTCCCCCTTGGCGGCGGTGGAAGTATTAAGTAGTCCCACCGCCGCCATTACGTCTGCGGCCCCTTACAGGGGGCCGTCGGCCTCGTCGAGGTTGGCCCCGCCGATGCTAACCACCTGGCGGAGAGGGGGCCGGCTTCCCTCTCCCTTTCCGCTGCCTCCTTCTGCGTTATCACAATCTCGCCGAAGGAGGCAAACGCTGCTCTTGACCTCTCGCTGCCGATCATGTGGTCGACCACGACCGGCAACGAGAGGACCATCCCAATAAAGCCCCTTAGGTCTCTGCGCGGCGCCGACCACGCTGGATGTTCTTCCAGCGTATGCCGCGCAGAGTCCTGGGCCTCCTCGCAGTGGTGGCACTGCGATCCTCCCAGTGCCATTTATGAACACACAGTTTCAGGAAACGGCTGTATGCAGGTAATTTAACTTATGCGCATGCATTGCTGCAACTTGTGCTGTATTATTTAGAATTTTTGTTACCGCGCCATTCGATTTTTATACATGTGCAAATACTCGTACACGCTGCATTGTATTTTTTTCCGCACGCGACAAGGAGGGGACAGAGGCGAGTTCCGGCTCGCGTCTGTCCCCTCCCCCCGTCCCGCCCCCCACGGCGACCCGCGTAAAACTTAAAAATACGATAAAATAATAGATAAAATCAATAAATGAAAACGTGTATAGATAAAATAGATAAAATAAAAGTCAATAAAGAAATAAATACAATGGACAAAACACAACAAACATAAGAAGGGGGGGCAAAATAAAGGGGATTAAAAGATAAAGATAAAATTTATAATATAGAATATAAAATATATATAGGATAAAATGAAATATTATAAAATAAAAGGAGGGAGTTCGACCGGCAGGTGGCATCTTTGTAGAGGGGGGGAGGGGATTATTGCTCCACCTCGCCCCCGCGACCTGCCCACCCCGGGGGCGCCTTAACGGCCAGCCCCCCTTGGCGGCGGTGGAAGTACTAAGTAGTACCACCGCCGCCATTACGTCTGCGGCCCCTTACAGGGGGCCGTCGGCCTCGTCTGGGTTGCCCCGCCGATGCTAGCCTGCTGGCGGAGAGCGGGTCGGCTTCCCCCTCCCTCTCCGCTGCCTCCTTCTGCGTTATCACAATCTCGCCGAAGGAGACAAACGCTGCTCTCGACCTCTCGCTGCCGATCATGTGGTCGACCACGACCGGCAACGAGAGGTCCATCCCAATAACGCCCCTTAGGTCTCTGCGCGGCGCCGACCACGCTGGACGTTCTTCCAGCGTATGCCGCTCAGAGTCCTGGGCCTCCTGGCAGTGGTGGCACTGCGATCCTCCCAGTGCCAGATATGAACACACAGTTTGAGGAAACGGCGGTATGCAGGTAATTTAACTTATGCGCATGCATTGCTGCAACTTGTGCTGTATAATTTAGAAATTTTGTTACCGCGCCATTCGATTTTTATACATGTGCAAATACTCGTACACGCTGCACTGTATTTTTTCCGGACGCGACAAGGAGGGGACAGAGGCGAGTTCCGGCTCGCTTCTGTCCCCTCCCCCCGTCCCACCCCCTGGTCTACCCGCGTAAAACTTAAAAATACGATAAAATAAAAGATAAAATCAATAAATGAAAACGTGTATAGATAAAATAGATAAAATAAAAGTCAATAAATAAATAAATAATAATAAGTAAATAAATACAATGGACAAAACACAACAAACATAAGAAGGGGGGGCAAAATAAAGGGGTTTAAAAGATAATGATAAAAATTATAATATAGAATAGAAAATATATATAGGATAAAATGAAATATTATAAAATAAAAGGAGGGGGTCGACCGGCATGTCTCATCTTTGTAGAGGGGGGGGGAGGGGATTATTTCTCCACCTCGCCCCCCGCGACCTGCCCACCCCGGGGGCGCCTTAACGGCCAGTCCCCCTTGGCGGCGGTGGAAGTATTAAGTAGTCCCACCGCCGCCATTACGTCTGCGGCCCCTTACAGGGGGCCGTCGGCCTCGTCGAGGTTGGCCCCGCCGATGCTAACCACCTGGCGGAGAGGGGGCCGGCTTCCCTCTCCCTTTCCGCTGCCTCCTTCTGCGTTATCACAATCTCGCCGAAGGAGGCAAACGCTGCTCTTGACCTCTCGCTGCCGATCATGTGGTCGACCACGACCGGCAACGAGAGGTCCATACCAATAACGCCCCACGGTCTCTGTGCGGTGCCGACCACGCTGGACATTCTTCCAGCGTATGCCGCGCAGAGTCCTGGGCCTCCTGGCAGTGGTGGCACTGCGATCCTCCCAGTGCCAGATATGAACACACAGTTTGAGGAAACGGCGGTATGCAGGTAATTTAACTTATGCGCATGCATTGCTGCAACTTGTGCTGTATAATTTAGAAATTTTGTTACCGCGCCATTCGATTTTTATACATGTGCAAATACTCGTACACGCTGCACTGTATTTTTTCCGGACGCGACAAGGAGGGGACAGAGGCGAGTTCCGGCTCGCTTCTGTCCCCTCCCCCCGTCCCACCCCCTGGTCTACCCGCGTAAAACTTAAAAATACGATAAAATAAAAGATAAAATCAATAAATGAAAACGTGTATAGATAAAATAGATAAAATAAAAGTCAATAAATAAATAAATAATAATAAGTAAATAAATACAATGGACAAAACACAACAAACATAAGAAGGGGGGGCAAAATAAAGGGGTTTAAAAGATAATGATAAAAATTATAATATAGAATAGAAAATATATATAGGATAAAATGAAATATTATAAAATAAAAGGAGGGGGTCGACCGGCATGTCTCATCTTTGTAGAGGGGGGGGGGAGGGGATTATTTCTCCACCTCGCCCCCCGCGACCTGCCCACCCCGGGGGCGCCTTAACGGCCAGTCCCCCTTGGCGGCGGTGGAAGTATTAAGTAGTCCCACCGCCGCCATTACGTCTGCGGCCCCTTACAGGGGGCCGTCGGCCTCGTCGAGGTTGGCCCCGCCGATGCTAACCACCTGGCGGAGAGGGGGCCGGCTTCCCTCTCCCTTTCCGCTGCCTCCTTCTGCGTTATCACAATCTCGCCGAAGGAGGCAAACGCTGCTCTTGACCTCTCGCTGCCGATCATGTGGTCGACCACGACCGGCAACGAGAGGACCATCCCAATAAAGCCCCTTAGGTCTCTGCGCGGCGCCGACCACGCTGGATGTTCTTCCAGCGTATGCCGCTCAGAGTCCTGGGCCTCCTCGCAGTTGTGGCACTGCGATCCTCCCAGTGCCAGATATGAACACACAGTTTGAGGAAACGGCGGTATGCAGGTAATTTAACTTATGCGCATGCATTGCTGTAACTTGTGCTGTATAATTTAGAATTTTTGTTACCGCGCCATCCGATTTTTATACATGTGCAAATACTCGTACACGCTGCATTGTATTTTTTTCCGCACGCGACAAGGAGGGGACAGAGTCGAGTTCCGGCTCGCGTCTGTCCCCTCCCCCCGTCACACCCCCCACGTCGACCCGCATAAAACTTAAAAATACGATAAAATAATAGATAAAATCAATAAATGAAAACGTGTATAGATAAAATAGATAAAATAAAAGTCAATAAATAAATAAATAATAATAAGTAAATAAATACAATGGACAAAACACAACAAACATAAGAAGGGGGGCAAAATAAAGGGGATTAAAAGATAAAGGTAAAATTTATAATATAGAATATAAAATATATATAGGATAAAATGAAATATTATAAAATAAAAGGAGGGGGTTCGACCGGCAGGTCTCATCTTTGTAGAGGGGGGGGAGGGGATTATTTCTCCACCTCGCCCCCCGCGACCTGCCCACCCCGGGGGCGCCTTAACGGCCAGTCCCCCTTGGCGGCGGTGGAAGTATTAAGTAGTCCCACCGCCGCCATTACGTCTGCGGCCCCTTACAGGGGGCCGTCGGCCTCGTCGAGGTTGGCCCCGCCGATGCTAACCACCTGGCGGAGAGGGGGCCGGCTTCCCTCTCCCTTTCCGCTGCCTCCTTCTGCGTTATCACAATCTCGCCGAAGGAGGCAAACGCTGCTCTTGACCTCTCGCTGCCGATCATGTGGTCGACCACGACCGGCAACGAGAGGTCCATCCCAATAAAGCCCCTTAGGTCTCTGCGCGGCGCCGACCACGCTGGATGTTCTTCCAGCGTATGCCGCTCAGAGTCCTGGGCCTCCTCGCAGTTGTGGCACTGCGATCCTCCCAGTGCCAGATATGAACACACAGTTTGAGGAAACGGCGGTATGCAGGTAATTTAACTTATGCGCATGCATTGCTGTAACTTGTGCTGTATAATTTAGAATTTTTGTTACCGCGCATTCCGATTTTTATACATGTGCAAATACTCGTACACGCTGCATTGTATTTTTTTCCGCACGCGACAAGGAGGGGACAGAGTCGAGTTCCGGCTCGCGTCTGTCCCCTCCCCCCGTCACACCCCCCACGTCGACCCGCATAAAACTTAAAAATACGATAAAATAATAGATAAAATCAATAAATGAAAACGTGTATAGATAAAATAGATAAAATAAAAGTCAATAAATAAATAAATAATAATAAGTAAATAAATACAATGGACAAAACACAACAAACATAAGAAGGGGGGCAAAATAAAGGGGATTAAAAGATAAAGGTAAAATTTATAATATAGAATATAAAATATATATAGGATAAAATGAAATATTATAAAATAAAAGGAGGGGGTTCGACCGGCAGGTCTCATCTTTGTAGAGGGGGGGGGGAGGGGATTATTTCTCCACCTCGCCCCCCGCGACCTGCCCACCCCGGGGGCGCCTTAACGGCCAGTCCCCCTTGGCGGCGGTGGAAGTATTAAGTAGTCCCACCGCCGCCATTACGTCTGCGGCCCCTTACAGGGGGCCGTCGGCCTCGTCGAGGTTGGCCCCGCCGATGCTAACCACCTGGCGGAGAGGGGGCCGGCTTCCCTCTCCCTTTCCGCTGCCTCTTTCTGCGTTATCACAATCTCGCAGAAGGAGGCAAACGCTGCTCTTGACCTCTCGCTGCCGATCATGTGGTCGACCACGACCGGCAACGAGAGGTCCATACCAATAACGCCCCACGGTCTCTGTGCGGTGCCGACCACGCTGGACATTCTTCCAGCGTATGCCGCGCAGAGTCCTGGGCCTCCTCGCAGTGGTGGCACTGCGATCCTCCCAGTGCCATTTATGAACACACAGTTTCAGGAAACGGCTGTATGCAGGTAATTTAACTTATGCGCATGCATTGCTGCAACTTGTGCTGTATTATTTAGAATTTTTGTTACCGCGCCATTCGATTTTTATACATGTGCAAATACTCGTACACGCTGCATTGTATTTTTTTCCGCACGCGACAAGGAGGGGACAGAGGCGAGTTCCGGCTCGCGTCTGTCCCCTCCCCCCGTCCCGCCCCCCACGGCGACCCGCGTAAAACTTAAAAATACGATAAAATAATAGATAAAATCAATAAATGAAAACGTGTATAGATAAAATAGATAAAATAAAAGTCAATAAAGAAATAAATACAATGGACAAAACACAACAAACATAAGAAGGGGGGGCAAAATAAAGGGGATTAAAAGATAAAGATAAAATTTATAATATAGAATATAAAATATATATAGGATAAAATGAAATATTATAAAATAAAAGGAGGGAGTTCGACCGGCAGGTGGCATCTTTGTAGAGGGGGGGAGGGGATTATTGCTCCACCTCGCCCCCGCGACCTGCCCACCCCGGGGGCGCCTTAACGGCCAGCCCCCCTTGGCGGCGGTGGAAGTACTAAGTAGTACCACCGCCGCCATTACGTCTGCGGCCCCTTACAGGGGGCCGTCGGCCTCGTCTGGGTTGCCCCGCCGATGCTAGCCTGCTGGCGGAGAGCGGGTCGGCTTCCCCCTCCCTCTCCGCTGCCTCCTTCTGCGTTATCACAATCTCGCCGAAGGAGACAAACGCTGCTCTCGACCTCTCGCTGCCGATCATGTGGTCGACCACGACCGGCAACGAGAGGTCCATCCCAATAACGCCCCTTAGGTCTCTGCGCGGCGCCGACCACGCTGGACGTTCTTCCAGCGTATGCCGCTCAGAGTCCTGGGCCTCCTGGCAGTGGTGGCACTGCGATCCTCCCAGTGCCAGATATGAACACACAGTTTGAGGAAACGGCGGTATGCAGGTAATTTAACTTATGCGCATGCATTGCTGCAACTTGTGCTGTATAATTTAGAAATTTTGTTACCGCGCCATTCGATTTTTATACATGTGCAAATACTCGTACACGCTGCACTGTATTTTTTCCGGACGCGACAAGGAGGGGACAGAGGCGAGTTCCGGCTCGCTTCTGTCCCCTCCCCCCGTCCCATCCCCCTGGTCTACCCGCGTAAAACTTAAAAATACGATAAAATAAAAGATAAAATCAATAAATGAAAACGTGTATAGATAAAATAGATAAAATAAAAGTCAATAAATAAATAAATAATAATAAGTAAATAAATACAATGGACAAAACACAACAAACATAAGAAGGGGGGGCAAAATAAAGGGGTTTAAAAGATAATGATAAAAATTATAATATAGAATAGAAAATATATATAGGATAAAATGAAATATTATAAAATAAAAGGAGGGGGTCGACCGGCAGGTCTCATCTTTGTAGAGGGGGGTGGGGAGGGGATTATTTCTCCACCTCGCCCCCCGCGACCTGCCCACCCCGGGGGCGCCTTAACGGCCAGTCCCCCTTGGCGGCGGTGGAAGTATTAAGTAGTCCCACCGCCGCCATTACGTCTGCGGCCCCTTACAGGGGGCCGTCGGCCTCGTCGAGGTTGGCCCCGCCGATGCTAACCACCTGGCGGAGAGGGGGCCGGCTTCCCTCTCCCTTTCCGCTGCCTCCTTCTGCGTTATCACAATCTCGCCGAAGGAGGCAAACGCTGCTCTTGACCTCTCGCTGCCGATCATGTGGTCGACCACGACCGGCAACGAGAGGACCATCCCAATAAAGCCCCTTAGGTCTCTGCGCGGCGCCGACCACGCTGGATGTTCTTCCAGCGTATGCCGCTCAGAGTCCTGGGCCTCCTCGCAGTTGTGGCACTGCGATCCTCCCAGTGCCAGATATGAACACACAGTTTGAGGAAACGGCGGTATGCAGGTAATTTAACTTATGCGCATGCATTGCTGTAACTTGTGCTGTATAATTTAGAATTTTTGTTACCGCGCCATCCGATTTTTATACATGTGCAAATACTCGTACACGCTGCATTGTATTTTTTTCCGCACGCGACAAGGAGGGGACAGAGTCGAGTTCCAGCTCGCGTCTGTCCCCTCCCCCCGTCACACCCCCCACGTCGACCCGCATAAAACTTAAAAATACGATAAAATAATAGATAAAATCAATAAATGAAAACGTGTATAGATAAAATAGATAAAATAAAAGTCAATAAATAAATAAATACAATGGACAAAACACAACAAACATAAGAAGGGGGGGCAAAATAAAGGGGATTAAAAGATAAAGATAAAATTTATAATATAGAATATAAAATATATATAGGATAAAATGAAATATTATAAAATAAAAGGAGGGAGTTCGACCGGCAGGTGGCATCTTTGTAGAGGGGGGGAGGGGATTATTGCTCCACCTCGCCCCCGCGACCTGCCCACCCCGGGGGCGCCTTAACGGCCAGCCCCCCTTGGCGGCGGTGGAAGTACTAAGTAGTACCACCGCCGCCATTACGTCTGCGGCCCCTTACAGGGGGCCGTCGGCCTCGTCTGGGTTGCCCCGCCGATGCTAGCCTGCTGGCGGAGAGCGGGTCGGCTTCCCCCTCCCTCTCCGCTGCCTCCTTCTGCGTTATCATAATCTCGCCGAAGGAGACAAACGCTGCTCTCGACCTCTCGCTGCCGATCATGTGGTCGACCACGACCGGCAACGAGAGGACCATCCCAATAAAGCCCCTTAGGTCTCTGCGCGGCGCCGACCACGCTGGATGTTCTTCCAGCGTATGCCGCTCAGAGTCCTGGGCCTCCTCGCAGTTGTGGCACTGCGATCCTCCCAGTGCCAGATATGAACACACAGTTTGAGGAAACGGCGGTATGCAGGTAATTTAACTTATGCGCATGCATTGCTGTAACTTGTGCTGTATAATTTAGAATTTTTGTTACCGCGCCATCCGATTTTTATACATGTTCAAATACTCGTACACGCTGCATTGTATTTTTTTCCGCACGCGACAAGGAGGGGACAGAGTCGAGTTCCGGCTCGCGTCTGTCCCCTCCCCCCGTCACACCCCCCACGTCGACCCGCATAAAACTTAAAAATACGATAAAATAATAGATAAAATCAATAAATGAAAACGTGTATAGATAAAATAGATAAAATAAAAGTCAATAAATAAATAAATAATAATAAGTAAATAAATACAATGGACAAAACACAACAAACATAAGAAGGGGGGCAAAATAAAGGGGATTAAAAGATAAAGGTAAAATTTATAATATAGAATATAAAATATATATAGGATAAAATGAAATATTATAAAATAAAAGGAGGGGGTTCGACCGGCAGGTCTCATCTTTGTAGAGGGGGGGGGAGGGGATTATTTCTCCACCTCGCCCCCCGCGACCTGCCCACCCCGGGGGCGCCTTAACGGCCAGTCCCCCTTGGCGGCGGTGGAAGTATTAAGTAGTCCCACCGCCGCCATTACGTCTGCGGCCCCTTACAGGGGGCCGTCGGCCTCGTCGAGGTTGGCCCCGCCGATGCTAACCACCTGGCGGAGAGGGGGCCGGCTTCCCTCTCCCTTTCCGCTGCCTCCTTCTGCGTTATCACAATCTCGCCGAAGGAGGCAAACGCTGCTCTTGACCTCTCGCTGCCGATCATGTGGTCGACCACGACCGGCAACGAGAGGTCCATCCCAATAAAGCCCCTTAGGTCTCTGCGCGGCGCCGACCACGCTGGATGTTCTTCCAGCGTATGCCGCTCAGAGTCCTGGGCCTCCTCGCAGTGGTGGCACTGCGATCCTCCCAGTGCCAGATATGAACACACAGTTTGAGGAAACGGCGGTATGCAGGTAATTTAACTTATGCGCATGCATTGCTGCAACTTGTGCTGTATAATTTAGAATTTTTGTTACCGCGCCATCCGATTTTTATACATGTTCAAATACTCGTACACGCTGCATTGTATTTTTTTCCGCACGCGACAAGGAGGGGACAGAGTCGAGTTCCGGCTCGCGTCTGTCCCCTCCCCCCGTCACACCCCCCACGTCGACCCGCATAAAACTTAAAAATACGATAAAATAATAGATAAAATCAATAAATGAAAACGTGTATAGATAAAATAGATAAAATAAAAGTCAATAAATAAATAAATAATAATAAGTAAATAAATACAATGGACAAAACACAACAAACATAAGAAGGGGGGCAAAATAAAGGGGATTAAAAGATAAAGGTAAAATTTATAATATAGAATATAAAATATATATAGGATAAAATGAAATATTATAAAATAAAAGGAGGGGGTTCGACCGGCAGGTCTCATCTTTGTAGAGGGGGGGGGAGGGGATTATTTCTCCACCTCGCCCCCCGCGACCTGCCCACCCCGGGGGCGCCTTAACGGCCAGTCCCCCTTGGCGGCGGTGGAAGTATTAAGTAGTCCCACCGCCGCCATTACGTCTGCGGCCCCTTACAGGGGGCCGTCGGCCTCGTCGAGGTTGGCCCCGCCGATGCTAACCACCTGGCGGAGAGGGGGCCGGCTTCCCTCTCCCTTTCCGCTGCCTCCTTCTGCGTTATCACAATCTCGCCGAAGGAGGCAAACGCTGCTCTTGACCTCTCGCTGCCGATCATGTGGTCGACCACGACCGGCAACGAGAGGTCCATCCCAATAAAGCCCCTTAGGTCTCTGCGCGGCGCCGACCACGCTGGATGTTCTTCCAGCGTATGCCGCTCAGAGTCCTGGGCCTCCTCGCAGTTGTGGCACTGCGATCCTCCCAGTGCCAGATATGAACACACAGTTTGAGGAAACGGCGGTATGCAGGTAATTTAACTTATGCGCATGCATTGCTGTAACTTGTGCTGTATAATTTAGAATTTTTGTTACCGCGCCATCCGATTTTTATACATGTGCAAATACTCGTACACGCTGCATTGTATTTTTTTCCGCACGCGACAAGGAGGGGACAGAGTCGAGTTCCGGCTCGCGTCTGTCCCCTCCCCCCGTCACACCCCCCACGTCGACCCGCATAAAACTTAAAAATACGATAAAATAATAGATAAAATCAATAAATGAAAACGTGTATAGATAAAATAGATAAAATAAAAGTCAATAAATAAATAAATAATAATAAGTAAATAAATACAATGGACAAAACACAACAAACATAAGAAGGGGGGCAAAATAAAGGGGATTAAAAGATAAAGGTAAAATTTATAATATAGAATATAAAATATATATAGGATAAAATGAAATATTATAAAATAAAAGGAGGGGGTTCGACCGGCAGGTCTCATCTTTGTAGAGGGGGGGGGGAGGGGATTATTTCTCCACCTCGCCCCCCGCGACCTGCCCACCCCGGGGGCGCCTTAACGGCCAGTCCCCCTTGGCGGCGGTGGAAGTATTAAGTAGTCCCACCGCCGCCATTACGTCTGCGGCCCCTTACAGGGGGCCGTCGGCCTCGTCGAGGTTGGCCCCGCCGATGCTAACCACCTGGCGGAGAGGGGGCCGGCTTCCCTCTCCCTTTCCGCTGCCTCTTTCTGCGTTATCACAATCTCGCAGAAGGAGGCAAACGCTGCTCTTGACCTCTCGCTGCCGATCATGTGGTCGACCACGACCGGCAACGAGAGGTCCATACCAATAACGCCCCACGGTCTCTGTGCGGTGCCGACCACGCTGGACATTCTTCCAGCGTATGCCGCGCAGAGTCCTGGGCCTCCTCGCAGTGGTGGCACTGCGATCCTCCCAGTGCCATTTATGAACACACAGTTTCAGGAAACGGCTGTATGCAGGTAATTTAACTTATGCGCATGCATTGCTGCAACTTGTGCTGTATTATTTAGAATTTTTGTTACCGCGCCATTCGATTTTTATACATGTGCAAATACTCGTACACGCTGCATTGTATTTTTTTCCGCACGCGACAAGGAGGGGACAGAGGCGAGTTCCGGCTCGCGTCTGTCCCCTCCCCCCGTCCCGCCCCCCACGGCGACCCGCGTAAAACTTAAAAATACGATAAAATAATAGATAAAATCAATAAATGAAAACGTGTATAGATAAAATAGATAAAATAAAAGTCAATAAAGAAATAAATACAATGGACAAAACACAACAAACATAAGAAGGGGGGGCAAAATAAAGGGGATTAAAAGATAAAGATAAAATTTATAATATAGAATATAAAATATATATAGGATAAAATGAAATATTATAAAATAAAAGGAGGGAGTTCGACCGGCAGGTGGCATCTTTGTAGAGGGGGGGAGGGGATTATTGCTCCACCTCGCCCCCGCGACCTGCCCACCCCGGGGGCGCCTTAACGGCCAGCCCCCCTTGGCGGCGGTGGAAGTACTAAGTAGTACCACCGCCGCCATTACGTCTGCGGCCCCTTACAGGGGGCCGTCGGCCTCGTCTGGGTTGCCCCGCCGATGCTAGCCTGCTGGCGGAGAGCGGGTCGGCTTCCCCCTCCCTCTCCGCTGCCTCCTTCTGCGTTATCACAATCTCGCCGAAGGAGACAAACGCTGCTCTCGACCTCTCGCTGCCGATCATGTGGTCGACCACGACCGGCAACGAGAGGTCCATCCCAATAACGCCCCTTAGGTCTCTGCGCGGCGCCGACCACGCTGGACGTTCTTCCAGCGTATGCCGCTCAGAGTCCTGGGCCTCCTGGCAGTGGTGGCACTGCGATCCTCCCAGTGCCAGATATGAACACACAGTTTGAGGAAACGGCGGTATGCAGGTAATTTAACTTATGCGCATGCATTGCTGCAACTTGTGCTGTATAATTTAGAAATTTTGTTACCGCGCCATTCGATTTTTATACATGTGCAAATACTCGTACACGCTGCACTGTATTTTTTCCGGACGCGACAAGGAGGGGACAGAGGCGAGTTCCGGCTCGCTTCTGTCCCCTCCCCCCGTCCCATCCCCCTGGTCTACCCGCGTAAAACTTAAAAATACGATAAAATAAAAGATAAAATCAATAAATGAAAACGTGTATAGATAAAATAGATAAAATAAAAGTCAATAAATAAATAAATAATAATAAGTAAATAAATACAATGGACAAAACACAACAAACATAAGAAGGGGGGGCAAAATAAAGGGGTTTAAAAGATAATGATAAAAATTATAATATAGAATATAAAATATATATAGGATAAAATGAAATATTATAAAATAAAAGGAGGGGGTTCGACCGGCAGGTCTCACCTTTGTAGAGGGGGGGGGAGGGGATTATTTCTCCACCTCGCCCCCCGCGACCTGCCCACCCCGGGGGCGCCTTAACGGCCAGTCCCCCTTGGCGGCGGTGGAAGTATTAAGTAGTCCCACCGCCGCCATTACGTCTGCGGCCCCTTACAGGGGGCCGTCGGCCTCGTCGAGGTTGGCCCCGCCGATGCTAACCACCTGGCGAAGAGGGGGCCGGCTTCCCTCTCCCTTTCCGCTGCCTCCTTCTGCGTTATCACAATCTCGCAGAAGGAGGCAAACGCTGCTCTTGACCTCTCGCTGCCGATCATGTGGTCGACCACGACCGGCAACGAGAGGTCCATACCAATAACGCCCCTTAGGTCTCTGTGCGGTGCCGACCACGCTGGACATTCTTCCAGCGTATGCCGCGCAGAGTCCTGGGCCTCCCCGCAGTGGTGGCACTGCGATCCTCCCAGTGCCAGTTATGAACACACAGTTTGAGGAAACGGCGGTATGCAGGTAATTTAACTTATGCGCATGCATTGCTGCAACTTGTGCTGTATAATTTAGAATTTTTGTTACCGCGCCATCCGATTTTTATACATGTGCAAATACTCGTACACGCTGCATTGTATTTTTTTCCGCACGCGACAAGGAGGGGACAGAGGCGAGTTCCGGCTCGCGTCTGTCCCCTCCCCCCGTCCCGCCCCCCACGGCGACCCGCGTAAAACTTAAAAATACGATAAAATAATAGATAAAATCAATAAATGAAAACGTGTATAGATAAAATAGATAAAATAAAAGTCAATAAAGAAATAAATACAATGGACAAAACACAACAAACATAAGAAGGGGGGGCAAAATAAAGGGGATTAAAAGATAAAGATAAAATTTATAATATAGAATATAAAATATATATAGGATAAAATGAAATATTATAAAATAAAAGGAGGGAGTTCGACCGGCAGGTGGCATCTTTGTAGAGGGGGGGAGGGGATTATTGCTCCACCTCGCCCCCGCGACCTGCCCACCCCGGGGGCGCCTTAACGGCCAGCCCCCCTTGGCGGCGGTGGAAGTACTAAGTAGTACCACCGCCGCCATTACGTCTGCGGCCCCTTACAGGGGGCCGTCGGCCTCGTCTGGGTTGCCCCGCCGATGCTAGCCTGCTGGCGGAGAGCGGGTCGGCTTCCCCCTCCCTCTCCGCTGCCTCCTTCTGCGTTATCACAATCTCGCCGAAGGAGACAAACGCTGCTCTCGACCTCTCGCTGCCGATCATGTGGTCGACCACGACCGGCAACGAGAGGTCCATCCCAATAACGCCCCTTAGGTCTCTGCGCGGCGCCGACCACGCTGGACGTTCTTCCAGCGTATGCCGCTCAGAGTCCTGGGCCTCCTGGCAGTGGTGGCACTGCGATCCTCCCAGTGCCAGATATGAACACACAGTTTGAGGAAACGGCGGTATGCAGGTAATTTAACTTATGCGCATGCATTGCTGCAACTTGTGCTGTATAATTTAGAAATTTTGTTACCGCGCCATTCGATTTTTATACATGTGCAAATACTCGTACACGCTGCACTGTATTTTTTCCGGACGCGACAAGGAGGGGACAGAGGCGAGTTCCGGCTCGCTTCTGTCCCCTCCCCCCGTCCCATCCCCCTGGTCTACCCGCGTAAAACTTAAAAATACGATAAAATAAAAGATAAAATCAATAAATGAAAACGTGTATAGATAAAATAGATAAAATAAAAGTCAATAAATAAATAAATAATAATAAGTAAATAAATACAATGGACAAAACACAACAAACATAAGAAGGGGGGGCAAAATAAAGGGGTTTAAAAGATAATGATAAAAATTATAATATAGAATATAAAATATATATAGGATAAAATGAAATATTATAAAATAAAAGGAGGGGGTTCGACCGGCAGGTCTCACCTTTGTAGAGGGGGGGGGAGGGGATTATTTCTCCACCTCGCCCCCCGCGACCTGCCCACCCCGGGGGCGCCTTAACGGCCAGTCCCCCTTGGCGGCGGTGGAAGTATTAAGTAGTCCCACCGCCGCCATTACGTCTGCGGCCCCTTACAGGGGGCCGTCGGCCTCGTCGAGGTTGGCCCCGCCGATGCTAACCACCTGGCGAAGAGGGGGCCGGCTTCCCTCTCCCTTTCCGCTGCCTCCTTCTGCGTTATCACAATCTCGCAGAAGGAGGCAAACGCTGCTCTTGACCTCTCGCTGCCGATCATGTGGTCGACCACGACCGGCAACGAGAGGTCCATACCAATAACGCCCCTTAGGTCTCTGTGCGGTGCCGACCACGCTGGACATTCTTCCAGCGTATGCCGCGCAGAGTCCTGGGCCTCCCCGCAGTGGTGGCACTGCGATCCTCCCAGTGCCAGTTATGAACACACAGTTTGAGGAAACGGCGGTATGCAGGTAATTTAACTTATGCGCATGCATTGCTGCAACTTGTGCTGTATAATTTAGAATTTTTGTTACCGCGCCATCCGATTTTTATACATGTGCAAATACTCGTACACGCTGCATTGTATTTTTTTCCGCACGCGACAAGGAGGGGACAGAGGCGAGTTCCGGCTCGCGTCTGTCCCCTCCCCCCGTCCCACCCCCCACGTCGACCCGCATAAAACTTAAAAATACGATAAAATAATAGTCAAAATCAATAAATGAAAACGTGTATAGATAAAATAGATAAAATAAAAGTCAATAAATGAATAAATAATAATAAGTAAATAAATACAATGGACAAAACACAACAAACATAAGAAGGGGGGCAAAATAAAGGGGATTAAAAGATAAAGGTAAAATTTATAATATAGAATATAAAATATATGTAGGATTTCCATATTTTATATTATTTCGGTGGCGATCGAGTTAGCTAATCGATCTACGCGGGCGGGGAAGCAATAAAAGGATCGACTCTTACGATAACTGTTTAATAATATAATGAAGAAATAAAAAAGGTAGAACAAAGATTCAATGACAACTTTACAAGGCGACGACCGGCGAGAGACTGCCGTTCTCGCTTCTTCCACGCCTTTTTCAACCGTCTTCGCCTATCGTTTGTTTCGACAAACGGCAGGCGAATTCATCTGTTAAACTTTTTCGTGGAACGCGCGTTCCGCTTGCTTTCGGCGGGACGCGCGTTTCGCCTGTTTCTCGCGGGACGCGCGTTTCGCTTGTTTCTCGCGAGAATTTACACCTCCCACATATATATAGGATAAAATGAAATATTATAAAATAAAAGGAGGGAGTTCGGCCGGCAGGTCTCATCTTTGTAGAGGGGGGGGGAGGGGATTATTTCTCCACCTCGCCCCCCGCGACCTGCCCACCCCGGGGGCGCCTTAACGGCCAGTCCCCCTTGGCGGCGGTGGAAGTATTAAGTAGTCCCACCGCCGCCATTACGTCTGCGGCCCCTTACAGGGGGCCGTCGGCCTCGTCGAGGTTGGCCCCGCCGATGCTAACCACCTGGCGGAGAGGGGGCCGGCTTCCCTCTCCCTTTCCGCTGCCTCCTTCTGCGTTATCACAATCTCGCAGAAGGAGGCAAACGCTGCTCTTGACCTCTGGCTGCCGATCATGTGGTCGACCACGACCGGCAACGAGAGGTCCATACCAATAACGCCCCTTAGGTCTCTGTGCGGTGCCGACCACGCTGGACATTCTTCCAGCGTATGCCGCGCAGAGTCCTGGGCCTCCTCGCAGTGGTGGCACTGCGATCCTCCCAGTGCCATTTATGAACACACAGTTTCAGGAAACGGCTGTATGCAGGTAATTTAACTTATGCGCATGCATTGCTGCAACTTGTGCTGTATTATTTAGAATTTTTGTTACCGCGCCATCCGATTTTTATACATGTGCAAATACTCGTACACGCTGCATTGTATTTTTTTCCGCACGCGACAAGGAGGGGACAGAGGCGAGTTCCGGCTCGCGTCTGTCCCCTCCCCCCGTCCCACCCCCCCCGTCGACCCGCATAAAACTTAAAAATACGATAAAATAATAGATAAAATCAATAAATGAAAACGTGTATAGATAAAATAGATAAAATAAAAGTCAATAAATAAATAAATAATAATAAGTAAATAAATACAATGGACAAAACACAACAAACATAAGAAGGGGGGCAAAATAAAGGGGATTAAAAGATAAAGGTAAAATTTATAATATAGAATATAAAATATATATAGGATAAAATGAAATATTATAAAATAAAAGGAGGGGGGTCGACCGGCAGGTCTCATCTTTGTAGAGGGGGGGAGGGGATTATTGCTCCACCTCGCCCCCCGCGACCTGCCCACCCCAGGGGCGCCTTAAGGTGAGCGCATACTAGATGGTCGCGGGAAGGCCGCGGGAAGGCCAAAGCCGCCGATGGACGCCCAAAGCCGCCGATGGACGTCCACGCGGGAAGAAATCTCTAGCGGGCCGACGGCTCCACAGCAGGGAGCAGGGCTCCCTGAAAGAAAGGTCCCTTTCCCTAAAAGAGGTGGGGAGTCCACGGAGACCTTTTTTTCTGCCACGCACAGCAGGTAGCCCTGCTCCCTTGCCGCATGGACGTCCATCGGCGGCTTTGGCCTTCCCGCGGCCTTCCCGCGGCCTTCCCGCGACCATCTAGTATGCGCTCACCTTTAACGGCCAGTCCCCCTTGGCGGCGGTGGAAGTACTAAGTAGTCCCACCGCCGCCATTACGTCTGCGGCCCCTTACAGGGGGCCGTCGGCCTCGTCGAGGTTGGCCCTGCCGATGCTAACCACCTGGCGGAGAGGGGGCCGGCTTCCCTCTCCCTTTCCGCTGACTCCTTCTGCGTTATCACAATCTCGCAGAAGGAGGCAAACGCTGCTCTTGACCTCTCGCTGCCGATCATGTGGTCGACCACGACCGGCAACGAGAGGTCCATACCAATAACGCCCCTTAGGTCTCTGCGCGGTGCCGACCACGCTGGACATTCTTCCAGCGTATGCCGCGCAGAGTCCTGGGCCTCCCCGCAGTGGTGGCACTGCGATCCTCCCAGTGCCAGTTATGAACACACACTTTGAGGAAACGGCGGTATGCAGGTAATTTAACTTATGCGCATGCATTGCTGCAACTTGTGCTGTATAATTTAGAATTTTTGTTACCGCGCCATCCGATTTTTATACATGTGCAAATACTCGTACACGCTGCATTGTATTTTTTTCCGCACGCGACAAGGAGGGGACAGAGGCGAGTTCCGGCTCGCGTCTGTCCCCTCCCCCCGTCCCACCCCCCACGTCGACCCGCATAAAACTTAAAAATACGATAAAATAATAGACAAAATCAATAAATGAAAACGTGTATAGATAAAATAGATAAAATAAAAGTCAATAAATAAATAAATACAATGGACCAAACACAACAAACATAAGAAGGGGGGGCAAAATAAAGGGGATTAAAAGATAAAGATAAAATTTATAATATAGAATATAAAATATATATAGGATAAAATGAAATATTATAAAATAAAAGGAGGGGGGTCGACCGGCAGGTGGCATGTTTGTAGAGGGGGGGGATTATTGCTCCACCTCGCCCCCCGCGACCTGTCCACCTCGGGGGCACCTTAACGGCCAGCCCCCCTTGGCGGCGGTGGAAGTACTAAGTAGTACCACCGCCGCCATTACGTCTGCGGCCCCTTACAGGTGGCCGTCGGTCTCGTCGGGGTTGCCCCGCCGATGTAGCCTCCTGGCGGAGAGCGGGTCGGCTTCCCTCTCCCTCTCCTTTGCCTCCTTCTGCGTTATCACAATCTCGCAGAAGGAGGCAAACGCTGCTCTTGACCTCTCGCTGCCGATCATGTGGTCGACCACGACCGGCAACGAGAGGTCCATCCCAATAACGCCCCTTAGGTCTCTGCGCGGCGCCGACCACGCTGGACGTTCTTCCAGCGTATGCCGCTCAGAGTCCTGGGCCTCCTCGCAGTGGTGGCACTGCGATCCTCCCAGTGCCAGATATGAACACACAGTTTGAGGAAACGGCGGTATGCAGGTAATTTAACTTATGCGCATGCATTGCTGCAACTTGTGCTGTATAATTTAGAATTTTTGTTACCGCGCCATCCGATTTTTATACATGTGCAAATACTCGTACACGCTGCATTGTATTTTTTTCCGCACGCGACAAGGAGGGGACAGAGGCGAGTTCCGGCTCGCGTCTGTCCCCTCCCCCCGTCCCACCCCCCCCGTCGACCCGCATAAAACTTAAAAATACGATAAAATAATAGATAAAATCAATAAATGAAAACGTGTATAGATAAAATAGATAAAATAAAAGTCAATAAATAAATAAATAATAATAAGTAAATAAATACAATGGACAAAACACAACAAACATAAGAAGGGGGGCAAAATAAAGGGGATTAAAAGATAAAGGTAAAATTTATAATATAGAATATAAAATATATATAGGATAAAATGAAATATTATAAAATAAAAGGAGGGGGGTCGACCGGCAGGTCTCATCTTTGTAGAGGGGGGGAGGGGATTATTGCTCCACCTCGCCCCCCGCGACCTGCCCACCCCAGGGGCGCCTTAAGGTGAGCGCATACTAGATGGTCGCGGGAAGGCCGCGGGAAGGCCAAAGCCGCCGATGGACGCCCAAAGCCGCCGATGGACGTCCACGCGGGAAGAAATCTCTAGCGGGCCGACGGCTCCACAGCAGGGAGCAGGGCTCCCTGAAAGAAAGGTCCCTTTCCCTAAAAGAGGTGGGGAGTCCACGGAGACCTTTTTTTCTGCCACGCGCAGCAGGTAGCCCTGCTCCCTTGCCGCATGGACGTCCATCGGCGGCTTTGGCCTTCCCGCGGCCTTCCCGCGACCATCTAGTATGCGCTCACCTTTAACGGCCAGTCCCCCTTGGCGGCGGTGGAAGTACTAAGTAGTCCCACCGCCGCCATTACGTCTGCGGCCCCTTACAGGGGGCCGTCGGCCTCGTCGAGGTTGGCCCCGCCGATGCTAACCACCTGGCGGAGAGGGGGCCGGCTTCCCTCTCCCTTTCCGCTGACTCCTTCTGCGTTATCACAATCTCGCAGAAGGAGGCAAACGCTGCTCTTGACCTCTCGCTGCCGATCATGTGGTCGACCACGACCGGCAACGAGAGGTCCATACCAATAACGCCCCTTAGGTCTCTGCGCGGTGCCGACCACGCTGGACATTCTTCCAGCGTATGCCGCGCAGAGTCCTGGGCCTCCCCGCAGTGGTGGCACTGCGATCCTCCCAGTGCCAGTTATGAACACACACTTTGAGGAAACGGCGGTATGCAGGTAATTTAACTTATGCGCATGCATTGCTGCAACTTGTGCTGTATAATTTAGAATTTTTGTTACCGCGCCATCCGATTTTTATACATGTGCAAATACTCGTACACGCTGCATTGTATTTTTTTCCGCACGCGACAAGGAGGGGACAGAGGCGAGTTCCGGCTCGCGTCTGTCCCCTCCCCCCGTCCCACCCCCCCCGTCGACCCGCATAAAACTTAAAAATACGATAAAATAATAGATAAAATCAATAAATGAAAACGTGTATAGATAAAATAGATAAAATAAAAGTCAATAAATAAATAAATAATAATAAGTAAATAAATACAATGGACAAAACACAACAAACATAAGAAGGGGGGCAAAATAAAGGGGATTAAAAGATAAAGGTAAAATTTATAATATAGAATATAAAATATATATAGGATAAAATGAAATATTATAAAATAAAAGGAGGGGGGTCGACCGGCAGGTCTCATCTTTGTAGAGGGGCTGGAGGGGATTATTGCTCCACCTCGCCCCCCGCGACCTGCCCACCCCAGGGGCGCCTTAAGGTGAGCGCATACTAGATGGTCGCGGGAAGGCCGCGGGAAGGCCAAAGCCGCCGATGGACGCCCAAAGCCGCCGATGGACGTCCACGCGGGAAGAAATCTCTAGCGGGCCGACGGCTCCACAGCAGGGAGCAGGGCTCCCTGAAAGAAAGGTCCCTTTCCCTAAAAGAGGTGGGGAGTCCACGGAGACCTTTTTTTCTGCCACGCACAGCAGGTAGCCCTGCTCCCTTGCCGCATGGACGTCCATCGGCGGCTTTGGCCTTCCCGCGGCCTTCCCGCGGCCTTCCCGCGACCATCTAGCATGCGCTCACCTTTAACGGCCAGTCCCCCTTGGCGGCGGTGGAAGTACTAAGTAGTCCCACCGCCGCCATTACGTCTGCGGCCCCTTACAGGGGGCCGTCGGCCTCGTCGAGGTTGGCCCCGCCGATGCTAACCACCTGGCGGAGAGGGGGCCGGCTTCCCTCTCCCTTTCCGCTGACTCCTTCTGCGTTATCACAATCTCGCAGAAGGAGGCAAACGCTGCTCTTGACCTCTCGCTGCCGATCATGTGGTCGACCACGACCGGCAACGAGAGGTCCATACCAATAACGCCCCTTAGGTCTCTGCGCGGTGCCGACCACGCTGGACATTCTTCCAGCGTATGCCGCGCAGAGTCCTGGGCCTCCCCGCAGTGGTGGCACTGCGATCCTCCCAGTGCCAGTTATGAACACACACTTTGAGGAAACGGCGGTATGCAGGTAATTTAACTTATGCGCATGCATTGCTGCAACTTGTGCTGTATAATTTAGAATTTTTGTTACCGCGCCATCCGATTTTTATACATGTGCAAATACTCGTACACGCTGCATTGTATTTTTTTCCGCACGCGACAAGGAGGGGACAGAGGCGAGTTCCGGCTCGCGTCTGTCCCCTCCCCCCGTCCCACCCCCCACGTCGACCCGCATAAAACTTAAAAATACGATAAAATAATAGACAAAATCAATAAATGAAAACGTGTATAGATAAAATAGATAAAATAAAAGTCAATAAATAAATAAATACAATGGACCAAACACAACAAACATAAGAAGGGGGGGCAAAATAAAGGGGATTAAAAGATAAAGATAAAATTTATAATATAGAATATAAAATATATATAGGATAAAATGAAATATTATAAAATAAAAGGAGGGGGGTCGACCGGCAGGTGGCATGTTTGTAGAGGGGGGGGATTATTGCTCCACCTCGCCCCCCGCGACCTGTCCACCTCGGGGGCACCTTAACGGCCAGCCCCCCTTGGCGGCGGTGGAAGTACTAAGTAGTACCACCGCCGCCATTACGTCTGCGGCCCCTTACAGGGGGCCGTCGGTCTCGTCGGGGTTGCCCCGCCGATGTAGCCTCCTGGCGGAGAGCGGGTCGGCTTCCCTCTCCCTCTCCTTTGCCTCCTTCTGCGTTATCACAATCTCGCAGAAGGAGGCAAACGCTGCTCTTGACCTCTCGCTGCCGATCATGTGGTCGACCACGACCGGCAACGAGAGGTCCATCCCAATAACGCCCCTTAGGTCTCTGCGCGGCGCCGACCACGCTGGACGTTCTTCCAGCGTATGCCGCTCAGAGTCCTGGGCCTCCTCGCAGTGGTGGCACTGCGATCCTCCCAGTGCCAGATATGAACACACAGTTTGAGGAAACGGCGGTATGCAGGTAATTTAACTTATGCGCATGCATTGCTGCAACTTGTGCTGTATAATTTAGAATTTTTGTTACCGCGCCATCCGATTTTTATACATGTGCAAATACTCGTACACGCTGCATTGTATTTTTTTCCGCACGCGACAAGGAGGGGACAGAGGCGAGTTCCGGCTCGCGTCTGTCCCCTCCCCCCGTCCCACCCCCCCCGTCGACCCGCATAAAACTTAAAAATACGATAAAATAATAGATAAAATCAATAAATGAAAACGTGTATAGATAAAATAGATAAAATAAAAGTCAATAAATAAATAAATAATAATAAGTAAATAAATACAATGGACAAAACACAACAAACATAAGAAGGGGGGCAAAATAAAGGGGATTAAAAGATAAAGGTAAAATTTATAATATAGAATATAAAATATATATAGGATAAAATGAAATATTATAAAATAAAAGGAGGGGGGTCGACCGGCAGGTCTCATCTTTGTAGAGGGGGGGAGGGGATTATTGCTCCACCTCGCCCCCCGCGACCTGCCCACCCCAGGGGCGCCTTAAGGTGAGCGCATACTAGATGGTCGCGGGAAGGCCGCGGGAAGGCCAAAGCCGCCGATGGACGCCCAAAGCCGCCGATGGACGTCCACGCGGGAAGAAATCTCTAGCGGGCCGACGGCTCCACAGCAGGGAGCAGGGCTCCCTGAAAGAAAGGTCCCTTTCCCTAAAAGAGGTGGGGAGTCCACGGAGACCTTTTTTTCTGCCACGCACAGCAGGTAGCCCTGCTCCCTTGCCGCATGGACGTCCATCGGCGGCTTTGGCCTTCCCGCGGCCTTCCCGCGACCATCTAGTATGCGCTCACCTTTAACGGCCAGTCCCCCTTGGCGGCGGTGGAAGTACTAAGTAGTCCCACCGCCGCCATTACGTCTGCGGCCCCTTACAGGGGGCCGTCGGCCTCGTCGAGGTTGGCCCCGCCGATGCTAACCACCTGGCGGAGAGGGGGCCGGCTTCCCTCTCCCTTTCCGCTGACTCCTTCTGCGTTATCACAATCTCGCAGAAGGAGGCAAACGCTGCTCTTGACCTCTCGCTGCCGATCATGTGGTCGACCACGACCGGCAACGAGAGGTCCATACCAATAACGCCCCTTAGGTCTCTGCGCGGTGCCGACCACGCTGGACATTCTTCCAGCGTATGCCGCGCAGAGTCCTGGGCCTCCCCGCAGTGGTGGCACTGCGATCCTCCCAGTGCCAGTTATGAACACACACTTTGAGGAAACGGCGGTATGCAGGTAATTTAACTTATGCGCATGCATTGCTGCAACTTGTGCTGTATAATTTAGAATTTTTGTTACCGCGCCATCCGATTTTTATACATGTGCAAATACTCGTACACGCTGCATTGTATTTTTTTCCGCACGCGACAAGGAGGGGACAGAGGCGAGTTCCGGCTCGCGTCTGTCCCCTCCCCCCGTCCCACCCCCCCCGTCGACCCGCATAAAACTTAAAAATACGATAAAATAATAGATAAAATCAATAAATGAAAACGTGTATAGATAAAATAGATAAAATAAAAGTCAATAAATAAATAAATAATAATAAGTAAATAAATACAATGGACAAAACACAACAAACATAAGAAGGGGGGCAAAATAAAGGGGATTAAAAGATAAAGGTAAAATTTATAATATAGAATATAAAATATATATAGGATAAAATGAAATATTATAAAATAAAAGGAGGGGGGTCGACCGGCAGGTCTCATCTTTGTAGAGGGGGGGAGGGGATTATTGCTCCACCTCGCCCCCCGCGACCTGCCCACCCCAGGGGCGCCTTAAGGTGAGCGCATACTAGATGGTCGCGGGAAGGCCGCGGGAAGGCCAAAGCCGCCGATGGACGCCCAAAGCCGCCGATGGACGTCCACGCGGGAAGAAATCTCTAGCGGGCCGACGGCTCCACAGCAGGGAGCAGGGCTCCCTGAAAGAAAGGTCCCTTTCCCTAAAAGAGGTGGGGAGTCCACGGAGACCTTTTTTTCTGCCACGCACAGCAGGTAGCCCTGCTCCCTTGCCGCATGGACGTCCATCGGCGGCTTTGGCCTTCCCGCGGCCTTCCCGCGACCATCTAGTATGCGCTCACCTTTAACGGCCAGTCCCCCTTGGCGGCGGTGGAAGTACTAAGTAGTCCCACCGCCGCCATTACGTCTGCGGCCCCTTACAGGGGGCCGTCGGCCTCGTCGAGGTTGGCCCCGCCGATGCTAACCACCTGGCGGAGAGGGGGCCGGCTTCCCTCTCCCTTTCCGCTGACTCCTTCTGCGTTATCACAATCTCGCAGAAGGAGGCAAACGCTGCTCTTGACCTCTCGCTGCCGATCATGTGGTCGACCACGACCGGCAACGAGAGGTCCATACCAATAACGCCCCTTAGGTCTCTGCGCGGTGCCGACCACGCTGGACATTCTTCCAGCGTATGCCGCGCAGAGTCCTGGGCCTCCCCGCAGTGGTGGCACTGCGATCCTCCCAGTGCCAGTTATGAACACACACTTTGAGGAAACGGCGGTATGCAGGTAATTTAACTTATGCGCATGCATTGCTGCAACTTGTGCTGTATAATTTAGAATTTTTGTTACCGCGCCATCCGATTTTTATACATGTGCAAATACTCGTACACGCTGCATTGTATTTTTTTCCGCACGCGACAAGGAGGGGACAGAGGCGAGTTCCGGCTCGCGTCTGTCCCCTCCCCCCGTCCCACCCCCCACGTCGACCCGCATAAAACTTAAAAATACGATAAAATAATAGACAAAATCAATAAATGAAAACGTGTATAGATAAAATAAATAAAATAAAAGTCAATAAATAAATAAATACAATGGACCAAACACAACAAACATAAGAAGGGGGGGCAAAATAAAGGGGATTAAAAGATAAAGATAAAATTTATAATATAGAATATAAAATATATATAGGATAAAATGAAATATTATAAAATAAAAGGAGGGGGGTCGACCGGCAGGTGGCATGTTTGTAGAGGGGGGGGATTATTGCTCCACCTCGCCCCCCGCGACCTGTCCACCTCGGGGGCACCTTAACGGCCAGCCCCCCTTGGCGGCGGTGGAAGTACTAAGTAGTACCACCGCCGCCATTACGTCTGCGGCCCCTTACAGGGGGCCGTCGGTCTCGTCGGGGTTGCCCCGCCGATGCTAGCCTCCTGGCGGAGAGCGGGTCGGCTTCCCTCTCCCTCTCCTTTGCCTCCTTCTGCGTTATCACAATCTCGCAGAAGGAGGCAAACGCTGCTCTTGACCTCTCGCTGCCGATCATGTGGTCGACCACGACCGGCAACGAGAGGTCCATCCCAATAACGCCCCTTAGGTCTCTGCGCGGCGCCGACCACGCTGGACGTTCTTCCAGCGTATGCCGCTCAGAGTCCTGGGCCTCCTCGCAGTGGTGGCACTGCGATCCTCCCAGTGCCAGATATGAACACACAGTTTGAGGAAACGGCGGTATGCAGGTAATTTAACTTATGCGCATGCATTGCTGCAACTTGTGCTGTATAATTTAGAATTTTTGTTACCGCGCCATCCGATTTTTATACATGTTCAAATACTCGTACACGCTGCATTGTATTTTTTTCCGCACGCGACAAGGAGGGGACAGAGGCGAGTTCCGGCTCGCGTCTGTCCCCTCCCCCCGTCCCACCCCCCCCCGTCGACCCGCATAAAACTTAAAAATACGATAAAATAATAGATAAAATCAATAAATGAAAACGTGTATAGATAAAATAGATAAAATAAAAGTCAATAAATAAATAAATAATAATAAGTAAATAAATACAATGGACAAAACACAACAAACATAAGAAGGGGGGCAAAATAAAGGGGATTAAAAGATAAAGGTAAAATTTATAATATAGAATATAAAATATATATAGGATAAAATGAAATATTATAAAATAAAAGGAGGGGGGTCGACCGGCAGGTCTCATCTTTGTAGAGGGGGGGAGGGGATTATTGCTCCACCTCGCCCCCCGCGACCTGCCCACCCCAGGGGCGCCTTAAGGTGAGCGCATACTAGATGGTCGCGGGAAGGCCGCGGGAAGGCCAAAGCCGCCGATGGACGCCCAAAGCCGCCGATGGACGTCCACGCGGGAAGAAATCTCTAGCGGGCCGTCAGCTCCACAGCAGGGAGCAGGGCTCCCTGAAAGAAAGGTCCCTTTCCCTAAAAGAGGTGGGGAGCCCACGGAGACCTTTTTTTCTGCCACGCACAGCAGGTAGCCCTGCTCCCATGCCGCATGGACGTCCATCGGCGGCTTTGGCCTTCCCGCGGCCTTCCCGCGACCATCTAGTATGCGCTCACCTTTAACGGCCAGTCCCCCTTGGCGGCGGTGGAAGTACTAAGTAGTACCACCGCCGCCATTACGTCTGCGGCCCCTTACAGGGGGCCGTCGGCCTCGTCGAGGTTGGCCCCGCCGATGCTAACCACCTGGCGGAGAGGGGGCCGGCTTCCCTCTCCCTTTCCGCTGACTCCTTCTGCGTTATCACAATCTCGCAGAAGGAGGCAAACGCTGCTCTTGACCTCTCGCTGCCGATCATGTGGTCGACCACGACCGGCAACGAGAGGTCCATACCAATAACGCCCCTTAGGTCTCTGCGCGGTGCCGACCACGCTGGACATTCTTCCAGCGTATGTCGCGCAGAGTCCTGGGCCTCCTAGCAGTGGTGGCACTGCGATCCTCCCAGTGCCAGTTATGAACACACAGTTTGAGGAAACGGCGGTATGCAGGTAATTTAACTTATGCGCATGCATTGCTGCAACTTGTGCTGTATAATTTAGAATTTTTCTTACCGCGCCATCCGATTTTTATACATGTGCAAATACTCGTACACGCTGCACTGTATTTTTTTCCGCACGCGACTAGGAGGTGACAGAGGCGAGTTCCGGCTCGCGTCTGTCCCCTCCCCCCGTCACACCTCCCTGGTCGACCCGCGTAAAACTTAAAAATACAAATAAAATAATAGATAAAATCAATAAATGAAAACGTGTATAGATAAAATAGATAAAATAAAAGTCAATAAATAAATAAATAATAATAAGTAAATAAATACAATGGACAAAACACAACAAACATAAGAAGGGGGGGCAAAATGAAGGGGAATAATAGATAAAGATAAAATATAATATAGAATATAAAATATATATAGAATAAAATGAAATATTATAAAATAAAAGGAGGGGGGTCGACCGGCAGGTGGCATCTTTGTAGAGGGGGGAGGGGATTATTGCTCCACCTCGCCCCCGCGACCTGCCCACCCCGGGGGCGCCTTAACGGCCAGCCCCCCTTGGCGGCGGTGGAAGTACTAAGTAGTACCACCGCCGCCATTACGTCTGCGGCCCCTTACAGGGGGCCGTCGGCCTCGTCTGGGTTGCCCCGCCGATGCTAGCCTGCTGGCGGAGAGCGGGTCGGCTTCCCTCTCCCTCTCCGCTGCCTCCTTCTGCGTTATCACAATCTCGCCGAAGGAGGCAAACGCTGCTCTTGACCTCTCGCTGCCGATCATGTGGTCGACCACGACCGGCAACGAGAGGTCCATCCCAATAACGCCCCTTAGGTCTCTGCGCGGTGCCGACCACGCTGGACATTCTTCCAGCGTATGCCGCGCAGAGTCCTGGGCCTCCCCGCAGTGGTGGCACTGCGATCCTCCCAGTGCCAGTTATGAACACACAGTTTGAGGAAACGGCGGTATGCAGGTAATTTAACTTATGCGCATGCATTGCTGCAACTTGTGCTGTATAATTTAGAATTTTTGTTACCGCGCCATCCGATTTTTATACATGTGCAAATACTCGTACACGCTGCATTGTATTTTTTTCCGCACGCGACAAGGAGGGGACAGAGGCGAGTTCCGGTTCGCGTCTGTCCCCTCCCCCCGTCCCACCCCCCACGTCGACCCGCATAAAACTTAAAAATACGATAAAATAATAGACAAAATCAATAAATGAAAACGTGTATAGATAAAATAGATAAAATAAAACTCAATAAATAAATAAATAATAATAAGTAAATAAATACAATGGACAAAACACAACAAACATAAGAAGGGGGGCAAAATAAAGGGGATTAAAAGATAAAGGTAAAATTTATAATATAGAATATAAAATATATATAGGATAAAATGAAATATTATAAAATAAAAGGAGGGGGTTCGACCGGCAGGTCTCATCTTTGTAGAGGGGGGGGGGAGGGGATTATTTCTCCACCTCGCCCCCCGCGACCTGCCCACCCCGGGGGCGCCTTAACGGCCAGTCCCCCTTGGCGGCGGTGGAAGTATTAAGTAGTCCCACCGCCGCCATTACGTCTGCGGCCCCTTACAGGGGGCCGTCGGCCTCGTCGAGGTTGGCCCCGCCGATGCTAACCACCTGGCGGAGAGGGGGCCGGCTTCCCTCTCCCTTTCCGCTGCCTCCTTCTGCGTTATCACAATCTCGCAGAAGGAGGCAAACGCTGCTCTTGACCTCTCGCTGCCGATCATGTGGTCGACCACGACCGGCAACGAGAGGTCCATACCAATAACGCCCCTTAGGTCTCTGTGCGGTGCCGACCACGCTGGACATTCTTCCAGCGTATGCCGCGCAGAGTCCTGGGCCTCCTCGCAGTGGTGGCACTGCGATCCTCCCAGTGCCATTTATGAACACACAGTTTCAGGAAACGGCTGTATGCAGGTAATTTAACTTATGCGCATGCATTGCTGCAACTTGTGCTGTATTATTTAGAATTTTTGTTACCGCGCCATCCGATTTTTATACATGTGCAAATACTCGTACACGCTGCATTGTATTTTTTTCCGCACGCGACAAGGAGGGGACAGAGGCGAGTTCCGGCTCGCGTCTGTCCCCTCCCCCCGTCCCGCCCCCCACGTCGACCCGCGTAAAACTTAAAAATACGATAAAATAATAGATAAAATCAATAAATGAAAACGTGTATAGATAAAATAGATAAAATAAAAGTCAATAAAGAAATAAATACAATGGACAAAACACAACAAACATAAGAAGGGGGGGCAAAATAAAGGGGATTAAAAGATAAAGATAAAATTTATAATATAGAATATAAAATATATATAGGATAAAATGAAATATTATAAAATAAAAGGAGGGGGGTCGACCGGCAGGTGGCATCTTTGTAGAGGATTATTGCTCCACCTCGCCCCCCGCGACCTGCCCACCCCAGGGGCGCCTTAACGGCCAGCCCCCCTTGGCGGCGGTGGAAGTACTAAGTAGTCCAACCGCCGCCATTACGTCTGCGGCCCCTTACCGGGGGCCGTCGGCCTCGTCGGGGTTGCCCCGCCGATGCTAACCTCCTGGCGGAGAGGGGGTCGGCTTCCCTCTCCCTTTCCGCTGCCTCCTTCTGCGTTATCACAATCTCGCCGAAGGAGGCAAACGCTGCTCTTGACCTCTCGCTGCCGATCATGTGGTCGACCAAGACCGGCAACGAGAGGTCCATCCCAATAACGCCCCTTAGGTCTCTGCGCGGCGCCGACCACGCTGGACGTTCTTCCAGCGTATGCCGCTCAGAGTCCTGGGCCTCCTCGCAGTGGTGGCACTGCGATCCTCCCAGTGCCAGATATGAACACACAGTTTGAGGAAACGGCGGTATGCAGGTAATTTAACTTATGCGCATGCATTGCTGTAACTTGTGCTGTATAATTTAGAATTTTTGTTACCGCGCCATCCGATTTTTATACATGTGCAAATACTCGTACACGCTGCATTGTATTTTTTTCCGCACGCGACAAGGAGGGGACAGAGGCGAGTTCCGGCTCGCGTCTGTCCCCTCCCCCCGTCCCACCCCCCACGTCGACCCGCATAAAACTTAAAAATGCGATATGTTACGTCCCGGGTCGGATATGATCCGACGAAACGACGCCCAGACGGGGCGGGGACGTTACCGGACCAATTTATTTAAGACGATCTTAGATCCACGTGGCGCGTAACGTCCACGTCTGATCAGGGACCCGATACCGGCGTTCGTCGTTGTTGAAAAGGGGCGAAGAGGGAAATGAATGGACGTCGTCCGGCGGGGATGTCGCGACGGGGCGACGAACTGCGCGATGACGGTGACAGCTCCCTGCGATCAGAGTGTCACTATGTGGGCGTGTCGTGTGTGACTCGTCCGAACGCGTGGGTTGTTCGATTCGTGACAGGATTCTCGACCGAAGGGAAATTAGTGTTCTCTCGGTACCGAGCACCCTCTGGGCTCAGACGTACACGATTGATACACCAATTTTAGGGGTTATAGGAACGAATGTGAGGAATGTGAGGAATCGATCGACGGACCGATCGGGATTGAACAACCCGGAGACGCACACGCACACACGCACACACTCGCGATCACTTTAACCGGTCACTGGGAACGACACTTTAGAAGTGGAAGATATCGAGGAGCAGGATGTTGCTGAATTAAAGCTGCGAAGTAATAGGTTTAAACAAACAAAGTATAATGAACCAGAATAGATACAAAGTAATGATTTGCGAGCAGAACTCGTGCAACAAAATAGCGCAGAAATAGCAATTGTAATAAGAATTATAAAGCGAGCGAGCTCGTGTGAACAAAATAGCGCAGAAATAGCAATTGTGATAAGAATTATAAAGCGAGCGAGCTCGTGTGAACAAAATAGCACAGAAATAGCAATTGTAATATGAATTAGAATGCGAGCAAGCTCGTTCAAACAAAAATAGCGCCAAATTAACAAAAATAGCAATTGCAATACGAATAGTAATGCGAGCAAGCTCGTATAAGCCAAATAACACAAAATTAACAATTGAAATGTGAATAATAAAGCGAGCAAAATCGCATAAACAAGATAGCACGAAAATAGTAATTATAAATTTGAAATGATAATGCGAGTAAGCTCGTACAACAAAATAACGGTGACGGTTTACGAGTAACCTCGTACGACCAATAAACCAGAATAATATCTGTAAATACGTAATAATAATCTACGAGCAGACTCGAATAACAATTTAGAACCAAATGATATATAAAGAAATAGTGTAAATGGTAAGGAGCAATACGACCTGAATATCGTGAACGATCTGAAATAGAGTCCGAAAACGCGAGAAAAGACTGAGTCGAACTGAATTCGATTGAAGACGCGAGAGAACTGAATTAGTAGAATTCCGAAACTGGAAGAGAGTGAACTAGAAGAGAGTCTGAACTGGAAGCGGGTCTGAACTAGAAGAGAATTTGAACTAGAAGAGAGCGATTCGCGCGATTTCGTCTTATTTATAATGAGAGCGCGGACCATAGGGATTCGGTGAACCGTGAAGTCCTTTGTCTAAATCGTACGAGGTACGGACGAATATGTTGTCGTCGATGTATACTTTTCGCTGTTTGAACGAGGCGACGGTTTAGATGTACGTACACCTGTACTCGCGGTTGCCATGCTGGCGTCCGCTTGTACCGGTGACTATTGCGTCTTTTCCGATTCCCTATGTTCACGCTCACGGGGATATGTATATATATGTATATACGGCGAGAATTTGCTCGTATGAAGGAGGCCGACGCAAGACGTCGGTACGACGTTACACCTTACCCCTTGGAGGCGCGAATTTTTCCGGCGGGAATGTGGCGAAACGCGGATGCTGCTGGCGATTGTCGAGTATGGGGGGGGGTGGGGTCAGCTGGGGAAACTCCAAATCCAACGTCGGACGACGTCACACCTTCCTCCTCGGGATGGCGACTTTCCGGGGGGGGGGCTCTTCGGGCGCGATGCCCGAGTCTGGTAAGACGACGAAGTGGCATTAGGGCGCTGGACTGTTGGCTCTCGGTGGTAGCAGATATTGCCGGAGCTCCTCAACGTGTGGACTGTTCCTGAAGATCGTTTCGGCCACAACGATGCTCAGCCGTTCCCCGCATTCGCCGCAGTCCAACGGGGGTTGCGTACGAAACAGCGGGCCCTTGCAATTCGCGCAAGTGTTTCTCATCCACCTGATCCACTGAATGGAGTGGATGTGGAACGCCTCTCCGGTCCCTTGTATGTGTGGGCTGCAACGCTGGCAGACGTCCCGGCCTTTGGTGTCGGAGTAGACAGTTCCCCGGTAGCACTGGTGCCAGTCAAAGGGAGAGCTGAACCTGACGGCTTTCTCTTCAGGAGTAGGTGCTGGCTGTCCCAGAATACGTCCTTGGTCATGGCTATTGCCAGCCGGTATGGGCATTCCTTGTAGCTTACAGGGTTCCACGAAGGTGGAGGCTGCACGCCTTGCATATCTTCGTCCTGTTGAAGTCGGAGTAGATGGTCCCCTTGTAACCAGGGAACTCGTCGAATCGGCTCCTGTACTGGGCTGCCTTCTCGGCTGAAATAGTGCGGCCATGATATTGTCACGTCCGTCACTGTGTTTTTGTTACAGGTACCAGGAGAGAGAAAAGAGAACAGTGACAGACGGACGGTTGAGATATTATGATTAAAATGAGGAGTGGTCTTTCGTGCCGAGACAGCCGCGGGCTGTCATATGCACTAGGACAACCGATATTGCTATGGATGCAGTCAAGAAAAGAACGTCCGACGCGGTTACAAGGAGTGTCCCGACAAGAATCGCGCGCGAGAGGATGCAACGAGAACGGTGAGTTTACAGGATTCAACAATTATACAAGATATTATACGACTCACCGCAATGTTGTATTAACGCCTAATAATATTGTTGCAGCAGGAACTGGCGGTACTGACAGTAGGTGTCGTACATCGGATCTTCTATACAGATGTCCTCGAGGTGGGGAAGATCTGGCAGAGTTGCTGCTGCTCGGTTCGGGACGACGTTAGTGGCCTTGGATGCTGGCCGCAAGACGACACGTTGATGAGCTGGCAGAGGAACGTCACGGATGATTCGGCAACGGACCCTGGGAACGATGATCGTGTCTCGGCTGTCGTCGTCGTCGGCTATGTCGATCACCTCGCAATGTTGTATTAACGCCTAATAATATTGTTGCAGCAGGAACTGGCGGTACTGACAGTAGGTGTCGTACATCGGATCTTCTATACAGATGTCCTCGAGGTGGGGAAGATCTGGCAGAGTTGCTGCTGCTCGGTTCGGGACGACGTTAGTGGCCTTGGATGCTGGCCGCAAGACGACACGTTGATGAGCTGGCAGAGGAACGTCACGGATGATTCGGCAACGGACCCTGGGAACGATGATCGTGTCTCGGCTGTCGTCGTCGTCGGCTATGTCGATCACCTCTGGACAATCGACCGGATGTAGAACTGGCGTCGGAGCTCGCGAGAGGTCCGCGTGGTTGACCTCTTTAGGAGGGTTGCAAGGGCAACCGTATACAGAAACGTAATCGGACGCGTCACACGGAATGTGCTCGGTGGTTCCCAGAAGTTCTGTCCACTCGGTAGTGGCAATGATTTGATCGAGCACCGCTTTATTTCTCAACGCGCGTCTCAATTTAGCAAGTTGATACTTGCGTCCCGCTCGACGTGGGCGTCGCATGGGTAAGGAATGGTAATGATGGAATATTAATAATATAATGAAAATGAACTTCCACTTGTTATTAACCTTTTGGTAGTTAACTCGCTTCACGTCTATAGTGGCGGCTCAGCGTTTCCACTGCGCACTTTAGACCAATTCTAGACGTGGCACGAGAACTTCTCTATGACTCGCTTCAAATTCCTTATTGGCGGCTCAGCGTTTCCACTGCGCACTTTAGACCAAGTCCGGATATGTCACGAGTTTAATATATTCGATGCAAGAACTGAATTGGAAGATGGTGTTGAAGTAACACAAGAATAACAAGATCGAAGCACTGGTATAACAACGATATATTAAATAAGAACTGGTAAGTACACTGGTATACAATATGTAAGTAGTATTATAATAGGAGTAGTAATTGGATTAATGAATAATGGATATTGTAATATGTTATAGGAATAATGTATGAGAATTAGGACTTGAGTTGAGTTGAGTTAGAGTTGGAATTGGAATTGGAATTAGGAGTGAAGGATCGACACACTTCACTATCGCGGAGCTAGACTGAACACGTCTGCTCTTGAAGCCGGACTGGCATGTCCGTGCGAGTCGCTGGCTGAAGGCGGACTGCTCGAGTCGCGAGATGGAGGCGGACTGATGCAAGCGTCCGCTCTGCCTTGCCTCCTTTGGTCGGAGTGGGGATAGCTGACGCTGCAGTCTCTTTGTTCTTCAGTCGTCGGAGTGGGAGAACCGCTGACGCAGCAGCGTCTTCGCTCCCGGGGACTGCACGTGCATTTCTGCTGACGCTGCAGTCTCGTGGCTGTCCTAATGCCCTCTACGAGCGTGGGACTGCTGATGCAGCAGTCTTTGGACTTCTCGACGTTTCTAGAAGCTTCTAGATGCTTCCAGAGTGATGCAATACTTTATTGCATTATGTGTCGTGGTGATGGGTTGAAACTGAGGTAAGGTGTTGATCAAGGTGAAGTTATGGTGATGGGTAGAGACGGAGATAAGGAGTAGAACAATAGAATAATGAGATCTTAGTACTATGCTCTTATGTCTAGGGGACGGTGTATGGATCTTATGCAGATCAGACCTTGTATACATAGTGTGTGTACAAGGCCAACGTCGTACATCGGACGACGTAACAATATGTTCTGCAGAGGCCTGGCGTGTTGTGTCCCAAAACGTAGGGCCATCCTGCGTGTCGAGGCAGTTTCTTTTTTGGAAGGGACAGGTCTGTCCGGAGTGCAGGTGAATTGGAGGAGTCACCGTATGCGGTTCCAATGCTACGGCCATCGTTTCGGATCTCGCCGGGCAGTATGAGGCTACGGGAGGTCGTTGAGCTTGGTTGGGTTTGGGTGATTTGGGCGGGCGGCGTGATGTACGGTGTTCCCACGGAGCGTAGACTGAAGCAGGTTCCGTTGGTAGTTGACAACAGGTATCCTCGGCGTCTGTTGCGAACTACTGGGACGCGCGAATGTCGATCGTCTATATTTCCAGGCTGTACATTTTCTTTGGACAGCCTGTTTAATTTGTCGCGACGCTTCTTTGACTTCCTCCGCGCAATCCAAGAGGAAATTATATGCGCGCAGTCTGGAATTTGTCTGATTTTGTCGTGTATGATTTCCTCGTGGGTTGGCGGAGGGTGGTATTGATGAATACGCGTAACGGTATCGCTAATGGCGAGGATTTCGCGTTCGCATGCGTGGGCGCTTCCACGTCGATCTTTCTGGAGATAGGAGAGATCGTGGTTGTCTCGTGGTAAAGATTTTACCTTTTCAATCTCATCTGGATTGAGGTGAGTCAGTGGGATCGTTTCGTAGTGTTCTGTCACACTCGGAGTAGCATCTTGTGGGGAGAAATGAACTCTCTTTGCTTCGAGGTCTGGAATTGGCGCGAGGTGATCATTTTTGATCGACTCGTACGGTCGAGTCGTACGAGATGTAGCGAGATGGTCCGAAACAGTTTCGGACTGTGGATTTGAATTAGAAATAGAATTATCCGAAGCCGATTCGGACTTTGGATTCGAGTTTGAAATAGAATGATCCGAAACCGATTCGGATATTGAGTTTGAATTAGGATTAGAGTAATCCGAAGCGGATTCGGATTTTGGGTTTGGCGCGAGCTGATCGATGTCGATCGACTCGCACGACCGGCTCGTGCGAGATGTGAAATTAGTAAACTGTTCCGAAACTGATCCGGAATCAGAAATGGGTTTGGGGTGGGAATAGAAAGGGTGGGCTTCAATCTCTTCTACCTTCAGTACCGGTAGGGAGGAGGTCGCCGCTTCGGTCAGTGCAACGCTGCACCGTGGGCTGGCCTTTCCGCGATTGTTTGTGACTCGGCAGTCACCTAAAACTACGTTCGGCTTAATATCTAGGCGAGAAATGTGTCCGGCACTTGGACCATTTACATCGACGGTGACGCACGCTACGGTACGGGCCTCAACCGTGTGCTCGCGCGGATTTGAGAACGGAATAGAGACGTTATCGCGCACGACTGGTTGATTTGTGAGAGAGATTTCGGCTCGCTGTCTGTTCTGCGGGGGTTCGTATCGGCGCGGAGGCGGGAGGGGTCGAGACGCGTTTACAGAATATGAAGGATCCGCGGTACGCCAGGGTTCGCGGTACGCGGGCGTGGGTCGGTCAAAACCCGACGTCGTTCGTCGCTCAAGAGTAGGGCTACGCGAATCGTATCCGTCGCGGGGAGGGTAACCGTAGCAGTCGCGACGTAAAGGCGTACGATTGCGGGGTTTGTGAGATTCGCGAAATTCGCGAGGAGGGGAATCATATTGGTCGCGATTCTCGGGGGTGCGACGTCGAGGCTCGGGGGAATAATAATCGCGGCGATTGGGCGTAGAGGAACGTGCCTCTGAAAAATGTGCGCGGCGATAATCGTCGCGAAGGGGTTCTTGGTATCGGAGTTTATCGAGTTCGTATTGTTTATAGGCGGAAATGGCCTCGTCGAAAACGATTCGTAACGGCTCGTTTCGGAACGGCCGGACCTCTGCGCGTAATGTGGGGATGAGGCCGCGAATGAAACTGTCTATAGTGAGGGTGTCGATATCGTCGACGTTGGTCCCGTCGCGGTGGCAATCGAGGATCGCGGTGCGTAAGTCTTTTACGCGACTGATAAAGTCAAGCACGTGTTCGGTGGGCCGCTGCGAGATGCTTGCCAGTTCGCCTCGGTACTGGTCAACGAAACGATGGGGACTCAGCACGTCTTTAAGACGGCTGCAGAGGTCTGAAATAGTGGAGCAATCTTCGTCCTCCACGGCCGCGTAGGCGCGACCGCGGAGATTGTTGCAGACGAGTTTGGTCAGCGTGTGTTCTGCGTACGCGGGTATGACCTCGCGTGCGCGTTTGCACGCTCGGATGAATTGTAGGACGGTCATATTACTGCCATCGAAGGTGGGTATGAATTCTACTGCTTGCTTAATAGTGAAATTCACAGGGTCTGGGCGAGGAGCTTCGGTAAAGGGGGTTGAATCGTAGCGGGGGCGGAAGCGTGCAGCGTTCGAGTCAAGGTGGTTCAAACGCATCTCATGAAGGTCGCGACGCATTGCTAGGAGTTCATTTTCACGCGCGCGTTGTTCTGACTCGCGTAGGCTCGCCGCGGTTTCAAGGGCGGCGGCGCGCTCTTGAAGGATGGCTTCTTTCCTGGCGAGTTCCAATTGGAACGCGAACAGGTCCGAGGAAGAGAGGGGTGAGGGCACGTTCGAATTCAATTTTGATTCAGCGGAATCCATCGTGAAAAGAAGAGGTCGGGATACATGTATAAGCCGCCTAAGGGGCGCGAAAGAAGAAGAATTCGGATTAAAACTTCAACAACCAACTACCGGTTTTATTCGGCGATCGTCGTATCCTACCGGCTGCGCCAAAAATAAACTCCTGTTACGTCCCGGGTCGGATATGATCCGACGAAACGACGCCCAGACGGGGCGGGGACGTAACCGGACCAATTTATTTAAGACGATCTTAGATCCACGTGGCGCGTAACGTCCACGTCTGATCAGGGACCCGATACCGGCGTTCGTCGTTGTTGAAAAGGGGCGAAGAGGGAAATGAATGGACGTCGTCCGGCGGGGATGTCGCGACGGGGCGACGAACTGCGCGATGACGGTGACAGCTCCCTGCGATCAGAGTGTCACTATGTGGGCGTGTCGTGTGTGACTCGTCCGAACGCGTGGGTTGTTCGATTCGTGACAGGATTCTCGACCGAAGGGAAATTAGTGTTCTCTCGGTACCGAGCACCCTCTGGGCTCAGACGTACACGATTGATACACCAATTTTAGGGGTTATAGGAACGAATGTGAGGAATGTGAGGAATCGATCGACGGACCGATCGGGATTGAACAACCCGGAGACGCACACGCACACACGCACACACTCGCGATCACTTTAACCGGTCACTGGGAACGACACTTTAGAAGTGGAAGATATCGAGGAGCAGGATGTTGCTGAATTAAAGCTGCGAAGTAATAGGTTTAAACAAACAAAGTATAATGAACCAGAATAGATACAAAGTAATGATTTGCGAGCAGAACTCGTGCAACAAAATAGCGCAGAAATAGCAATTGTAATAAGAATTATAAAGCGAGCGAGCTCGTGTGAACAAAATAGCGCAGAAATAGCAATTGTGATAAGAATTATAAAGCGAGCGAGCTCGTGTGAACAAAATAGCGCAGAAATAGCAATTGTGATAAGAATTATAAAGCGAGCGAGCTCGTGTGAACAAAATAGCGCAGAAATAGCAATTGTGATAAGAATTATAAAGCGAGCGAGCTCGTATGAACAAAATAGCACAGAAATAGCAATTGTAATATGAATTATAATGCGAGCAAGCTCGTTCAAACAAAAATAGCGCCAAATTAACAAAAATAGCAATTGCAATACGAATAGTAATGCGAGCAAGCTCGTATAAGCCAAATAACACAAAATTAACAATTGAAATGTGAATAATAAAGCGAGCAAAATCGCATAAACAAGATAGCACGAAAATAGTAATTATAAATTTGAAATGATAATGCGAGTAAGCTCGTACAACAAAATAACGGTGACGGTTTACGAGTAACCTCGTACGACCAATAAACCAGAATAATATCTGTAAATACGTAATAATAATCTACGAGCAGACTCGAATAACAATTTAGAACCAAATGATATATAAAGAAATAGTGTAAATGGTAAGGAGCAATACGACCTGAATATCGTGAACGATCTAAAATAGAGTCCGAAAACGCGAGAAAAGACTGAGTCGAACTGAATTCGATTGAAGACGCGAGAGAACTGAATTAGTAGAATTCCGAAACTGGAAGAGAGTGAACTAGAAGAGAGTCTGAACTGGAAGCGGGTCTGAACTAGAAGAGAATTTGAACTAGAAGAGAGCGATTCGCGCGATTTCGTCTTATTTATAATGAGAGCGCGGACCATAGGGATTCGGTGAACCGTGAAGTCCTTTGTCTAAATCGTACGAGGTACGGACGAATATGTTGTCGTCGATGTATACTTTTCGCTGTTTGAACGAGGCGACGGTTTAGATGTACGTACACCTGTACTCGCGGTTGCCATGCTGGCGTCCGCTTGTACCGGTGACTATTGCGTCTTTTCCGATTCCCTATGTTCACGCTCACGGGGATATGTATATATATGTATATACGGCGAGAATTTGCTCGTATGAAGGAGGCCGACGCAAGACGTCGGTACGACGTTACACCTTACCCCTTGGAGGCGCGAATTTTTCCGGCGGGAATGTGGCGAAACGCGGATGCTGCTGGCGATTGTCGAGTATGGGGGGGGGTGGGGTCAGCTGGGGAAACTCCAAATCCAACGTCGGACGACGTCACAATAAAATAATAGATAAAATCAATAAATGAAAACGTGTATAGATAAAATAGATAAAATAAAAGTCAATAAATATATAAATAATAATAAGTAAATAAATACAATGGACAAAACACAACAAACATAAGAAGGGGGGCAAAATAAAGGGGATTAAAAGATAAAGGTAAAATTTATAATATAGAATATAAAATATATATAGGATAAAATGAAATATTATAAAATAAAAGGAGGGAGTTCGACCGAGAGGTCTCATCTTTGTAGAGGGGGGGGGGGGGAGGGGATTATTTCTCCACCTCGCCCCCCGCGACCTGCCCACCCCGGGGGCGCCTTAACGGCCAGTCCCCCTTGGCGGCGGTGGAAGTATTAAGTAGTCCAACCGCCGCCATTACGTCTGCGGCCCCTTACAGGGGGCCGTCGGCCTCGTCGAGGTTGGCCCCGCCGATGCTAACCACCTGGCGGAGAGGGGGCCGGCTTCCCTCTCCCTTTCCGCTGCCTCCTTCTGCGTTATCACAATCTCGCAGAAGGAGGCAAACGCTGCTCTTGACCTCTCGCTGCCGATCATGTGGTCGACCACGACCGGCAACGAGAGGTCCATACCAATAACGCCCCTTAGGTCTCTGTGCGGTGCCGACCACGCTGGACATTCTTCCAGCGTATGCCGCGCAGAGTCCTGGGCCTCCTCGCAGTGGTGGCACTGCGATCCTCCCAGTGCCATTTATGAACACACAGTTTCAGGAAACGGCTGTATGCAGGTAATTTAACTTATGCGCATGCATTGCTGCAACTTGTGCTGTATTATTTAGAATTTTTGTTACCGCGCCATCCGATTTTTATACATGTGCAAATACTCGTACACGCTGCATTGTATTTTTTTCCGCACGCGACAAGGAGGGGACAGAGGCGAGTTCCGGCTCGCGTCTGTCCCCTCCCCCCGTCCCGCCCCCACGTCGACCCGCGTAAAACTTAAAAATACGATAAAATAATAGATAAAATCAATAAATGAAAACGTGTATAGATAAAATAGATAAAATAAAAGTCAATAAAGAAATAAATACAATGGACAAAACACAACAAACATAAGAAGGGGGGGCAAAATAAAGGGGATTAAAAGATAAAGATAAAATTTATAATATAGAATATAAAATATATTGTCACGTTAACCTTTTTCCGTCGAGCTGTTAGACCCGCGGAAGCCGGTTACCTTCGGGCCTTGCAGGCGCTGAGACCAGGCCGCGTGCAAGCCGAGTGCACGCGGTCCGCCCGAGACAATACGAGACTCGAAGATTCGATGATTTCCTCACGAAAGCTAACGGTTCGGGCGCCAGGCACCGCAAGGATGCCACACGAAACGCAAAACTCTGCTCGAGCTCGGAGACGCCGAGGTCGAGAGCCGAATCTTCGAGATACGCGGATCGAAAATGACGTCACGACTAGGCCAGATGGTTCGAACACGGGGTGACTAGGACAGCCCTCTCGGCAGGACGGATCTCACAGGGAATCGAATAATTCGACTACGATATGGTCTCGAGCTATTTATTGTAGCAGTCGTTGATTTACAAAATCAGCGGCCACGTGGCCGCGACCCGAGAGCCCGCGCTCTTCATACAAGATAGCGAAAAGATGGCCGTTCGCTGCGCGGTTGTCCTACCGATTTCGCTCGCAACGATACCGCTGACAATTATCGTCGTTTCGTTCGCAACGAACTTCGGAAACGCGAGGCGCAGATGACCGGCGAACTGCGAGACTGCCGCGATGACTTCCGCACGTGAATCGCCCCGACGCGTACGTTATCGATTACGCGATCGAACGCCGACGGACAGAATACGCGTTTCGACAGGAGACACAGGATTCGAGAAACGCGAAGATACCGAATTGAATTACTCTCACGAACGCGACTCCTCGGAAGACACTCTTCCGCACGCAATTTACAGAGGAAAACTCTCCCGAAATATTCCCGAACAATCTCAAAGCATTCCGAGAGGAATGCGAGCGAATTATCGAGGACCGAACGGGAAGCGTTCGTCCTCGCACGACGAAGGTCGAGCCGGCGCGCAACGAAAATACCGAATGGATCACAAGTGCGACTTACCGTTTCTCGTGCTGTTTTTCGCTCTAGGTAGAATCGAATGGCTCCCGATAGAGCTGGCTGTACGGCCAGGCTAGATTGGACGGAGTCCTAGGCGCACGAAACCCTCACAGGACACGCACTTTTCGCGGCGCAATTACTGATTGCTCGTGGCACGAGTTTGGGAGACAATGGCGTGTACGTCGGACGATAGCCAGCGCGACAGTGATCCATCGATTTTCGGCCGCCTAGCGGATCGAACGCGGTTCCCCCCACTCGACCGTTTTCCCGAATTGCTTATGGCGTGTTTCCACGGCGTGACTCGGCGGCACAGGAGCGTTCCCTCTTCGCGCCCTAGGGCCCCGGGCAATCACGAAATTGGTCAAGGAGCCTATCGCTCGACTTGACCAGCGGAGGGGCTTCCTCTTCTTGGCTACGAGGGCACCGACCCCGGGGCAGCTCTCCCTTGATGGGGCGAGACGACGTCAGGGTGTTCCGTCAGTCCGTATCGGACGAGATGTTCGCAAGCTGCTGTCCTGGCGGCGCCTCCGGTTTGCTTGCCGAGTGTCCTCGCACCAAGCTCTAATTTCTCGAAACGGCCATTCGCTTTTCCGTCGGGAGCTTTCTGGCCTTGGGGCGATTGTTCATTTCCCGTGACAATTCGGACGATCGGTGGTTCCTTCTGCGCGTTCCATATACGGCCCTGAAACTTGCCGTTCTCGGCACGCGCGACAGATGTCATTAGGAGGTCCTCGATAATATCGGAATCTCTTAGAGGAGCGCTCTCGAATCCTGTCTCGGTACGTGTCCCGTTAGAGGGCGGTCCGGTCCTTTATCGCTCTCGAAAATATGCACGGAATTAACGGAGAAGGGACGTCGCAAACGTTGCAACGTCACAACTCCCCCCCCCTTAAAATGGACCGGACCGACACGGTTTCGTCGCCCCCGTGATCCGCGGCTCGACAGGTGAGAGAGCGTTCCTCCCTAAGAGATGTCCTTTACAATCGGAGCCTTCACCACGAAGCGACAACCACGCCTTACGAATACCCTATAACAAACACAGACAAAACAAACGAACGACAATCCTTGATGGCGACGCTGGAACTTCGGCCGAGCTGCAACCGTCGGTCGACCTGTGGAGGGGATCGGGGTGTCACAAAACTTTCGCTCGAACTCACGGCTAGGGAAACAACAAAATAACTTTTATTTCGCTCTCGTGAGCGGTTCGGACCGTATGGCCTTTCCCTTTTTTTTTTTGTTTTTACAACCGTAACATTAATTGTGAACCAAAACAAAAATTTTTTCTTTTAAAGAAAAACTAATCTTTAGCTCTCCTCGAGAGGGTTTCAGGCCCGCCACCGGGCTCGTCGCGATCGAGGCCCTAGCCTCGTTTAGCACCCCGAGACGGGTGTTGGTTTTGTCCCGGCTTCCTCTTGGCCTCGTCTTTCCTCCAGGCCGGTCCGCAAACGGGGCACGTGCGGACTGAGCATTCCGGCCTGCCGCAGCGGAAGCAGTGCGTTCGCACATTTTTGGGGCAGGTGTTGCGAGCATGTCCGTACACGCCGCAATTCCAGCACGCGTCTGGGTCTTTTATCCTTACTGCTTTGTTGGCCAGCCATTTTTCATACTGCTGCCAACTCGCCGTTCGTTGTTGGCGGGTCTTTTCCACCGGCGACGAGTGGGGGGCGGCCATGGCCTCCGCTCCCATCTCCGTTTGGCCCCTCTTGGTGGTAGACGCGTGCCGGGCTGCGGTGTCCTGCTGTTCCCCCGTTGGGGCCTTATCGTCCTGGCGCTTCGACATCGGTGGATCTACGCCCTCCTTTCGCGGCGGCCTCGGTCCCTCCGCGTCCTTGCGAGTCGGTACTCGCACCTCCGGTTGATCGACCACGCTGTCCCGTTCGTCCTCGCTCGTGGGCGCCAACTCCTCCATTTCCTCTGCCGGTAGGAGTTGCGGTGGCGTCCGGACGATCCTCCCCAGCAGCTCGGTTTGCTCCTTCACCTCCTTCCACTTCTCCTCGATCACCGCTATGGTTTCGAGGACGTCTTCCTCGCCGACTCCAGGCGACACGAGATGGACCAGGTGCTGCAGGTAGCCCAGCTCCTGCTTGAGGCCCTCGACCCGGTGTCCCAACGTGACCCGGCGACGGTGTACGTATTGAGGCTCGTCCAGATCCTCCATCTGTAATTAAGGGGGGTACTGGGGTGTTATCGTTTTGTTCGCCCTCGAGCGGTGGAGTGTACGGCTTCAGGTCGGACACGTGCGATTTCCCGGCGTCCCTCCCTTCCGGGGTGCTTAGCCGGTAAACGACCGACGACAGTACTTTCGCGACTCGTAAAGGGCCGCTGAACTTTGGGCATAATTTTGCCGCGATGTTCTGCGCGGCGGACGAGAGGACGCGCTGTCGACGGAGGACGAGGTCTCCCTCCACGAAACGGATGTCTTTTCGGTGCCGGTTGTAATTTTTCGCCTGCGTCTCGTACGCTCGCTCTAAGTTTTCGGTGACCCAGTGGCGTAATGTGGCCAGGTGCGACATACGCTCTGACCATCCCTCGATAGGCGCTACCTCCAGGTCAACCGGCGATTCCTCGCTCTCGCGAATGCATGACGCTGGTTTCGGTTCGCGTCCGAAATTCAAGAACGCGGGCGAAGCTTGCAGCACTGAGTGGTACGCGGTGTTATACGCGAATCGAAATTTCGCTAAGTGCGCGTCCCACGTACGGTGGTCTTTTTCGATGTAGGATACTATCATCGTTTTTAGTATCCGGTTCACCCTCTCGACAGGATTCGCCTGGGGGTGATACGGGGGTGTCGTCGTGATCGCGATCCCGTAAGTTCGTGCGAGTTCGTGAATCGCTTTATTCACGAATTCGGTACCGTTATCTGTGAGCAATACCTCGGGCGTCCCCCAACGTGAGAAGACAAGGTCTTCCAGCGCGTCCGAAATCTTGGCCCCGGTGGCCTTCCGCAGGGGGCAACACTCGACCCATTTCGTAAAAAGGTCTTGAATTACGAGCAGGTACGAAAACCCTGCACGACTCGGGGGAAGCGGGCCCATAATATCGGTTGCGATAACCATCCACGGCGCGCCGATACGACGCCTTCCCATGAGCCCAGAAGGGAGTGATTGCTCAACCTTCGTTAACTGACACGTGGGGCAGCGTCGCACGTATTCTACGACCGTGCTAAACATTCCCGGCCAATAGTACCGGGTCGCTATTCGATGGTAAGTTTTCTCAACCCCCAAATGACCCGCTTGCACCTCGTCGTGGCTTTCCCTCAAAATTTCAGTTCTTTTCTCGGCCGGTACGACGAGTTTCCACTCGTCTAAATCACCGCCGAGAATTTCGGAGATTAACGGGTCGGTACGACGATGGAAAAGTTGCCCCTCGCGAATGGACCAGTCGGGGTGGCGCTCTGGGCCGCTTTCTACTTCTCGGAATTTCTGATCGAACCATTCGAGTTTCGTCACGGCCGCGGTCACTAATTCGACCCCCCCTTCCCCCGGTTCGACTCCCTCGTACATGCGTGATAACGCGTCCGGTACGCGATTGAGCGCTCCTTTTCGATACTTAATCTCGAAATCGTACTCTAATAATTGGAGCGCCCACCGCGCGAGCCGACCGGAGGGGTTCGACAATTTTCTTAACCACCGTAAACTATTGTGGTCGGTCACGATCGTAAAGTGGTATCCTTCGAGATACGCTCTGTATTTCTCTACGGCCCACACTATCGCGAGGCATTCTAGTTCGGTCGCGGAATATTTTCGTTCAGCCGCGCTAAGCGACCGACTCGCGAACGCGATAACCCTTTCGGTTCCCTCGATCTCTTGTACAAGCACGGCTCCCAGTCCTACCATGCTAGCGTCAGTCTGCAAGGTGAAGGGCACCTCGAAATGTGGGCAGGCCAGGGTTGGGGCGGTCGCGACTAACGTTCGTAATTTTTCGAAAGCGGATTGCTGTTCACGCTCCCACTTCCACTTCGCTTCCTTCCGCAAAAGGATGTTCAGCGGATCCGCGACTGTGGCGAAATCCGGAATGAACCTGCGATACCACGAGGCCATCCCCAGAAATCGCCGCAGTTGTTTTACATTCCGCGGGACCGGAAACGATATTACCGGTGCGACTTTATCGGAATCGACCTTTAACCCTTCCTGGCTGACCACAAATCCGAGGTACCGAACTTCCTCCTTACAGAATTCGCATTTATCCGGGTTTACGAGTAATCCCGCCGATTTTATGCGATCTAGAACCCGTTGGAGCCACTCGAGATGGCCTTCGAACGTGGGTGTCGCGATGATGACGTCATCTAAATACACGAACACGTAAGGCTCCATTTCGGGCCCGATCAACCTGTCTACGAGACGTTGGAAAGTTGCCGGGGCTCCCGTGAGCCCATACGGCATTCTCTTAAATTGGAATAACCCTTTCCCCGGAACGGTAAATGCTGTTATCTCCTTGCTCGATTCTTCGAGCGGAATCTGGAAGTACGCTTGCGAGAGATCGAGGGTCGAAATGTATTTCGCGGCTCGTAATTTATCTAGAATGCTCGACATGATAGGCAGCGGGTACGCGTCTTTCTTAGAAACTTCGTTCACTTTCCGGAAGTCTAAACAAAACCGATATTTGCCGTTCGCTTTCTTTACCATAACGATCGGACTCGACCACTCACTTTCCGACGGCTCGATTATTCCGTTTTCCAGCAGCGAATCCACTTCTCGGTAGATCGCTTGCTGGACGATCGGCGAGACCGGATAGTAACGTTGTTTGATCGGCCTATTATCACCGACATCGATTCGGTGAGCGGTCAGAGTCGTCACGCCAGGCACCCGGTCGAAGCCTTTCATTTCTCGCTCGAGAAATACGCGCAACCGCTCCTTCTGCGATTCGGAAATTCGCTGTAGGCCGCAGCAGAGCGGCTTTTCCGAGATACAACCGAATGAAAATTCTACCTGCGGCCGCGATGCAAAGTGCCATTTCTCCCGATGATATTCGACAACGATACCGAACTGAGCGATCGCGTCGACTCCCAGCAAAACCGGATTTACTAAATTATCGAGGACGTAAGCGAAAATTTCCCTCGTTTGGTCTCTGATTCGTAGCGAAAATCGAGCTTGATCTACGGCGCGATCGACGGCTCCCGTGGCCAGAAGAAAATAACACTCGTTTTCGGCCGTCGTTATCGTGGCGGCCTCCCCCACGACCACAATGGTTTCGCGACTCACGAACGAGAGCGACGAGCCCGAGTCGATCAGTGCGAGCACCCGGTGGAAAGCAATGCGCGCGCCTACGACAAGTAGCGGAGGTTTCGATACGGTTGCTGATCCGAACTCTGTATTCGCTACGCGGGCCGAAATGACTGGGTACGAGGCCGTTCGGGCCCTTACGAGCGGCTTCGGTAGTAGTTTTCCGCCCGCGGAGGGCAACGACGGCAGTCTCTCGCGGTTACCCCGGGTTCCCCGCAACGATAACAATGTCGAGTCTGCGGCTCTGGACATTGGCGCGATCTATGCCCTGGCCGGTGACAATTCCAGCACGTGCTGTCAGCCGCCGGCTGTCTGACCGGCGAAGTGACAGTTCGGCTGGTCTCGGTCGCGGTCGGGTGCGTTCGGCGCGGCTCGTCTCGCGAGCGGTTGAACGGCGGTCGGTTATGACGCGGTTGCTCGGCGATCGGGGGTTCGCGCGGACGAGAGGGGCCCGCACGATACCGCGGTTCCCCTCCTGACGCGTCGACTACCGCGTTCACCCTTTCGTACTCCTTCGGCTTTTCCGGCTCCGCGTCCGCCACCTTCGCGTATTTCTTCGGGTCGTACGCGAATTCTTTATTCGCAATCGTGTGCACGAGATATTTATCGACGCTTTGCGGCATCGCGAATCGTTCCGCCTCGCGCATTAATGTCGCGAGCTCCGCTACTGACGTAACCGTCCGTTTTTCTATACCGACTCGGCACTCTGCCCTCGCGCCCCAGAAAATGCGGTCGATTTTCATTTGTTCCGACCACGGTCGCTTCAATCGCGCGAACATACTACGCATATTCGCGAGGAAATCGCGAAGCGGTTCTTCGGGTCCTTGCCTTCGAACGAGAATGTCGTGCTCGAGCAGCTGTTGGTAGTCGGGATCGCGGAAATTCTGGTGCCACTCGTACTCGAATTCCTCCCAGGTGGACATCGGAGGGCAGGTGTCGAACCATTTCGCCGCGGTACCGGTGAAACAAATCGGAAGACAGCGTAGGAGGTCGTCATCGCGAACGGTACAGGCTCTTCGCATAACGGAGAGCCTCTTGAAAAATTCCTCCGGGTCTTCCCCGGGTTTCCCTTCAAACGAAAGGTCCCATTTCCGCATGACCTCGTACGCCGTCTTGTTACCCTCAGAGTCGACCGGAGGGACTGAGGTCGTTACGGCGGCTGGGCGCGGTACTGTCGGGGATGGTTTCCATCCCGTCGGTACCTGCAGCATAGTTGGACCAGGGGGGTGGGACTCAGGGTCCTGTTTTATTACAGTCCCGTCGTCCTCACTCCCGTGCGCGCTGTAGTACGATTTGTCGTCCTCCGGCCACCTCGAAACGTAGGTCCTATTACCCTCCGACATCTCTACCTGAGAGTTATTCACGAGAACCGTACTCGAGAGCGAGACAAAAGATCTTGAAATGTGGCCGGTAACGCCGAAGCTGTTTTTCGAACGCGATGTCTCGACTTGTTTTTCACGCGCGACCGTTACCGAAACTTTACCCGGAGCTGTCGAACTCAAGGACCCTCGACCGCGCAGTGTTTATCCGAACGTCCGGGCACGGCTCGGATTCTTCGCTACGATACGAAACTCGACTTCGAGCTCGACTAGATCGCGGTTGCTAACCGAAATCGCTGTCCTTGAGAATCGAAATATTTTCGTTTTCGAAATCTAACCGCCTCACTCAGTGCTGAAGTCCCGTATTCCCAAATATCTCGCAAGGTCGTTACAGGGGGTATCGCGTCCTTGCTTTGTACGCGTCGATAGTCGTTCGCACACAAACAAAATACAAAAAAAAAGACTAACTACGCGACGAACACGAGGGAATTTGCCTCTACAGGCGGGGAACAAAAGGAAACACCGAAGACGTACACTCCAACAAGCACAAATTTCAATAAATTAAATAAATTAACAAGAAATACGTGGGCAAGAATTAAGAAAAAAAATTCTTGTCGAGCTGGCTCGCCTCAACAAGTCCTCGTATCGCGAGGAACCTCGAAAGTCACGCGACGGAACGTGGTTGTGCGTGGCTTTCGTTTGATACGTTCGTGAGAGTAATTTCACGAATACGGAGAAATTTTCGTGCGTTGCTTTAATTTTCTCTAATCGCCGAACCCGTGTCTCGCAATTCCCGTCGATTCTCCTAATTCCGCGCGGGTGATCACGGCGTGCCGGAAGGTCGATACGCGATCTGCCCTGTGAGAGTCTTTCGTCAACCCGTGCCTCTCTCCGTGTTCAGGGAAAACCCTTTCGAAAGAGAGGTCCCTGTTCGGGCGCCAATTTGTCACGTTAACCTTTTTCCGTCGAGCTGTTAGACCCGCGGAAGCCGGTTACCTTCGGGCCTTGCAGGCGCTGAGACCAGGCCGCGTGCAAGCCGAGTGCACGCGGTCCGCCCGAGACAATACGAGACTCGAAGATTCGACGATTTCCTCACGAAAGCTAACGGTTCGGGCGCCAGGCACCGCAAGGATGCCACACGAAACGCAAAACTCTGCTCGAGCTCGGAGACGCCGAGGTCGAGAGCCGAATCTTCGAGATACGCGGATCGAAAATGACGTCACGACTAGGCCAGATGGTTCGAACACGGGGTGACTAGGACAGCCCTCTCGGCAGGACGGATCTCACAGGGAATCGAATAATTCGACTACGATATGGTCTCGAGCTATTTATTGTAGCAGTCGTTGATTTACAAAATCAGCGGCCACGTGGCCGCGACCCGAGAGCCCGCGCTCTTCATACAAGATAGCGAAAAGATGGCCGTTCGCTGCGCGGTTGTCCTACCGATTTCGCTCGCAACGATACCGCTGACAATTATCGTCGTTTCGTTCGCAACGAACTTCGGAAACGCGAGGCGCAGATGACCGGCGAACTGCGAGACTGCCGCGATGACTTCCGCACGTGAATCGCCCCGACGCGTACGTTATCGATTACGCGATCGAACGCCGACGGACAGAATACGCGTTTCGACAGGAGACACAGGATTCGAGAAACGCGAAGATACCGAATTGAATTACTCTCACGAACGCGACTCCTCGGAAGACACTCTTCCGCACGCAATTTACAGAGGAAAACTCTCCCGAAATATTCCCGAACAATCTCAAAGCATTCCGAGAGGAATGCGAGCGAATTATCGAGGACCGAACGGGAAGCGTTCGTCCTCGCACGACGAAGGTCGAGCCGGCGCGCAACGAAAATACCGAATGGATCACAAGTGCGACTTACCGTTTCTCGTGCTGTTTTTCGCTCTAGGTAGAATCGAATGGCTCCCGATAGAGCTGGCTGTACGGCCAGGCTAGATTGGACGGAGTCCTAGGCGCACGAAACCCTCACAGGACACGCACTTTTCGCGGCGCAATTACTGATTGCTCGTGGCACGAGTTTGGGAGACAATGGCGTGTACGTCGGACGATAGCCAGCGCGACAGTGATCCATCGATTTTCGGCCGCCTAGCGGATCGAACGCGGTTCCCCCCACTCGACCGTTTTCCCGAATTGCTTATGGCGTGTTTCCACGGCGTGACTCGGCGGCACAGGAGCGTTCCCTCTTCGCGCCCTAGGGCCCCGGGCAATCACGAAATTGGTCAAGGAGCCTATCGCTCGACTTGACCAGCGGAGGGGCTTCCTCTTCTTGGCTACGAGGGCACCGACCCCGGGGCAGCTCTCCCTTGATGGGGCGAGACGACGTCAGGGTGTTCCGTCAGTCCGTATCGGACGAGATGTTCGCAAGCTGCTGTCCTGGCGGCGCCTCCGGTTTGCTTGCCGAGTGTCCTCGCACCAAGCTCTAATTTCTCGAAACGGCCATTCGCTTTTCCGTCGGGAGCTTTCTGGCCTTGGGGCGAATGTTCATTTCCCGTGACAATTCGGACGATCGGTGGTTCCTTCTGCGCGTTCCATATACGGCCCTGAAACTTGCCGTTCTCGGCACGCGCGACAGATGTCATTAGGAGGTCCTCGATAATATCGGAATCTCTTAGAGGAGCGCTCTCGAATCCTGTCTCGGTACGTGTCCCGTTAGAGGGCGGTCCGGTCCTTTATCGCTCTCGAAAATATGCACGGAATTAACGGAGAAGGGACGTCGCAAACGTTGCAACGTCACAATATATAGGATAAAATGAAATATTATAAAATAAAAGGAGGGGGGTCGACCGGCAGGTGGCATCTTTGTAGAGGATTATTGCTCCACCTCGCCCCCCGCGACCTGTCCACCTCGGGGGCGCCTTAACGGCCAGCCCCCCTTGGCGGCGGTGGAAGTACTAAGTAGTACCACCGCCGCCATTACGTCTGCGGCCCCTTACAGGGGGCCGTCGGCCTCGTCGGGTTTGCCCCGCCGATGCTAGCCTCCTGGCGGAGAGCGGGTCGGCTTCCCTCTCCCTCTCCGCTGCCTCCTTCTGCGTTATCACAATCTCGCAGAAGGAGGCAAACGCTGCTCTTGACCTCTCGCTGCCGATCATGTGGTCGACCACGACCGGCAACGAGAGATCCATCCCAATAACGCCCCTTAGGTCTCTGCGCGGTGCCGACCACGCTGGACATTCTTCCAGCGTATGCCGCGCAGAGTCCTGGGCCTCCCCGCAGTGGTGGCACTGCGATCCTCCCAGTGCCAGTTATGAACACACAGTTTGAGGAAACGGCGGTATGCAGGTAATTTAACTTATGCGCATGCATTGCTGCAACTTGTGCTGTATAATTTAGAATTTTTGTTACCGCGCCATCCGATTTTTATACATGTGCAAATACTCGTACACGCTGCATTGTATTTTTTTCCGCACGCGACAAGGAGGGGACAGAGGCGAGTTCCGGCTCGCGTCTGTCCCCTCCCCCCGTCCCACACCCCACGTCGACCCGCATAAAACTTAAAAATACGATAAAATAATAGACAAAATCAATAAATGAAAACGTGTATAGATAAAATAGATAAAATAAAAGTCAATAAATAAATAAATAATAATAAGTAAATAAATACAATGGACAAAACACAACAAACATAAGAAGGGGGGCAAAATAAAGGGGATTAAAAGATAAAGGTAAAATTTATAATATAGAATATAAAATATATATAGGATAAAATGAAATATTATAAAATAAAAGGAGGGGGTTCGGCCGGCAGGTCTCATCTTTGTAGAGGGGGGGGAGGGGATTATTTCTCCACCTCGCCCCCCGCGACCTGCCCACCCCGGGGGCGCCTTAACGGCCAGTCCCCCTTGGCGGCGGTGGAAGTATTAAGTAGTCCCACCGCCGCCATTACGTCTGCGGCCCCTTACAGGGGGCCGTCGGCCTCGTCGAGGTTGGCCCCGCCGATGCTAACCACCTGGCGGAGAGGGGGCCGGCTTCCCTCTCCCTTTCCGCTGCCTCCTTCTGCGTTATCACAATCTCGCAGAAGGAGGCAAACGCTGCTCTTGACCTCTCGCTGCCGATCATGTGGTCGACCACGACCGGCAACGAGAGGTCCATACCAATAACGCCCCTTAGGACTCTGTGCGGTGCCGACCACGCTGGACATTCTTCCAGCGTATGCCGCGCAGAGTCCTGGGCCTCCTCGCAGTGGTGGCACTGCGATCCTCCCAGTGCCATTTATGAACACACAGTTTCAGGAAACGGCTGTATGCAGGTAATTTAACTTATGCGCATGCATTGCTGCAACTTGTGCTGTATTATTTAGAATTTTTGTTACCGCGCCATCCGATTTTTATACATGTGCAAATACTCGTACACGCTGCATTGTATTTTTTTCCGCACGCGACAAGGAGGGGACAGAGGCGAGTTCCGGCTCGCGTCTGTCCCCTCCCCCCGTCCCGCCCCCCACGTCGACCCGCGTAAAACTTAAAAATACGATAAAATAATAGATAAAATCAATAAATGAAAACGTGTATAGATAAAATAGATAAAATAAAAGTCAATAAAGAAACAAATACAATGGACAAAACACAACAAACATAAGAGGGGGGGCAAAATAAAGGGGATTAAAAGATAAAGATAAAATTTATAATATAGAATATAAAATATATATAGGATAAAATGAAATATTATAAAATAAAAGGAGGGGGGTCGACCGGCAGGTGGCATCTTTGTAGAGGATTATTGCTCCACCTCGCCCCCCGCGACCTGTTCACCTCGGGGGCGCCTTAACGGCCAGCCCCCCTTGGCGGCGGTGGAAGTACTAAGTAGTACCACCGCCGCCATTACGTCTGCGGCCCCTTACAGGGGGCCGTCGGCCTCGTCTGGGTCGCCCCGCCGATGCTAGCCTGCTGGCGGAGAGCGGGTCGGCTTCCCTCTCCCTCTCCGCTGCCTCCTTCTGCGTTATCACAATCTCGCCGAAGCAGGCAAACGCTGCTCTTGACCTCTCGCTGCCGATCATGTGGTCGACCACGACCGGCAACGAGAGGTCCATCCCAATAACGCCCCTTAGGTCTCTGCGCGGCGCCGACCACGCTGGACGTTCTTCCAGCGTATGCCGCTCAGAGTCCTGGGCCTCCTCGCAGTGGTGGCACTGCGATCCTCCCAGTGCCAGATATGAACACACAGTTTGAGGAAACGGCGGTATGCAGGTAATTTAACTTATGCGCATGCATTGCTGTAACTTGTGCTGTATAATTTAGAATTTTTGTTACCGCGCCATCCGATTTTTATACATGTGCAAATACTCGTACACGCTGCATTGTATTTTTTTACGCACGCGACAAGGAGGGGACAGAGGCGAGTTCCGGCTCGCGTCTGTCCCCTCCCCCCGTCCCACCCCCCCCCGTCGACCCGCATAAAACTTAAAAATACGATAAAATAATAGATAAAATCAATAAATGAAAACGTGTATAGATAAAATAGATAAAATAAAAGTCAATAAATAAATAAATAATAATAAGTAAATAAATACAATGGACAAAACACAACAAACATAAGAAGGGGGGCAAAATAAAGGGGATTAAAAGATAAAGGTAAAATTTATAATATAGAATATAAAATATATATAGGATAAAATGAAATATTATAAAATAAAAGGAGGGGGGTCGACCGGCAGGTCTCATCTTTGTAGAGGGGGGGGAGGGGATTATTTCTCCACCTCGCCCCCCGCGACATGCCCACCCCGGGGTCGCCTTAACGGCCAGCCCCCCTTGGCGGCGGTGGAAGTATTAAGTAGTCCCACCGCCGCCATTACGTTTGCGGCCCCTTACGGGGGTCCGTCGGCCTCGTCGGGGTTGCCCCGCCGATGCTAACCTCCTGGCGGAGAGGGGGTCGGCTTCCCTCTCCCTTTCCGCTGCCTCCTTCTGCGTTATCACAATCTCGCCGAAGGAGGCAAACGCTGCTCTTGACCTCTCGCTGCCGATCATGTGGTCGACCACGACCGGCAACGAGAGGTCCATCCCAATAACGCCCCTTAGGTCTCTGCGCGGTGCCGACCACGCTGGACATTCTTCCAGCGTATGCCGCGCAGAGTCCTGGGCCTCCTCGCAGTGGTGGGCACTGCGATCCTCCCAGTGCCAGATATTAACACACAGTTTGAGGAAACGGCGGTATGCAGGTAATTTAACTTATGCGCATGCATTGCTGCAACTTGTACTGTATAATTTAGAATTTTTGTTACCGCGCCATCCGATTTTTATACATGTTCAAATACTCGTACACGCTGCATTGTATTTTTTTCCGCACGCGACAAGGAGGGGACAGAGGCGAGTTCCGGCTCGCGTCTGTCCCCTCCCCCCGTCCCACCCCCCCCCGTCGACCCGCATAAAACTTAAAAATACGATAAAATAATAGATAAAATCAATAAATGAAAACGTGTATAGATAAAATAGATAAAATAAAAGTCAATAAATAAATAAATAATAATAAGTAAATAAATACAATGGACAAAACACAACAAACATAAGAAGGGGGGCAAAATAAAGGGGATTAAAAGATAAAGGTAAAATTTATAATATAAAATATAAAATATATATAGGATAAAATGAAATATTATAAAATAAAAGGAGGGGTGTCGACCGGCAGGTCTCATCTTTGTAGAGGGGGGGGAGGGGATTATTTCTCCACCTCGCCCCCCGCGACCTGCCCACCCCGGGGGCACCTTAACGGCCAGCCCCCCTTGGCGGCGGTGGAAGTATTAAGTAGTCCCACCGCCGCCATTACGTCTGCGGCCCCTTACAGGGGGCCGTCGGCCTCGTCGGGGTTGCCCCGCCGATGCTAACCTCCTGGCGGAGAGGGGGCCGGCTTCCCTCTCCCTTTCCGCTGCCTCCTTCTGCGTTATCACAATCTCGCCGAAGGAGGCAAACGCTGCTCTTGACCTCCCGCTGCCGATCATGTGGTCGACCACGACCGGCAACGAGAGGTCCATCCCAATAACGCCCCTTAGGTCTCTGCGCGGTGCCGACCACGCTGGACATTCTTCCAGCGTATGCCGCGCAGAGTCCTGGGCCTCCTCGCAGTGGTGGACACTGCGATCCTCCCAGTGCCAGATATGAACGCACAGTTTGAGGAAACGGCGGTATGCAGGTAATTTAACTTATGCGCATGCATTGCTGCAACTTGTGCTGTATAATTTAGAATTTTTGTTACCGCGCCATCCGATTTTTATACATGTTCAAATACTCGTACACGCTGCATTGTATTTTTTTCCGCACGCTACAAGGAGGGGACAGAGGCGAGTTCCGGCTGGCGTCTGTCCCCTCCCCCCGTCCCACCCCCCCGTCGACCCGCATAAAACTTAAAAATACGATAAAATAATAGATAAAATCAATAAATGAAAACGTGTATAGATAAAATAGATAAAATAAAAGTCAATAAATAAATAAATAATAATAAGTAAATAAATACAATGGACAAAACACAACAAACATAAGAAGGGGGGCAAAATAAAGGGGATTAAAAGAGAAAGGTAAAATTTATAATATAGAATATAAAATATATATAGGATAAAATGAAATATTATAAAATAAAAGGAGGGGGGTCGACCGGCAGGTCTCATCTATGTAGAGGGGGGGGAGGGGATTATTTCTCCACCTCGCCCCCCGCGACCTGCCCACCCCGGGGGCGCCTTAACGGCCTGCCCCCCTTGGCGGCGGTGGAAGTATGAAGTAGTCCCACCGCCGCCATTACGTCTGCGGCCCCTTACAGGGGGCCGTCGGCATCGTCGGGGTTGCCCCGCCGATGCTAACCTCCTGGCGGAGAGGGGGCCGGCTTCCCTCTCCCTTTCCGCTGCCTCCTTCTGCGTTATCACAATCTCGCCGAAGGAGGCAAACGCTGCTCTTGACCTCTCGCTGCCGATCATGTGGTCGACCACGACCGGCAACGAGAGGTCCATCCCAATAACGTCCCTTAGGTCTCTGCGCGGTGCCGACCACGCTGGACATTCTTCCAGCGTATGCCGCGCAGAGTCCTGGGCCTCCTCGCAGTGGTGGGCACTGCGATCCTCCCAGTGCCAGATATGAACACACTGTTTGAGGAAACGGCTGTATGCAGGTAATTTAACTTATGCGCATGCATTGCTGCAACTTGTGCTGTATTATTTAGAATTTTTGTTACGGCGCCATCCGATTTTTATACATGTGCAAATACTCGTACACGCTTCATTGTATTTTTTTTCGCACGCGACAAGGAGGGGACAGAGGCGAGTTCCGGCTCGCGTCTGTCCCCTCCCCCCGTCCCGCCCCCACGTCGACCCGCGTAAAACTTAAAAATACGATAAAATAATAGATAAAATCAATAAATGATAACGTGTATAGATAAAATAGATAAAACAAAAGTCAATAAAGAAATAAATACAATGGACAAAACACAACAATCATAAGAAGGGGGGGCAAAATAAAGGGGATTAAAAGATAAAGATAAAATTTATAATATAGAATATAAAATATATATAGGATAAAATGAAATATTATAAAATAGAAGGAGGGGGGTCGACCGGCAGGTGGCATCTTTGTAGAGGGGGGGATTATTGCTCCACCTCGCCCCCCGCGACCTGTCCACCTCGGGGGCGCCTTAACGGCCAGCCCCCTTTGGCGGCGGTGGAAGTACTAAGTAGTACCACCGCCGCCATTACGTCTGCGGCCCCTTACAGGGGGCCGTCGGCCTCGTCGGGGTTGCCCCGCCGATGCTAGCCTCCTGGCGGAGAGCGGGTCGGCTTCCCTCTCCCTCTCCGCTGCCTAGTTCTGCGTTATCACAATCTCGCAGAAGGAGGCAAACGCTGCTCTTGACCTCTCGCTGCCGATCATGTGGTCGACCACGACCGGCAACGAGAGGTCCATCCCAATAACGCCCCTTAGGTCTCTGCGCGGTGCCGACCACGCTGGACATTCTTCCAGCGTATGTCGCGCAGAGTCCTGGGCCTCCTAGCAGTGGTGGCACTGCGATCCTCCCAGTGCCAGTTACGAACACACAGTTTGAGGAAACGGCGGTATGCAGGTAATTTAACTTATGCGCATGCATTGCTGCAACTTGTGCTGTATAATTTAGAATTTTTGTTACCGCGCCATCCGATTTTTATACATGTGCAAATACTCGTACACGCTGCACTGTATTTTTTTCCGCACGCGACAAGGAGGGGACAGAGGCGAGTTCCGGCTCGCGTCTGTCCCCTCCCCCCGTCCCGCCCCCCACGTCGACCTGCATAAAACTTAAAAATACGATAAAATAATAGATAAAATCAATAAATGACAACGTGTATAGATAAAATAGATAAAATAAAACTCAATAAATAAATAAATAATAATAAGTAAATAAATACAATGGACAAAACACAACAAACATAAGAAGGGGTGGCAAAATAAAGGGGAATAATAGGTAAAGATAAAATTTATAATATAGAATATAAAACATATATAGGATAAAATGAAATATTATAAAATAAAAGGGGGGGGGGGGTCGACCGGCAGGTCTCATCTTTGTAGAGGGGGGGGGAGGGGATTATTGCTCCACCTCGCCCCCCGCGACCTGCCCACCCCAGGGGCGCCTTAACGGCCAGTCCCCCTTGGCGGCGGTGGAAGTACTAAGTAGTCCCACCGCCGCCATTACGTCTGCGGCCCCTTACAGGGGGCCGTCGGCCTCGTCGGGGTTGCCCCGCCGATGCTAACCACCTGGCGGAGAGGGGGCCGGCTTCCCTCTCCCTTTCCGCTGCCTCCTTCTGCGTTATCACAATCTCGCCGAAGGAGGCAAACGCTGCTCTTGACCTCTCGCTGCCGATCATGTGGTCGACCACGACCGGCAACGAGAGGTCCATACCAATAACGCCCCTTAGGTCTCTACGCGGTGCCGACCACGCTGGACATTCTTCCAGCGTATGCCGCGCAGAGTCCTGGGCCTCCTCGCAGTGGTGGGCACTGCGATCCTCCCAGTGCCAGATATGATCACACAGTTTGAGGAAACGGTGGTATGCAGGTAATTTAACTTATGCGCATGCATTGCTGCAACTTGTGCTGTATAATTTAGAATTTTTGTTACCGCGCCATCCGATTTTTATACATGTGCAAATACTCGTACACGCTGCACTGTATTTTTTTCCGCACGCGACAAGGAGGGGACAGAGGCGAGTTCCGGCTCGCGTCTGTCCCCTCCCCCCGTCCCGTCCCCCACGTCGACCCGCATAAAACTTAAAAATACGATAAAATAATAGATAAAATCAATAAATGACAACGTGTATAGATTTAATAGATAAAATAAAACTCAATAAATAAATAAACTAGAGGGTTATTGTTGCTCGCTCGCTTCGCTCGCTCGCGAGTAGGTTTGTTTTTGCTCGCTCGCTTCGCGAGCTCGCGGATAGGACTGCTCTTGCGAAAGGGTTAGTGGTACGCATGGCTAGTAGTACCTATAGCTATTAATGTTTTTTTGATTTGGTGTGTGACTCTCCACGAGCCACACAAAGAACTTCCCGATTCGTTAGTTGCAGTATATTATTATCATTATTTTTAGTACGTTTTAAGAAGATTATACGTTTTCAGGGAAATTCAATAGTTTTCTACTTATCAAGATGTTTGCTATATGGCGTCGCCTTAAACGAACATCGTAGACTCGTTGCTCGCTTGGTTCCTTGTTATAGCGTACTGATGTTGCAAAATAAATTGTCTTAATTATTATAGTTTTTCGCAAACGATACGACTCCTCATTATCCGGGTTAGCAGTATTGACCTTGGTTTTCTTCGATACTGTTAATTTAAATTGTCCCAAAATATATAAACCGCTCAATTTTGAAACTCTGCTCAGTGCTACATACAACATGTGTAAAGTTCGTTTTTCTGATGTTTTAAAATTCAAACATACTTTTCTCGTATGTTTGTCCCTGACTTTTATGAATCGTAATCGCTTCAGCAGGAACCACTGGAAATTGACTACGTGTGATTTGATATTTTTCCTCACTCGACATATTTACTTGATTCGATATTTTTATTATTGGTGGCAAATTTTGATGAATATTTGCATTTTTCATATAATCACGATAACGAGTTCTTACTTTCACTCCTACTCTGGCCAATTGAAAATCTAACCACAATATAGACGGAATTTTAGTATTTTCTTGAAAAGTAATAAATTTTAATATTCCGCATGTGTGCTCCATTAACCAATCCGTTTTCAACATTAATGTTATTAATAATTATCATATTGTTTATATTAATTTTCAATTTAATCTCAGTTAATAATTCGTTTTGAACTGATTGTTTTTTTAAAGATTGTAATATAAATTTTTTTTGTACTTTCATCGATATTCTTTGAAAATGTATTCTCGGGAGTAGAGATGATTAACTCACTCTTGCATTGGGATAATTTTCGATTATTGTAAGCGGAAACATTAGCGTAAGGTACAAAAAAAAATTTTTTTTTAAATTAAAAAAATTTTTTTTAATTTAAGAAAAATGAAAAAAAAATTTTTTTGTGTAATTACGTTTGTTTCTTCGGTGGAAACTTTCCATTCTCTCGTATAAATTGCATTGTAGAATCAACTCCGTTCGAAAAAAACTAAAAATCTAAAAAACTACTTGACCAATATGGACCAAAATCTAATCAGCTCTAAGTTACGACGGGGCACATCGATTGCATCATTCATCATTCTGATCGCGTTGTTACTTTTTCAGAAAACGTTAACGAAAAATTTGATACCATAGAAACAGACATACGCACACACACACACACACACACACATACGAACATTTTGCTTAAAATAGTCTAGAATGACTGCAATGACCATGAAACGTGAAGATCTGCTAAAAAATCGATTTTCGATTTTCGGGGTCATTACAATAACTTCCCTATAAAATCGGGAAGTTAATAATAATAAGTAAATAAATACAATGGACAAAACACAACAAACATAAGAAGGGGTGGCAAAATAAAGGGGAATAATAGATAAAGATAAAATTTATAATATAGAATATAAAATATATATAGGATAAAATGAAATATTATAAAATAAAAGGAGGGGGGTCGACCGGCAGGTCTCATCTTTGTAGAGGGGGGGGGAGGGGATTATTGCTCCACCTCGCCCCCCCGCGACCTGTCCACCTCGGGGGCGCCTTAACGGCCAGCCCCCCTTGGCGGCGGTGGAAGTACTAAGTAGTACCACCGCCGCCATTACGTCTGCGGCCCCTTACAGGGGGCCGTCGGCCTCGTCGGGGTTGCCCCGCCGATGCTAGCCTCCTGGCGGAGAGCGGGCCGGCTTCCCTCTCCCTTTCCGCTGCCTCCTTCTGCGTTATCACAATCTCGCAGAAGGAGGCAAAAGCTGTTCTTGACCTCTCGCTGCCGATCATGTGGTCGACCACGACCGGCAACGAGAGGTCCATCCCAATAACGCCCCTTAGGTCTCTGCGCGGTGCCGACCACGCTGGACATTCTTCCAGCGTATGCCGCGCAGAGTCCTGGGCCTCCTCGCAGTGGTGGGCACTGCGATCCTCCCAGTGCCAGATATGAACACACAGTTTGAGGAAACGGCGGTATGCAGGTAATTTAACTTATGCGCATGCATTGCTGCAACTTGTGCTGTATAATTTAGAATTTTTGTTACCGCGCCATCCGATTTTTATACATGTTCAAATACTCGTACACGCTGCATTGTATTTTTTTCCGCACGCGACAAGGAGGGGACAGAGGCGAGTTCCGGCTCGCGTCTGTCCCCACCCCCCGTCCCACCCCCCCCGTCGACCCGCATAAAACTTAAAAATACGATAAAATAATAGATAAAATCAATAAATGAAAACGTGTATAGATAAAATAGATAAAATAAAAGTCAATAAATAAATAAATAATAATAAGTAAATAAATACAATGGACAAAACACAACAAACATGAGAAGGGGGGCAAAATAAAGGGGATTAAAAGATAAAGGTAAAATTTATAATATAGAATATAAAATATATATAGGATAAAATGAAATATTATAAAATAAAAGGAGGGGGTTCGACCGGCAGGTCTCATCTTTGTAGAGGGGGGGAGGGGATTATTGCTCCACCTCGCCCCCCGCGACCTGCCCACCCCAGGGGCGCCTTAACGGCCAGTCCCCCTTGGCGGCGGTGGAAGTACTAAGTAGTCCCACCGCCGCCATTACGTCTGCGGCCCTTACAGGGGGCCGTCGGCCTCGTCGAGGTTGGCCCCGCCGATGCTAACCACCTGGCGGAGAGGGGGCCGGCTTCCCTCTCCCTTTCCGCTGCCTCCTTCTGCGTTATCACAATCTCGCAGAAGGAGGCAAACGCTGCTCTTGACCTCTCGCTGCCGATCATGTGGTCGACCACGACCGGCAACGAGAGGTCCATCCCAATAACGCCCCTTAGGTCTCTGCGCGGTGCCGACCACGCTGGACATTCTTCCAGCGTATGTCGCGCAGAGTCCTGGGCCTCCTAGCAGTGGTGGCACTGCGATCCTCCCAGTGCCAGTTACGAACACACAGTTTGAGGAAACGGCGGTATGCAGGTAATTTAACTTATGCGCATGCATTGCTGCAACTTGTGCTGTATAATTTAGAATTTTTGTTACCGCGCCATCCGATTTTTATACATGTGCAAATACTCGTACACGCTGCACTGTATTTTTTTCCGCACGCGACAAGGAGGGGACAGAGGCGAGTTCCGGCTCGCGTCTGTCCCCTCCCCCCGTCCCGCCCCCCACGTCGACCTGCATAAAACTTAAAAATACGATAAAATAATAGATAAAATCAATAAATGACAACGTGTATAGATAAAATAGATAAAATAAAACTCAATAAATAAATAAATAATAATAAGTAAATAAATACAATGGACAAAACACAACAAACATAAGAAGGGGTGGCAAAATAAAGGGGAATAATAGGTAAAGATAAAATTTATAATATAGAATATAAAATATATATAGGATAAAATGAAATATTATAAAATAAAAGGGGGGGGGTCGACCGGCAGGTCTCATCTTTGTAGAGGGGGGGGGAGGGGATTATTGCTCCACCTCGCCCCCCGCGACCTGCCCACCCCAGGGGCGCCTTAACGGCCAGTCCCCCTTGGCGGCGGTGGAAGTACTAAGTAGTCCCACCGCCGCCATTACGTCTGCGGCCCCTTACAGGGGGCCGTCGGCCTCGTCGGGGTTGCCCCGCCGATGCTAACCACCTGGCGGAGAGGGGGCCGGCTTCCGTCTCCCTTTCCGCTGCCTCCTTCTGCGTTATCACAATCTCGCCGAAGGAGGCAAACGCTGCTCTTGACCTCTCGCTGCCGATCATGTGGTCGACCACGACCGGCAACGAGAGGTCCATCCCAATAACGTCCCTTAGGTCTCTGCGCGGTGCCGACCACGCTGGACATTCTTCCAGCGTATGCCGCGCAGAGTCCTGGGCCTCCTCGCAGTGGTGGGCACTGCGATCCTCCCAGTGCCAGATATGAACACACTGTTTGAGGAAACGGCTGTATGCAGGTAATTTAACTTATGCGCATGCATTGCTGCAACTTGTGCTGTATTATTTAGAATTTTTGTTACGGCGCCATCCGATTTTTATACATGTGCAAATACTCGTACACGCTGCATTGTATTTTTTTTCGCACGCGACAAGGAGGGGACAGAGGCGAGTTCCGGCTCGCGTCTGTCCCCTCCCCCCGTCCCGCCCCCCACGTCGACCCGCGTAAAACTTAAAAATACGATAAAATAATAGATAAAATCAATAAATGATAACGTGTATAGATAAAATAGATAAAACAAAAGTCAATAAAGAAATAAATACAATGGACAAAACACAACAATCATAAGAAGGGGGGGCAAAATAAAGGGGATTAAAAGATAAAGATAAAATTTATAATATAGAATATAAAATATATATAGGATAAAATGAAATATTATAAAATAGAAGGAGGGGGGTCGACCGGCAGGTGGCATCTTTGTAGAGGGGGGGATTATTGCTCCACCTCGCCCCCCGCGACCTGTCCACCTCGGGGGCGCCTTAACGGCCAGCCCCCTTTGGCGGCGGTGGAAGTACTAAGTAGTACCACCGCCGCCATTACGTCTGCGGCCCCTTACAGGGGGCCGTCGGCCTCGTCGGGGTTGCCCCGCCGATGCTAGCCTCCTGGCGGAGAGCGGGTCGGCTTCCCTCTCCCTCTCCGCTGCCTAGTTCTGCGTTATCACAATCTCGCAGAAGGAGGCAAACGCTGCTCTTGACCTCTCGCTGCCGATCATGTGGTCGACCACGACCGGCAACGAGAGGTCCATCCCAATAACGCCCCTTAGGTCTCTGCGCGGTGCCGACCACGCTGGACATTCTTCCAGCGTATGTCGCGCAGAGTCCTGGGCCTCCTAGCAGTGGTGGCACTGCGATCCTCCCAGTGCCAGTTACGAACACACAGTTTGAGGAAACGGCGGTATGCAGGTAATTTAACTTATGCGCATGCATTGCTGCAACTTGTGCTGTATAATTTAGAATTTTTGTTACCGCGCCATCCGATTTTTATACATGTGCAAATACTCGTACACGCTGCACTGTATTTTTTTCCGCACGCGACAAGGAGGGGACAGAGGCGAGTTCCGGCTCGCGTCTGTCCCCTCCCCCCGTCCCGCCCCCCACGTCGACCTGCACAAAACTTAAAAATACGATAAAATAATAGATAAAATCAATAAATGACAACGTGTATAGATAAAATAGATAAAATAAAACTCAATAAATAAATAAATAATAATAAGTAAATAAATACAATGGACAAAACACAACAAACATAGGAAGGGGTGGCAAAATAAAGGGGAATAATAGGTAAAGATAAAATTTATAATATAGAATATAAAACATATATAGGATAAAATGAAATATTATAAAATAAAAGGGGGGGGGTCGACCGGCAGGTCTCATCTTTGTAGAGGGGGGGGAGGGGATTATTGCTCCACCTCGCCCCCCGCGACCTGCCCACCCCAGGGGCGCCTTAACGGCCAGTCCCCCTTGGCGGCGGTGGAAGTACTAAGTAGTCCCACCGCCGCCATTACGTCTGCGGCCCCTTACAGGGGGCCGTCGGCCTCGTCGGGGTTGCCCCGCCGATGCTAACCACCTGGCGGAGAGGGGGCCGGCTTCCCTCTCCCTTTCCGCTGCCTCCTTCTGCGTTATCACAATCTCGCCGAAGGAGGCAAACGCTGCTCTTGACCTCTCGCTGCCGATCATGTGGTCGACCACGACCGGCAACGAGAGGTCCATACCAATAACGCCCCTTAGGTCTCTACGCGGTGCCGACCACGCTGGACATTCTTCCAGCGTATGCCGCGCAGAGTCCTGGGCCTCCTCGCAGTGGTGGGCACTGCGATCCTCCCAGTGCCAGATATGATCACACAGTTTGAGGAAACGGTGGTATGCAGGTAATTTAACTTATGCGCATGCATTGCTGCAACTTGTGCTGTATAATTTAGAATTTTTGTTACCGCGCCATCCGATTTTTATACATGTGCAAATACTCGTACACGCTGCACTGTATTTTTTTCCGCACGCGACAAGGAGGGGACAGAGGCGAGTTCCGGCTCGCGTCTGTCCCCTCCCCCCGTCCCGTCCCCCACGTCGACCCGCATAAAACTTAAAAATACGATAAAATAATAGATAAAATCAATAAATGACAACGTGTATAGATAAAATAGATAAAATAAAACTCAATAAATAAATAAACTAGAGGGTTATTGTTGCTCGCTCGCTTCGCTCGCTCGCGAGTAGGGTTGTTTTTGCTCGCTCGCTTTGCGAGCTCGCGGATAGGACTGCTCTTGCGAAAGGGTTAGTGGTACGCATGGCTAGTAGTACCTATAGCTATTAATGTTTTTTTGATTTGGTGTGTGACTCTCCACGAGCCACACAAAGAACTTCCCGATTCGTTAGTTGCAGTATATTATTATCATTATTTTTAGTACGTTTTAAGAAGATTATACGTTTTCAGGGAAATTCAATAGTTTTCTACTTATCAAGATGTTTGCTATATGGCGTCGCCTTAAACGAACATCGTAGACTCGTTGCTCGCTTGGTTCCTTGTTATAGCGTACTGATGTTGCAAAATAAATTGTCTTAATTATTATAGTTTTTCGCAAACGATACGACTCCTCATTATCCGGGTTAGCAGTATTGACCTTGGTTTTCTTCGATACTGTTAATTTAAATTGTCCCAAAATATATAAACCGCTCAATTTTGAAACTCTGCTCAGTGCTACATACAACATGTGTAAAGTTCGTTTTTCTGATGTTTTAAAATTCAAACATACTTTTCTCGTATGTTTGTCCCTGACTTTTATGAATCGTAATCGCTTCAGCAGGAACCACTGGAAATTGACTACGTGTGATTTGATATTTTTCCTCACTCGACATATTTACTTGATTCGATATTTTTATTATTGGTGGCAAATTTTGATGAATATTTGCATTTTTCATATAATCACGATAACGAGTTCTTACTTTCACTCCTACTCTGGCCAATTGAAAATCTAACCACAATATAGACGGAATTTTAGTATTTTCTTGAAAAGTAATAAATTTTAATATTCCGCATGTGTGCTCCATTAACCAATCCGTTTTCAACATTAATGTTATTAATAATTATCATATTGTTTATATTAATTTTCAATTTAATCTCAGTTAATAATTCGTTTTGAACTGATTGTTTTTTTAAAGATTGTAATATAAATTTTTTTTGTACTTTCATCGATATTCTTTGAAAATGTATTCTCGGGAGTAGAGATGATTAACTCACTCTTGCATTGGGATAATTTTCGATTATTGTAAGCGGAAACATTAGCGTAAGGTACAAAAAAAAAATTTTTTTTTAAATTAAAAAAATTTTTTTTAATTTAAGAAAAATGAAAAAAAAATTTTTTTGTGTAATTACGTTTGTTTCTTCGGTGGAAACTTTCCATTCTCTCGTATAAATTGCATTGTAGAATCAACTCCGTTCGAAAAAAACTAAAAATCTAAAAAACTACTTGACCAATATGGACCAAAATCTAATCAGCTCTAAATTACGACGGGGCACATCGATTGCATCATTCATCATTCTGATCGCGTTGTTACTTTTTCAGAAAACGTTAACGAAAAATTTGATACCATAGAAACAGCCATACGCACACACACACACACACACACACACATACGAACATTTTGCTTAAAATAGTCTAGAATGACTGCAATGACCATGAAACGTGAAGATCTGCTAAAAAATCGATTTTCGATTTTCGGGGTCATTACAATAACTTCCCTATAAAATCGGGAAGTTAATAATAATAAGTAAATAAATACAATGGACAAAACACAACAAACATAAGAAGGGGTGGCAAAATAAAGGGGAATAATAGATAAAGATAAAATTTATAATATAGAATATAAAATATATATAGGATAAAATGAAATATTATAAAATAAAAGGAGGGGGGTCGACCGGCAGGTCTCATCTTTGTAGAGGGGGGGGGAGGGGATTATTGCTCCACCTCGCCCCCCCGCGACCTGTCCACCTCGGGGGCGCCTTAACGGCCAGCCCCCCTTGGCGGCGGTGGAAGTACTAAGTAGTACCACCGCCGCCATTACGTCTGCGGCCCCTTACAGGGGGCCGTCGGCCTCGTCGGGGTTGCCCCGCCGATGCTAGCCTCCTGGCGGAGAGCGGGCCGGCTTCCCTCTCCCTTTCCGCTGCCTCCTTCTGCGTTATCACAATCTCGCAGAAGGAGGCAAAAGCTGTTCTTGACCTCTCGCTGCCGATCATGTGGTCGACCACGACCGGCAACGAGAGGTCCATCCCAATAACGCCCCTTAGGTCTCTGCGCGGTGCCGACCACGCTGGACATTCTTCCAGCGTATGCCGCGCAGAGTCCTGGGCCTCCTCGCAGTGGTGGGCACTGCGATCCTCCCAGTGCCAGATATGAACACACAGTTTGAGGAAACGGCGGTATGCAGGTAATTTAACTTATGCGCATGCATTGCTGCAACTTGTGCTGTATAATTTAGAATTTTTGTTACCGCGCCATCCGATTTTTATACATGTTCAAATACTCGTACACGCTGCATTGTATTTTTTTCCGCACGCGACAAGGAGGGGACAGAGGCGAGTTCCGGCTCGCGTCTGTCCCCTCCCCCCGTCCCACCCCCCCCGTCGACCCGCATAAAACTTAAAAATACGATAAAATAATAGATAAAATCAATAAATGAAAATGTGTATAGATAAAATAGATAAAATAAAAGTCAATAAATAAATAAATAATAATAAGTAAATAAATACAATGGACAAAACACAACAAACATGAGAAGGGGGGCAAAATAAAGGGGATTAAAAGATAAAGGTAAAATTTATAATATAGAATATAAAATATATATAGGATAAAATGAAATATTATAAAATAAAAGGAGGGGGTTCGACCGGCAGGTCTCATCTTTGTAGAGGGGGGCAGGGGATTATTGCTCCACCTCGCCCCCCGCGACCTGCCCACCCCAGGGGCGCCTTAACGGCCAGTCCCCCTTGGCGGCGGTGGTAGTACTAAGTAGTCCCACCGCCGCCATTACGTCTGCGGCCCTTACAGGGGGCCGTCGGCCTCGTCGAGGTTGGCCCCGCCGATGCTAACCACCTGGCGGAGAGGGGGCCGGCTTCCCTCTCCCTTTCCGCTGCCTCCTTCTGCGTTATCACAATCTCGCAGAAGGAGGCAAACGCTGCTCTTGACCTCTCGCTGCCGATCATGTGGTCGACCACGACCGGCAACGAGAGGTCCATCCCAATAACGTCCCTTAGGTCTCTTCGCGGTGCCGACCACGCTGGACATTCTTCCAGCGTATGCCGCGCAGAGTCCTGGGCCTCCTCGCAGTGGTGGGCACTGCGATCCTCCCAGTGCCAGATATGAACACACTGTTTGAGGAAACGGCTGTATGCAGGTAATTTAACTTATGCGCATGCATTGCTGCAACTTGTGCTGTATTATTTAGAATTTTTGTTACCGCGCCATCCGATTTTTATACGTGTGCAAATACTCGTACACGCTGCATTGTATTTTTTTCCGCACGCGACAAGGAGGGGACAGAGGCGAGTTCCGGCTCGCGTCTGTCCCCTCCCCCCGTCCCGCCCCCCACGTCGACCCGCGTAAAACTTAAAAATACGATAAAATAATAGATAAAATCAATAAATGAAAACGTGTATAGATAAAATAGATAAAATAAAAGTCAATGAAGAAATAAATACAATGGACAAAACACAACAAACATAAGAAGGGGGGCAAAATAAAGGGGATTAAAAGATAAAGATAAAATTTATAATATAGAATATAAAATATATATAGGATAAAATGAAATATTATAAAATAAAAGGAGGGGGGTCGACCGGCAGGTGGCATCTTTGTAGAGGGGGGGGATTATTGCTCCACCTCGCCCCCCGCGACCTGTCCACCTCGGGGGCGCCTTAACGGCCAGCCCCCCTTGGCGGCGGTGGAAGTACTAAGTAGTACCACCGCCGCCATTACGTCTGCGGCCCCTTACAGGGGGCCGTCGGCCTCTTCGGGGTTGCCCCGCCGATGCTAGCCTCCTGGCGGAGAGCGGGTCGGCTTCCCTCTCCCTCTCCGCTGCCTCCTTCTGCGTTATCACAATCTCCCAGAAGGAGGCAAACGCTGCTCTTGACCTCTCGCTGCCGATCATGTGGTCGACCACGACCGGCAACGAGAGGTCCATCCCAATAACGCCCTTAGGTCTCTGCGCGGTGCCGACCACGCTGGACATTCTTCCAGCGTATGTCGCGCAGAGTCCTGGGCCTCCTAGCAGTGGTGGCACTGCGATCCTCCCAGTGCCAGTTATGAACACACAGTTTGAGGAAACGGCGGTATGCAGGTAATTTAACTTATGCGCATGCATTGCTGCAACTTGTGCTGTATAATTTAGAATTTTTGTTACCGCGCCATCCGATTTTTATACATTTGCAAATACTCGTACACGCTGCACTGTATTTTTTTCCGCACGCGACAAGGAGGGGACAGAGGCGAGTTCCGGCTCGCGTCTGTCCCCTCCCCCCGTCCCGCCCTCCACGTCGACCCGCATAAAACTTAAAAATACGATAAAATAATAGATAAAATCAATAAATGACAACGTGTATAGATAAAATAGATAAAATAAAACTCAATAAATAAATAAATAATAATAAGTAAATAAATACAATGGACAAAACACAACAAACATAAGAAGGGGGGGCAAAATAAAGGGGATTAAAAGATAAAGATAAAATTTATAATATAGAATATAAAATATATATAGGATAAAATGAAATATTATAAAATAAAAGGAGGGGGTTCGACCGGCAGGTCTCATCTTTGTAGAGGGGGGAGGGGATTATTGCTCCACCTCGCCCCCCGCGACCTGCCCACCCCAGGGGCGCCTTAACGGCCAGTCCCCCTTGGCGGCGGTGGAAGTACTAAGTAGTCCCACCGCCGCCATTACGTCTGCGGCCCCTTACAGGGGGCCGTCGGCCTCGTCGAGGTTGGCCCCGCCGATGCTAACCACCTGGCGGAGAGGGGGCCGGCTTCCCTCTCCCTTTCCGCTGCCTCCTTCTGCGTTATCACAATCTCGCAGAAGGAGGCAAACGCTGCTCTTGACCTCTCGCTGCCGATCATGTGGTCGACCACGACCGGCAACGAGAGGTCCATACCAATAACGCCCCTTAGGTCTCTGTGCGGTGCCGACCACGCTGGACATTCTTCCAGCGTATGCCGCGCAGAGTCCTGGGCCTCCTCGCAGTGGTGGCACTGCGATCCTCCCAGTGCCATTTATGAACACACAGTTTGAGGAAACGGCTGTATGCAGGTAATTTAACTTATGCGCATGCATTGCTGCAACTTGTGCTGTATTATTTAGAATTTTTGTTACCGCGCCATCCGATTTTTATACATGTGCAAATACTCGTACACGCTGCATTGTATTTTTTTCCGCACGCGACAAGGAGGGGACAGAGGCGAGTTCCGGCTCGCGGCTGTCCCCTCCCCCCGTCCCGCCCCCCACGTCGACCCGCGTAAAACTTAAAAATACGATAAAATAATAGATAAAATCAATAAATGAAAACGTGTATAGATAAAATAGATAAAATAAAAGTCAATAAAGAAATAAATACAATGGACAAAACACAACAAACATAAGAAGGGGGGGCAAAATAAAGGGGATTAAAAGATAAAGATAAAATTTATAATATAGAATATAAAATATATATAGGATAAAATGAAATATTATAAAATAAAAGGAGGGGGGTCGACCGGCAGGTGGCATCTTTGTAGAGGGGGGGATTATTGCTCCACCTCGCCCCCCGCGACCTGTCCACCTCGGGGGCGCCTTAACGGCCAGCCCCCCTTGGCGGCGGTGGAAGTACTAAGTAGTACCACCGCCGCCATTACGTCTGCGGCCCCTTACAGGGGGCCGTCGGCCTCGTCGGGGTTGCCCCGCCGATGCTAGCCTCCTGGCGGAGAGCGGGTCGGCTTCCCTCTCCCTCTCCGCTGCCTCCTTCTGCGTTATCACAATCTCGCAGAAGGAGGCAAAAGCTGCTCTTGACATCTCGCTGCCGATCATGTGGTCGACCACGACCGGCAACGAGAGGTTCATCCCAATAACGCCCCTTAGGTCTCTGCGCGGTGCCGACGACGCTGGACATTCTTCCAGCGTATGTCGCGCAGAGTCCTGGGCCTCCTAGCAGTGGTGGCACTGCGATACTCCCAGTGCCAGTTATGAACACACAGTTTGAGGAAACGGCGGTATGCAGGTAATTTAACTTATGCGCATGCATTGCTGCAGCTTGTGCTGTATTATTTAGAATTTTTGTTATCGCGCCATCCGATTTTTATACATGTGCAAATACTCGTACACGCTGCATTGTATTTTTTTCCGCACGCGACAAGGAGGGGACAGAGGCGAGTTCCGGCTCGCGTCTGTCCCCTCCCCCCGTCCCGCCCCCCACGTCGACCCGCGTAAAACTTAAAAATACGATAAAATAATAGATAAAATCAATAAATGAAAACGTGTATAGATAAAATAGATAAAATAAAAGTCAATAAAGAAATAAATACAATGGACAAAACACAACAAACATAAGAAGGGGGGCAAAATAAAGGGGATTAAAAGATAAAGATAAAATTTATAATATAGAATATAAAATATATATAGGATAAAATGAAATATTATAAAATAAAAGGAGGGGGGTCGACCGGCAGGTGGCATCTTTGTAGAGGGGGGGGATTATTGCTCCACCTCGCCCCCCGCGACCTGTCCACCTCGGGGGCGCCTTAACGGCCAGCCCCCCTTGGCGGCGGTGGAAGTACTAAGTAGTACCACCGCCGCCATTACGTCTGCGGCCCCTTACAGGGGGCCGTCGACCTCGTCGGGGTTGCCCCGCCGATGCTAGCCTCCTGGCGGAGAGCGGGTCGGCTTCCCTCTCCCTCTCCGCTGCCTCCTTCTGCGTTATCACAATCTCGCAGAAGGAGGCAAAAGCTGCTCTTGACCTCTCGCTGCCGATCATGTGGTCGACCACGACCGGCAACGAGAGGTCCATCCCAATAACGCCCCTTAGGTCTCTGCGCGGTGCCGACCACGCTGGACATTCTTCCAGCGTATGTCGCGCAGAGTCCTGGGCCTCCTAGCAGTGGTGGCACTGCGATCCTCCCAGTGCCAGTTATGAACACACAGTTTGAGGAAACGGCGGTATGCAGGTAATTTAACTTATGCGCATGCATTGCTGCAACTTGTGCTGTATAATTTAGAATTTTTGTTACCGCGCCATCCGATTTTTATACATGTTCAAATACTCGTACACGCTGCATTGTATTTTTTTCCGCACGCGACAAGGAGGGGACAGAGGCGAGTTCCGGCTCGCGTCTGTCCCCTCCCCCCGTCCCACCCCCCATGTCGAGCCGCATAAAACTTAAAAATACGATAAAATAATAGATAAAATCAATAAATGAAAACGTGTATAGATAAAATAGATAAAATAAAAGTCAATAAATAAATAAATAATAATAAGTAAATAAATACAATGGACAAAACACAACAAACATAAGAAGGGGGGGCAAACTAAAGGGGATTAAAAGATAAAGATAAAATTTATAATATAGTATATAAAATATATATAGGATAAAATGAAATATTATAAAATAAAAGGAGGGGGTTCGACCGGCAGGTCTCATCTTTGTAGAGGGGGGGAGGGGATTATTGCTCCACCACGCCCCCCGCGACCTGCCCACCCCAGGGGCGCCTTAACGGCCAGTCCCCCTTGGCGGCGGTGGAAGTACTAAGTAGTCCCACCGCCGCCATTACGTCTGCGGCCCCTTACAGGGGGCCGTCGGCCTCGTCGAGGTTGGCCCCGCCGATGCTAACCACCTGGCGGAGAGGGGGCCGGCTTCCCTCTCCCTTTCCGCTGCCTCCTTCTGCGTTATCACAATCTCGCCGAAGGAGGCAAAAGCTGCTCTTGACCTCTCGCTGCCGATCATGTGGTCGACCACGACCGGCAACGAGAGGTCCATCCCAATAACGTCCCTTAGGTCTCTGCGCGGTGCCGACCACGCTGGACATTCTTCCAGCGTATGTCGCGCAGAGTCCTGGGCCTCCTAGCAGTGGTGGCACTGCGATCCTCCCAGTGCCAGTTATGAACACACAGTTTGAGGAAACGGCGGTATGCAGGTAATTTAACTTATGCGCATGCATTGCTGCAACTTGTGCTGTATAATTTAGAATTTTTGTTACCGCGCCATCCGATTTTTATACATGTTCAAATACTCGTACACGCTGCATTGTATTTTTTTCCGCACGCGACAAGGAGCGGACAGAGGCGAGTTCCGGCTCGCGTCTGTCCCCTCCCCCCGTCCCACCCCCCATGTCGAGCCGCATAAAACTTAAAAATACGATAAAATAATAGATAAAATCAATAAATGAAAACGTGTATAGATAAAATAGATAAAATAAAAGTCAATAAATAAATAAATAATAATAAGTAAATAAATACAATGGACAAAACACAACAAACATAAGAAGGGGGGGCAAACTAAAGGGGATTAAAAGATAAAGATAAAATTTATAATATAGTATATAAAATATACAGGGTGTCCCAAGACCCCTTCGACTCCGGGAAATGGGAGGTTCCTTAGGTCATTTGAAGCAACATTTTCCTTTGCACCAATGTCAGCCGCGGCTTTGTTTAGGAGTTATTAACGAAAAACACGGACCAATCAGAGCGCGACCTAGACGCGCGATGGCACGTTCAGCCCGGCGCGCCGGGAGACGAGCGTGGTGTAACGCCGCGATGTCGTAACGAACAAGAGTTTCTCGAGATTATGTGAATCCTCCCCGATTTGGATGAGTTTTGGATATGTTGTCAAGACCATGATTCTGAAGAACATTTCCCTTTACAGTTTTTGTCGGCCGGCTTTAGTTTACGCGATAAATGTAAAAACTTTTAATTGTAAATCGATCGATTGTACTATCTTTTACCCGATTTGGATGAGCTTTGGATATGTTGTCAAGACCATGATTCTGAATAACATTTCCTTTAGACTTTTTGTCGGTCGCGGAAGAACTTTACTTGTCAATTCATATGGGTGGATCTTTTTACCCGACTTACGGCAACGTTACCCGAACGAGAGAAGAAGCAGAAACTGATTGTATTGAAAACTCACTTATTCAGCCGTAAATCCATTTGCTGCTTCGAAATGTGTGTCACTGGGTCACTCGGTGACGAACTGTACAGATGTCTTCAGGTATACGACAGTACCGAAAGCTAAGGGACGTACGGCCAGGTCGACGAACTGCACAGCCGGTGGTAGAAGGCCTAAGGGATGCGCGGTCAAGTCGACGATCCAGAATTTCACTTTCACTTTGGAATCGATAAATAATTCGTATGTTTATTTCATACAGATGCCTTGAAATTTTTCCACACTCACAATCACTGTTCACATTTGTCAACACATAGTTATGCACTAATAATAATTGCTTAAACTAATTAAACGATTATTTAATCTAATCACTAGACTGCGGATCTTTATGTAAAATGAAAGTTGGCTGCAGCTATTACAAGGGACAGGAGCCAGACAGATATTTGATTCTTACTGTGATCATTTTAAGAAGTTGAAAATAATACATTGGTGTTCTGAAATTACTTTAATCTCTCTAGTGTCTTAAAATGCACCTACTCATGTTTGCTACAAATGCATGAAATCCGCAGTCTAGTGATTGCATTACCTGATTGTTGTGATTTGTGCAGCAGGACAAGGGATATGGCAATTATTATTAGTGCATAACTATGTGTTGACAAATGTGAACAGTGATTGTGAGTGTGGAAAAATTTCAAGGCATCTGTGTGAAATAAACATACGAATTATTTATCGATTCGAAAGTGAAAGTGAAATTCTGGATCGTCGACTTGACCGCGCATCCCTTAGGCCTTTTACCATCGGCTGTGCAGTTCGTCGACCTGGCCGTACGTCCCTTAGCTTTCGGTACTGTCGTATACCTGAAGACATCTGTGCAGTTCGTCACCGAGTGACCCAGTGACACACATTTCGAAGCAGCAAATGGATTTACAGCTGAATAAGTGAGTTTTCAATACAATCAGTTTCTGCTTCTTCTCTCGTTCGGGTAACGTTGCCGTAAGTCGGGTAAAAAGATCCACCCATATGAATTGACAAGTAAAGTTCTTCCGCGACCGACAAAAAGTCTAAAGGAAATGTTGTTCAGAATCATGGTCTTGACAACATATCCAAAGCTCATCGAAATCGGAGAGGAGATAGTTCAGATAGTACATCGATCGATTTACAATTACAAGTTACTTATCGCGTAAACTAAAGCCGGCCGACAAAAACTGTAAAGGGAAATGTTGTTCAGAATCATGGTCTTGACAACATATCCAAAGCTCATCCAAATCGGGGAAGATTCACATAATCTCGAGAAACTCTTGTTCGTTGCGGCATCGCGGCGTTACACCGCGCTCGTCTCCCGGCGCGCCGGGCTGAACGTGCCATCGCGCGTCTAGGTCGCGCTCTGATTGGTCCGTGTTTTTCGTTAATAACTCCTAAACAAAGCCCCGACTGACATTGGTGCAAAGGAAAATGTTGCTTCAAATTACCTAAGGAACCTCCCATTTCCCGGAGTCGAAGGGGTCTTGGGACACCCTGTATATAGGATAAAATGAAATATTATAAAATAAAAGGAGGGGGTTCGACCGGCAGGTCTCATCTTTGTAGAGGGGGGGAGGGGATTATTGCTCCACCACGCCCCCCGCGACCTGCCCACCCCAGGGGCGCCTTAACGGCCAGTCCCCCTTGGCGGCGGTGGAAGTACTAAGTAGTCCCACCGCCGCCATTACGTCTGCGGCCCCTTACAGGGGGCCGTCGGCCTCGTCGAGGTTGGCCCCGCCGATGCTAACCACCTGGCGGAGAGGGGGCCGGCTTCCCTCTCCCTTTCCGCTGCCTCCTTCTGCGTTATCACAATCTCGCCGAAGGAGGCAAACGCTGCACTTGACCTCTCGCTGCCGATCATGTGGTCGACCACGACCGGCAACGAGAGGTCCATCCCAATAACGTCCCTTAGGTCTCTGCGCGGTGCCGACCACGCTGGACATTCTTCCAGCGTATGCCGCGCAGAGTCCTGGGCCTCCTCCCAGTGGTGGGCACTGCGATCCTCCCAGTGCCAGTTATGAACACACAGTTTGAGGAAACGTCGGTATGCAGGTAATTTAACTTATGCGCATGCATTGCTGCAACTTGTGCTGTATAATTTAGAATTTTTGTTACCGATCCATCCGATTTTTATACATGTGCAAATACTCGTACACGCTGCATTGTATTTTTTTCCGCACGCGACAAGGAGGGGACAGAGGCGAGTTCCGGCTCGCGTCTGTCCCCTCCCCCCGTCCCACCCCCATGTCGAGCCGCATAAAACTTAAAAATACGATAAAATAATAGATAAAATCAATAAATGAAAACGTGTATAGATAAAATAGATAAAATAAAAGTCAATAAATAAATAAATAATAATAAGTAAATAAATACAATGGACAAAACACAACAAACATAAGAAGGGGGGGCAAACTAAAGGGGATTAAAAGATAAAGATAAAATTTATAATATAGTATATAAAATATATATAGGATAAAATGAAATATTATAAAATAAAAGGAGGGGGTTCGAACGGCAGGTCTCATCTTTGTAGAGGGGGGGAGGGGATTATTGCTCCACCACGCCCCCCGCGACCTGCCCACCCCAGGGGCGCCTTAACGGCCAGTCCCCCTTGGCGGCGGTGGAAGTACTAAGTAGTCCCACCGCCGCCATTACGTCTGCGGCCCCTTACAGGGGGCCGTCGGCCTCGTCGAGGTTGGCCCCGCCGATGCTAACCACCTGGCGGAGAGGGGGCCGGCTTCCCTCTCCCTTTCCGCTGCCTCCTTCTGCGTTATCACAATCTCGCCGAAGGAGGCAAAAGCTGCTCTTCACCTCTCGCTGCCGATCATGTGGTCGACCACGACCGGCAACGAGAGGTCCATCCCAATAACGTCCCTGAGGTCTCTGCGCGGTGCCGACCACGCTGGACATTCTTCCAGCGTATGTCGCGCAGAGTCCTGGGCCTCCTAGCAGTGGTGGCACTGCGATCCTCCCAGTGCCAGTTATGAACACACAGTTTGAGGAAACGGCGGTATGCAGGTAATTTAACTTATGCGCATGCATTGCTGCAACTTGTGCTGTATGATTTAGAATTTTTGTTACCGCGCCATCCGATTTTTATACATGTTCAAATACTCGTACACGCTGCATTGTATTTTTTTCCGCACGCGACAAGGAGGGGACAGAGGCGAGTTCCGGCTCGCGTCTGTCCCCTCCCCCCGTCCCACCCCCCATGTCGAGCCGCATAAAACTTAAAAATACGATAAAATAATAGATAAAATCAATAAATGAAAACGTGTATAGATAAAATAGATAAAATAAAAGTCAATAAATAAATAAATAATAATAAGTAAATAAATACAATGGACAAAACACAACAAACATAAGAAGGGGGGGCAAACTAAAGGGGATTAAAAGATAAAGATAAAATTTATAATATAGTATATAAAATATATATAGGATAAAATGAAATATTATAAAATAAAAGGAGGGGGTTCGACCGGCAGGTCTCATCTTTGTAGAGGGGGGGAGGGGATTATTGCTCCACCACGCCCCCCGCGACCTGTCCACCTCGGGGGCGCCTTAACGGCCAGTCCCCCTTGGCGGCGGTGGAAGTACTAAGTAGTCCCACCGCCGCCATTACGTCTGCGGCCCCTTACAGGGGGCCGTCGGCCTCGTCGGGGTTGCCCCGCCGATGCTAGCCTCCTGGCGGAGAGCGGGTCGGCTTCCCTCTCCCTCTCCGCTGCCTCCTTCTGCGTTATCACAATCTCGCAGAAGGAGGCAAAAGCTGCTCTTGACATCTCGCTGCCGATCATGTGGTCGACCACGACCGGCAACGAGAGGTTCATCCCAATAACGCCCCTTAGGTCTCTGCGCGGTGCCGACCACGCTGGACGTTCTTCCAGCGTATGTCGCTCAGAGTCCTGGGCCTCCTCGCAGTGGTGGCACTGCGATCCTCCCAGTGCCAGATATGAACACACAGTTTGAGGAAACGGCGGTATGCAGGTAATTTAACTTATGCGCATGCATTGCTGCAACTTGTGCTGTATAATTTAGAATTTTTGTTACCGCGCCATCCGATTTTTATACATGTTCAAATACTCGTACACGCTGCATTGTATTTTTTTCCGCACGCGACAAGGAGGGGACAGAGGCGAGTTCCGGCTCGCGTCTGTCCCCTCCCCCCGTCCCACCCCCCATGTCGAGCCGCATAAAACTTAAAAATACGATAAAATAATAGATAAAATCAATAAATGAAAACGTGTATAGATAAAATAGATAAAATAAAAGTCAATAAATAAATAAATAATAATAAGTAAATAAATACAATGGACAAAACACAACAAACATAAGAAGGGGGGGCAAAATAAAGGGGATTAAAAGATAAAGACAAAATTTATAATATAGTATATAAAATATATATAGGATAAAATGAAATATTATAAAATAAAAGGAGGGGGTTCGACCGGCGTGTCTCATCTTTGTAGAGGGGGGGAGGGGATTATTGCTCCACCACGCCCCCCGCGACCTGCCCACCCCAGGGGCGCCTTAACGGCCAGTCCCCCTTGGCGGCGGTGGAAGTACTAAGTAGTCCCACCGCCGCCATTACGTCTGCGGCCCCTTACAGGGGGCCGTCGGCCTCGTCGAGGTTGGCCCCGCCGATGCTAACCACCTGGCGGAGAGGGGGCCGGCTTCCCTCTCCCTTTCCGCTGCCTCCTTCTGCGTTATCACAATCTCGCCGAAGGAGGCAAACGCTGCACTTGACCTCTCGCTGCCGATCATGTGGTCGACCACGACCGGCAACGAGAGGTCCATCCCAATAACGTCCCTTAGGTCTCTGCGCGGTGCCGACCACGCTGGACATTCTTCCAGCGTATGCCGCGCAGAGTCCTGGGCCTCCTCGCAGTGCTGGGCACTGCGATCCTCCCAGTGCCAGTTATGAACACACAGTTTGAGGAAACGTCGGTATGCAGGTAATTTAACTTATGCGCATGCATTGCTGCAACTTGTGCTGTATAATTTAGAATTTTTGTTACCGATCCATCCGATTTTTATACATGTGCAAATACTCGTACACGCTGCATTGTATTTTTTTCCGCACGCGACAAGGAGGGGACAGAGGCGAGTTCCGGCTCGCGTCTGTCCCCTCCCCCCGTCCCACCCCCCATGTCGAGCCGCATAAAACTTAAAAATACGATAAAATAATAGATAAAATCAATAAATGAAAACGTGTATAGATAAAATAGATAAAATAAAAGTCAATAAATAAATAAATAATAATAAGTAAATAAATACAATGGACAAAACACAACAAACATAAGAAGGGGGGGCAAACTAAAGGGGATTAAAAGATAAAGATAAAATTTATAATATAGTATGTTACGAGCCAGGGCCGCGAGCAGCACGAGTGGCCGGCGAAGGGTTATTACCCTAGGAATATGATATAAATTTGTTAGTTAAGGAACGCGGACGAACCCAATGCGAAATTGGGGAGCCGCTAGGATTATTGACAGCGAGGACGAACCTGACGCGAAGTCAGGGAGCCTCTAGGAATGGAGTCAAACGCAGACGAACCCGATGCAAAACCGGGGAGCTGCTAGGAGGTTGTATAATAGCACAGACGAACCTGATGCGAAATCAGGGAGCTGTTAGGATGCGGACGAACCCAATGCGAAACTGGGGAGCCGCTAGGTTGGATAAATCTTTGTTCGGACAATTGGAATGTCGCGAAAGAACCTGATGGTTAATCAGGGAATTGCTAGGATAATTAGTAAGCCTCGTAACTAGTATAATTTAATTGATACAATCCGAGCGGTAAGATTGTATCATGTGGGGACGTTCAATTACTTGGTTAGGATGTTGGACGATAATTATGGGTTTAATGAATTTGAGTTAATTATCAAAGAAGACAAATATATTCTTACTATAGAGTTTCGTTCTACAAGTGTACTTGTGTCGCGAATGAACTGAATTTAGAATAGGAAAGAAATTGAAAGGTGATATTACCTAAGCTAAGACGCACGGTGTTGACGCACTGGCAATGCGGGGGACTCGGAGCAACCTTGTCACTGCCTAACAGATTTTAGACCGAACTCGCGGAATCTGTACGGTTAAACTTTGATTCAAAAGGAACGAACGTCCGATCTCACTGGTAGTTGACTTCCGAGATGCAGCACGACGCGACACTATTCGTGATTACGACAGTACTAGCCCACGAGAGTAGAAATGTAAGGGCTTATATAGCCCTGCAATGACGGGTGGTACTTGTCAGTACCCTTCAAGTGAACATTCGTATTTTGTCAACGACCAGTTGGTCGTGCGTACGTTTGGGCCCTAAACTAACCTAAACAATTATGTAGATTTATCTAGGGAAAAACTCTGTTCGTTTATCTAGGACGGTTCCTGCCAGAGATGATATTGAACACTTGTTCGTCATCCGTAACATCTCCCCACCAAGAAGAAACATCGCGGTTCCCGTGATGCTTTCTCATCAGGAAGGAAACGTCCTAGATACAATAGACTTTAAGAAAAAAAAGAAAAAAAGTGGAGAGAAAAAAAAAATAAACTGAAGAGAAAAAATTTTTAACGAGTGTAGTGTAGGTGTAAGTGTACTTATTGCTAGGTGGTGCTCAGGTAGAGACTGCTGTCGGTGGAGGTAGTCCTGCTCCTTAGAAGATCGTTATGCATGGTTTCCATTTGCTGCTATATTACGGATTCGGACTATATTTGTTATTAGTTCCGATAAATAGTCTCCATATGTCTTCAAAATTGTACCGGTTGGAAATGAGGTTGGCTCTCGAGCCTGTTTACCAAAAATTAATTCATATGGTGTGAAGTTGGTAGCTTCATGAACAGACGTGTTATAAGAAAACATTGCAAACGGAATTAATAAATCCCAATCCTCGTAGTTCTCCATATAGTGTTTGAGGTATTCTGTAAGAACAATATGGCTTCGCTCCAATGATCCATTAGTTTGTGGTCGGTATCCGGAGGTGGTGATTTGTTTAATCTTGAATATTTCTGACAGATTTGTCATAAGAGTTCCAATAAAGCTGGTTCCCTTATCCGTGAGTATGGCTCGAGGTGTCCCATATATTGCAATAAAATGCCGTGCAAAAGCATCTGCGATGGTAGTGGCTCGGATATTAGGTATCGCTACTGCAATACAATATTTGGTTAGATTGTCCTGCATGGTGAGAATGTATCGGTTCCCTCCAGGTGTAATTGGTAATGGTCCAACGGTATCTAATGAAATTTTTTCAAATGCGTCCAACGGTGTGTCGGTGATCAACATAGGTTGTCGAGTTTTCGTACTGACTAATTTTTGCTCCTGACAACTTTTACATTTTCGGATGTAATCCTGAATTTCGTTGCGCATGTGCGGCCAATGAAATCTTGATCGAATGCGATTGTAGGTTTTTGTAACTCCTTTATGCCCTCCTGTTAGGCTATCATGTGCTTCATGGATGATTTCTTGCCTGTCTTCTACGGAAGGTGTAGTAATAACACAGTTACATATTGTAATTTGATAAGTTGAATCTGTAAAGACTTCTTTTAATGCTTTGAAAAGTTCATCAGGCGATGATTTATGATGATCTCCGGTGGCGGATATTCGAAAAGATTTGCTCCTATTTTGTTCTAAAGCAGATTGAAGAGTTTTCAATCCATTAATTATATCCAATCTTTTTGGTTTATCATAGAAGTTATCGGAAATTACAATGCTGAAGGTTTTAAATAACCCATTGTTTGAAATTATGACCTGTCCCTTTTTCGGTCGTGCAGCTAAAAGTTCTTGCTTATTTATCAATCCCGTGTCCAGTAACAGTTTTCCTACGGGGGTTATTAGGTTGCGATCAGCTGATATGAAATGTACGTAATGGTCTTCCTTTGCGGTAAGGGTGTTTGAAGAAATGCTAATCCTCTGTTTCGGTTCCGGCGGCGCTTCCAGGTCAGTTTCGGTAGAAGAACCATCGGTATCGGCGTCAAAGAATGGGTAAGGGTCGGCTGTGCGATCAGGCAGTTGCCGTGCCCTTGCTTCGCGTATTATATTGTTTGGAAATCGAATCACGTTGCGTTGCAAAATTCCACCTATTTCAGGAAATGGTACCTGCGGTATGTAGGGTACATCCTGCTGTAAATTGTTCCTATTCTCTATAACGGTGTTTTCCAGTGGCTCCTCAAACGAAATTAAATCACCAGATAAGGTCGTATTCTTATCCGTAGAAAAAATTTCTGTGGAGTTTGCTGCGGGCAAAAAATGGTGTGCGTTGTCCTGATCTTCGTCTGGCATCACTATCTCTTTAGATAAACTCGGAAGAGTTCTATTTATGTTAATAATTGGTGAGCGTTGAACCTTCCCCAGGGCGGGTTGTTCCGTCTCATCTGAACTGCTGCTTGTTTGTTGATATTTCGGCCGTTTTTCTCGGTCTCGATGTAGTTGTCTGACGCGTTGTCCTATTGAAACAGCGTCGACAGCTGTTTTCGGTATTTGGATTTTAAAATCGGGGTCTTTGACTTCCCTCGGGATGAGTGGTAAACAGGTGGAAGTAGGATTACGTGATAATGCATCAGCATTCTTATTTGTTTTTCCAGATTTATGGACAACCTGATAATCATATTCTAATAGTCGGAGCTTCCATTTCATGAGTCTTGATGTCGGATCTTTCACAGAATGCAGCCAAACTAATGGTCGATGATCTGTAACCAATGTGAATTTTGTTCCGTACACATACGGTCGGAAATATTTGACGGCGTATACCATTGCTAAACATTCTTTTTCCGTGGCTGAATAATTTCTCTCTGCTTTGTTGAGGCTGCGCGATGCATAAGCGATCGGCAGATCATTTCCTATTTCGCCTTGACTAAGCACGGCTCCAACGGCATATTCGGAGGCGTCTGTTGTAACGACGAATGGTTTGCTAAAATCTGGATATTGTAAAATAGGCTCTCGACAGAGTTCTTCACGTAACTGCTTAAAACTGTTTTCCTGTTCTTCAGTCCATTTGAATTTTTTGCCCTTTCCTAGAAGGTCAATTAAAGATTTTGCTTTTGTAGTGAAATCTGGTACGAATCTTCGGTAATATCCTACTAAACCCAAAAACTGTTGTATATTTTTCTGTGAGGTAGGCGTTGGGAAATCCTTGACAGCCTTTAATTTTCGGGGATCAGGTTTTACTCCCTGTCTTGAAATAATATGTCCAAGGTATGCAACTTCTTTTCGTAAGAATTCGCATTTATTGGTTTGAAGAGTTAAACCATGTTCTCGCAAACGGTTTAATAATTTCCTGACTTTAATGTTGTGTTCGTGTAATGACGCAGCGTAAACCACGATATCATCCAGGTAAATGAAAACGTCCGTTTCCTGGAGTCCAGTTAATACCTGATCCATGAGGCGTTGAAAAGTAGGTGGTGCATTTTTCAAACCAAACGGCATTCGTGAAAATTCATAATGTCCATTAGGGGTGGTGAAAGCTGTCTTCTGTCTGTCTTTCGGATCCATTTCTATTTGGTGAAACCCACTGGCGAGATCGAAAACGGAGAAGTATTTGGCTCCTCCGAGACGATCCAATATTTCCGTAATTTGAGGCAGTGGATATTTATCGGAAATGGTCTTCTCGTTAAGCGCACGAAAATCTATTACCATGCGCCAACGTTTGTTTCCTTGCGCATCTGGTTTTTTGGGTACAATCCACAAGGGTGAATTGTACGGAGATTTCGACGGAGTAATAATACCATCGGATAATAAGCCATTGATTTGCTTTTTTATTTCCTCTTGGTGTACAGGAGGGTAGCGATACTGTCTCGTGTTAATCGGAATCTCATCAGTTGTATGTAAGGAGTGCTTGAAATCAGATGCCTTCCCTAATTTATCTCCGGGGAGATAAAATCGATCGGGAAATTCCTTTATCAATGCGGTGATGCTACACCGTTCTTCTTTGTTCAGGTGACTCAAATTTAGCGTTTCGGAGATTCCCTGTATCCTATCTTCTCTAGTTTTGAAATTACAATGTTGACGTACCTCTGAATAAATATCTTCATCTGATGTGCTCAAAATGTCGTAAGGTTCCACGATTTGTGGCTCTATTTCTACGTCTATGGCTTCCTCGCTAGTGTTGGTTGCCATAACATGACATTTTCCTCCGTCGTTCAGGACGGCGGCTTCTCCTATGTAGAGTTGTTTGTGCGTTTTTATGCGTGGTAAATAGCCTTCTTTTATCCTTGGATTAGCTATTCTTATGGCAATCTGTTGAGATGTTCGGGCATCGATGCGATGTTTGGTCCGTACATCTGAGTCCTGCTGGTAATTTGAAAATCGAATAGGCCTGATGGGCTTATTTTTTAATACCAGTGTCCCATGGTAATAAGAAATTTCTGCTTCTTCCTGTTTTAAAAATGGGCTTCCTATAAGTCCATCTGCTTCTATTGCAAGACGCTTCACTACGTAGAAAAACGCAGGAGCTTCGTGTATGTGAAGTATCGTAGTTCCTAGAGTGCGAATTGGATTTATAGTAAGACCAGTTATTTCAATTTCTTCGCGTGAAACAATTTCTGCTCCTTCTCCTAAAACGTCAAGAACGACTAAATTTACGGATGCTCCACCATCAATTAGAAATTCTCCCGTGCCTGATTCCAGTTCTGGGATTTTGATTTTGATTCGTGGTGCTGGAGCTTCCTTGATGAGGGTTTTTCCTCGAAGCGGACAGTTCTTTGGCGAACTTCTTTGTTTTCGCTCATCGTGTCGCCTGTACGGTGAGCGCGATCGAAGTTTAAAGATTTGTTCGATTCCACGGACGAATCTCGCGAATCTCTTTGGAATCGCGGACTACGCGGTCGATTCTTGCAGAATTTTCCATCGTGTCCGGATGTTCCGCAATGCCAACAATACGATTTTGACATGCGATTCCTATCGGAATTTTTTAAAATTGTATACCGTTTCTCTCCGTCTCTCACAATTGACGAATCCGAACGGTTGGAGGGGGAACCGGAGGGGCTCCTGTGACGCAAGGTCCAGGCAGACGCTCGTCCTTCTCTTTCCTCCTCAAAACCAGATGGTCTCGTGCGTTGATCCCTGTGTCGGTCATATTTGCTTGGAGATAAGGGATATGACACTTCACGATCGCGGTAGCGAGAGTCCTGGTCATATGAATCTCGGCGGGACCACCTTGATGGTGATTCACTCCGAGGCGACTGTCGTCGATTCCTTAATCTTTTATCTATCTGTAGCACGGCGTCGTAAGCATCCTCCAGATTTTTTATATCCTTCAAGATAGCCGACACCTTCAGGGAAATCCGATCCGGTAATCCATCGATGAAGTTTTCAATGACGTCCTTTTCCATCAATTTGATAAATTCTTCAGCATGTGCCTCGTATTTTTCCCTCATGGCTCCGCGCGTACAGTAGACCAAGTGGCTTGTCCTATCGATGTATTGTCGTAGGCTTTCTCCTTCGCGAATATGTAGTTTCGCGATTTCCACTTGATAATATGATAGGCTCTTGCCGGGAGCGAACCGTTTCTTCAAATGTTGAATTAACGCTTTTACGGTAGTAAACTTGTGCTCTAATGTGCATCTACGTGCTGGCCCGACGAGCTTAGTAAGAACAATTGCCAGATACTCGGTTTCCGTACCCTCCGGAATCAAAGTTAACCCGTCCTCTAAAGTTTGCGCGAAACGAATCAAAGAGGGGTCTTCCCCGTTAAAGGTCGGAATTGTCGAAGTAATATTCTGTAAGCATGTCTTTTGCGTCAACAGCGACATAGAATTTGCAAGTGAAACCGTCAAGTTCATTATGTCAACGGAAGAAGTATTTGCAGCTGAATTCGGCATTTTTAAAGAATGTAACTAGAGAAAACTAGTATATTACCGCAACCTTTCAACTAGGAAAACTAGTATATTATTGGTATAAAAGCGTGACTAGCGAAAACTAGTATATTGCTAATAATATTAAGACGTAACTAGGAAAACTAGTATATTGTCAATACTCAGCTACGAGTAATTTAACGTAGTAAACCCAAAATTAAAGTGATCCTAAAATAATTGAACGGATCCCACCGCTGTCACCAGTTCTGTTACGAGCCAGGGCCGCGAGCAGCACGAGTGGCCGGCGAAGGGTTATTACCCTAGGAATATGATATAAATTTGTTAGTTAAGGAACGCGGACGAACCCAATGCGAAATTGGGGAGCCGCTAGGATTATTGACAGCGAGGACGAACCTGACGCGAAGTCAGGGAGCCTCTAGGAATGGAGTCAAACGCAGACGAACCCGATGCAAAACCGGGGAGCTGCTAGGAGGTTGTATAATAGCACAGACGAACCTGATGCGAAATCAGGGAGCTGTTAGGATGCGGACGAACCCAATGCGAAACTGGGGAGCCGCTAGGTTGGATAAATCTTTGTTCGGACAATTGGAATGTCGCGAAAGAACCTGATGGTTAATCAGGGAATTGCTAGGATAATTAGTAAGCCTCGTAACTAGTATAATTTAATTGATACAATCCGAGCGGTAAGATTGTATCATGTGGGGACGTTCAATTACTTGGTTAGGATGTTGGACGATAATTATGGGTTTAATGAATTTGAGTTAATTATCAAAGAAGACAAATATATTCTTACTATAGAGTTTCGTTCTACAAGTGTACTTGTGTCGCGAATGAACTGAATTTAGAATAGGAAAGAAATTGAAAGGTGATATTACCTAAGCTAAGACGCACGGTGTTGACGCACTGGCAATGCGGGGGACTCGGAGCAACCTTGTCACTGCCTAACAGATTTTAGACCGAACTCGCGGAATCTGTACGGTTAAACTTTGATTCAAAAGGAACGAACGTCCGATCTCACTGGTAGTTGACTTCCGAGATGCAGCACGACGCGACACTATTCGTGATTACGACAGTACTAGCCCACGAGAGTAGAAATGTAAGGGCTTATATAGCCCTGCAATGACGGGTGGTACTTGTCAGTACCCTTCAAGTGAACATTCGTATTTTGTCAACGACCAGTTGGTCGTGCGTACGTTTGGGCCCTAAACTAACCTAAACAATTATGTAGATTTATCTAGGGAAAAACTCTGTTCGTTTATCTAGGACGGTTCCTGCCAGAGATGATATTGAACACTTGTTCGTCATCCGTAACAAGTATATAAAATATATATAGGATAAAATGAAATATTATAAAATAAAAGGAGGGGGTTCGACCGGCAGGTCTCATCTTTGTAGAGGGGGGGAGGGGATTATTGCTCCACCACGCCCCCCGCGACCTGCCCACCCCAGGGGCGCCTTAACGGCCAGTCCCCCTTGGCGGCGGTGGAAGTACTAAGTAGTCCCACCGCCGCCATTACGTCTGCGGCCCCTTACAGGGGGCCGTCGGCCTCGTCGAGGTTGGCCCCGCCGATGCTAACCACCTGGCGGAGAGGGGGCCGGCTTCCCTCTCCCTTTCCGCTGCCTCCTTCTGCGTTATCACAATCTCGCCGAAGGAGGCAAAAGCTGCTCTTGACCTCTCGCTGCCGATCATGTGGTCGACCACGACCGGCAACGAGAGGTCCATCCCAATAACGTCCCTTAGGTCTCTGCGCGGTGCCGACCACGCTGGACGTTCTTCCAGCGTATGTCGCTCAGAGTCCTGGGCCTCCTCGCAGTGGTGGCACTGCGATCCTCCCAGTGCCAGATATGAACACACAGTTTGAGGAAACGGCGGTATGCAGGTAATTTAACTTATGCGCATGCATTGCTGCAACTTGTGCTGTATAATTTAGAATTTTTGTTACCGCGCCATCCGATTTTTATACATGTTCAAATACTCGTACACGCTGCATTGTATTTTTTTCCGCACGCGACAAGGAGGGGACAGAGGCGAGTTCCGGCTCGCGTCTGTCCCCTCCCCCCGTCCCACCCCCCATGTCGAGCCGCATAAAACTTAAAAATACGATAAAATAATAGATAAAATCAATAAATGAAAACGTGTATAGATAAAATAGATAAAATAAAAGTCAATAAATAAATAAATAATAATAAGTAAATAAATACAATGGACAAAACACAACAAACATAAGAAGGGGGGGCAAAATAAAGGGGATTAAAAGATAAAGACAAAATTTATAATATAGTATATAAAATATATATAGGATAAAATGAAATATTATAAAATAAAAGGAGGGGGTTCGACCGGCAGGTCTCATCTTTGTAGAGGGGGGGAGGGGATTATTGCTCCACCACGCCCCCCGCGACCTGCCCACCCCAGGGGCGCCTTAACGGCCAGTCCCCCTTGGCGGCGGTGGAAGTACTAAGTAGTCCCACCGCCGCCATTACGTCTGCGGCCCCTTACAGGGGGCCGTCGGCCTCGTCGAGGTTGGCCCCGCCGATGCTAACCACCTGGCGGAGAGGGGGCCGGCTTCCCTCTCCCTTTCCGCTGCCTCTTTCTGCGTTATCACAATCTCGCCGAAGGAGGCAAACGCTGCACTTGACCTCTCGCTGCCGATCATGTGGTCGACCACGACCGGCAACGAGAGGTCCATCCCAATAACGTCCCTTAGGTCTCTGCGCGGTGCCGACCACGCTGGACATTCTTCCAGCGTATGCCGCGCAGAGTCCTGGGCCTCCTCGCAGTGGTGGGCACTGCGATCCTCCCAGTGCCAGATATGAACACACAGTTTGAGGAAACGGCTGTATGCAGGTAATTTAACTTATGCGCATGCATTGCTGCAACTTGTGCTGTATTATTTAGAATTTTTGTTACAGCGCCATCCGATTTTTATACATGTGCAAATACTCGTACACGCTGCATTGTATTTTTTTCCGCAAGCGACAAGGAGGGGACAGAGGCGAGTTCCGGCTCGCGTCTGTCCCCTCCCCCCGTCCCGCCCCCCACGTCGACCCGCGTAAAACTTAAAAATACGATAAAATAATAGATAAAATCAATAAATGAAAACGTGTATAGATAAAATAGATAAAATAAAAGTCAATAAAGAAATAAATACAATGGACAAAACACAACAAACATAAGAAGGGGGGCAAAATAAAGGGGATTAAAAGATAAAGATAAAATTTATAATATAGAATATAAAATATATATAGGATAAAATGAAATATTATAAAATAAAAGGAGGGGGGTCGACCGGCAGGTCTCATCTTTGTAGAGGGGGGGGATTATTGCTCCACCTCGCCCCCCGCGACCTGTCCACCTCGGGGGCGCCTTAACGGCCAGCCCCCCTTGGCGGCGGTGGAAGTACTAAGTAGCACCACCGCCGCCATTACGTCTGCGGCCCCTTACAGGGGGCCGTCGGCCTCGTCGGGGTTGCCCCGCCGATGCTAGCCTCCTGGCGGAGAGCGGGTCGGCTTCCCTCTCCCTCTCCGCTGCCTCCTTCTGCGTTATCACAATCTCGCAGAAGGAGGCAAAAGCTGCTCTTGACCTCTCGCTGCCGATCATGTGGTCGACCACGACCGGCAACGAGAGGTCCATCCCAATAACGCCCCTTAGGTCTCTGCGCGGTGCCGACCACGCTGGACATTCTTCCAGCGTATGTCGCGCAGAGTCCTGGGCCTCCTAGCAGTGGTGGCACTGCGATCCTCCCAGTGCCAGTTATGAACACACAGTTTGAGGAAACGGCGGTATGCAGGTAATTTAACTTATGCGCATGCATTGCTGCAACTTGTGCTGTATAATTTAGAATTTTTGTTACCGCGCCATCCGATTTTTATACATGTTCAAATACTCGTACACGCTGCATTGTATTTTTTTCCGCACGCGACAAGGAGGGGACAGAGGCGAGTTCCGGCTCGCGTCTGTCCCCTCCCCCCGTCCCACCCCCCATGTCGAGCCGCATAAAACTTAAAAATACGATAAAATAATAGATAAAATCAATAAATGAAAACGTGTATAGATAAAATAGATAAAATAAAAGTCAATAAATAAATAAATAATAATAAGTAAATAAATACAATGGACAAAACACAACAAACATAAGAAGGGGGGGCAAAATAAAGGGGATTAAAAGATAAAGATAAAATTTATAATATAGTATATAAAATATATACAGGATAAAATGAAATATTATAAAATAAAAGGAGGGGGTTCGACCGGCAGGTCTCATCTTTGTAGAGGGGGGGAGGGGATTATTGCTCCACCACGCCCCCCGCGACCTGCCCACCCCAGGGGCGCCTTAACGGCCAGTCCCCCTTGGCGGCGGTGGAAGTACTAAGTAGTCCCACCGCCGCCATTACGTCTGCGGCCCCTTACAGGGGGCCGTCGGCCTCGTCGAGGTTGGCCCCGCCGATGCTAACCACCTGGCGGAGAGGGGGCCGGCTTCCCTCTCCCTTTCCGCTGCCTCCTTCTGCGTTATCACAATCTCGCCGAAGGAGGCAAAAGCTGCTCTTGACCTCTCGCTGCCGATCATGTGGTCGACCACGACCGGCAACGAGAGGTCCATCCCAATAACGTCCCTTAGGTCTCTGCGCGGTGCCGACCACGCTGGACGTTCTTCCAGCGTATGTCGCTCAGAGTCCTGGGCCTCCTCGCAGTGGTGGCACTGCGATCCTCCCAGTGCCAGATATGAACACACAGTTTGAGGAAACGGCGGTATGCAGGTAATTTAACTTATGCGCATGCATTGCTGCAACTTGTGCTGTATAATTTAGAATTTTTGTTACCGATCCATCCGATTTTTATACATGTGCAAATACTCGTACACGCTGCATTGTATTTTTTTCCGCACGCGACAAGGAGGGGACAGAGGCGAGTTCCGGGTCGCGTCTGTCCCCTCCCCCCGTCCCACCCCCCATGTCGAGCCGCATAAAACTTAAAAATACGATAAAATAATAGATAAAATCAATAAATGAAAACGTGTATAGATAAAATAGATAAAATAAAAGTCAATAAATAAATAAATAATAATAAGTAAATAAATACAATGGACAAAACACAACAAACATAAGAAGGGGGGGCAAAATAAAGGGGATTAAAAGATAAAGATAAAATTTATAATACAGTATATAAAATATATATAGGATAAAATGAAATATTATAAAATAAAAGGAGGGGGTTCGACCGGCAGGTCTCATCTTTGTAGAGGGGGGGAGGGGATTATTGCTCCACCTCGCCCCCCGCGACCTGCCCACCCCAGGGGCGCCTTAACGGCCAGTCCCCCTTGGCGGCGGTGGAAGTACTAAGTAGTCCCACCGCCGCCATTACGTCTGCGGCCCCTTACAGGGGGCCGTCGGCCTCGTCGAGGTTGGCCCCGCCGATGCTAACCACCTGGCGGAGAGGGGGCCGGCTTCCCTCTCCCTTTCCGCTGCCTCCTTCTGCGTTATCACAATCTCGCCGAAGGAGGCAAAAGCTGCTCTTGACCTCTCGCTGCCGATCATGTGGTCGACCACGACCGGCAACGAGAGGTCCATCCCAATAACGTCCCTTAGGTCTCTGCGCGGTGCCGACCACGCTGGACGTTCTTCCAGCGTATGTCGCTCAGAGTCCTGGGCCTCCTCGCAGTGGTGGCACTGCGATCCTCCCAGTGCCAGATATGAACACACAGTTTGAGGAAACGGCGGTATGCAGGTAATTTAACTTATGCGCATGCATTGCTGCAACTTGTGCTGTATAATTTAGAATTTTTGTTACCGATCCATCCGATTTTTATACATGTGCAAATACTCGTACACGCTGCATTGTATTTTTTTCCGCACGCGACAAGGAGGGGACAGAGGCGAGTTCCGGGTCGCGTCTGTCCCCTCCCCCCGTCCCACCCCCCATGTCGAGCCGCATAAAACTTAAAAATACGATAAAATAATAGATAAAATCAATAAATGAAAACGTGTATAGATAAAATAGATAAAATAAAAGTCAATAAATAAATAAATAATAATAAGTAAATAAATACAATGGACAAAACACAACAAACATAAGAAGGGGGGGCAAAATAAAGGGGATTAAAAGATAAAGATAAAATTTATAATACAGTATATAAAATATATATAGGATAAAATGAAATATTATAAAATAAAAGGAGGGGGTTCGACCGGCAGGTCTCATCTTTGTAGAGGGGGGGAGGGGATTATTGCTCCACCTCGCCCCCCGCGACCTGCCCACCCCAGGGGCGCCTTAACGGCCAGTCCCCCTTGGCGGCGGTGGAAGTACTAAGTAGTCCCACCGCCGCCATTACGTCTGCGGCCCCTTACAGGGGGCCGTCGGCCTCGTCGAGGTTGGCCCCGCCGATGCTAACCACCTGGCGGAGAGGGGGCCGGCTTCCCTCTCCCTTTCCGCTGCCTCCTTCTGCGTTATCACAATCTCGCCGAAGGAGGCAAAAGCTGCTCTTGACCTCTCGCTGCCGATCATGTGGTCGACCACGACCGGCAACGAGAGGTCCATCCCAATAACGTCCCTTAGGTCTCTGCGCGGTGCCGACCACGCTGGACGTTCTTCCAGCGTATGTCGCTCAGAGTCCTGGGCCTCCTCGCAGTGGTGGCACTGCGATCCTCCCAGTGCCAGATATGAACACACAGTTTGAGGAAACGGCGGTATGCAGGTAATTTAACTTATGCGCATGCATTGCTGCAACTTGTGCTGTATAATTTAGAATTTTTGTTACCGCGCCATCCGATTTTTATACATGTTCAAATACTCGTACACGCTGCATTGTATTTTTTTCCGCACGCGACAAGGAGGGGACAGAGGCGAGTTCCGGCTCGCGTCTGTCTCCTCCCCCCGTCCCACCCCCCATGTCGAGCCGCATAAAACTTAAAAATACGATAAAATAATAGATAAAATCAATAAATGAAAACGTGTATAGATAAAATAGATAAAATAAAAGTCAATAAATAAATAAATAATAATAAGTAAATAAATACAATGGACAAAACACAACAAACATAAGAAGGGGGGGCAAAATAAAGGGGATTAAAAGATAAAGACAAAATTTATAATATAGTATATAAAATATATATAGGATAAAATGAAATATTATAAAATAAAAGGAGGGGGTTCGACCGGCAGGTCTCATCTTTGTAGAGGGGGGGGAGGGGATTATTGCTCCACCACGCCCCCCGCGACCTGCCCACCCCAGGGGCGCCTTAACGGCCAGTCCCCCTTGGCGGCGGTGGAAGTACTAAGTAGTCCCACCGCCGCCATTACGTCTGCGGCCCCTTACAGGGGGCCGTCGGCCTCGTCGAGGTTGGCCCCGCCGATGCTAACCACCTGGCGGAGAGGGGGCCGGCTTCCCTCTCCCTTTCCGCTGCCTCCTTCTGCGTTATCACAATCTCGCCGAAGGAGGCAAAAGCTGCTCTTGACCTCGCGCTGCCGATCATGTGGTCGACCACGACCGGCAACGAGAGGTCCATCCCAATAACGCCCCTTAGGTCTCTGCGCGGTGCCGACCACGCTGGACATTCTTCCAGCGTATGTCGCGCAGAGTCCTGGGCCTCCTAGCAGTGGTGGCACTGCGATCCTCCCAGTGCCAGTTATGAACACACAGTTTGAGGAAACGGCGGTATGCAGGTAATTTAACTTATGCGCATGCATTGCTGCAACTTGTGCTGTATAATTTAGAATTTTTGTTACCGCGCCATCCGATTTTTATACATGTTCAAATACTCGTACACGCTGCATTGTATTTTTTTCCGCACGCGACAAGGAGGGGACAGAGGCGAGTTCCGGCTCGCGTCTGTCCCCTCCCCCCGTCCCACCCCCCATGTCGAGCCGCATAAAACTTAAAAATACGATAAAATAATAGATAAAATCAATAAATGAAAACGTGTATAGATAAAATAGATAAAATAAAAGTCAATAAATAAATAAATAATAATAAGTAAATAAATACAATGGACAAAACACAACAAACATAAGAAGGGGGGGCAAAATAAAGGGGATTAAAAGATAAAGATAAAATTTATAATATAGTATATAAAATATATACAGGATAAAATGAAATATTATAAAATAAAAGGAGGGGGTTCGACCGGCAGGTCTCATCTTTGTAGAGGGGGGGAGGGGATTATTGCTCCACCACGCCCCCCGCGACCTGCCCACCCCAGGGGCGCCTTAACGGCCAGTCCCCCTTGGCGGCGGTGGAAGTACTAAGTAGTCCCACCGCCGCCATTACGTCTGCGGCCCCTTACAGGGGGCCGTCGGCCTCGTCGAGGTTGGCCCCGCCGATGCTAACCACCTGGCGGAGAGGGGGCCGGCTTCCCTCTCCCTTTCCGCTGCCTCCTTCTGCGTTATCACAATCTCGCCGAAGGAGGCAAAAGCTGCTCTTGACCTCTCGCTGCCGATCATGTGGTCGACCACGACCGGCAACGAGAGGTCCATCCCAATAACGTCCCTTAGGTCTCTGCGCGGTGCCGACCACGCTGGACGTTCTTCCAGCGTATGTCGCTCAGAGTCCTGGGCCTCCTCGCAGTGGTGGCACTGCGATCCTCCCAGTGCCAGATATGAACACACAGTTTGAGGAAACGGCGGTATGCAGGTAATTTAACTTATGCGCATGCATTGCTGCAACTTGTGCTGTATAATTTAGAATTTTTGTTACCGATCCATCCGATTTTTATACATGTGCAAATACTCGTACACGCTGCATTGTATTTTTTTCCGCACGCGACAAGGAGGGGACAGAGGCGAGTTCCGGGTCGCGTCTGTCCCCTCCCCCCGTCCCACCCCCCATGTCGAGCCGCATAAAACTTAAAAATACGATAAAATAATAGATAAAATCAATAAATGAAAACGTGTATAGATAAAATAGATAAAATAAAAGTCAATAAATAAATAAATAATAATAAGTAAATAAATACAATGGACAAAACACAACAAACATAAGAAGGGGGGGCAAAATAAAGGGGATTAAAAGATAAAGATAAAATTTATAATACAGTATATAAAATATATATAGGATAAAATGAAATATTATAAAATAAAAGGAGGGGGTTCGACCGGCAGGTCTCATCTTTGTAGAGGGGGGGAGGGGATTATTGCTCCACCTCGCCCCCCGCGACCTGCCCACCCCAGGGGCGCCTTAACGGCCAGTCCCCCTTGGCGGCGGTGGAAGTACTAAGTAGTCCCACCGCCGCCATTACGTCTGCGGCCCCTTACAGGGGGCCGTCGGCCTCGTCGAGGTTGGCCCCGCCGATGCTAACCACCTGGCGGAGAGGGGGCCGGCTTCCCTCTCCCTTTCCGCTGCCTCCTTCTGCGTTATCACAATCTCGCCGAAGGAGGCAAAAGCTGCTCTTGACCTCTCGCTGCCGATCATGTGGTCGACCACGACCGGCAACGAGAGGTCCATCCCAATAACGTCCCTTAGGTCTCTGCGCGGTGCCGACCACGCTGGACGTTCTTCCAGCGTATGTCGCTCAGAGTCCTGGGCCTCCTCGCAGTGGTGGCACTGCGATCCTCCCAGTGCCAGATATGAACACACAGTTTGAGGAAACGGCGGTATGCAGGTAATTTAACTTATGCGCATGCATTGCTGCAACTTGTGCTGTATAATTTAGAATTTTTGTTACCGATCCATCCGATTTTTATACATGTGCAAATACTCGTACACGCTGCATTGTATTTTTTTCCGCACGCGACAAGGAGGGGACAGAGGCGAGTTCCGGGTCGCGTCTGTCCCCTCCCCCCGTCCCACCCCCCATGTCGAGCCGCATAAAACTTAAAAATACGATAAAATAATAGATAAAATCAATAAATGAAAACGTGTATAGATAAAATAGATAAAATAAAAGTCAATAAATAAATAAATAATAATAAGTAAATAAATACAATGGACAAAACACAACAAACATAAGAAGGGGGGGCAAAATAAAGGGGATTAAAAGATAAAGATAAAATTTATAATACAGTATATAAAATATATATAGGATAAAATGAAATATTATAAAATAAAAGGAGGGGGTTCGACCGGCAGGTCTCATCTTTGTAGAGGGGGGGAGGGGATTATTGCTCCACCTCGCCCCCCGCGACCTGCCCACCCCAGGGGCGCCTTAACGGCCAGTCCCCCTTGGCGGCGGTGGAAGTACTAAGTAGTCCCACCGCCGCCATTACGTCTGCGGCCCCTTACAGGGGGCCGTCGGCCTCGTCGAGGTTGGCCCCGCCGATGCTAACCACCTGGCGGAGAGGGGGCCGGCTTCCCTCTCCCTTTCCGCTGCCTCCTTCTGCGTTATCACAATCTCGCCGAAGGAGGCAAAAGCTGCTCTTGACCTCTCGCTGCCGATCATGTGGTCGACCACGACCGGCAACGAGAGGTCCATCCCAATAACGTCCCTTAGGTCTCTGCGCGGTGCCGACCACGCTGGACGTTCTTCCAGCGTATGTCGCTCAGAGTCCTGGGCCTCCTCGCAGTGGTGGCACTGCGATCCTCCCAGTGCCAGATATGAACACACAGTTTGAGGAAACGGCGGTATGCAGGTAATTTAACTTATGCGCATGCATTGCTGCAACTTGTGCTGTATAATTTAGAATTTTTGTTACCGCGCCATCCGATTTTTATACATGTTCAAATACTCGTACACGCTGCATTGTATTTTTTTCCGCACGCGACAAGGAGGGGACAGAGGCGAGTTCCGGCTCGCGTCTGTCTCCTCCCCCCGTCCCACCCCCCATGTCGAGCCGCATAAAACTTAAAAATACGATAAAATAATAGATAAAATCAATAAATGAAAACGTGTATAGATAAAATAGATAAAATAAAAGTCAATAAATAAATAAATAATAATAAGTAAATAAATACAATGGACAAAACACAACAAACATAAGAAGGGGGGGCAAAATAAAGGGGATTAAAAGATAAAGACAAAATTTATAATATAGTATATAAAATATATATAGGATAAAATGAAATATTATAAAATAAAAGGAGGGGGTTCGACCGGCAGGTCTCATCTTTGTAGAGGGGGGGGAGGGGATTATTGCTCCACCACGCCCCCCGCGACCTGCCCACCCCAGGGGCGCCTTAACGGCCAGTCCCCCTTGGCGGCGGTGGAAGTACTAAGTAGTCCCACCGCCGCCATTACGTCTGCGGCCCCTTACAGGGGGCCGTCGGCCTCGTCGAGGTTGGCCCCGCCGATGCTAACCACCTGGCGGAGAGGGGGCCGGCTTCCCTCTCCCTTTCCGCTGCCTCCTTCTGCGTTATCACAATCTCGCCGAAGGAGGCAAAAGCTGCTCTTGACCTCGCGCTGCCGATCATGTGGTCGACCACGACCGGCAACGAGAGGTCCATCCCAATAACGCCCCTTAGGTCTCTGCGCGGTGCCGACCACGCTGGACATTCTTCCAGCGTATGCCGCGCAGAGTCCTGGGCCTCCTCGCAGTGGTGGCACTGCGATCCTCCCAGTGCCAGTTATGAACACACAGTTTGAGGAAACGGCGGTATGCAGGTAATTTAACTTATGCGCATGCATTGCAGCAACTTGTGCTGTATAATTTAGAATTTTTGTTACAGCGCCATCCGATTTTTATACATTTGCAAATACTCGTACACACTGCATTGTATTTTTTTCCGCACGCGACAAGGAGGGGATAGAGGCGAGTTCCGGCTCGCGTCTGTCCCCTCCCCCCGTCCCAACCCCCACGTCGACCCGCATAAAACTTAAAGATACGATAAAATAATAGATAAAATCAATAAATGAAAACGTGTATAGATAAAATAGATAAAATAAAAGTCAATAAATAAATAAATAATAATAAGTAAATAAATACAATGGACAAAACACAACAAACATAAGAAGGGGGGGCAAAATAAAGGGGATTAAAAGATAAAGATAAAATTAATAATATAGAATATAAAATATATATAGGATAAAATGAAATATTATAAAATAAAAGGAGGGGGGTCGACCGGCAGGTCGCATCTTTGTAGAGGGGGGAGGGGATTGTTGCTCCACCTCGCCCCCCGCGACCTGTCCACCTCGGGGGCGCCTTAATGGCCACCCCCCTTGGCGGCGGTGGAAGTACTCAGTAGTACCACCGCCGCCGTTACGTCTGCGGCCCCTTACAGGGGGCCGTCGGCTTCGTCGGTGTTGCCCCGCCGATGCTAGCCTCCTGGCGGAGAGCGGGTCGGCTTCCCTCTCCCTCTACGCTGCCTCCTTCTGCGTTATCACAATCTTGCCGAAGGAGGCAAACGCTGCTCTTGACCTCTCGCTGCGGATCATGTGGTCGACCACGACCGGCAACGAGAGGTCCATCCCAATAACGCCCCTTAGGTCTCTGCGCGGCGCCGACAACGCTGGACATTCTTCCAGGGTATGCCGCGCAGAGTCCTGGGCCTCCTCGCAGTGGTGGCACTGCGATCCTCCCAGTGCCAGTTATGAACACACAGTTTGAGGAAACGGCGGTATGTAGGTAATTTAACTTATGCGCATGCATTGCAGCAACTTGTGCTGTATAATTTAGAATTTTTGTTACCGCGCCATCCGATTTTTATACATGTGCAAATACTCGTACACGCTGCATTGTATTTTTTTCCGCACGCGACAAGGAGGGGACAGAGGCGAGTTCCGGCTCGCGTCTGTCCCCTCCCCCCGTCCCCCCCCACGTTGACCCACATAAAACTTAAAAATACGATAAAATAATAGATAAAATCAATAAATGAAAACGTGTATAGATAAAATAAAAGTCAATAAATAAATAAATAATAATAAGTAAATAAATACAATGGACAAAACACAACAAACATAAGAAGGGGGTCAAAATAAAGGGGATTAAAAGATAAAGATAAAATTAATAATATAGAATATAAAATATATATAGGATAAAATGAAATATTATAAAATAAAAGGAGGGGGTTCGACCGGCAGGTCTCATCTTTGTAGAGGGGGGTAGGGGATTATTGCTCCACCTCGCCCCCCGCGACCTGCCCACCCCAGGGGCGCCTTAACGGCCAGTCCCCCTTGGCGGCGGTGGAAGTACTAAGTAGTCCCACCGCCGCCATTACGTCTGCGGCCCCTTACAGGGGGCCGTCGGCCTCGTCGAGGTTGGCCCCGCCGATGCTAACCACCTGGCGGAGAGGGGGCCGGCTTCCCTCTCCCTTTCCGCTGCTTCCTTCTGCGTTATCACAATCTCGCAGAAGGAGGCAAAAGCTGCTCTTGACCTCTCGCTGCCGATCATGTGGTCGACCACGACCGGCAACGAGAGGTCCATCCCAATAACGCCCCTTAGGTCTCTGCGCGGTGCCGACCACGCTGGACATTCTTCCAGCGTACGCCGCGCAGAGTCCTGGGCCTCCTCGGAGTGGTGGCACTGCGATCCTCCCAGTGCCAGATATGAACACACAGTTTGAGGAAACGGCGGTATGCAGGTAATTTAACTTATGCGCATGCATTGCAGCAACTTGTGCTGTATAATTTAGAATTTTTGTTACCGCGCCATCCGATTTTTATACATGTGCAAATACTCGTACACGCTGCATTGTATTTTTTTCCGCACGCGACAAGGAGGGGACAGAGGCGAGTTCCGGCTCGCGTCTGTCCCCTCCCCCCGTCCCCCCCCCCACGTCGACCCACATAAAACTTAAAAATACGATAAAATAATAGATAAAATCAATAAATGAAAACGTGTATAGATAAAATAAAAGTCAATAAATAAATAAATAATAATAAGTAAATAAATACAATGGACAAAACACAACAAACATAAGAAGGGGGTCAAAATAAAGGGGATTAAAAGATAAAGATAAAATTTATAATATAGAATATAAAATATATATAGGATAAAATGAAATATTATAAAATAAAAGGAGGGGGTTCGACCGGCAGGTCTCATCTTTGTAGAGGGGGGTAGGGGATTATTGCTCCACCTCGCCCCCCGCGACCTGCCCACCCCAGGGGCGCCTTAACGGCCAGTCCCCCTTGGCGGCGGTGGAAGTACTAAGTAGTCCCACCGCCGCCATTACGTCTGCGGCCCCTTACAGGGGGCCGTCGGCCTCGTCGAGGTTGGCCCCGCCGATGCTAACCACCTGGCGGAGGGGGGGCCGGCTTCCCTCTCCCTTTCCGCTGCTTCCTTCTGCGTTATCACAATCTCGCAGAAGGAGGCAAAAGCTGCTCTTGACCTCTCGCTGCCGATCATGTGGTCGACCACGACCGGCAACGAGAGGTCCATCCCAATAACGCCCCTTAGGTCTCTGCGCGGCGCCGACAACGCTGGACATTCTTCCAGGGTATGCCGCGCAGAGTCCTGGGCCTCCTCGCAGTGGTGGCACTGCGATCCTCCCAGTGCCAGTTATGAACACACAGTTTGAGGAAACGGCGGTATGTAGGTAATTTAACTTATGCGCATGCATTGCAGCAACTTGTGCTGTATAATTTAGAATTTTTGTTACCGCGCCATCCGATTTTTATACATGTGCAAATACTCGTACACGCTGCATTGTATTTTTTTCCGCACGCGACAAGGAGGGGACAGAGGCGAGTTCCGGCTCGCGTCTGTCCCCTCCCCCCGTCCCCCCCCACGTTGACCCACATAAAACTTAAAAATACGATAAAATAATAGATAAAATCAATAAATGAAAACGTGTATAGATAAAATAAAAGTCAATAAATAAATAAATAATAATAAGTAAATAAATACAATGGACAAAACACAACAAACATAAGAAGGGGGTCAAAATAAAGGGGATTAAAAGATAAAGATAAAATTTATAATATAGAATATAAAATATATATAGGATAAAATGAAATATTATAAAATAAAAGGAGGGGGTTCGACCGGCAGGTCGCATCTTTGTAGAGGGGGGAGGGGATTGTTGCTCCACCTCGCCCCCCGCGACCTGTCCACCTCGGGGGCGCCTTAATGGCCACCCCCCTTGGCGGCGGTGGAAGTACTCAGTAGTACCACCGCCGCCGTTACGTCTGCGGCCCCTTACAGGGGGCCGTCGGCTTCGTCGGTGTTGCCCCGCCGATGCTAGCCTCCTGGCGGAGAGCGGGTCGGCTTCCCTCTCCCTCTACGCTGCCTCCTTCTGCGTTATCACAATCTTGCCGAAGGAGGCAAACGCTGCTCTTGACCTCTCGCTGCGGATCATGTGGTCGACCACGACCGGCAACGAGAGGTCCATCCCAATAACGCCCCTTAGGTCTCTGCGCGGCGCCGACAACGCTGGACATTCTTCCAGGGTATGCCGCGCAGAGTCCTGGGCCTCCTCGCAGTGGTGGCACTGCGATCCTCCCAGTGCCAGTTATGAACACACAGTTTGAGGAAACGGCGGTATGTAGGTAATTTAACTTATGCGCATGCATTGCAGCAACTTGTGCTGTATAATTTAGAATTTTTGTTACCGCGCCATCCGATTTTTATACATGTGCAAATACTCGTACACGCTGCATTGTATTTTTTTCCGCACGCGACAAGGAGGGGACAGAGGCGAGTTCCGGCTCGCGTCTGTCCCCTCCCCCCGTCCCCCCCCACGTTGACCCACATAAAACTTAAAAATACGATAAAATAATAGATAAAATCAATAAATGAAAACGTGTATAGATAAAATAAAAGTCAATAAATAAATAAATAATAATAAGTAAATAAATACAATGGACAAAACACAACAAACATAAGAAGGGGGTCAAAATAAAGGGGATTAAAAGATAAAGATAAAATTAATAATATAGAATATAAAATATATATAGGATAAAATGAAATATTATAAAATAAAAGGAGGGGGTTCGACCGGCAGGTCTCATCTTTGTAGAGGGGGGTAGGGGATTATTGCTCCACCTCGCCCCCCGCGACCTGCCCACCCCAGGGGCGCCTTAACGGCCAGTCCCCCTTGGCGGCGGTGGAAGTACTAAGTAGTCCCACCGCCGCCATTACGTCTGCGGCCCCTTACAGGGGGCCGTCGGCCTCGTCGAGGTTGGCCCCGCCGATGCTAACCACCTGGCGGAGAGGGGGCCGGCTTCCCTCTCCCTTTCCGCTGCTTCCTTCTGCGTTATCACAATCTCGCAGAAGGAGGCAAAAGCTGCTCTTGACCTCTCGCTGCCGATCATGTGGTCGACCACGACCGGCAACGAGAGGTCCATCCCAATAACGCCCCTTAGGTCTCTGCGCGGTGCCGACCACGCTGGACATTCTTCCAGCGTACGCCGCGCAGAGTCCTGGGCCTCCTCGGAGTGGTGGCACTGCGATCCTCCCAGTGCCAGATATGAACACACAGTTTGAGGAAACGGCGGTATGCAGGTAATTTAACTTATGCGCATGCATTGCAGCAACTTGTGCTGTATAATTTAGAATTTTTGTTACCGCGCCATCCGATTTTTATACATGTGCAAATACTCGTACACGCTGCATTGTATTTTTTTCCGCACGCGACAAGGAGGGGACAGAGGCGAGTTCCGGCTCGCGTCTGTCCCCTCCCCCCGTCCCCCCCCCACGTCGACCCACATAAAACTTAAAAATACGATAAAATAATAGATAAAATCAATAAATGAAAACGTGTATAGATAAAATAAAAGTCAATAAATAAATAAATAATAATAAGTAAATAAATACAATGGACAAAACACAACAAACATAAGAAGGGGGTCAAAATAAAGGGGATTAAAAGATAAAGATAAAATTTATAATATAGAATATAAAATATATATAGGATAAAATGAAATATTATAAAATAAAAGGAGGGGGTTCGACCGGCAGGTCTCATCTTTGTAGAGGGGGGTAGGGGATTATTGCTCCACCTCGCCCCCCGCGACCTGCCCACCCCAGGGGCGCCTTAACGGCCAGTCCCCCTTGGCGGCGGTGGAAGTACTAAGTAGTCCCACCGCCGCCATTACGTCTGCGGCCCCTTACAGGGGGCCGTCGGCCTCGTCGAGGTTGGCCCCGCCGATGCTAACCACCTGGCGGAGGGGGGGCCGGCTTCCCTCTCCCTTTCCGCTGCTTCCTTCTGCGTTATCACAATCTCGCAGAAGGAGGCAAAAGCTGCTCTTGACCTCTCGCTGCCGATCATGTGGTCGACCACGACCGGCAACGAGAGGTCCATCCCAATAACGCCCCTTAGGTCTCTGCGCGGCGCCGACAACGCTGGACATTCTTCCAGGGTATGCCGCGCAGAGTCCTGGGCCTCCTCGCAGTGGTGGCACTGCGATCCTCCCAGTGCCAGTTATGAACACACAGTTTGAGGAAACGGCGGTATGTAGGTAATTTAACTTATGCGCATGCATTGCAGCAACTTGTGCTGTATAATTTAGAATTTTTGTTACCGCGCCATCCGATTTTTATACATGTGCAAATACTCGTACACGCTGCATTGTATTTTTTTCCGCACGCGACAAGGAGGGGACAGAGGCGAGTTCCGGCTCGCGTCTGTCCCCTCCCCCCGTCCCCCCCCACGTTGACCCACATAAAACTTAAAAATACGATAAAATAATAGATAAAATCAATAAATGAAAACGTGTATAGATAAAATAAAAGTCAATAAATAAATAAATAATAATAAGTAAATAAATACAATGGACAAAACACAACAAACATAAGAAGGGGGTCAAAATAAAGGGGATTAAAAGATAAAGATAAAATTTATAATATAGAATATAAAATATATATAGGATAAAATGAAATATTATAAAATAAAAGGAGGGGGTTCGCCCGGCAGGTCTCATCTTTGTAGAGGGGGGTAGGGGATTATTGCTCCACCTCGCCCCCCGCGACCTGCCCACCCCAGGGGCGCCTTAACGGCCAGTCCCCCTTGGCGGCGGTGGAAGTACTAAGTAGTCCTACCGCCGCCATTACGTCTGCGGCCCCTTACAGGGGGCCGTCGGCCTCGTCGAGGTTGGCCCCGCCGATGCTAACCACCTGGCGGAGAGGGGGCCGGCTTCCCTCTCCCTTTCCGCTGCTTCCTTCTGCGTTATCACAATCTCGCAGAAGGAGGCAAAAGCTGCTCTTGACCTCTCGCTGCCGATCATGTGGTCGACCACGACCGACAACGAGAGGTCCATCCCAATAACGCCCCTTAGGTCTCTGCGCGGTGCCGACCACGCTGGACATTCTTCCAGCGTACGCCGCGCAGAGTCCTGGGCCTCCTCGGAGTGGTGGCACTGCGATCCTCCCAGTGCCAGATATGAACACACAGTTTGAGGAAACGGCGGTATGCAGGTAATTTAACTTATGCGCATGCATTGCAGCAACTTGTGCTGTATAATTTAGAATTTTTGTTACCGCGCCATCCGATTTTTATACATGTGCAAATACTCGTACACGCTGCATTGTATTGTTTTCCGCACGCGACAAGGAGGGGACAGAGGCGAGTTCCGGCTCGCGTCTGTCCCCTCCCCCCGTCCCCCCCCACGTCGACCCACATAAAACTTAAAAATACGATAAAATAATAGATAAAATCAATAAATGAAAACGTGTATAGATAAAATAAAAGTCAATAAATAAATAAATAATAATAAGTAAATAAATACAATGGACAAAACACAACAAACATAAGAAGGGGGTCAAAATAAAGGGGATTAAAAGATAAAGATAAAATTTATAATATAGAATATAAAATATATATAGGATAAAATGAAATATTATAAAATAAAAGGAGGGGGTTCGACCGGCAGGTCTCATCTTTGTAGAGGGGGGTAGGGGATTATTGCTCCACCTCGCCCCCCGCGACCTGCCCACCCCAGGGGCGCCTTAACGGCCAGTCCCCCTTGGCGGCGGTGGAAGTACTAAGTAGTCCCACCGCCGCCATTACGTCTGCGGCCCCTTACAGGGGGCCGTCGGCCTCGTCGAGGTTGGCCCCGCCGATGCTAACCACCTGGCGGAGGGGGGGCCGGCTTCCCTCTCCCTTTCCGCTGCTTCCTTCTGCGTTATCACAATCTCGCAGAAGGAGGCAAAAGCTGCTCTTGACCTCTCGCTGCCGATCATGTGGTCGACCACGACCGGCAACGAGAGGTCCATCCCAATAACGCCCCTTAGGTCTCTGCGCGGTGCCGACCACGCTGGACATTCTTCCAGCGTACGCCGCGCAGAGTCCTGGGCCTCCTCGCAGTGGTGGCACTGCGATCCTCCCAGTGCCAGATATGAACACACAGTTTGAGGAAACGGCGGTATGCAGGTAATTTAACTTATGCGCATGCATTGCAGCAACTTGTGCTGTATAATTTAGAATTTTTGTTACCGCGCCATCCGATTTTTATACATGTGCAAATACTCGTACACGCTGCATTGTATTTTTTTCCGCACGCGACAAGGAGGGGACAGAGGCGAGTTCCGGCTCGCGTCTGTCCCCTCCCCCCGTCCCCCCCCCACGTCGACCCACATAAAACTTAAAAATACGATAAAATAATAGATAAAATCAATAAATGAAAACGTGTATAGATAAAATAAAAGTCAATAAATAAATAAATAATAATAAGTAAATAAATACAATGGACAAAACACAACAAACATAAGAAGGGGGTCAAAATAAAGGGGATTAAAAGATAAAGATAAAATTTATAATATAGAATATAAAATATATATAGGATAAAATGAAATATTATAAAATAAAAGGAGGGGGTTCAACCGGCAGGTCTCATCTTTGTAGAGGGGGGTAGGGGATTATTGCTCCACCTCGCCCCCCGCGACCTGCCCACCCCAGGGGCGCCTTAACGGCCAGTCCCCCTTGGCGGCGGTGGAAGTACTAAGTAGTCCCACCGCCGCCATTACGTCTGCGGCCCCTTACAGGGGGCCGTCGGCCTCGTCGAGGTTGGCCCCGCCGATGCTAACCACCTGGCGGAGGGGGGGCCGGCTTCCCTCTCCCTTTCCGCTGCTTCCTTCTGCGTTATCACAATCTCGCAGAAGGAGGCAAAAGCTGCTCTTGACCTCTCGCTGCCGATCATGTGGTCGACCACGACCGGCAACGAGAGGTCCATCCCAATAACGCCCCTTATGTCTCTGCGCGGTGCCGACCACGCTGGACATTCTTCCAGCGTACGCCGCGCAGAGTCCTGGGCCTCCTCGCAGTGGTGGCACTGCGATCCTCCCAGTGCCAGATATGAACACACAGTTTGAGGAAACGGCGGTATGCAGGTAATTTAACTTATGCGCATGCATTGCAGCAACTTGTGCTGTATAATTTAGAATTTTTGTTACCGCGCCATCCGATTTTTATACATGTGCAAATACTCGTACACGCTGCATTGTATTTTTTTCCGCACGCGACAAGGAGGGGACAGAGGCGAGTTCCGGCTCGCGTCTGTCCCCTCCCCCCGTCCCCCCCCCACGTCGACCCACATAAAACTTAAAAATACGATAAAATAATAGATAAAATCAATAAATGGAAACGTGTATAGATAAAATAAAAGTCAATAAATAAATAAATAATAATAAGTAAATAAATACAATGGACAAAACACAACAAACATAAGAAGGGGGTCAAAATAAAGGGGATTAAAAGATAAAGATAAAATTTATAATATAGAATATAAAATATATATAGGATAAAATGAAATATTATAAAATAAAAGGAGGGGGTTCGACCGGCAGGTCTCATCTTTGTAGAGGGGGGTAGGGGATTATTGCTCCACCTCGCCCCCCGCGACCTGCCCACCCCAGGGGCGCCTTAACGGCCAGTCCCCCTTGGCGGCGGTGGAAGTACTAAGTAGTCCCACCGCCGCCATTACGTCTGCGGCCCCTTACAGGGGGCCGTCGGCCTCGTCGAGGTTGGCCCCGCCGATGCTAACCACCTGGCGGAGAGGGGGCCGGCTTCCCTCTCCCTTTCCGCTGCTTCCTTCTGCGTTATCACAATCTCGCAGAAGGAGGCAAAAGCTGCTCTTGACCTCTCGCTGCCGATCATGTGGTCGACCACGACCGGCAACGAGAGGTCCATCCCAATAACGCCCCTTAGGTCTCTGCGCGGTGCCGACCACGCTGGACATTCTTCCAGCGTACGCCGCGCAGAGTCCTGGGCCTCCTCGCAGTGGTGGCACTGCGATCCTCCCAGTGCCAGATATGAACACACAGTTTGAGGAAACGGCGGTATGCAGGTAATTTAACTTATGCGCATGCATTGCAGCAACTTGTGCTGTATAATTTAGAATTTTTGTTACCGCGCCATCCGATTTTTATACATGTGCAAATACTCGTACACGCTGCATTGTATTTTTTTCCGCACGCGACAAGGAGGGGACAGAGGCGAGTTCCGGCTCGCGTCTGTCCCCTCCCCCCGTCCCCCCCCCCCCCACGTCGACCCACATAAAACTTAAAAATACGATAAAATAATAGATAAAATCAATAAATGGAAACGTGTATAGATAAAATAAAAGTCAATAAATAAATAAATAATAATAAGTAAATAAATACAATGGACAAAACACAACAAACATAAGAAGGGGGTCAAAATAAAGGGGATTAAAAGATAAAGATAAAATTTATAATATAGAATATAAAATATATATAGGATAAAATGAAATATTATAAAATAAATGGAGGGGGTTCGACCGGCAGGTCTCATCTTTGTAGAGGGGGGTAGGGGATTATTGCTCCACCTCGCCCCCCGCGACCTGCCCACCCCAGGGGCGCCTTAACGGCCAGTCCCCCTTGGCGGCGGTGGAAGTACTAAGTAGTCCCACCGCCGCCATTACGTCTGCGGCCCCTTACAGGGGGCCGTCGGCCTCGTCGAGGTTGGCCCCGCCGATGCTAACCACCTGGCGGAGAGGGGGCCGGCTTCCCTCTCCCTTTCCGCTGCTTCCTTCTGCGTTATCACAATCTCGCAGAAGGAGGCAAAAGCTGCTCTTGACCTCTCGCTGCCGATCATGTGGTCGACCACGACCGGCAACGAGAGGTCCATCCCAATAACGCCCCTTAGGTCTCTGCGCGGTGCCGACCACGCTGGACATTCTTCCAGCGTACGCCGCGCAGAGTCCTGGGCCTCCTCGCAGTGGTGGCACTGCGATCCTCCCAGTGCCAGATATGAACACACAGTTTGAGGAAACGGCGGTATGCAGGTAATTTAACTTATGCGCATGCATTGCTGCCACTTATGCTGTATAATTTAGAATTTTTGATACAGCGCCATCCGATTTTTATACATGTGCAAATACTCGTACACGCTGCATTGTATTTTTTTCCGCACGCGACAAGGAGGGGACAGAGGCGAGTTCCGGCTCGCGTCTGTCCCCTCCCCCCGTCCCCCCCCCCACGTCGACCCACATAAAACTTAAAAATACGATAAAATAATAGATAAAATCAATAAATGAAAACGTGTATAGATAAAATAAAAGTCAATAAATAAATAAATAATAATAAGTAAATAAATACAATGGACAAAACACAACAAACATAAGAAGGGGGTCAAAATAAAGGGGATTAAAAGATAAAGATAAAATTTATAATATAGAATATAAAATATATATAGGATAAAATGAAATATTATAAAATAAAAGGAGGGGGTTCAACCGGCAGGTCTCATCTTTGTAGAGGGGGGTAGGGGATTATTGCTCCACCTCGCCCCCCGCGACCTGCCCACCCCAGGGGCGCCTTAACGGCCAGTCCCCCTTGGCGGCGGTGGAAGTACTAAGTAGTCCCACCGCCGCCATTACGTCTGCGGCCCCTTACAGGGGGCCGTCGGCCTCGTCGAGGTTGGCCCCGCCGATGCTAACCACCTGGCGGAGGGGGGGCCGACTTCCCTCTCCCTTTCCGCTGCTTCCTTCTGCGTTATCACAATCTCGCAGAAGGAGGCAAAAGCTGCTCTTGACCTCTCGCTGCCGATCATGTGGTCGACCACGACCGGCAACGAGAGGTCCATCCCAATAACGCCCCTTATGTCTCTGCGCGGTGCCGACCACGCTGGACATTCTTCCAGCGTACGCCGCGCAGAGTCCTGGGCCTCCTCGCAGTGGTGGCACTGCGATCCTCCCAGTGCCAGATATGAACACACAGTTTGAGGAAACGGCGGTATGCAGGTAATTTAACTTATGCGCATGCATTGCAGCAACTTGTGCTGTATAATTTAGAATTTTTGTTACCGCGCCATCCGATTTTTATACATGTGCAAATACTCGTACACGCTGCATTGTATTTTTTTCCGCACGCGACAAGGAGGGGACAGAGGCGAGTTCCGGCTCGCGTCTGTCCCCTCCCCCCGTCCCCCCCCCCACGTCGACCCACATAAAACTTAAAAATACGATAAAATAATAGATAAAATCAATAAATGGAAACGTGTATAGATAAAATAAAAGTCAATAAATAAATAAATAATAATAAGTAAATAAATACAATGGACAAAACACAACAAACATAAGAAGGGGGTCAAAATAAAGGGGATTAAAAGATAAAGATAAAATTTATAATATAGAATATAAAATATATATAGGATAAAATGAAATATTATAAAATAAAAGGAGGGGGTTCGACCGGCAGGTCTCATCTTTGTAGAGGGGGGTAGGGGATTATTGCTCCACCTCGCCCCCCGCGACCTGCCCACCCCAGGGGCGCCTTAACGGCCAGTCCCCCTTGGCGGCGGTGGAAGTACTAAGTAGTCCCACCGCCGCCATTACGTCTGCGGCCCCTTACAGGGGGCCGTCGGCCTCGTCGAGGTTGGCCCCGCCGATGCTAACCACCTGGCGGAGAGGGGGCCGGCTTCCCTCTCCCTTTCCGCTGCTTCCTTCTGCGTTATCACAATCTCGCAGAAGGAGGCAAAAGCTGCTCTTGACCTCTCGCTGCCGATCATGTGGTCGACCACGACCGGCAACGAGAGGTCCATCCCAATAACGCCCCTTAGGTCTCTGCGCGGTGCCGACCACGCTGGACATTCTTCCAGCGTACGCCGCGCAGAGTCCTGGGCCTCCTCGCAGTGGTGGCACTGCGATCCTCCCAGTGCCAGATATGAACACACAGTTTGAGGAAACGGCGGTATGCAGGTAATTTAACTTATGCGCATGCATTGCAGCAACTTGTGCTGTATAATTTAGAATTTTTGTTACCGCGCCATCCGATTTTTATACATGTGCAAATACTCGTACACGCTGCATTGTATTTTTTTCCGCACGCGACAAGGAGGGGACAGAGGCGAGTTCCGGCTCGCGTCTGTCCCCTCCCCCCGTCCCCCCCCCACGTCGACCCACATAAAACTTAAAAATACGATAAAATAATAGATAAAATCAATAAATGGAAACGTGTATAGATAAAATAAAAGTCAATAAATAAATAAATAATAATAAGTAAATAAATACAATGGACAAAACACAACAAACATAAGAAGGGGGTCAAAATAAAGGGGATTAAAAGATAAAGATAAAATTTATAATATAGAATATAAAATATATATAGGATAAAATGAAATATTATAAAATAAAAGGAGGGGGTTCGACCGGCAGGTCTCATCTTTGTAGAGGGGGGTAGGGGATTATTGCTCCACCTCGCCCCCCGCGACCTGCCCACCCCAGGGGCGCCTTAACGGCCAGTCCCCCTTGGCGGCGGTGGAAGTACTAAGTAGTCCCACCGCCGCCATTACGTCTGCGGCCCCTTACAGGGGGCCGTCGGCCTCGTCGAGGTTGGCCCCGCCGATGCTAACCACCTGGCGGAGAGGGGGCCGGCTTCCCTCTCCCTTTCCGCTGCTTCCTTCTGCGTTATCACAATCTCGCAGAAGGAGGCAAAAGCTGCTCTTGACCTCTCGCTGCCGATCATGTGGTCGACCACGACCGGCAACGAGAGGTCCATCCCAATAACGCCCCTTAGGTCTCTGCGCGGTGCCGACCACGCTGGACATTCTTCCAGCGTACGCCGCGCAGAGTCCTGGGCCTCCTCGCAGTGGTGGCACTGCGATCCTCCCAGTGCCAGATATGAACACACAGTTTGAGGAAACGGCGGTATGCAGGTAATTTAACTTATGCGCATGCATTGCTGCCACTTATGCTGTATAATTTAGAATTTTTGATACAGCGCCATCCGATTTTTATACATGTGCAAATACTCGTACACGCTGCATTGTATTTTTTTCCGCACGCGACAAGGAGGGGACAGAGGCGAGTTCCGGCTCGCGTCTGTCCCATCCCCCCGTCCCACCCCCCACGTCGACCCGCATAAAACTTAAAAATACGATAAAATAATAGATAAAATCAATAAATGAAAACGTGTATAGATAAAATAGATAAAATAAAAGTCAATAAATAAATAAATAATAATAAGTAAATAAATACAATGGACAAAACACAACAAACATAAGAAGGGGGGCAAAATAAAGGGGATTAAAAGATAAAGGTAAAATTTATAATATAGAATATAAAATATATATAGGATAAAATGAAATATTATAAAATAAAAGGAGGGGTGTCGACCGGCAGGTCTCATCTTTGTAGAGGGGAGGGAGGGGATTATTTCTCCACCTCGCCCCCCGCGACCTGCCCACCCCGGCGGCGCCTTTACGGCCAGCCCCCCTTGGCGGCGGTGGAAGTATTAAGTAGTCCCACCGCCGCCATTACGTCTGCGGCCCCTTACAGGGGGCCGTCGGCCTCGTCGGGGTTGCCCCGCCGATGCTAACCTCCTGGCGGAGAGGGGGTCGGCTTCCCTCTCCCTTCCCGCTGCCTCCTTCTGCGTTATCACAATCTCGCCGAAGGAGGCAAACGCTGCTCTTGACCTCTCGCTGCCGATCATGTGGTCGACCACGACCGGCAACGAGAGGTCCATACCAATAACGCCCCTTAGGTCTCTGTGCGGTGCCGACCACGCTGGACATTCTTCCAGCGTATGCCGCACAGAGTCCTGGGCCTCCTCGCAGTGGTGGCACTGCGATCCTCCCAGTGCCAGTTATGAACACACAGTTTGAGGAAACGGCGGTATGCAGGTAATTTAACTTATGCGCATGCATTGCTGCCACTTGTGCTGTATAATTTAGAATTTTTGTTACCGCGCCATCCGATTTTTATACATGTGCAAATACTCGTACACGCTGCATTGTATTTTTTTCCGCACGCGACAAGGAGGGGACAGAGGCGAGTTCCGGCTCGCGTCTGTCCCATCCCCCCGTCCCACCCCCCACGTCGACCCGCATAAAACTTAAAAATACGATAAAATAATAGACAAAATCAATAAATGAAAACGTGTATAGATAAAATAGATAAAATAAAAGTCAATAAATAAATAAATAATAATAAGTAAATAAATACAATGGACAAAACACAACAAACATAAGAAGGGGGGGCAAAATAAAGGGGATTAAAAGATAAAGATAAAATTTATAATATAGAATATAAAATATATATAGGATAAAATGAAATATTATAAAATAAAAGGAGGGGGGTCGACCGGCAGGTCTCATCTTTGTAGAGGGGGGGGAGGGGATTATTGCTCCACCTCGCCCCCCGCGACCTGCCCACCCCAGGGGCGCCTTAACGGCAAGTCCCCCTTGGCGGCGGTGGAAGTACTAAGTAGTCCCACCGCCGCCATTACGTCTGCGGACCCTTACAGGGGGCCGTCGGCCTCGTCGGGGTTGCCCCGCCGATGCTAACCACCTGGCGGAGAGGGGGCCGGCTTCCCTCTCCCTTTCTGCTGCCTCCTTCAGCGTTATCACAATCTCGCAGAAGGAGGCAAACGCTGCTCTTGACCTCTCGCTGCCGATCATGTGGTCGACCACGACCGGCAACGAGAGGTCCATACCAATAACACCCCTTAGGTCTCTGTGCGGTGCCGACCACACTGGACATTCTTCCAGCGTATGCTGCGCAGAGTCCTGGGCCTCCTCGCAGTGGTGGCACTGCGATCCTCCCAGTGTCAGATATGAACACACAGTTTGAGGAAACGGCGGTATGCAGGTAATTTAACTTATGCGCATGCATTGCTGCAACTTGTGCTGTATAATTTAGAATTTTTGTTACCGCGCCATCCGATTTTTATACATGTGCAAATACTCGTACACGCTGCATTGTATTTTTTTCCGCACGCGACAAGGAGGGGACAGAGGCGAGTTCCGGCTCGCGTCTGTCCCCTCCCCCCGTCCCACCCCCAACGTCGACCCGCATAAAACTTAAAAATACGATAAAATAATAGATAAAATCAATAAATGAAAACGTGTATAGATAAAATAGATAAAATAAAAGTCAATAAATAAATAAATAATAATAAGTAAATAAATACAATGGACAAAACACAACAAACATAAGAAGGGGGGGCAAAATAAAGGGGATTAAAAGATAAAGATAAAATTTATAATATAGAATATAAAATATATATAGGATAAAATGAAATATTATAAAATAAAAGGAGGGGGTTCGACCGGCAGGTCTCATCTTTGTAGAGGGGGGGAGGGGATTATTGCTCCACCTCGCCCCCCGCGGCCTGCCCACCCCAGGGGCGCCTTAACGGCCAGTCCCCCTTGGCGGCGGTGGAAGTACTAAGTAGTCCCACCGCCGCCATTACGTCTGCGGCCCCTTACAGGGGGCCGTCGGCCTCGTCGAGGTTGGCCCCGCCGATGCTAACCACCTGGCGGAGAGGGGGCCGGCTTCCCTCTCCCTTTCCGCTGCCTCCTTCTGCGTTATCACAATCTCGCAGAAGGAGGCAAACGCTGCTCTTGACCTCTCGCTGCCGATCATGTGGTCGACCACGACCGGCAACGAGAGGTCCATACCAATAACGCCCCTTAGGTCTCTGTGCGGTGCCGACCACGCTGAACATTCTTCCAGCGTATGCCGCGCAGAGTCCTGGGCCTCCTCGCAGTGGTGGCACTGCGATCCTCCCAGTGCCAGATATGAACACACAGTTTGAGGAAACGGCGGTATGCAGGTAATTTAACTTATGCGCATGCATTGCTGCCACTTGTGCTGTATAATTTAGAATTTTTGTTACCGCGCCATCCGATTTTTATACATGTGCAAATACTCGTACACGCTGCATTGTATTTTTTTCCGCACGCGACAAGGAGGGGACAGAGGCGAGTTCCGGCTCGCGTCTGTCCCATCCCCCCGTGCCACCCCCCACGTCGACCCGCATAAAACTTAAAAATACGATAAAATAATAGATAAAATCAATAAATGAAAACGTGTATAGATAAAATAGATAAAATAAAAGTCAATAAATAAATAAATAATAATAAGTAAATAAATACAATGGACAAAACACAACAAACATAAGAAGGGGGGGCAAAATAAAGGGGATTAAAAGATAAAGATAAAATTTATAATATAGAATATAAAATATATATAGGATAAAATGAAATATTATAAAATAAAAGGAGGGGGTTCGACCGGCAGGTCTCATCTTTGTAGAGGGGGGGAGGGGATTATTGCTCCACCTCGCCCCCCGCGACCTGCCAACCCCAGGGGCGCCTTAACGGCCAGTCCCCCTTGGCGGCGGTGGAAGTACTACGTAGTCCCACCGCCGCCATTACGTCTGCGGCCCCTTACAGGGGGCCGTCGGCCTCGTCGGGGTTGCCCCGCCGATGCTAACCACCTGGCGGAGAGGGGGCCGGCTTCCCTCTCCCTTTCCGCTGCCTCCTTCTGCGTGATCACAATCTCGCCGAAGGAGGCAAACGCTGCTCTTGACCTCTCGCTGCCGATCATGTAGTCGACCACGACCGGCAACGAGAGGTCCATCCCAATAACGCCCCTTAGGTCTCTGCGCGGCGCCACCCACGCTGGACGTTCTTCCAGCGTATGCCGCTCAGAGTCCTGGGCCTCCTCGCAGTGGTGGCACTGCGATCCTCCCAGTGCCAGATATGAACACACAGTTTGAGGAAACGGCGGTATGCAGGTAATTTAACTTATGCGCATGCATTGCTGCAACTTGTGCTGTATAATTTAGAATTTTTGTTACCGCGCCATCCGATTTTTATACATGTGCAAATACTCGTACACGCTGCATTGTATTTTTTTCCGCACGCGACAAGGAGGGGACAGAGGCGAGTTCCGGCTCGCGTCTGTCCCCTCCCCCCGTCCCACCCCCCACGTCGAGCCGCATAAAACTTAAAAATACGATAAAATGTAACGGATATAGATCGGGAGATAATGCCGGCTCAGTCGGTCGTCGAGAGTTCTTCGGCCACGAATGAGGTACACCAGGTGTGGTCAAATAAACAATGTTTATTATCGTCCTCCTTACTTCTAACAACAAAGGTGCCCACGCTGGGCTATCGTACAGTTAACGCGGCGAGATTTGGATGACCCGAAGGTCCGACGCTCGCAACTTACTTCTAGTGAACAAACTGGCCCACGCTGGGCTATCGTACAGTTAACGCGGCGAGATTCGGATGACCCGAAGGTCCGACGCTCGCAACTTACTTCTAGTGCACAAACTGGCCCACGCTGGGCTATCGTACAGTTAACGCGGCGGAAACGCGGACGGTGGTCGCGGTGACCCTAAGCTAATCGCGACGGTTGGTCCGGTGACCCTATTCTAGATACGGCTCCGCGGAGCAGAGAAAGCGACGAGGCTGGTGACGGTGATCGAAAGATGGAGAGAGAGAGAGATGGATCTACCTCTAGTCAAAGGCGTCAGCCACAAGCGTCGATGTAGCGGGAGATGCGCTCCAAGGGCGTCGGCCACGAGGAGAGTACACCCTGCGAAGGCGTCAGCCACAAGAGGGGTACTAGCGGTGAGGGAGGTCCCTGGGCGTCAGCCACGGGGACTGGAGGTGTGAGCGTGAAAAGGCGTCGGCCACAGACACGGTTCACTCGGTCGGAGGATATCCAAGGGCGTCGGCCACGAGGATCGGAGTGCAAGAGTATAGGGGCGTCGGCCACGAATACTTCTCGCCAGGTCGGACGGATTCCCAAAGGCGTCGGCCACAAGGGATTTCGGAACGGAGTCGGCGGTAAGCGGACAGGCAGCCTGATTCTCGGTCGCTGTGTCAGAAAGCGTTCGTGGAGTAGCCACTAGTAGCGATCGTTCCACTAGATCGGAGAACCCGACTGACTCTCTCTGGGTCCGCGGCGCGTATTTATATCCCCGCGGGTACCGTTTCTCCCGCGAGAAAGCGCGAGTCCGCGGTGGCCATCTCGCGGCCGTCGCCGCGGTTCTCGCTAGAGCCCGCGCGTGCTCGCGGTGGCCCTCTCGCGGTCGCGGCTGCGGGCTCCCTGGTCGGCGCCGCGGTACTTGCGAGAAACCGCGTGTGATCGCGGCGGCCATCTCGCGGGATTCGCGGGCCGGAGAGAGAAGAGTCTCGCGCCTCTGTTATATTCGTTACATCCCCCTCTTACGTCGGGGCGCGAGACTTTTCCCTGCCGGGGTAGGTTATTTCGGGTTACGGTTAGGACAAGTACAAGGGGTACGCTGAAATTACTGTTTATTGCCAGACGCTGTCTTACTTGCTAATAGGAACACGGTACCGTTCACGGGCACACCACCCTGCTGTATAATAATTTTTTTTTTTTTAGCCCGGTTTGTACCGGGCGAACAGAATACCGTTTCTGCCCATCTTGAAGATCACTCGTCCCCCTGGGACGGGCATCCTCACCTGCCTCCTGGGTTGGAGGAGGTCCGTCCTTATGTAATACGTCCATGGTTCCTCTCCCGCGGCGATCGGTCCCGGCAGATCTCGTACCCTGGGGGTCGGGACTACCCGTAAGGGTTCGGGATCGAGGGTGGGCTCTTCGGTCCGACTTGTTGTGGGTGTTGGGGGTTTGGGGGGGGGTTGGGGAGGGGGGGCGGCGTCTGCTGTTGTCGGCCCCGCTGTCGTCCCTGCTGTTGGCCGTGCTGCTGAAGTCCCAGCCGTCGTCGGGGCTGCTATTTCTGCAGCACTTGGTGCTTCCACCGGTTGTGTCTCCTCGGGTGAGGATGCAGACATCGGAGACACCGGTAGGGGTGTTTCCATTGCCCGTAGCATTTCCTGGACCGCCCGCAGCTCGTCCTCCAGGCTGTCCGGTTTGGCGCCACCACTCGCGACAACCTTGGCCGTTACAGTTGGCTCCTTTACGGCGGTGTGGCCAAAATTGATGTGGCCGCTGGTGCTGGCCTGCGGGTTCCCTGAGGGTTGCTGTGTCGGCGGCCGGATTATCCTGTCCGAGCGAATCCGTGGTTGCCCTCGACTGGTCGGGACGATTCGTCCCTGATTGCTCTGATTTCTCGGTGGCATGCGTACCGGTGTCCGTTGCCGGTGGGTTGGATTCGGCCACCGGGACGATCCCTCCCTTATTCTTTGCCGTATTCTGGCCTCTATCGGCCTTTCCTCTGGTCGCCTTCTGAGCGGTACTGCCGTTCTCCTGATTGCCGATGATGGGCGAGGTTCCTTCGCTTTTCCCATCTTGAGCTTGAGTGACAATTAGTCGCCTCTTGCTGCCTTTTATACCTGTGGCTGGTTCGCCTGGGAGGTCTTCCCCTTCTCCCGTACACGGTTTGATGTCTTGAATGTGTACCCGGTGGTGTTTCCCTCTGCCGGCCTGAACCATGATGACTGTTGGCCCGAGGATTTTCCGTACTGTGTATGGACCGGAGAATTTTGGTGCCAACTTTGCGCAAAATCCGTCTGCAGCCATGGATAATGGGTGTTCCCTTTTCATGACTGCATCTCCTACCTTTGGTAGCCACTTTCTTCGGCGAAGATTATAGTGGCGCCTTTGGGTTTCTGTTGCCCTTGCTTGCGCGTTTTGCGCAAGTTGGACTCCTTCCTGCAGTCGGCCTATCTCTGTTTTCCGGTGTGTGTAATCCTTTCGGGTTGGATCTTCCCCGGGCTGTCCGGAAGGTGGCCTGTCTGTGCCTCGCATTGCAAGTTCTCTGCCATATGTCAGGTATGCCGGTGTCATCCCTGTGGCACTGTGTTTCGCGGTGTTGTACGCGAAGATGGCTGATGCGACCGTCTGATCCCATGTCCGGTGATTTTCCTCTGTGTACTGTGCGATTATGGTCTTTATTACCCTGTTTGTTCTTTCCACTGGGTTGCACTGTGGTGTGTACGGAGGCGTCTTCCGGTGTTGGATTTCGTATTTCTCGAGAAGTGCGTGAAAGTCCCTGCTTTCAAATTGCTTCCCGTTGTCTGTGATGGTGATCCGAGGGCATCCATGTCGCAGGATGACCAACTCCTCGAACGCTTTTGTTACTGCTGGCGCGGTGGCCTGCCGTAGTGGTCGGACTTCTGTCCATTTCGTAAATTTGTTCTGCATTACCACTAATGTTGTATAGCCCTGGTTTGATCGTGGTAGTGGTCCGACCAAATCGGCGGTGACGACGTCCCATGGTCCCATTGCTGGTGTCGTAAACATTTCTCCGGCTGGGGCTTGCTGTATTGCCTTGCCTCATCCGTGGCCAAAAATACCGCTGGGTGAGCCGGTGTAGCGTTTTTGCTGTGCCCAGGTGACCTGCCGTTGGGTCGTCGTGCATCAGCTGTAGGATTTTTGGCCGTTCCGTGGCCGGGACGCATTTTTTCCACTCCCTGTCCGGTTGTAAACCGGCTGTGTCCGGGATATAGCGGTATACCTGGTCTTGGTATTCTTTATACCCTAGGGCTTGATCTGGCTTGGCCTTGACTTTATTCCGTATGTTTTCATACCAGGTATCCTTTGGCTGTTCGAGCAGATCTGCGTTCTCCGGTTGCCGGGACAGTGCGTCGGCTACGAAGTTCTGTTCCCCCCGACGGTATTTTACCGTAAAGTTGTACTGTTGGAGCTCTAGGCTCCATCTGGCCAGCCTTCCTGATGGGTTTTCGATCTTCTGTAGCCACTGTAGTGCTTGATGGTCCGTGATTACGAAGAAGTGGTATCCTTCTAGGTATGGACGCATCTTTCGGATCCCCCATACCACTGCTAAGCATTCCTGCTCCGTCACGGAATAGTTCCTCTCGGCTCCGTTCAGTGTGCGGCTAGCGTATGCTATTACTCGTTCTTCCCCTTCGATTTCCTGTGATAGCACTACCCCGAGTCCGTGGTTACTTGCGTCTGTTTGCAAATAAAACGGTTTCTCGAAGTCGGGGCAGGCTAGTACTGGGGCTTGTGCCAATTGTGCCCTGAGTGTTTGAAACGCTTCTTCTTCCGTGTCGGTCCACGTCCATCCTCTCTTCTTCTGCAGAAGCTTATGCAGTGGTTCGGCGGTGTCCGCGAAGTGGGGTATGTATCTGCGGTACCATGATACCATCCCCAGGAAACGTCGAAGCTCCTTTAGGTTCTTCGGTGCGGTGATGCTGCGTATTGCCTTGACTTTTTCCGGGTCTGTATGTACTCCCTGGCTTGTTACCAGATGTCCCAGGTAGCGGAGTTCGGTACGGCCGAATTGGCATTTCTCCGGATTAATTTTTAGCCGCGCCTGTTGCAGTCGGTTTAGTACCTCTCGTAAATTTCGTAGATGTTCGCCGAATGTTTTTCCCAAAACGATGATGTCGTCCAGGTATACGAAGGCCTTGGGCTCTAATTCTGGCCCAATTACCGTGTCTAGAAGCCGTTGGAAGGTTGCGGGTGCGGAGTGTAGTCCGAATGGCATTACCTTGAATTGGTATAGGCCTCGGCCCGGTACTGTGAATGCCGTGATCGGGCGACTTTTTTGGTCCAACGGTACTTGCCAATAGCCATTCGCCAGGTCTATTGTTGAGATATACCTGGCGCCCCTTAGTTTTTCTAGTGTGGCTTGTACCTGAGGCAGGGGGTATGCATCTTTTTCTGTCACGCTGTTCACGCGTCGAAAGTCGATGCAGAATCTTGGTTTGCCGTTGGTTTTCCTGACTATTACTACCGGTGAACTCCACGGGCTTTTTGACGGTTCGATTATTCCGTCCTTTAGCATCCGATCGACCTCTTCGTTTATTATCTGCTGCGTGGCCGGGTTGCGAGGGGTGTACCGCTGTTTTATTGGTACCTCTGTTTTTGGTTGGATCCGGTGGGTGGTCAGGTGAGTCGTCCCCTGGAGAAGAGCGAACTTCGGCAGTTCTTCGTCTAGCAGTGCCTGCAGCTGTTTTTCTTGCTCCTTCGTACATTTCTTTAGGCCTTCCGGTCCGTTAATTGTATCGGCTTTATCCTGGAATGTCCAGTGGTGAGGGCCTATCGTTACTGTGGCCCCTAGTGCTCGGAGCATGTCGACGCCGATTAGTATTGGCTGTGACAGCGTTGGTAGTACCGGGCAGGTTACTGCTACCGTGCTTCCGCAGAGATCCATTATGATCTCTACTTCCCCTTCTAGTGGGACCGCTGAGTTATCCGCTATTCGGACGGTCAGTTCGGTGGGGGTGGATTTCGCTCCGTTCCGTGCGCTCCATTCGGCTACGTCCTGGCGTATGTAGGACCGTGTTGCTCCTGTGTCTACGAGCGCTTGAAACTTTCGCCCGTAGATAATTACCTGCGTAAAAATCCTGTTGTCCGGGCTTGTGTCTGCGAAGGCATTGTGCTGTTCAGCCGGTCGGTGCCTCTGCCACCGGCTCTGGGCCCGTTTCCCGTCACATTATTGCACGGGCAACGGAAGGTTGATCGCCCCGTTGTACCGCAGTACGAGCAGAACAGTTTTTGGGGCCTGCGGCATTCTGTTCTTTGGTGGCCCCTCTGCCCGCACCTCCAGCAGCACGTTTCTCGGCTGTACTTCTCGTTTATGACATCCGCTTTCTCGACCCCTGGGTCTGGTTCTTTACCTGTGGCCTCAGTTTTTATTGGCCCTATAGCGGCGGCGGCCCTGGTTGATGAGCGGGTCCTTTCTTCTTTCGCTATTTGTTCGATTTCCTCTGCCCGTTCGAGGATGTCCTGGATCGTTGTTGTTTCTTCCCGTCGTATAAACCTTCGGTAGTCGGGGTGGAGGTTACGGTGTACCCTGGCGATTTGCTCGGGTTCCGAAAAACCTCCGTGTCGGCGCATGAGAGTTTGTATGTCTACAACGTACTCCCATGCTGGTTCCCCTGGTTTCTGCAGCCTGTTCCTTATTTCGTCTTCCATATTGAATAAGCGATCCTGGGGTATGAACATTTTCTTGAATGCTCGTAGGAAGTCTTCCCATTTCCCCCACTTGTGCTTTTCATTTCGATACCATAGGAGGGCTTTTCCCCTTAGTATCTCCGCTAAGCATCGTAATGTTTGCTCCGGCTTGACCTCGTAACTGTCATGGAGGTCGTCCAGGCGGTCAATGAAGTCTTCGGGGTTTTTCCCTTCGAAATGGGCGCCCCACCGACTGATTGTTTTCAGAATGTCGGCTTTTTGGGGCTCTTGTGAGGGCCCTGCCGTTGCGGAATCTTCCTTCGGCATACTGCGGATTTTTTCTGCTAGTCGTGCTCGTAATTCGTCGACTGTTCCCTCTGTGTCCACTCCTAGCTCCTCGGCTTTTTCCCGTAGTTCCTCCTTCTTCAGTCGGTATATCCACCCTACCTGTGCACTCATCCGTGGTTCTCCCTATTATCCAGACTGTTCGGGCGCCATTTGTAACGGATATAGATCGGGAGATAATGCCGGCTCAGTCGGTCGTCGAGAGTTCTTCGGCCACGAATGAGGTACACCAGGTGTGGTCAAATAAACAATGTTTATTATCGTCCTCCTTACTTCTAACAACAAAGGTGCCCACGCTGGGCTATCGTACAGTTAACGCGGCGAGATTTGGATGACCCGAAGGTCCGACGCTCGCAACTTACTTCTAGTGAACAAACTGGCCCACGCTGGGCTATCGTACAGTTAACGCGGCGAGATTCGGATGACCCGAAGGTCCGACGCTCGCAACTTACTTCTAGTGCACAAACTGGCCCACGCTGGGCTATCGTACAGTTAACGCGGCGGAAACGCGGACGGTGGTCGCGGTGACCCTAAGCTAATCGCGACGGTTGGTCCGGTGACCCTATTCTAGATACGGCTCCGCGGAGCAGAGAAAGCGACGAGGCTGGTGACGGTGATCGAAAGATGGAGAGAGAGAGAGATGGATCTACCTCTAGTCAAAGGCGTCAGCCACAAGCGTCGAGGTAGCGGGAGATGCGCTCCAAGGGCGTCGGCCACGAGGAGAGTACACCCTGCGAAGGCGTCAGCCACAAGAGGGGTACTAGCGGTGAGGGAGGTCCCTGGGCGTCAGCCACGGGGACTGGAGGTGTGAGCGTGAAAAGGCGTCGGCCACAGACACGGTTCACTCGGTCGGAGGATATCCAAGGGCGTCGGCCACGAGGATCGGAGTGCAAGAGTATAGGGGCGTCGGCCACGAATACTTCTCGCCAGGTCGGACGGATTCCCAAAGGCGTCGGCCACAAGGGATTTCGGAACGGAGTCGGCGGTAAGCGGACAGGCAGCCTGATTCTCGGTCGCTGTGTCAGAAAGCGTTCGTGGAGTAGCCACTAGTAGCGATCGTTCCACTAGATCGGAGAACCCGACTGACTCTCTCTGGGTCCGCGGCGCGTATTTATATCCCCGCGGGTACCGTTTCTCCCGCGAGAAAGCGCGAGTCCGCGGTGGCCATCTCGCGGCCGTCGCCGCGGTTCTCGCTAGAGCCCGCGCGTGCTCGCGGTGGCCCTCTCGCGGTCGCGGCTGCGGGCTCCCTGGTCGGCGCCGCGGTACTTGCGAGAAACCGCGTGTGATCGCGGCGGCCATCTCGCGGGATTCGCGGGCCGGAGAGAGAAGAGTCTCGCGCCTCTGTTATATTCGTTACAAAAATAATAGATAAAATCAATAAATGAAAACGTGTATAGATAAAATAGAAAAAATAAAAGTCAATAAATAAATAAATAATAATAAGTAATTAAATACAATGGACAAAACACAACAAACATAAGAAGGGGGGGCAAAATAAAGGGGATTAAAAGATAAAGATAAAATTTATAATATAGAATATAAAATATATATAGGATAAAATGAAATATTATAAAATAAAAGGAGGGGGGTCGACCGGCAGGTCTCATCTTTGTAGAGGGGGGGGAGGGGATTATTGCTCCACCTCGCCCCCCGCGACCTGCCCACCCCAGGTGCGCCTTAACGGCAAGTCCCCCTTGGCGGCGGTGGAAGTACTAAGTAGTCCCACCGCCGCCATTACATCTGCGGACCCTTACAGGGGGCCGTCGGCCTCGTCGGGGTTGCCCCGCCGATGCTAACCACCTGGCGGAGAGGGGGCCGGCTTCCCTCTCCCTTTCTGCTGCCTCCTTCTGCGTTATCACAATCTCGCAGAAGGAGGCAAACGCTGCTCTTGACCTCTCGCTGCCGATCATGTGGTCGACCACGACCGGCAACGAGAGGTCCATACCAATAACGCCCCTTAGGTCTCTGTGCGGTGCCGACCACGCCGGACATTCTTCCAGCGTATGCCGCGCAGAGTCCTGGGCCTCCTCGCAGTGGTGGCACTGCGATCCTCCCAGTGCCAGATATGAACACACAGTTTGAGGAAACGACGGTATGCAGGTAATTTAACTTATGCGCATGCATTGCTGCAACTTGTGCTGTATAATTTAGAATTTTTGTTACCGCGCCATCCGATTTTTATACATGTGCAAATACTCGTACACGCTGCATTGTATTTTTTTCCGCACGCGACAAGGAGGGGACAGAGGCGAGTTCCGGCTCGCGTCTGTCCCCTCCCCCCGTCCCACCCCCCACGTCGACCCGCATAAAACTTAAAAATACGATAAAATAATAGATAAAATCAATAAATGAAAACGTGTATAGATAAAATAGATAAAATAAAAGTCAATAAATAAATAAATAATAATAAGTAAATAAATACAATGGACAAAACACAACAAACATAAGAAGGGGGGGCAAAATAAAGGGGATTAAAAGATAAAGATAAAATTTATAATATAGAATATAAAATATATATAGGATAAAATGAAATATTATAAAATAAAAGGAGGGGTGTCGACCGGCAGGTCTCATCTTTGTAGAGGGGGGGGGAGGGGATTATTTCTCCACCTCGCCCCCCGCGACCTGCCCACCCCGGGGGCGCCTTAACGGCCAGCCCCCCTTGGCGGCGGTGGAAGTATTAAGTAGTCCCAGCGCCGCCATTACGTCTGCGGCCCCTTACAGGGGGCCGTCGGCCTCGTCGGGGTTGCCACGCCGATGCTAACCTCCTGGCGGAGAGGGGGTCGGCTTCCCTCTCCCTTTCCGCTGCCTCCTTATGCGTTATCACAATCTAGCCGAAGGAGGCAAACGCTGCTCTTGATCTCTCGCTGCCGATCATGTGGTCGACCACGACCGGCAACGAGAGGTCCATCCCAATAACGCCCCTTAGGTCTCTGCGCGGCGCCGACCACGCTGGACGTTCTTCCAGCGTATGCCGCTCACAGTCCTGGGCCTCCTCGCAGTGGTGGCACTGCGATCCTCCCAGTGCCAGATATGAACACACAGTTTGAGGAAACGGCGGTATGCAGGTAATTTAACTTATGCGCATGCATTGCTGCAACTTGTGCTGTATAATTTAGAATTTTTGTTACCGCGCCATCCGATTTTTATACATGTGCAAATACTCGTACACGCTGCATTGTATTTTTGTCCGCACGCGACAAGGAGGGGACAGAGGCGAGTTCCGGCTCGCGTCTGTCCCCTCCCCCCGTCCCACCCCCCACGTCGAGCCGCATAAAACTTAAAAATACGATAAAATAATAGATAAAATCAATAAATGAAAACGTGTATAGATAAAATAGATAAAATAAAAGTCAATAAATAAATAAATAATAATAAGTAAATAAATACAATGGACAAAACACAACAAACATAAGAAGGGGGGCAAAATAAAGGGGATTAAAAGATAAAGATAAAATTTGTAATATAGAATATAAAATATATATAGGATAAAATGAAATATTATAAAATAAAAGGAGGGGGGTCGACCGGCAGGTCTCTTCTTTGTAGAGGGGGGGGGAGGGGATTATTGCTCCACCTCGCCCCCCGCGACCTGCCCACCCTGGGGGCGCCTAAACGGCCAGCCCCCCTTGGCGGCGGTGGAAGTATTAAGTAGTCCCACCGCCGCCATTACGTCTGCGGCCCCTTACAGGGGGCCGTCGGCCTCGTCGGGGTTGCCCCGCCGATGCTAACCTCCTGGCGGAGAGGGGGTCGGCTTCCCTCTCCCTTTCCGCTGCCTCCTTCTGCGTTATCACAATCTCGCAGAAGGAGGCAAACGCTGCTCTTGACCTCTCGCTGCCGATCATGTGGTCGACCACGACCGGCAACGAGAGGTCCATCCCAATAACGCCCCTTAGGTCTCTGCGCGGCGCCGACCACGCTGGACGTTCTTCCAGCGTATGCCGCTCAGAGTCCTGGGCCTCCTCGCAGTGGTGGCACTGCGATCCTCCCAGTGCCAGATATGAACACACAGTTTGAGGAAACGGCGGTATGCAGGTAATTTAACTTATGCGCATGCATTGCTGCAACTTGTGCTGTATAATTTAGAATTTTTGTTACCGCGCCATCCGATTTTTATACATGTGCAAATACTCGTACACGCTGCATTGTATTTTTTTCCGCACGCGACAAGGAGGGGACAGAGGCGAGTTCCGGCTCGCGTCTGTCCCCTCCCCCCGTCCCACCCCCCACGTCGAGCCGCATAAAACTTAAAAATACGATAAAATAATAGAAAAAATCAATAAATGAAAACGTGTATAGATAAAATAGATAAAATAAAAGTCAATAAATAAATAAATAATAATAAGTAAATAAATACAATGGACAAAACACAACAAACATAAGAAGGGGGGGCAAAATAAAGGGGATTAAAAGATAAAGATAAAATTTATAATATAGAATATAAAATATATATAGGATAAAATGAAATATTATAAAATAAAAGGAGGGGGGTCGACCGGCAGGTCTCGTCTTTGTAGAGGGGGGGGAGGGGATTATTGCTCCACCTCGCCCCCCGCGACCTGCCCACCCCAGGTGCGCCTTAACGGCAAGTCCCCCTTGGCGGCGGTGGAAGTACTAAGTAGTCCCACCGCCGCCATTACGTCTGCGGACCCTTACAGGGGGCCGTCGGCCTCGTCGAGGTTGGCCCCGCCGATGCTAACCACCTGGCGGAGAGGGGGCCGACTTCCCTCTCCCTAACCGCGTGCCTCCTTCTGCGTTATCACAATCTCGCAGACGGAGGCAAACGCTGCTCTTCACCTCTCGCTGCCGATCATGTGGTCGACCACGACCGGCAACGAGAGGTCCATACCAATAACGCCCCTTAGGTCTCTGCGCGGCGCCGACCACGCTGGACGTTCTTCCAGCGTATGCCGCTCAGAGTCCTGGGCCTCCTCGCAGTGGTGGCACTGCGATCCTCCCAGTGCCAGATATGAACACACAGTTTGAGGAAACGGCGGTATGCAGGTAATTTAACTTATGCGCATGCATTGCTGCCACTTGTGCTGTATAATTTAGAATTTTTGTTACCGCGCCATCCGATTTTTATACATGTGCAAATACTCGTACACGCTGGATTGTATTTTTTTCCGCACGCGACAAGGAGGGGACAGAGGCGTGTTCCGGCTCGCGTCTGTCCCATCCCCCCGTCCCACCCCCCACGTCGACCCGCATAAAACTTAAAAATACGATAAAATAATAGATAAAATCAATAAATGAAAACGTGTATAGATAAAATAGATAAAATAAAAGTCAATAAATAAATAAATAATAATAAGTAAATAAATACAATGGACAAAACACAACAAACATAAGAAGGGGGGCAAAATAAAGGGGATTAAAAGATAAAGGTAAAATTTATAATATAGAATATAAAATATATATAGGATAAAATGAAATATTATAAAATAAAAGGAGGGGGGTCGACCGGCAGGTCTCATCTTTGTAGAGGGGGGGGGAGGGGATTATTTCTCCACCTCGCCCCCCGCGACCTGCCCACCCCGTGGGCGCCTTAACGGCCAGCCTCCCTTGGCGGCGGTGGAAGTATTAAGTAGTCCCACCGCCGCCATTACGTCTGCGGCCCCTTACAGCGGGCCGTCGGCCTCGTCGGGGTTGCCACGCCGATGCTAACCTCCTGGCGGAGAGGGGGTCGGCTTCCCTCTCCCTTTCCGCTGGCTCCTTATGCGTTATCACAATCTAGCCGAAGGAGGCAAACGCTGCTCTTGACCTCTCGCTGCCGATCATGTGGTCGACCACGACCGGCAACGAGAGGTCCATCCCAATAACGCCCCATAGGTCTCTGCGCGGCTCCGACCACGCTGGACGTTCTTCCAGCGTATGCCGCTCACAGTCCTGGGCCTCCTCGCAGTGGTGGCACTGCGATCCTCCCAGTGCCAGATATGAACACACAGTTTGAGGAAACGGCGGTATGCAGGTAATTTAACTTATGCGCATGCATTGCTGCCACTTGTGCTGTATAATTTAGAATTTTTGTTACCGCGCCATCCGATTTTTATACATGTGCAAATACTCGTACACGCTGCATTGTATTTTTTTCCGCACGCGACAAGGAGGGGACAGAGGCGAGTTCCGGCTCGCGTCTGTCCCATCCCCCCGTCCCACCCCCCACGTCGACCCGCATAAAACTTAAAAATACGATAAAATAATAGATAAAATCAATAAATGAAAACGTGTATAGATAAAATAGATAAAATAAAAGTCAATAAATAAATAAATAATAATAAGTAAATAAATACAATGGACAAAACACAACAAACATAAGAAGGGGGGCAAAATAAAGGGGATTAAAAGATAAAGGTAAAATTTATAATATAGAATATAAAATATATATAGGATAAAATGAAATATTATAAAATAAAAGGAGGGGGGTCGACCGGCAGGTCTCATCTTTGTAGAGGGGGGGGGAGGGGATTATTTCTCCACCTCGCCCCCCGCGACCTGCCCACCCCGGGGGCGCCTTAACGGCCAGCCCCCCTTGGCGGCGGTGGAAGTATTAAGTAGTCCCAGCGCCGCCATTACGTCTGCGGCCCCTTACAGGGGGCCGTCGGCCTCGTCGGGGTTGCCACGCCGATGCTAACCTCCTGGCGGAGAGGGGGTCGGCTTCCCTCTCCCTTTCCGCTGCCTCCTTATGCGTTATCACAATCTAGCCGAAGGAGGCAAACGCTGCTCTTTACCTCTCGCTGCCGATCATGTGGTCGACCACGACCGGCAACGAGAGGTCCATACCAATAACGCCCCTTAGGTCTCTGTGCGGTGCCGACCACGCTGGACATTCTTCCAGCGTATGCCGCGCAGAGTCCTGGGCCTCCTCGCAGTGGTGGCACTGCGATCCTCCCAGTGCCAGATATGAACACACAGTTTGAGGAAACGGCGGTATGCAGGTAATTTAACTTATGCGCATGCATTGCTGCCACTTGTGCTGTATAATTTAGAATTTTTGTTACCGCGCCATCCGATTTTTATACATGTGCAAATACTCGTACACGCTGCATTGTATTTTTTTCCGCACGCGACAAGGAGGGGACAGAGGCGAGTTCCGGCTCGCGTCTGTCCCATCCCCCCGTCCCACCCCCCACGTCGACCCGCATAAAACTTAAAAATACGATAAAATAATAGGTAAAATCAATAAATGAAAACGTGTATAGATAAAATAGATAAAATAAAAGTCAATAAATAAATAAATAATAATAAGTAAATAAATACAATGGACAAAACACAACAAACATAAGAAGGGGGGCAAAATAAAGGGGATTAAAAGATAAAGGTAAAATTTATAATATAGAATATAAAATATATATAGGATAAAATGAAATATTATAAAATAAAAGGAGGGGGGTCGACCGGCAGGTCTCATCTTTGTAGAGGGGGGGGGAGGGGATTATTTCTCCACCTCGCCCCCCGCGACCTGCCCACCCCGGGGGCGCCTTAACGGCCAGCCCCCCTTGGCGGCGGTGGAAGTATTAAGTAGTCCCAGCGCCGCCATTACGTCTGCGGCCCCTTACAGGGGGCCGTCGGCCTCGTCGGGGTTGCCACGCCGATGCTAACCTCCTGGCGGAGAGGGGGTCGGCTTCCCTCTCCCTTTCCGCTGCCTCCTTATGCGTTATCACAATCTAGCCGAAGGAGGCAAACGCTGCTCTTGATCTCTCGCTGCCGATCATGTGGTCGACCACGACCGGCAACGAGAGGTCCATCCCAATAACGCCCCTTAGGTCTCTGCGCGGCGCCGACCACGCTGGACGTTCTTCCAGCGTATGCCGCTCACAGTCCTGGGCCTCCTCGCAGTGGTGGCACTGCGATCCTCCCAGTGCCAGATATGAACACACAGTTTGAGGAAACGGCGGTATGCAGGTAATTTAACTTATGCGCATGCATTGCTGCAACTTGTGCTGTATAATTTAGAATTTTTGTTACCGCGCCATCCGATTTTTATACATGTGCAAATACTCGTACACGCTGCATTGTATTTTTGTCCGCACGCGACAAGGAGGGGACAGAGGCGAGTTCCGGCTCGCGTCTGTCCCCTCCCCCCGTCCCACCCCCCACGTCGAGCCGCATAAAACTTAAAAATACGATAAAATAATAGATAAAATTAATAAATGAAAACGTGTATAGATAAAATAGATAAACTAAAAGTCAATAAATAAATAAATAATCATAAGTAAATAAATACAATGGACAAAACACAACAAACATAAGAAGGGGGGGCAAAATAAAGGGGATTAAAAGATAAAGATAAAATTTATAATATAGAATATAAAATATATATAGGATAAAATGAAATATTATAAAATAAAAGGAGGGGGGTCGACCGGCAGGTCTCATCTTTGTAGAGGGGGGGGAGGGGATTATTGCTCCACCTCGCCCCCCGCGACCTGCCCACCCCAGGTGCGCCTTAAAGGCAAGTCCCCCTTGGCGGCGGTGGAAGTACTAAGTAGTCCCACCGCCGCCATTACGTCTGCGGACCCTTACAGGGGGCCGTCGGCCTCGTCGGGGTTGCCCCGCCGATGCTAACCACCTGGCGGAGAGGGGGCCGGCTTCCCTCTCCCTTTCTGCTGCCTCCTTCTGCGTTATCACAATCTCGCAGAAGGAGGCAAACGCTGCTCTTGACCTCTCGCTGCCGATCATGTGGTCGACCACGACCGGCAACGAGAGGTCCATACCAATAACGCCCCTTAGGTCTCTGTGCGGTGCCGACCACGCTGGACATTCTTCCAGCGTATGCCGCGCAGAGTCCTGGGCCTCCTCGCAGTGGTGGCACTGCGATCCTCCCAGTGCCAGATATGAACACACAGTTTGTGGAAACGGCGGTATGCAGGTAATTTAACTTATGCGCATGCATTGCTGCAACTTGAGCTGTATAATTTAGAATTTTTGTTACCGCGCCATCCGATTTTTATACATGTGCAAATACTCGTACACGCTGCATTGTATTTTTTTCCGCACGCGACAAGGAGGGGACAGAGGCGAGTTCCGGCTCGCGTCTGTCCCCTCCCCCCGTCCCACCCCCCCACGTCGACCCGCATAAAACTTAAAAATACGATAAAATAATAGATAAAATCAATAAATGAAAACGTGTATAGATAAAATAGATAAAATAAAAGTCAATAAATAAATAAATAATAATAAGTAAATAAATACAATGGACAAAACACAACAAACATAAGAAGGGGGGGCAAAATAAAGGGGATTAAAAGATAAAGATAAAATTTATAATATAGAATATAAAATATATATAGGATAAAATGAAATATTATAAAATAAAAGGAGGGGGGTCGACCGGCAGGTCTCATCTTTGTAGAGGGGGGGGAGGGGATTATTGCTCCACCTCGCCCACCGCGACCTGCCCACCCCAGGTGCGCCTTAACGGCAAGTCCCCCTTGGCGGCGGTGGAAGTACTAAGTAGTCCCACCGCCGCCATTACGTCTGCGGACCCTCACAGGGGGCCGTCGGCCTCGTCGAGGTTGGCCCCGCCGATGCTAACCACCTGGCGGAGAGGGGGCCGACTTCCCTCTCCCTTTCCGCGTGCCTCCTTCTGCGTTATCACAATCTCGCAGAAGGAGGCAAACGCTGCTCTTTACCTCTCGCTGCCGATCATGTGGTCGACCACGACCGGCAACGAGAGGTCCATACCAATAACGCCCCTTAGGTCTCTGTGCGGTGCCGACCACGCTGGACATTCTTCCAGCGTATGCCGCGCAGAGTCCTGGGCCTCCTCGCAGTGGTGGCACTGCGATCCTCCCAGTGCCAGATATGAACACACAGTTTGAGGAAACGGCGGTATGCAGGTAATTTAACTTATGCGCATGCATTGCTGCAACTTGTGCTGTATAATTTAGAATTTTTGTTACCGCGCCATCCGATTTTTATACATGTGCAAATACTCGTACACGCTGCATTGTATTTTTGTCCGCACGCGACAAGGAGGGGACAGAGGCGAGTTCCGGCTCGCGTCTGTCCGCTCCCCCCGTCCCACCCCCCACGTCGAGCCGCATAAAACTTAAAAATACGATAAAATAATAGATAAAATTAATAAATGAAAACGTGTATAGATAAAATAGATAAACTAAAAGTCAATAAATAAATAAATAATCATAAGTAAATAAATACAATGGACAAAACACAACAAACATAAGAAGGGGGGCAAAATAAAGGGGATTAAAAGATAAAGATAAAATTTATAATATAGAATATAAAATATATATAGGATAAAATGAAATATTATAAAATAAAAGGAGGGGGGTCGACCGGCAGGTCTCATCTTTGTAGAGGGGGGGGAGGGGATTATTGCACCACCTCGCCCCCCGCGACCTGCCCACCCCAGGTGCGCCTTAAAGGCAAGTCCCCCTTGGCGGCGGTGGAAGTACTAAGTAGTCCCACCGCCGCCATTACGTCTGCGGACCCTTACAGGGGGCCGTCGGCCTCGTCGGGGTTGCCCCGCCGATGCTAACCACCTGGCGGAGAGGGGGCCGGCTTCCCTCTCCCTTTCTGCTGCCTCCTTCTGCGTTATCACAATCTCGCAGAAGGAGGCAAACGCTGCTCTTGACCTCTCGCTGCCGATCATGTGGTCGACCACGACCGGCAACGAGAGGTCCATACCAATAACGCCCCTTAGGTCTCTGTGCGGTGCCGACCACGCTGGACATTCTTCCAGCGTATGCCGCGCAGAGTCCTGGGCCTCCTCGCAGTGGTGGCACTGCGATCCTCCCAGTGCCAGATATGAACACACAGTTTGTGGAAACGGCGGTATGCAGGTAATTTAACTTATGCGCATGCATTGCTGCAACTTGTGCTGTATAATTTAGAATTTTTGTTACCGCGCCATCCGATTTTTATACATGTGCAAATACTCGTACAAGCTGCATTGTATTTTTTTCCGCACGCGACAAGGAGGGGACAGAGGCGAGTTCCGGCTCGCGTCTGTCCCCTCCCCCCGTCCCACCCCCCCACGTCGACCCGCATAAAACTTAAAAATACGATAAAATAATAGATAAAATCAATAAATGAAAACGTGTACAGATAAAATAGATAAAATAAAAGTCAATAAATAAATAAATAATAATAAGTAAATAAATACAATGGACAAAACACAACAAACATAAGAAGGGGGGGCAAAATAAAGGGGATTAAAAGATAAAGATAAAATTTATAATATAGAATATAAAATATATATAGGATAAAATGAAATATTATAAAATAAAAGGAGGGGGGTCGACCGGCAGGTCTCATCTTTGTAGAGGGGGGGGAGGGGATTATTGCACCACCTCGCCCCCCGCGACCTGCCCACCCCAGGTGCGCCTTAAAGGCAAGTCCCCCTTGGCGGCGGTGGAAGTACTAAGTAGTCCCACCGCCGCCATTACGTCTGCGGACCCTTACAGGGGGCCGTCGGCCTCGTCGGGGTTGCCCCGCCGATGCTAACCACCTGGCGGAGAGGGGGCCGGCTTCCCTCTCCCTTTCTGCTGCCTCCTTCTGCGTTATCACAATCTCGCAGAAGGAGGCAAACGCTGCTCTTGACCTCTCGCTGCCGATCATGTGGTCGACCACGACCGGCAACGAGAGGTCCATACCAATAACGCCCCTTAGGTCTCTGTGCGGTGCCGACCACGCTGGACATTCTTCCAGCGTATGCCGCGCAGAGTCCTGGGCCTCCTCGCAGTGGTGGCACTGCGATCCTCCCAGTGCCAGATATGAACACACAGTTTGTGGAAACGGCGGTATGCAGGTAATTTAACTTATGCGCATGCATTGCTGCAACTTGTGCTGTATAATTTAGAATTTTTGTTACCGCGCCATCCGATTTTTATACATGTGCAAATACTCGTACAAGCTGCATTGTATTTTTTTCCGCACGCGACAAGGAGGGGACAGAGGCGAGTTCCGGCTCGCGTCTGTCCCCTCCCCCCGTCCCACCCCCCCACGTCGACCCGCATAAAACTTAAAAATACGATAAAATAATAGATAAAATCAATAAATGAAAACGTGTACAGATAAAATAGATAAAATAAAAGTCAATAAATAAATAAATAATAATAAGTAAATAAATACAATGGACAAAACACAACAAACATAAGAAGGGGGGGCAAAATAAAGGGGATTAAAAGATAAAGATAAAATTTATAATATAGAATATAAAATATATATAGGATAAAATGAAATATTATAAAATAAAAGGAGGGGGGTCGACCGGCAGGTCTCATCTTTGTAGAGGGGGGGGAGGGGATTATTGCTCCACCTCGCCCCCCGCGACCTGCCCACCCCAGGTGCGCCTTAACGGCAAGTCCCCCTTGGCGGCGGTGGAAGTACTAAGTAGTCCCACCGCCGCCATTACGTCTGCGGACCCTTACAGGGGGCCGTCGGCCTCGTCGGGGTTGCCCCGCCGATGCTAACCACCTGGCGGAGAGAGGGCCGGCTTCCCTCTCCCTTTCTGCTGCCTCCTTCTGCGTTATCACGACCTCGCAGAAGGAGGCAAACGCTGCTCTTGACCTCTCGCTGCCGATCATGTGGTCGACCACGACCGGCAACGAGAGGTCCATCCCAATAACGCCCCTTAGGTCTCTGCGCGGCGCCGACCACGCTGGACCTTCTTCCAGCGTATGCCGCTCAGAGTCCTGGGCCTCCTCGCAGTGGTGGCACTGCGATCCTCCCAGTGCCAGATATGAACACACAGTTTGAGGAAACGGCGGTATGCAGGTAATTTAACTTATGCGCATGCATTGCTGCAACTTGTGCTGTATAATTTAGAATTTTTGTTACAGCGCCATCCGATTTTTATACATGTGCAAATACTCGTACACGCAGCATTGTATTTTTTTCCGCACGCGACAAGGAGGGGACAGAGGCGTGTTCCGGCTCGCGTCTGTCCCCTCCCCCGTCCCACCCCATACGTCGACCCGCATAAAACTTAAAAATACGATAAAATAATAGATAAAATCAATAAATGAAAACGTGTATAGATAAAATAGATAAAATAAAAGTCAATAAAAAAATAAATAATAATAAGTAAATAATACAATGGACAAAACACAACAAACATAAGAAGGGGGGGCAAAATAAAGGGGATTAAAAGATAAAGATAAAATTTATAATATAGAATATAAAATATATATAGGATAAAATGAAATATTATAAAATAAAAGGAGGGGGGTCCACCGGCAGGTCTCATCTTTGTAGAGGGTGGGAGGGGATTATTGCTCCACCTCGCCCCCCGCGACCTGCCCACCTCAGGGGCGCCTTAACGGCCAGTCCCCCTTGGCGGCGGTGGAAGTACTAAGTAGTCCCACCGCCGCCATTACGTCTGCGGCCCCTTACAGGGGGCCGTCGGCCTCGTCGAGGTTGGCCCCGCCGATGCTAACCACCTGGCGGAGAGGGGGCCGGCTTCCCTCTCCCTTTCCGCTGCCTCCTTCTGCGTTATCACAATCTCGCAGAAGGAGACAAACGCTGCTCTTGACCTCTCGCTGCCGATCATGTGGTCGACCACGACCGGCAACGAGAGGTCCATCCCAATAACGCCCCTTAGGTCTCTGCGCGGCGCCGACCACGCTGGACGTTCTTCCAGCGTATGCCGCTCAGAGTCCTGGGCCTCCTCGCAGTGGTGGCACTGCGATCCTCCCAGTGCCACATATGAACACACAGTTTGAGGAAACGGCGGTATGCAGGTAATTTAACTTATGCGCATGCATTGCTGCAACTTGTGCTGTATAATTTAGAATTTTTGTTACAGCGCCATCCGATTTTTATACATGTGCAAATACTCGTACACGCTGCATTGTATTTTTTTCCTCACGCGACAAGGAGGGGACAGAGGCGAGTTCCGGCTCGCGTCTGTCCCCTCCCCCCGTCCCACCCCCCACGTCGAGCCGCATAAAACTTAAAAATACGATTAAATAATAGATAAAATCAATAAATGAAAACGTGTATAGATAAAATAGATAAAATAAAAGTCAATAAATAAATAAATAATAATAAGTAAATAAATACAATGGACAAAACACAACAAACATAAGAAGGGGGGCAAAATAAAGGGGATTAAAAGATAAAGATAAAATTTGTAATATAGAATATAAAATATATATAGGATAAAATGAAATATTATAAAATAAAAGGAGGGGGGTCGACCGGCAGGTCTCTTCTTTGTAGAGGGGGGGGGAGGGGATTATTGCTCCACCTCGCCCCCCGCGACCTGCCCACCCTGGGGGCGCCTAAACGGCCAGCCCCCCTTGGCGGCGGTGGAAGTATTAAGTAGTCCCACCGCCGCCATTACGTCTGCGGCCCCTTACAGGGGGCCGTCGGCCTCGTCGGGGTTGCCCCGCCGATGCTAACCTCCTGGCGGAGAGGGGGTCGGCTTCCCTCTCCCTTTCCGCTGCCTCCTTCTGCGTTATCACAATCTCGCAGAAGGAGGCAAACGCTGCTCTTGACCTCTCGCTGCCGATCATGTGGTCGACCACGACCGGCAACGAGAGGTCCATCCCAATAACGCCCCTTAGGTCTCTGCGCGGCGCCGACCACGCTGGACGTTCTTCCAGCGTATGCCGCTCAGAGTCCTGGGCCTCCTCGCAGTGGTGGCACTGCGATCCTCCCAGTGCCAGATATGAACACACAGTTTGAGGAAACGGCGGTATGCAGGTAATTTAACTTATGCGCATGCATTGCTGCAACTTGTGCTGTATAATTTAGAATTTTTGTTACAGCGCCATCCGATTTTTATACATGTGCAAATACTCGTACACGCTGCATTGTATTTTTTTCCTCACGCGACAAGGAGGGGACAGAGGCGAGTTCCGGCTCGCGTCTGTCCCCTCCCCCCGTCCCACCCCCCACGTCGAGCCGCATAAAACTTAAAAATACGATTAAATAATAGATAAAATCAATAAATGAAAACGTGTATAGATAAAATAGATAAAATAAAAGTCAATAAATAAATAAATAATAATAAGTAAATAAATACAATGGACAAAACACAACAAACATAAGAAGAGGGGCAAAATAAAGGGGATTAAAAGATAAAGATAAAATTTGTAATATAGAATATAAAATATATATAGGATAAAATGAAATATTATAAAATAAAAGGAGGGGGGTCGACCGGCAGGTCTCTTCTTTGTAGAGGGGGGGGGAGGGGATTATTGCTCCACCTCGCCCCCCGCGACCTGCCCACCCTGGGGGCGCCTAAACGGCCAGCCCCCCTTGGCGGCGGTGGAAGTATTAAGTAGTCCCACCGCCGCCATTACGTCTGCGGCCCCTTACAGGGGGCCGTCGGCCTCGTCGGGGTTGCCCCGCCGATGCTAACCTCCTGGCGGAGAGGGGGTCGGCTTCCCTCTCCCTTTCCGCTGCCTCCTTCTGCGTTATCACAATCTCGCAGAAGGAGGCAAACGCTGCTCTTGATCTCTCGCTGCCGATCATGTGGTCGACCACGACCGGCAACGAGAGGTCCATCCCAATAACGCCCCTTAGGTCTCTGCGCGGCGCCGACCACGCTGGACGTTCTTCCAGCGTATGCCGCTCAGAGTCCTGGGCCTCCTCGCAGTGGTGGCACTGCGATCCTCCCAGTGCCAGATATGAACACATAGTTTGAGCAAACGGCGGTATGCAGTGTGACGTTGCAACGTTTGCGACGTCCCTTCTCCGTTAATTCCGTGCATATTTTCGAGAGCGATAAAGGACCGGACCGCCCTCTAACGGGACACGTACCGAGACAGGATTCGAGAGCGCTCCTTTAAGAGAACCCGATATTATCGAGGACCTCCTAATGACATCTGTCGCGCGTGCCGAGAACGGCAAGTTTCAGGGCCGTATATGGAACGCGCAGAAGGAACCACCGACCGTCCGAATTGTCACGGGAAATGAACAATCGCCCCAAGGTCAGGAAGCGCCCGACGGAAAAGCGAATGGCCGTTTCGAGAAATTAGAACTTGGTGCGAGGACACTCGGCAAGCAAACCGGAGGCGCCGCCAGGACAGCAGCTTGCGAACATCTCGTCCGATACGGACTGACGGAACACCCTGACGTCGTCTCGCCCCATCAAGGGAGAGCTGCCCCGGGGTCGGTGCCCTCGTAGCCAAGAAGAGGAAGCCCCTCCGCTGGTCAAGTCGAGCGATGGGCTCCTTGACCAATTTCGTGATTGCCCGGGGCCCTAGGGCGCGAAGAGGGAACGCTCCTGTGCCGTCGAGTCACGCCGTGGAAACACGCCATAGGCAATTCGGAAAAGCGGTCGAGTGGGGGGAACCGCGTTCGATCCGCTAGGCGGCCGAAAATCGATGGATCACTGTCGCGCTGGCCATCACGACGTTGAGACGTGTTGCCCACATTGTAATCGCGCCGCGAAATCGGAAGTTGCGAACCGAGTGTCCCGTTGAGAGGATTACGTGGCGTCTGCAAAGTTTCATCGAGCCCAGCTCTATCGGGAGCCGTTTATCCTCCGGAAAACGGAACAATAACGCCACGAGAAGCGGTAAGTCGCACTTGTGATCCATTCGGTATTTTCGTTGCGCGCCGGCTCGACCTTCGTCGTGCGAGGACGAACGCTTCCCGTTCGGTCCTCGATAATTCGCTCGCATTCCTCTCGGAATGCTTTGAGATTGTTCGGGAATATTTCGGGAGAGTTTTCCTCCGTAGATTGCGTGCGGAAGAGTGTCTTCCGAGGAGTCGCGTTCGTGAGAGTAATTCAATTCGGTATCTTCGCGTTTCTCGAATCCTGTGTCTCCTGTCGAATCGCGTATTCCGTCCGTCGGCGTTCGATCGCGTAATCGATAGCGTACGCGCCGGGGCGATTCACGTGCGGAAGTCATCGCGGCAGTCTCGCAGTTCGCCGGTCATCTGCGCCTCGCGTTTCCGAAGTTCGTTGTGAACGGAACGACGATCATTGTCAGCGGTATCGTTGCGAGCGAAATCGGTAGGACAACCGCGCGGCGAACGGCCATCTTTTCGCTATCTTGTATGAAGAGCGCGGGCTCTCGGGTCGCGGCCACGTGGCCGCTGATTTTGTAAACCAACGACTGCTACAATAAATAGCTCGAGACCATATCGTAGTCGAATTATTCGATTCCCTGTGAGATCCGTCCTGCCGAGAGGGCTGTCCTAGTCACCCCGTGTTCGAACCATCTGGCCCAGTCGCGACGTCATTTTCGATCCGCGTATCTCGAAGATTCGGCTCTCGACCTCGGCTTCTCCGAGCTCGAGCAGTGCTTTGCGTTTCGTGTGGCATCCTTGCGGTGCCTGGCGCCCGAACCTTTAGCTTTCGTGAGGAAATCGTCGAATCTTCGAGTCTCGTATTGTCTCGGGCGGACCGCGTGCACTCGGCTTGCACGCGGCCTGGTCTCAGCGCCTGCAAGGCCCGAAGGTAACCGGCTTCCGCGGGTCTAACAGCTCGTCGGAATAAGGTTAACGTGACAGCAGGTAATTTAACTTATGCGCATGCATTGCTGCAACTTGTGCTGTATAATTTAGAATTTTTGTTACAGCGCCATCCGATTTTTATACATGTGCAAATACTCGTACACGCTGCATTGTATTTTTTTCCGCACGCGACAAGGAGGGGACAGAGGCGAGTTCCGGCTCGCGTCTGTCCCCTCCCCCCGTCCCACCCCCCACGTCGACCCGCATAAAACTTAAAAATACGATAAAATAATAGATAAAATCAATAAATGAAAACGTGTATAGATAAAATAGATAAAATAAAAGTCAATAAATAAATAATAATAAGTAAATAAATACAATGGACAAAACACAACAAACATAAGAGGGGGGGGGCAAAATAAAGGGGATTAAAAGATAAAGATAAAATTTATAATATAGAATATAAAATATATATAGGATAAAATGAAATATTATAAAATAAAAGGAGGGGGGTCGACCGGCAGGTCTCATCTTTGTAGAGGGGGGGAGGGGATTATTGCTCCACCTCGCCCCCCGCGACCTGCCCACCTCAGGGGCGCCTTAACGGCCAGTCCCCCTTGGCGGCGGTGGAAGTACTAAGTAGTCCCACCGCCGCCATTACGTCTGCGGCCCCTTACAGGGGGCCGTCGGCCTCGTCGAGGTTGGCCCCGCCGATGCTAACCACCTGGCGGAGAGGGGGCCGGCTTCCCTCTCCCTTTCCGCTGCCTCCTTCTGCGTTATCACAATCTCGCAGAAGGAGGCAAACGCTGCTCTTGACCTCTCGCTGCCGATCATGTGGTCGACCACGACCGGCAACGAGAGGTCCATCCCAATAACGCCCCTTAGGTCTCTGCGCGGCGCCGACCACGCTGGACGTTCTTCCAGCGTATGCCGCTCAGAGTCCTGGGCCTCCTCGCAGTGGTGGCACTGCGATCCTCCCAGTGCCAGATATGAACACACAGTTTGAGGAAACGGCGGTATGCAGGTAATTTAACTTATGCGCATGCACTGCTGCAACTTGTGCTGTATAATTTAGAATTTTTGTTACCGCGCCATCCGATTTTTATACATGTGCAAATACTCGTACACGCTGCATTGTATTTTTTTCCGCACGCGACAAGGAGGGGACAGAGGCGAGTTCCGGCTCGCGTCTGTCCCCTCCCCCCGTCCCACCCCCCACGTCGAGCCGCATAAAACTTAAAAATACGATTAAATAATAGATAAAATCAATAAATGAAAACGTGTATAGATAAAATAGATAAAATAAAAGTCAATAAATAAATAAATAATAATAAGTAAATAAATACAATGGACAAAATACAACAAACATAAGAAGGGGGGGCAAAATAAAGGGGATTAAAAGATAAAGATAAAATTTATAATATAGAATATAAAATATATATAGGATAAAATGAAATATTATAAAATAAAAGGAGGGGGGTCGACCGGCAGGTCTCTTCTTTGTAGAGGGGGGGGAGGGGATTATTGCTCCACCTCGCCCCCCGCGACCTGCCCACCCTGGGGGCGCCTTAACGGCCAGCCCCCCTTGGCGGCGGTGGAAGTATTAAGTAGTCCCACCGCCGCCATTACGTCTGCGGCCCCTTACAGGGGGCCGTCGGCCTCGTCGGGGTTGCCCCGCCGATGCTAACCTCCTGGTGGAGAGGGGGTCGGCTTCCCTCTCCCTTTCCGCTGCCTCCTTCTGCGTTATCACAATCTCGCAGAAGGAGGCAAACGCTGCTCTTGACCTCTCGCTGCCGATCATGTGGTCGACCACGACCGGCAACGAGAGGTCCATCCCAATAACGCCCCTTAGGTCTCTGCGCGGCGCCGACCACACTGGACGTTCTTCCAGCGTATGCCGCTCAGAGTCCTGGGCCTCCTCGCAGTGGTGGCACTGCGATCCTCCCAGTGCCAGATATGAACACACAGTTTGAGCAAACGGCGGTATGCAGGTAATTTAACTTATGCGCATGCATTGCTGCAACTTGTGCTGTATAATTTAGAATTTTTGTTACAGCGCCATCCGATTTTTATACATGTGCAAATACTCGTACACGCTGCATTGTATTTTTTTCCGCACGCAACAAGGAGGGGACAGAGGCGAGTTCCGGCTCGCGTCTGTCACCTCCCCCCGTCCCACCCCCCACGTCGACCCGCATAAAACTTAAAAATACGATAAAATAATAGATAAAATCAATAAATCAAAACGTGTATAGATAAAATAGATAAAATAAAAGTCAATAAATAAATAAATAATAATAAGTAAATAAATACAATGGACAAAACACAACAAACATAAGAAGGGGGGGCAAAATAAAGGGGATTAAAAGATAAAGATAAAATTTATAATATAGAATATAAAATATATATAGGATAAAATGAAATATTATAAAATAAAAGGAGGGGGGTCGACCGGCAGGTCTCATCTTTGTAGAGGGGGGGAGGGGATTATTGCTCCACCTCGCCCCCCGCGACCTGCCCACCTCAGGGGCGCCTTAACGGCCAGTCCCCCTTGGCGGCGGTGGAAGTACTAAGTAGTCCCACCGCCGCCATTACGTCTGCGGCCCCTTACAGGGGGCCGTCGGCCTCGTCGAGGTTGGCCCCGCCGATGCTAACCACCTGGCGGAGAGGGGGCCGGCTTCCCTCTCCCTTTCCGCTGCCTCCTTCTGCGTTATCACAATCTCGCAGAAGGAGGCAAACGCTGCTCTTGACCTCTCGCTGCCGATCATGTGGTCGACCACGACCGGCAACGAGAGGTCCATCCCAATAACGCCCCTTAGGTCTCTGCGCGGCGCCGACCACGCTGGACGTTCTTCCAGCGTATGCCGCTCAGAGTCCTGGGCCTCCTCGCAGTGGTGGCACTGCGATCCTCCCAGTGCCAGATATGAACACACAGTTTGAGGAAACGGCGGTATGCAGGTAATTTAACTTATGCGCATGCATTGCTGCAACTTGTGCTGTATAATTTAGAATTTTTGTTACAGCGCCATCCGATTTTTATACATGTGCAAATACTCGTACACGCTGCATTGTATTTTATTCCGCACGCGACAAGGAGGGGACAGAGGCGAGTTCCGGCTCGCGTCTGTCCCCTCCCCCCGTCCCACCCCCCACGTCGACCCGCATAAAACTTAAAAATACGATAAAATAATAGATAAAATTAATAAATGAAAACGTGTATAGATAAAATAGATAAAATAAAAGTCAATAAATAAATAAATAATAATAAGTAAATAAATACAATGGACAAAACACAACAAACATAAGAAGGGGGGCAAAATAAAGGGGATTAAAAGATAAAGATAAAATTTATAATATAGAATATAAAATACAGGGTGTCCCAAAATTCGTGAAAATCCCGAAAGGGGGTGGTCCCTGAGACCATTCTAAGAGACATTTTCCTTTGCACCAATGTCAACTGCGGCTTTGTTTAGGAGTTATTAACGAAAAACACGGACCAATCAGAGCGCGTCCTGGCCCGTCGCGCCGCGCCGCGCCGGCAAGCGAGTGTCGGTGGTACGCCGTGACATCGCAACGTACAAGAGTTTCTCGATAATGTGAACCCTCTCCGATTTTGATGAACTTTGGATATGTTGTCAAGACCATGATTCTGAACAACATTTCTCTTTAGACTTTTTGGCGATCGGCTTTAGTTTACGAGATAAGTAACTTGTAATTGTAAATCGATCGATGTACTATCTGAACTATCTCCTCTCCGATTTCGATGAGCTTTGGATACGTTGTCCAGACCATGATTCTGAACAACATTTCTCTTTAGACTTTTTGGCGATCGGCTTTAGTTTACGAGATAATCGTAAAAAAAGAGAAGAAGCAGAAACTGATTGAATTAAAAACTCACGTATTCAGCCGTAAATCCATTTGCTGCTTCGAAATGTGTGTCACTGGGTCACTCGGTGACGAACTGCACAGATGTCTTCAGGTACACGGCAGTACCGAAAGCCAAGGGACGTACGGCCAGGTCGACGAACTGCACAGCAGGTGGTAGAAGGCCTAAGGGATGCGCGGTCAAGTCGACGATCCAGAATTTAACTTTCACTTTCGAATCAATAAATAATTCGTATGTTTATTTTACACAGATGCCTTGAAATTTTTCCACACTCACAATCACTGTTCACATTTGTCAACACATAGTTATGCACTAATAATAATTGCCATATCCCTTGTACTGCTGCACAAATCACAACAATCAGGTAATGCAATCACTAGACTGCGGATTTCATGCATTTGTAGCAAACATGAGTAGGTGCATTTTAATACAGTAGAGAGATTAAAATAATTTCAAAACACCAATGTATTATTTTCAAATTCTTAAAATGATCACAGTAAGAATCAAATATCTGTCTGGCTCCTGTCCCTTGTAATAGCGGCAGCCAACATTCATTTTGCATAAAGATTCGCAGTCTAGTGATTAGTTTAAATATCACAGTAAAAAAAACAGCTAATACATAGCAACCGTTAGCTTTGAATTTACAAGTCTTTGGAGATGTTCTCTCTACCGCGGCTCGAACGACACTGATTTTCCGCAAGATTTTTCTAAAGAATTTAGGAAGGGCATTTAGAGTGTCGAAATTCGAAATGCACGCTGTAGCACGAGAACGACGGGACGGTTGGACGAAAAACAGGATACGAGAAGGACCGCTTTAAGACTTATGGCAATCACATGTTTAGGTTTTCCTGTAGATTGGTACGCAGAGTCGATGGGTAACCGTTCGAAAACGTCGTCTGTCCTTCTTTTAGAAAGTTTCTTAAGGAAGGTATAGGACAATAGGGATGCTACGCTGACCTGACATTTTTACCCCTTGCTGGGTAAAAGGACGGATGACGTTTTCGAACAGTTACCCATCGACTCTACGTACCAACCTGCAGGAAAAACTAAACATGTGTTTGCCACAAAGCTTACAGCGGTCCTTCTCGCATTCTGTTTTTCGTCTAACCGTCCCGTCGTTCTCGTGCTACAGCGTGCATTTCGAATTTCGACACTCTAAATGCCCTTCCTAAATTCTTTAGAAAAATCTTGAGGAAAATCAGTGTCGTTCGAGCCGCGGTAGAGAGAACATCTCCAAAGACTTGTCAATTCAAAGCTAACGGTTGCTATTAGCTGTGTTTTTGATAGTGATATTTAAACTAATCACTAGACTGCGAATCTTTATGCAAAATGAATGTTGGCTGCCGCTATTACAAGGGACAGGGGAGCCAGACAGATATTTGATTCTTACTGTGATCATTTTAAGAAGTTGAAAATAATACTATGGTGCTTTGAAATTATTTTAATCTCTCTACTGTATTAAAATGCACCTACTCATATTTGCTACAAATGCATGAAATCCGCAGTCTAGTGATTGCATTACCTGATTGATGTGATTTGTGCAGCAGTACAAGGGATATGGCAATTATTATTAGTGCATAACTATGTGTTGACAAATGTGAACAGTGATTGTGAGTGTGGAAAAATTTCAAGGCATCTGTGTAAAATAAACATACGAATTATTTATCGATTCGAAAGTGAAAGTTAAATTCTGGATCGTCGACTTGACCGCGCATCCCTTAGGCCTTCTACCACCGGCTGTGCAGCTCGTCGACCTGGCCGTACGTCCCTTGGCTTTCGGTACTGCCGTGTACCTGAAGACATCTGTGCAATTCGTCACCGAGTGACCCAGTGACACACATTTCGAAGCAGCAAATGGATTTACGGCTGAATACGTGAGTTTTTAATTCAATCAGTTTCTGCTTCTTCTCTTTTTTTACGATTATCTCGTAAACTAAAGCCGATTGCCAAAAAGTCTAAAGAGAAATGTTGTTCAGAATCATGGTCTTGACAACGTATCCAAAGCGCATCGAAATCGGAGAGGAGATAGTTCAGATAGTACATCGATCGATTTACAATTACAAGTTACTTATCTCGTAAACTAAAGCCGATCGCCAAAAAGTCTAAAGAGAAATGTTGTTCAGAATCATGGTCTTGACAACATATCCAAAGTTCATCAAAATCGGAGAGGGTTCACATTATCGAGAAACTCTTGTTCGTTGCGATGTCGCGGCGTACCACAGACACTCGCTTGCTGGCGCGGCGTGGTGCGCCGGGCCAGGGCGCGCTCTGATTGGTCCGTGTTTTTCGTTAATAACTCCTAAATAGAACCGCAGTTGACATTGGTGCAAAGGAAAATGTCTCTTAGAATGGTCTAAGGAACCACCCCCTTTCGGGATTTTCACGAATTTTGGGACACCCTGTATATATAGGATAAAATGAAATATTATAAAATAAAAGGAGGGGGGTCGACCGGCAGGTCTCTTCTTTGTAGAGGGGGGGGAGGGGATTATTGCTCCACCTCGCCCCCCGCGACCTGCCCACCCTGGGGGCGCCTTAACGGCCAGCCCCCCTTGGCGGCGGTGGAAGTATTAAGTAGTCCCACCGCCGCCATTACGTCTGCGGCCCCTTACAGGGGGCCGTCGGCCTCGTCGGGGTTGCCCCGCCGATGCTAACCTCCTGGCGGTGAGGGGGTCGGCTTCCCTCTCCCTTTCCGCTGCCTCCTTCTGCGTTATCACAATCTCGCAGAAGGAGGCAAACGCTGCTCTTGACCTCTCGCTGCCGATCATGTGGTCGACCACGACCGGCAACGAGAGGTCCATCCCAATAACGCCCCTTAGGTCTCTGCGCGGCGCCGACCACACTGGACGTTCTTCCAGCGTATGCCGCTCAGAGTCCTGGGCCTCCTCGCAGTGGTGGCACTGCGATCCTCCCAGTGCCAGATATGAACACACAGTTTGAGCAAACGGCGGTATGCAGGTAATTTAACTTATGCGCATGCATTGCTGCAACTTGTGCTGTATAATTTAGAATTTTTGTTACAGCGCCATCCGATTTTTATACATGTGCAAATACTCGTACACGCTGCATTGTATTTTTTTCCGCACGCAACAAGGAGGGGACAGAGGCGAGTTCCGGCTCGCGTGTGTCACCTCCCCCCGTCACACCCCCCACGTCGACCCGCATAAAACTTAAAAATACGATAAAATAATAGATAAAATCAATAAATCAAAACGTGTATAGATAAAATAGATAAAATAAAAGTCAATAAATAAATAAATAATAATAAGTAAATAAATACAATGGACAAAACACAACAAACATAAGAAGGGGGGGCAAAATAAAGGGGATTAAAACATAAAGATAAAATTTATAATATAGAATATAAAATATATATAGGATAAAATGAAATATTATAAAATAAAAGGAGGGGGGTCGACCGGCAGGTCTCATCTTTGTAGAGGGGGGGAGGGGATTATTGCTCCACCTCGCCCCCCGCGACCTGCCCACCTCAGGGGCGCCTTAACGGCCAGTCCCCCTTGGCGGCGGTGGAAGTACTAAGTAGTCCCACCGCCGCCATTACGTCTGCAGCCCCTTACAGGGGGCCGTCGGCCTCGTCGAGGTTGGCCCCGCCAATGCTAACCACCTGGCGGAGAGGGGGCCGGCTTCCCTCTCCCTTTCCGCTGCCTCCTTCTGCGTTATCACAATCTCGCAGAAGGAGGCAAACGCTGCTCTTGACCTCTCGCTGCCGATCATGTGGTCGACCACGACCGGCAACGAGAGGTCCATCCCAATAACGCCCCTTAGGTCTCTGCGCGGCGCCGACCACGCTGGACGTTCTTCCAGCGTATACCGCTCAGAGTCCTGGGCCTCCTCGCAGTGGTGGCACTGCGATCCTCCCAGTGCCAGATATGAACACACAGTTTGAGGAAACGGCGGTATGCAGGTAATTTAACTTATGCGCATGCATTGCTGCAACTTGTGCTGTATAATTTAGAATTTTTGTTACCGCGCCATCCGATTTTTATACATGTGCAAATACTCGTACACGCTGCATTGTATTTTTTTCCGCACGCGACAAGGAGGGGACAGAGGCGAGTTCCGGCTCGCGTCTGTCCCCTCCCCCCGTCCCACCCCCCACGTCGAGCCGCATAAAACTTAAAAATACGATTAAATAATAGATAAAATCAATAAATGAAAACGTGTATAGATAAAATAGATAAAATAAAAGTCAATAAATAAATAAATAATAATAAGTAAATAAATACAATGGACAAAACACAACAAACATAAGAAGGGGGGCAAAATAAAGGGGATTAAAAGATAAAGATAAAATTTATAATATAGAATATAAAATATATATAGGATAAAATGAAATATTATAAAATAAAAGGAGGGGGGTCGACCGGCAGGTCTCTTCTTTGTAGAGGGGGGGGGGATTATTGCTCCACCTCGCCCCCCGCGACCTGCCCACCCTGGGGGCGCCTTAACGGCCAGCCCCCCTTGGCGGCGGTGGAAGTATTAAGTAGTCCCACCGCCGCCATTACGTCTGCGGCCCCTTACAGGGGGCCGTCGGCCTCGTCGGGGTTGCCCCGCCGATGCTAACCTCCTGGCGGAGAGGGGGTCGGCTTCCCTCTCCCTTTCCGCTGCCTCCTTCTGCGTTATCACAATCTCGCAGAAGGAGGCAAACGCTGCTCTTGACCTCTCGCTGCCGATCATGTGGTCGACCACGACCGGCAACGAGAGGTCCATCCCAATAACGCCCCTTAGGTCTCTGCGCGGCTCCGACCACGCTGGACGTTCTTCCAGCGTATGCCGCTCAGAGTCCTGGGCCTCCTCGCAGTGGTGGCACTGCGATCCTCCCAGTGCCAGATATGAACCCACAGTTTGAGGAAACGGCGGTATGCAGGTAATTTAACTTATGCGCATGCATTGCTGCAACTTGTGCTGTATAATTTAGAATTTTTGTTACAGCGCCATCCGATTTTAATACATGTGCATATACTCGTACACGCTGCATTGTATTTTTTTCCGCACGCAACAAGGAGGGGACAGAGGCGAGTTCCGGCTCGCGTCTGTCACCTCCCCCCGTCCCACCCCCCACGTCGACCCGCATAAAACTTAAAAATACAATTAAATAATAGATAAAATCAATAAATGAAAACGTGTATAGATAAAATAGATAAAATAAAAGTCAATAAATAAATAAATAATAATAAGTAAATAAATACAATGGACAAAACACAACAAACATAAGAAGGGGGGGCAAAATAAAGGGGATTAAAAGATAAAGATAAAATTTATAATATAGAATATAAAATATATATAGGATAAAATGAAATATTATAAAATAAAAGGAGGGGGGTCGTCCGGCAGGTCTCTTCTTTGTAGAGGGGGGGAGGGGATTATTGCTCCACCTCGCCCCCCGCGACCTGCCCACCCTGGGGGCGCCTTAACGGCCAGCCCCCCTTGGCGGCGGTGGAAGTATTAAGTAGTCCCACCGCCGCCATTACGTCTGCGGCCCCTTACAGGGGGCCGTCGGCCTCGTCGGGGTTGCCCCGCCGATGCTAACCTCCTGGCGGAGAGGGGGTCGGCTTCCCTCTCCCTTTCCGCTGCCTCCTTCTGCGTTATCACAATCTCGCAGAAGGAGGCAAACGCTGCTCTTGACCTCTCGCTGCCGATCATGTGGTCGACCACGACCGGCAACGAGAGGTCCATCCCAATAACGCCCCTTAGGTCTCTGCGCGGCGCCGCCCACGCTGGACGTTCTTCCAGCGTATGCCGCTCAGAGTCCTGGGCCTCCTCGCAGTGGTGGCACTGCGATCCTCCCAGTGCCAGATATGAACACACAGTTTGAGCAAACGGCGGTATGCAGGTAATTTAACTTATGCGCATGCATTGCTGCAACTTGTGCTGTATAATTTAGAATTTTTGTTACAGCGCCATCCGATTTTTATACATGTGCAAATACTCGTACACGCTGCATTGTATTTTTTTCCGCACGCAACAAGGAGGGGACAGAGGCGAGTTCCGGCTCGCGTCTGTCACCTCCCCCCGTCCCACCCCCCACGTCGACCCGCATAAAACTTAAAAATACGATAAAATAATAGATAAAATCAATAAATCAAAACGTGTATAGATAAAATAGATAAAATAAAAGTCAATAAATAAATAAATAATAATAAGTAAATAAATACAATGGACAAAACACAACAAACATAAGAAGGGGGGGGCAAAATAAAGGGGATTAAAAGATAAAGATAAAATTTATAATATAGAATATAAAATATATATAGGATAAAATGAAATATTATAAAATAAAAGGAGGGGGGTCGACCGGCAGGTCTCATCTTTGTAGAGGGGGGGAGGGGATTATTGCTCCACCTCGCCCCCCGCGACCTGCCCACCTCAGGGGCGCCTTAACGGCCAGTCCCCCTTGGCGGCGGTGGAAGTACTAAGTAGTCCCACCGCCGCCATTACGTCTGCGGCCCCTTACAGGGGGCCGTCGGCCTCGTCGAGGTTGGCCCCGCCGATGCTAACCACCTGGCGGAGAGGGGGCCGGCTTCCCTCTCCCTTTCCGCTGCCTCCTTCTGCGTTATCACAATCTCGCAGAAGGAGGCAAACGCTGCTCTTGACCTCTCCTGCCGATCATGTGGTCGACCACGACCGGCAACGAGAGGTCCATCCCAATAACGCCCCTTAGGTCTCTGCGCGGCGCCGACCACACTGGACGTTCTTCCAGCGTATGCCGCTCAGAGTCCTGGGCCTCCTCGCAGTGGTGGCACTGCGATCCTCCCAGTGCCAGATATGAACACATAGTTTGAGCAAACGGCGGTATGCAGGTAATTTAACTTATGCGCATGCATTGCTGCAACTTGTGCTGTATAATTTAGAATTTTTGTTACAGCGCCATCCGATTTTTATACATGTGCAAATACTCGTACACGCTGCATTGTATTTTTTTCCGCACGCGACAAGGAGGGGACAGAGGCGAGTTCCGGCTCGCGTCTGTCCCCTCCCCCCGTCCCACCCCCCACGTCGACCCGCATAAAACTTAAAAATACGATAAAATAATAGATAAAATTAATAAATGAAAACGTGTATAGATAAAATAGATAAACTAAAAGTCAATAAATAAATAAATAATAATAAGTAAATAAATACAATGGACAAAACACAACAAACATAAGAAGGGGGGCAAAATAAAGGGGATTAAAAGATAAAGATAAAATTTATAATATAGAATATAAAATATATATAGGATAAAATGAAATATTATAAAATAAAAGGAGGGGGGTCGACCGGCAGGTCTCTTCTTTGTAGAGGGGGGGGAGGGGATTATTGCTCCACCTCGCCCCCCGCGACCTGCCCACCCTGGGGGCGCCTTAACGGCCAGCCCCCCTTGGCGGCGGTGGAAGTATTAAGTAGTCCCACCGCCGCCATTACGTCTGCGGCCCCTTACAGGGGGCCGTCGGCCTCGTCGGGGTTGCCCCGCCGATGCTAACCTCCTGGCGGTGAGGGGGTCGGCTTCCCTCTCCCTTTCCGCTGCCTCCTCCTGCGTTATCACAATCTCGCAGAAGGAGGCAAACGCTGCTCTTGACCTCTCGCTGCCGATCATGTGGTCGACCACGACCGGCAACGAGAGGTCCATCCCAATAACGCCCCTTAGGTCTCTGCGCGGCGCCGACCACACTGGACGTTCTTCCAGCGTATGCCGCTCAGAGTCCTGGGCCTCCTCGCAGTGGTGGCACTGCGATCCTCCCAGTGCCAGATATGAACACACAGTTTGAGCAAACGGCGGTATGCAGGTAATTTAACTTATGCGCATGCATTGCTGCAACTTGTGCTGTATAATTTAGAATTTTTGTTACAGCGCCATCCGATTTTTATACATGTGCAAATACTCGTACACGCTGCATTGTATTTTTTTCCGCACGCAACAAGGAGGGGACAGAGGCGAGTTCCGGCTCGCGTGTGTCACCTCCCCCCGTCCCACCCCCCACGTCGACCCGCATAAAACTTAAAAATACGATAAAATAATAGATAAAATCAATAAATCAAAACGTGTATAGATAAAATAGATAAAATAAAAGTCAATAAATAAATAAATAATAATAAGTAAATAAATACAATGGACAAAACACAACAAACATAAGAAGGGGGGGCAAAATAAAGGGGATTAAAAGATAAAGATAAAATTTATAATATAGAATATAAAATATATATAGGATAAAATGAAATATTATAAAATAAAAGGAGGGGGGTCGACCAGCAGGTCTCATCTTTGTAGAGGGGGGGAGGGGATTATTGCTCCACCTCGCCCCCCGCGACCTGCCCACCTCAGGGGCGCCTTAACGGCCAGTCCCCCTTGGCGGCGGTGGAAGTACTAAGTAGTCCCACCGCCGCCATTACGTCTGCGGCCCCTTACAGGGGGCCGTCGGCCTCGTCGAGGTTGGCCCCGCCGATGCTAACCACCTGGCGGAGAGGGGGCCGGCTTCCCTCTCCCTTTCCGCTGCCTCCTTCTGCGTTATCACAATCTCGCAGAAGGAGGCAAACGCTGCTCTTGACCTCTCCTGCCGATCATGTGGTCGACCACGACCGGCAACGAGAGGTCCATCCCAATAACGCCCCTTAGGTCTCTGCGCGGCGCCGACCACACTGGACGTTCTTCCAGCGTATGCCGCTCAGAGTCCTGGGCCTCCTCGCAGTGGTGGCACTGCGATCCTCCCAGTGCCAGATATGAACTCACAGTTTGAGGAAACGGCGGTATGCAGGTAATTTAACTTATGCGCATGCATTGCTGCAACTTGTGCTGTATAATTTAGAATTTTTGTTACAGCGCCATCCGATTTTTATACATGTGCAAATACTCGTACACGCTGCATTGTATTTTTTTCCGCACGCAACAAGGAGGGGACAGAGGCGAGTTCCGGCTCGCGTGTGTCACCTCCCCCCGTCACACCCCCCACGTCGACCCGCATAAAACTTAAAAATACGATAAAATAATAGATAAAATCAATAAATCAAAACGTGTATAGATAAAATAGATAAAATAAAAGTCAATAAATAAATAAATAATAATAAGTAAATAAATACAATGGACAAAACACAACAAACATAAGAAGGGGGGGCAAAATAAAGGGGATTGAAAGATAAAGATAAAATTTATAATATAGAATATAAAATATATATAGGATAAAATGAAATATTATAAAATAAAAGGAGGGGGGTCGACCGGCAGGTCTCATCTTTGTAGAGGGGGGGAGGGGATTATTGCTCCACCTCGCCCCCCGCGACCTGCCCACCTCAGGGGCGCCTTAACGGCCAGTCCCCCTTGGCGGCGGTGGAAGTACTAAGTAGTCCCACCGCCGCCATTACGTCTGCAGCCCCTTACAGGGGGCCGTCGGCCTCGTCGAGGTTGGCCCCGCCAATGCTAACCACCTGGCGGAGAGGGGGCCGGCTTCCCTCTCCCTTTCCGCTGCCTCCTTCTGCGTTATCACAATCTCGCAGAAGGAGGCAAACGCTGCTCTTGACCTCTCGCTGCCGATCATGTGGTCGACCACGACCGGCAACGAGAGGTCCATCCCAATAACGCCCCTTAGGTCTCTGCGCGGCGCCGACCACGCTGGACGTTCTTCCAGCGTATGCCGCTCAGAGTCCTGGGCCTCCTCGCAGTGGTGGCACTGCGATCCTCCCAGTGCCAGATATGAACACACAGTTTGAGGAAACGGCGGTATGCAGGTAATTTAACTTATGCGCATGCATTGCTGCAACTTGTGCTGTATAATTTAGAATTTTTGTTACCGCGCCATCCGATTTTTATACATGTGCAAATACTCGTACACGCTGCATTGTATTTTTTTCCGCACGCGACAAGGAGGGGACAGAGGCGAGTTCCGGCTCGCGTCTGTCCCCTCCCCCCGTCCCACCCCCCACGTCGAGCCGCATAAAACTTAAAAATACGATTAAATAATAGATAAAATCAATAAATGAAAACGTGTATAGATAAAATAGATAAAATAAAAGTCAATAAATAAATAAATAATAATAAGTAAATAAATACAATGGACAAAACACAACAAACATAAGAAGGGGGGCAAAATAAAGGGGATTAAAAGATAAAGATAAAATTTATAATATAGAATATAAAATATATATAGGATAAAATGAAATATTATAAAATAAAAGGAGGGGGGTCGACCGGCAGGTCTCTTCTTTGTAGAGGGGGGGAGGGGATTATTGCTCCACCTCGCCCCCCGCGACCTGCCCACCCTGGGGGCGCCTTAACGGCCAGCCCCCCTTGGCGGCGGTGGAAGTATTAAGTAGTCCCACCGCCGCCATTACGTCTGCGGCCCCTTACAGGGGGCCGTCGGCCTCGTCGGGGTTGCCCCGCCGATGCTAACCTCCTGGCGGAGAGGGGGTCGGCTTCCCTCTCCCTTTCCGCTGCCTCCTTCTGCGTTATCACAATCTCGCAGAAGGAGGCAAACGCTGCTCTTGACCTCTCGCTGCCGATCATGTGGTCGACCACGACCGGCAACGAGAGGTCCATCCCAATAACGCCCCTTAGGTCTCTGCGCGGCTCCGACCACGCTGGACGTTCTTCCAGCGTATGCCGCTCAGAGTCCTGGGCCTCCTCGCAGTGGTGGCACTGCGATCCTCCCAGTGCCAGATATGAACACACAGTTTGAGGAAACGGCGGTATGCAGGTAATTTAACTTATGCGCATGCATTGCTGCAACTTGTGCTGTATAATTTAGAATTTTTGTTACAGCGCCATCCGATTTTAATACATGTGCATATACTCGTACACGCTGCATTGTATTTTTTTCCGCACGCAACAAGGAGGGGACAGTGGCGAGTTCCGGCTCGCGTCTCTCACCTCCCCCCGTCCCACCCCCCACGTCGACCCGCATAAAACTTAAAAATACGATTAAATAATAGATAAAATCAATAAATGAAAACGTGTATAGATAAAATAGATAAAATAAAAGTCAATAAATAAATAAATAATAATAAGTAAATAAATACAATGGACAAAACACAACAAACATAAGAAGGGGGGGCAAAATAAAGGGGATTAAAAGATAAAGATAAAATTTATAATATAGAATATAAAATATATATAGGATAAAATGAAATATTATAAAATAAAAGGAGGGGGGTCGTCCGGCAGGTCTCTTCTTTGTAGAGGGGGGGAGGGGATTATTGCTCCACCTCGCCCCCCGCGACCTGCCCACCCTGGGGGCGCCTTAACGGCCAGCCCCCCTTGGCAGCGGTGGAAGTATTAAGTAGTCCCACCGCCGCCATTACGTCTGCGGCCCCTTACAGGGGGCCGTCGGCCTCGTCGGGGTTGCCCCGCCGATGCTAACCTCCTGGCGGAGAGGGGGTCGGCTTCCCTCTCCCTTTCCGCTGCCTCCTTCTGCGTTATCACAATCTCGCAGAAGGAGGCAAACGCTGCTCTTGACCTCTCGCTGCCGATCATGTGGTCGACCACGACCGGCAACGAGAGGTCCATCCCAATAACGCCCCTTAGGTCTCTGCGCGGCGCCGACCACGCTGGACGTTCTTCCAGCGTATGCCGCTCAGAGTCCTGGGCCTCCTCGCAGTGGTGGCACTGCGATCCTCCCAGTGCCAGATATGAACACACAGTTTGAGCAAACGGCGGTATGCAGGTAATTTAACTTATGCGCATGCATTGCTGCAACTTGTGCTGTATAATTTAGAATTTTTGTTACAGCGCCATCCGATTTTTATACATGTGCAAATACTCGTACACGCTGCATTGTATTTTTTTCCGCACGCAACAAGGAGGGGACAGAGGCGAGTTCCGGCTCGCGTCTGTCACCTCCCCCCGTCCCACCCCCCACGTCGACCCGCATAAAACTTAAAAATACGATAAAATAATAGATAAAATCAATAAATCAAAACGTGTATAGATAAAATAGATAAAATAAAAGTCAATAAATAAATAAATAATAATAAGTAAATAAATACAATGGACAAAACACAACAAACATAAGAAGGGGGGGCAAAATAAAGGGGATTAAAAGATAAAGATAAAATTTATAATATAGAATATAAAATATATATAGGATAAAATGAAATATTATAAAATAAAAGGAGGGGGGTCGACCGGCAGGTCCCATCTTTGTAGAGGGGGGGAGGGGATTATTGCTCCACCTCGCCCCCCGCGACCTGCCCACCTCAGGGGCGCCTTAACGGCCAGTCCCCCTTGGCGGCGGTGGAAGTACTAAGTAGTCCCACCGCCGCCATTACGTCTGCGGCCCCTTACAGGGGGCCGTCGGCCTCGTCGAGGTTGGCCCCGCCGATGCTAACCACCTGGCGGAGAGGGGGCCGGCTTCCCTCTCCCTTTCCGCTGCCTCCTTCTGCGTTATCACAATCTCGCAGAAGGAGGCAAACGCTGCTCTTGACCTCTCCTGCCGATCATGTGGTCGACCACGACCGGCAACGAGAGGTCCATCCCAATAACGCCCCTTAGGTCTCTGCGCGGCGCCGACCACACTGGACGTTCTTCCAGCGTATGCCGCTCAGAGTCCTGGGCCTCCTCGCAGTGGTGGCACTGCGATCCTCCCAGTGCCAGATATGAACACATAGTTTGAGCAAACGGCGGTATGCAGGTAATTTAACTTATGCGCATGCATTGCTGCAACTTGTGCTGTATAATTTAGAATTTTTGTTACAGCACCATCCGATTTTTATACATGTGCAAATACTCGTACACGCTGCATTGTATTTTTTTCCGCACGCGACAATGAGGGGACAGAGGCGAGTTCCTGCTCGCGTCTGTCCCCTCCCCCCGTCCCACCCCCCACGTCGACCCGCATAAAACTTAAAAATACGATAAAATAATAGATAAAATTAATAAATGAAAACGTGTATAGATAAAATAGATAAACTAAAAGTCAATAAATAAATAAATAATAATAAGTAAATAAATACAATGGACAAAACACAACAAACATAAGAAGGGGGGCAAAATAAAGGGGATTAAAAGATAAAGATAAAATTTATAATATAGAATATAAAATATATATAGGATAAAATGAAATATTATAAAATAAAAGGAGGGGGGTCGGCGGCAGGTCTCTTCTTTGTAGAGGGGGGGGAGGGGATTATTGCTCCACCTCGCCCCCCGCGACCTGCCCACCCTGGGGGCGCCTTAACGGCCAGCCCCCCTTGGCGGCGGTGGAAGTATTAAGTAGTCCCACCGCCGCCATTACGTCTGCGGCCCCTTACAGGGGGCCGTCGGCCTCGTCGGGGTTGCCCCGCCGATGCTAACCTCCTGGCGGAGAGGGGGTCGGCTTCCCTCTCCCTTTCCGCTGCCTCCTTCTGCGTTATCACAATCACGCAGAAGGAGGCAAACGCTGCTCTTGACCTCTCGCTGCCGATCATGTGGTCGACCACGACCGGCAACGAGAGGTCCATCCCAATAACGCCCCTTAGGTCTCTGCGCGGCGCCGACCACACTGGACGTTCTTCCAGCGTATGCCGCTCAGAGTCCTGGGCCTCCTCGCAGTGGTGGCACTGCGATCCTCCCAGTGCCAGATATGAACACATAGTTTGAGCAAACGGCGGTATGCAGGTAATTTAACTTATGCGCATGCATTGCTGCAACTTGTGCTGTATAATTTAGAATTTTTGTTACAGCGCCATCCGATTTTTATACATGTGCAAATACTCGTACACGCTGCATTGTATTTTATTCCGCACGCGACAAGGAGGGGACAGAGGCGAGTTCCGGCTCGCGTCTGTCCCCTCCCCCCGTCCCACCCCCCACGTCGACCCGCATAAAACTTAAAAATACGATAAAATAATAGATAAAATTAATAAATGAAAACGTGTATAGATAAAATAGATAAACTAAAAGTCAATAAATAAATAAATAATAATAAGTAAATAAATACAATGGACAAAACACAACAAACATAAGAAGGGGGGCAAAATAAAGGGGATTAAAAGATAAAGATAAAATTTATAATATAGAATATAAAATATATATAGGATAAAATGAAATATTATAAAATAAAAGGAGGGGGGTCGACCGGCAGGTCTCTTCTTTGTAGAGGGGGGGGAGGGGATTATTGCTCCACCTCGCCCCCCGCGACCTGCCCACCTCAGGGGCGCCTTAACGGCCAGTCCCCCTTGGCGGCGGTGGAAGTACTAAGTAGTCCCACCGCCGCTATTACGTCTGCGGCCCCTTACAGGGGGCCGTCGGCCTCGTCGATGTTGGCCCCGCCGATGCTAACCACCTGGCGGAGAGGGGGCCGGCTTCCCACTCCCTTTCCGCTGCCTCCTTCTGCGTTATCACAATCTCGCAGAAGGAGGCAAACGCTGCTCTTGACCTCTCGCTGCCGATCATGTGGTCGACCACGACCGGCAACGAGAGGTCCATCCCAATAACGCCCCTTAGGTCTCTGCGCGGCGCCGACCACGCTGGACGTTCTTCCAGCGTATGCCGCTCAGAGTCCTGGGCCTCCTCGCAGTGGTGGCACTGCGATCCTCCCAGTGCCAGATATGAACACACAGTTTGAGCAAACGGCGGTATGCAGGTAATTTAACTTATGCGCATGCATTGCTGCAACTTGTGCTGTATAATTTAGAATTTTTGTTACAGCGCCATCCGATTTTTATACATGTGCAAATACTCGTACACGCTGCATTGTATTTTTTTCCGCACGCGACAAGGAGGGGACAGAGGCGAGTTCCGGCTCGCGTCTGCCCCTCCCCCCGTCCCACCCCCCACGTCGACCCGCATAAAACTTAAAAATACGATAAAATAATAGATAAAATTAATAAATGAAAACGTGTATAGATAAAATAGATAAACTAAAAGTCAATAAATAAATAAATAATAATAAGTAAATAAATACAATGGACAAAACACAACAAACATAAGAAGGGGGGCAAAATAAAGGGGATTAAAAGATAAAGATAAAATTTATAATATAGAATATAAAATATATATAGGATAAAATGAAATATTATAAAATAAAAGGAGGGGGGTCGACCGGCAGGTCTCTTCTTTGTAGAGGGGGGGAGGGGATTATTGCTCCACCTCGCCCCCCGCGACCTGCCCACCCTGGGGGCGCCTTAACGGCCAGCCACTCTTGGCGGCGGTGGAAGTATTAAGTAGTCCCACCGCCGCCATTACGTCTGCGGCCCCTTACAGGGGGCCGTCGGCCTCGTCGGGGTTGCCCCGCCGATGCTAACCTCCTGGCGGAGAGGGGGTCGGCTTCCCTCTCCCTTTCCGCTGCCTCCTTCTGCGTTATCACAATCTCGCAGAAGGAGGCAAACGCTGCTCTTGACCTCTCGCTGCCGATCATGTGGTCGACCACGACCGGCAACGAGAGGTCCATACCAATAACGCCCCTTAGGTCTCTGTACGGTGCCGACCACGCTGGACATTCTTCCAGCGTATGCCGCGCAGAGTCCTGGGCCTCCTCGCAGTGGTGGCACTGCGATCCTCCCAGTGCCAGGTATGAACACACAGTTTGAGGAACTGGCTGTATGCAGGTAATTTAACTTATGCGCATGCATTGCTGCAACTTGTGCTGTATAATTTAGAATTTTTGTTACCGCGCCATCCGATTTTTATACATGTGCAAATACTCGTACACGCTGCATTGTATTTTTTTCCGCACGCGACAAGGAGGGGACAGAGGCGAGTTGCGGCTCGCGTCTGTCCCCTCCCCCCGTCCCGCCCCCCACGTCGACCCGCATAAAACTTAAAAATACGATAAAATAATAGATAAAATCAATAAATGACAACGTGTATAGATAAAATAGATAAAATAAAAGTCAATAAATAAATAAATAATAATAAGTAAATAAATACAATGGACAAAACACAACAAACATAAGAAGGGGTGGCAAAATAAAGGGGAATAATAGATAAAGATAAAATTTATAATATAGAATATAAAATATATATAGGATAAAATGAAATATTATAAAATAAAAGGAGGGGGGTTGACCGGCAGGTCTCATCTTTGTAGAGGGGGGGGAGGGGATTATTGCTCCACCTCGCCCCCCGCGACCTGCCCACCCTGGGGGCGCCTTAACGGCCAGCCCCCCTTGGCGGCGGTGGAAGTATTAAGTAGTCCCAACGCCGTCATTACGTCTGCGGCCCCTTACAGGGGGCCGCCGGCCTCGTCGGGGTTGCCACGCCGATGCTAACCTCCTGGCGGAGAGGGGGTCGGCTTCCCTCTCCCTTTCCGCTGCCTCCTTCTGCGTTATCACAATCTCGCAGAAGGAGGCAAACGCTGCTCTTGACCTCTCGCTGCCGATCATGTGGTCGACCACGACCGGCAACGAGAGGTCCATCCCAATAACGCCCCTTAGGTCTCTGCGCGGCGCCGACCACACTGGACGTTCTTCCAGCGTATGCCGCTCAGAGTCCTGGGCCTCCTCGCAGTGGTGGCACTGCGATCCTCCCAGTGCCAGATATGAACACATAGTTTGAGCAAACGGCGGTATGCAGGTAATTTAACTTATGCGCATGCATTGCTGCAACTTGTGCTGTATAATTTAGAATTTTTGTTACAGCGCCATCCGATTTTTATACATGTGCAAATACTCGTACACGCTGCATTGTATTTTTTTCCGCACGCGACAAGGAGGGGACAGAGGCGAGTTCCGGCTCGCGTCTGTCCCCTCCCCCCGTCCCACCCCCCACGTCGACCCGCATAAAACTTAAAAATACGATAAAATAATAGATAAAATTAATAAATGAAAACGTGTATAGATAAAATAGATAAACTAAAAGTCAATAAATAAATAAATAATAATAAGTAAATAAATACAATGGACAAAACACAACAAACATAAGAAGGGGGGGCAAAATAAAGGGGATTAAAAGATAAAGATAAAATTTATAATATAGAATATAAAATATATATAGGATAAAATGAAATATTATAAAATAAAAGGAGGGGGGTCGACCGGCAGGTCTCATCTTTGTAGAGGGGGGGAGGGGATTATTGCTCCACCTCGCCCCCCGCGACCTGCCCACCTCAGGGGCGCCTTAACGGCCAGTCCCCCTTGGCGGCGGTGGAAGTATTAAGTAGTCCCACCGCCGCCATTACGTCTGCGGCCCCTTACAGGGGGCCGTCGGCCTCGTCGAGGTTGGCCCCGCCGATGCTAACCACCTGGCGGAGAGGGGGCCGGCTTCCCTCTCCCTTTCCGCTGCCTCCTTCTGCGTTATCACAATCTCGCTGAAGGAGGCAAACGCTGCTCTTGACCTCTCGCTGCCGATCATGTGGTCGACCACGACCGGCAACGAGAGGTCCATACCAATAACGCCCCTTAGGTCTCTGTACGGTGCCGACCACGCTGGACATTCTTCCAGCGTATGCCGCGCAGAGTCCTGGGCCTCCTCGCAGTGGTGGCACTGCGATCCTCCCAGTGCCAGATATGAACACACAGTTTGAGGAAACGGCGGTATGCAGGTAATTTAACTTATGCGCATGCATTGCTGCAACTTGTGCTGTATAATTTAGAATTTTTGTTACAGCGACATCCGATTTTTATACATGTGCAAATACTCGTACACGCTGCATTGTATTTTTTTCCGCACGCAACAAGGAGGGGACAGAGGCGAGTTCCGGCTCGCGTCTGTCCCCTCCCCCCGTTCCACCCCCCACGTCGACCCGCATGAAACTTAAAAATACGATAAAATAATAGATAAAATTAATAAATGAAAACGTGTATAGATAAAATAGATAAAATAAAAGTCAATAAATAAATAAATAATAATAAGTAAATAAATACAATGGACAAAACACAACAAACATAAGAAGGGGGGGCAAAATAAAGGGGATTAAAAGATAAAGATAAAATTTATAATATAGAATATAAAATATATATAGGATAAAATGAAATATTATAAAATAAAAGGAGGGGGGTCGACCGGCAGGTCTCATCTTTGTAGAGGGGGGGAGGGGATTATTACTCCACCTCGCCCCCCGCGACCTGCCCACCTCAGGGGCGCCTTAACGGCCAGTCCCCCTTGGCGGCGGTGGAAGTACTAAGTAGTCCCACCGCCGCCATTACGTCTGCAGCCCCTTACAGGGGGCCGTCGGCCTCGTCGAGGTTGGCCCCGCCGATGCTAACCACCTGGCGGAGAGGGGGCCGGCTTCCCTCTCCCTTTCCGCTGCCTCCTTCTGCGTTATCACAATCTCGCAGAAGGAGGCAAACGCTGCTCTTGACCTCTCGCTGCCGATCATGTGGTCGACCACGACCGGCAACGAGAGGTCCATCCCAATAACGCCCCTTAGGTCTCTGCGCGGCGCCGACCACGCTGGACGTTCTTCCAGCGTATGTCGCTCAGAGTCCTGGGCCTCCTCGCAGTGGTGGCACTGCGATCCTCCCAGTGCCAGATATGAACACACAGTTTGAGGAAACGGCGGTATGCAGGTAATTTAACTTATGCGCATGCATTGCTGCAACTTGTGCTGTATAATTTAGAATTTTTGTTACCGCGCCATCCGATTTTTATACATGTGCAAATACTCGTACACGCTGCATTGTATTTTTTTCCGCACGCGACAAGGAGGGGACAGAGGCGAGTTCCGGCTCGCGTCTGTCCCCTCCCCCCGTCCCACCCCCCACGTCGAGCCGCATAAAACTTAAAAATACGATTAAATAATAGATAAAATCAATAAATGAAAACGTGTATAGATAAAATAGATAAAATAAAAGTCAATAAATAAATAAATAATAATAAGTAAATAAATACAATGGACAAAATACAACAAACATAAGAAGGGGGGCAAAATAAAGGGGATTAAAAGATAAAGATAAAATTTATAATATAGAATATAAAATATATATAGGATAAAATGAAATATTATAAAATAAAAGGAGGGGGGTCGACCGGCAGGTCTCTTCTTTGTAGAGGGGGGGGGAGGGGATTAATGCTCCACCTCGCCCCCCGCGACCTGCCCACCCTGGGGGCGCCTTAACGGCCAGCCCCCCTTGGCGGCGGTGGAAGTATTAAGTAGTCCCACCGCCGCCATTACGTCTGCGGCCCCTTACAGGGGGCCGTCGGCCTCGTCGAGGTTGGCCCCGCCGATGCTAACCACCTGGCGGAGAGGGGGCCGGCTTCCCTCTCCCTTTCCGCTGCCTCCTTCTGCGTTATCACAATCTCGCAGAAGGAGGCAAACGCTGCTCTTGACCTCTCGCTGCCGATCATGTGGTCGACCACGACCGGCAACGAGAGGTCCATCCCAATAACGCCCCTTAGGTCTCTGTACGGTGCCGACCACGCTGGACATTCTTCCAGCGTATGCCGCGCAGAGTCCTGGGCCTCCTCGCAGTGGTGGCACTGCGATCCTCCCAGTGCCAGATATGAACACACAGTTTGAGGAAACGGCGGTATGCAGGTAATTTAACTTATGCGCATGCATTGCTGCAACTTGTGCTGTATAATTTAGAATTTTTGTTACAGCGCCATCCGATTTTTATACATGTGCAAATACTCGTACACGCTGCATTGTATTTTTTTCCGCACGCGACAAGGAGGGGACAGAGGCGAGTTCCGGCTCGCGTCTGTCCCCTCCCCCCGTCCCACCCCCCACGTCGACCCGCATAAAACTTAAAAATACGATAAAATAATAGATAAAATTAATAAATGAAAACGTGTATAGATAAAATAGATAAACTAAAAGTCAATAAATAAATAAATAATAATAAGTAGATAAATACAATGGACAAAATACAACAAACATAAGAAGGGGGGCAAAATAAAGGGGATTAAAAGATAAAGATAAAATTTATAATATAGAATATAAAATATATATAGGATAAAATGAAATATTATAAAATAAAAGGAGGGGGGTCGACCGGCAGGTCTCTTCTTTGTAGAGGGGGGGGGAGGGGATTAATGCTCCACCTCGCCCCCCGCGACCTGCCCACCCTGGGGGCGCCTTAACGGCCAGCCCCCCTTGGCGGCGGTGGAAGTATTAAGTAGTCCCACCGCCGCCATTACGTCTGCGGCCCCTTACAGGGGGCCGTCGGCCTCGTCGGGGTTGCCCCGCCGATGCTAACCTCCTGGCGGAGAGGGGGTCGGCTTCCCTCTCCCTTTCCGCTGCCTCCTTCTGCGTTATCACAATCTCGCAGAAGGAGGCAAACGCTGCTCTTGACCTCTCGCTGCCGATCATGTGGTCGACCACGACCGGCAACGAGAGGTCCATCCCAATAACGCCCCTTAGGTCTCTGCGCGGCGCCGACCACACTGGACGTTCTTCCAGCGTATGCCGCTCAGAGTCCTGGGCCTCCTCGCAGTGGTGGCACTGCGATCCTCCCAGTGCCAGATATGAACACATAGTTTGAGCAAACGGCGGTATGCAGGTAATTTAACTTATGCGCATGCATTGCTGCAACTTGTGCTGTATAATTTAGAATTTTTGTTACAGCGCCATCCGATTTTTATACATGTGCAAATACTCGTACACGCTGCATTGTATTTTTTTCCGCACGCGACAAGGAGGGGACAGAGGCGAGTTCCGGCTCGGGTCTGTCCCCTCCCCCCGTCCCACCCCCCACGTCGACCCGCATAAAACTTAAAAATACGATAAAATAATAGATAAAATTAATAAATGAAAACGTGTATAGATAAAATAGATAAACTAAAAGTCAATAAATAAATAAATAATAATAAGTAAATAAATACAATGGACAAAACACAACAAACATAAGAAGGGGGGCAAAATAAAGGGGATTAAAAGATAAAGATAAAATTTATAATATAGAATATAAAATATATATAGGATAAAATGAAATATTATAAAATAAAAGGAGGGGGGTCGACCGGCAGGTCTCTTCTTTGTAGAGGGGGGGAGGGGATTATTGCTCCACTTCGCCCCCCGCGACCTGCCCACCCTGGGGGCGCCTTAACGGCCAGCCCCCCTGTGCGGCGGTGGAAGTATTAAGTAGTCCCACCGCCGCCATTACGTCTGCGGCCCCTTACAGGGGGCCGTCGGCCTCGTCGGGGTTGCCCCGCCGATGCTAACCTCCTGGCGGAGAGGGGGTCGGCTTCCCTCTCCCTTTCCGCTGCCTCCTTCTGCGTTATCACAATCTCGCAGAAGGTGGCAAACGCTGCTCTTGACCTCTCGCTGCCGATCATGTGGTCGACCACGACCGGCAACGAGAGGTCCATCCCAATAACGCCCCTTAGATCTCTGCGCGGCGCCGACCACACTGGACGTTCTTCCAGCGTATGCCGCTCAGAGTCCTGGGCCTCCTCGCAGTGGTGGCACTGCGATCCTCCCAGTGCCAGATATGAACACATAGTTTGAGCAAACGGCGGTATGCAGGTAATTTAACTTATGCGCATGCATTGCTGCAACTTGTGCTGTATAATTTAGAATTTTTGTTACAGCGCCATCCGATTTTTATACATGTGCAAATACTCGTACACACTGCATTGTATTTTTTTCCGCACGCGACAAGGAGGGGACAGAGGCGAGTTCCGGCTCGGGTCTGTCCCCTCCCCCCGTCCCACCCCCCACGTCGACCCGCATAAAACTTAAAAATACGATAAAATAATAGATAAAATTAATAAATGAAAACGTGTATAGATAAAATAGATAAACTAAAAGTCAATAAATAAATAAATAATAATAAGTAAATAAATACAATGGACAAAACACAACAAACATAAGAAGGGGGGCAAAATAAAGGGGATTAAAAGATAAAGATAAAATTTATAATATAGAATATAAAATATATATAGGATAAAATGAAATATTATAAAATAAAAGGAGGGGGGTCGACCGGCAGGTCTCTTCTTTGTAGAGGGGGGAGGGGATTATTGCTCCACTTCGCCCCCCGCGACCTGCCCACCCTGGGGGCGCCTTAACGGCCAGCCCCCCTGTGCGGCGGTGGAAGTATTAAGTAGTCCCACCGCCGCCATTACGTCTGCGGCCCCTTACAGGGGGCCGTCGGCCTCGTCGGGGTTGCCTCGCCGATGCTAACCTCCTGGCGGAGAGGGGGTCGGCTTCCCTCTCCCTTTCCGCTGCCTCCTTCTGCGTTATCACAATCTCGCAGAAGGAGGCAAACGCTGCTCTTGACCTCTCGCTGCCGATCATGTGGTCGACCACGACCGGCAACGAGAGGTCCATCCCAATAACGCCCCTTAGGTCTCTGCGCGGCGCCGACCACGCTGGACGTTCTTCCAGCGTATGCCGCTCAGAGTCCTGGGCCTCCTCGCAGTGGTGGCACTGCGATCCTCCCAGTGCCAGATATGAACACACAGGTTGAGGAAACGGTGGTATGCAGGTAATTTAACTTATGCGCATGCATTGCTGCAACTTGTGCTGTATAATTTAGAATTTTTGTTACAGCGCCATCCGATTTTTATACATGTGCAAATACTCGTACACGCTGCATTGTATTTTTTTCCGCACGCGACAAGGAGGGGACAGAGGCGAGTTCCGGCTCGCGTCTGTCCCCTCCCCCCGTCCCACCCCCCACGTCGACCCGCATAAAACTTAAAAATACGATAAAATAATAGATAAAATCAATATATGAATACGTGTATAGATAAAATAGATAAAATAAAAGTCAATAAATAAATAAATAATAATAAGTAAATAAATACAATGGACAAAACACAACAAACATAAGAAGGGGGGCAAAATAAAGGGGATTAAAAGATAAAGGTAAAATATATAATATAGAATATAAAATATATATAGGATAAAATGAAATATTATAAAATAAAAGGAGGGGGGTCGACCGGCAGGTCTCATCTTTGTAGAGGGGGGGAGGGGATTATTGCTCCACCTCGCCCCCCGCGACCTGCCCACCTCAGGGGCGCCTTAACGGCCAGTCCCCCTTGGCGGCGGTGGAAGTACTAAGTAGTCCCACCGCCGCCATTACGTCTGCGGCCCCTTACAGGGGGCCGTCGGCCTCGTCGAGGTTGGCACCGCCGATGCTAACCACCTGGCGGAGAGGGGGCCGGCTTCCCTCTCCCTTTCCGCTGCCTCCTTCTGCGTTATCACAATCTCGCAAAAGGAGGCAAACGCTGCTCTTGACCTCTCGCTGCCGATCATGTGGTCGACCACGACCGGCAACGAGAGGTCCATACCAATAACGCCCCTTAGGTCTCTGTACGGTGCCGACCACGCTGGACATTCTTCCAGCGTATGCCGCGCAGAGTCCTGGGCCTCCTCGCAGTGGTGGCACTGCGATCCTCCCAGTGCCAGATATGAACACACAGTTTGAGGAAACGGCGGTATGCAGGTAATTTAACTTATGCGCATGCATTGCTGCAACTTGTGCTGTATAATTTAGAATTTTTGTTACAGCGCCATCCGATTTTTATACATGTGCAAATACTCGTACACGCTGCATTGTATTTTTTTCCGCACGCAACAAGGAGGGGACAGAGGCGAGTTCCGGCTCGCGTCTGTCCCCTCCCCCCGTTCCACCCCCCACGTCGACCCGCATAAAACTTAAAAATACGATAAAATAATAGATAAAATCAATAAATGAAAACGTGTATAGATAAAATAGATAAAATAAAAGTCAATAAATAAATAAATAATAATAAGTAAATAAATACAATGGACAAAACACAACAAACATAAGAAGGGGGGCAAAATAAAGGGGATTAAAAGATAAAGATAAAATCTATAATATAGAATATAAAATATATATAGGATAAAATGAAATATTATAAAATAAAAGGAGGGGGGTCGACCGGCAGGTCTCATCTTTGTAGAGGGGGGGAGGGGATTATTGCTCCACCTCGCCCCCCGCGACCTGCCCACCTCAGGGGCGCCTTAACGGCCAGTCCCCCTTGGCGGCGGTGGAAGTACTAAGTAGTCCCACCGCCGCCATTACGTCTGCGGCCCCTTACAGGGGGCCGTCGGCCTCGTCGAGGTTGGCCCCGCCGATGCTAACCACCTGGCGGAGAGGGGGCCGGCTTCCCTCTCCCTTTCCGCTGCCTCCTTCTGCGTTATCACAATCTCGCCGAAGGAGGCAAACGCTGCTCTTGACCTCTCGCTGCCGATCATGTGGTCGACCACGACCGGCAACGAGAGGTCCATCCCAATAACGCCCCTTAGGTCTCTGCGCGGTGCCGACCACGCTGGACATTCTTCCAGCGTATGCCGCGCAGAGTCCTGGGCCTCCTCGCAGTGGTGGCACTGCGATCCTCCCAGTGCCAGATATGAACTCACAGTTTGAGGAAACGGCGGTATGCAGGTAATTTAACTTATGCGCATGCATTGCTGCAACTTGTGCTGTATAATTTAGAATTTTTGTTACAGCGCCATCCGATTTTTATACATGTGCAAATACTCGTACACGCTGCATTGTATTTTTTTCCGCACGCAACAAGGAGGGGACAGAGGCGAGTTCCGGCTCGCGTGTGTCACCTCCCCCCGTCACACCCCCCACGTCGACCCGCATAAAACTTAAAAATACGATAAAATAATAGATAAAATCAATAAATCAAAACGTGTATAGATAAAATAGATAAAATAAAAGTCAATAAATAAATAAATAATAATAAGTAAATAAATACAATGGACAAAACACAACAAACATAAGAAGGGGGGGCAAAATAAAGGGGATTGAAAGATAAAGATAAAATTTATAATATAGAATATAAAATATATATAGGATAAAATGAAATATTATAAAATAAAAGGAGGGGGGTCGACCGGCAGGTCTCATCTTTGTAGAGGGGGGGAGGGGATTATTGCTCCACCTCGCCCCCCGCGACCTGCCCACCTCAGGGGCGCCTTAACGGCCAGTCCCCCTTGGCGGCGGTGGAAGTACTAAGTAGTCCCACCGCCGCCATTACGTCTGCAGCCCCTTACAGGGGGCCGTCGGCCTCGTCGAGGTTGGCCCCGCCAATGCTAACCACCTGGCGGAGAGGGGGCCGGCTTCCCTCTCCCTTTCCGCTGCCTCCTTCTGCGTTATCACAATCTCGCAGAAGGAGGCAAACGCTGCTCTTGACCTCTCGCTGCCGATCATGTGGTCGACCACGACCGGCAACGAGAGGTCCATCCCAATAACGCCCCTTAGGTCTCTGCGCGGCGCCGACCACGCTGGACGTTCTTCCAGCGTATGCCGCTCAGAGTCCTGGGCCTCCTCGCAGTGGTGGCACTGCGATCCTCCCAGTGCCAGATATGAACACACAGTTTGAGGAAACGGCGGTATGCAGGTAATTTAACTTATGCGCATGCATTGCTGCAACTTGTGCTGTATAATTTAGAATTTTTGTTACCGCGCCATCCGATTTTTATACATGTGCAAATACTCGTACACGCTGCATTGTATTTTTTTCCGCACGCGACAAGGAGGGGACAGAGGCGAGTTCCGGCTCGCGTCTGTCCCCTCCCCCCGTCCCACCCCCCACGTCGAGCCGCATAAAACTTAAAAATACGATTAAATAATAGATAAAATCAATAAATGAAAACGTGTATAGATAAAATAGATAAAATAAAAGTCAATAAATAAATAAATAATAATAAGTAAATAAATACAATGGACAAAACACAACAAACATAAGAAGGGGGGCAAAATAAAGGGGATTAAAAGATAAAGATAAAATTTATAATATAGAATATAAAATATATATAGGATAAAATGAAATATTATAAAATAAAAGGAGGGGGGTCGACCGGCAGGTCTCTTCTTTGTAGAGGGGGGGGAGGGGATTATTGCTCCACCTCGCCCCCCGCGACCTGCCCACCCTGGGGGCGCCTTAACGGCCAGCCCCCCTTGGCGGCGGTGGAAGTATTAAGTAGTCCCACCGCCGCCATTACGTCTGCGGCCCCTTACAGGGGGCCGTCGGCCTCGTCGGGGTTGCCCCGCCGATGCTAACCTCCTGGCGGAGAGGGGGTCGGCTTCCCTCTCCCTTTCCGCTGCCTCCTTCTGCGTTATCACAATCTCGCAGAAGGAGGCAAACGCTGCTCTTGACCTCTCGCTGCCGATCATGTGGTCGACCACGACCGGCAACGAGAGGTCCATCCCAATAACGCCCCTTAGGTCTCTGCGCGGCTCCGACCACGCTGGACGTTCTTCCAGCGTATGCCGCTCAGAGTCCTGGGCCTCCTCGCAGTGGTGGCACTGCGATCCTCCCAGTGCCAGATATGAACACACAGTTTGAGGAAACGGCGGTATGCAGGTAATTTAACTTATGCGCATGCATTGCTGCAACTTGTGCTGTATAATTTAGAATTTTTGTTACAGCGCCATCCGATTTTAATACATGTGCATATACTCGTACACGCTGCATTGTATTTTTTTCCGCACGCAACAAGGAGGGGACAGAGGCGAGTTCCGGCTCGCGTCTGTCACCTCCCCCCGTCCCACCCCCCACGTCGACCCGCATAAAACTTAAAAATACGATTAAATAATAGATAAAATCAATAAATGAAAACGTGTATAGATAAAATAGATAAAATAAAAGTCAATAAATAAATAAATAATAATAAGTAAATAAATACAATGGACAAAACACAACAAACATAAGAAGGGGGGGCAAAATAAAGGGGATTAAAAGATAAAGATAAAATTTATAATATAGAATATAAAATATATATAGGATAAAATGAAATATTATAAAATAAAAGGAGGGGGGTCGTCCGGCAGGTCTCTTCTTTGTAGAGGGGGGGAGGGGATTATTGCTCCACCTCGCCCCCCGCGACCTGCCCACCCTGGGGGCGCCTTAACGGCCAGCCCCCCTTGGCGGCGGTGGAAGTATTAAGTAGTCCCACCGCCGCCATTACGTCTGCGGCCCCTTACAGGGGGCCGTCGGCCTCGTCGGGGTTGCCCCGCCGATGCTAACCTCCTGGCGGAGAGGGGGTCGGCTTCCCTCTCCCTTTCCGCTGCCTCCTTCTGCGTTATCACAATCTCGCAGAAGGAGGCAAACGCTGCTCTTGACCTCTCGCTGCCGATCATGTGGTCGACCACGACCGGCAACGAGAGGTCCATCCCAATAACGCCCCTTAGGTCTCTGCGCGGCGCCGACCACGCTGGACGTTCTTCCAGCGTATGCCGCTCAGAGTCCTGGGCCTCCTCGCAGTGGTGGCACTGCGATCCTCCCAGTGCCAGATATGAACACACAGTTTGAGGAAACGACGGTATGCAGGTAATTTAACTTATGCGCATGCATTGCTGCAACTTGTGCTGTATAATTTAGAATTTTTGTTACAGCGCCATCCGATTTTTATACATGTGCAAATACTCGTACACGCTGCATTGTATTTTTTTCCGCACGCAACAAGGAGGGGACAGAGGCGAGTTCCGGCTCGCGTCTGTCACCTCCCCCCGTCCCATCCCCCACGTCGACCCGCATAAAACTTAAAAATACGATAAAATAATAGATAAAATCAATAAATGAAAACGTGTATAGATAAAATAGATAAAATAAAAGTCAATAAATAAATAAATAATAATAAGTAAATAAATACAATGGACAAAACACAACAAACATAAGAAGGGGGGGCAAAATAAAGGGGATTAAAAGATAAAGATAAAATTTATAATATAGAATATAAAATATATATAGGATAAAATGAAATATTATAAAATAAAAGGAGGGGGGTCGACCGGCAGGTCTCATCTTTGTAGAGGGGGGAGGGGATTATTGCTCCACCTCGCCCCCCGCGACCTGCCCACCTCAGGGGCGCCTTAACGGCCAGTCCCCCTTGGCGGCGGTGGAAGTACTAAGTAGTCCCACCGCCGCCATTACGTCTGCGGCCCCTTACAGGGGGCCGTCGGCCTCGTCGATGTTGGCCCCGCCGATGCTAACCACCTGGCGGAGAGGGGGCCGGCTTCCCTCTCCCTTTCCGCTGCCTCCTTCTGCGTTATCACAATCTCGCAGAAGGAGGCAAACGCTGCTCTTGACCTCTCGCTGCCGATCATGTGGTCGACCACGACCGGCAACGAGAGGTCCATCCCAATAACGCCCCTTAGGTCTCTGCGCGGCGCCGACCACGCTGGACGTTCTTCCAGCGTATGCCGCTCAGAGTCCTGGGCCTCCTCGCAGTGGTGGCACTGCGATCCTCCCAGTGCCAGATATGAACACACAGTTTGAGCAAACGGCGGTATGCAGGTAATTTAACTTATGCGCATGCATTGCTGCAACTTGTGCTGTATAATTTAGAATTTTTGTTACAGCGCCATCCGATTTTTATACATGTGCAAATACTCGTACACGCTGCATTGTATTTTTTTCCGCACGCGACAAGGAGGGGACAGAGGCGAGTTCCGGCTCGCGTCTGCCCCTCCCCCCGTCCCACCCCCCACGTCGACCCGCATAAAACTTAAAAATACGATAAAATAATAGATAAAATTAATAAATGAAAACGTGTATAGATAAAATAGATAAACTAAAAGTCAATAAATAAATAAATAATAATAAGTAAATAAATACAATGGACAAAACACAACAAACATAAGAAGGGGGGCAAAATAAAGGGGATTAAAAGATAAAGATAAAATTTATAATATAGAATATAAAATATATATAGGATAAAATGAAATATTATAAAATAAAAGGAGGGGGGTCGACCGGCAGGTCTCTTCTTTGTAGAGGGGGGGAGGGGATTATTGCTCCACCTCGCCCCCCGCGACCTGCCCACCCTGGGGGCGCCTTAACGGCCAGCCACTCTTGGCGGCGGTGGAAGTATTAAGTAGTCCCACCGCCGCCATTACGTCTGCGGCCCCTTACAGGGGGCCGTCGGCCTCGTCGGGGTTGCCCCGCCGATGCTAACCTCCTGGCGGAGAGGGGGTCGGCTTCCCTCTCCCTTTCCGCTGCCTCCTTCTGCGTTATCACAATCTCGCAGAAGGAGGCAAACGCTGCTCTTGACCTCTCGCTGCCGATCATGTGGTCGACCACGACCGGCAACGAGAGGTCCATACCAATAACGCCCCTTAGGTCTCTGTACGGTGCCGACCACGCTGGACATTCTTCCAGCGTATGCCGCGCAGAGTCCTGGGCCTCCTCGCAGTGGTGGCACTGCGATCCTCCCAGTGCCAGGTATGAACACACAGTTTGAGGAACTGGCTGTATGCAGGTAATTTAACTTATGCGCATGCATTGCTGCAACTTGTGCTGTATAATTTAGAATTTTTGTTACCGCGCCATCCGATTTTTATACATGTGCAAATACTCGTACACGCTGCATTGTATTTTTTTCCGCACGCGACAAGGAGGGGACAGAGGCGAGTTGCGGCTCGCGTCTGTCCCCTCCCCCCGTCCCTCCCCCCACGTCGACCCGCATAAAACTTAAAAATACGATAAAATAATAGATAAAATCAATAAATGACAACGTGTATAGATAAAATAGATAAAATAAAAGTCAATAAATAAATAAATAATAATAAGTAAATAAATACAATGGACAAAACACAACAAACATAAGAAGGGGTGGCAAAATAAAGGGGAATAATAGATAAAGATAAAATTTATAATATAGAATATAAAATATATATAGGATAAAATGAAATATTATAAAATAAAAGGAGGGGGGTTGACCGGCAGGTCTCATCTTTGTAGAGGGGGGGGAGGGGATTATTGCTCCACCTCGCCCCCCGCGACCTGCCCACCCTGGGGGCGCCTTAACGGCCAGCCCCCCTTGGCGGCGGTGGAAGTATTAAGTAGTCCCACCGCCGCCATTACGTCTGCGGCCCCTTACAGGGGGCCGTCGGCCTCGTCGAGGTTGGCCCCGCCGATGCTAACCACCTGGCGGAGAGGGGGCCGGCTTCCCTCTCCCTTTCCGCTGCCTCCTTCTGCGTTATCACAATCTCGCAGAAGGAGGCAAACGCTGCTCTTGACCTCTCCTGCCGATCATGTGGTCGACCACGACCGGCAACGAGAGGTCCATCCCAATAACGCCCCTTAGGTCTCTGCGCGGCGCCGACCACACTGGACGTTCTTCCAGCGTATGCCGCTCAGAGTCCTGGGCCTCCTCGCAGTGGTGGCACTGCGATCCTCCCAGTGCCAGATATGAACACATAGTTTGAGCAAACGGCGGTATGCAGGTAATTTAACTTATGCGCATGCATTGCTGCAACTTGTGCTGTATAATTTAGAATTTTTGTTACAGCACCATCCGATTTTTATACATGTGCAAATACTCGTACACGCTGCATTGTATTTTTTTCCGCACGCGACAAGGAGGGGACAGAGGCGAGTTCCGGCTCGCGTCTGTCCCCTCCCCCCGTCCCACCCCCCACGTCGACCCGCATAAAACTTAAAAATACGATAAAATAATAGATAAAATTAATAAATGAAAACGTGTATAGATAAAATAGATAAACTAAAAGTCAATAAATAAATAAATAATAATAAGTAAATAAATACAATGGACAAAACACAACAAACATAAGAAGGGGGGCAAAATAAAGGGGATTAAAAGATAAAGATAAAATTTATAATATAGAATATAAAATATATATAGGATAAAATGAAATATTATAAAATAAAAGGAGGGGGGTCGGCGGCAGGTCTCTTCTTTGTAGAGGGGGGGGAGGGGATTATTGCTCCACCTCGCCCCCCGCGACCTGCCCACCCTGGGGGCGCCTTAACGGCCAGCCCCCCTGTGCGGCGGTGGAAGTATTAAGTAGTCCCACCGCCGCCATTACGTCTGCGGCCCCTTACAGTGGGCCGTCGGCCTCGTCGGAGTTGCCCCGCCGATGCTAACCTCCTGGCGGAGAGGGGGTCGGCTTCCCTCTCCCTTTCCGCTGCCTCCTTCTGCGTTATCACAATCTCGCAGAAGGAGGCAAACGCTGCTCTTGACCTCTCGCTGCCGATCATGTGGTCGACCACGACCGGCAACGAGAGGTCCATCCCAATAACGCCCCTTAGGTCTCTGCGCGGCGCCGACCACGCTGGACGTTCTTCCAGCGTATGCCGCTCAGAGTCCTGGGCCTCCTCGCAGTGGTGGCACTGCGATCCTCCCAGTGCCAGATATGAACACACAGTTTGAGGAAACGGCGGTATGCAGGTAATTTAACTTATGCGCATGCATTGCTGCAACTTGTGCTGTATAATTTAGAATTTTTGTTACAGCGCCATCCGATTTTTATACATGTGCAAATACTCGTACACGCTGCATTGTATTTTTTTCCGCACGCGACAAGGAGGGGACAGAGGCGAGTTCCGGCTCGCGTCTGTCCCCTCCCCCCGTCCCACCCCCCACGTCGACCCGCATAAAACTTAAAAATACGATAAAATAATAGATAAAATCAATAAATGAAAACGTGTATAGATAAAATAGATAAAATAAAAGTCAATAAATAAATAAATAATAATAAGTAAATAAATACAATGGACAAAACACAACAAACATAAGAAGGGGGGGGCAAAATAAAGGGGATTAAAAGATAAAGATAAAATTTATAATATAGAATATAAAATATATATAGGATAAAATGAAATATTATAAAATAAAAGGAGGGGGGTCGACCGGCAGGTCTCATCTTTGTAGAGGGGGGGAGGGGATTATTGCTCCACCTCGCCCCCCGCGACCTGCCCACCTCAGGGGCGCCTTAACGGCCAGTCCCCCTTGGCGGCGGTGGAAGTATTAAGTAGTCCCACCGCCGCCATTACGTCTGCGGCCCCTTACAGGGGGCCGTCGGCCTCGTCGAGGTTGGCCCCGCCGATGCTAACCACCTGGCGGAGAGGGGGCCGGCTTCCCTCTCCCTTTCCGCTGCCTCCTTCTGCGTTATCACAATCTCGCTGAAGGAGGCAAACGCTGCTCTTGACCTCTCGCTGCCGATCATGTGGTCGACCACGACCGGCAACGAGAGGTCCATACCAATAACGCCCCTTAGGTCTCTGTACGGTGCCGACCACGCTGGACATTCTTCCAGCGTATGCCGCGCAGAGTCCTGGGCCTCCTCGCAGTGGTGGCACTGCGATCCTCCCAGTGCCAGATATGAACACACAGTTTGAGGAAACGGCGGTATGCAGGTAATTTAACTTATGCGCATGCATTGCTGCAACTTGTGCTGTATAATTTAGAATTTTTGTTACAGCGACATCCGATTTTTATACATGTGCAAATACTCGTACACGCTGCATTGTATTTTTTTCCGCACGCAACAAGGAGGGGACAGAGGCGAGTTCCGGCTCGCGTCTGTCCCCTCCCCCCGTTCCACCCCCCACGTCGACCCGCATGAAACTTAAAAATACGATAAAATAATAGATAAAATTAATAAATGAAAACGTGTATAGATAAAATAGATAAAATAAAAGTCAATAAATAAATAAATAATAATAAGTAAATAAATACAATGGACAAAACACAACAAACATAAGAAGGGGGGGCAAAATAAAGGGGATTAAAAGATAAAGATAAAATTTATAATATAGAATATAAAATATATATAGGATAAAATGAAATATTATAAAATAAAAGGAGGGGGGTCGACCGGCAGGTCTCATCTTTGTAGAGGGGGGGAGGGGATTATTACTCCACCTCGCCCCCCGCGACCTGCCCACCTCAGGGGCGCCTTAACGGCCAGTCCCCCTTGGCGGCGGTGGAAGTACTAAGTAGTCCCACCGCCGCCATTACGTCTGCGGCCCCCTACAGGGGGCCGTCGGCCTCGTCGAGGTTGGCCCCGCCGATGCTAACCACCTGGCGGAGAGGGGGCCGGCTTCCCTCTCCCTTTCCGCTGCCTCCTTCTGCGTTATCACAATCTCGCAGAAGGAGGCAAACGCTGCTCTTGACCTCTCGCTGCCGATCATGTGGTCGACCACGACCGGCAACGAGAGGTCCATCCCAATAACGCCCCTTAGGTCTCTGCGCGGCGCCGACCACGCTGGACGTTCTTCCAGCGTATGTCGCTCAGAGTCCTGGGCCTCCTCGCAGTGGTGGCACTGCGATCCTCCCAGTGCCAGATATGAACACACAGTTTGAGGAAACGGCGGTATGCAGGTAATTTAACTTATGCGCATGCATTGCTGCAACTTGTGCTGTATAATTTAGAATTTTTGTTACCGCGCCATCCGATTTTTATACATGTGCAAATACTCGTACACGCTGCATTGTATTTTTTTCCGCACGCGACAAGGAGGGGACAGAGGCGAGTTCCGGCTCGCGTCTGTCCCCTCCCCCCGTCCCACCGCCCACGTCGAGCCGCATAAAACTTAAAAATACGATTAAATAATAGATAAAATCAATAAATGAAAACGTGTATAGATAAAATAGATAAAATAAAAGTCAATAAATAAATAAATAATAATAAGTAAATAAATACAATGGACAAAATACAACAAACATAAGAAGGGGGGCAAAATAAAGGGGATTAAAAGATAAAGATAAAATTTATAATATAGAATATAAAATATATATAGGATAAAATGAAATATTATAAAATAAAAGGAGGGGGGTCGACCGGCAGGTCTCTTCTTTGTAGAGGGGGGGGGAGGGGATTAATGCTCCACCTCGCCCCCCGCGACCTGCCCACCCTGGGGGCGCCTTAACGGCCAGCCCCCCTTGGCGGCGGTGGAAGTATTAAGTAGTCCCACCGCCGCCATTACGTCTGCGGCCCCTTACAGGGGGCCGTCGGCCTCGTCGAGGTTGGCCCCGCCGATGCTAACCACCTGGCGGAGAGGGGGCCGGCTTCCCTCTCCCTTTCCGCTGCCTCCTTCTGCGTTATCACAATCTCGCAGAAGGAGGCAAACGCTGCTCTTGACCTCTCGCTGCCGATCATGTGGTCGACCACGACCGGCAACGAGAGGTCCATCCCAATAACGCCCCTTAGGTCTCTGTACGGTGCCGACCACGCTGGACATTCTTCCAGCGTATGCCGCGCAGAGTCCTGGGCCTCCTCGCAGTGGTGGCACTGCGATCCTCCCAGTGCCAGATATGAACACACAGTTTGAGGAAACGGCGGTATGCAGGTAATTTAACTTATGCGCATGCATTGCTGCAACTTGTGCTGTATAATTTAGAATTTTTGTTACAGCGCCATCCGATTTTTATACATGTGCAAATACTCGTACACGCTGCATTGTATTTTTTTCCGCACGCGACAAGGAGGGGACAGAGGCGAGTTCCGGCTCGCGTCTGTCCCCTCCCCCCGTCCCACCTCCCACGTCGACCCGCATAAAACTTAAAAATACGATAAAATAATAGATAAAATTAATAAATGAAAACGTGTATAGATAAAATAGATAAACTAAAAGTCAATAAATAAATAAATAATAATAAGTAAATAAATACAATGGACAAAACACAACAAACATAAGAAGGGGGGCAAAATAAAGGGGATTAAAAGATAAAGATAAAATTTATAATATAGAATATAAAATATATATAGGATAAAATGAAATATTATAAAATAAAAGGAGGGGGGTCGACCGGCAGGTCTCTTCTTTGTAGAGGGGGGAGGGGATTATTGCTCCACTTCGCCCCCCGCGACCTGCCCACCCTGGGGGCGCCTTAACGGCCAGCCCCCCTGTGCGGCGGTGGAAGTATTAAGTAGTCCCACCGCCGCCATTACGTCTGCGGCCCCTTACAGGGGGCCGTCGGCCTCGTCGGGGTTGCCTCGCCGATGCTAACCTCCTGGCGGAGAGGGGGTCGGCTTCCCTCTCCCTTTCCGCTGCCTCCTTCTGCGTTATCACAATCTCGCAGAAGGAGGCAAACGCTGCTCTTGACCTCTCGCTGCCGATCATGTGGTCGACCACGACCGGCAACGAGAGGTCCATCCCAATAACGCCCCTTAGGTCTCTGCGCGGCGCCGACCACGCTGGACGTTCTTCCAGCGTATGCCGCTCAGAGTCCTGGGCCTCCTCGCAGTGGTGGCACTGCGATCCTCCCAGTGCCAGATATGAACACACAGGTTGAGGAAACGGCGGTATGCAGGTAATTTAACTTATGCGCATGCATTGCTGCAACTTGTGCTGTATAATTTAGAATTTTTGTTACAGCGCCATCCGATTTTTATACATGTGCAAATACTCGTACACGCTGCATTGTATTTTTTTCCGCACGCGACAAGGAGGGGACAGAGGCGAGTTCCGGCTCGCGTCTGTCCCCTCCCCCCGTCCCACCCCCCACGTCGACCCGCATAAAACTTAAAAATACGATAAAATAATAGATAAAATCAATATATGAATACGTGTATAGATAAAATAGATAAAATAAAAGTCAATAAATAAATAAATAATAATAAGTAAATAAATACAATGGACAAAACACAACAAACATAAGAAGGGGGGCAAAATAAAGGGGATTAAAAGATAAAGGTAAAATATATAATATAGAATATAAAATATATATAGGATAAAATGAAATATTATAAAATAAAAGGAGGGGGGTCGACCGGCAGGTCTCATCTTTGTAGAGGGGGGGAGGGGATTATTGCTCCACCTCGCCCCCCGCGACCTGCCCACCTCAGGGGCGCCTTAACGGCCAGTCCCCCTTGGCGGCGGTGGAAGTACTAAGTAGTCCCACCGCCGCCATTACGTCTGCGGCCCCTTACAGGGGGCCGTCGGCCTCGTCGAGGTTGGCACCGCCGATGCTAACCACCTGGCGGAGAGGGGGCCGGCTTCCCTCTCCCTTTCCGCTGCCTCCTTCTGCGTTATCACAATCTCGCAAAAGGAGGCAAACGCTGCTCTTGACCTCTCGCTGCCGATCATGTGGTCGACCACGACCGGCAACGAGAGGTCCATACCAATAACGCCCCTTAGGTCTCTGTACGGTGCCGACCACGCTGGACATTCTTCCAGCGTATGCCGCGCAGAGTCCTGGGCCTCCTCGCAGTGGTGGCACTGCGATCCTCCCAGTGCCAGATATGAACACACAGTTTGAGGAAACGGCGGTATGCAGGTAATTTAACTTATGCGCATGCATTGCTGCAACTTGTGCTGTATAATTTAGAATTTTTGGTACAGCGCCATCCGATTTTTATACATGTGCAAATACTCGTACACGCTGCATTGTATTTTTTTCCGCACGCAACAAGGAGGGGACAGAGGCGAGTTCCGGCTCGCGTCTGTCCCCTCCCCCCGTTCCACCCCCCACGTCGACCCGCATAAAACTTAAAAATACGATAAAATAATAGATAAAATCAATAAATGAAAACGTGTATAGATAAAATAGATAAAATAAAAGTCAATAAATAAATAAATAATAATAAGTAAATAAATACAATGGACAAAACACAACAAACATAAGAAGGGGGGCAAAATAAAGGGGATTAAAAGATAAAGATAAAATCTATAATATAGAATATAAAATATATATAGGATAAAATGAAATATTATAAAATAAAAGGAGGGGGGTCGACCGGCAGGTCTCATCTTTGTAGAGGGGGGGAGGGGATTATTGCTCCACCTCGCCCCCCGCGACCTGCCCACCTCAGGGGCGCCTTAACGGCCAGTCCCCCTTGGCGGCGGTGGAAGTACTAAGTAGTCCCACCGCCGCCATTACGTCTGCGGCCCCTTACAGGGGGCCGTCGGCCTCGTCGAGGTTGGCCCCGCCGATGCTAACCACCTGGCGGAGAGGGGGCCGGCTTCCCTCTCCCTTTCCGCTGCCTCCTTCTGCGTTATCACAATCTCGCCGAAGGAGGCAAACGCTGCTCTTGACCTCTCGCTGCCGATCATGTGGTCGACCACGACCGGCAACGAGAGGTCCATCCCAATAACGCCCCTTAGGTCTCTGCGCGGTGCCGACCACGCTGGACATTCTTCCAGCGTATGCCGCGCAGAGTCCTGGGCCTCCTCGCAGTGGTGGCACTGCGATCCTCCCAGTGCCAGATATGAACTCACAGTTTGAGGAAACGGCGGTATGCAGGTAATTTAACTTATGCGCATGCATTGCTGCAACTTGTGCTGTATAATTTAGAATTTTTGTTACAGCGCCATCCGATTTTTATACATGTGCAAATACTCGTACACGCTGCATTGTATTTTTTTCCGCACGCAACAAGGAGGGGACAGAGGCGAGTTCCGGCTCGCGTGTGTCACCTCCCCCCGTCACACCCCCCACGTCGACCCGCATAAAACTTAAAAATACGATAAAATAATAGATAAAATCAATAAATCAAAACGTGTATAGATAAAATAGATAAAATAAAAGTCAATAAATAAATAAATAATAATAAGTAAATAAATACAATGGACAAAACACAACAAACATAAGAAGGGGGGGCAAAATAAAGGGGATTGAAAGATAAAGATAAAATTTATAATATAGAATATAAAATATATATAGGATAAAATGAAATATTATAAAATAAAAGGAGGGGGGTCGACCGGCAGGTCTCATCTTTGTAGAGGGGGGGAGGGGATTATTGCTCCACCTCGCCCCCCGCGACCTGCCCACCTCAGGGGCGCCTTAACGGCCAGTCCCCCTTGGCGGCGGTGGAAGTACTAAGTAGTCCCACCGCCGCCATTACGTCTGCAGCCCCTTACAGGGGGCCGTCGGCCTCGTCGAGGTTGGCCCCGCCAATGCTAACCACCTGGCGGAGAGGGGGCCGGCTTCCCTCTCCCTTTCCGCTGCCTCCTTCTGCGTTATCACAATCTCGCAGAAGGAGGCAAACGCTGCTCTTGACCTCTCGCTGCCGATCATGTGGTCGACCACGACCGGCAACGAGAGGTCCATCCCAATAACGCCCCTTAGGTCTCTGCGCGGCGCCGACCACGCTGGACGTTCTTCCAGCGTATGCCGCTCAGAGTCCTGGGCCTCCTCGCAGTGGTGGCACTGCGATCCTCCCAGTGCCAGATATGAACACACAGTTTGAGGAAACGGCGGTATGCAGGTAATTTAACTTATGCGCATGCATTGCTGCAACTTGTGCTGTATAATTTAGAATTTTTGTTACCGCGCCATCCGATTTTTATACATGTGCAAATACTCGTACACGCTGCATTGTATTTTTTTCCGCACGCGACAAGGAGGGGACAGAGGCGAGTTCCGGCTCGCGTCTGTCCCCTCCCCCCGTCCCACCCCCCACGTCGAGCCGCATAAAACTTAAAAATACGATTAAATAATAGATAAAATCAATAAATGAAAACGTGTATAGATAAAATAGATAAAATAAAAGTCAATAAATAAATAAATAATAATAAGTAAATAAATACAATGGACAAAACACAACAAACATAAGAAGGGGGGCAAAATAAAGGGGATTAAAAGATAAAGATAAAATTTATAATATAGAATATAAAATATATATAGGATAAAATGAAATATTATAAAATAAAAGGAGGGGGGTCGACCGGCAGGTCTCTTCTTTGTAGAGGGGGGGGAGGGGATTATTGCTCCACCTCGCCCCCCGCGACCTGCCCACCCTGGGGGCGCCTTAACGGCCAGCCCCCCTTGGCGGCGGTGGAAGTATTAAGTAGTCCCACCGCCGCCATTACGTCTGCGGCCCCTTACAGGGGGCCGTCGGCCTCGTCAGGGTTGCCCCGCCGATGCTAACCTCCTGGCGGAGAGGGGGTCGGCTTCCCTCTCCCTTTCCGCTGCCTCCTTCTGCGTTATCACAATCTCGCAGAAGGAGGCAAACGCTGCTCTTGACCTCTCGCTGCCGATCATGTGGTCGACCACGACCGGCAACGAGAGGTCCATCCCAATAACGCCCCTTAGGTCTCTGCGCGGCTCCGACCACGCTGGACGTTCTTCCAGCGTATGCCGCTCAGAGTCCTGGGCCTCCTCGCAGTGGTGGCACTGCGATCCTCCCAGTGCCAGATATGAACACACAGTTTGAGGAAACGGCGGTATGCAGGTAATTTAACTTATGCGCATGCATTGCTGCAACTTGTGCTGTATAATTTAGAATTTTTGTTACAGCGCCATCCGATTTTAATACATGTGCATATACTCGTACACGCTGCATTGTATTTTTTTCCGCACGCAACAAGGAGGGGACAGAGGCGAGTTCCGGCTCGCGTCTGTCACCTCCCCCCGTCCCACCCCCCACGTCGACCCGCATAAAACTTAAAAATACGATTAAATAATAGATAAAATCAATAAATGAAAACGTGTATAGATAAAATAGATAAAATAAAAGTCAATAAATAAATAAATAATAATAAGTAAATAAATACAATGGACAAAACACAACAAACATAAGAAGGGGGGGCAAAATAAAGGGGATTAAAAGATAAAGATAAAATTTATAATATAGAATATAAAATATATATAGGATAAAATGAAATATTATAAAATAAAAGGAGGGGGGTCGTCCGGCAGGTCTCTTCTTTGTAGAGGGGGGGAGGGGATTATTGCTCCACCTCGCCCCCCGCGACCTGCCCACCCTGGGGGCGCCTTAACGGCCAGCCCCCCTTGGCGGCGGTGGAAGTATTAAGTAGTCCCACCGCCGCCATTACGTCTGCGGCCCCTTACAGGGGGCCGTCGGCCTCGTCGGGGTTGCCCCGCCGATGCTAACCTCCTGGCGGAGAGGGGGTCGGCTTCCCTCTCCCTTTCCGCTGCCTCCTTCTGCGTTATCACAATCTCGCAGAAGGAGGCAAACGCTGCTCTTGACCTCTCGCTGCCGATCATGTGGTCGACCACGACCGGCAACGAGAGGTCCATCCCAATAACGCCCCTTAGGTCTCTGCGCGGCGCCGACCACGCTGGACGTTCTTCCAGCGTATGCCGCTCAGAGTCCTGGGCCTCCTCGCAGTGGTGGCACTGCGATCCTCCCAGTGCCAGATATGAACACACAGTTTGAGCAAACGGCGGTATGCAGGTAATTTAACTTATGCGCATGCATTGCTGCAACTTGTGCTGTATAATTTAGAATTTTTGTTACAGCGCCATCCGATTTTTATACATGTGCAAATACTCGTACACGCTGCATTGTATTTTTTTCCGCACGCAACAAGGAGGGGACAGAGGCGAGTTCCGGCTCGCGTCTGTCACCTCCCCCCGTCCCACCCCCCACGTCGACCCGCATAAAACTTAAAAATACGATAAAATAATAGATAAAATCAATAAATCAAAACGTGTATAGATAAAATAGATAAAATAAAAGTCAATAAATAAATAAATAATAATAAGTAAATAAATACAATGGACAAAACACAACAAACATAAGAAGGGGGGGCAAAATAAAGGGGATTAAAAGATAAAGATAAAATTTATAATATAGAATATAAAATATATATAGGATAAAATGAAATATTATAAAATAAAAGGAGGGGGGTCGACCGGCAGGTCCCATCTTTGTAGAGGGGGGGAGGGGATTATTGCTCCACCTCGCCCCCCGCGACCTGCCCACCTCAGGGGCGCCTTAACGGCCAGTCCCCCTTGGCGGCGGTGGAAGTACTAAGTAGTCCCACCGCCGCCATTACGTCTGCGGCCCCTTACAGGGGGCCGTCGGCCTCGTCGAGGTTGGCCCCGCCGATGCTAACCACCTGGCGGAGAGGGGGCCGGCTTCCCTCTCCCTTTCCGCTGCCTCCTTCTGCGTTATCACAATCTCGCAGAAGGAGGCAAACGCTGCTCTTGACCTCTCCTGCCGATCATGTGGTCGACCACGACCGGCAACGAGAGGTCCATCCCAATAACGCCCCTTAGGTCTCTGCGCGGCGCCGACCACACTGGACGTTCTTCCAGCGTATGCCGCTCAGAGTCCTGGGCCTCCTCGCAGTGGTGGCACTGCGATCCTCCCAGTGCCAGATATGAACACATAGTTTGAGCAAACGGCGGTATGCAGGTAATTTAACTTATGCGCATGCATTGCTGCAACTTGTGCTGTATAATTTAGAATTTTTGTTACAGCACCATCCGATTTTTATACATGTGCAAATACTCGTACACGCTGCATTGTATTTTTTTCCGCACGCGACAAGGAGGGGACAGAGGCGAGTTCCTGCTCGCGTCTGTCCCCTCCCCCCGTCCCACCCCCCACGTCGACCCGCATAAAACTTAAAAATACGATAAAATAATAGATAAAATTAATAAATGAAAACGTGTATAGATAAAATAGATAAACTAAAAGTCAAAAAATAAATAAATAATAATAAGTAAATAAATACAATGGACAAAACACAACAAACATAAGAAGGGGGGCAAAATAAAGGGGATTAAAAGATAAAGATAAAATTTATAATATAGAATATAAAATATATATAGGATAAAATGAAATATTATAAAATAAAAGGAGGGGGGTCGGCGGCAGGTCTCTTCTTTGTAGAGGGGGGGGAGGGGATTATTGCTCCACCTCGCCCCCCGCGACCTGCCCACCCTGGGGGCGCCTTAACGGCCAGCCCCCCTTGGCGGCGGTGGAAGTATTAAGTAGTCCCACCGCCGCCATTACGTCTGCGGCCCCTTACAGGGGGCCGTCGGCCTCGTCGGGGTTGCCCCGCCGATGCTAACCTCCTGGCGGAGAGGGGGTCGGCTTCCCTCTCCCTTTCCGCTGCCTCCTTCTGCGTTATCACAATCACGCAGAAGGAGGCAAACGCTGCTCTTGACCTCTCGCTGCCGATCATGTGGTCGACCACGACCGGCAACGAGAGGTCCATCCCAATAACGCCCCTTAGGTCTCTGCGCGGCGCCGACCACACTGGACGTTCTTCCAGCGTATGCCGCTCAGAGTCCTGGGCCTCCTCGCAGTGGTGGCACTGCGATCCTCCCAGTGCCAGATATGAACACATAGTTTGAGCAAACGGCGGTATGCAGGTAATTTAACTTATGCGCATGCATTGCTGCAACTTGTGCTGTATAATTTAGAATTTTTGTTACAGCGCCATCCGATTTTTATACATGTGCAAATACTCGTACACGCTGCATTGTATTTTATTCCGCACGCGACAAGGAGGGGACAGAGGCGAGTTCCGGCTCGCGTCTGTCCCCTCCCCCCGTCCCACCCCCCACGTCGACCCGCATAAAACTTAAAAATACGATAAAATAATAGATAAAATTAATAAATGAAAACGTGTATAGATAAAATAGATAAACTAAAAGTCAATAAATAAATAAATAATAATAAGTAAATAAATACAATGGACAAAACACAACAAACATAAGAAGGGGGGCAAAATAAAGGGGATTAAAAGATAAAGATAAAATTTATAATATAGAATATAAAATATATATAGGATAAAATGAAATATTATAAAATAAAAGGAGGGGGGTCGACCGGCAGGTCTCTTCTTTGTAGAGGGGGGGGAGGGGATTATTGCTCCACCTCGCCCCCCGCGACCTGCCCACCCTGGGGGCGCCTTAACGGCCAGCCCCCCTTGGCGGCGGTGGAAGTATTAAGTAGTCCCACCGCCGCCATTACGTCTGCGGCCCCTTACAGGGGGCCGTCGGCCTCGTCGGGGTTGCCCCGCCGATGCTAACCTCCTGGCGGTGAGGGGGTCGGCTTCCCTCTCCCTTTCCGCTGCCTCCTTCTGCGTTATCACAATCTCGCAAAAGGAGGCAAACGCTGCTCTTGACCTCTCGCTGCCGATCATGTGGTCGACCACGACCGGCAACGAGAGGTCCATCCCAATAACGCCCCTTAGGTCTCTGCGCGGAGCCGACCACGCTGGACGTTCTTCCAGCGTATGCCGCTCAGAGTCCTGGGCCTCCTCGCAGTGGTGGCACTGCGATCCTCCCAGTGCCAGATATGAACACACAGTTTGAGGAAACGACGGTATGCAGGTAATTTAACTTATGCGCATGCATTGCTGCAACTTGTGCTGTATAATTTAGAATTTTTGTTACAGCGCCATCCGATTTTTATACATGTGCAAATACTCGTACACGCTGCATTGTATTTTTTTCCGCACGCAACAAGGAGGGGACAGAGGCGAGTTCCGGCTCGCGTCTGTCACCTCCCCCCGTCCCATCCCCCACGTCGACCCGCATAAAACTTAAAAATACGATAAAATAATAGATAAAATCAATAAATGAAAACGTGTATAGATAAAATAGATAAAATAAAAGTCAATAAATAAATAAATAATAATAAGTAAATAAATACAATGGACAAAACACAACAAACATAAGAAGGGGGGGCAAAATAAAGGGGATTAAAAGATAAAGATAAAATTTATAATATAGAATATAAAATATATATAGGATAAAATGAAATATTATAAAATAAAAGGAGGGGGGTCGACCGGCAGGTCTCATCTTTGTAGAGGGGGGAGGGGATTATTGCTCCACCTCGCCCCCCGCGACCTGCCCACCTCAGGGGCGCCTTAACGGCCAGTCCCCCTTGGCGGCGGTGGAAGTACTAAGTAGTCCCACCGCCGCCATTACGTCTGCGGCCCCTTACAGGGGGCCGTCGGCCTCGTCGATGTTGGCCCCGCCGATGCTAACCACCTGGCGGAGAGGGGGCCGGCTTCCCTCTCCCTTTCCGCTGCCTCCTTCTGCGTTATCACAATCTCGCAGAAGGAGGCAAACGCTGCTCTTGACCTCTCGCTGCCGATCATGTGGTCGACCACGACCGGCAACGAGAGGTCCATCCCAATAACGCCCCTTAGGTCTCTGCGCGGCGCCGACCACACTGGACGTTCTTCCAGCGTATGCCGCTCAGAGTCCTGGGCCTCCTCGCAGTGGTGGCACTGCGATCCTCCCAGTGCCAGATATGAACACATAGTTTGAGCAAACGGCGGTATGCAGGTAATTTAACTTATGCGCATGCATTGCTGCAACTTGTGCTGTATAATTTAGAATTTTTGTTACAGCACCATCCGATTTTTATACATGTGCAAATACTCGTACACGCTGCATTGTATTTTTTTCCGCACGCGACAAGGAGGGGACAGAGGCGAGTTCCTGCTCGCGTCTGTCCCCTCCCCCCGTCCCACCCCCCACGTCGACCCGCATAAAACTTAAAAATACGATAAAATAATAGATAAAATTAATAAATGAAAACGTGTATAGATAAAATAGATAAACTAAAAGTCAATAAATAAATAAATAATAATAAGTAAATAAATACAATGGACAAAACACAACAAACATAAGAAGGGGGGCAAAATAAAGGGGATTAAAAGATAAAGATAAAATTTATAATATAGAATATAAAATATATATAGGATAAAATGAAATATTATAAAATAAAAGGAGGGGGGTCGGCGGCAGGTCTCTTCTTTGTAGAGGGGGGGGAGGGGATTATTGCTCCACCTCGCCCCCCGCGACCTGCCCACCCTGGGGGCGCCTTAACGGCCAGCCCCCCTTGGCGGCGGTGGAAGTATTAAGTAGTCCCACCGCCGCCATTACGTCTGCGGCCCCTTACAGGGGGCCGTCGGCCTCGTCGAGGTTGGCCCCGCCGATGCTAACCACCTGGCGGAGAGGGGGCCGGCTTCCCTCTCCCTTTCCGCTGCCTCCTTCTGCGTTATCACAATCTCGCTGAAGGAGGCAAACGCTGCTCTTGACCTCTCGCTGCCGATCATGTGGTCGACCACGACCGGCAACGAGAGGTCCATACCAATAACGCCCCTTAGGTCTCTGTACGGTGCCGACCACGCTGGACATTCTTCCAGCGTATGCCGCGCAGAGTCCTGGGCCTCCTCTCAGTGGTGGCACTGCGATCCTCCCAGTGCCAGATATGAACACACAGTTTGAGGAAACGGCGGTATGCAGGTAATTTAACTTATGCGCATGCATTGCTGCAACTTGTGCTGTATAATTTAGAATTTTTGTTACAGCGACATCCGATTTTTATACATGTGCAAATACTCGTACACGCTGCATTGTATTTTTTTCCGCACGCAACAAGGAGGGAACAGAGGCGAGTTCCGGCTCGCGTCTGTCCCCTCCCCCCGTTCCACCCCCCACGTCGACCCGCATGAAACTTAAAAATACGATAAAATAATAGATAAAATTAATAAATGAAAACGTGTATAGATAAAATAGATAAAATAAAAGTCAATAAATAAATAAATAATAATAAGTAAATAAATACAATGGACAAAACACAACAAACATAAGAAGGGGGGGCAAAATAAAGGGGATTAAAAGATAAAGATAAAATTTATAATATAGAATATAAAATATATATAGGATAAAATGAAATATTATAAAATAAAAGGAGGGGGGTCGACCGGCAGGTCTCATCTTTGTAGAGGGGGGGAGGGGATTATTACTCCACCTCGCCCCCCGCGACCTGCCCACCCTGGGGGCGCCTTAACGGCCAGCCCCCCTTGGCGGCGGTGGAAGTATTAAGTAGTCCCACCGCCGCCATTACGTCTGCGGCCCCTTACAGGGGGCCGTCGGCCTCGTCGAGGTTGGCCCCGCCGATGCTAACCACCTGGCGGAGAGGGGGCCGGCTTCCCTCTCCCTTTCCGCTGCCTCCTTCTGCGTTATCACAATCTCGCTGAAGGAGGCAAACGCTGCTCTTGACCTCTCGCTGCCGATCATGTGGTCGACCACGACCGGCAACGAGAGGTCCATACCAATAACGCCCCTTAGGTCTCTGTACGGTGCCGACCACGCTGGACATTCTTCCAGCGTATGCCGCGCAGAGTCCTGGGCCTCCTCGCAGTGGTGGCACTGCGATCCTCCCAGTGCCAGATATGAACACACAGTTTGAGGAAACGGCGGTATGCAGGTAATTTAACTTATGCGCATGCATTGCTGCAACTTGTGCTGTATAATTTAGAATTTTTGTTACCGCGCCATCCGATTTTTATACATGTGCAAATACTCGTACACGCTGCATTGTATTTTTTTCCGCACGCGACAAGGAGGGGACAGAGGCGAGTTCCGGCTCGCGTCTGTCCCCTCCCCCCGTCCCACCCCCCACGTCGAGCCGCATAAAACTTAAAAATACGATTAAATAATAGATAAAATCAATAAATGAAAACGTGTATAGATAAAATAGATAAAATAAAAGTCAATAAATAAATAAATAATAATAAGTAAATAAATACAATGGACAAAATACAACAAACATAAGAAGGGGGGCAAAATAAAGGGGATTAAAAGATAAAGATAAAATTTATAATATAGAATATAAAATATATATAGGATAAAATGAAATATTATAAAATAAAAGGAGGGGGGTCGACCGGCAGGTCTCTTCTTTGTAGAGGGGGGGGGAGGGGATTAATGCTCCACCTCGCCCCCCGCGACCTGCCCACCCTGGGGGCGCCTTAACGGCCAGCCCCCCTTGGCGGCGGTGGAAGTATTAAGTAGTCCCACCGCCGCCATTACGTCTGCGGCCCCTTACAGGGGGCCGTCGGCCTCGTCGAGGTTGGCCCCGCCGATGCTAACCACCTGGCGGAGAGGGGGCCGGCTTCCCTCTCCCTTTCCGCTGCCTCCTTCTGCGTTATCACAATCTCGCAGAAGGAGGCAAACGCTGCTCTTGACCTCTCGCTGCCGATCATGTGGTCGACCACGACCGGCAACGAGAGGTCCATCCCAATAACGCCCCTTAGGTCTCTGTACGGTGCCGACCACGCTGGACATTCTTCCAGCGTATGCCGCGCAGAGTCCTGGGCCTCCTCGCAGTGGTGGCACTGCGATCCTCCCAGTGCCAGATATGAACACACAGTTTGAGGAAACGGCGGTATGCAGGTAATTTAACTTATGCGCATGCATTGCTGCAACTTGTGCTGTATAATTTAGAATTTTTGTTACAGCGCCATCCGATTTTTATACATGTGCAAATACTCGTACACGCTGCATTGTATTTTTTTCCGCACGCGACAAGGAGGGGACAGAGGCGAGTTCCGGCTCGCGTCTGTCCCCTCCCCCCGTCCCACCCCCCACGTCGACCCGCATAAAACTTAAAAATACGATAAAATAATAGATAAAATTAATAAATGAAAACGTGTATAGATAAAATAGATAAACTAAAAGTCAATAAATAAATAAATAATAATAAGTAGATAAATACAATGGACAAAATACAACAAACATAAGAAGGGGGGCAAAATAAAGGGGATTAAAAGATAAAGATAAAATTTATAATATAGAATATAAAATATATATAGGATAAAATGAAATATTATAAAATAAAAGGAGGGGGGTCGACCGGCAGGTCTCTTCTTTGTAGAGGGGGGGGAGGGGATTAATGCTCCACCTCGCCCCCCGCGACCTGCCCACCCTGGGGGCGCCTTAACGGCCAGCCCCCCTTGGCGGCGGTGGAAGTATTAAGTAGTCCCACCGCCGCCATTACGTCTGCGGCCCCTTACAGGGGGCCGTCGGCCTCGTCGGGGTTGCCCCGCCGATGCTAACCTCCTGGCGGAGAGGGGGTCGGCTTCCCTCTCCCTTTCCGCTGCCTCCTTCTGCGTTATCACAATCTCGCAGAAGGAGGCAAACGCTGCTCTTGACCTCTCGCTGCCGATCATGTGGTCGACCACGACCGGCAACGAGAGGTCCATCCCAATAACGCCCCTTAGGTCTCTGCGCGGCGCCGACCACACTGGACGTTCTTCCAGCGTATGCCGCTCAGAGTCCTGGGCCTCCTCGCAGTGGTGGCACTGCGATCCTCCCAGTGCCAGATATGAACACATAGTTTGAGCAAACGGCGGTATGCAGGTAATTTAACTTATGCGCATGCATTGCTGCAACTTGTGCTGTATAATTTAGAATTTTTGTTACAGCGCCATCCGATTTTTATACATGTGCAAATACTCGTACACGCTGCATTGTATTTTTTTCCGCACGCGACAAGGAGGGGACAGAGGCGAGTTCCGGCTCGGGTCTGTCCCCTCCCCCCGTCCCACCCCCCACGTCGACCCGCATAAAACTTAAAAATACGATAAAATAATAGATAAAATTAATAAATGAAAACGTGTATAGATAAAATAGATAAACTAAAAGTCAATAAATAAATAAATAATAATAAGTAAATAAATACAATGGACAAAACACAACAAACATAAGAAGGGGGGCAAAATAAAGGGGATTAAAAGATAAAGATAAAATTTATAATATAGAATATAAAATATATATAGGATAAAATGAAATATTATAAAATAAAAGGAGGGGGGTCGACCGGCAGGTCTCTTCTTTGTAGAGGGGGGGAGGGGATTATTGCTCCACTTCGCCCCCCGCGACCTGCCCACCCTGGGGGCGCCTTAACGGCCAGCCCCCCTGTGCGGCGGTGGAAGTATTAAGTAGTCCCACCGCCGCCATTACGTCTGCGGCCCCTTACAGGGGGCCGTCGGCCTCGTCGGGGTTGCCCCGCCGATGCTAACCTCCTGGCGGAGAGGGGGTCGGCTTCCCTCTCCCTTTCCGCTGCCTCCTTCTGCGTTATCACAATCTCGCAGAAGGTGGCAAACGCTGCTCTTGACCTCTCGCTGCCGATCATGTGGTCGACCACGACCGGCAACGAGAGGTCCATCCCAATAACGCCCCTTAGATCTCTGCGCGGCGCCGACCACACTGGACGTTCTTCCAGCGTATGCCGCTCAGAGTCCTGGGCCTCCTCGCAGTGGTGGCACTGCGATCCTCCCAGTGCCAGATATGAACACATAGTTTGAGCAAACGGCGGTATGCAGGTAATTTAACTTATGCGCATGCATTGCTGCAACTTGTGCTGTATAATTTAGAATTTTTGTTACAGCGCCATCCGATTTTTATACATGTGCAAATACTCGTACACACTGCATTGAATTTTTTCCCGCTCGCGACAAGGAGGGGACAGAGGCGAGTTCCGGCTCGGGTCTGTCCCCTCCCCCCGTCCCACCCCCCACGTCGACCCGCATAAAACTTAAAAATACGATAAAATAATAGATAAAATTAATAAATGAAAACGTGTATAGATAAAATAGATAAACTAAAAGTTAATAAATAAATAAATAATAATAAGTAAATAAATACAATGGACAAAACACAACAAACATAAGAAGGGGGGCAAAATAAAGGGGATTAAAAGATAAAGATAAAATTTATAATATAGAATATAAAATATATATAGGATAAAATGAAATATTATAAAATAAAAGGAGGGGGGTCGACCGGCAGGTCTCTTCTTTGTAGAGGGGGGAGGGGATTATTGCTCCACTTCGCCCCCCGCGACCTGCCCACCCTGGGGGCGCCTTAACGGCCAGCCCCCCTGTGCGGCGGTGGAAGTATTAAGTAGTCCCACCGCCGCCATTACGTCTGCGGCCCCTTACAGGGGGCCGTCGGCCTCGTCGGGGTTGCCCCGCCGATGCTAACCTCCTGGCGGAGAGGGGGTCGGCTTCCCTCTCCCTTTCCGCTGCCTCCTTCTGCGTTATCACAATCTCGCAGAAGGAGGCAAACGCTGCTCTTGACCTCTCGCTGCCGATCATGTGGTCGACCACGACCGGCAACGAGAGGTCCATCCCAATAACGCCCCTTAGGTCTCTGCGCGGCGCCGACCACGCTGGACGTTCTTCCAGCGTATGCCGCTCAGAGTCCTGGGCCTCCTCGCAGTGGTGGCACTGCGATCCTCCCAGTGCCAGATATGAACACACAGTTTGAGGAAACGGCGGTATGCAGGTAATTTAACTTATGCGCATGCATTGCTGCAACTTGTGCTGTATAATTTAGAATTTTTGTTACAGCGCCATCCGATTTTTATACATGTGCAAATACTCGTACACGCTGCATTGTATTTTTTTCCGCACGCGACAAGGAGGGGACAGAGGCGAGTTCCGGCTCGCGTCTGTCCCCTCCCCCCGTCCCACCCCCCACGTCGACCCGCATAAAACTTAAAAATACGATAAAATAATAGATAAAATCAATATATGAATACGTGTATAGATAAAATAGATAAAATAAAAGTCAATAAATAAATAAATAATAATAAGTAAATAAATACAATGGACAAAACACAACAAACATAAGAAGGGGGGCAAAATAAAGGGGATTAAAAGATAAAGGTAAAATATATAATATAGAATATAAAATATATATAGGATAAAATGAAATATTATAAAATAAAAGGAGGGGGGTCGACCGGCAGGTCTCATCTTTGTAGAGGGGGGGAGGGGATTATTGCTCCACCTCGCCCCCCGCGACCTGCCCACCTCAGGGGCGCCTTAACGGCCAGTCCCCCTTGGCGGCGGTGGAAGTACTAAGTAGTCCCACCGCCGCCATTACGTCTGCGGCCCCTTACAGGGGGCCGTCGGCCTCGTCGAGGTTGGCACCGCCGATGCTAACCACCTGGCGGAGAGGGGGCCAGCTTCCCTCTCCCTTTCCGCTGCCTCCTTCTGCGTTATCACAATCTCGCAGAAGGAGGCAAACGCTGCTCTTGACCTCTCGCTGCCGATCATGTGGTCGACCACGACCGGCAACGAGAGGTCCATACCAATAACGCCCCTTAGGTCTCTGTACGGTGCCGACCACGCTGGACATTCTTCCAGCGTATGCCGCGCAGAGTCCTGGGCCTCCTCGCAGTGGTGGCACTGCGATCCTCCCAGTGCCAGATATGAACACACAGTTTGAGGAAACGGCGGTATGCAGGTAATTTAACTTATGCGCATGCATTGCTGCAACTTGTGCTGTATAATTTAGAATTTTTGTTACAGCGCCATCCGATTTTTATACATGTGCAAATACTCGTACACGCTGCATTGTATTTTTTTCCGCACGCAACAAGGAGGGGACAGAGGCGAGTTCCGGCTCGCGTCTGTCCCCTCCCCCCGTTCCACCCCCCACGTCGACCCGCATAAAACTTAAAAATACGATAAAATAATAGATAAAATCAATAAATGAAAACGTGTATAGATAAAATAGATAAAATAAAAGTCAATAAATAAATAAATAATAATAAGTAAATAAATACAATGGACAAAACACAACAAACATAAGAAGGGGGGCAAAATAAAGGGGATTAAAAGATAAAGATAAAATCTATAATATAGAATATAAAATATATATAGGATAAAATGAAATATTATAAAATAAAAGGAGGGGGGTCGACCGGCAGGTCTCATCTTTGTAGAGGGGGGGAGGGGATTATTGCTCCACCTCGCCCCCCGCGACCTGCCCACCTCAGGGGCGCCTTAACGGCCAGTTCCCCTTGGCGGCGGTGGAAGTACTAAGTAGTCCCACCGCCGCCATTACGTCTGCGGCCCCTTACAGGGGGCCGTCGGCCTCGTCGAGGTTGGCCCCGCCGATGCTAACCACCTGGCGGAGAGGGGGCCGGCTTCCCTCTCCCTTTCCGCTGCCTCCTTCTGCGTTATCACAATCTCGCCGAAGGAGGCAAACGCTGCTCTTGACCTCTCGCTGCCGATCATGTGGTCGACCACGACCGGCAACGAGAGGTCCATCCCAATAACGCCCCTTAGGTCTCTGCGCGGTGCCGACCACGCTGGACATTCTTCCAGCGTATGCCGCGCAGAGTCCTGGGCCTCCTCGCAGTGGTGGCACTGCGATCCTCCCAGTGCCAGATATGAACACACAGATTGAGGAAACGGCGGTATGCAGGTAATTTAACTTATGGCCTTCCGGTTTTCGCTGCTGAGGCATCCAGTTCCAAGAACAAGGATCTGGACTTCCTACTGATACCTGAAATTCAACCAAATGATCGGTCATTGATGAGAAATGATTATTCATCGCTGACAAACTGGTTTTACTGTATCGTAGATTAAACCAGTGCAACGCAGATAACGGCTCCGCGCTTGTGATACATAAAGTGTGATAAAAAAGCTCAAAAAGTGGAAAATTTTGTGACGGGTAAGAACGTTTAATAATATTACACACTGGCTGAAAAAATTACAACAAAAAAATTAATAGTTTAAAAGCTATCAGCAACTAAAGATTCCAAGCGGCCAACGGCCGCCGGCAAATTCAAAAAAAAAACAAACAGAATCAGAAATTAAAGTACTATTATACTAAAAATAATTCATCCTCAAGGCCCACAAGGCACCAAATAACCCGAAATTCAGGAATATTACTGCTAAGCTCAAATTTCGACCGATACTAAGTAAAACAAATGAAAAAAAAGAAAACGAAAAGTGACAGGTACAACGGTAGAGTGGACAAAGAAAACGCGACCTCGGAAGTTTTGTCCGACTCCCAAGTGAAAACGGTGAAGAAAGCGAAATTAAATAGAAAATATCTACTGCCAAAAACTTACTGGGACAGAATAAGAAACAGTAGGTCTCACTTAGAACAATAAGAACCTTGTGAAAGTGAACTGCCACTTAGGTTAGGAAACCTGTCAAAAGACACAACAGTAAATAGGAAATATGGAAGACCCCGGAGGCACAGGATCCAACATAGAAAAGATTAGGGAACTCATACAAAACTCCCTTAGCGATGAGAGCCTACATATACTCTCAGGAAGCATGACCCCCACGGAAATCAAGGAACTAATGAGCTCTACCATCCGAGAGGCAAGCGAAAAACCAACGGTGAACAAGACACAAGGAGGAAAATCAGACCCTGGAAAGAAATTTAGCACCATTCAAGAATCTGACCCAGACAGTGAAACTACGGAACTAGAGGTCTTCTCTGAAGTGGAAGAGAAGCTAAAGAAAACGGACAGGCAGAACTACAAAACACCGATACTGGCAAACATATACAACCCGACTAACAAAGGAACGGAGGCAAACCAGAACAGAGAAAAGAAAACGAACACCCCAAAAATCACTAAAGTTACAACATTACAACAACAAATGAACCTTAGAGATGAACTCGAAAGAGGAAACGTAGGGTTACAAGGAACCAACAACCAACAGAACACAGAACCAAAGGAAGGAACAGACAACAAGCACGCAAAAACGACAGAAGAGGAAGAAATCAACGACAATAAGCCAGACACAGATACCGAAACAGTAGACAGAATGCTCACCTCGGACGAGATCATTAGGAAATATGAAACAGGATCGGGGAGCCTCTACCTCAAGAAATTCCCCCGGCTTTCTAACATAACAGCCGGTACAGAGGAAGAAAGAACGTACAGGATGAGAAATTACGACGTCAATGTAAACGTCACTGAGGTAGTCAACAGCATCCACACCCTACAGAGGAACTTCTTAGCAATCGAAAGAGAGTTACAAAAATCCAAATACACAAAGAAAAGTACAAAACTACTGACAACTATAACAGTAAGTGAGATGAGAGAGACGATCAAACAAACCAACAAGCTTCTTAACACACTCGAAGCACAAGACCGTGAGGTACAAGACATCCTCGAAAATAAAAAGAAGCAAGTAAAGAGACTTCTGGACCTCTCGGCGGAAATAAGGTCAACAAAAGAAGACAAAACAGGAAAGACTAAAAGAAAGAGGGACTCCCCGACAGACGGAAGAGGAATCCATAAACAAATACGGAGAGTCCAGGAAACGGAAACAAGAGACTCAGACGCAGACAATGAAACCAATACTACGAACGATGAAGCCACCCCCGCAAAAGACAGATTCAGAACACAGACACGTAAACATAAGAGATCCACGAAAACGGAAACAACTAAAAACTCACATATGTTCATATTCGGCCAACCGAACCACAATACAGAAACGTCTTCTAAACAGGTGACAGACAAAGATACTAACGCAACTAACAGAACACCTGCAAACAACACTAACAAAATTTCGTGGGCGGACGTAGCCAGGAAGTCTGCGCCCTCCACTTCAGATGGACTAGAACAAAAGAAGGGCAAACAAATTAAGAAACTTGAGATACAGGCCTCCAAGAGAAACAATGCCATAATAATCAACACTAAAATAGGAACACCCGACGCCGAAAATAAAAAGGAAAACGGAAGAGAAAAAAATAAAACTTTCGCTGAGATCCTTACAGAACTCAAAAACAAAAAGACACTTGATCCCAAGGAAATCACTAACGTCAGGAAAACGAGAGAAGGTAATCTTCTTATAGAAATCACGGCGAACGCAAACGCAGAAAAAATCAGAGCACAAGTAGAAGCAGCCACCGATAACTTGTACCCGGTGATCAAAAAAGTACAGAACACTACAATAGAGATAGACAGTGTAGAACCCTCCATCACAGAGGACGAGATACAGAAAGAATTGTTCAAATACTTAGAGTTGAAAGGCAATACTTCAGACATAAAAATTATTAAAAAATACACAAACAACAACGGACTTCAAAAATTCATTGTCAGATTCCCTACCCCGGACAAAAAGATAGACATTGCAAGCAAAGAAAGGCTGAGATTAGGATACTCTATCGCAAAAATCAAGATCCTTCCCAACATCAACAGGTGCAACAGATGCCACTCTCTCGAGCATCAAACAACAAACTGCAACAAACCAGCTAACTATATAGTCTGCCGAAAATGCAGCGAAGAAGGCCATCTTATGGAAAAATGCACTAATGCACCTAGCTGCAGACTCTGTAAGGAAAATGGATATTCTCAAAACAAATGCCTACATGTTACAGGCTCTTTAAACTGCCCGTCTTACAAAGAGCATGTGAAAAACCTATAAGAAGCAACCCGGCTCATTCTGGAAACCATAAAATAGAGACAAAAGAAAAAAGAAATGGAAGCACAACAGGGAAAAGGAGCAGTGCTGGAACATCGATCAAATTGCTACAAATAAATCTAAATCACACCTACCGAGCGACAACAAACCTTGAGTTCAAACAATCCCATATGGAATACGACGTGATAGCGATTACCGAACCGACAATAAAAAATAGAAAATGGATATACAATAAGAAAAACACTGCAGCAGTCCAAGTCGGGTATAGATCCACGATCTGGCACTACCAAGACCGGAACATCATAGAAGACCACTGGGTAGCAGTTTACATAAGAGATACCTACTACTTTTCCACGTACATCTCACCAAACTGCAAATTCGAAGAATACAAACACATAGTAGACGAACTCTTCACACAACTCCTAAACAGGACGGACAATAACTTTGTAGTCACCGGGGACTTCAATGCCCACTCCCCGGAATGGGGTGATAAGAGACTGGACCAAAGAGGAAAATACCTGGCCCTGGCAATCCACGAAAATAACTACAAAGTAATACAAACCATAGGTACCTACACCTTCAACAGAAACGGACGAAATTCTAAAATAGACATCGCCTTCGCACCTACGGCAAACTACAAAAAATTCAATAGAGCAGAAATCCTCAAAGAAAATACAGAATCGGATCACCTTTACATCGAATACATAATGGACTCAGCAACAAATATGCCACGTAGATCTCTACTAGACCCGACAAAATGGAAGCTCACAGAAAAAAACAAGGTGAAATTACACGCTGAGCTTATAAAGAGACTAAGCCAAATCAAGACGCTAGATCACTATTACAACAAAAACGACCTAACAAGAATTTATAGTAAAATAGAACAGGAAATCACAGTTTTTCAAACAGCAATAAACGAAACCTGTAGCAAAACTCTAGTCCGATCAAAGATGTTCCAGAATAAAAAGGAAAACCACTGGTGGTGCGAAGATATAAAAAGACTAAGAAGCCTCACAAATAACACCAGAAGGAAATACTTAAAAATTCTAAAGAAAAGAAGAAATAAAGAGCACCCGGAAGTGGCAACAGCCAGGGTAAAGTACTGCAAGAACAGACTGACTCTTCAAAATAAAATCAAGAAAGCCAAGGCACAGTCCTGGGAAAAATTCATCTGCAGCTTGAAGAACAACCCATGGGGCAAACCCTATCAGATAATCAGAAACTTGATCAAAGAGAAGAAACAGGCACCAATCATCACCAAAGATGCCGCTTCAGCAACACTAGACGCACTCTTCCCTGAAGACAAGCCAGAGCTATGTCTACAAAGAAGAAATAAAGATATCATGGACCCAGAAAATCCTGATACTTCCATCGGTGTTCCAATAACATACATAACACAGCCAAACGGCGATACATACGACATGCACACACAGAAGCTAGTCGCATTCAGACCTGTCACAGTAGAGGAAATCACGAAAATAACAAACGACCTTAACAACAAAAAGGCACCCGGCAGAGACAATATGAGCGCGCCTATATGTAAATCTATAGTACACGCGAACCCACAGCTGATCACAAAAATCATGAACTCGTGCCTAAGAACAGGATACTTCCCCAATCAATGGAAGGTACAAAAAGTGATCCTAATCAAGAAGCCGAACAAACCGGACGGCGTACCAAGCAGCTACAGACCACTTGCCTTACTAAGCACCTGGGCAAAGATACTGGAGAGACTAATCAAAAACAGAATGGAAGAACACTTGGAGACTAATCCGCTGCACAAAAACCAATTTGGCTTCCGTAAGAACAGAGGCACGATTCATGCCATCACTGCAGCAACAAACTTCCGTGACGCTGCCACAAAGAAAGCACACTACACAGCGATCGTAACATTGGACGTCAGGAATGCGTTCAACTCGGTGACATGGAAGGCCATTAGAGATGCAATAACAACGAGAGGTTTCCCTGCAAACCTACAGAAAATCTTATTCAATTATCTGTCAAATAGATCGCTGATTTACGAACCACAAAACAAATCTTACACGATTAAAAGAGAGATTCACCGCGGAGTGCCTCAGGGAGCTATAATAGCACCGCCGATGTGGAACATCGCATACGACGACATATACAAACTGGAAATACCCAAAACCGTCAACATCATCACCTACGCAGACGACGCAGCACTATTGGTTTCCAGTAGAAATCTAGAAAAAATGAAAAACGATATCAAAACGACAATAGATACAATAGAAAGATGGATGGGCACCAAAGGACTAGTGCTAGCAAAGGAAAAGACGGAGATGACCCTACTAAATAGAAAGAGAATAGACTCACCGTTTGAAATCAAACTCAGAGAGGACGTAATCATTACACCAGCAGAGAGTATCAGATACCTTGGAATCTACCTCGAAAAAAATAATAGGTACTTCACGCAAGTTGAGAAGAGCACGGCTAAGGCAACAAACGCTGCAAACTACCTAGCACGTCTGACACCGAACATAGGAGGTCCAGGAGCACCGGCTCGACACTTGTACTATTACGTGTTCGAATCCATAGTAATGTACTCCGCAACTACATGGGCCAAGGCCATTGAGGTTAGAAGGAACTGCAGACTCCTACAACAATCGCAAAAACTGGCTTTAGTAAGAGTGGTGCGAGCGTATAGGACCACCCCTCTAATATACCTGAATATACTTACTGGAATCCCGAACATAATAGAGACAATCAAAGAGAGACACAAGCTCGCAACATGGGAACTTCAATTCCTAGAGGGATCAGAACCGCCGAACACCCACCTTCAGTCAAGAATACCAGGTCCAGCTCTGAGAACTCGAAGAAACATCAGAAGGAGGATAGTAGAACACCAAATTGTTTCAAACAACGAACGCAACAATCAACCAAACACACCACGGACAACCAACGAGGGAACACCGCAAAGAAATACAACACCGACAACAGTAATCTTACAAGACCGCCAGGATCAATTAAAAGGAGAAAGGAAAAGACAGAGAGAAAGAGAAAGATTAAATACTCTCAGAAACCTACAGGAGAAATGGGATAAAGAATTCTCATCTAAGCTCCTCTATGAGTGGATTCCGGACATGGGAAAATGGCTCTCCGTCCAGCGTCAAAATATCAACCACTACACGATACAACTCCTCACAGGACATGGAATCTTTGCAAGCTACCTGCATAAAATAAACCGATGCGCTACGGACAAATGCTGGTTCGAATGCGACGCACAGGATACACCAAGACACACACTAACAGAATGTCCCAGATGGAAAGCGGAAAGAGAGGAATTCTGCAAAAAGCATGATATTACCCACCCGTACGACATCAAAAAATTCTCTGATGTTATCCACAAATCCGACGAAGCCTGGAAGGAATTCCAAAACCTATGCAGCTACATTATGAAGGATAAACAACAAACAGAAAATGACAGACAGAGAGAAGAACGCAGGAAAAGATTCGAGGAACTAAACAGCAGACACAGTAACCACACTAGCAATAACACTGCAACAGGACCGACAGGAACCAACAAAACCGGAACTCCTCGCCAAATACGAAACGCTGACCAAAAATCTCAGAACACACAAACAGGCAAACAAATTGCAACAACCAAAACACGTGCGAACAGACGTCAAAGAAGTACAAGATGACGCCCTTACCAACATAAACGACAACATGGTAGCCGTAAAACCGCAAACCAATCAAAACGAAGTAAACATAGATCTTACAGACACCAGAGGGCAAAACGCTAATGCAAAATAGAAACGTCAATATTAAAAGTAAACAGAAGATAGTAGAAGGATAACCAACTACAACGAACACATCGCACACGGAATAAGCACTGAAAATATAGATGATAGATATCCAATTCGGAAGGAAAACCGAAACGGCTATAGAACGCCAGATAACACAGACTAAATGGACTACAGAAAGGATACAAGAAGGGGAAACCGGTGGTACACGTAATACAAAACACAATAAAGATAATAGTCACTAACCACGCAACAAACACACGGAAACGAACGCAACAACCAAATAGGACCACAGGATACGAAGAAAGAAGAGATAGGATACGAAGAAAGAAGAGATAGCGACGCATAAGAAGAAGAAGACGACGTAGAGTCGACCCATAAGAAGTTAAAGATGACGTAGAGTCACCACAGAAGAAGAAGAAGACACAGAATCGGACAACAACAACGGAGGAACCCCAGGTCAGGCTGAAGTAAAATCTTCGGATAGTTCCGGTCGGACCTTCCCAATGGTAAGTGGAGGATCTCCAGTGTAGGGTGAGTGTTAGTGGGTATACCCCGTGACACTGTGTATCGCACTACCCCGCACAGCGTCACCCAGGGCATTGCACGTGCTCCTTGACATTTTCAAGGTCACAGCTGAGGGAGTCCCACACACCCCGGGGTTGCGATGATCCCGGGGCATGTACATAAAGTATTAAACACCCTATACTATAAACAATAAAAAAAAAAAAAAAAAAAAAAAAAGGTAATTTAACTTATGCGCATGCATTGCTGCAACTTGTGCTGTATAATTTAGAATTTTTGTTACCGCGCCATCCGATTTTTATACATGTGCAAATACTCGTACACGCTGCATTGTATTTTTTTCCGCACGCGACAAGGAGGGGACAGAGGCGAGTTCCGGCTCGCGTCTGTCACCTCCCCCCGTCCCATCCCCCACGTCGAGCCGCATAAAACTTAAAAATACGATAAAATAATAGATAAAATCAATAAATGAAAACGTGTATAGATAAAATAGATAAAATAAAAGTCAATAAATAAATAAATAATAATAAGTAAATAAATACAATGGACAAAACACAACAAACATAAGAAGGGGGGCAAAATAAAGGGGATTAAAAGATAAAGATAAAATCTATAATATAGAATATAAAATATATATAGGATAAAATGAAATATTATAAAATAAAAGGAGGGGGGTCGACCGGCAGGTCTCATCTTTGTAGAGGGGGGGAGGGGATTATTGCTCCACCTCGCCCCCCGCGACCTGCCCACCTCAGGGGCGCCTTAACGGCCAGTCCCCCTTGGCGGCGGTGGAAGTACTAAGTAGTCCCACCGCCGCCATTACGTCTGCGGCCCCTTACAGGGGGCCGTCGGCCTCGTCGAGGTTGGCCCCGCCGATGCTAACCACCTGGCGGAGAGGGGGCCGGCTTCCCTCTCCCTTTCCGCTGCCTCCTTCTGCGTTATTACAATCTCGCCGAAGGAGGCAAACGCTGCTCTTGACCTCTCGCTGCCGATCATGTGGTCGACCACGACCGGCAACGAGAGGTCCATCCCAATAACGCCCCTAAGGTCTCTGCGCGGTGCCGACCACGCTGGACATTCTTCCAGCGTATGCCGCGCAGAGTCCTGGGCCTCCTCGCAGTGGTGGCACTGCGATCCTCCCAGTGCCAGATATGAACACACAGATTGAGGAAACGGCGGTATGCAGGTAATTTAACTTATGCGCATGCATTGCTGCAACTTATGCTGTATAATTTAGAATTTTTGTTACCGCGCCATCCGATTTTTATACATGTGCAAATACTCGTACACGCTGCATTGTATTTTTTTCCGCACGCGACAAGGAGGGGACAGAGGCGAGTTCCGGCTCGCGTCTGTCACCTCCCCCCGTCCCATCCCCCACGTCGAGCCGCATAAAACTTAAAAATACGATAAAATAATAGATAAAATCAATAAATGAAAACGTGTATAGATAAAATAGATAAAATAAAAGTCAATAAATAAATAAATAATAATAAGTAAATAAATACAATGGACAAAACACAACAAACATAAGAAGGGGGGCAAAATAAAGGGGATTAAAAGATAAAGATAAAATCTATAATATAGAATATAAAATATATATAGGATAAAATGAAATATTATAAAATAAAAGGAGGGGGGTCGACCGGCAGGTCTCATCTTTGTAGAGGGGGGGAGGGGATTATTGCTCCACCTCGCCCCCCGCGACCTGCCCACCTCAGGGGCGCCTTAACGGCCAGTCCCCCTTGGCGGCGGTGGAAGTACTAAGTAGTCCCACCGCCGCCATTACGTCTGCGGCCCCTTACAGGGGGCCGTCGGCCTCGTCGAGGTTGGCCCCGCCGATGCTAACCACCTGGCGGAGAGGGGGCCGGCTTCCCTCTCCCTTTCCGCTGCCTCCTTCTGCGTTATTACAATCTCGCCGAAGGAGGCAAACGCTGCTCTTGACCTCTCGCTGCCGATCATGTGGTCGACCACGACCGGCAACGAGAGGTCCATCCCAATAACGCCCCTTAGGTCTCTGCGCGGTGCCGACCACGCTGGACATTCTTCCAGCGTATGCCGCGCAGAGTCCTGGGCCTCCTCGCAGTGGTGGCACTGCGATCCTCCCAGTGCCAGATATGAACACACAGATTGAGGAAACGGCGGTATGCAGGTAATTTAACTTATGGGCATGCATTGCTGCAACTTGTGCTGTATAATTTAGAATTTTTGTTACCGCGCCATCCGATTTTTATACATGTGCAAATACTCGTACACGCTGCATTGTATTTTTTTCCGCACGCGACAAGGAGGGGACAGAGGCGAGTTCCGGCTCGCGTCTGTCACCTCCCCCCGTCCCATCCCCCACGTCGAGCCGCATAAAACTTAAAAATACGATAAAATAATAGATAAAATCAATAAATGAAAACGTGTATAGATAAAATAGATAAAATAAAAGTCAATAAATAAATAAATAATAATAAGTAAATAAATACAATGGACAAAACACAACAAACATAAGACGGGGGGGCAAAATAAAGGAGATTAAAAGATAAAGATAAAATTTATAATATAGAATATAAAATATATATAGGATAAAATGAAATATTATAAAATAAAAGGAGGGTGGTTGACCGGCAGGTCTCATCTTTGTAGAGGGGGGGGAGGGGATTATTGCTCCACCTCGCCCCCCGCGACCTGCCCACCCCAGGGGCGCCTTAACGGCCAGTCCCCCTTGGCGGCGGTGGAAGTACTAAGTAGTCCCACCGCCGTCATTACGTCTGCGGCCCCTTACAGGGGGCCGTCGGCCTCGTCGGGGTTGCCCCGCCGATGCTAACCACCTGGCGGAGAGGGGGCCGGCTTCCCTCTCCCTTTCCGCTGCCTCCTTCTGCGTTATCACAATCTCGCCGAAGGAGGCAAACGCTGCTCTTGACCTCTCGCTGCCGATCATGTGGTCGACCACGACCGGCAACGAGAGGTCCATCCCAATAACGCCCCTTAGGTCTCTCGGCGGTGCCGACCACGCTGGACATTCTTCGAGCGTATGCCGCGCAGAGTCCTGGGCCTCCTCGCAGTGGTGGCACTGCGATCCTCCCAGTGCCAGATATGAACACACAGATTGAGGAAACGGCGGTATGCAGGTAATTTAACTTATGCGCATGCATTGCTGCAACTTGTGCTGTATAATTTAGAATTTTTGTTACCGCGCCATCCGATTTTTATACATGTGCAAATACTCGTACACGCTGCATTGTATTTTTTTCCGCACGCGACAAGGAGGCGACAGAGGCGAGTTCCGGCTCGCGTCTGTCCCCTCCCCCCGTCCCACCCCCCACGTCGACCCGCATAAAACTTAAAAATACGATAAAATAATAGATAAAATCAATAAATGAAAACGTGTATAGATAAAATAGATAAAATAAAAGTCAATAAATAAATAAATAATAATAAGTAAATAAATACAATGGACAAAACACAACAAACATAAGAAGGGGGGGCAAAATAAAGGGGATTAAAAGATAAAGGTAAAATTTATAATATAGAATATAAAATATATATAGGATAAAATGAAATATTATAAAATAAAAGGAGGGGGGTCGACCGGCAGGTCTCATCTTTGTAGAGGGGGGGGGAGGGGATTATTTCTCCACCTCGCCCCCCGCGACCTGCCCACCCCGGGGGCGCCTTAACGGCCAGCCCCCCTTGGCGGCGGTGGAAGTATTAAGTAGTCCCACCGCCGCCATTACGTCTGCGGCCCCTTACAGGGGGCCGTCGGCCTCGTCGGGGTTGGCCCCGCCGATGCTAACCACCTGGCGGAGAGGGGGCCGGCTTCCCTCTCCCTTTCCGCTGCCTCCTTCTGCGTTATCACAATATCGCAGAAGGAGGCAAACGCTGCTCTTGACCTCTCGCTGCCGATCATGTGGTCGACCACGACCGGCAACGAGAGGTCCATACCAATAACGCCCCTTAGGTCTCTGTGCGGTGCCGACCACGCTGGACATTCTTCCAGCGTATGCCGCGCAGAGTCCTGGGCCTCCTCGCAGTGGTGGCACTGCGATCCTCCCAGTGCCAGGTATGAACACACAGTTTGAGGAACCGGCTGTATGCAGGTAATTTAACTTATGCGCATGCATTGCTGCAACTTGTGCTGTATAATTTAGAATTTTTGTTACCGCGCCATCCGATTTTTATACATGTGCAATTACTCGTACACGCTGCATTGTATTTTTTTCCGCACGCGACAAGGAGGGGACAGAGGCGAGTTCCGGCTCGCGTCTGCCCCCTCCCCCCGTCCCACCCCCACGTCGACCCGCATAAAACTTAAAAATACGATAAAATAATAGATAAAATCAATAAATGACAACGTGTATAGATAAAATAGATAAAATAAAAGTCAATAAATAAATAAATAATAATAAGTAAATAAATACAATGGACAAAACACAACAAACATAAGAAGGGGTGGCAAAATAAAGGGGAATAATAGATAAAGATAAAATTTATAATATAGAATATAAAATATATATAGGATAAAATGAAATATTATAAAATAAAAGGAGGGGGGTTGACCGGCAGGTCTCATCTTTGTAGGGGGGGGGAGGGGATTATTGCTCCACCTCGCCCCCCGCGACCTGCCCACCCCAGGGGCGCCTTAACGGCCAGTCCCCCTTGGCGACGGTGGAAGTACTAAGTAGTCCCACCGCCGTCATTACGTCTGCGGCCCCTTACAGGGGGCCGTCGGCCTCGTCGGGGTTGCCCCGCCGATGCTAACCACCTGGCGGAGAGGGGGCCGGCTTCCCTCTCCCTTTCCGCTGCCTCCTTCTGCGTTATTACAATCTCGCCGAAGGAGGCAAACGCTGCTCTTGACCTCTCGCTGCCGATCATGTGGTCGACCACGACCGGCAACGAGAGGTCCATCCCAATAACGCCCCTTAGGTCTCTCGGCGGTGCCGACCACGCTGGACATTCTTCCAGCGTATGCCGCGCAGAGTCCTGGGCCTCCTCGCAGTGGTGGCACTGCGATCCTCCCAGTGCCAGATATGAACACACAGATTGAGGAAACGGCGGTATGCAGGTAATTTAACTTATGCGCATGCATTGCTGCAACTTGTGCTGTATAATTTAGAATTTTTGTTACCGCGCCATCCGATTTTTATACATGTGCAAATACTCGTACACGCTGCATTGTATTTTTTTCCGCACGCGACAAGGAGGGGACAGAAGCGAGTTCCGGCTCGCGTCTGTCCCCTCCCCCCGTCCCACCCCCCACGTCGACCCGCATAAAACTTAAAAATACGATAAAATAATAGATAAAATCAATAAATGAAAACGTGTATAGATAAAATAGATAAAATAAAAGTCAATAAATAAATAAATAATAATAAGTAAATAAATACAATGGCCAAAACACAACAAACATAAGAAGGGGGGCAAAATAAAGGGGATTAAAAGATAAAGGTAAAATTTATAATATAGAATATAAAATATATATAGGATAAAATGAAATATTATAAAATAAAAGGAGGGGGGTCGACCGGCAGGTCTCATCTTTGTAGAGGGGGGGGGAGGGGATTATTTCTCCACCTCGCCCCCCGCGACCTGCCCACCCCGGGGGCGCCTTAACGGCCAGCCCCCCTTGGCGGCGGTGGAAGTATTAAGTAGTCCCACCGCCGCCATTACGTCTGCGGCCCCTTACAGGGGGCCGTCGGCCTCGTCGGGGTTGCCCCGCGGATGCTAACCACCTGGCGGAGAGGGGGCCGGCTTCCCTCTCCCTTTCCGCTGCCTCCTTCTGCGTTATTACAATCTCGCCGAAGGAGGCAAACGCTGCTCTTGACCTCTCGCTGCCGATCATGTGGTCGACCACGACCGGCAACGAGAGGTCCATCCCAATAACGCCCCTTAGGTCTCTCGGCGGTGCCGACCACGCTGGACATTCTTCCAGCGTATGCCGCGCAGAGTCCTGGGCCTCCTCGCAGTGGTGGCACTGCGATCCTCCCAGTGCCAGATATGAACACACAGATTGAGGAAACGGCGGTATGCAGGTAATTTAACTTATGCGCATGCATTGCTGCAACTTGTGCTGTATAATTTAGAATTTTTGTTACCGCGCCATCCGATTTTTATACATGTGCAAATACTCGTACACGCTGCATTGTATTTTTTTCCGCACGCGACAAGGAGGGGACAGAGGCGAGTTCCGGCTCGCGTCTGTCCCACCCCCCACGTCGACCCGCATAAAACTTAAAAATACGATAAAATAATAGATAAAATCAATAAATGAAAACGTGTATAGATAAAATAGATAAAATAAAAGTCAATAAATAAATAAATAATAATAAGTAAATAAATACAATGGACAAAACACAACAAACATAAGAAGGGGGGGCAAAATAAAGGGGATTAAAAGATAAAGGTAAAATTTATAATATAGAATATAAAATATATATAGGATAAAATGAAATATTATAAAATAAAAGGAGGGGGGTCGACCGGCAGGTCTCATCTTTGTAGAGGGGGGGGGAGGGGATTATTTCTCCACCTCGCCCCCCGCGACCTGCCCACCCCGGGGGCGCCTTAACGGCCAGCCCCCCTTGGCGGCGGTGGAAGTATTAAGTAGTCCCACCGCCGCCATTACGTCTGCGGCCCCTTACAGGGGGCCGTCGGCCTCGTCGGGGTTGCCCCGCCGATGCTAACCTCCTGGCGGAGAGGGGGTCGGCTTCCCTCTCCCTTTCCGCTGCCTCCTTCTGCGTTATCACAATCTCGCCGAAGGAGGCAAACGCTGCTCTTGACCTCTCGCTGCCGATCATGTGGTCGACCACGACCGGCAACGAGAGGTCCATCCCAATAACGCCCCTTAGGTCTCTGTGCGGTGCCGACCACGCTGGACATTCTTCCAGCGTATGCCGCGCAGAGTCCTGGGCCTCCTCGCAGTGGTGGCACTGCGATCCTCCCAGTGCCAGATATGAACACACAGATTGAGGAAACGGCGGTATGCAGGTAATTTAACTTATGCGCATGCTTTGCTGCAACTTGTGCTGTATAATTTAGAATTTTTGTTACCGCGCCATCCGATTTTTATACATGTGCAAATACTCGTACACGCTGCATTGTATTTTTTTCCGCACGCGACAAGGAGGGGACAGAGGCGAGTTCCGGCTCGCGTCTGTCCCCTCCCCCCGTCCCACCCCCCACGTCGACCCGCATAAAACTTAAAAATACGATAAAATAATAGATAAAATCAATAAATGACAACGTGTATAGATAAAATAGATAAAATAAAAGTCAATAAATAAATAAATAATAATAAGTAAATAAATACAATGGACAAAACACAACAAACATAAGAAGGGGTGGCAAAATAAAGGGGAATAATAGATAAAGATAAAATTTATAATATAGAATATAAAATATATATAGGATAAAATGAAATATTATAAAATAAAAGGAGGGGGGTTGACCGGCAGGTCTCATCTTTGTAGGGGGGGAGGAGGGGATTATTGCTCCACCTCGCCCCCCGCGACCTGCCCACCCCAGGGGCGCCTTAACGGCCAGTCCCCCTTGGCGACGGTGGAAGTACTAAGTAGTCCCACCGCCGTCATTACGTCTGCGGCCCCTTACAGGGGGCCGTCGGCCTCGTCGGGGTTGCCCCGCCGATGCTAACCACCTGGCGGAGAGGGGGCCGGCTTCCCTCTCCCTTTCCGCTGCCTCCTTCTGCGTTATTACAATCTCGCCGAAGGAGGCAAACGCTGCTCTTGACCTCTCGCTGCCGATCATGTGGTCGACCACGACCGGCAACGAGAGGTCCATCCCAATAACGCCCCTTAGGTCTCTCGGCGGTGCCGACCACGCTGGACATTCTTCCAGCGTATGCCGCGCAGAGTCCTGGGCCTCCTCGCAGTGGTGGCACTGCGATCCTCCCAGTGCCAGATATGAACACACAGATTGAGGAAACGGCGGTATGCAGGTAATTTAACTTATGCGCATGCATTGCTGCAACTTGTGCTGTATAATTTAGAATTTTTGTTACCGCGCCATCCGATTTTTATACATGTGCAAATACTCGTACACGCTGCATTGTATTTTTTTCCGCACGCGACAAGGAGGGGACAGAGGCGAGTTCCGGCTCGCGTCTGTCCCCTCCCCCCGTCCCACCCCCCACGTCGACCCGCATAAAACTTAAAAATACGATAAAATAATAGATAAAATCAATAAATGAAAACGTGTATAGATAAAATAGATAAAATAAAAGTCAATAAATAAATAAATAATAATAAGTAAATAAATACAATGGCCAAAACACAACAAACATAAGAAGGGGGGCAAAATAAAGGGGATTAAAAGATAAAGGTAAAATTTCTAATATAGAATATAAAATATATATAGGATAAAATGAAATATTATAAAATAAAAGGAGGGGGGTCGACCGGCAGGTCTCATCTTTGTAGAGGGGGGGGGGGAGGGGATTATTTCTCCACCTCGCCCCCCGCGACCTGCCCACCCCGGGGGCGCCTTAACGGCCAGCCCCCCTTGGCGGCGGTGGAAGTATTAAGTAGTCCCACCGCCGCCATTACGTCTGCGGCCCCTTACAGGGGGCCGTCGGCCTCGTCGGGGTTGCCCCGCCGATGCTAACCTCCTGGCGGAGAGGGGGTCGGCTTCCCTCTCCCTTTCCGCTGCCTCCTTCTGCGTTATCACAATCTCGCCGAAGGAGGCAAACGCTGCTCTTGACCTCTCGCTGCCGATCATGTGGTCGACCACGACCGGCAACGAGAGGTCCATACCAATAACGCCCCTTAGGTCTCTGTGCGGTGCCGACCACGCTGGACATTCTTCCAGCGTATGCCGCGCAGAGTCCTGGGCCTCCTCGCAGTGGTGGCACTGCGATCCTCCCAGTGCCAGGTATGAACACATAGTTTGAGGAACCGGCTGTATGCAGGTAATTTAACTTATGCGCATGCATTGCTGCAACTTTTGCTGTATAATTTAGAATTTTTGTTACCGCGCCATCCGATTTTTATACATGTGCAAATACTCGTACACGCTGCATTGTATTTTTTTCCGCACGCGACAAGGAGGGGACAGAGGCGAGTTCCGGCTCGCGTCTGTCCCACCCCCCACGTCGACCCGCATAAAACTTAAAAATACGATAAAATAATAGATAAAATCAATAAATGAAAACGTGTATAGATAAAATAGATAAAATAAAAGTCAATAAATAAATAAATAATAATAAGTAAACAAATACAATGGACAAAACACAACAAACATAAGAAGGGGGGGCAAAATAAAGGGGATTAAAAGATAAAGGTAAAATTTATAATATAGAATATAAAATATATATAGGATAAAATGAAATATTATAAAATAAAAGGAGGGGGGTCGACCGGCAGGTCTCATCTTTGTAGAGGGGGGGGGAGGGGATTATTTCTCCACCTCGCCCCCCGCGACCTGCCCACCCCGGGGGCGCCTTAACGGCCAGCCCCCCTTGGCGGCGGTGGAAGTATTAAGTAGTCCCACCGCCGCCATTACGTCTGCGGCCCCTTACAGGGGGCCGTCGGCCTCGTCGGGGTTGCCCCGCGGATGCTAACCACCTGGCGGAGAGGGGGCCGGCTTCCCTCTCCCTTTCCGCTGCCTCCTTCTGCGTTATTACAATCTCGCCGAAGGAGGCAAACGCTGCTCTTGACCTCTCGCTGCCGATCATGTGGTCGACCACGACCGGCAACGAGAGGTCCATCCCAATAACGCCCCTTAGGTCTCTCGGCGGTGCCGACCACGCTGGACATTCTTCCAGCGTATGCCGCGCAGAGTCCTGGGCCTCCTCGCAGTGGTGGCACTGCGATCCTCCCAGTGCCAGATATGAACACACAGATTGAGGAAACGGCGGTATGCAGGTAATTTAACTTATGCGCATGCATTGCTGCAACTTGTGCTGTATAATTTAGAATTTTTGTTACCGCGCCATCCGATTTTTATACATGTGCAAATACTCGTACACGCTGCATTGTATTTTTTTCCGCACGCGACAAGGAGGGGACAGAGGCGAGTTCCGGCTCGCGTCTGTCCCACCCCCCACGTCGACCCGCATAAAACTTAAAAATACGATAAAATAATAGATAAAATCAATAAATGAAAACGTGTATAGATAAAATAGATAAAATAAAAGTCAATAAATAAATAAATAATAATAAGTAAATAAATACAATGGCCAAAACACAACAAACATAAGAAGGGGGGCAAAATAAAGGGGATTAAAAGATAAAGGTAAAATTTATAATATAGAATATAAAATATATATAGGATAAAATGAAATATTATAAAATAAAAGGAGGGGGGTCGACCGGCAGGTCTCATCTTTGTAGAGGGGGGGGGAGGGGATTATTTCTCCACCTCGCCCCCCGCGACCTGCCCACCCCGGGGGCGCCTTAACGGCCAGCCCCCCTTGGCGGCGGTGGAAGTATTAAGTAGTCCCACCGCCGCCATTACGTCTGCGGCCCCTTACAGGGGGCCGTCGGCCTCGTCGGGGTTGCCCCGCCGATGCTAACCTCCTGGCGGAGAGGGGGTCGGCTTCCCTCTCCCTTTCCGCTGCCTCCTTCTGCGTTATCACAATATCGCCGAAGGAGGCAAACGCTGCTCTTGACCTCTCGCTGCCGATCATGTGGTCGACCACGACCGGCAACGAGAGGTCCATCCCAATAACGCCCCTTAGGTCTCTGTGCGGTGCCGACCACGCTGGACATTCTTCCAGCGTATGCCGCGCAGAGTCCTGGGCCTCCTCGCAGTGGTGGCACTGCGATCCTCCCAGTGCCAGATATGAACACACAGATTGAGGAAACGGCGGTATGCAGGTAATTTAACTTATGCGCATGCTTTGCTGCAACTTGTGCTGTATAATTTAGAATTTTTGTTACCGCGCCATCCGATTTTTATACATGTGCAAATACTCGTACACGCTGCATTGTATTTTTTTCCGCACGCGACAAGGAGGGGACAGAGGCGAGTTCCGGCTCGCGTCTGTCCCCTCCCCCCGTCCCACCCCCCACGTCGACCCGCATAAAACTTAAAAATACGATAAAATAATAGATAAAATCAATAAATGAAAACGTGTATAGATAAAATAGATAAAATAAAAGTCAATAAATAAATAAATAATAATAAGTAAATAAATACAATGGACAAAACACAACAAACATAAGAAGGGGGCAAAATAAAGGGGATTAAAAGATAAAGGTAAAATTTATAATATAGAATATAAAATATATATAGGATAAAATGAAATATTATAAAATAAAAGGAGGGGGGTCGACCGGCAGGTCTCATCTTTGTAGAGGGGGGGGAGGGGATTATTTCTCCAACTCGCCCCCCGCGACCTACCCACCCCGGGGGCGCCTTAACGGCCAGCCCCCCTTGGCGGCGGTGGAAGTATTAAGTAGTCCCACCGCCGCCATTACGTCTGCGGCCCCTTACAGGGGGCCGTCGGCCTCATCGGGGTTGCCCCGCCGATGCTAACCTCCTGGCGGAGAGGGGGTCGGCTTCCCTCTCCCTTTCCGCTGCCTCCTTCTGCGTTATCACAATCTCGCAGAAGGAGGCAAACGCTGCTCTTGACCTCTCGCTGCCGATCATGTGGTCGACCACGACCGGCAACGAGAGGTCCATCCCAATAACGCTCCTTAGGTCTCTGCGCGGCGCCGACCACGCTGGACGTTCTTCCAGCGTATGCCGCTCAGAGTCCTGGGCCTCCTCGCAGTGGTGGCACTGCGATCCTCCCAGTGCCAGATATGAACACACAGTTTGAGGAAACGGCGGTATGCAGGTAATTTAACTTATGCGCATGCATTGCTGCCACTTGTGCTGTATAATTTAGAATTTTTGTTACCGCGCCATCCGATTTTTATACATGTGCAAATACTCGTACACGCTGCATTGTATTTTTTTCCGCACGCGACAAGGAGGGGACAGAGGCGAGTTCCGGCTCGCGTCTGTCCCCTCCCCCCGTCCCACCCCCCACGTCGACCCGCATAAAACTTAAAAATACGATAAAATAATAGATAAAATCAATAAATGACAACGTGTATAGATAAAATAGATAAAATAAAAGTCAATAAATAAATAAATAATAATAAGTAAATAAATACAATGGACAAAACACAACAAACATAAGAAGGGGTGGCAAAATAAAGGGGAATAATAGATAAAGATAAAATTTATAATATAGAATATAAAATATATATAGGATAAAATGAAATATTATAAAATAAAAGGAGGGGGGTTGACCGGCAGGTCTCATCTTTGTAGAGGGGGGGGGAGGGGGATTATTGCTCCACCTCGCCCCCCGCGACCTGCCCACCCCAGGGGCGCCTTAACGGCCAGTCCCCCTTGGCGGCGGTGGAAGTACTAAGTAGTCCCACCGCCGTCATTACGTCTGCGGCCCCTTACAGGGGGCCGTCGGCCTCGTCGGGGTTGCCCCGCCGATGCTAACCACCTGGCGGAGAGGGGGCCGGCTTCCCTCTCCCTTTCCGCTGCCTCCTTTTGCGTTATCACAATCTCGCCGAAGGAGGCAAATGCTGCTCTTGACCTCTCGCTGCCGATCATGTGGTCGACCACGACCGGCAACGAGAGGTCCATCCCAATAACGCCCCTTAGGTCTCTCGGCGGTGCCGACCACGCTGGACATTCTTCCAGCGTATGCCGCGCAGAGTCCTGGGCCTCCTCGCAGTGGTGGCACTGCGATCCTCCCAGTGCCAGATATGAACACACAGATTGAGGAAACGGCGGTATGCAGGTAATTTAACTTATGCGCATGCATTGCTGCAACTTGTGCTGTATAATTTAGAATTTTTGTTACCGCGCCATCCGATTTTTATACATGTGCAAATACTCGTACACGCTGCATTGTATTTTTTTCCGCACGCGACAAGGAGGGGACAGAGGCGTGTTCCGGCTCGCGTCTGTCCCCTCCCCCCGTCCCACACCCCACGTCGACCCGCATAAAACTTAAAATACGATAAAATAATAGATAAAATCAATAAATGAAAACGTGTATAGATAAAATAGATAAAATAAAAGTCAATAAATAAATAAATAATAATAAGTAAATAAATACAATGGACAAAACACAACAAACATAAGAAGGGGGGGCAAAATAAAGGGGATTAAAAGATAAAGATAAAATTTATAATATAGAATATAAAATATATATAGGATAAAATGAAATATTATAAAATAAAAGGAGGGGGGTCGACCGGCAGGTCTCATCTTTGTAGAGGGGGGGGGAGGGATTATTTCTCCACCTCGCCCCCCGCGACCTGTCCACCCTGGGGGCGCCTTAACGGCCAGCCCCCCTTGGCGGCGGTGGAAGTATTAAGTAGTCCCACCGCCGCCATTACGTCTGCGGCCCCTTACAGGGGGCCGTCGGCCTCGTCGGGGTTGCCCCGCCGATGCTAACCTCCTGGCGGAGAGGGGGTCGGCTTCCCTCTCCCTTTCCGCTGCCTCCTTCTGCGTTATCACAATCTCGCAGAAGGAGGCAAACGCTGCTCTTGACCTCTCGCTGCCGATCATGTGGTCGACCACGACCGGCAACGAGAGGTCCATCCCAATAACGCTCCTTAGGTCTCTGCGCGGCGCCGACCACGCTGGACGTTCTTCCAGCGTATGCCGCGCAGAGTCCTGGGCCTCCTCGCAGTGGTGGCACTGCGATCCTCCCAGTGCCAGGTATGAACACACAGTTTGAGGAACCGGCTGTATGCAGGTAATTTAACTTATGCGCATGCATTGCTGCTACTTGTGCTGTATAATTTAGAATTTTTGTTACCGCGCCATCCGATTTTTATACATGTGCAAATACTCGTACACGCTGCATTGTATTTTTTTCCGCACGCGACAAGGAGGGGACAGAGGCGAGTTCCGGCTCGCGTCTGTCCCACCCCCACGTCGACCCGCATAAAACTTAAAAATACGATAAAATAATAGATAAAATCAATAAATGAAAACGTGTATAGATAAAATAGATAAAATAAAAGTCAATAAATAAATAAATAATAATAAGTAAATAAATACAATGGCCAAAACACAACAAACATAAGAAGGGGGGCAAAATAAAGGGGATTAAAAGATAAAGGTAAAATTTATAATATAGAATATAAAATATATATAGGATAAAATGAAATATTATAAAATAAAAGGAGGGGGGTCGACCGGCAGGTCTCATCTTTGTAGAGGGGGGGGGAGGGGATTATTTCTCCACCTCGCCCCCCGCGACCTGCCCACCCCGGGGCGCCTTAACGGCCAGCCCCCCTTGGCGGCGGTGGAAGTATTAAGTAGTCCCACCGCCGCCATTACGTCTGCGGCCCCTTACAGGGGGCCGTCGGCCTCGTCGGGGTTGCCCCGCCGATGCTAACCTCCTGGCGGAGAGGGGGTCGGCTTCCCTCTCCCTTTCCGCTGCCTCCTTCTGCGTTATCACAATATCGCCGAAGGAGGCAAACGCTGCTCTTGACCTCTCGCTGCCGATCATGTGGTCGACCACGACCGGCAACGAGAGGTCCATCCCAATAACGCCCCTTAGGTCTCTGTGCGGTGCCGACCACGCTGGACATTCTTCCAGCGTATGCCGCGCAGAGTCCTGGGCCTCCTCGCAGTGGTGGCACTGCGATCCTCCCAGTGCCAGATATGAACACACAGCTTGAGGAAACGGCGGTATGCAGGTAATTTAACTTATGCGCATGCTTTGCTGCAACTTGTGCTGTATAATTTAGAATTTTTGTTACCGCGCCATCCGATTTTTATACATGTGCAAATACTCGTACACGCTGCATTGTATTTTTTTCCGCACGCGACAAGGAGGGGACAGAGGCGAGTTCCGGCTCGCGTCTGTCCCCTCCCCCCGTCCCACCCCCCACGTCGACCCGCATAAAACTTAAAAATACGATAAAATAATAGATAAAATCAATAAATGAAAACGTGTATAGATAAAATAGATAAAATAAAAGTCAATAAATAAATAAATAATAATAAGTAAATAAATACAATGGACAAAACACAACAAACATAAGAAGGGGGCAAATAAAGGGGATTAAAAGATAAAGGTAAAATTTATAATATAGAATATAAAATATATATAGGATAAAATGAAATATTATAAAATAAAAGGAGGGGGGTCGACCGGCAGGTCTCATCTTTGTAGAGGGGGGGGAGGGGATTATTTCTCCAACTCGCCCCCCGCGACCTACCCACCCCGGGGGCGCCTTAACGGCCAGCCCCCCTTGGCGGCGGTGGAAGTATTAAGTAGTCCCACCGCCGCCATTACGTCTGCGGCCCCTTACAGGGGGCCGTCGGCCTCATCGGGGTTGCCCCGCCGATGCTAACCTCCTGGCGGAGAGGGGGTCGGCTTCCCTCTCCCTTTCCGCTGCCTCCTTCTGCGTTATCACAATCTCGCAGAAGGAGGCAAACGCTGCTCTTGACCTCTCGCTGCCGATCATGTGGTCGACCACGACCGGCAACGAGAGGTCCATCCCAATAACGCTCCTTAGGTCTCTGCGCGGCGCCGACCACGCTGGACGTTCTTCCAGCGTATGCCGCTCAGAGTCCTGGGCCTCCTCGCAGTGGTGGCACTGCGATCCTCCCAGTGCCAGATATGAACACACAGTTTGAGGAAACGGCGGTATGCAGGTAATTTAACTTATGCGCATGCATTGCTGCCACTTGTGCTGTATAATTTAGAATTTTTGTTACCGCGCCATCCGATTTTTATACATGTGCAAATACTCGTACACGCTGCATTGTATTTTTTTCCGCACGCGACAAGGAGGGGACAGAGGCGAGTTCCGGCTCGCGTCTGTCCCCTCCCCCCGTCCCACCCCCCACGTCGACCCGCATAAAACTTAAAAATACGATAAAATAATAGATAAAATCAATAAATGACAACGTGTATAGATAAAATAGATAAAATAAAAGTCAATAAATAAATAAATAATAATAAGTAAATAAATACAATGGACAAAACACAACAAACATAAGAAGGGGTGGCAAAATAAAGGGGAATAATAGATAAAGATAAAATTTATAATATAGAATATAAAATATATATAGGATAAAATGAAATATTATAAAATAAAAGGAGGGGGGTTGACCGGCAGGTCTCATCTTTGTAGAGGGGGGGGGAGGGGGATTATTGCTCCACCTCGCCCCCCGCGACCTGCCCACCCCAGGGGCGCCTTAACGGCCAGTCCCCCTTGGCGGCGGTGGAAGTACTAAGTAGTCCCACCGCCGTCATTACGTCTGCGGCCCCTTACAGGGGGCCGTCGGCCTCGTCGGGGTTGCCCCGCCGATGCTAACCACCTGGCGGAGAGGGGGCCGGCTTCCCTCTCCCTTTCCGCTGCCTCCTTTTGCGTTATCACAATCTCGCCGAAGGAGGCAAATGCTGCTCTTGACCTCTCGCTGCCGATCATGTGGTCGACCACGACCGGCAACGAGAGGTCCATCCCAATAACGCCCCTTAGGTCTCTCGGCGGTGCCGACCACGCTGGACATTCTTCCAGCGTATGCCGCGCAGAGTCCTGGGCCTCCTCGCAGTGGTGGCACTGCGATCCTCCCAGTGCCAGATATGAACACACAGATTGAGGAAACGGCGGTATGCAGGTAATTTAACTTATGCGCATGCATTGCTGCAACTTGTGCTGTATAATTTAGAATTTTTGTTACCGCGCCATCCGATTTTTATACATGTGCAAATACTCGTACACGCTGCATTGTATTTTTTTCCGCACGCGACAAGGAGGGGACAGAGGCGTGTTCCGGCTCGCGTCTGTCCCCTCCCCCCGTCCCACCCCCCACGTCGACCCGCATAAAACTTAAAAATACGATAAAATAATAGATAAAATCAATAAATGACAACGTGTATAGATAAAATAGATAAAATAAAAGTCAATAAATAAATAAATAATAATAAGTAAATAAATACAATGGACAAAACACAACAAACATAAGAAGGGGTGGCAAAATAAAGGGGAATAATAGATAAAGATAAAATTTATAATATAGAATATAAAATATATATAGGATAAAATGAAATATTATAAAATAAAAGGAGGGGGGTTGACCGGCAGGTCTCATCTTTGTAGAGGGGGGGGGAGGGGGATTATTGCTCCACCTCGCCCCCCGCGACCTGCCCACCCCAGGGGCGCCTTAACGGCCAGCCCCCCTTGGCGGCGGTGGAAGTATTAAGTAGTCCCACCGCCGCCATTACGTCTGCGGCCCCTTACAGGGGGCCGTCGGCCTCATCGGGGTTGCCCCGCCGATGCTAACCTCCTGGCGGAGAGGGGGTCGGCTTCCCTCTCCCTTTCCGCTGCCTCCTTCTGCGTTATCACAATCTCGCCGAAGGAGGCATACGCTGCTCTTGACCTCTCGCTGCTGATCATGTGGTCGACCACGACCGGCAACGAGAGGTCCATCCTAATAACGCCCCTTAGGTCTCTGCGCGGTGCCGACCACGCTGGACATTCTTCCAGCGTATGCCGCGCAGAGTCCTGGGCCTCCTCGCAGTGGTGGCACTGCGATCCTCCCAGTGCCAGATATGAACACACAGATTGAGGAAACGGCGGTATGCAGGTAATTTAACTTATGGGCATGCATTGCGGCTACTTGTGCTGTATAATTTAGAATTTTTTTTACCGCGCCATCCGATTTTTATACATGTGCAAATACTCGTACACGCTGCATTGTATTTTTTTCCGCACGCGACAAGGAGGGGACAGAGGCGAGTTCCGGCTCGCGTCTGTCCCCTCCCCCAGTCCCACCCCCCACGTCGACCCGCATAAAACTTAAAAATACGATAAAATAATAGATAAAATCAATAAATGAAAACGTGTATAGATAAAATAGATAAAATAAAAGTCAATAAATAAATAAATAATAATAAGTAAATAAATACAATGGACAAAACACAACAAACATAAGAAGGGGGGGCAAAATAAAGGGGATTAAAAGATAAAGATAAAATTTATAATATAGAATATAAAATATATATAGGATAAAATGAAATATTATAAAATAAAAGGAGGGGGGTCGACCGGCAGGTCTCATCTTTGTAGAGGGGGGGAGGGGATTATTTCTCCACCTCGCCCCCCGCGACCTGTCCACCCTGGGGGCGCCTTAACGGCCAGCCCCCCTTGGCGGCGGTGGAAGTATTAAGTAGTCCCACCGCCGCCATTACGTCTGCGGCCCCTTACAGGGGGCCGTCGGCCTCATCGGGGTTGCCCCGCCGATGCTAACCTCCTGGCGGAGAGGGGGTCGGCTTCCCTCTCCCTTTCCGCTGCCTCCTTCTGCGTTATCACAATCTCGCAGAAGGAGGCAAACGCTGCTCTTGACCTCTCGCTGCCGATCATGTGGTCGACCACGACCGGCAACGAGAGGTCCATCCCAATAACGCTCCTTAGGTCTCTGCGCGGCGCCGACCACGCTGGACGTTCTTCCAGCGTATGCCGCTCAGAGTCCTGGGCCTCCTCGCAGTGGTGGCACTGCGATCCTCCCAGTGCCAGATATGAACACACAGTTTGAGGAAACGGCGGTATGCAGGTAATTTAACTTATGCGCATGCATTGCTGCCACTTGTGCTGTATAATTTAGAATTTTTGTTACCGCGCCATCCGATTTTTATACATGTGCAAATACTCGTACACGCTGCATTGTATTTTTTTCCGCACGCGACAAGGAGGGGACAGAGGCGAGTTCCGGCTCGCGTCTGTCCCCTCCCCCCGTCCCACCCCCCACGTCGACCCGCATAAAACTTAAAAATACGATAAAATAATAGATAAAATCAATAAATGACAACGTGTATAGATAAAATAGATAAAATAAAAGTCAATAAATAAATAAATAATAATAAGTAAATAAATACAATGGACAAAACACAACAAACATAAGAAGGGGTGGCAAAATAAAGGGGAATAATAGATAAAGATAAAATTTATAATATAGAATATAAAATATATATAGGATAAAATGAAATATTATAAAATAAAAGGAGGGGGGTTGACCGGCAGGTCTCATCTTTGTAGAGGGGGGGGGGAGGGGGATTATTGCTCCACCTCGCCCCCCGCGACCTGCCCACCCCAGGGGCGCCTTAACGGCCAGTCCCCCTTGGCGGCGGTGGAAGTACTAAGTAGTCCCACCGCCGTCATTACGTCTGCGGCCCCTTACAGGGGGCCGTCGGCCTCGTCGGGGTTGCCCCGCCGATGCTAACCACCTGGCGGAGAGGGGGCCGGCTTCCCTCTCCCTTTCCGCTGCCTCCTTTTGCGTTATCACAATCTCGCCGAAGGAGGCAAATGCTGCTCTTGACCTCTCGCTGCCGATCATGTGGTCGACCACGACCGGCAACGAGAGGTCCATCCCAATAACGCCCCTTAGGTCTCTCGGCGGTGCCGACCACGCTGGACATTCTTCCAGCGTATGCCGAGCAGAGTCCTGGGCCTCCTCGCAGTGGTGGCACTGCGATCCTCCCAGTGCCAGATATGAACACACAGATTGAGGAAACGGCGGTATGCAGGTAATTTAACTTATGCGCATGCATTGCTGCAACTTGTGCTGTATAATTTAGAATTTTTGTTACCGCGCCATCCGATTTTTATACATGTGCAAATACTCGTACACGCTGCATTGTATTTTTTTCCGCACGCGACAAGGAGGGGACAGAGGCGTGTTCCGGCTCGCGTCTGTCCCCTCCCCCCGTCCCACACCCCACGTCGACCCGCATAAAACTTAAAAATACGATAAAATAATAGATAAAATCAATAAATGAAAACGTGTATAGATAAAATAGATAAAATAAAAGTCAATAAATAAATAAATAATAATAAGTAAATAAATACAATGGACAAAACACAACAAACATAAGAAGGGGGGGCAAAATAAAGGGGATTAAAAGATAAAGATAAAATTTATAATATAGAATATAAAATATATATAGGATAAAATGAAATATTATAAAATAAAAGGAGGGGGGTCGACCGGCAGGTCTCATCTTTGTAGAGGGGGGGGAGGGGATTATTTCTCCACCTCGCCCCCCGCGACCTGTCCACCCTGGGGGCGCCTTAACGGCCAGCCCCCCTTGGCGGCGGTGGAAGTATTAAGTAGTCCCACCGCCGCCATTACGTCTGCGGCCCCTTACAGGGGGCCGTCGGCCTCGTCGGGGTTGCCCCGCCGATGCTAACCTCCTGGCGGAGAGGGGGTCGGCTTCCCTCTCCCTTTCCGCTGCCTCCTTCTGCGTTATCACAATCTCGCAGAAGGAGGCAAACGCTGCTCTTGACCTCTCGCTGCCGATCATGTGGTCGACCACGACCGGCAACGAGAGGTCCATCCCAATAACGCTCCTTAGGTCTCTGCGCGGCGCCGACCACGCTGGACGTTCTTCCAGCGTATGCCGCGCAGAGTCCTGGGCCTCCTCGCAGTGGTGGCACTGCGATCCTCCCAGTGCCAGGTATGAACACACAGTTTGAGGAACCGGCTGTATGCAGGTAATTTAACTTATGCGCATGCATTGCTGCTACTTGTGCTGTATAATTTAGAATTTTTGTTACCGCGCCATCCGATTTTTATACATGTGCAAATACTCGTACACGCTGCATTGTATTTTTTTCCGCACGCGACAAGGAGGGGACAGAGGCGAGTTCCGGCTCGTGTCTGCCCCCTCCCCCCGTCCCACCCCCCACGTCGACTCGCATAAAACTTAAAAATACGATAAAATAATAGATAAAATCAATAAATGACAACGTGTATAGATAAAATAGATAAAATAAAAGTCAATAAATAAATAAATAATAATAAGTAAATAAATACAATGGACAAAACACAACAAACATAAGAAGGGGTGGCAAAATAAAGGGGAATAATAGATAAAGATAAAATTTATAATATAGAATATAAAATATATATAGGATAAAATGAAATATTATAAAATAAAAGGAGGGGGGTTGACCGGCAGGTCTCATCTTTGTAGAGGGGGGGGGGATTATTGCTCCACCTCGCCCCCCGCGACCTGCCCACCCCAGGGGCGCCTTAACGGCCAGTCCCCCTTGGCGACGGTGGAAGTACTAAGTAGTCCCACCGCCGTCATTACGTCTGCGGCCCCTTACAGGGGGCCGTCGGCCTCGTCGGGGTTGCCCCGCCGATGCTAACCACCTGGCGGAGAGGGGGTCGGCTTCCCTCTCCCTTTCCGCTGCCTCCTTCTGCGTTATCACAATCTCGCCGAAGGAGGCATACGCTGCTCTTGACCTCTCGCTGCTGATCATGTGGTCGACCACGACCGGCAACGAGAGGTCCATCCTAATAACGCCCCTTAGGTCTCTGCGCGGTGCCGACCACGCTGGACATTCTTCCAGCGTATGCCGCGCAGAGTCCTGGGCCTCCTCGCAGTGGTGGCACTGCGATCCTCCCAGTGCCAGATATGAACACACAGATTGAGGAAACGGCGGTATGCAGGTAATTTAACTTATGGGCATGCATTGCGGCTACTTGTGCTGTATAATTTAGAATTTTTTTTACCGCGCCATCCGATTTTTATACATGTGCAAATACTCGTACACGCTGCATTGTATTTTTTTCCGCACGCGACAAGGAGGGGACAGAGGCGAGTTCCGGCTCGCGTCTGTCCCCTCCCCCAGTCCCACCCCCCACGTCGACCCGCATAAAACTTAAAAATACGATAAAATAATAGATAAAATCAATAAATGACAACGTGTATAGATAAAATAGATAAAATAAAAGTCAATAAATAAATAAATAATAATAAGTAAATAAATACAATGGACAAAACACAACAAACATAAGAAGGGGTGGCAAAATAAAGGGGAATAATAGATAAAGATAAAATTTATAATATAGAATATAAAATATATATAGGATAAAATGAAATATTATAAAATAAAAGGAGGGGGGTCGACCGGCAGGTCTCATCTTTGTAGAGGGGGGGGGGATTATTGCTCCACCTCGCCCCCCGCGACCTGCCCACCCCAGGGGCGCCTTAACGGCCAGTCCCCCTTGGCGACGGTGGAAGTACTAAGTAGTCCCACCGCCGCCATTACGTCTGCGGCCCCTTACAGGGGGCCGTCGGCCTCGTCGGGGTTGCCCCGCCGATGCTAACCTCCTGGCGGAGAGGGGGTCGGCTTCCCTCTCCCTTTCCGCTGCCTCCTTCTGCGTTATCACAATCTCGCAGAAGGAGGCAAACGCTGCTCTTGACCTCTCGCTGCCGATCATGTGGTCGACCACGACCGGCAACGAGAGGTCCATCCCAATAACGCTCCTTAGGTCTCTGCGCGGCGCCGACCACGCTGGACGTTCTTCCAGCGTATGCCGCGCAGAGTCCTGGGCCTCCTCGCAGTGGTGGCACTGCGATCCTCCCAGTGCCAGGTATGAACACACAGTTTGAGGAACCGGCTGTATGCAGGTAATTTAACTTATGCGCATGCATTGCTGCTACTTGTGCTGTATAATTTAGAATTTTTGTTACCGCGCCATCCGATTTTTATACATGTGCAAATACTCGTACACGCTGCATTGTATTTTTTTCCGCACGCGACAAGGAGGGGACAGAGGCGAGTTCCGGCTCGTGTCTGCCCCCTCCCCCCGTCCCACCCCCCACGTCGACTCGCATAAAACTTAAAAATACGATAAAATAATAGATAAAATCAATAAATGACAACGTGTATAGATAAAATAGATAAAATAAAAGTCAATAAATAAATAAATAATAATAAGTAAATAAATACAATGGACAAAACAGAACAAACATAAGAAGGGGTGGCAAAATAAAGGGGAATAATAGATAAAGATAAAATTTATAATATAGAATATAAAATATATATAGGATAAAATGAAATATTATAAAATAAAAGGAGGGGGGTTGACCGGCAGGTCTCATCTTTGTAGAGGCGGGGGGATTATTGCTCCACCTCGCCCCCCGCGACCTGCCCACCCCAGGGGCGCCTTAACGGCCAGTCCCCCTTGGCGACGGTGGAAGTACTAAGTAGTCCCACCGCCGTCATTACGTCTGCGGCCCCTTACAGGGGGCCGTCGGCCTCGTCGGGGTTGCCCCGCCGATGCTAACCACCTGGCGGAGAGGGGGTCGGCTTCCCTCTCCCTTTCCGCTGCCTCCTTCTGCGTTATCACAATCTCGCCGAAGGAGGCATACGCTGCTCTTGACCTCTCGCTGCTGATCATGTGGTCGACCACGACCGGCAACGAGAGGTCCATCCCAATAACGCCCCTTAGGTCTCTGCGCGGTGCCGACCACGCTGGACATTCTTCCAGCGTATGCCGCGCAGAGTCCTGGGCCTCCTCGCAGTGGTGGCACTGCGATCCTCCCAGTGCCAGATATGAACACACAGATTGAGGAAACGGCGGTATGCAGGTAATTTAACTTATGGGCATGCATTGCGGCTACTTGTGCTGTATAATTTAGAATTTTTTTTACCGCGCCATCCGATTTTTATACATGTGCAAATACTCGTACACGCTGCATTGTATTTTTTTCCGCACGCGACAAGGAGGGGACAGAGGCGAGTTCCGGCTCGCGTCTGTCCCCTCCCCCCGTCCCACCCCCCACGTCGACCCGCATAAAACTTAAAAATACGATAAAATAATAGATAAAATCAATAAATGAAAACGTGTATAGATAAAATAGATAAAATAAAAGTCAATAAATAAATAAATAATAATAAGTAAATAAATACAATGGACAAAACACAACAAACATAAGAAGGGGGGGCAAAATAAAGGGGATTAAAAGATAAAGATAAAATTTATAATATAGAATATAAAATATATATAGGATAAAATGAAATATTATAAAATAAAAGGAGGGGGGTCGACCGGCAGGTCTCATCTTTGTAGAGGGGGGGGAGGGGATTATTTCTCCACCTCGCCCCCCGCGACCTGTCCACCCTGGGGGCGCCTTAACGGCCAGCCCCCCTTGGCGGCGGTGGAAGTATTAAGTAGTCCCACCGCCGCCATTACGTCTGCGGCCCCTTACAGGGGGCCGTCGGCCTCGTCGGGGTTGCCCCGCCGATGCTAACCTCCTGGCGGAGAGGGGGTCGGCTTCCCTCTCCCTTTCCGCTGCCTCCTTCTGCGTTATCACAATCTCGCAGAAGGAGGCAAACGCTGCTCTTGACCTCTCGCTGCCGATCATGTGGTCGACCACGACCGGCAACGAGAGGTCCATCCCAATAACGCTCCTTAGGTCTCTGCGCGGCGCCGACCACGCTGGACGTTCTTCCAGCGTATGCCGCGCAGAGTCCTGGGCCTCCTCGCAGTGGTGGCACTGCGATCCTCCCAGTGCCAGGTATGAACACACAGTTTGAGGAACCGGCTGTATGCAGGTAATTTAACTTATGCGCATGCATTGCTGCTACTTGTGCTGTATAATTTAGAATTTTTGTTACCGCGCCATCCGATTTTTATACATGTGCAAATACTCGTACACGCTGCATTGTATTTTTTTCCGCACGCGACAAGGAGGGGACAGAGGCGAGTTCCGGCTCGTGTCTGCCCCCTAACCCCGTCCCACCCCCCACGTCGACCCGCATAAAACTTAAAAATACGATAAAATAATAGATAAAATCAATAAATGACAACGTGTATAGATAAAATAGATAAAATAAAAGTCAATAAATGAATAAATAATAATAAGTAAATAAATACAATGGACAAAACACAACAAACATAAGAAGGGGTGGCAAAATAAAGGGGAATAATAGATAAAGATAAAATTTATAATATAGAATATAAAATATATATAGGATAAAATGAAATATTATAAAATAAAAGGAGGGGGGTTGACCGGCAGGTCTCATCTTTGTAGAGGGGGGGGGGATTATTGCTCCACCTCGCCCCCCGCGACCTGCCCATCCCAGGGGCGCCTTAACGGCCAGTCCCCCTTGGCGACGGTGGAAGTACTAAGTAGTCCCACCGCCGTCATTACGTCTGCGGCCCCTTACAGGGGGCCGTCGGCCTCGTCGGGGTTGCCCCGCCGATGCTAACCACCTGGCGGAGAGGGGGTCGGCTTCCCTCTCCCTTTCCGCTGCCTCCTTCTGCGTTATCACAATCTCGCCGAAGGAGGCATACGCTGCTCTTGACCTCTCGCTGCTGATCATGTGGTCGACCACGACCGGCAACGAGAGGTCCATCCCAATAACGCCCCTTAGGTCTCTGCGCGGTGCCGACCACGCTGGACATTCTTCCAGCGTATGCCGCGCAGAGTCCTGGGCCTCCTCGCAGTGGTGGCACTGCGATCCTCCCAGTGCCAGATATGAACACACAGATTGAGGAAACGGCGGTATGCAGGTAATTTAACTTATGGGCATGCATTGCGGCTACTTGTGCTGTATAATTTAGAATTTTTTTTACCGCGCCATCCGATTTTTATACATGTGCAAATACTCGTACACGCTGCATTGTATTTTTTTCCGCACGCGACAAGGAGGGGACAGAGGCGAGTTCCGGCTCGCGTCTGTCCCCTCCCCCCGTCCCACCCCCCACGTCGACCCGCATAAAACTTAAAAATACGATAAAATAATAGATAAAATCAATAAATGAAAACGTGTATAGATAAAATAGATAAAATAAAAGTCAATAAATAAATAAATAATAATAAGTAAATAAATACAATGGACAAAACACAACAAACATAAGAAGGGGGGCAAAATAAAGGGGATTAAAAGATAAAGGTAAAATTTATAATATAGAATATAAAATATATATAGGATAAAATGAAATATTATAAAATAAAAGGAGGGGGGTTGACCGGCAGGTCTCATCTTTGTAGAGGGGGGGGAGGGGATTATTTCTCCACCTCGCCCCCCGCGACCTGCCCACCCCGGGGGCGCCTTAACGGCCAGCTCCCCTTGGCGGCGGTGGAAGTATTAAGTAGTCCCACCGCCGCCATTACGTCTGCGGCCCCTTACAGGGGGCCGTCGGCCTCGTCGGGGTTGGCCCCGCCGATGCTAACCACCTGGCGGAGAGGGGGCCGGCTTCCCTCTCCCTTTCCGCTGCCTCCTTCTGCGTTATCACAATATCGCAGAAGGAGGCAAACGCTGCTCTTGACCTCTCGCTGCCGATCATGTGGTCGACCACGACCGGCAACGAGAGGTCCATACCAATAACGCCCCTTAGGTCTCTGTGCGGTGCCGACCACGCTGGACATTCTTCCAGCGTATGCCGCGCAGAGTCCTGGGCCTCCTCGCAGTGGTGGCACTGCGATCCTCCCAGTGCCAGATATGAACACACAGATTGAGGAAACGGCGGTATGCAGGTAATTTAACTTATGCGCATGCATTGCTGCTACTTGTGCTGTATAATTTAGAATTTTTGTTACCGCGCCATCCGATTTTTATACATGTGCAAATACTCGTACACGCTGCATTGTATTTTTTTCCGCACGCGACAAGGAGGGGACAGTGGCGAGTTCCGGCTCGCGTCTGTCCCGTCCCCCCGTCCCACCCCCCACGTCGACCCGCATAAAACTTAACTAGAGGGTTATTGTTGCTCGCTCGCTTCGCTCGCTCGCGAGTAGGGTTGTTTTTGCTCGCTCGCTCCGCGAGCTCGCGGATAGGACTGCTCTTGCGAAAGGGTTAGTGGTACGCATGGCTAGTAGTACCTATAGCTATTAATGTTTTTTTGATTTGGTGTGTGACTCTCCACGAGCCACACAAAGAACTTCCCGATTCGTTAGTTGCAGTATATTATTATCATTATTTTTAGTACGTTTTAAGAAGATTATACGTTTTCAGGGAAATTCAATAGTTTTCTACTTATCAAGATGTTTGCTATATGGCGTCGCCTTAAACGAACATCGTAGACTCGTTGCTCGCTTGGTTCCTTGTTATAGCGTACTGATGTTGCAAAATAAATTGTCTTAATTATTATAGTTTTTCGCAAACGATACGACTCCTCATTATCCGGGTTAGCAGTATTGACCTTGGTTTTCTTCGATACTGTTAATTTAAATTGTCCCAAAATATATAAACCGCTCAATTTTGAAACTCTGCTCAGTGCTACATACAACATGTGTAAAGTTCGTTTTTCTGATGTTTTAAAATTCAAACATACTTTTCTCGTATGTTTGTCCCTGACTTTTATGAATCGTAATCGCTTCAGCAGGAACCACTGGAAATTGACTACGTGTGATTTGATATTTTTCCTCACTCGACATATTTACTTGATTCGATATTTTTATTATTGGTGGCAAATTTTGATGAATATTTGCATTTTTCATATAATCACGATAACGAGTTCTTACTTTCACTCCTACTCTGGCCAATTGAAAATCTAACCACAATATAGACGGAATTTTAGTATTTTCTTGAAAAGTAATAAATTTTAATATTCCGCATGTGTGCTCCATTAACCAATCCGTTTTCAACATTAATGTTATTAATAATTATCATATTGTTTATATTAATTTTCAATTTAATCTCAGTTAATAATTCGTTTTGAACTGATTGTTTTTTTAAAGATTGTAATATAAATTTTTTTTGTACTTTCATCGATATTCTTTGAAAATGTATTCTCGGGAGTAGAGATGATTAACTCACTCTTGCATTGGGATAATTTTCGATTATTGTAAGCGGAAACATTAGCGTAAGGTACAAAAAAAAAATTTTTTTTTAAATTAAAAAAATTTTTTTTAATTTAAGAAAAATGAAAAAAAAAATTTTTTGTGTAATTACGTTTGTTTCTTCGGTGGAAACTTTCCATTCTCTCGTATAAATTGCATTGTAGAATCAACTCCGTTCGAAAAAAACTAAAAATCTAAAAAACTACTTGACCAATATGGACCAAAATCTAATCAGCTCTAAGTTACGACGGGGCACATCGATTGCATCATTCATCATTCTGATCGCGTTGTTACTTTTTCAGAAAACGTTAACGAAAAATTTGATACCATAGAAACAGACATACGCACACACACACACACACACACACACACACACACACACACACATACGAACATTTTGCTTAAAATAGTCTAGAATGACTGCAATGACCATGAAACGTGAAGATCTGCTAAAAAATCGATTTTCGATTTTCGGGGTCATTACAATAACTTCCCTATAAAATCGGGAAGTTAAAAATACGATAAAATAATAGATAAAATCAATAAATGAAAACGTGTATAGATAAAATAGATAAAATAAAAGTCAATAAATAAATAAATAATAATAAGTAAATAAATACAATGGACAAAACACAACAAACATAAGAAGGGGGGCAAAATAAAGGGGATTAAAAGATAAAGGTAAAATTTATAATATAGAATATAAAATATATATAGGATAAAATGAAATATTATAAAATAAAAGGAGGGGGGTCGACCGGCAGGTCTCATCTTTGTAGAGGGGGGGGAGGGGATTATTTCTCCACCTCGCCCACCCCGGGGGCGCCTTAACGGCCAGCCCCCCTTGGTGGCGGTGGAAGTATTAAGTAGTCCCACCGCCGCCATTACGTCTGCGGCCCCTTACAGGGGGCCGTCGGCCTCGTCGGGGTTGCCCCGCCGATGCTAACCTCCTGGCGGAGAGGGGGCCGGCTTCCCTCTCCCTTTCCGCTGCCTCCTTCTGCGTTATCACAATCTCGCAGAAGGAGGCAAACGCTGATCTTGACCTCTCGCTTCCGATCATGTGGTCGACCACGACCGGCAACGAGAGGTCCATCCCAATAACGCCCCTTAGGTCTCTGCGCGGTGCCGACCACGCTGGACATTCTTCCAGCGTATGCCGCGCAGAGTCCTGGGCCTCCTCGCAGTGGTGGCACTGCGATCCTCCCAGTGCCAGATATGAACACACAGTTTGAGGAAACGGCGGTATGCAGGTAATTTAACTTATGCGCATGCATTGCTGCAACTTGTGCTGTATAATTTAGAATTTTTGTTACCGCGCCATCCGATTTTTATAAATGTGCAAATACTCGTACACGCTGCATTGTATTTTTTTCCGCACGCGACAAGGAGGGGACAGAGGCGAGTTCCGGCTCGCGTCTGTCCCCTCCCGCCGTCCCACCCCCCACGTCGAGCCGCATAAAACTAAAAAATACGATAAAATAATAGACAAAATCAATAAATGAAAACGTGTATAGATAAAATAGATAAAATAAAAGTCAATAAATAAATAAATAATAATAAGTAAATAAATACAATGGACAAAACACAACAAACATAAGAAGGGGGGCAAAATAAAGGGGATTAAAAGATAAAGGTAAAATTTATAATATAGAATATAAAATATATATAGGATAAAATGAAATATTATAAAATAAAAGGAGGGGGGTCGACCGGCAGGTCTCATCTTTGTAGAGGGGGGGAGGGGATTATTGGTCCACCTCGCCCCCCGCGACCTGCCCACCCCAGGGGCGCCTTAACGGCCAGTCCCCCTTGGCGGCGGTGGAAGTACTAAGTAGTCCCACCGCCGCCATTACGTCTGCGCCCCTCACAGGGGGCCGTCGGCCTCGTCGAGGTTGGCCCCGCCGATGCTAAAAACCTGGCGGAGAGGGGGCCGGCTTCCCTCTCCCTTTCTGCTGCCTCCTTCTGCGTTATCACAATCTCGCAGAAGGAGGCAAACGCTGCTCTTGACCTCTCGCTGCCGATCATGTGGTCGACCACGACCGGCAACGAGAGGTCCATACCAATAACGCCCCTTAGGTCTCTGTGCGGTGCCGACCACGCTGGACATTCTTCCAGCGTATGCCGCGCAGAGTCCTGGGCCTCCTCGCAGTGGTGGCACTGCGATCCACCCAGTGCCAGATATGAACACACAGTTTGAGGAAACGGCGGTATGCAGGTAATTTAACTTATGCGCATGCATTGCTGCAACTTGTGCTGTATAATTTAGAATTTTTGTTACCGCGCCATCCGATTTTTATACATGTGCAAATACTCGTACACGCTGCATTGTATTTTTTTCCGCACGCGACAAGGAGGGGACAGAGGCGAGTTCCGGCTCGCGTCTGTCCCCTCCCCCCGTCCCACCACCAACGTCGACCCGCATAAAACTTAAAAATACGATAAAATAATAGATAAAATCAATAAATGAAAACGTGTATAGATAAAATAGATAAAATAAAAGTCAATAAATAAATAAATAATAATAAGTAAATAAAAACAATGGACAAAACACAACAAACATAAGAAGGGGGGCAAAATAAAGGGGATTAAAAGATAAAGGTAAAATTTATAATATAGAATATAAAATATATATAGGATAAAATGAAATATTATAAAATAAAAGGAGGGGGGTCGACCGGCAGGTCTCATCTTTGTAGAGGGGGGGGAGGGGATTATTTCTCCACCTCGCCCCCCGCGACCTGCCCACCCCGGGGGCGCCTTAACGGCCAGCCCCCCTTGGCGGCGGTGGAAGTATTAAGTAGTCCCACCGCCGCCATTACGTCTGCGGCCCCTTACAGGGGGCCGTCGGCCTCGTCGGGGTTGCCCCGCCGATGCTAACCTCCTGGCGGAGAGGGGGACGGCTTCCCTCTCCCTTTCCGCTGCCTCCTTCTGCGTTATCACAATCTCGCCGAAGGAGGCATACGCTGCTCTTGACCTCTCGCTGCTGATCATGTGGTCGACCACGACCGGCAACGAGAGGTCCATCCCAATAACGCCCCTTAGGTCTCTGCGCGGCGCCGACCACGCTAGACGTTCTTCCAGCGTATGCCGCTCAGAGTCCTGGGCCTCCTCGCAGTGGTGGCACTGCGATCCTCCCAGTGCCAGATATGAACACACAGTTTGAGGAAACGGCGGTATGCTGGTAATTTAACTTATGCGCATGCATTGCTGCAACTTGTGCTGTATAATTTAGAATTTTTGTTACCGCGCCATCCGATTTTTATACATGTGCAAATACTCGTACACGCTGCTTTGTATTTTTTTCCGCACGCGACAAGGAGGGGACAGAGGCGAGTTCCGGCTCGCGTCTGTCCCCTCCCCCCGTCCCACCCCCCACGTCGAGCCGCATAAAACTTAAAAATACGATAAAATAATAGATAAAATCAATAAATGAAAACGTGTATAGATAAAATAGATAAAATAAAAGTCAATAAATAAATAAATAATAATACGTAAATAAATACAATGGACAAAACACAACAAACATAAGAAGGGGGGGCAAAATAAAGGGGATTAAAAAATAAAGATAAAATTTATAATATAGAATATAAAATATATATAGGATAAAATGAAATATTATAAAATAAAAGGAGGGGGGTCGACCGGCAGGTCTCATCTTTGTAGAGGGGGGGAGGGGATTATTGGTCCACCTCGCTCCCCGCGACCTGCCCACCCCAGGGGCGCCTTAACGGCCAGTCCCCCTTGGCGGCGGTGGAAGTACTAAGTAGTCCCACCGCCGCCATTACGTCTGCGGCCCCTTACAGGGGGCCGTCGGCCTCGTCGAGGTTGGCCCCGCCGATGCTAACCACCTGGCGGAGAGGGGGCCGGCTTCCCTCTCCCTTTCCGCTGCCTCCTTCTGCGTTATCACAATCTCGCCGAAGGAGGCATACGCTGCTCTTGACCTCTCGCTGCTGATCATGTGGTCGACCACGACCGGCAACGAGAGGTCCATCCCAATAACGCCCCTTAGGTCTCTGCGCGGCGCCGACCACGCTGGACGTTCTTCCAGCGTATGCCGCTCAGAGTCCTGGGCCTCCTCGCAGTGGTGGCACTGCGATCCTCCCAGTGCCAGATATGAACACACAGTTTGAGGAAACGGCGGTATGCAGGTAATTTAACTTATGCGCATGCATTGCTGCAACTTGTGCTGTATAATTTAGAATTTTTGTTACCGCGCCATCCGATTTTTATACATGTGCAAATACTCGTACACGCTGCATTGTATTTTTTTCCGCACGCGACAAGGAGGGGACAGAGGCGAGTTCCGGCTCGCGTCTGTCCCCTCCCCCCGTCCCACCGCCCACGTCGAGCCGCATAAAACTTGAAAATACAATAAATTAATAGATAAAATCAATAAATGAAAACGTGTATAGATAAAATAGATAAAATAAAAGTCAATAAATAAATAAATGATAATAAGTAAATAAATACAATGGACAAAACACAACAAACATAAGAAGGGGGGGCAAAATAAAGGGGATTAAAAGATAAAGATAAAATTTATAATATAGAATATAAAATATATATAGGATAAAATGAAATATTATAAAATAAAAGGAGGAGGGTCGACCGGAACTCGCCTCTATCCCCTCCTTGTCGCGTGCGGAATAAAATACAATGCAGTGTGTACGAGTATTTGCACATGTATAAAAATCGGATGGCGCTGTAACAAAAATTCTAAATTATACAGCACAACTTGCAGCAATGCATGCGCATAAGTTAAATTACCTGCATACAGCCGTTTCCTCAAACTGTGTGTTCATAACTGGCACTGGGAGGATCGCAGTGCCACCACTGCGAGGAGGCCCAGGACTCTGCGCGGCATACGCTGGAAGAATGTCCAGCGAGGTCGGCGCCGCGCAGAGACCTAAGGGGCGTTATTGGGATGGACCTCTCGTTGCCGGTCGTGGTCGACCACATGATCGGCAGCGAGAGGTCAAGAGCAGCGTTTGCCTCCTTCTGCGAGATTGTGATAACGCAGAAGGAGGCAGCGGAGAGAGAGAGAGGGAAGCCGACCCGCTCTCCGCCAGGAGGTTAGCATCGGCGGGGCAACCCCGACGAGGCCGACGGCCCCCTGTAAGGGGCCGCAGACGTAATGGCGGCGGTGGGACTACTTAGTACTTCCACCGCCGCCAAGGGGGGCTGGCCGTTAAGGCGCCCCCGAGGTGGACAGGTCGCGGGGGGCGAGGTGGAGCAATAATCCCCTCCCCCCTCTACACAGATGCGACCTGCCGGTCGACCCCCCTCCTTTTATTTTATAATATTTCATTTTATCCTATTTATATTTTATATTCTATATTATAATTTTTATCTTTATCTTTTAATCCCCTTTATTTTGCCCCCCCTTCTTATGTTTGTTGTGTTTTGTCCATTGTATTTATTTACTTATTATTATTTATTTATTTATTGACTTTTATTTTATCTATTTTATCTATATACGTTTTCATTTATTGATTTTATCTATTATTTTATCGTATTTTTAAGTTTTATGCGGGTCGACGTGGGGGGTGGGACGGGGAGAGGGGACAGACGCGAGCCGGAACTCGCCTCTATCCCCTCCTTGTCGCGTGCGGAATAAAATACAATGCAGTGTGTACGAGTATTTGCACATGTATAAAAATCGGATGGCGCTGTAACAAAAATTCTAAATTATACAGCACAAGTTGCAGCAATGCATGCGCATAAGTTAAATTACCTGCATACAGCCGTTTCCTCAAACTGTGTGTTCATAACTGGCACTGGGAGGATCGCAGTGCCACCACTGCGAGGAGGCCCAGGACTCTGCGCGGCATACGCTGGAAGAATGTCCAGCGAGGTCGGCGCCGCGCAGAGACCTAAGGGGCGTTATTGGGATGGACCTCTCGTTGCCGGTCGTGGTCGACCACATGATCGGCAGCGAGAGGTCAAGAGCAGCGTTTGCCTCCTTCTGCGAGATTGTGATAACGCAGAAGGAGGCAGCGGAGAGAGAGAGAGGGAAGCCGACCCGCTCTCCGCCAGGAGGTTAGCATCGGCGGGGCAACCCCGACGAGGCCGACGGCCCCCTGTAAGGGGCCGCAGACGTAATGGCGGCGGTGGGACTACTTAGTACTTCCACCGCCGCCAAGGGGGGCTGGCCGTTAAGGCGCCCCCGAGGTGGACAGGTCGCGGGGGGCGAGGTGGAGCAATAATCCCCTCCCCCCTCTACAAAGATGCGACCTGCCGGTCGACCCCCCTCCTTTTATTTTATAATATTTCATTTTATCCTATTTATATTTTATATTCTATATTATAATTTTTATCTTTATCTCTTAATCCCCTTTATTTTGCCCCCCTTCTTATGTTTGTTGTGTTTTGTCCATTGTATTTATTTACTTATTATTATTTATTTATTTATTGACTTTTATTTTATCTATTTTATCTATACACGTTTTCATTTATTGATTTTATCTATTATTTTATCGTATTTTTAAGTTTTACGCGGGTCGACCAGGGGGGCGGGACGGGGGGAGGGGACAGACGCGAGCCGGAACTCGCCTCTGTCCCCTCCTTGTCGCGTGCGGAAAAAAATACAATGCAGCGTGTACGAGTATTTGCACATGTATAAAAATCGGATGGCGCGGTAACAAAAATTCTAAATTATACAGCACAAGTTGCAGCAATGCATGCGCATAAATTAAATTACCTGCATACCGCCGTTTCCTCAAACTGTGTGTTCATAACTGGCACTGGGAGGATCGTAGTGCCACCACTGCGAGGAGGCCCAGGACTCTGCGCGGCATACGCTGGAAGAATGTCCAGCGTGGTCGGCACCGCGCAGAGACCTAAGGGGCGTTATTGGGATGGACCTCTCGTTGCCGGTCGTGGTCGACCACATGATCGGCAGTGAGAGGTCAAGAGCAGCGTTTGCCTCCTTCTGCGAGATTGTGATAACGCAGAAGGAGGCAGCGGAGAGGGAGAGGGAAGCCGACCCGCTCTCCGCCAGGAGGCTAGCATCGGCGGGGCAACCCCGACGAGGCTGACGGCCCCCTGTAAGGGGCCGCAGACGTAATGGCGGCGGTGGGACTACTTAGTACTTCCACCGCCGCCAAGGAGGGCTGGCCGTTAAGGCGCCCCCGGGGTGGGCAGGTCGCGGGGGACGAGGTGGAGCAATAATCCACTACCCCCCCTCTACAAAGATGCCACCTGCCGGTCGACCCTCCTCCTTTTATTTTATAATATTTCATTTTATTCTATATATATTTTATATTCTAAATTATAAATTTTATCTTTATCTTTTAATCCCCTTTATTTTGCCCCCACTTCTTATGTTTGTTGTGTTTTGTCCATTGTATTTATTTACTTATTATTATTTATTTATTTATTGAATTTTATTTTATCTATTTTATCTATACACGTTTTCATTTATTGATTTTACCTATTATTTTATCTTATTTTTAAGTTTTATGCGCGTCGACATGGGCGGGACGGGGGGAGGGGACAGACGCGAGCCGGAACTCGCTCTGTCCCCTCCTTGTCGCGTGCGGAAAAAAATACAATGCAGCGTGTACGAGTATTTGCACATGTATAAAAATCGGATGGCGCGGTAACAAAAATTTTAAATTATACAGCACAAGTTGCAGCAGTGCATGCGCATAAGTTAAATTACCTGCATAAGGCCGTTTCCTCAAACTGTGTGTTCATAACTGGCACTGGGAGGATCGCAGTGCCACCACTGCGAGGAGGCCCAAGACTCTGCGCGGCATACGCTGGAAGAATGTCCAGCGTGGTCGGCGCCGCGCAGAGACCTAAGGGGCGTTATTGGGATGGACCTCTCGTTGCCGGTCGTGGTCGACCACATGATCGGCACCGAGAGGTCAAGAGCAGCGTTTGCCTCCTTCGGCGAGATTGTGATAACGCAGAAGGAGGCAGCGGAGAGGGAGAGGGAAGCCGACCCGCTCTCCGCCAGGAGGCTAGCATCGGCGGGGCAACCCCGACGAGGCCGACGGCCCCCTGTAAGGGCCGCAGACGTAATGGCGGCGGTGGTACTACTTAGTACTTCCACCGCCGCCAAGGGGGGTAGCCGTTAAGGCGCCCCCGAGGTGGACAGGTCGCGGGGGGCGAGGTGGAGCAACAATCCCCTCCCCCCGCTACAAAGATGCGACCTGCCGGTCGACCCCTCTCCTTTTATTTTATAATATTTCATTTTATCATATATATATTTTATATTCTATATTATAAATTTTATCTTTATCTTTTAATCCCCTTTATTTTGCCCTCCTTCTTATGTTTGTTGTGTTTTGTCCAATGTATTTATTTACTTATTATTATTTATTTATTTATTGACTTTTATTTCATCTATTTTATCTATACACGTTTTCATTTATTGATTTTATCTTTTATTTTATCGTATTTTTAAGTTTTATGCGGGTCGACGTGGGGGATGGGACGGGGGGAGGGGACAGACGCGAGCCGGAACTCGCCTCTGTCCCCTCCTTGTCGCGTGCGGAAAAAAATACAATGCAGCGTGTACGAGTATTTGCACATGTATAAAAATCGGATGGCGCGGTAACAAAAATTCTAACTTATACAGCACAAGTTGTAGCAATGCATGCGCATAAGTTAAATTACCTGCATACCGCCGTTTCCTCAAACTGTGTGTTCATAACTTGCACTGGGAGGATCGCAGTGCCACAACTGCGAGGAGGCCCAGGACTCTGCGCGGCATACGCTGGAAGAATGTCCAGCGTGGTCGGCGCCGCGCAGAGACCTAAGGGGCGTTATTGAGATGGACCTCTCGTTGCCGGTCGTGGTCGAACACATGATCGGCAGCGAGAGGTCAAGAGCAGTGTTTGCCTCCTTCTGCGAGATTGTGATAACGCAGAAGGAGGCAGCGGAGAGGGAGAGGGAAGCCGACCCGCTCTCCGCCAGGAGGCTAACATCGGCGGGGCAACCCCGACGAGGCCGACGGCCCCCTGTAAGGGGCCGCAGACGTAATGGCGGCGGTGGGACTACTTAGTACTTCCACCGCCGCCAAGGGGGGCTGGCCGTTAAGGCGCCCCCGGGGTGGGCAGGTCGCGGGGGGCGAGGTGGAGCAATAATCCCCCCCCCTCTTCAAAGATGCCACCTGCCGGTCGACCCCTCTCCTTTTATTTTATAATATTTCATTTTATTCTATATATATTTTATATCCTATATTATAAATTTTGTCTTTATCTATTATTCCCCTTTATTTTGCCACCCCTTCGTATGATTGTTGTGTTTTGTCCAATGTATTTATTTACTTATTATTATTTATTTATTTATTGACTTTTATTTTTTCTATTTTATCTATACACGTTTTCATTTATTGATTTTATCTATTATTTTATCGTATTTTTAAGTTTTATGCGGGTCGACGTGGGGGGCGGGACGGGGGGAGGGGACAGACGCGAGCCGGAACTCGCCTCTGTCCCCTCCTTGTCGCGTGCGGAAAAAAATACAATGCAGCGTGTACGAGTATTTGCACATGTATAAAAATCGGATGGCGCGGTAACAAAAATTCTAAATTATACAGCACAAGTTGCAGCAATGCATGCGCATAAGATAAATTACCTGCATGCCGCCGTTTCCTCAAACTGTGTGTTCATAACTGGCACTGCGAGGATCGCAGTGCCACCACTGCGAGGAGGCCCAGGACTCTGCGCGGCATACGCTGGAAGAATGTCCAGCGTGGTCGGCGCAGCGCAGAGACCTAAGGGGCGTTATTGGGATGGACCTCTCGTTGCCGGTCGTGGTCGAACACATGATCGGCAGCGAGAGGTCAAGAGCAGCGTTTGCCTCCTTCTGCGAGATTGTGATTAACGCAGGCCGTTAAGGCGCCCCCGAGGTGGACAGGTCGCGGGGGGCGAGGTGGAGCAATAATCCCCCCCTCTACAAAGATGCCACCTGCCGGTCGACCCCCCTCCTTTTATTTTATAATATTTCATTTTATCATATATATATTTTATATTCTATATTATAAATTTTATCTTTATCTTTTAATCCCCTTTATTTTGCCCCCCCTTCTTATGTTTGTTGTGTTTTGTCCATTGTATTTATTTACTTATTATTATTTATTTATTTATTGACTTTTATTTTATCTATTTTATCTATATACGTTTTCATTTATTGATTTTATCTATTATTTTATCGTATTTTTAAGTTTTATGCGGGTCGACGTGGGGGGTGGGACGGGGAGAGGGGACAGACGCGAGCCGGAACTCGCCTCTATCCCCTCCTTGTCGCGTGCGGAATAAAATACAATGCAGTGTGTACGAGTATTTGCACATGTATAAAAATCGGATGGCGCTGTAACAAAAATTCTAAATTATACAGCACAAGTTGCAGCAATGCATGCGCATAAGTTAAATTACCTGCATACAGCCGTTTCCTCAAACTGTGTGTTCATAACTGGCACTGGGAGGATCGCAGTGCCACCACTGCGAGGAGGCCCAGGACTCTGCGCGGCATACGCTGGAAGAATGTCCAGCGAGGTCGGCGCCGCGCAGAGACCTAAGGGGCGTTATTGGGATGGACCTCTCGTTGCCGGTCGTGGTCGACCACATGATCGGCAGCGAGAGGTCAAGAGCAGCGTTTGCCTCCTTCTGCGAGATTGTGATAACGCAGAAGGAGGCAGCGGAGAGAGAGAGAGGGAAGCCGACCCGCTCTCCGCCAGGAGGTTAGCATCGGCGGGGCAACCCCGACGAGGCCGACGGCCCCCTGTAAGGGGCCGCAGACGTAATGGCGGCGGTGGGACTACTTAGTACTTCCACCGCCGCCAAGGGGGGCTGGCCGTTAAGGCGCCCCCGAGGTGGACAGGTCGCGGGGGGCGAGGTGGAGCAATAATCCCCTCCCCCCTCTACAAAGATGCGACCTGCCGGTCGACCCCCCTCCTTTTATTTTATAATATTTCATTTTATCCTATTTATATTTTATATTCTATATTATAATTTTTATCTTTATCTCTTAATCCCCTTTATTTTGCCCCCCTTCTTATGTTTGTTGTGTTTTGTCCATTGTATTTATTTACTTATTATTATTTATTTATTTATTGACTTTTATTTTATCTATTTTATCTATACACGTTTTCATTTATTGATTTTATCTATTATTTTATCGTATTTTTAAGTTTTACGCGGGTCGACCAGGGGGGCGGGACGGGGGGAGGGGACAGACGCGAGCCGGAACTCGCCTCTGTCCCCTCCTTGTCGCGTGCGGAAAAAAATACAATGCAGCGTGTACGAGTATTTGCACATGTATAAAAATCGGATGGCGCGGTAACAAAAATTCTAAATTATACAGCACAAGTTGCAGCAATGCATGCGCATAAATTAAATTACCTGCATACCGCCGTTTCCTCAAACTGTGTGTTCATAACTGGCACTGGGAGGATCGTAGTGCCACCACTGCGAGGAGGCCCAGGACTCTGCGCGGCATACGCTGGAAGAATGTCCAGCGTGGTCGGCACCGCGCAGAGACCTAAGGGGCGTTATTGGGATGGACCTCTCGTTGCCGGTCGTGGTCGACCACATGATCGGCAGTGAGAGGTCAAGAGCAGCGTTTGCCTCCTTCTGCGAGATTGTGATAACGCAGAAGGAGGCAGCGGAGAGGGAGAGGGAAGCCGACCCGCTCTCCGCCAGGAGGCTAGCATCGGCGGGGCAACCCCGACGAGGCTGACGGCCCCCTGTAAGGGGCCGCAGACGTAATGGCGGCGGTGGGACTACTTAGTACTTCCACCGCCGCCAAGGAGGGCTGGCCGTTAAGGCGCCCCCGGGGTGGGCAGGTCGCGGGGGACGAGGTGGAGCAATAATCCACTACCCCCCCTCTACAAAGATGCCACCTGCCGGTCGACCCTCCTCCTTTTATTTTATAATATTTCATTTTATTCTATATATATTTTATATTCTATATTATAAATTTTATCTTTATCTTTTAATCCCCTTTATTTTGCCCCCACTTCTTATGTTTGTTGTGTTTTGTCCATTGTATTTATTTACTTATTATTATTTATTTATTTATTGAATTTTATTTTATCTATTTTATCTATACACGTTTTCATTTATTGATTTTACCTATTATTTTATCTTATTTTTAAGTTTTATGCGCGTCGACATGGGCGGGACGGGGGGAGGGGACAGACGCGAGCCGGAACTCGCTCTGTCCCCTCCTTGTCGCGTGCGGAAAAAAATACAATGCAGCGTGTACGAGTATTTGCACATGTATAAAAATCGGATGGCGCGGTAACAAAAATTTTAAATTATACAGCACAAGCTGCAGCAGTGCATGCGCATAAGTTAAATTACCTGCATAAGGCCGTTTCCTCAAACTGTGTGTTCATAACTGGCACTGGGAGGATCGCAGTGCCACCACTGCGAGGAGGCCCAAGACTCTGCGCGGCATACGCTGGAAGAATGTCCAGCGTGGTCGGCGCCGCGCAGAGACCTAAGGGGCGTTATTGGGATGGACCTCTCGTTGCCGGTCGTGGTCGACCACATGATCGGCACCGAGAGGTCAAGAGCAGCGTTTGCCTCCTTCGGCGAGATTGTGATAACGCAGAAGGAGGCAGCGGAGAGGGAGAGGGAAGCCGACCCGCTCTCCGCCAGGAGGCTAGCATCGGCGGGGCAACCCCGACGAGGCCGACGGCCCCCTGTAAGGGGCCGCAGACGTAATGGCGGCGGTGGTACTACTTAGTACTTCCACCGCCGCCAAGGGGGGTAGCCGTTAAGGCGCCCCCGAGGTGGACAGGTCGCGGGGGGCGAGGTGGAGCAACAATCCCCTCCCCCCGCTACAAAGATGCGACCTGCCGGTCGACCCCTCTCCTTTTATTTTATAATATTTCATTTTATCATATATATATTTTATATTCTATATTATAAATTTTATCTTTATCTTTTAATCCCCTTTATTTTGCCCTCCTTCTTATGTTTGTTGTGTTTTGTCCAATGTATTTATTTACTTATTATTATTTATTTATTTATTGACTTTTATTTCATCTATTTTATCTATACACGTTTTCATTTATTGATTTTATCTTTTATTTTATCGTATTTTTAAGTTTTATGCGGGTCGACGTGGGGGATGGGACGGGGGGAGGGGACAGACGCGAGCCGGAACTCGCCTCTGTCCCCTCCTTGTCGCGTGCGGAAAAAAATACAATGCAGCGTGTACGAGTATTTGCACATGTATAAAAATCGGATGGCGCGGTAACAAAAATTCTAACTTATACAGCACAAGTTGTAGCAATGCATGCGCATAAGTTAAATTACCTGCATACCGCCGTTTCCTCAAACTGTGTGTTCATAACTTGCACTGGGAGGATCGCAGTGCCACAACTGCGAGGAGGCCCAGGACTCTGCGCGGCATACGCTGGAAGAATGTCCAGCGTGGTCGGCGCCGCGCAGAGACCTAAGGGGCGTTATTGAGATGGACCTCTCGTTGCCGGTCGTGGTCGAACACATGATCGGCAGCGAGAGGTCAAGAGCAGTGTTTGCCTCCTTCTGCGAGATTGTGATAACGCAGAAGGAGGCAGCGGAGAGGGAGAGGGAAGCCGACCCGCTCTCCGCCAGGAGGCTAACATCGGCGGGGCAACCCCGACGAGGCCGACGGCCCCCTGTAAGGGGCCGCAGACGTAATGGCGGCGGTGGGACTACTTAGTACTTCCACCGCCGCCAAGGGGGGCTGGCCGTTAAGGCGCCCCCGGGGTGGGCAGGTCGCGGGGGGCGAGGTGGAGCAATAATCCCCCCCCTCTTCAAAGATGCCACCTGCCGGTCGACCCCTCTCCTTTTATTTTATAATATTTCATTTTATTCTATATATATTTTATATCCTATATTATAAATTTTGTCTTTATCTATTATTCCCCTTTATTTTGCCACCCCTTCGTATGATTGTTGTGTTTTGTCCAATGTATTTATTTACTTATTATTATTTATTTATTTATTGACTTTTATTTTTTCTATTTTATCTATACACGTTTTCATTTATTGATTTTATCTATTATTTTATCGTATTTTTAAGTTTTATGCGGGTCGACGTGGGGGGCGGGACGGGGGGAGGGGACAGACGCGAGCCGGAACTCGCCTCTGTCCCCTCCTTGTCGCGTGCGGAAAAAAATACAATGCAGCGTGTACGAGTATTTGCACATGTATAAAAATCGGATGGCGCGGTAACAAAAATTCTAAATTATACAGCACAAGTTGCAGCAATGCATGCGCATAAGATAAATTACCTGCATGCCGCCGTTTCCTCAAACTGTGTGTTCATAACTGGCACTGCGAGGATCGCAGTGCCACCACTGCGAGGAGGCCCAGGACTCTGCGCGGCATACGCTGGAAGAATGTCCAGCGTGGTCGGCGCAGCGCAGAGACCTAAGGGGCGTTATTGGGATGGACCTCTCGTTGCCGGTCGTGGTCGAACACATGATCGGCAGCGAGAGGTCAAGAGCAGCGTTTGCCTCCTTCTGCGAGATTGTGATTAACGCAGGCCGTTAAGGCGCCCCCGAGGTGGACAGGTCGCGGGGGGCGAGGTGGAGCAATAATCCCCCCCTCTACAAAGATGCCACCTGCCGGTCGACCCCCCTCCTTTTATTTTATAATATTTCATTTTATCATATATATATTTTATATTCTATATTATAAATTTTATCTTTATCTTTTAATCCCCTTTATTTTGCCCCCCCTTCTTATGTTTGTTGTGTTTTGTCCATTGTATTTATTTACTTATTGACTTTTATTTTATCTATTTTATCTATACACGTTTTCATTTATTGATTTTATCTATTATTTTATCGTATTTTTAAGTTTTATGCGGGTCGACGTGGGGGGTGGGACGGGGGGAGGGGACAGACGCGAGCCGGAACTCGCCTCTGTCCCCTCCTTGTCGCGTGCGGAAAAAAATACAATGCAGCGTGTACGAGTATTTGCACATGTATAAAAATCGGATGGCGCGGTAACTAAAATTCTAAATTATACAGCACAAGTTGCAGCAATGCATGCGCATAAATTAAATTACCTGCATACCGCCGTTTCCTCAAACTGTGTGTTCATAACTGGCACTCGGAGGATCGTAGTGCCACCACTGCGAGGAGGCCCAGGACTCTGCGCGGCATACGCTGGAAGAATGTCCAGCGAGGTCGGCGCCGCGCTGAGACCTAAGGGGCGTTATTGGGATGGACCTCTCGTTGCCGGTCGTGGTCGACCACATGATCGGCAGCGAGAGGTCAAGAGCAGCGTTTGCCTCCTTCGGCGAGATTGTGATAACGCAGAAGGAGGCAGCGGAGAGGGAGAGGGAAGCCGACCCGCTCTCCGCCAGGAGGTTAGCATCGGCGGGGCTACCCCGACGAGGCCGACGGCCCCCTGTAAGGGGCCGCAGACGTAATGGCGGCGGTGGGACTACTTAGTACTTCCACCGCCGCCAAGGAGGGCTGGCCGTTAAGGCGCCCCCGGGGTGGGCAGGTCGCGGGGGACGAGGTGGAGCAATAATCCACTACCCCCCTTCTACAAAGATGCCACCTGCCGGTCGACCCCCCTCCTTTTATTTTATAATATTTCATTTTATCCTATATATATTTTATATTCTATATTATAAATTTTATCTTTATCTTTTAATCCCCTTTATTTTGCGCCCCTTCTTATGTTTGTTGTGTTTTGTCCATTGTATTTATTTACTTATTATTATTTATTTATTTATTGACTTTTATTTCATCTATTTTATCTATACACGTTTTCATTTATTGATTTTATCTTTTATTTTATCGTATTTTTAAGTTTTATGCGGGTCGACGTGGGGGGTGGGACGGGGGGAGGGGACAGACGCGAGCCGGAACTCGCCTCTGTCCCCTCCTTGTCGCGTGCGGAAAAAAATACAATGCAGCGTGTACGAGTATTTGCACATGCATAAAAATCGGATGGCGCAGTAACAAAAATTCTAAATTATACAGCACAAGTTGCAGCAATGCATGCGCATAAGTTAAATTACCTGCTGCGACGTTGTCCCTTTTTCGAACGGTTTTATGGCCGACGAAAAACGGTCAACCCCGAGATTTTATAGGCTCTGAGACCGGGCCGTGCGCGGCCGTGCGGACACGGTCCTCTCGGTGCAAAGGCGGAACTCGGTGGAGGCTTGAACGAACAACGCGACGATAGTTCGGGCGCCAGGTATTGAGAAAATACCACGCGAAACGCGATGGTGACCTCGAACTCGGGGAAGCCGAGTCCGAGAGTCAAGCCTCCACGAAACGCGGTCTGAAATAATGACGCGAACGGCCAGATGATTCGAGCGCAGGAGATAACGGGGACAGCCCTCACGGCAGGACGGATCTCGCAGGTGAAGAATCAACAAACGGAATTGGCTTTTAATCTTTAATGGTCACGAAAGTAAAAGATACAGGCGAGCGGCCACGAGGCCGCGAACCGGGAGCCCGCGCTCCTTGTACACTTTAGCGGAAGATGATCGTTCGCTGAGCGCGTTAGTCTAACGTGATTCTATCGCGGACGTACGATGCTACGGTACAATATTCGATTTGTTCGTCGATACAAGATTCCGCGAGGCGCGGATGAACGGCGCAATTCCTACGACTGTCGCGAGAGTCCGAGGCGAAGCGAAATTGCCGACGTGCGATGGATAATCCGCGGCCGTACGCGGGATTCGAGGCGCGTAGACCGCCGCGGTTCACGCGTAATTCCGCCTACGCTTCTACCGTCGCCGACTATCCGAACCGAAGACTATTCGAGACTTATTCGATACCGACACAACTCCCGAGGAAGACTTCCGATTTACGAAATTAAGGGAACTCTTGTCGCGAAGGCTCACAGCGTCCTTCAGAAGGACGCGAGCGAAGGCTCGAGGCGCCCTGCGCCTCGGCTCTTACGAAATCTCCGAGGACGAGACGAACACGTGTCGTCCTCGCGCGAATAACACGAGCCACCACGATTAACGAATCGAGGAATCACAGAATCGGCTTACCGTTGACGATATTTACGCTAGCCGCTACCGATGGACGTCGTAGGCCTCGCTGAAGGTTGCCCCTCGACCGAAATTCCGAGCTGGATCCGGAAAAGCCACCCGCGACGCGAAACTAAGCGGTATTCGGTAGTTGCAAGGACGAGATTAGTTGAAGCGAAACGCGACTATACTCGATGAGCCTCTGTGCGACAGTGGTTCCTCGATCCGCATCGACGGAACGCATCGATCCTGGTTCCCCCCACTCCGAGCGTATTACCGAATTTTCCGATAGGTGCCGTACGCAACGCAACTAGGTTGTCGCAGGATCGCAACTACGAAAAAGTCCTAGGGCCCCAGACTTTACGCGACCACTTAATTTACCGCGACCTTTGAATTCCCGCTCGCCCTCGGCGAGCGGTTCGCATAATCCTCGGCAGCCAATTCGACACACCACCCACGCTGAGATCCTAGTTGAGCGGGATGAGACGGCGGCGGGACTCGGGCATGCTGTTGTTCGCTATAGGATCTCTTCGTCCCACGACGGCGCCTCCGGGTTTGTTCGCCCGTGTGTGATGACTTATTTTGCTGCTTCCGGCGCCGGATTTGTTCGTTGGCCATCCTTTTATTCGGTATTTGATCCTTCGGCACCTTTTCGGACTCGTACGCTTTCTTTAGGATCGATAATTGCCTGAAACGTCGTACTCCGTACGCACAACAGATGGCATTAGTACGGTGCACGAAATCGGAAGATTTTCCTCTCGGAGTGCTCTTATGGCCTGCGGGTGGCTTACGTAACCGAAAAAGGTCGGTCCGGTCCACACGTAATTCGGCTGTTTGACCGAGTTCAAACGGCGAAGTGACGTCGCACGCTTGCAACGTCACAACTCCCCCCCCCCCCCCCCCTTAAAAATGGACCGGACTGCCCCGTGGCTTGTCGACTCTGTGACCTATGGCTCGCCAAATAAGAGCATTCCCTTCGGAAGTCAACCTTTACAGTAGAGCCTCCACCAGTGGACAAACACATACCCAATTCTTACCCTTCGATAACCGCTATCTTCTTCATGCTTTTTCCTTCTACTTCGGACGAGACCTGTTCACAACACAAAAACGGAGGGAGAAGGTTCGCAAACTCGCAATAAATTTTTCCGCTGGTTAAATACGAAAATATAAACTTTATTTATTCCCGCCTAACGGTCGGGACTGTCAACTTTCCGCTGCTGCGGATTTACAATCATTGGATTGTGTCCGTACGAAACTTAGATCTAGACTAAACAAAATGATACTGATTCGATATTCAACGTAAATAATTCTCTTTTTCCGGCCTTCTGGCGGTATCAGTCGAGATTGATTCGGAACTCCCCCAGACCTGTCTCTTGCGAAAATAAATGCTCGTATTGGTTATTCGATAAGTTTTGGCCTCCCCTGGACTCAAACTGTCCCTTCCAGATTTTACTCGGACCGGTAGATCCTTTTGGGCGCGCCGATCTTTTCTCGATACTCCTCATTCATGACTTTCCAGGCTGGCCCGCACGTTGGGCACGTGCGCACCGACTCCCCGGGCTGGCCGCATTTAAAGCAGTGCGGTTCCACCTCTTCTTCGCATTGACTGCGTACGTGGCCATATTTGCCACAATTCCAGCAAGCGTCTGGGTCCTTCGCTTTGCTGGATCCTGTTCCCTCCACCATCCTCTCGAACTGTTTCCAGTTTGGGAGGACGCGGCGGGGCTTGTGGTACAGGGGTACCTCCTTGGTCTCTTGCTGGGGCTGTTTCTCCTTGGTAGGCTGCGCTGTCAATGCGGGAGTCGAGATCGGGAATTCTTTTAGTTGGTGCTCTGACTTTCTAGCTTCGCAAACGGGGCACTTTGGTTCCGTTTTTGGCGGGTGCCGGAAATAGGTCCTCAAGGCCCGAAGGTGTTGCCTGGCCTTGCCGAAATCGTTTGCTACCGCCTGGTAGCAACTGTCCAGTTCCGGCCGGACTATTAATGGCTCCTCTTCTGGTTTGACGGGTAGTTCCTCCGTCATGGTGCCCTTCTCCACTGCTACGGGCTCGGGAGTGAGGAGGAGCTTTAAATTACTCTCCTCTTCGGCGAGAGGTCCCAGTAGGTCGTCGACCGGGACTTCCACGTTGGCCTTGGTCGGCGGACGGAGGGCCAACTCGAGACCCTCGAGAGTTTTCTCGAGTGCCTCGATGTCGGAGTCGATCTGGCTGTACCGTTCCCGCACCTCCGGATTCACCTCGCGATTCTGCATCTGTAATTGATTCCGTTGTCGTATCGAGTTGTTCTTCCTCGCTCTTATCCGGCGGGGTGTACGTCTTAAGGTCTGACACGTGTGCTTTTCCTACGTCTTTGCCTTCCATTGTGGTCAGGCCGTAAACTACCGTCGAAAGTTTTTTCGCAATTCGCAACGGTCCGGCGTATTTCGGACATAATTTCGCAGCTATGTTCTGCGCTGCGGATGACAATACGCGATTTCGTCGCAGCACTAAGTCCCCTACCTCAAAACGCGTGTCCCTATGCCGTAGATTGTAATACCGCGATTGCGTTTCGTACGCCCTATCCAGATTTTCGGTTACCCAATGTCGTAGGGTCGCGAGGTGAGTCATGCGATTCCTCCATTCTCCTGTGAACGATACTTCGAGATCTACCGGCGGTTCCTGTTCCGCTCGACAACATTTTGCAGGTCTCGGCTCTCGTCCGAAGTTTAGGAACGCTGGCGATGTTTGCAGTACTGTGTGGTGTGCGGTATTGTATGCGAATCGAAATTTCGAGATATTCGCATCCCAATCGCGATGGTCTTTTCCGATATACGCGACGATCATTGTTTTCAATATCCTATTAACCCGTTCGACGGGATTTGCTTGGGGATGGTACGGCGGAGTTGTCGCGATTGTTATCCCGTAATCTTCTGCCAATTCGTGAATGGCCTTATTGACAAATTCGGTACCGTTGTCTGTTAGTAATACGTCGGGGGTTCCCCATCGCGAAAATATTTGATCTTCTAATACTTCGGAAATTTTCGGTCCCGTGGCTCTACGGAGGGGGCAACATTCAACCCATTTCGTGAATAAATCTTGCATTACTAATAGATACGAGAATCCAGCACGACTGGGTGGAAGCGGGCCCATTATATCAGTGGCTACGACCATCCATGGTGCTGCGATGCGACGCCTTCCCATGAGCCCGGAGGGGAGGGATTGTTCCACTTTCGTAGCTTGGCACGTAGGGCAGCGTCGCACGTATTCCACGGCGGTTCGAAACCTCCCCGGCCAATAATACTTGGTCGCGATGCGATGATATGTTTTCTCTACCCCTAGGTGCGCCGCTTGCACTTCGTCGTGTGCCTCTCTTAGTATCTCGGTTCTTTCGGCTAACGGGACTACGAGTTTCCACTCATTTAAATCTCCCCCAAGAATTTCCGAAATCAATGGGTCGGTACGACGGTGATATAGCCTACCCTCGCGAATTGACCAGTCGGGGTATTTTTCCGGATTCGATTCTACTACTTTGAATCTCTCGTCATGCCAGTCTAACTGTGTCGCGGCTACTATCGGAATCTGTTCCCCTTCTCCTTCTGTTCCTTCGAACATTCGCGAAAGTGCGTCTGGTACGTGATTTAACGCTCCTTGTCGGTATGTAATGTCGAAATCATACTCTAGCAGTTGTAATGCCCACCGCGCGAGCCTTCCCGAAGGGTTTTTCAATTGCCGTAACCAACGCAAACTACTATGATCCGTAATGATCGTAAAATGATACCCTTCGAGGTATGCTCGAAATTTTTCCACGGCCCACACGATAGCGAGACACTCTAATTCCGTCGCGGAGTACTTTCGTTCGGCGGAATTCAACGAGCGGCTCGCGAACGCGACTACCCTTTCCTCCCCCTCGATTTCTTGAACCAGTACTGCACCGAGCCCTACCGTGCTTGCGTCGGTCTGCAGGACGAATGGGATGTCAAAATGTGGACAAGCGAGAGTTGGCGCGGTTGCCACTAACGATCTTAATTTTTCGAAGGCGGTTTGTTGTCCGTCCTCCCATTTCCACGTCTTGCCTTTCCGTAGTAAGATATTTAAGGGCTCCGCTACAGTCGCGAAATCCGGAATAAATCTTCGATACCACGAAGCCATTCCGAGAAATCGTCGTAACTGTTTTAAATTCTTAGGAGCTGGGAAAGACAAGACGGGTTCAATTTTATCCGCGTCAACTTTTAACCCTTCGCGACTCACTACAAATCCCAGGTACCGAACTTCTTCCCTGCAGAACTCGCATTTTTCGGGATTTATAATTAATCCAGCTGATTTTATTTTATTTAATACCCGACGCAGCCACTCGAGGTGCTTTTCGAAAGTTGTTGTTGCGATAATTATATCGTCCAGATACGCAAAAACATGTGGCTCCATTTCTGGACCGATCAATCGATCCAACAGTCTCTGAAATGTTGCCGGTGCTCCTGTGAGTCCGTACGGCATTCGCTTAAATTGAAATAGCCCTTTTCCGGGGACTGTAAACGCGGTAATCTCACGGCTGTCTTTCTCTAGCGGTATTTGGAAATAAGCCTGGCTCAGATCGAGAGTGGAAATGTAGCGCGCGGCGCGTAATTTATCGAGAATGCTCGTCATTATCGGTAGCGGGTACGCGTCCCTCTTGGAAACCGCATTGACTTTGCGAAAATCTAAACAAAATCGGTATTTTCCGTTGGGTTTTTTCACCATTACCACCGGACTGGACCATTCACTTTCAGATGGTTCAATAATATCGTTGGCCAGTAACGAATCTACCTCCTTGTAAATCGCTTCCTGTACCATAGGTGAGACAGGATAGTACCTTTGTTTAATAGGCCTATTCTCTCCCACATCAATTCTGTGAGTAGTCAAAGTGGTTAATCCCGGTACTTTGGCAAAGTCACTGAGTTCCTTTTCCAAGAATTCGCATAATTGTTCTTTTTCGCCGCCCGATAATATTTGCAGGCCGCAGCAAAGTTGCTCGTTCGAAATTGAACCGAAAGGGAAATCGATTCTCGGTCGCGACGCGAAGTACCAGCTTCCCCGGTGGTATTCGACAATGATACCGAATTGCGTTATTACGTCAATCCCTAGCAACAATGGATTCACAAGGTTATCGAGAACGCGGACGAAAATTTTCGAGTTTCGTTCCGTATTGTTATATTTAATTCTGCCTGTTCCGAAGCTCTATCTACGGCCCCTGTTGCTAACAGAAAGTAGCAAGGTCTCTCCGAGATTGTTAACTTCGCGTGATTTCCGACAGCTTTTATTAACGCTCGATTAGCAAACGAAATGGATGATCCGGAATCTATTAACGCTCGTGCCCGGTACGTACCGATTTGCGCGTCGATTAATAATAAAGACGGTCGAGACTTGGAATCGTTCTCCGCGTTAGTTTCCGAAATTCGGGCCGAGATTATCATTTGGGAAACCGTTCCGACCCCTACGAGCGGTTCCGTCGGTAGTTTTCCGACTTCCGATCGCATTTACGACAGTCGCGAGTTGTTACGTCCGGTTCTCCGCAGCGATAGCAATGAATACGCGGTTTTTCCTTGCAATTCCTGGATCGATGACCGGGTTTAGTGCAATTCCAACAAAGCTCGTTGCTTCTCGGTTTGAATTCCGAGGAGCAGATAGCGCAGATGGTTTCGTATTCGACGCGTTTGCTATTCGGCTGATTTCGGGAGTTCCCGCGCCTACTCGGATTTTCTCTCTGGCACGCGTGTCGTGTTACCGGACGGGACTGTTCGCGGGAACGGGGATTCCCTCCTCGGCAACCTCCCTTACATTCGGTCTCGGCGATGGCGTTTACCGATTCGTAACGCGGATTTCGATAAAATCTACCGCGACCAGATTCCTTCGACTGATTACTATCCTTCGGCGGTTGATAGGCATAAATTTTATTGGCGATCTGCTGCGATCGATAATTATCTGCTCTACCGGGCGACACGTTGCTTTCCGCTTCGCGTAGTTTCTTTTCTACCTCTTTCATCGTTTTGATGTTATCGATCCCTAATACATTTCGAAGCTTTTCCCTCGCGTTCCAGATTATTCTCTTTACGCATTTTTCCTCCGACCACGGTTTATCTAATCGGCTCATCATAATTTCCATGCAAGCAAGATAATCTCGTACCGGTTCTTCTTCGCCCTGTTTCCGTACTCGTAAATCGTGTTCTAATAATTCCTGATAATCGGGATCGAAAAAATTTTGTCGCCACTCGGAGACGAATTCGGCCCACGAGGTTAATCTTCCGCGAGTCTTATACCAGAAGGCCGCGTTTCCCGAAAAACAAATTGGTAGACAGTCGAGGAGGTCTTCGTCCTCGATTTTCGAACTCGATCTCAAATCCTCTAGAGTGGAGAGAAACGTTTCCGCGTCCTCGTCCGCTCTCCCGGCAAAATTCAAACGCCACTTTCTAATGGTGTCGAATGCTGCTGAGGATTTATCTCGCTCATCGTCTGATGATTCGGAACTATCGTCTGTCCTTCCTCCTCGAATCTCCGGTACTTTACGCGATCCGTATTGACGTGGGGACGGGCGTGGTGGCCGAAGTCTCGTATTATCGCTAGCTTTCGTTTCGTTTACGGTCTCTTCCTGTATGAATGGACCGTGCGATGGAGGATCGCGAGACGTCCCTTCTCCCGGATCATAATCGCTATCGCTGTAAGCGGAGCGATAGTCTCTGTCCATTTTCGAGTCACCCGATATATTCGGTACGAAATTCGGATGTTTATTTTCCCTACGATAGCTAGCGCGCGGTCCTTCGTCGCCAAGGCCTTCGGTCGCTCGCGTTGTTTACTTTCCGCGTCCGGACGCTCTATCTCCCCGTACGAGATCTCTGGTTACGCTCTGTCGCCACGCGGCTCGAAATTGTCTCTCGAAAGTCTCTTTGTTCTCGATAACCCTGACTCTCGAATTTGAAACCGTTGCCACACAGTACGCCTATTGTTCCTATTACCTTGAAGCGTTCTTGCTTCAACAAGGTCGCGAAGAGAAAAAAAATTTAACCGATCGCGTAAATATTCTGTTCACGAACAAAGACGTGTACGACGAAATTCTAGGCTACGAAATTCTGGCCCAGCACCGTAAGACGTACACTCCCGTAATACAATTTATTACAATTTCACAATTATTACACGAAAATCAGTAAATCATGGCAATAAAATTGCTCGTCAATTTTGTACACAGAATATTTCGTGCTGGCTCTTCGGAATCTTCCTCGCCAGACTCGCAACGAATCGAAATCAAAATTTTTCGCTTTCGAATTGAGTGTGTTTCTCGTGTCCCACTGGGTCGGATCGAACAGTCTCTTTTGAACGTTCGCGATTTCACGATTCTACGAGAATACGACCTCGAGATTCCCGTAATTTACCACGATCAGGTAGTACCGTACGCTACCTGCGAGAGTCACCCGTTATTTTCCTGTGTCTCTCTCCGTTGTCGGGAAAAACCCTTGCGAGAGAGAGGTCCCTGTTCGGGCGCCAATTTGCGACGTTGTCCCTTTTTCGAACGGTTTTATGGCCGACGAAAAACGGTCAACCCCGAGATTTTATAGGCTCTGAGACCGGGCCGTGCGCGGCCGTGCGGACACGGTCCTCTCGGTGCAAAGGCGGAACTCGGTGGAGGCTTGAACGAACAACGCGACGATAGTTCGGGCGCCAGGTATTGAGAAAATACCACGCGAAACACGATGGTGACCTCGAACTCGGGGAAGCCGAGTCCGAGAGTCAAGCCTCCACGAAACGCGGTCTGAAATAATGACGCGAACGGCCAGATGATTCGAGCGCAGGAGATAACGGGGACAGCCCTCACGGCAGGACGGATCTCGCAGGTGAAGAATCAACAAACGGAATTGGCTCTTAATCTTTAATGGTCACGAAAGTAAAAGATACAGGCGAGCGGCCACGAGGCCGCGAACCGGGAGCCCGCGCTCCTTGTACACTTTAGCGGAAGATGATCGTTCGCTGAGCGCGTTAGTCTAACGTGATTCTATCGCGGACGTACGATGCTACGGTACAATATTCGATTTGTTCGTCGATACAAGATTCCGCGAGGCGCGGATGAACGGCGCAATTCCTACGACTGTCGCGAGAGTCCGAGGCGAAGCGAAATTGCCGACGTGCGATGGATAATCCGCGGCCGTACGCGGGATTCGAGGCGCGTAGACCGCCGCGGTTCACGCGTAATTCCGCCTACGCTTCTACCGTCGCCGACTATCCGAACCGAAGACTATTCGAGACTTATTCGATACCGACACAACTCCCGAGGAAGACTTCCGATTTACGAAATTAAGGGAACTCTTGTCGCGAAGGCTCACAGCGTCCTTCAGAAGGACGCGAGCGAAGGCTCGAGGCGCCCTGCGCCTCGGCTCTTACGAAATCTCCGAGGACGAGACGAACACGTGTCGTCCTCGCGCGAATAACACGAGCCACCACGATTAACGAATCGAGGAATCACAGAATCGGCTTACCGTTGACGATATTTACGCTAGCCGCTACCGATGGACGTCGTAGGCCTCGCTGAAGGTTGCCCCTCGACCGAAATTCCGAGCTGGATCCGGAAAAGCCACCCGCGACGCGAAACTAAGCGGTATTCGGTAGTTGCAAGGACGAGATTAGTTGAAGCGAAACGCGACTATACTCGATGAGCCTCTGTGCGACAGTGGTTCCTCGATCCGCATCGACGGAACGCATCGATCCTGGTTCCCCCCACTCCGAGCGTATTACCGAATTTTCCGATAGGTGCCGTACGCAACGCAACTAGGTTGTCGCAGGATCGCAACTACGAAAAAGTCCTAGGGCCCCAGACTTTACGCGACCACTTAATTTACCGCGACCTTTGAATTCCCGCTCGCCCTCGGCGAGCGGTTCGCATAATCCTCGGCAGCCAATTCGACACACCACCCACGCTGAGATCCTAGTTGAGCGGGATGAGACGGCGGCGGGACTCGGGCATGCTGTTGTTCGCTATAGGATCTCTTCGTCCCACGACGGCGCCTCCGGGTTTGTTCGCCCGTGTGTGATGACTTATTTTGCTGCTTCCGGCGCCGGATTTGTTCGTTGGCCATCCTTTTATTCGGTATTTGATCCTTCGGCACCTTTTCGGACTCGTACGCTTTCTTTAGGATCGATAATTGCCTGAAACGTCGTACTCCGTACGCACAACAGATGGCATTAGTACGGTGCACGAAATCGGAAGATTTTCCTCTCGGAGTGCTCTTATGGCCTGCGGGTGGCTTACGTAACCGAAAAAGGTCGGTCCGGTCCACACGTAATTCGGCTGTTTGACCGAGTTCAAACGGCGAAGTGACGTCGCACGCTTGCAACGTCACACTGCATACAGCCGTTTCCTCAAACTGTGTGTTCATAACTGGCACTGGGAGGATCGCAGTGCCAGCACTGCGAGGAGGCCCAGGACTCTGCGCGGCATACGCTGGAAGAATGTCCAGCGTGGTCGGCACCGCGCAGAGACCTAAGGGGCGTTATTGGGATGGACCTCTCGTTGCCGGTCGTGGTCGACCACATGATCGTCAGCGAGAGGTCAAGAGCAGCGTTTGCCTCCTTCTGCGAGATTGTGATAACGCAGAAGGAGGCAGCGGAGAGGGAGAGGGAAGCCGACCCGCTCTCTGCCAGGAGGCTAGCATCGGCGAGGCAACCCCGACGAGGCCGACGGCCACCTGTAAGGGGCCGCAGACGTAATGGCGGCGGTGGTACTACTTAGTACTTCCACCGCCGCCAAGGGGGGCTGGCCGTTAAGGCGCCCCCGAGGTGGACAGGTCGCGGGGGGCGAGGTGGAGCAATAATCCCCCCCCCCTCTACAAAGATGCCACCTGCCGGTCGACCCCCCTCCTTTTATTTTATAATATTTCATTTTATTCTATATATATTTTATATTCTACATTATAAATTTTTATCTTTATCTTTTATTCCCCTTTATTTTGCCACCCCTTCTTATGTTTGTTGTGTTTTGTCCAATGTATTTATTTACTTATTATTATTTATTTATTTATTGACTTTTATTTTATCTATTTTATCTATATACGTTTTCATTTATTGATTTTATCTATTATTTTATCGTATCTTTAAGTTTTATGCGGGTCGACGTGGGGGGTGGGACGGGGGAGGGGACAGACGCGAGCCGGAACTCGCCTCTATCCCCTCCTTGTCGCGTGCGGAAAAAAATACAATGCAGTGTGTACGAGTATTTGCACATGTATAAAAATCGGATGGCGCTGTAACAAAAATGCTAAATTATACAGCACAAGTTGCTGCAATGCATGCGCATAAGTTAAATTACCTGCATACCGCCGTTTCCTCAAACTGTGTGTTCATAACTGGCACTGGGAGGATCGTAGTGCCACCACTGCGAGGAGGCCCAGGACTCTGCGCGGCATACGCTGGAAGAATGTCCAGCGTGGTCGGCACCGCGCAGAGACCTAAGGGGCGTTATTGGGATGGACCTCTCGTTGCCGGTCGTGGTCGACCACATGATCGGCAGCGAGAGGTCAAGAGCAGCGTTTGCCTCCTTCTGCGAGATTGTGATAACGCAGAAGGAGGCAGCGGAGAGGGAGAGGGAAGCCGACCCGCTCTCCGCCAGGAGGCTAGCATCGGCGGGGCAACCCCGACGAGGCCGACGGCCCCCTGTAAGGGGCCGCAGACGTAATGGCGGCGGTGGTACTACTTAGTACTTCCACCGCCGCCAAGGGGGGCTGGCCGTTAAGGCGCCCCCGAGGTGGACAGGTCGCGGGGGGCGAGGTGGAGCAACAATCCCCTCCCCCCTCTACAAAGATGCGACCTGCCGGTCGACCCCCCTCCTTTTATTTTATAATATTTCATTTTATTCTATATATATTTTATATTCTATATTATAAATTTTATCTTTAACTTTTATTCCCCTTTATTTTGCCCCCCCTTCTTATGTTTGTTGTGTTTTGTCCATTGTATTTATTTACTTATTATTCTTTATTTATTTATTGACTTTTATTTTATCTATTTTATCTATACACGTTTTCATTTATTGATTTTATCTATTATTTTATCGTATTTTTAAGTTTTATGCGGGTCGACGTGGGGGGTGGGACGGGAGGAGGGGACAGACGCGAGCCGGAACTCGCCTCTGTCCCCTCCTTGTCGCGGGCGGAAAAAAATACAATGCAGCGTGTACGAGTATTTGCACATGTATAAAAATCGGATGGCGCGGTAACAAAAATTCTAAATTATACAGCACAAGTTGCAGCAATGCATGCGCATAAGTTAAATTACCTGCATACAGCCGTTTCCTCAAACTGTGTGTTCATAACTGGCACTGGGAGGATCGCAGTGCCACCACTGCGAGGAGGCCCAGGACTCTGCGCAGCATACGCTGGAAGAATGTCCAGCGTGGTCGGCACCGCGCAGAGACCTAAGGGGCGTTATTGGGATGGACCTCTCGTTGCCGGTCGTGGTCGACCACATGATCGGCAGCGAGAGGTCAAGAGCAGCGTTTGCCTCCTTCTGCGAGATTGTGATAACGCAGAAGGAGGCAGCGGAGAGGGAAGCCGACCCGCTCTCCGCCAGGAGGCTAGCATCGGCGGGGCAACCCCGACGAGGCCGACGGCCCCCTGTAAGGGGCCGCAGACGTAATGGCGGCGGTGGTACTACTTAGTACTTCCACCGCCGCCAAGGGGGGCTGGCCGTTAAGGCGCCCCCGAGGTGGACAGGTCGCGGGGGGCGAGGTGGAGCAACAATCCCCTCCCCCCTCTACAAAGATGCGACCTGCCGGTCGACCCCCCTCCTTTTATTTTATAATATTTCATTTTATCCTATATATATTTTATATTCTGCATTATAAATTTTATCTTTATCTTTTAATCCCCTTTATTTTGCCCCCCTTCTTATGTATGTTGTGTTTTGTCCATTGTATTTATTTACTTATTATTATTTATTTATTTATTGACTTTTATTTTATCTATTTTATCTATACACGTTTTCATTTATTGATTTTATCTATTATTTTATCGTAACTTTAAGTTTTATGCGGGTCGACGTGGGGGGTGGGACGGGGGGAGCCGACAGACGCGAGCCGGAACTCGCCTCTATCCCCTCCTTGTCGCGTGCGGAAAAAAATACAATGCAGCGTGTACGAGTATTTGCACATGTATAAAAATCGGATGGCGCGGTAACAAAAATTCTAAATTATACAGCACAAGTTGCAGCAATGCATGCGCATAAGATAAATTACCTGCATGCCGCCGTTTCCTCAAACTGTGTGTTCATAACTGGCACTGGGAGGATCGCAGTGCCACCACTGCGAGGAGGCCCAGTACTCTGCGCGGCATACGCTGGAAGAATGTCCAGCGTGGTCGGCGCCGCGCAGAGACCTAAGGGGCGTTATTGGGATGGACCTCTCGTTGCCGGTCGTGGTCGAACACATGATCGCTAGCGAGAGGTCAAGAGCAGCGTTTGCCTCCTTCTGCGAGATTGTGATTAACGCAGGCCGTTAAGGCGCCCCCGAGGTGGACAGGTCGCGGGGGGCGAGGTGGAGCAATAATCAACCCCTCTACAAAGATGCCACCTGCCGGTCGACCCCCCTCCTTTTATTTTATAATATTTCATTTTATCATATATATATTTTATATTCTATATTATAAATTTTATCTTTATCTTTTAATCCCCTTTATTTTGCCCCCCCCTTCATATGTTTGTTGTGTTTTGTCCATTGTATTTATTTACTTATTGACTTTTATTTTATCTATTTTATCTATACACGTTTTCATTTATTGATTTTATCTATTATTTTATCGTATTTTTAAGTTTTATGCGGGTCGACGTGGGGGGTGGGACGGGGGGAGGGGACAGACGCGAGCCGGAACTCGCCTCTGTCCCCTCCTTGTCGCGTGCGGAAAAAAATACAATGCAGCGTGTACGAGTATTTGCACATGTATAAAAATCGGATGGCGCGGTAACAAAACTTCTAAATTATACGGCACAAGTTGCAGCAATCCATGCGCATAAGTTAAATTACCTGCATACAGCCGCTTCCTCAAACTGTGTGTTTATAACTGGCACTGGGAGGATCGCAGTGCCACCACTGCGAGGAGGCCCAGGACTCTGCGCAGCATACGCTGGAAGAATGTCCAGAGTGGTCGGCACCGCGCAGAGACCTAAGGGGCGTTATTGGGATGGACCTCTCGTTGCCGGTCGTGGTCGACCACATGATCGGCAGCGAGAGGTCAAGAGCAGCGTTTGCCTCCTTCGGCGAGATTGTGATAACGCAGAAGGAGGCAGCGGAGAGGGAGAGGGAAGCCGACCCGCTCTCAGCCAGGAGGCAAGCATCGGCGGGGCAACCCCGACGAGGCCGACGGCCCCCTGTAAATAGCCGCAGACGTAATGGCGGCGGTTGTACTACTTAGTACTTCCACCGCCGCCAAGGGGGGCTGGCCGTTAAGGCGCCCCCGAGGTGGACAGGTCGCGGGGGGCGAGGTGGAGCAATAATCCCCACCCCCCTCTACAAAGATGCGACCTGCCGGTCGACCCCCCTCCTTTTATTTTATAATATTTCATTTTATTCTATATATATTTTATATTCTATATTATAAATTTTATCTTTATATTTTAATCCCCTTTATTTTGCCCCCACTTCTTATGTTTGTTGTATTTTGTCCATTGTATTTATATACTTATTATTATTTATTTATTTATTGAATTTTATTTTATCTATTTTATCTATACACGTTTTCATTTATTGATTTTATCTATTATTTTATCGTATTTTTAAGTTTTATGCGGGTCGACGTGGGGGTGGGACGGGGGGAGGGGACAGACGCGAGCCGGAACTCGCCTCTATCCCCTCCTTGTCGCTTGCGGAAAAAAATACAATGCAGTGTGTACGAGTATTAGCACATGTATAAAAATCGGATGGCGCTGTAACAAAAATTCTAAATTATACAGCACAAGGTGCAGCAATGCATGCGCATAAGTTAAATTACCTGCATACAGCCGTTTCCTCAAACTGTATGTTCATAACTGGCACTGGGAGGATCGCAGTGCCACCACTGCGAGGAGGCCCAGGACTCTGCGCGGCATACGCTGGAAGAATGTCCAGCGTGGTCGGCACCGCGCAGAGACCTAAGGGGCGTTATTGGGATCGATCTCTCGTTGCCGGTCGTGGTCGACCACATGATCGGCAGCGAGAGGTCAAGAGCAGCGTTTGCCTCCTTCTGCGAGATTGTGATAACGCAGAAGGAGGCAGCGGAGAGGGAGAGGGAAGCCGACCCGCTCTCCGCCAGGAGGCTAGCATCGGCGGGGCAACCCCGACGAGGCCGACGGACCCCTGTAAGGGGCCGCAGACGTAATGGCGGCGGTGGGACTACTTAGTACCTCCACCGCCGCCAAGGGGGGCTGGCCGTTAAGGCGCCCCTGGGGTGGGCAGGTCGCGGGGGGCGAGGTGGAGCAATAATCCCCTCCCCCCCCTCTACAAAGATGTGACCTGCCGGTCGACCCCCCTCCTTTTATTTTATAATATTTCATTTTATCCTATATATATTTTATATTCTATATTATAAATTTTATCTTTATCTTTTAATCCCCTTTATTTTGCCCCCCCTTCTTATGTTTGTTGTGTTTTGTCCATTGTATTTATTTACTTATTATTCTTTATTTATTTATTGACTTTTATTTTATCTATTTTATCTATACACGTTTTCATTTATTGATTTTATCTTTTATTTTATCGTATCTTTAAGTTTTATGCGGGTCGACGTGGGGGGTGGGACGGGGGGAGGGGACAGACGCGAGCCGGAACTCGCCTCTATCCCCTCCTTGTCGCTTGCGGAAAAAAATACAATGCAGTGTGTACGAGTATTAGCACATGTATAAAAATCGGATGGCGCTGTAACAAAAATTCTAAATTATACAGCACAAGGTGCAGCAATGCATGCGCATAAGTTAAATTACCTGCATACAGCCGTTTCCTCAAACTGTATGTTCATAACTGGCACTGGGAGGATCGCAGTGCCACCACTGCGAGGAGGCCCAGGACTCTGCGCGGCATACGCTGGAAGAATGTCCAGCGTGGTCGGCACCGCGCAGAGACCTAAGGGGCGTTATTGGGATCGATCTCTCGTTGCCGGTCGTGGTCGACCACATGATCGGCAGCGAGAGGTCAAGAGCAGCGTTTGCCTCCTTCTGCGAGATTGTGATAACGCAGAAGGAGGCAGCGGAGAGGGAGAGGGAAGCCGACCCGCTCTCCGCCAGGAGGCTAGCATCGGCGGGGCAACCCCGACGAGGCCGACGGCCCCCTGTAAGGGGCCGCAGACGTAATGGCGGCGGTGGGACTACTTAGTACCTCCACCGCCGCCAAGGGGGGCTGGCCGTTAAGGCGCCCCTGGGGTGGGCAGGTCGCGGGGGGCGAGGTGGAGCAATAATCCCCCCCCCCCCTCTACAAAGATGTGACCTGCCGGTCGACCCCCCTCCTTTTATTTTATAATATTTCATTTTATCCTATATATATTTTATATTCTATATTATAAATTTTATCTTTATCTTTTAATCCCCTTTATTTTGCCCCCCTTCTTATGTATGTTGTGTTTTGTCCATTGTATTTATTTACTTATTATTATTTATTTATTTATTGACTTTTATTTTATCTATTTTATCTATACACGTTTTCATTTATTGATTTTATCTATTATTTTATCGTATCTTTAAGTTTTATGCGGGTCGACGTGGGGGTGGGACGGGGGGAGGGGACAGACGCGAGCAGGAACTCGCCTCTATCCCCTCCTTGTCGCGTGCGGAAAAAAATACAATGCAGTGTGTACGAGTATTAGGACATGTATAAAAATCGGATGGCGCTGTAACAAAAATTCTAAATTATACAGCACAAGTTGCTGCAATGCATGCGCATAAGTTAAATTACCTGCATACCGCCGTTTCCTCAAACTGTGTGTTCATAACTGGCACTGGGAGGATCGTAGTGCCACCACTGCGAGGAGGCCCAGGACTCTGCGCGGCATACGCTGGAAGAATGTCCAGCGTGGTCGGCACCGCGCAGAGACCTAAGGGGCGTTATTGGGATGGACCTCTCGTTGCCGGTCGTGGTCGTCCACATGATCGGCAGCGAGTGGTCAAGAGCAGCGTTTGCCTCCTTCTGCGAGATTGTGATAACGCAGAAGGAGGCAGCGGAGAGAGAGAGGGAAGCCGACCCGCTCTCCGCCAGGAGGCTAGCATCGGCGGGGCAACCCCGACGAGGCCGACGGCCCCCTGTAAGGGGCCGCAGACGTAATGGCGGCGGTGATACTACTTAGTACTTCCACCGCCGCCAAGGGGGGCTGGCCGTTAAGGCGCCCCCGAGGTGGACAGGTCGCGGGGGGCGAGGTGGAGCAACAATCCCCTCCCCCCTCTACAAAGATGCGACCTGCCGGTCGACCCCCCTCCTTTTATTTTATAATATTTCATTTTATTCTATATATATTTTATATTCTATATTATAAATTTTATCTTTATCTTTTATTCCCCTTTATTTTGCCCCCCCTTCTTATGTTTGTTGTGTTTTGTCCATTGTATATATTTACTTATTATTCTTTATTTATTTATTGACTTTTATTTTATCTATTTTATCTATACACGTTTTCATTTATTGATTTTATCTATTATTTTATCGTATTTTTAAGTTTTATGCGGGTCGACGTGGGGGGTGGGACGGGAGGAGGGGACAGACGCGAGCCGGAACTCGCCTCTGTCCCCTCCTTGTCGCGTGCGGGAAAAAATACAATGCAGCGTGTACGAGTATTTGCACATGTATAAAAATCGGTTGGCGCGGTAACAAAAATTCTAAATTATACAGCACAAGTTGCAGCAATGCATGCGCATAAGTTAAATTACCTGCATACAGCCGTTTCCTCAAACTGTGTGTTCATAACTGGCACTGGGAGGATCGCAGTGCCACCACTGCGAGGAGGCCCAGGACTCTGCGCGGCATACGATGGAAGAATGTCCAGCGTGGTCGGCGCCGCGCAGAGACCTAAGGGGCGTTATTGGGATGGACCTCTCGTTGCCGGTCGTGGTCGACCACATGATCGGCAGCGAGAGGTCAAGAGCAGCGTTTGCCTCCTTCTGCGAGATTGTGATAACGCAGAAGGAGGCAGCGGAGAGGGAAGCCGACCCGCTCTCCGCCAGGAGGCTAGCATCGGCGGGGCAACCCCGACGAGGCCGACGGCCCCCTGTAAGGGGCCGCAGACGTAATGGCGGCGGTGGTACTACTTAGTACTTCCACCGCCGCCAAGGGGGGCTGGCCGTTAAGGCGCCCCCGAGGTGGACAGGTCGCGGGGGGCGAGGTGGAGCAACAATCCCCTCCCCCCTCTACAAAGATGCGACCTGCCGGTCGACCCCCCTCCTTTTATTTTATAATATTTCATTTTATTCTATATATATTTTATATTCTATATTATAAATTTTATCTTTATCTTTTATTCCCCTTTCTTTTGCCCCCCCTTCTTATGTTTGTTGTGTTTTGTCCATTGTATATATTTACTTATTATTCTTTATTTATTTATTGACTTTTATTTTATCTATTTTATCTATACACGTTTTCATTTATTGATTTTATCTATTATTTTATCGTATTTTTAAGTTTTATGCGGGTCAACGTGGGGGGTGGGACGGGAGGAGGGGACAGACGCGAGCCGGAACTCGCCTCTGTCCCCTCCTTGTCGCGTGCGGAAAAAAATACAATGCAGCGTGTACGAGTATTTGCACATGTATAAAAATCGGTTGGCGCGGTAACAAAAATTCTAAATTATACAGCACAAGTTGCAGCAATGCATGCGCATAAGTTAAATTACCTGCATACAGCCGTTTCCTCAAACTGTGTGTTCATAACTGGCACTGGGAGGATCGCAGTGCCACCACTGCGAGGAGGCCCAGGACTCTGCGCGGCATACGATGGAAGAATGTCCAGCGTGGTCGGCGCCGCGCAGAGACCTAAGGGGCGTTATTGGGATGGACCTCTCGTTGCCGGTCGTGGTCGAACACATGATCGGCAGCGAGAGGTCAAGAGCAGCGTTTGCCTCCTTCTGCGAGATTGTGATAACGCAGAAGGAGGCAGCGGAAAGGGAGAGGGATGCAGGCCCCCTCTCCGCCAGGAGGTTAGCATCGGCGGGGCAACCCCGACGAGGCCGACGGCCCCCTGTAAGGGGCCGCAAGTAGGATATATAGGCGGGTTCTGGATCACTTCCAAATTCAGGCGGTTCTGAGGAATTTTCCAATTCACGGGAGAGCGGTACCGCATTGCACAAGCATTACGTCATCTAGGCCAAGGACAAAGCTGTTAGGCACCGCCCCCTTCTTTCTGACGTCATCTAGGCCCAGGACAGAGTTTCTGAGTCATCACTTAATGGTATTGCACAAGCATTACGTCATCTAGGCCAAGGACAAAGCTGTTAGGCACCGCCCCCTTCTTTCTGACGTCATCTAGGCCAAGGACAGAGCTGCTGAGTCATCACTTAATGGTATTGCACAAGCATTACGTCATCTAGGCCAAGGACAAAGCTGTTAGGCACCGCCCCCTTCTTTCTGACGTCATCTAGGCCAAGGACAGAGCTGCTGAGTCATCACTTAATGGTATTGCACAAGCATTACGTCATCTAGGCCAAGGACAAAGCTGTTAGGCACCGCCCCCTTCTTTCTTACGTCATCTAGGCCAAGGACAGAGCTGCTGAGTCATCACTTAAAATTTTTTAGCGTGGAGGGGGGACAATCCCTCTGAAAGGTGATACTCCTTTGGTATTGCACAAGCGTTACGTCATCTAGGCCAAGGGCAAAGCTGTTAGGCACCGCCCCCTTCTTTCTTACGTCATCTAGGCCAAGGACAGAGCTGCTGAGTCATCACTTAAGGGGTGGTACCGCAGGGCGGTATTGCGCAAGCATATATTACATCATATTTTTTCGCGGGGAGGGGGACAATCCCTCTAAAAGATTATACTCCTTTGGTATTGCACAAGCATTACATCATCTAGGCCAAGGGCAAAGCTGTTAGGCACCGCCCCCATTCTTTCTTACGTCATTTAGGCCAAGGGCAGAGCTGCTGAGTCATCACCCTTATCTTTAAGGGTAGCAACGAATAAATAGGACACGATGGAATGTGAATTGTAGTCTTCGCAAACGTTCCATCGTTGCAAGCGTTTTATCGTGGTAAAAGTTATTCTCTTTGGTGTTGTTTCATGTAATATCATTCATTGTTCCATACGTGACGGTTTTCGCATACTGTCCGTTAGACTTGTGGAATGAACGTATCGAGGAAAAAAGATGAAATGACAGCACCAACGTTGAAAATTTAGCTTGGCCTCACGTTATAAATTCATACTTGAGCGATCATTTCTCCATCGAGCTGAAAACATTGGTGGTACGTTTAATGCGAAACGACACAACGAGTCGTGTATGTTTCACTTACACGAAAAGATTTAGTCAAGTTGTGGCGCGATGGCCGGTGATCAATTCCCCGTCCGCGATATTGAACATCATCGAAACGGGCGAACATCGCATCGTTGGATGCAAAGTGTAATTATATTTTTGAGAACTGGAAATTTAACGAATGATATCAAATCAAAGTTGAAAGGAATATTTTGTTAACAACCGTGCGGTAGCAAGATAATTGAAACGTTGTTTTTTTTTAAACTTTTTTTATTTTTTTATTTAGATGAATCAAATTATGCAAATCCTGGACTTGGACGGATTCATGGTTGGCAAAAAATTTCTATGCGAAGAGTTGGCAATAATAAATATGCATGATGGTTCATTTGAAAAAGCCGATTTTAAACTGAACATAGATTTTTCCGATTTGTCATACGCAGACAGAAGAACTGTTACTTACATTAGAAATTACATACACGGAATTCCATTCAAGGATTTTGGACATGAAAAATACAGACAAGCAGATATATATGATGTGATAAAAAATTTTGTTTCTAATTATGAGAATCCTTTAGTTGCTTACAAAGGAGGATCGTTTGAAAAACAACTATTGCAACATTTAGGAATACAATCGGTAAATTTAGAAGTATTTGGTTGTCCAAAATATGAAGAATTAATAAATTATCCTGGATATAATGTTACTAATAATCATATATGTCAGCTTCACTGTTACTCATCGAAGCACAATCATTGTAGTTTAAGCAAAGTTATAACATTTCGCGAATGGCTCAATAAACATATTATATGAATTACGGACTATATTTATTATATGATGTCCTTCGCTCGGAAAATATCCCTACCAGACCAACCGCATGATTATCGTTTTGAATATGAGAGACTTCAGAGTTTTGACAACTGGGGATATAATGATATTGTCAATCCTAAAGATCTTGCCGCAGCAGGGTTTTTCTACATAGATTTGGAGGATTGGGTGAAGTGTTTCGAGTGTGGCTTACAACTGCATGAATGGGAAACAGAAGATGATCCGGTGATAGGACATAAAAAATGGTCGAGAAAATGTCAATTCATTCGCGGAAAAAGTTGTGGCAATGTACCGATTGGGATGGACTCCGAAACGATTCAGCCACTACCACGCGGTAAAGACGAATATGGATTATAATGTACTGTCTATCTTATACATGTTAAATAGTCAGTCTGCAAGTTGTTCGGGGGCTACCGTCCTTCTTCAATGGTGACACGAAAGCTTTGCACACGTCGCTCGCATTTTTTACTCTTCATTAAAATAAAATTATTTGAGAATATCTCTTTTGTATTTTTTTTTATTACAACATTACATACAATTCCTACAGAAAAATGAAATTGAAGCAGAATTATCGCAATATAAAGTATAGTCGTTTAGAAAAAATTAATTATCATAATTAAAATACGAATAGAAAAAATATAATTAAAGTATATTCGTTTTAGCTATCCACGAATTATGTGATGCGTCCATTCCCAGCCATTTTACATATACTTTATTTCCTTTTCTGCGTAATATTTTTTCAACTAAGTATATGTCAGAATATTTTACCGCGCGTATCTCATGTTCATAAAATCCTCCGGCAATAGACCGAACATATTTTTTGCAAAGTCAGCATATTTTCAGGGGACTTGGTTTCATGTTTCGCGATACCCCCTTCTTTCTTGCGTCATCTAGATCAAGGCATACCTTAGAGTGGAATAGTTGCTGAGTCATCATACCCCTTATCTGTAAGGGGTATCATATTTCGAAACATGTTCGAACGTGTTTCGCGGTACTCCCCTTTCTTTCAAGCATTACATCATCTAGGTTAAGGGCATACCATAGAGCGGAATAGTTGCTGAGTCATCACCCTTATCTTTAAGGGTATCATATTTCGAAACTCGAACACGTTTCTAAGAGCGGTATTGCACAAGCATATATTGCATCATATTTTTTTCTAAAAAATTAGACCGATTTTGCAAAGTCAACATATTTTTCAGGGGACACGTGCACTTGGTTCACCTTGAAACGTGTTTCGCGGTACCCCTCCCCCTTTCTTTCAAGCATTGCGTCATATTTTTTTCTAGGAAGAGTGAAGGGATACATGTGTTAAAAGAGTGTGTGTCGTCGATGCCGAGTATCAAAATGTTTGTCAAGTGCAGTGGATGGGGCTTTCCCCCATCATAGAAGTTATCAAAATGTTATGTTCGGTAACATAATCCCCTGACAATCTGATTGAACTGAGCCATATAAAGGGTTATCGAAACTGTCAGGAATCTTAGAAATCAAACTTCTACCCCCACTGAAAAAAATGTACATCGTATACCGAAGATTGAACGTATGTTCTTCAAAATTTTAAAAAAATTTCTTTGCGTTTCTCAAATATTTTGTAGTCAACGATGGTCCTTCGGGCAAGCTCGCGCATGTTTTCAGATAATTTAAAAAATTTTTTTCAGATTTTACAAATCTCTCTCTCTCTCTCTCTCTCTCTCTCTCTCTCTCTTTCAACCCCGTACTTGTATTGAATAAACCATCCGAAGTTCATTATTTTTTATATCAAAATAATATTGAATAAACCATTATTTATATTACTACTTACTATTTTGCTTACTACTTACTACTACTATACATTATTACTATTATTTATTGAATAAACACAAAATTATTTGAAAGGTCTCATTTTTTTTTTTATTTAGAACTATCTTCCTCCTCCTACTATTACAATTCAACTCGTGTAAAACGGCTGGAAATGGATGCGTTGTAGATATATTCTTAATTTATTCGATAAATACTCATCCTAGCGCTTTGATACTTGATATTTATTGTTAAAATAAAAGAAAGAGACGCGAACAGTAGCCGCCGCTGGTTCAAAGGCCTACGTTGTCGCTGTTCTTCGTTACCTTCGAAATTACAGTAATAATATCATCCACTCTCCATACAGCGAGATATTTTTTTACATTAGTGGTAGGGATTCTTCATTATTCTTTGTTTCCTGCGAACAGACAGTTATATATCATGTTATATATACTTTAGTGTATTTCTTTCTTTGAAAAAATTTTATTTACCTTCGAGCGACGATTCTTTGACGAATCCGCAGACGTCCATACCGCGCGGGTTTGGCGGGATTGTATCGGGATCGACTCCGATCGGTACGTTGCCGCAGTTCGCCTCGCAAACGTATCCGCAGGATCTCGACCAGGCGCGATGCTCCTTCATGGGATCGTCGTCCTCTTCCCATCGAGTCAGCTGTATGCCGCATTCAAAACATTCGACGAAATCCTCATCACCCAGATGGAAAAATCCTGCGATGGCGAGTTTTTCAGGCTGAACGATGTGCGAGTAACGCCAGTTGCGGAAACTTTGGAGTCTGTCGCGCTCGAGACGATAATCGGGTGCTGCTGTGGGATTCTGATCGGTTGTTGCTACGGCTGCAGAATCCATCTCTGATTTCGCAATCATTATGAAAACACTATGCGGAAAGTAAAAAGAGTTGTTGTGTTTTTTGGCGTGGAAAAAATTCAAAGTTGCGTTTTATAACTGATACTTTGCATGTTTTTTATAATTGTTAACCCATGCTTGAAATGTTTGCACTTCGCGCAGACAGCAATGGTATGTAGCGTTATTTGTTGGTCGCCAACAGTGAAGTCGACACGGTTCACCGTTGACAATTTCATACACGGGATCACGAACTAGTACATCATATTTCGGACAGTTGAAATCTTCTAAATTTATGGAGTTTATTTTCATTTTCCGAAGGATGTCTCTCTCGAAACATCCTCCTTTGTATGCTACGACGGGATTCGCGTAATCACGCACAAAACTTTGTATAATTTTGAATATATCATTCTGTTGATATTTTTCATAGCCGAAATCTTTAAATGGAATCCCGTGTATGAAGTTGCTGACATACCATGCAGACTTTCTGTCGGCGTCGGATAAACAATGAAAGTTCTTCCCTAAGCGAAATTCAGAGAGTTCGAACGAGCCGTCGTGACAAACATCGATAATGGCCAATTCTTTGCATATAAAATTTTTTTCTACAATGAATCCGTCCATGTCAATGATTTGAGTGATTCGATCCATCTACATAAAGAAAGTTTTTTTATCAAATTTTCAATCACTTACTAATTTTTTATACTCACCGTTGAAGAAAAGGATGGGATGATAAAAAACACACGATGTAACTCCGTATAGCGACCGTGATTTTCAACGTTTGTTATGATATAACTTCGTACAACGACTGTGACGAGCAATTTATAATGAATACCCCTACCACTAATTCAAAAATCTATGGGGAGGGGATGATATTATTACTGTATTTTTTCTTTTTAATAAATATGAGTTTAATTGTATGAGTGGGGGGAGGAGGATTGTTTTTAAATAAAAACAAATATCTTTCTCGTAATTTTTTATTTGATAAAGTATATATTTTTATCTGCATAAGCGGTTTAAGTAATTTTTTCGAACAATGTTTGTCAATTCATGCTGCAACCAAAGTATACGTGGACACGCTTAACGCGAAGCTTGAATCCGTGATCGTGAAAAAAACTGGTCAAAGAACTGAAAACCGCTAAAGAGACGATAAAGTCTGAACTATTAGCTAAACAGGATGAAAAACTGATCGAAGACCTGAAAACCGTTAAAGAAACGATAAAGTCTGAAATACTGGCAAGAAACGTGTCGACGGTCCTTGAGGGAAATCCATGGATAGCAATCGTCATATTGCATACTATACATGCGCTATACCTGTACCTGTACCTGTCTGTAGCTGCTCATGTACCTGTCTATACCTGTCTGTAGCTGTTCCTGTACCTATCTGTAGCTGTTCCTGTAATTGTCTATACCTGTCTGTAGCTGTTCCTGTACCTGTCTATACCAGTCTGTAGCTGTTCCTGTACCTGTTCCTGTACCTGTCTGTACCTGTCTGTAGCTGTTCCTGTACCTGTCCATACCTGTCTGTAGCTGTACCTGTACCTGTTCCTGTACCTGTCTGTACCTGTCTGTAGCTGTTCCTGTACCTGTCCATACCTGTCTGTAGCTGTTCATGTACCTGTCTGTAGCTGTCTGTAGCTGTACCTGTACCTGTTCCTATACCTGTCTGTACCTGTACCTGTACCTGTTCCTGTACCTGGCTGTACGTGTCTATAGCTGTACCTGTACCTGTACCCTATACCTGTATTATCGATATTAAGTAGCATTCATCGAGTCATATCAAGTTACCATAAAATCATCAACCTTGAGGCGGTTCCCCCTATCTTTATCTTTTCAAATGCATGTAGGATCGTGTCCGAACGGAAACACGTTCGAACTTCGCTCAACACGTGTGGTCCGCAACCGCTTGTGGTGACGTCACTTCCCGCGAGTTGATGTGAAAGTCACATACCCCCCAGAAATAAAAAAGAAACTAAAAAGAAAGAAGGGGGGTATGTGACTTTCACATCAACTCGCGGGAAGTGACGTCACCACAAGCGGTTGCGGACCACACGTGTTGAGCGAAGTTCGAACGTGTTTCCGTTCGGACACGATCCTACATGCATTTGAAAAGATAAAGATAAGGGGAACCGCCTCAAGGTTGATGATTTTATGGTAACTTGATATGACTCGATGAATGCTACTTAATATCGATAATACAGGTATAGGGTACAGGTACAGGTACAGCTATAGACACGTACAGCCAGGTACAGGAACAGGTACAGGTACAGGTACAGACAGGTATAGGAACAGGTACAGGTACAGCTACAGACAGCTACAGACAGGTACATGAACAGCTACAGACAGGTATGGACAGGTACAGGAACAGCTACAGACAGGTACAGACAGGTACAGGAACAGGTACAGGTACAGCTACAGACAGGTATGGACAGGTACAGGAACAGCTACAGACAGGTACAGACAGGTACAGGAACAGGTACAGGAACAGCTACAGACTGGTATAGACAGGTACAGGAACAGCTACAGACAGGTATAGACAATTACAGGAACAGCTACAGATAGGTACAGGAACAGCTACAGACAGGTATAGACAGGTACATGAGCAGCTACAGACAGGTACAGGTACAGGTATAGCGCATGTATAGTATGCAATATGACGATTGCTATCCATGGATTTCCCTCAAGGACCGTCGACACGTTTCTTGCCAGTATTTCAGACTTTATCGTTTCTTTAACGGTTTTCAGGTCTTCGATCAGTTTTTCATCCTGTTTAGCTAATAGTTCAGACTTTATCGTCTCTTTAGCGGTTTTCAGTTCTTTGACCAGTTTTTTTCACGATCACGGATTCAAGCTTCGCGTTAAGCGTGTCCACGTATACTTTGGTTGCAGCATGAATTGACAAACATTGTTCGAAAAAATTACTTAAACCGCTTATGCAGATAAAAATATATACTTTATCAAATAAAAAATTACGAGAAAGATATTTGTTTTTATTTAAAAACAATCCTCCTCCCCCCACTCATACAATTAAACTCATATTTATTAAAAAGAAAAAATACAGTAATAATATCATCCCCTCCCCATAGATTTTTGAATTAGTGGTAGGGGTATTCATTATAAATTGCTCGTCACAGTCGTTGTACGAAGTTATATCATAACAAACGTTGAAAATCACGGTCGCTATACGGAGTTACATCGTGTGTTTTTTATCATCCCATCCTTTTCTTCAACGGTGAGTATAAAAAATTAGTAAGTGATTGAAAATTTGATAAAAAAACTTTCTTTATGTAGATGGATCGAATCACTCAAATCATTGACATGGACGGATTCATTGTAGAAAAAAATTTTATATGCAAAGAATTGGCCATTATCGATGTTTGTCACGACGGCTCGTTCGAACTCTCTGAATTTCGCTTAGGGAAGAACTTTCATTGTTTATCCGACGCCGACAGAAAGTCTGCATGGTATGTCAGCAACTTCATACACGGGATTCCATTTAAAGATTTCGGCTATGAAAAATATCAACAGAATGATATATTCAAAATTATACAAAGTTTTGTGCGTGATTACGCGAATCCCGTCGTAGCATACAAAGGAGGATGTTTCGAGAGAGACATCCTTCGGAAAATGAAAATAAACTCCATAAATTTAGAAGATTTCAACTGTCCGAAATATGATGTACTAGTTCGTGATCCCGTGTATGAAATTGTCAACGGTGAACCGTGTCGACTTCACTGTTGGCGACCAACAAATAACGCTACATACCATTGCTGTCTGCGCGAAGTGCAAACATTTCAAGCATGGGTTAACAATTATAAAAAACATGCAAAGTATCAGTTATAAAACGCAACTTTGAATTTTTTCCACGCCAAAAAACACAACAACTCTTTTTACTTTCCGCATAGTGTTTTCATAATGATTGCGAAATCAGAGATGGATTCTGCAGCCGTAGCAACAACCGATCAGAATCCCACAGCAGCACCCGATTATCGTCTCGAGCGCGACAGACTCCAAAGTTTCCGCAACTGGCGTTACTCGCACATCGTTCAGCCTGAAAAACTCGCCATCGCAGGATTTTTCCATCTGGGTGATGAGGATTTCGTCGAATGTTTTGAATGCGGCATACAGCTGACTCGATGGGAAGAGGACGACGATCCCATGAAGGAGCATCGCGCCTGGTCGAGATCCTGCGGATACGTTTGCGAGGCGAACTGCGGCAACGTACCGATCGGAGTCGATCCCGATACAATCCCGCCAAACCCGCGCGGTATGGACGTCTGCGGATTCGTCAAAGAATCGTCGCTCGAAGGTAAATAAAATTTTTTCAAAGAAAGAAATACACTAAAGTATATATAACATGATATATAACTGTCTGTTCGCAGGAAACAAAGAATAATGAAGAATCCCTACCACTAATGTAAAAAAATATCTCGCTGTATGGAGAGTGGATGATATTATTACTGTAATTTCGAAGGTAACGAAGAACAGCGACAACGTAGGCCTTTGAACCAGCGGCGGCTACTGTTCGCGGCTCTTTCTTTTATTTTAACAATAAATATCAAGTATCAAAGCGCTAGGATGAGTATTTATCGAATAAATTAAGAATATATCTACAACGCATCCATTTCCAGCCGTTTTACACGAGTTGAATTGTAATAGTAGGAGGAGGAAGATAGTTCTAAATAAAAAAAAAAATGAGACCTTTCAAATAATTTTGTGTTTATTCAATAAATAATAGTAATAATGTATAGTAGTAGTAAGTAGTAAGCAAAATAGTAAGTAGTAATATAAATAATGGTTTATTCAATATTATTTTGATATAAAAAATAATGAACTTCGGATGGTTTATTCAATACAAGTACGGGGTTGAAAGAGAGAGAGAGAGAGAGAGAGAGAGAGATTTGTAAAATCTGAAAAAAATTTTTTAAATTATCTGAAAACATGCGCGAGCTTGCCCGAAGGACCATCGTTGACTACAAAATATTTGAGAAACGCAAAGAAATTTTTTTAAAATTTTGAAGAACATACGTTCAATCTTCGGTATACGATGTACATTTTTTTCAGTGGGGGTAGAAGTTTGATTTCTAAGATTCCTGACAGTTTCGATAACCCTTTATATGGCTCAGTTCAATCAGATTGTCAGGGGATTATGTTACCGAACATAACATTTTGATAACTTCTATGATGGGGGAAAGCCCCATCCACTGCACTTGACAAACATTTTGATACTCGGCATCGACGACACACACTCTTTTAACACATGTATCCCTTCACTCTTCCTAGAAAAAAATATGACGCAATGCTTGAAAGAAAGGGGGAGGGGTACCGCGAAACACGTTTCAAGGTGAACCAAGTGCACGTGTCCCCTGAAAAATATGTTGACTTTGCAAAATCGGTCTAATTTTTTAGAAAAAAATATGATGCAATATATGCTTGTGCAATACCGCTCTTAGAAACGTGTTCGAGTTTCGAAATATGATACCCTTAAAGATAAGGGTGATGACTCAGCAACTATTCCGCTCTATGGTATGCCCTTAACCTAGATGATGTAATGCTTGAAAGAAAGGGGAGTACCGCGAAACACGTTCGAACATGTTTCGAAATATGATACCCCTTACAGATAAGGGGTATGATGACTCAGCAACTATTCCACTCTAAGGTATGCCTTGATCTAGATGACGCAAGAAAGAAGGGGGTATCGCGAAACATGAAACCAAGTCCCCTGAAAATATGCTGACTTTGCAAAAAATATGTTCGGTCTATTGCCGGAGGATTTTATGAACATGAGATACGCGCGGTAAAATATTCTGACATATACTTAGTTGAAAAAATATTACGCAGAAAAGGAAATAAAGTATATGTAAAATGGCTGGGAATGGACGCATCACATAATTCGTGGATAGCTAAAACGAATATACTTTAATTATATTTTTTCTATTCGTATTTTAATTATGATAATTAATTTTTTCTAAACGACTATACTTTATATTGCGATAATTCTGCTTCAATTTCATTTTTCTGTAGGAATTGTATGTAATGTTGTAATAAAAAAAAATACAAAAGAGATATTCTCAAATAATTTTATTTTAATGAAGAGTAAAAAATGCGAGCGACGTGTGCAAAGCTTTCGTGTCAGCATTGAAGAAGGACGGTAGCCCCCGAACAACTTGCAGACTGACTATTTAACATGTATAAGATAGACAGTACATTATAATCCACATTCGTCTTTACCGCGTGGTAGTGGCTGAATCGTTTCGGAGTCCATCCCAATCGGTACATTGCCACAACTTTTTCCGCGAATGAATTGACATTTTCTCGACCATTTTTTATGTCCTATCACCGGATCATCTTCTGTTTCCCATTCATGCAGTTGTAAGCCACACTCGAAACACTTCACCCAATCCTCCAAATCTATGTAGAAAAACCCTGCTGCGGCAAGATCTTTAGGATTGACAATATCATTATATCCCCAGTTGTCAAAACTCTGAAGTCTCTCATATTCAAAACGATAATCATGCGGTTGGTCTGGTAGGGATATTTTCCGAGCGAAGGACATCATATAATAAATATAGTCCGTAATTCATATAATATGTTTATTGAGCCATTCGCGAAATGTTATAACTTTGCTTAAACTACAATGATTGTGCTTCGATGAGTAACAGTGAAGCTGACATATATGATTATTAGTAACATTATATCCAGGATAATTTATTAATTCTTCATATTTTGGACAACCAAATACTTCTAAATTTACCGATTGTATTCCTAAATGTTGCAATAGTTGTTTTTCAAACGATCCTCCTTTGTAAGCAACTAAAGGATTCTCATAATTAGAAACAAAATTTTTTATCACATCATATATATCTGCTTGTCTGTATTTTTCATGTCCAAAATCCTTGAATGGAATTCCGTGTATGTAATTTCTAATGTAAGTAACAGTTCTTCTGTCTGCGTATGACAAATCGGAAAAATCTATGTTCAGTTTAAAATCGGCTTTTTCAAATGAACCATCATGCATATTTATTATTGCCAACTCTTCGCATAGAAATTTTTTGCCAACCATGAATCCGTCCAAGTCCAGGATTTGCATAATTTGATTCATCTAAATAAAAAAATAAAAAAAGTTTAAAAAAAAACAACGTTTCAATTATCTTGCTACCGCACGGTTGTTAACAAAATATTCCTTTCAACTTTGATTTGATATCATTCGTTAAATTTCCAGTTCTCAAAAATATAATTACACTTTGCATCCAACGATGCGATGTTCGCCCGTTTCGATGATGTTCAATATCGCGGACGGGGAATTGATCACCGGCCATCGCGCCACAACTTGACTAAATCTTTTCGTGTAAGTGAAACATACACGACTCGTTGTGTCGTTTCGCATTAAACGTACCACCAATGTTTTCAGCTCGATGGAGAAATGATCGCTCAAGTATGAATTTATAACGTGAGGCCAAGCTAAATTTTCAACGTTGGTGCTGTCATTTCATCTTTTTTCCTCGATACGTTCATTCCACAAGTCTAACGGACAGTATGCGAAAACCGTCACGTATGGAACAATGAATGATCTTACATGAAACAACACCAAAGAGAATAACTTTTACCACGATAAAACGCTTGCAACGATGGAACGTTTGCGAAGACTACAATTCACATTCCATCGTGTCCTATTTATTCGTTGCTACCCTTAAAGATAAGGGTGATGACTCAGCAGCTCTGCCCTTGGCCTAAATGACGTAAGAAAGAATGGGGGCGGTGCCTAACAGCTTTGCCCTTGGCCTAGATGATGTAATGCTTGTGCAATACCAAAGGAGTATAATCTTTTAGAGGGATTGTCCCCCTCCCCGCGAAAAAATATGATGTAATATATGCTTGCGCAATACCGCCCTGCGGTACCACCCCTTAAGTGATGACTCAGCAGCTCTGTCCTTGGCCTAGATGACGTAAGAAAGAAGGGGGCGGTGCCTAACAGCTTTGCCCTTGGCCTAGATGACGTAACGCTTGTGCAATACCAAAGGAGTATCACCTTTCAGAGGGATTGTCCCCCCTCCACGCGAAAAAATTTTAAGTGATGACTCAGCAGCTCTGTCCTTGGCCTAGATGACGTAAGAAAGAAGGGGGCGGTGCCTAACAGCTTTGTCCTTGGCCTAGATGACGTAATGCTTGTGCAATACCATTAAGTGATGACTCAGCAGCTCTGTCCTTGGCCTAGATGACGTCAGAAAGAAGGGGGCGGTGCCTAACAGCTTTGTCCTTGGCCTAGATGACGTAATGCTTGTGCAATACCATTAAGTGATGACTCAGCAGCTCTGTCCTTGGCCTAGATGACGTCAGAAAGAAGGGGGCGGTGCCTAACAGCTTTGTCCTTGGCCTAGATGACGTAATGCTTGTGCAATACCATTAAGTGATGACTCAGAAACTCTGTCCTTGGCCTAGATGACGTCAGAAAGAAGGGGGCGGTGCCTAACAGCTTTGTCCTTGGCCTAGATGACGTAATGCTTGTGCAATGCGGTACCGCTCTCCCGTGAATTGGAAAATTCCTCAGAACCGCCTGAATTTGGAAGTGATCCAGAACCCGCCTATATATCCTACTGCCGCAGACGTAATGGCGGCGGTGGGACTACTTAGTACTTCCGCCGCCGCCAAGGGGGGCTGGCCGTTAAGGCGCCCCTGGGGTGGGCAGGTCGCGGGGGGCGAGGTGGAGCAATAATCCCCTCCCCCCCCCCTCTACAAAGATGAGACCTGCCGGTCGACCCCCCTCCTTTTATTTTATAATATTTCATTTTATCCTATATATATTTTATATTCTATATTATAAATTTTATCTTTATCTTTTAATCCCCTTTATTTTGCCCCCCTTCTTATGTTTGTTGTGTTTTGTCCATTGTATTTATTTACTTAATATTATTTATTTATTTATTGACTTTTATTTTATCTATTTTATCTATACACGTTTTCATTTATTGATTTTATCTTTTATTTTATAGTATTTTTAAGTTTTATGCGGGTCGACGTGGGGGGTGGGACGGGGGGTGGGGACAGACGCGGGCCGGAACTCGCCTCTATCCCCTCCTTGTCGCGTGCGGAAAAAAATACAATGCAGCGTGTACGAGTATTTGCACATGTATAAAAATCGGATGGCGCTGTAACAAAAATTCTAAATTATACAGCACAAGTTGCTGCAATGCATGCGCATAAGTTAAATTACCTGCATACCGCCCTTTCCTCAAACTGTGTGTTCATAACTGGCACTGGGAGGATCGTAGTGCCACCACTGCGAGGAGGCCCAGGACTCTGCGCGGCATACGCTGGAAGAATGTCCAGCGTGGTCGGCGCCGCGCAGAGACCTAAGGGGCGTTATTGGGATGGACCTCTCGTTGCCGGTCGTGGTCGTCCACATGATCGGCAGCGAGAGGTCAAGAGCAGCGTTTGCCTCCTTCTGCGAGATTGTGATAACGCAGAAGGAGGCAGCGGAGAGGGAGAGGGAAGCCGAACCGCTCTCCGCCAGGAGGCTAGCATCGGCGGGGCAACCCCGACGAGGCCGACGGCCCCCTGTAAGGGGCCGCAGACGTAATGGCGGCGGTGGTACTACTTAGTACTTCCACCGCCGCCAAGGGGGGCTGGCCGTTAAGGCGCCCCCGAGGTGGACAGGTTGCGGGGGGCGAGGTGGAGCAACAATCCCCTCCCCCCTCTACAAAGATGCGACCTGCCGGTCGACCCCCCTCCTTTTATTTTATAATATTTCATTTTATTCTATATATATTTTATATTCTATATTATAAATTTTATCTTTATCTTTTATTCCCCTTTATTTTGGCCCCTCTTCTTATGTTTGTTGTGTTTTGTCCATTGTATATATTTACTTATTATTCTTTATTTATTTATTGACTTTTATTTTATCTATTTTATCTATACACGTTTTCATTTATTGATTTTATCTATTATTTTATCGTATTTTTAAGTTTTATGCGGGTCGACGTGGGGGGTGGGTCGGGAGGAGGGGACAGACGCGAGCCGGAACTCGCCTCTGTCCCCTCCTTGTCGCGTGCGGAAAAAAATACAATGCAGCGTGTACGAGTATTTGCACATGTATAAAAATCGGTTGGCGCGGTAACAAAAATTCTAAATTATACAGCACAAGTTGCAGCAATTCATGCGCATAAGTTAAATTACCTGCATACAGCCGTTTCCTCAAACTGTGTGTTCATAACTGGCACTGGGAGGATCGCAGTGCCACCACTGCGAGGAGGCCCAGGACTCTGCGCGGCATACGATGGAAGAATGTCCAGCGTGGTCGGCGCCGCGCAGAGACCTAAGGGGCGTTATTGGGATGGACCTCTCGTTGCCGGTCGTGGTCGAACACATGATCGGCAGCGAGAGGTCAAGAGCAGCGTTTGCCTCCTTCTGCGAGATTGTGATAACGCAGAAGGAGGCAGCGGAAAGGGAGAGGGATGCAGGCCCCCTCTCCGCCAGGAGGTTAGCATCGGCGGGGCAACCCCGACGAGGCCGACGGCCCCCTGTAAGGGGCCGCAGACGTAATGGCGGCGGTGGGACTACTTAGTACTTCCGCCGCCGCCAAGGGGGGCTGGCCGTTAAGGCGCCCCTGGGGTGGGCAGGTCGCGGGGGGCGAGGTGGAGCAATAATCCCCTCCCCCCCCCTCTACAAAGATGAGACCTGCCGGTCGACCCCCCTCCTTTTATTTTATAATATTTCATTTTATCCTATATATATTTTATATTCTATATTATAAATTTTATCTTTATCTTTTAATCCCCTTTATTTTGCCCCCCTTCTTATGTTTGTTGTGTTTTGTCCATTGTATTTATTTACTTAATATTATTTATTTATTTATTGACTTTTATTTTATCTATTTTATCTATACACGTTTTCATTTATTGATTTTATCTTTTATTTTATAGTATTTTTAAGTTTTATGCGGGTCGACGTGGGGGGTGGGACGGGTGGTGGGGACAGACGCGAGCCGGAACTCGCCTCTATCCCCTCCTTGTCGCGTGCGGAAAAAAATACAATGCAGCGTGTACGAGTATTTGCACATGTATAAAAATCGGATGGCGCTGTAACAAAAATTCTAAATTATACAGCACAAGTTGCTGCAATGCATGCGCATAAGTTAAATTACCTGCATACCGCCCTTTCCTCAAACTGTGTGTTCATAACTGGCACTGGGAGGATCGTAGTGTCACCACTGCGAGGAGGCCCAGGACTCTACGCGGCATACGCTGGAAGAATGTCCAGCGTGGTCGGCGCCGCGCAGAGACCTAAGGGGCGTTATTGGGATGGACCTCTCGTTGCCGGTCGTGGTCGAACACATGATCGGCAGCGAGAGGTCAAGAGCAGCGTTTGCCTCCTTCTGCGAGATTGTGATAACGCAGAAGGAGGCAGCGGAGAGGGAGAGGGAAGCCGACCCGCTCTCCGCCAGGAGGCTAGCATCGGCGGGGCAACCCCGACGAGGCCGACGGCCCCCTGTAAGGGGCCGCAGACGTAATGGCGGCGGTGGTACTACTTAGTACTTCCACCGCCGCCAAGGGGGGCTGGCCGTTAAGGCGCCCCCGAGGTGGACAGGTCGCGGGGGGCGAGGTGGAGCAACAATCCCCTCCCCCCTCTACAAAGATGCGACCTGCCGGTCGACCCCCCTCCTTTTATTTTATAATATTTCATTTTATTCTATATATATTTTATATTCTATATTATAAATTTTATCTTTATCTTTTATTCCCCTTTATTTTGGCCCCTCTTCTTATGTTTGTTGTGTTTTGTCCATTGTATATATTTACTTATTATTCTTTATTAATTATTGACTTTTATTTTATCTATTTTATCTATACACGTTTTCATTTATTGATTTTATCTATTACTTTATCGTATTTTTAAGTTTTATGCGGGTCGACGTGGGGGGTGGGTCGGGAGGAGGGGACAGACGCGAGCCGGAACTCGCCTCTGTCCCCTCCTTGTCGCGTGCGGAAAAAAATACAATGCAGCGTGTACGAGTATTTGCACATGTATAAAAATCGGATGGCGCTGTAACAAAAATTCTAAATTATACAGCACAAGTTGCAGCAATGCATGCGCATAAGTTAAATTACCTGCATACAGCCGTTTCCTCAAACTGTGTGTTCATAACTGGCACTGGGAGGATCGCAGTGCCACCACTGCGAGGAGGCCCAGGACTCTGCGCGGCATACGATGGAAGAATGTCCAGCGTGGTCGGCGCCGCGCAGAGACCTAAGGGGCGTTATTGGGATGGACCTCTCGTTGCCGGTCGTGGTCGAACACATGATCGGCAGCGAGAGGTCAAGAGCAGCGTTTGCCTCCTTCTGCGAGATTGTGATAACGCAGAAGGAGGCAGCGGAAAGGGAGAGGGATGCAGGCTCCCTCTCCGCCAGAAGGTTAGCATCGGCGGGGCAACCCCGACGAGGCCGACGGCCCCCTGTAAGGGGCCGCAGACGTAATGGTGGCGGTGGGACTACTTAGTACTTCCGCCGCCGCCAAGGGGGGCTGGCCGTTAAGGCGCCCCTGGGGTGGGCAGGTCGCGGGGAGCGAGGTGGAGCAATAATCCCCTCCCCCCCCTCTACAAAGATGAGACCTGCCGGTCGACCCCCCTCCTTTTATTTTATAATATTTCATTTTATTCTATATATATTTTATATTCTATATTATAAATTTTATCTTTATCTTTTATTCCCCTTTATTTTGCCCCCCCTTCTTATGTTTGTTGTGTTTTGTCCATTGTATATATTTACTTATTATTCTTTATTTATTTATTGACTTTTATTTTATCTATTTTATCTATACACGTTTTCATTTATTGATTTTATCTTTTATTTTATCGTATTTTTAAGTTTTATGCGGGTCGACGTGGGGGTGGGACGGGGGGAGGGGACAGACGCGAGCCCGAACTCGCCTCTGTCCCCTCCTTGTCGCGTGCGCAAAAAAATACAATGCAGCGTGTACGAGTATTTGCACATGTATAAAAATCGGATGGCGCGGTAACAAAAATTCTAAATTATACAGCACAAGTTGCAGCAATGCATGCGCATAAGTTAAATTACCTGCATACAGCCGTTTCCTCAAACTGTGTGTTCATAACTGGCACTGGGAGGATCGCAGTGCCACCACTGCGAGGAGGCCCAGGACTCTGCGCGGCATACGCTGGAAGAATGTCCAGCGTGGTCGGCGCTGCGCAGAGACCTAAGGGGCGTTATTGGGATGGACCTCTCGTTGCCGGTCGTGGTCGACCACATGATCGGCAGCGAGAGGTCAAGAGCAGCGTTTGCCTCCTTCGGCAAGATTGTGATAACGCAGAAGGAGGCAGCGGAGAGGGAGAGGGAAGCCGACCCGCTCTCCGCCAGGAGGCTAGCATCGGAGAGGCAACCCCGACGAGGCCGACGGCCCCCTGTAAGGGGCCGCAGACGTAATGGCGGCGGTGGGACTACTTAGTACTTCCGCCGCCGCCAAGGGGGGCTGGCCGTTAACGCGCCCCTGGGGTGGGCAGGTCGCGGGGGGCGAGGTGGAGCAATAATCCCCTCCCCCCTCTACAAAGATGCGACCTACCGGTCGACCCCCAACTTTTATTTTATAATATTTCATTTTATCATATATATATTTTATATTCTATATTATAAATTTTATCTTTATCTTTTAATCCCCATTATTTTGCCCCCCCTTCTTATGTATGTTGTGTTTTGTCCAATGTATTTATTTACTTATTATAATTTATTTATTTATTGACTTTTATTTTATCTATTTTATCTATACACGTTTTCATTTATTGATTTTATCTTTTATTTTATCGTATTTTTAAGTTTTATGCGGGTCGACGTGGGGGGTGGGACGGGGGGTGGGGACAGACGCGAGCCGGAACTCGCCTCTATCCCCTCCTTGTCGCGTGCGGAAAAAAATACAATGTAGTGTGTACGAGTATTTGCACATGTATAAAAATCGGATGGCGCTGTAACAAAAATTCTAAATTATACAGCACAAGTTGCTGCAATGCATGCGCATAAGTTAAATTACCTGCATACCGCCGTTTCCTCAAACTGTGTGTTCATAACTGGCACTGGGAGGATCGCTGTGACACCACTGCGAGGAGGCCCAGGACTCTGCGCGGCATACGCTGGAAGAATGTCCAGCGTGGTCGGCGTCGCGCAGAGACCTAAGGGGCGTTATTGGGATGGACCTCTCGTTGCCGGTCGTGGTCGACCACATGATCGGCAGCGAGAGGTCAAGAGCAGCGTTTGCCTCCTTCTGCGAGATTGTGATAACGCAGAAGGAGGCAGCGGAGAGGGAGAGGGAAGCCGACCCGCTCTCCGCCAGGAGGCTAGCATCGGCGGGGCAACCCCGACGAGGCCGACGGCCCCCTGTAAGGGGCCGCAGACGTAATGGCGGCGGTGGGACTACTTAGTACCTCCACCGCCGCCAAGGGGGGCTGGCCGTTAAGGCGCCCCTGGGGTGGGCAGGTCGCGGGGGGCGAGGTGGAGCAATAATCCCCTCCCCCCCTCTACAAAGATGAGACCTGCCGGTCGACCCCCCTCCTTTTATTTTATAATATTTCATTTTATGCTATATATATATATATTATATTCTATATTATAAATTTTATCTTTATCTTTTAATCCCCTTTATTTTGCCCCCCTTCTTATGTATGTTGTGTTTTGTCCATTGTATTTATTTACTTATTATTATTTATTTATTTATTGACTTTTATTTTATATATTTTATCTATACACGTTTTCATTTATTGATTTTATCTATTATTTGATCGTATCTTTAAGTTTTATGCGGGTCGACGTGGGGGGTGGGACGGGGGGAGGGGACAGACGCGAGCCGGAACTCGCCTCTATCCCCTCCTTGTCGCGTGCGGAAAAAAATACAATGCAGTGTGTACGAGTATTTGCACATGTATAAAAATCGGATGGCGCGGTAACAAAAATTCTAAATTATACAGCACAAGTTGCAGCAATGCATGCGCATAAGTTAAATTACCTGCATACAGCCGTTTCCTCAAACTGTGTGTTCATAACTGGCACTGGGAGGATCGCAGTGCCACCACTGCGAGGAGGCCCAGGACTCTGCGCGGCATACGCTGGAAGAATGTCCAGCGTGGTCGGCACCGCGCAGAGACCTAAGCGGCGTTATTGGGATGGACCTCTCGTTGCCGGTCGTGGTCGACCACATGATCGGCAGCGAGAGGTCAAGAGCAGCGTTTGCCTCCTTCTGCGAGATTGTGATAACGCAGAAGGAGGCAGCGGAGAGGGAGAGGGAAGCCGACCCGCTCTCCGCCAGGAGGCTAGCATCGGCGGGGCAACCCCGACGAGGCCGACGGCCCCCTGTAAGGGGCCGCAGACGTAATGGCGGCGGTGGGACTACTTAGTACTTCCGACGCCGCCAAGGGGGGCTGGCCGTTAACGCGCCCCTGGGGTGGGCAGGTCGCGGAGGGCGAGGTGGAGCAATAATCCCCTCCCCCCCTCTACAAAGATGAGACCTGCCGGTCGACCCCCCTCCTTTTATTTTATAATATTTCATTTTATCCTATATATATTTTATATTCTGTAATATAAATTTTATCTTTATCTTTTAATCCCCTTTATTTTGCCCCCCCTTCTTATGTTTGTTGTGTTTTGTCCATTGTATTTATTTACTTATTATTCTTTGTTTATTTATTGACTTTTATTTTATCTATTTTATCTATACACGTTTTCATTTATTGATTTTATCTTTTATTTTATCGTATTTTTAAGTTTTACGCGGGTCGACCAGGATGGCGGGACGGGGGGCGGGGACAGACGCGAGCCGGAACTCGCCTCTATCCCCTCCTTGTCGCGTGCGGAAAAAAATACAATGCAGTGTGTACGAGTATTTGCACATGTATAAAAATCGGATGGAGCGGTAACAAAAATTCTAAATTATACAGCACAAGTTGCTGCAATGCATGCGCATAAGTTAAATTACCTGCATACAGCCGTTTCCTCAAACTGTGTGTTCATAACTGGCACTGGGAGGATCGCAGTGCCACCACTGCGAGGAGGCCCAGGACTCTGCTCGGCATACGCTGGAAGAATGTCCAGCGTGGTCGGCGCCGCGCAGAGACCTAAGGGGCGTTATTGGGATGGACCTCTCGTTGCCGGTCGTGGTCGATCTCATGATCGGCAGCGAGAGGTCAAGAGCAGCGTTTGCCTCCTTCGGCAAGATTGTGATAACGCAGAAGGAGGCAGCGGAGAGGGAGAGGGAAGCCGACCCGCTCTCCGCCAGGAGGCTAGCATCGGAGGGGCAACCCCGACGAGGCCGACGGCCCCTTGTAAGGGGCCGCAGACGTAATGGCGGCGGTGGTACTACTTAATGCTTCCACCGCCGCCAAGGGGGGTGGCCGTTAAGGCGCCCCCGAGGTGGACAGGTCGCGGGGGGCGAGGTGGAGCAACAATCCCCCCCCCCCCTCTACAAAGATGCGACCTGCCGGTCGACCCCCCTCCTTTTATTTTATAATATTTCATTTTATTCTGTATATATTTTATATTCTATATTATAAATTTTATCTTTATCTTTTATTCCCCTTTATTTTGCCCCCCTTCTTATGTATGTTGTGTTTTGTCCATTGTATTTATTTACTTATTATTATTTATTTATTTATTGACTTTTATTTTATCTATTTTATCTATACACGTTTTCATTTATTGATTTTATCTATTATTTTATCGTATCTTTAAGTTTTATGCGGGTCGACGTGGGGGGTGGGACGGGTGGAGGGGACAGACGCGAGCCGGAACTCGCCTCTATCCCCTCCTTGTCGCGTGCGGAAAAAAATACAATGCAGTGTGTACGAGTATTTGCACATGTATAAAAATCGGATGGCGCTGTAACAAAAATTCTAAATTATACAGCACAAGTTGCTGCAATGCATGCGCATAAGTTAAATTACCTGCATACCGCCGTTTCCTCAAACTGTGTGTTCATAACTGGCACTGGGAGGATCGTAGTGCCACCACTGCGAGGAGGCCCAGGACTCTGCGCGGCATACGCTGGAAGAATGTCCAGCGTGGTCGGCACCGCGCAGAGACCTAAGGGGCGTTATTGGGATGGACCTCTCGTTGCCGGTCGTCGTCGACCACATGATCGGCAGCGAGAGGTCAAGAGCAGCGTTTGCCTCCTTCTGCGAGATTGTGATAACGAAGAAGGAGGCAGCGGAGAGGGAGAGGGAAGCCGACCCGCTCTCCGCCAGGAGGCTAGCATCGGCGGGGCAACCCCGACGAGGCCGACGGGTCCCTGTAAGGGGCCGCAGACGTAATGGCGGCGGTGGGACTACTTAGTACCTCCACCGCCGCCAAGGGGGGCTGGCCGTTAAGGCGCCCCTGGGGTGGGCAGGTCGCGGGGGGCGAGGTGGAGCAATAATCCCCTCCCCCCCTCTACAAAGATGAGACCTGCCGGTCGACCCCCCTCCTTTTATTTTATAATATTTCATTTTATCCTATATATATTTTATATTCTACATTATAAATTTTATCTTTATCTTTTAATCCCCTTTATTTTGCCCCCCTTCTTATGTATGTTGTGTTTTGTCCATTGTATTTATTTACTTATTATTATTTATTTATTTATTGACTTTTATTTTATCTATACACGTTTTCATTTATTGATTTTATCTATTATTTTATCGTATCTTTAAGTTTTATGCGGGTCGACGTGGGGGGTGGGACGGGGGGAGGGGACAGAGCGAGCCGGAACTCGCCTCTATCCCCTCCTTGTCGCGTGCGGAAAAAAATACAATGCAGTGTGTACGAGTATTTGCACATGTATAAAAATCGGATGGCGCTGTAACAAAAATTCTAAATTATACCGCACAAGTTGCTGCAATGCATGCGCATACGTTAAATTACCTGCATACCGCCGTTTCCTCAAACTGTGTGTTCATAACTGGCACTGGGAGGATCGTAGTGCCACCACTGCGAGGAGGCCCAGGACTCTGCGCGGCATACGCTGGAAGAATGTCCAGCGTGGTCGGCGCCGCGCAGAGACCTAAGGGGCTTTATTGGGATGGACCTCTCGTTGCCGGTCGTGGTCGACCACATGATCGGCAGCGAGAGGTCAAGAGCAGCGTTTGCCTCCTTCGGCCAGATTGTGATAACGCAGAAGGAGGCAGCGGAGAGGGAGAGGGAAGCCGACCCGCTCTCCGCCAGGAGGCTAGCATCGGAGGGGCAACCCCGACGAGGCCGACGGCCCCCTGTAAGGGGCCGCAGACGTAATGGCGGCGGTGGTACTACTTAATACTTCCACCGTCGCCAAGGGGGGTGGCCGTTAAGGCGCCCCCGAGGTGGACAGATCGGGGGGGGGCGAGGTGGAGCAATAATCCCCTCCCCCCCTCTACAAAGATGAGACCTGCCGGTCGACCCCCCTCCTTTTATTTTAAAATATTTCATTTTATCCTATATATATTTTATATTCTACATTATAAATTTTATCTTTATCTTTTAATCCCCTTTATTTTGCCCCCCTTCTTATGTATGTTGTGTTTTGTCCATTGTATTTATTTACTTATTATTATTTATTTATTTATTGACTTTTATTTTATCTATTTTATCTATACACGTTTTCATTTATTGATTTTATCTATTATTTTATCGTATCTTTAAGTATTATGCGGGTCGACCAGGGTGGCGGGACGGGGGGAGGGGACAGACGCGAGCCGGAACTCTCCTCTATCCCCTCCTTGTCGCGTGCGGAAAAAAATACAATGCAGTGTGTACGAGTATTTGCACATGTATAAAAATCGGATGGCGCTGTAACAAAAATTCTAAATTATACAGCACAAGTTGCAGCAATGCATGCGCATAAGTTAAATTACCTGCATACAGCCGTTTCCTCAAACTGTGTGTTCATAACTGGCACTGGGAGGATCGCAGTGCCACCACTGCGAGGAGGCCCAGGACTCTGCTCGGCATACGCTGGAAGAATGTCCAGCGTGGTCGGCGCCGCGCAGAGACCTAAGGGGCGTTATTGGGATGGACTTCTCGTTGCCGGTCGTGGTCGATCTCATGATCGGCAGCGAGAGGTCAAGAGCAGCGTTTGCCTCCTTCGGCAAGATTGTGATAACGCAGAAGGAGGCAGCGGAGAGGGAGAGGGAAGCCGACCCGCTCTCCGCCAGGAGGCTAGCATCGGAGGGGCAACCCCGACGAGGCCGACGGCCCCTTGTAAGGGGCCGCAGACGTAATGGCGGCGGTGGTACTACTTAATGCTTCCACCGCCGCCAAGGGGGGTGGCCGTTAAGGCGCCCCCGAGGTGGACAGGTCGCGGGGGGCGAGGTGGAGCAACAATCCCCCCCCCCTCTACAAAGATGCGACCTGCCGGTCGACCCCCCTCCTTTTATTTTATAATATTTCATTTTATTCTGTATATATTTTATATTCTATATTATAAATTTTATCTTTATCTTTTATTCCCCTTTATTTTGCCACCCCTTCTTATGTTTGTTGTGTTTTGTCCAATGTATTTATTTACTTATTATTATTTATTTATTTATTGACTTTTATTTTATCTATACACGTTTTCATTTATTGATTTTATCTATTATTTTATAGTATTTTTAAGTTTTATGCGGGTCGACGTGGGGGGTGGGCCGGGGGAGGGCACAGACGCGAGCCGGAACTCGCCTCTGTCCCCTCCTTGTCGCGTGCGGAAAAAAATACCATGCAGCGTGTACGAGTATCTGCACATGTATAAAAATCGGATGGCGCGGTAACAAAAATTCTAAATTATACAGCACAAGTTGCAGCAATGCATGCGCATAAGTTAAATTACCTGCATACAGCCGTTTCCTCAAACTGTGTGTTCATAACTGGCACTGGGAGGATCGCAGTGCCACCACTGCGAGGAGGCCCAGGATTCTGCGCGGCATACGCTGGAAGAATGTCCAGCGTGGTCGGCGCCGCGCAGAGACCTAAGGGGCGTTATTGGGATGGACCTCTCGTTGCCGGTCGTGGTCGACCACATGATCGGCAGCGAGAGGTCAAGAGCAGCGTTTGCCTCCTTCGGCAAGATTGTGATAACGCAGAAGGAGGCAGCGGAGAGGGAGAGGGAAGCCGACCCGCTCTCCGCCAGGAGGCTAGCATCGGCGGGGCAACCCCGACGAGGCCGACGGCCCCCTGTAAGGGGCCGCAGACGTAATGGCGGCGGTGGGACTACTTAGTACCTCCACCGCCGCCAAGGGGGGCTGGCCGTTAATGCGCCCCTGGGGTGGGCAGGTCGCGGGGGGCGAGGTGGAGCAATAATTCCCTCCCCCCCCTCTACAAAGATGAGACCTGCCGGTCCACCCCCCTCCTTTTATTTTATAATATTTCATTTTATCCTATATATATTTTATATTCTATATTATAAATTTTATCTTTATCTTTTAATCCCCTTTATTTTGCCCCCCTTCTTATGTATGTTGTGTTTTGTCCATTGTATTTATTTACTTATTATTATTTATTTATTTATTGACTTTTATTTTATCTATTTTATCTATACACGTTTTCATTTATTGATTTTATCTATTATTTTATCGTATCTTTAAGTTTTATGCGGGTCGACGTGGGGGGTGGGACGGGTGGAGGGGACAGACGCGAGCCGGAACTCGCCTCTATCCCCTCCTTGTCGCGTGCGGAAAAAAATACAATGCAGTGTGTACGAGTATTTGCACATGTATAAAAATCGGATGGCGCTGTAACAAAAATTCTAAATTATACAGCACAAGTTGCTGCAATGCATGCGCATAAGTTAAATTACCTGCATACCGCCGTTTCCTCAAACTGTGTGTTCATAACTGGCACTGGGAGGATCGTAGTGCCACCACTGCGAGGAGGCCCAGGACTCTGCGCGGCATACGCTGGAAGAATGTCCAGCGTGGTCGGCACCGCGCAGAGACCTAAGGGGCGTTATTGGGATGGACCTCTCGTTGCCGGTCGTCGTCGACCACATGATCGGCAGCGAGAGGTCAAGAGCAGCGTTTGCCTCCTTCTGCGAGATTGTGATAACGAAGAAGGAGGCAGCGGAGAGGGAGAGGGAAGCCGACCCGCTCTCCGCCAGGAGGCTAGCATCGGCGGGGCAACCCCGACGAGGCCGACGGGTCCCTGTAAGGGGCCGCAGACGTAATGGCGGCGGTGGGACTACTTAGTACCTCCACCGCCGCCAAGGGGGGCTGGCCGTTAAGGCGCCCCTGGGGTGGGCAGGTCGCGGGGGGCGAGGTGGAGCAATAATCCCCTCCCCCCCTCTACAAAGATGAGACCTGCCGGTCGACCCCCCTCCTTTTATTTTATAATATTTCATTTTATCCTATATATATTTTATATTCTACATTATAAATTTTATCTTTATCTTTTAATCCCCTTTATTTTGCCCCCCTTCTTATGTATGTTGTGTTTTGTCCATTGTATTTATTTACTTATTATTATTTATTTATTTATTGACTTTTATTTTATCTATACACGTTTTCATTTATTGATTTTATCTATTATTTTATCGTATCTTTAAGTTTTATGCGGGTCGACGTGGGGGGTGGGACGGGGGGAGGGGACAGACGCGAGCCGGAACTCGCCTCTATCCCCTCCTTGTCGCGTGCGGAAAAAAATACAATGCAGTGTGTACGAGTATTTGCACATGTATAAAAATCGGATGGCGCTGTAACAAAAATTCTAAATTATACCGCACAAGTTGCTGCAATGCATGCGCATACGTTAAATTACCTGCATACCGCCGTTTCCTCAAACTGTGTGTTCATAATTGGCACTGGGAGGATCGTAGTGCCACCACTGCGAGGAGGCCCAGGACTCTGCGCGGCATACGCTGGAAGAATGTCCAGCGTGGTCGGCGCCGCGCAGAGACCTAAGGGGCTTTATTGGGATGGACCTCTCGTTGCCGGTCGTGGTCGACCACATGATCGGCAGCGAGAGGTCAAGAGCAGCGTTTGCCTCCTTCGGCCAGATTGTGATAACGCAGAAGGAGGCAGCGGAGAGGGAGAGGGAAGCCGACCCGCTCTCCGCCAGGAGGCTAGCATCGGAGGGGCAACCCCGACGAGGCCGACGGCCCCCTGTAAGGGGCCGCAGACGTAATGGCGGCGGTGGTACTACTTAATACTTCCACCGTCGCCAAGGGGGGTGGCCGTTAAGGCGCCCCCGAGGTGGACAGATCGGGGGGGGGCGAGGTGGAGCAATAATCCCCTCCCCCCCTCTACAAAGATGAGACCTGCCGGTCGACCCCCCTCCTTTTATTTTAAAATATTTCATTTTATCCTATATATATTTTATATTCTACATTATAAATTTTATCTTTATCTTTTAATCCCCTTTATTTTGCCCCCCTTCTTATGTATGTTGTGTTTTGTCCATTGTATTTATTTACTTATTATTATTTATTTATTTATTGACTTTTATTTTATCTATTTTATCTATACACGTTTTCATTTATTGATTTTATCTATTATTTTATCGTATCTTTAAGTATTATGCGGGTCGACCAGGGTGGCGGGACGGGGGGAGGGTACAGACGCGAGCCGGAACTCTCCTCTATCCCCTCCTTGTCGCGTGCGGAAAAAAATACAATGCAGTGTGTACGAGTATTTGCACATGTATAAAAATCGGATGGCGCTGTAACAAAAATTCTAAATTATACAGCACAAGTTGCAGCAATGCATGCGCATAAGTTAAATTACCTGCATACAGCCGTTTCCTCAAACTGTGTGTTCATAACTGGCACTGGGAGGATCGCAGTGCCACCACTGCGAGGAGGCCCAGGACTCTGCGCGGCATACGCTGGAAGAATGTCCAGCGTGGTCGGCACCGCGCAGAGACCTAAGGGGCGTTATTGGGATGGACCTCTCGTTGCCGGTCGTGGTCGACCACATGATCGGCAGCGAGAGGTCAAGAGCAGCGTTTGCCTCCTTCGGCAAGATTGTGATAACGCAGAAGGAGGCAGCGGAGAGGGAGAGGGAAGCCGACCCGCTCTCCGCCAGGAGGCTAGCATCGGAGGGGCAACCCCGACGAGGCCGACGGCCCCCTGTAAGGGGCCGCAGACGTAATGGCGGCGGTGGTACTACTTAATACTTCCACCGCCGCCAAGGGGGGTGGCCGTTAAGGCGCCCCCGAGGTGGTCAGATCGCGGGGGGTGAGGTGGAGCAACAATCCCCTCCCCCCACTACAAGGATGCAACCTGCCGGTCGACCCCCCTCCTTTTATTTTATAATATTTCATTTTATTCTATATATATTTTATATTCTATATTATAAATTTTATCTTTATCTTTTATTCCCCTTTATTTTGCCACCCCTTCTTATGTTTGTTGTGTTTTGTCCAATGTATTTATTTACTTATTATTATTTATTTATTTATTGACTTTTATTTTATCTATTTTATCTATACACGTTTTCATTTATTGATTTTATCTATTATTTTATCGTATTTTTAAGTTTTATGCGGGTCGACGTGGGGGGGGACGGGGGGAGGGGACAGACGCGAGCCGGAACTCGCCTCTATCCCCTCCTTGTCGCGTGCGGAAAAAAATACAATGCAGTGTGTACGAGTATTTGCACATGTATAAAAATCGGATGGCGCTGTAACAAAAATTCTAAATTATACAGCACAAGTTGCTGCAATGCTTGCGCATAAGTTAAATTACCTGCATACCGCCGTTTCCTCAAACTGTGTGTTCATAACTGGCACTGGGAGGATCGTAGTGCCACCACTGCGAGGAGGCCCAGGACTCTGCGCGTCATACGCTGGAAGAATGTCCAGCGTGGTCGGCGCCGCGCAGAGACCTAAGGGGCGTTATTGGGATGGACCTCTCGTTGCCGGTCGTGGTCGACCACATGATCGGCAGCGAGAGGTCAAGAGCAGCGTTTGCCTCCTTCGGCAAGATTGTGATAACGCAGAAGGAGGCAGCGGAGAGGGAGAGGGAAGCCGACCCGCTCTCCGCCAGGAGGCTAGCATCGGCGGGGCAACCTCGACGAGGCCGACGGCCCCCTGTAAGGGGCCGCAGACGTAATGGCGGCGGTGGGACTACTTAGTACCTCCACCGCCGCCAAGGGGGGCTGGCCGTTAATGCGCCCCTGGGGTGGGCAGGTCGCGGGGGGCGAGGTGGAGCAATAATCCCCTCCCCCCCCTCTACAAAGATGAGACCTGCCGGTCGACCCCCCTCCTTTTATTTTATAATATTTCATTTTATCCTATATATATTTTATATTCTATATTATAAATTTTATCTTTATCTTTTAATCCCCTTTATTTTGCCCCCCTTCTTATGTATGTTGTGTTTTGTCCATTGTATTTATTTACTTATTATTATTTATTTATTTATTGACTTTTATTTTATCTATTTTATCTATACACGTTTTCATTTATTGATTTTATCTATTATTTTATCGTATCTTTAAGTTTTATGCGGGTCGACGTGGGGGGTCGGACGGGTGGAGGGGACAGACGCGAGCCGGAACTCGCCTCTATCCCCTCCTTGTCGCGTGCGGAAAAAAATACAATGCAGTGTGTACGAGTATTTGCACATGTATAAAAATCGGATGGCGCTGTAACAAAAATTCTAAATTATACAGCACAAGTTGCTGCAATGCATGCGCATAAGTTAAATTACCTGCATACCGCCGTTTCCTCAAACTGTGTGTTCATAACTGGCACTGGGAGGATCGTAGTGCCACCACTGCGAGGAGGCCCAGGACTCTGCGCGGCATACGCTGGAAGAATGTCCAGCGTGGTCGGCACCGCGCAGAGACCTAAGGGGCGTTATTGGGATGGACCTCTCGTTGCCGGTCGTCGTCGACCACATGATCGGCAGCGAGAGGTCAAGAGCAGCGTTTGCCTCCTTCTGCGAGATTGTGATAACGAAGAAGGAGGCAGCGGAGAGGGAGAGGGAAGCCGACCCGCTCTCCGCCAGGAGGCTAGCATCGGCGGGGCAACCCCGACGAGGCCGACGGGTCCCTGTAAGGGGCCGCAGACGTAATGGCGGCGGTGGGACTACTTAGTACCTCCACCGCCGCCAAGGGGGGCTGGCCGTTAAGGCGCCCCTGGGGTGGGCAGGTCGCGGGGGGCGAGGTGGAGCAATAATCCCCTCCCCCCCTCTACAAAGATGAGACCTGCCGGTCGACCCCCCTCCTTTTATTTTATAATATTTCATTTTATCCTATATATATTTTATATTCTACATTATAAATTTTATCTTTATCTTTTAATCCCCTTTATTTTGCCCCCCTTCTTATGTATGTTGTGTTTTGTCCATTGTATTTATTTACTTATTATTATTTATTTATTTATTGACTTTTGTTTTATCTATACACGTTTTCATTTATTGATTTTATCTATTATTTTATCGTATCTTTAAGTTTTATGCGGGTCGACGTGGGGGGTGGGACGGGGGGAGGGGACAGACGCGAGCCGGAACTCGCCTCTATCCCCTCCTTGTCGCGTGCGGAAAAAAATACAATGCAGTGTGTACGAGTATTTGCACATGTATAAAAATCGGATGGCGCTGTAACAAAAATTCTAAATTATACCGCACAAGTTGCTGCAATGCATGCGCATACGTTAAATTACCTGCATACCGCCGTTTCCTCAAACTGTGTGTTCATAACTGGCACTGGGAGGATCGTAGTGCCACCACTGCGAGGAGGCCCAGGACTCTGCGCGGCATACGCTGGAAGAATGTCCAGCGTGGTCGGCGCCGCGCAGAGACCTAAGGGGCTTTATTGGGATGGACCTCTCGTTGCCGGTCGTGGTCGACCACATGATCGGCAGCGAGAGGTCAAGAGCAGCGTTTGCCTCCTTCGGCCAGATTGTGATAACGCAGAAGGAGGCAGCGGAGAGGGAGAGGGAAGCCGACCCGCTCTCCGCCAGGAGGCTAGCATCGGAGGGGCAACCCCGACGAGGCCGACGGCCCCCTGTAAGGGGCCGCAGACGTAATGGCGGCGGTGGTACTACTTAATACTTCCACCGTCGCCAAGGGGGGTGGCCGTTAAGGCGCCCCCGAGGTGGACAGATCGCGGGGGGCGAGGTGGAGCAATAATCCCCTCCCCCCCTCTACAAAGATGAGACCTGCCGGTCGACCCCCCTCCTTTTATTTTAAAATATTTCATTTTATCCTATATATATTTTATATTCTACATTATAAATTTTATCTTTATCTTTTAATCCCCTTTATTTTGCCCCCCTTCTTATGTATGTTGTGTTTTGTCCATTGTATTTATTTACTTATTATTATTTATTTATTTATTGACTTTTATTTTATCTATTTTATCTATACACGTTTTCATTTATTGATTTTATCTATTATTTTATCGTATCTTTAAGTTTTATGCGGGTCGACGTGGGGGGTGGGACGGGGGGAGGGGACAGACGCGAGCCGGAACTCGCCTCTATCCCCTCCTTGTCGCGTGCGGAAAAAAATACAATGCAGTGTGTACGAGTATTTGCACATGTATAAAAATCGGATGGCGCTGTAACAAAAATTCTAAATTATACCGCACAAGTTGCTGCAATGCATGCGCATACGTTAAATTACCTGCATACCGCCGTTTCCTCAAACTGTGTGTTCATAACTGGCACTGGGAGGATCGTAGTGCCACCACTGCGAGGAGGCCCAGGACTCTGCGCGGCATACGCTGGAAGAATGTCCAGCGTGGTCGGCGCCGCGCAGAGACCTAAGGGGCTTTATTGGGATGGACCTCTCGTTGCCGGTCGTGGTCGACCACATGATCGGCAGCGAGAGGTCAAGAGCAGCGTTTGCCTCCTTCGGCCAGATTGTGATAACGCAGAAGGAGGCAGCGGAGAGGGAGAGGGAAGCCGACCCGCTCTCCGCCAGGAGGCTAGCATCGGAGGGGCAACCCCGACGAGGCCGACGGCCCCCTGTAAGGGGCCGCAGACGTAATGGCGGCGGTGGTACTACTTAATACTTCCACCGTCGCCAAGGGGGGTGGCCGTTAAGGCGCCCCCGAGGTGGACAGATCGCGGGGGGCGAGGTGGAGCAATAATCCCCTCCCCCCCTCTACAAAGATGAGACCTGCCGGTCGACCCCCCTCCTTTTATTTTAAAATATTTCATTTTATCCTATATATATTTTATATTCTACATTATAAATTTTATCTTTATCTTTTAATCCCCTTTATTTTGCCCCCCTTCTTATGTATGTTGTGTTTTGTCCATTGTATTTATTTACTTATTATTATTTATTTATTTATTGACTTTTATTTTATCTATTTTATCTATACACGTTTTCATTTATTGATTTTATCTATTATTTTATCGTATCTTTAAGTATTATGCGGGTCGACCAGGGTGGCGGGACGGGGGGAGGGGACAGACGCGAGCCGGAACTCTCCTCTATCCCCTCCTTGTCGCGTGCGGAAAAAAATACAATGCAGTGTGTACGAGTATTTGCACATGTATAAAAATCGGATGGCGCTGTAACAAAAATTCTAAATTATACAGCACAAGTTGCAGCAATGCATGCGCATAAGTTAAATTACCTGCATACAGCCGTTTCCTCAAACTGTGTGTTCATAGCTGGCACTGGGAGGATCGCAGTGCCACCACTGCGAGGAGGCCCAGGACTCTGCGCGGCATACGCTGGAAGAATGTCCAGCGTGGTCGGCACCGCGCAGAGACCTAAGGGGCGTTATTGGGATGGACCTCTCGTTGCCGGTCGTGGTCGACCACATGATCGGCAGCGAGAGGTCAAGAGCAGCGTTTGCCTCCTTCGGCAAGATTGTGATAACGCAGAAGGAGGCAGCGGAGAGGGAGAGGGAAGCCGACCCGCTCTCCGCCAGGAGGCTAGCATCGGAGGGGCAACCCCGACGAGGCCGACGGCCCCCTGTAAGGGGCCGCAGACGTAATGGCGGCGGTGGTACTACTTAATACTTCCACCGCCGCCAAGGGGGGTGGCCGTTAAGGCGCCCCCGAGGTGGTCAGGTCGCGGGGGGCGAGGTGGAGCAACAATCCCCTCCCCCCTCTACAAGGATGCAACCTGCCGGTCGACCCCCCTCCTTTTATTTTATAATATTTCATTTTATTCTATATATATTTTATATTCTATATTATAAATTTTATCTTTATCTTTTATTCCCCTTTATTTTGCCACCCCTTCTTATGTTTGTTGTGTTTTGTCCAATGTATTTATTTACTTATTATTATTTATTTATTTATTGACTTTTATTTTATCTATTTTATCTATACACGTTTTCATTTATTGATTTTATCTATTATTTTATCGTATTTTTAAGTTTTATGCGGGTCGACGTGGGGGGGGACGGGGGGAGGGGACAGACGCGAGCCGGAACTCGCCTCTGTCCCCTCCTTGTCGCGTGCGGAAAAAAATACAATGCAGCGTGTACGAGTATTTGCACATGTATAAAAATCGGATGGCGCTGTAACAAAAATTCTAAATTATACAGCACAAGTTGCTGCAATGCATGCGCATAAGTTAAATTACCTGCATACCGCCGTTTCCTCAAACTGTGTGTTCATAACTGGCACTGGGAGGATCGTAGTGCCACCACTGCGAGGAGGCCCAGGACTCTGCGCGGCATACGCTGGAAGAATGTCCAGCGTGGTCGGCGCCGCGCAGAGACCTAAGGGGCGTTATTGGGATGGACCTCTCGTTGCCGGTCGTGGTCGATCTCATGATCGGCAGCGAGAGGTCAAGAGCAGCGTTTGCCTCCTTCTGCGAGATTGTGATAACGCAGAAGGAGGCAGCGGAGAGGGAGAGGGAAGCCGACCCGCTCTCCGCCAGGAGGCTAGCATCGGCGGGGCAACCCCGACGAGGCCGACGGCCCCCTGTAAGGGGCCGCAGACGTAATGGCGGCGGTGGGACTACTTAGTACCTCCACCGCCGCCAAGGGGGGCTGGCCGTTAAGGCGCCCCTGGGGTGGGCAGGTCGCGGGGGGCGAGGTGGAGCAATAATCCCCTCCCCCCCTCTACAAAGATGAGACCTGCCGGTCGACCCCCCTCCTTTTATTTTATAATATTTCATTTTATGCTATATATATATATATTATATTCTATATTATAAATTTTATCTTTATCTTTTAATCCCCTTTATTTTGCCCCCCTTCTTATGTATGTTGTGTTTTGTCCATTGTATTTATTTACTTATTATTATTTATTTATTTATTGACTTTTATTTTATATATTTTATCTATACACGTTTTCATTTATTGATTTTATCTATTATTTGATCGTATCTTTAAGTTTTATGCGGGTCGACGTGGGGGGTGGGACGGGGGGAGGGGACAGACGCGAGCCGGAACTCGCCTCTATCCCCTCCTTGTCGCGTGCGGAAAAAAATACAATGCAGTGTGTACGAGTATTTGCACATGTATAAAAATCGGATGGCGCGGTAACAAAAATTCTAAATTATACAGCACAAGTTGCAGCAATGCATGCGCATAAGTTAAATTACCTGCATACAGCCGTTTCCTCAAACTGTGTGTTCATAACTGGCACTGGGAGGATCGCAGTGCCACCACTGCGAGGAGGCCCAGGACTCTGCGCGGCATACGCTGGAAGAATGTCCAGCGTGGTCGGCACCGCGCAGAGACCTAAGGGGCGTTATTGGGATGGACCTCTCGTTGCCGGTCGTGGTCGACCACATGATCCGCACCGAGAGGTCAAGAGCAGCGTTTGCCTCCTTCTGCGAGATTGTGATAACGCAGAAGGAGGCAGCGGAGAGGGAGAGGGAAGCCGACCCGCTCTCCGCCAGGAGGCTAGCATCGGCGGGGCAACCCCGACGAGGCCGACGGCCCCCTGTAAGGGGCCGCAGACGTAATGGCGGCGGTGGGACTACTTAGTACTTCCGACGCCGCCAAGGGGGGCTGGCCGTTAACGCGCCCCTGGGGTGGGCAGGTCGCGGTGGGCGAGGTGGAGCAATAATCCCCTCCCCCCCTCTACAAAGATGAGACCTGCCGGTCGACCCCCCTCCTTTTATTTTATAATATTTCATTTTATCCTATATATATTTTATATTCTGTAATATAAATTTTATCTTTATCTTTTAATCCCCTTTATTTTGCCCCCCCTTCTTATGTTTGTTGTGTTTTGTCCATTGTATTTATTTACTTATTATTCTTTGTTTATTTATTGACTTTTATTTTATCTATTTTATCTATACACGTTTTCATTTATTGATTTTATCTTTTATTTTATCGTATTTTTAAGTTTTACGCGGGTCGACCAGGATGGCGGGACGGGGGGCGGGGACAGACGCGAGCCGGAACTCGCCTCTATCCCCTCCTTGTCGCGTGCGGAAAAAAATACAATGCAGTGTGTACGAGTATTTGCACATGTATAAAAATCGGATGGAGCGGTAACAAAAATTCTAAATTATACAGCACAAGTTGCTGCAATGCATGCGCATAAGTTAAATTACCTGCATACAGCCGTTTCCTCAAACTGTGTGTTCATAACTGGCACTGGGAGGATCGCAGTGCCACCACTGCGAGGAGGCCCAGGACTCTGCGCGGCATACGCTGGAAGAATGTCCAGCGTGGTCGGCACCGCGCAGAGACCTAAGGGGCGTTATTGGGATGGACCTCTCGTTGCCGGTCGTCGTCGACCACATGATCGGCAGCGAGAGGTCAAGAGCAGCGTTTGCCTCCTTCGGCAAGATTGTGATAACGCAGAAGGAGGCAGCGGAGAGGGAGAGGGAAGCCGACCCGCTCTCCGCCAGGAGGCTAGCATCGGAGGGGCAACCCCGACGAGGCCGACGGCCCCCTGTAAGGGGCCGCAGACGTAATGGCGGCGGTGGGACTACTTAGTACCTCCACCGCCGCCAAGGGGGGCTGGCCGTTAATGCGCCCCTGGGGTGGGCAGGTCGCGGGGGGCGAGGTGGAGCAATAATCCCCTCCCCCCCCTCTACAAAGATGAGACCTGCCGGTCGACCCCCCTCCTTTTATTTTATAATATTTCATTTTATCCTATATATATTTTATATTCTATATTATAAATTTTATCTTTATCTTTTAATCCCCTTTATTTTGCCCCCCTTCTTATGTATGTTGTGTTTTGTCCATTGTATTTATTTACTTATTATTATTTATTTATTTATTGACTTTTATTTTATCTATTTTATCTATACACGTTTTCATTTATTGATTTTATCTATTATTTTATCGTATCTTTAAGTTTTATGCGGGTCGACGTGGGGGGTCGGACGGGTGGAGGGGACAGACGCGAGCCGGAACTCGCCTCTATCCCCTCCTTGTCGCGTGCGGAAAAAAATACAATGCAGTGTGTACGAGTATTTGCACATGTATAAAAATCGGATGGCGCTGTAACAAAAATTCTAAATTATACAGCACAAGTTGCTGCAATGCATGCGCATAAGTTAAATTACCTGCATACCGCCGTTTCCTCAAACTGTGTGTTCATAACTGGCACTGGGAGGATCGTAGTGCCACCACTGCGAGGAGGCCCAGGACTCTGCGCGGCATACGCTGGAAGAATGTCCAGCGTGGTCGGCACCGCGCAGAGACCTAAGGGGCGTTATTGGGATGGACCTCTCGTTGCCGGTCGTCGTCGACCACATGATCGGCAGCGAGAGGTCAAGAGCAGCGTTTGCCTCCTTCTGCGAGATTGTGATAACGAAGAAGGAGGCAGCGGAGAGGGAGAGGGAAGCCGACCCGCTCTCCGCCAGGAGGCTAGCATCGGCGGGGCAACCCCGACGAGGCCGACGGGTCCCTGTAAGGGGCCGCAGACGTAATGGCGGCGGTGGGACTACTTAGTACCTCCACCGCCGCCAAGGGGGGCTGGCCGTTAAGGCGCCCCTGGGGTGGGCAGGTCGCGGGGGGCGAGGTGGAGCAATAATCCCCTCCCCCCCTCTACAAAGATGAGACCTGCCGGTCGACCCCCCTCCTTTTATTTTATAATATTTCATTTTATCCTATATATATTTTATATTCTACATTATAAATTTTATCTTTATCTTTTAATCCCCTTTATTTTGCCCCCCTTCTTATGTATGTTGTGTTTTGTCCATTGTATTTATTTACTTATTATTATTTATTTATTTATTGACTTTTATTTTATCTATACACGTTTTCATTTATTGATTTTATCTATTATTTTATCGTATCTTTAAGTTTTATGCGGGTCGACGTGGGGGGTGGGACGGGGGGAGGGGACAGACGCGAGCCGGAACTCGCCTCTATCCCCTCCTTGTCGCGTGCGGAAAAAAATACAATGCAGTGTGTACGAGTATTTGCACATGTATAAAAATCGGATGGCGCTGTAACAAAAATTCTAAATTATACCGCACAAGTTGCTGCAATGCATGCGCATACGTTAAATTACCTGCATACCGCCGTTTCCTCAAACTGTGTGTTCATAACTGGCACTGGGAGGATCGTAGTGCCACCACTGCGAGGAGGCCCAGGACTCTGCGCGGCATACGCTGGAAGAATGTCCAGCGTGGTCGGCGCCGCGCAGAGACCTAAGGGGCTTTATTGGGATGGACCTCTCGTTGCCGGTCGTGGTCGACCACATGATCGGCAGCGAGAGGTCAAGAGCAGCGTTTGCCTCCTTCGGCCAGATTGTGATAACGCAGAAGGAGGCAGCGGAGAGGGAGAGGGAAGCCGACCCGCTCTCCGCCAGGAGGCTAGCATCGGAGGGGCAACCCCGACGAGGCCGACGGCCCCCTGTAAGGGGCCGCAGACGTAATGGCGGCGGTGGTACTACTTAATACTTCCACCGTCGCCAAGGGGGGTGGCCGTTAAGGCGCCCCCGAGGTGGACAGATCGCGGGGGGCGAGGTGGAGCAATAATCCCCTCCCCCCCTCTACAAAGATGAGACCTGCCGGTCGACCCCCCTCCTTTTATTTTAAAATATTTCATTTTATCCTATATATATTTTATATTCTACATTATAAATTTTATCTTTATCTTTTAATCCCCTTTATTTTGCCCCCCTTCTTATGTATGTTGTGTTTTGTCCATTGTATTTATTTACTTATTATTATTTATTTATTTATTGACTTTTATTTTATCTATTTTATCTATACACGTTTTCATTTATTGATTTTATCTATTATTTTATCGTATCTTTAAGTTTTATGCGGGTCGACGTGGGGGGTGGGACGGGGGGAGGGGACAGACGCGAGCCGGAACTCGCCTCTATCCCCTCCTTGTCGCGTGCGGAAAAAAATACAATGCAGTGTGTACGAGTATTTGCACATGTATAAAAATCGGATGGCGCTGTAACAAAAATTCTAAATTATACCGCACAAGTTGCTGCAATGCATGCGCATACGTTAAATTACCTGCATACCGCCGTTTCCTCAAACTGTGTGTTCATAACTGGCACTGGGAGGATCGTAGTGCCACCACTGCGAGGAGGCCCAGGACTCTGCGCGGCATACGCTGGAAGAATGTCCAGCGTGGTCGGCGCCGCGCAGAGACCTAAGGGGCTTTATTGGGATGGACCTCTCGTTGCCGGTCGTGGTCGACCACATGATCGGCAGCGAGAGGTCAAGAGCAGCGTTTGCCTCCTTCGGCCAGATTGTGATAACGCAGAAGGAGGCAGCGGAGAGGGAGAGGGAAGCCGACCCGCTCTCCGCCAGGAGGCTAGCATCGGAGGGGCAACCCCGACGAGGCCGACGGCCCCCTGTAAGGGGCCGCAGACGTAATGGCGGCGGTGGTACTACTTAATACTTCCACCGTCGCCAAGGGGGGTGGCCGTTAAGGCGCCCCCGAGGTGGACAGATCGCGGGGGGCGAGGTGGAGCAATAATCCCCTCCCCCCCTCTACAAAGATGAGACCTGCCGGTCGACCCCCCTCCTTTTATTTTAAAATATTTCATTTTATCCTATATATATTTTATATTCTACATTATAAATTTTATCTTTATCTTTTAATCCCCTTTATTTTGCCCCCCTTCTTATGTATGTTGTGTTTTGTCCATTGTATTTATTTACTTATTATTATTTATTTATTTATTGACTTTTATTTTATCTATTTTATCTATACACGTTTTCATTTATTGATTTTATCTATTATTTTATCGTATCTTTAAGTATTATGCGGGTCGACCAGGGTGGCGGGACGGGGGGAGGGGACAGACGCGAGCCGGAACTCTCCTCTATCCCCTCCTTGTCGCGTGCGGAAAAAAATACAATGCAGTGTGTACGAGTATTTGCACATGTATAAAAATCGGATGGCGCTGTAACAAAAATTCTAAATTATACAGCACAAGTTGCAGCAATGCATGCGCATAAGTTAAATTACCTGCATACAGCCGTTTCCTCAAACTGTGTGTTCATAGCTGGCACTGGGAGGATCGCAGTGCCACCACTGCGAGGAGGCCCAGGACTCTGCGCGGCATACGCTGGAAGAATGTCCAGCGTGGTCGGCACCGCGCAGAGACCTAAGGGGCGTTATTGGGATGGACCTCTCGTTGCCGGTCGTGGTCGACCACATGATCGGCAGCGAGAGGTCAAGAGCAGCGTTTGCCTCCTTCGGCAAGATTGTGATAACGCAGAAGGAGGCAGCGGAGAGGGAGAGGGAAGCCGACCCGCTCTCCGCCAGGAGGCTAGCATCGGAGGGGCAACCCCGACGAGGCCGACGGCCCCCTGTAAGGGGCCGCAGACGTAATGGCGGCGGTGGTACTACTTAATACTTCCACCGCCGCCAAGGGGGGTGGCCGTTAAGGCGCCCCCGAGGTGGTCAGGTCGCGGGGGGCGAGGTGGAGCAACAATCCCCTCCCCCCTCTACAAGGATGCAACCTGCCGGTCGACCCCCCTCCTTTTATTTTATAATATTTCATTTTATTCTATATATATTTTATATTCTATATTATAAATTTTATCTTTATCTTTTATTCCCCTTTATTTTGCCACCCCTTCTTATGTTTGTTGTGTTTTGTCCAATGTATTTATTTACTTATTATTATTTATTTATTTATTGACTTTTATTTTATCTATTTTATCTATACACGTTTTCATTTATTGATTTTATCTATTATTTTATCGTATTTTTAAGTTTTATGCGGGTCGACGTGGGGGGGGACGGGGGGAGGGGACAGACGCGAGCCGGAACTCGCCTCTGTCCCCTCCTTGTCGCGTGCGGAAAAAAATACAATGCAGCGTGTACGAGTATTTGCACATGTATAAAAATCGGATGGCGCTGTAACAAAAATTCTAAATTATACAGCACAAGTTGCTGCAATGCATGCGCATAAGTTAAATTACCTGCATACCGCCGTTTCCTCAAACTGTGTGTTCATAACTGGCACTGGGAGGATCGTAGTGCCACCACTGCGAGGAGGCCCAGGACTCTGCGCGGCATACGCTGGAAGAATGTCCAGCGTGGTCGGCGCCGCGCAGAGACCTAAGGGGCGTTATTGGGATGGACCTCTCGTTGCCGGTCGTGGTCGATCTCATGATCGGCAGCGAGAGGTCAAGAGCAGCGTTTGCCTCCTTCTGCGAGATTGTGATAACGCAGAAGGAGGCAGCGGAGAGGGAGAGGGAAGCCGACCCGCTCTCCGCCAGGAGGCTAGCATCGGCGGGGCAACCCCGACGAGGCCGACGGCCCCCTGTAAGGGGCCGCAGACGTAATGGCGGCGGTGGGACTACTTAGTACCTCCACCGCCGCCAAGGGGGGCTGGCCGTTAAGGCGCCCCTGGGGTGGGCAGGTCGCGGGGGGCGAGGTGGAGCAATAATCCCCTCCCCCCCTCTACAAAGATGAGACCTGCCGGTCGACCCCCCTCCTTTTATTTTATAATATTTCATTTTATGCTATATATATATATATTATATTCTATATTATAAATTTTATCTTTATCTTTTAATCCCCTTTATTTTGCCCCCCTTCTTATGTATGTTGTGTTTTGTCCATTGTATTTATTTACTTATTATTATTTATTTATTTATTGACTTTTATTTTATATATTTTATCTATACACGTTTTCATTTATTGATTTTATCTATTATTTGATCGTATCTTTAAGTTTTATGCGGGTCGACGTGGGGGGTGGGACGGGGGGAGGGGACAGACGCGAGCCGGAACTCGCCTCTATCCCCTCCTTGTCGCGTGCGGAAAAAAATACAATGCAGTGTGTACGAGTATTTGCACATGTATAAAAATCGGATGGCGCGGTAACAAAAATTCTAAATTATACAGCACAAGTTGCAGCAATGCATGCGCATAAGTTAAATTACCTGCATACAGCCGTTTCCTCAAACTGTGTGTTCATAACTGGCACTGGGAGGATCGCAGTGCCACCACTGCGAGGAGGCCCAGGACTCTGCGCGGCATACGCTGGAAGAATGTCCAGCGTGGTCGGCACCGCGCAGAGACCTAAGGGGCGTTATTGGGATGGACCTCTCGTTGCCGGTCGTGGTCGACCACATGATCCGCACCGAGAGGTCAAGAGCAGCGTTTGCCTCCTTCTGCGAGATTGTGATAACGCAGAAGGAGGCAGCGGAGAGGGAGAGGGAAGCCGACCCGCTCTCCGCCAGGAGGCTAGCATCGGCGGGGCAACCCCGACGAGGCCGACGGCCCCCTGTAAGGGGCCGCAGACGTAATGGCGGCGGTGGGACTACTTAGTACTTCCGACGCCGCCAAGGGGGGCTGGCCGTTAACGCGCCCCTGGGGTGGGCAGGTCGCGGAGGGCGAGGTGGAGCAATAATCCCCTCCCCCCCTCTACAAAGATGAGACCTGCCGGTCGACCCCCCTCCTTTTATTTTATAATATTTCATTTTATCCTATATATATTTTATATTCTGTAATATAAATTTTATCTTTATCTTTTAATCCCCTTTATTTTGCCCCCCCTTCTTATGTTTGTTGTGTTTTGTCCATTGTATTTATTTACTTATTATTCTTTGTTTATTTATTGACTTTTATTTTATCTATTTTATCTATACACGTTTTCATTTATTGATTTTATCTTTTATTTTATCGTATTTTTAAGTTTTACGCGGGTCGACCAGGATGGCGGGACGGGGGGCGGGGACAGACGCGAGCCGGAACTCGCCTCTATCCCCTCCTTGTCGCGTGCGGAAAAAAATACAATGCAGTGTGTACGAGTATTTGCACATGTATAAAAATCGGATGGAGCGGTAACAAAAATTCTAAATTATACAGCACAAGTTGCTGCAATGCATGCGCATAAGTTAAATTACCTGCATACAGCCGTTTCCTCAAACTGTGTGTTCATAACTGGCACTGGGAGGATCGCAGTGCCACCACTGCGAGGAGGCCCAGGACTCTGCTCGGCATACGCTGGAAGAATGTCCAGCGTGGTCGGCGCCGCGCAGAGACCTAAGGGGCGTTATTGGGATGGACCTCTCGTTGCCGGTCGTGGTCGATCTCATGATCGGCAGCGAGAGGTCAAGAGCAGCGTTTGCCTCCTTCGGCAAGATTGTGATAACGCAGAAGGAGGCAGCGGAGAGGGAGAGGGAAGCCGACCCGCTCTCCGCCAGGAGGCTAGCATCGGAGGGGCAACCCCGACGAGGCCGACGGCCCCTTGTAAGGGGCCGCAGACGTAATGGCGGCGGTGGTACTACTTAATGCTTCCACCGCCGCCAAGGGGGGTGGCCGTCAAGGCGCCCCCGAGGTGGACAGGTCGCGGGGGGCGAGGTGGAGCAACAATCCCCCCCCCCTCTACAAAGATGCGACCTGCCGGTCGACCCCCCTCCTTTTATTTTATAATATTTCATTTTATTCTGTATATATTTTATATTCTATATTATAAATTTTATCTTTATCTTTTATTCCCCTTTATTTTGCCACCCCTTCTTATGTTTGTTGTGTTTTGTCCAATGTATTTATTTACTTATTATTATTTATTTATTTATTGACTTTTATTTTATCTATACACGTTTTCATTTATTGATTTTATCTATTATTTTATAGTATTTTTAAGTTTTATGCGGGTCGACGTGGGGGGTGGGCCGGGGGAGGGCACAGACGCGAGCCGGAACTCGCCTCTGTCCCCTCCTTGTCGCGTGCGGAAAAAAATACCATGCAGCGTGTACGAGTATCTGCACATGTATAAAAATCGGATGGCGCGGTAACAAAAATTCTAAATTATACAGCACAAGTTGCAGCAATGCATGCGCATAAGTTAAATTACCTGCATACAGCCGTTTCCTCAAACTGTGTGTTCATAACTGGCACTGGGAGGATCGCAGTGCCACCACTGCGAGGAGGCCCAGGATTCTGCGCGGCATACGCTGGAAGAATGTCCAGCGTGGTCGGCGCCGCGCAGAGACCTAAGGGGCGTTATTGGGATGGACCTCTCGTTGCCGGTCGTGGTCGACCACATGATCGGCAGCGAGAGGTCAAGAGCAGCGTTTGCCTCCTTCGGCAAGATTGTGATAACGCAGAAGGAGGCAGCGGAGAGGGAGAGGGAAGCCGACCCGCTCTCCGCCAGGAGGCTAGCATCGGCGGGGCAACCCCGACGAGGCCGACGGCCCCCTGTAAGGGGCCGCAGACGTAATGGCGGCGGTGGGACTACTTAGTACCTCCACCGCCGCCAAGGGGGGCTGGCCGTTAATGCGCCCCTGGGGTGGGCAGGTCGCGGGGGGCGAGGTGGAGCAATAATCCCCTCCCCCCCCTCTACAAAGATGAGACCTGCCGGTCGACCCCCCTCCTTTTATTTTATAATATTTCATTTTATCCTATATATATTTTATATTCTATATTATAAATTTTATCTTTATCTTTTAATCCCCTTTATTTTGCCCCCCTTCTTATGTATGTTGTGTTTTGTCCATTGTATTTATTTACTTATTATTATTTATTTATTTATTGACTTTTATTTTATCTATTTTATCTATACACGTTTTCATTTATTGATTTTATCTATTATTTTATCGTATCTTTAAGTTTTATGCGGGTCGACGTGGGGGGTGGGACGGGTGGAGGGGACAGACGCGAGCCGGAACTCGCCTCTATCCCCTCCTTGTCGCGTGCGGAAAAAAATACAATGCAGTGTGTACGAGTATTTGCACATGTATAAAAATCGGATGGCGCTGTAACAAAAATTCTAAATTATACAGCACAAGTTGCTGCAATGCATGCGCATAAGTTAAATTACCTGCATACCGCCGTTTCCTCAAACTGTGTGTTCATAACTGGCACTGGGAGGATCGTAGTGCCACCACTGCGAGGAGGCCCAGGACTCTGCGCGGCATACGCTGGAAGAATGTCCAGCGTGGTCGGCACCGCGCAGAGACCTAAGGGGCGTTATTGGGATGGACCTCTCGTTGCCGGTCGTCGTCGACCACATGATCGGCAGCGAGAGGTCAAGAGCAGCGTTTGCCTCCTTCTGCGAGATTGTGATAACGAAGAAGGAGGCAGCGGAGAGGGAGAGGGAAGCCGACCCGCTCTCCGCCAGGAGGCTAGCATCGGCGGGGCAACCCCGACGAGGCCGACGGGTCCCTGTAAGGGGCCGCAGACGTAATGGCGGCGGTGGGACTACTTAGTACCTCCACCGCCGCCAAGGGGGGCTGGCCGTTAAGGCGCCCCTGGGGTGGGCAGGTCGCGGGGGGCGAGGTGGAGCAATAATCCCCTCCCCCCCTCTACAAAGATGAGACCTGCCGGTCGACCCCCCTCCTTTTATTTTATAATATTTCATTTTATCCTATATATATTTTATATTCTACATTATAAATTTTATCTTTATCTTTTAATCCCCTTTATTTTGCCCCCCTTCTTATGTATGTTGTGTTTTGTCCATTGTATTTATTTACTTATTATTATTTATTTATTTATTGACTTTTATTTTATCTATACACGTTTTCATTTATTGATTTTATCTATTATTTTATCGTATCTTTAAGTTTTATGCGGGTCGACGTGGGGGGTGGGACGGGGGGAGGGGACAGACGCGAGCCGGAACTCGCCTCTATCCCCTCCTTGTCGCGTGCGGAAAAAAATACAATGCAGTGTGTACGAGTATTTGCACATGTATAAAAATCGGATGGCGCTGTAACAAAAATTCTAAATTATACCGCACAAGTTGCTGCAATGCATGCGCATACGTTAAATTACCTGCATACCGCCGTTTCCTCAAACTGTGTGTTCATAACTGGCACTGGGAGGATCGTAGTGCCACCACTGCGAGGAGGCCCAGGACTCTGCGCGGCATACGCTGGAAGAATGTCCAGCGTGGTCGGCGCCGCGCAGAGACCTAAGGGGCTTTATTGGGATGGACCTCTCGTTGCCGGTCGTGGTCGACCACATGATCGGCAGCGAGAGGTCAAGAGCAGCGTTTGCCTCCTTCGGCCAGATTGTGATAACGCAGAAGGAGGCAGCGGAGAGGGAGAGGGAAGCCGACCCGCTCTCCGCCAGGAGGCTAGCATCGGAGGGGCAACCCCGACGAGGCCGACGGCCCCCTGTAAGGGGCCGCAGACGTAATGGCGGCGGTGGTACTACTTAATACTTCCACCGTCGCCAAGGGGGGTGGCCGTTAAGGCGCCCCCGAGGTGGACAGATCGGGGGGGGCGAGGTGGAGCAATAATCCCCTCCCCCCCTCTACAAAGATGAGACCTGCCGGTCGACCCCCCTCCTTTTATTTTAAAATATTTCATTTTATCCTATATATATTTTATATTCTACATTATAAATTTTATCTTTATCTTTTAATCCCCTTTATTTTGCCCCCCTTCTTATGTATGTTGTGTTTTGTCCATTGTATTTATTTACTTATTATTATTTATTTATTTATTGACTTTTATTTTATCTATTTTATCTATACACGTTTTCATTTATTGATTTTATCTATTATTTTATCGTATCTTTAAGTATTATGCGGGTCGACCAGGGTGGCGGGACGGGGGGAGGGGACAGACGCGAGCCGGAACTCTCCTCTATCCCCTCCTTGTCGCGTGCGGAAAAAAATACAATGCAGTGTGTACGAGTATTTGCACATGTATAAAAATCGGATGGCGCGGTAACAAAAATTCTAAATTATACAGCACAAGTTGCAGCAATGCATGCGCATAAGTTAAATTACCTGCATACAGCCGTTTCCTCAAACTGTGTGTTCATAACTGGCACTGGGAGGATCGCAGTGCCACCACTGCGAGGAGGCCCAGGACTCTGCGCGGCATACGCTGGAAGAATGTCCAGCGTGGTCGGCACCGCGCAGAGACCTAAGGGGCGTTATTGGGATGGACCTCTCGTTGCCGGTCGTGGTCGACCACATGATCCGCACCGAGAGGTCAAGAGCAGCGTTTGCCTCCTTCTGCGAGATTGTGATAACGCAGAAGGAGGCAGCGGAGAGGGAGAGGGAAGCCGACCCGCTCTCCGCCAGGAGGCTAGCATCGGCGGGGCAACCCCGACGAGGCCGACGGCCCCCTGTAAGGGGCCGCAGACGTAATGGCGGCGGTGGGACTACTTAGTACTTCCGACGCCGCCAAGGGGGGCTGGCCGTTAACGCGCCCCTGGGGTGGGCAGGTCGCGGAGGGCGAGGTGGAGCAATAATCCCCTCCCCCCCTCTACAAAGATGAGACCTGCCGGTCGACCCCCCTCCTTTTATTTTATAATATTTCATTTTATCCTATATATATTTTATATTCTGTAATATAAATTTTATCTTTATCTTTTAATCCCCTTTATTTTGCCCCCCCTTCTTATGTTTGTTGTGTTTTGTCCATTGTATTTATTTACTTATTATTCTTTGTTTATTTATTGACTTTTATTTTATCTATTTTATCTATACACGTTTTCATTTATTGATTTTATCTTTTATTTTATCGTATTTTTAAGTTTTACGCGGGTCGACCAGGATGGCGGGACGGGGGGCGGGGACAGACGCGAGCCGGAACTCGCCTCTATCCCCTCCTTGTCGCGTGCGGAAAAAAATACAATGCAGTGTGTACGAGTATTTGCACATGTATAAAAATCGGATGGAGCGGTAACAAAAATTCTAAATTATACAGCACAAGTTGCTGCAATGCATGCGCATAAGTTAAATTACCTGCATACAGCCGTTTCCTCAAACTGTGTGTTCATAACTGGCACTGGGAGGATCGCAGTGCCACCACTGCGAGGAGGCCCAGGACTCTGCTCGGCATACGCTGGAAGAATGTCCAGCGTGGTCGGCGCCGCGCAGAGACCTAAGGGGCGTTATTGGGATGGACCTCTCGTTGCCGGTCGTGGTCGATCTCATGATCGGCAGCGAGAGGTCAAGAGCAGCGTTTGCCTCCTTCGGCAAGATTGTGATAACGCAGAAGGAGGCAGCGGAGAGGGAGAGGGAAGCCGACCCGCTCTCCGCCAGGAGGCTAGCATCGGAGGGGCAACCCCGACGAGGCCGACGGCCCCTTGTAAGGGGCCGCAGACGTAATGGCGGCGGTGGTACTACTTAATGCTTCCACCGCCGCCAAGGGGGGTGGCCGTCAAGGCGCCCCCGAGGTGGACAGGTCGCGGGGGGCGAGGTGGAGCAACAATCCCCCCCCCCTCTACAAAGATGCGACCTGCCGGTCGACCCCCCTCCTTTTATTTTATAATATTTCATTTTATTCTGTATATATTTTATATTCTATATTATAAATTTTATCTTTATCTTTTATTCCCCTTTATTTTGCCACCCCTTCTTATGTTTGTTGTGTTTTGTCCAATGTATTTATTTACTTATTATTATTTATTTATTTATTGACTTTTATTTTATCTATACACGTTTTCATTTATTGATTTTATCTATTATTTTATAGTATTTTTAAGTTTTATGCGGGTCGACGTGGGGGGTGGGCCGGGGGAGGGCACAGACGCGAGCCGGAACTCGCCTCTGTCCCCTCCTTGTCGCGTGCGGAAAAAAATACCATGCAGCGTGTACGAGTATCTGCACATGTATAAAAATCGGATGGCGCGGTAACAAAAATTCTAAATTATACAGCACAAGTTGCAGCAATGCATGCGCATAAGTTAAATTACCTGCATACAGCCGTTTCCTCAAACTGTGTGTTCATAACTGGCACTGGGAGGATCGCAGTGCCACCACTGCGAGGAGGCCCAGGATTCTGCGCGGCATACGCTGGAAGAATGTCCAGCGTGGTCGGCGCCGCGCAGAGACCTAAGGGGCGTTATTGGGATGGACCTCTCGTTGCCGGTCGTGGTCGACCACATGATCGGCAGCGAGAGGTCAAGAGCAGCGTTTGCCTCCTTCGGCAAGATTGTGATAACGCAGAAGGAGGCAGCGGAGAGGGAGAGGGAAGCCGACCCGCTCTCCGCCAGGAGGCTAGCATCGGCGGGGCAACCCCGACGAGGCCGACGGCCCCCTGTAAGGGGCCGCAGACGTAATGGCGGCGGTGGGACTACTTAGTACCTCCACCGCCGCCAAGGGGGGCTGGCCGTTAATGCGCCCCTGGGGTGGGCAGGTCGCGGGGGGCGAGGTGGAGCAATAATCCCCTCCCCCCCCTCTACAAAGATGAGACCTGCCGGTCGACCCCCCTCCTTTTATTTTATAATATTTCATTTTATCCTATATATATTTTATATTCTATATTATAAATTTTATCTTTATCTTTTAATCCCCTTTATTTTGCCCCCCTTCTTATGTATGTTGTGTTTTGTCCATTGTATTTATTTACTTATTATTATTTATTTATTTATTGACTTTTATTTTATCTATTTTATCTATACACGTTTTCATTTATTGATTTTATCTATTATTTTATCGTATCTTTAAGTTTTATGCGGGTCGACGTGGGGGGTGGGACGGGTGGAGGGGACAGACGCGAGCCGGAACTCGCCTCTATCCCCTCCTTGTCGCGTGCGGAAAAAAATACAATGCAGTGTGTACGAGTATTTGCACATGTATAAAAATCGGATGGCGCTGTAACAAAAATTCTAAATTATACAGCACAAGTTGCTGCAATGCATGCGCATAAGTTAAATTACCTGCATACCGCCGTTTCCTCAAACTGTGTGTTCATAACTGGCACTGGGAGGATCGTAGTGCCACCACTGCGAGGAGGCCCAGGACTCTGCGCGGCATACGCTGGAAGAATGTCCAGCGTGGTCGGCACCGCGCAGAGACCTAAGGGGCGTTATTGGGATGGACCTCTCGTTGCCGGTCGTCGTCGACCACATGATCGGCAGCGAGAGGTCAAGAGCAGCGTTTGCCTCCTTCTGCGAGATTGTGATAACGAAGAAGGAGGCAGCGGAGAGGGAGAGGGAAGCCGACCCGCTCTCCGCCAGGAGGCTAGCATCGGCGGGGCAACCCCGACGAGGCCGACGGGTCCCTGTAAGGGGCCGCAGACGTAATGGCGGCGGTGGGACTACTTAGTACCTCCACCGCCGCCAAGGGGGGCTGGCCGTTAAGGCGCCCCTGGGGTGGGCAGGTCGCGGGGGGCGAGGTGGAGCAATAATCCCCTCCCCCCCTCTACAAAGATGAGACCTGCCGGTCGACCCCCCTCCTTTTATTTTATAATATTTCATTTTATCCTATATATATTTTATATTCTACATTATAAATTTTATCTTTATCTTTTAATCCCCTTTATTTTGCCCCCCTTCTTATGTATGTTGTGTTTTGTCCATTGTATTTATTTACTTATTATTATTTATTTATTTATTGACTTTTATTTTATCTATACACGTTTTCATTTATTGATTTTATCTATTATTTTATCGTATCTTTAAGTTTTATGCGGGTCGACGTGGGGGGTGGGACGGGGGGAGGGGACAGACGCGAGCCGGAACTCGCCTCTATCCCCTCCTTGTCGCGTGCGGAAAAAAATACAATGCAGTGTGTACGAGTATTTGCACATGTATAAAAATCGGATGGCGCTGTAACAAAAATTCTAAATTATACCGCACAAGTTGCTGCAATGCATGCGCATACGTTAAATTACCTGCATACCGCCGTTTCCTCAAACTGTGTGTTCATAACTGGCACTGGGAGGATCGTAGTGCCACCACTGCGAGGAGGCCCAGGACTCTGCGCGGCATACGCTGGAAGAATGTCCAGCGTGGTCGGCGCCGCGCAGAGACCTAAGGGGCTTTATTGGGATGGACCTCTCGTTGCCGGTCGTGGTCGACCACATGATCGGCAGCGAGAGGTCAAGAGCAGCGTTTGCCTCCTTCGGCCAGATTGTGATAACGCAGAAGGAGGCAGCGGAGAGGGAGAGGGAAGCCGACCCGCTCTCCGCCAGGAGGCTAGCATCGGAGGGGCAACCCCGACGAGGCCGACGGCCCCCTGTAAGGGGCCGCAGACGTAATGGCGGCGGTGGTACTACTTAATACTTCCACCGTCGCCAAGGGGGGTGGCCGTTAAGGCGCCCCCGAGGTGGACAGATCGGGGGGGGGCGAGGTGGAGCAATAATCCCCTCCCCCCCTCTACAAAGATGAGACCTGCCGGTCGACCCCCCTCCTTTTATTTTAAAATATTTCATTTTATCCTATATATATTTTATATTCTACATTATAAATTTTATCTTTATCTTTTAATCCCCTTTATTTTGCCCCCCTTCTTATGTATGTTGTGTTTTGTCCATTGTATTTATTTACTTATTATTATTTATTTATTTATTGACTTTTATTTTATCTATTTTATCTATACACGTTTTCATTTATTGATTTTATCTATTATTTTATCGTATCTTTAAGTATTATGCGGGTCGACCAGGGTGGCGGGACGGGGGGAGGGGACAGACGCGAGCCGGAACTCTCCTCTATCCCCTCCTTGTCGCGTGCGGAAAAAAATACAATGCAGTGTGTACGAGTATTTGCACATGTATAAAAATCGGATGGCGCTGTAACAAAAATTCTAAATTATACAGCACAAGTTGCAGCAATGCATGCGCATAAGTTAAATTACCTGCATACAGCCGTTTCCTCAAACTGTGTGTTCATAACTGGCACTGGGAGGATCGCAGTGCCACCACTGCGAGGAGGCCCAGGACTCTGCGCGGCATACGCTGGAAGAATGTCCAGCGTGGTCGGCACCGCGCAGAGACCTAAGGGGCGTTATTGGGATGGACCTCTCGTTGCCGGTCGTGGTCGACCACATGATCGGCAGCGAGAGGTCAAGAGCAGCGTTTGCCTCCTTCGGCAAGATTGTGATAACGCAGAAGGAGGCAGCGGAGAGGGAGAGGGAAGCCGACCCGCTCTCCGCCAGGAGGCTAGCATCGGAGGGGCAACCCCGACGAGGCCGACGGCCCCCTGTAAGGGGCCGCAGACGTAATGGCGGCGGTGGTACTACTTAATACTTCCACCGCCGCCAAGGGGGGTGGCCGTTAAGGCGCCCCCGAGGTGGTCAGGTCGCGGGGGGCGAGGTGGAGCAACAATCCCCTCCCCCCACTACAAGGATGCAACCTGCCGGTCGACCCCCCTCCTTTTATTTTATAATATTTCATTTTATTCTATATATATTTTATATTCTATATTATAAATTTTATCTTTATCTTTTATTCCCCTTTATTTTGCCACCCCTTCTTATGTTTGTTGTGTTTTGTCCAATGTATTTATTTACTTATTATTATTTATTTATTTATTGACTTTTATTTTATCTATTTTATCTATACACGTTTTCATTTATTGATTTTATCTATTATTTTATCGTATTTTTAAGTTTTATGCGGGTCGACGTGGGGGGGGGGACGGGGGGAGGGGACAGACGCGAGCCGGAACTCGCCTCTATCCCCTCCTTGTCGCGTGCGGAAAAAAATACAATGCAGTGTGTACGAGTATTTGCACATGTATAAAAATCGGATGGCGCTGTAACAAAAATTCTAAATTATACAGCACAAGTTGCTGCAATGCTTGCGCATAAGTTAAATTACCTGCATACCGCCGTTTCCTCAAACTGTGTGTTCATAACTGGCACTGGGAGGATCGTAGTGCCACCACTGCGAGGAGGCCCAGGACTCTGCGCGTCATACGCTGGAAGAATGTCCAGCGTGGTCGGCGCCGCGCAGAGACCTAAGGGGCGTTATTGGGATGGACCTCTCGTTGCCGGTCGTGGTCGACCACATGATCGGCAGCGAGAGGTCAAGAGCAGCGTTTGCCTCCTTCGGCAAGATTGTGATAACGCAGAAGGAGGCAGCGGAGAGGGAGAGGGAAGCCGACCCGCTCTCCGCCAGGAGGCTAGCATCGGCGGGGCAACCCCGACGAGGCCGACGGCCCCCTGTAAGGGGCCGCAGACGTAATGGCGGCGGTGGGACTACTTAGTACCTCCACCGCCGCCAAGGGGGGCTGGCCGTTAATACGCCCCTGGGGTGGGCAGGTCGCGGGGGGCGAGGTGGAGCAATAATCCCCTCCCCCCCCTCTACAAAGATGAGACCTGCCGGTCGACCCCCCTCCTTTTATTTTATAATATTTCATTTTATCCTATATATATTTTATATTCTATATTATAAATTTTATCTTTATCTTTTAATCCCCTTTATTTTGCCCCCCTTCTTATGTATGTTGTGTTTTGTCCATTGTATTTATTTACTTATTATTATTTATTTATTTATTGACTTTTATTTTATCTATTTTATCTATACACGTTTTCATTTATTGATTTTATCTATTATTTTATCGTATCTTTAAGTTTTATGCGGGTCGACGTGGGGGGTGGGACGGGTGGAGGGGACAGACGCGAGCCGGAACTCGCCTCTATCCCCTCCTTGTCGCGTGCGGAAAAAAATACAATGCAGTGTGTACGAGTATTTGCACATGTATAAAAATCGGATGGCGCTGTAACAAAAATTCTAAATTATACAGCACAAGTTGCTGCAATGCATGCGCATAAGTTAAATTACCTGCATACCGCCGTTTCCTCAAACTGTGTGTTCATAACTGGCACTGGGAGGATCGTAGTGCCACCACTGCGAGGAGGCCCAGGACTCTGCGCGGCATACGCTGGAAGAATGTCCAGCGTGGTCGGCACCGCGCAGAGACCTAAGGGGCGTTATTGGGATGGACCTCTCGTTGCCGGTCGTCGTCGACCACATGATCGGCAGCGAGAGGTCAAGAGCAGCGTTTGCCTCCTTCTGCGAGATTGTGATAACGAAGAAGGAGGCAGCGGAGAGGGAGAGGGAAGCCGACCCGCTCTCCGCCAGGAGGCTAGCATCGGCGGGGCAACCCCGACGAGGCCGACGGGTCCCTGTAAGGGGCCGCAGACGTAATGGCGGCGGTGGGACTACTTAGTACCTCCACCGCCGCCAAGGGGGGCTGGCCGTTAAGGCGCCCCTGGGGTGGGCAGGTCGCGGGGGGCGAGGTGGAGCAATAATCCCCTCCCCCCCTCTACAAAGATGAGACCTGCCGGTCGACCCCCCTCCTTTTATTTTATAATATTTCATTTTATCCTATATATATTTTATATTCTACATTATAAATTTTATCTTTATCTTTTAATCCCCTTTATTTTGCCCCCCTTCTTATGTATGTTGTGTTTTGTCCATTGTATTTATTTACTTATTATTATTTATTTATTTATTGACTTTTATTTTATCTATACACGTTTTCATTTATTGATTTTATCTATTATTTTATCGTATCTTTAAGTTTTATGCGGGTCGACGTGGGGGGTGGGACGGGGGGAGGGGACAGACGCGAGCCGGAACTCGCCTCTATCCCCTCCTTGTCGCGTGCGGAAAAAAATACAATGCAGTGTGTACGAGTATTTGCACATGTATAAAAATCGGATGGCGCTGTAACAAAAATTCTAAATTATACCGCACAAGTTGCTGCAATGCATGCGCATACGTTAAATTACCTGCATACCGCCGTTTCCTCAAACTGTGTGTTCATAACTGGCACTGGGAGGATCGTAGTGCCACCACTGCGAGGAGGCCCAGGACTCTGCGCGGCATACGCTGGAAGAATGTCCAGCGTGGTCGGCGCCGCGCAGAGACCTAAGGGGCTTTATTGGGATGGACCTCTCGTTGCCGGTCGTGGTCGACCACATGATCGGCAGCGAGAGGTCAAGAGCAGCGTTTGCCTCCTTCGGCCAGATTGTGATAACGCAGAAGGAGGCAGCGGAGAGGGAGAGGGAAGCCGACCCGCTCTCCGCCAGGAGGCTAGCATCGGAGGGGCAACCCCGACGAGGCCGACGGCCCCCTGTAAGGGGCCGCAGACGTAATGGCGGCGGTGGTACTACTTAATACTTCCACCGTCGCCAAGGGGGGTGGCCGTTAAGGCGCCCCCGAGGTGGACAGATCGCGGGGGGCGAGGTGGAGCAATAATCCCCTCCCCCCCTCTACAAAGATGAGACCTGCCGGTCGACCCCCCTCCTTTTATTTTAAAATATTTCATTTTATCCTATATATATTTTATATTCTACATTATAAATTTTATCTTTATCTTTTAATCCCCTTTATTTTGCCCCCCTTCTTATGTATGTTGTGTTTTGTCCATTGTATTTATTTACTTATTATTATTTATTTATTTATTGACTTTTATTTTATCTATTTTATCTATACACGTTTTCATTTATTGATTTTATCTATTATTTTATCGTATCTTTAAGTATTATGCGGGTCGACCAGGGTGGCGGGACGGGGGGAGGGGACAGACGCGAGCCGGAACTCTCCTCTATCCCCTCCTTGTCGCGTGCGGAAAAAAATACAATGCAGTGTGTACGAGTATTTGCACATGTATAAAAATCGGATGGCGCTGTAACAAAAATTCTAAATTATACAGCACAAGTTGCAGCAATGCATGCGCATAAGTTAAATTACCTGCATACAGCCGTTTCCTCAAACTGTGTGTTCATAACTGGCACTGGGAGGATCGCAGTGCCACCACTGCGAGGAGGCCCAGGACTCTGCGCGGCATACGCTGGAAGAATGTCCAGCGTGGTCGGCACCGCGCAGAGACCTAAGGGGCGTTATTGGGATGGACCTCTCGTTGCCGGTCGTGGTCGACCACATGATCGGCAGCGAGAGGTCAAGAGCAGCGTTTGCCTCCTTCGGCAAGATTGTGATAACGCAGAAGGAGGCAGCGGAGAGGGAGAGGGAAGCCGACCCGCTCTCCGCCAGGAGGCTAGCATCGGAGGGGCAACCCCGACGAGGCCGACGGCCCCCTGTAAGGGGCCGCAGACGTAATGGCGGCGGTGGTACTACTTAATACTTCCACCGCCGCCAAGGGGGGTGGCCGTTAAGGCGCCCCCGAGGTGGTCAGGTCGCGGGGGGCGAGGTGGAGCAACAATCCCCTCCCCCCTCTACAAGGATGCAACCTGCCGGTCGACCCCCCTCCTTTTATTTTATAATATTTCATTTTATTCTATATATATTTTATATTCTATATTATAAATTTTATCTTTATCTTTTATTCCCCTTTATTTTGCCACCCCTTCTTATGTTTGTTGTGTTTTGTCCAATGTATTTATTTACTTATTATTATTTATTTATTTATTGACTTTTATTTTATCTATTTTATCTATACACGTTTTCATTTATTGATTTTATCTATTATTTTATCGTATTTTTAAGTTTTATGCGGGTCGACGTGGGGGGGGACGGGGGGAGGGGACAGACGCGAGCCGGAACTCGCCTCTGTCCCCTCCTTGTCGCGTGCGGAAAAAAATACAATGCAGCGTGTACGAGTATTTGCACATGTATAAAAATCGGATGGCGCTGTAACAAAAATTCTAAATTATACAGCACAAGTTGCTGCAATGCATGCGCATAAGTTAAATTACCTGCATACCGCCGTTTCCTCAAACTGTGTGTTCATAACTGGCACTGGGAGGATCGTAGTGCCACCACTGCGAGGAGGCCCAGGACTCTGCGCGGCATACGCTGGAAGAATGTCCAGCGTGGTCGGCGCCGCGCAGAGACCTAAGGGGCGTTATTGGGATGGACCTCTCGTTGCCGGTCGTGGTCGATCTCATGATCGGCAGCGAGAGGTCAAGAGCAGCGTTTGCCTCCTTCTGCGAGATTGTGATAACGCAGAAGGAGGCAGCGGAGAGGGAGAGGGAAGCCGACCCGCTCTCCGCCAGGAGGCTAGCATCGGCGGGGCAACCCCGACGAGGCCGACGGCCCCCTGTAAGGGGCCGCAGACGTAATGGCGGCGGTGGGACTACTTAGTACCTCCACCGCCGCCAAGGGGGGCTGGCCGTTAAGGCGCCCCTGGGGTGGGCAGGTCGCGGGGGGCGAGGTGGAGCAATAATCCCCTCCCCCCCTCTACAAAGATGAGACCTGCCGGTCGACCCCCCTCCTTTTATTTTATAATATTTCATTTTATGCTATATATATATATATTATATTCTATATTATAAATTTTATCTTTATCTTTTAATCCCCTTTATTTTGCCCCCCTTCTTATGTATGTTGTGTTTTGTCCATTGTATTTATTTACTTATTATTATTTATTTATTTATTGACTTTTATTTTATATATTTTATCTATACACGTTTTCATTTATTGATTTTATCTATTATTTGATCGTATCTTTAAGTTTTATGCGGGTCGACGTGGGGGGTGGGACGGGGGGAGGGGACAGACGCGAGCCGGAACTCGCCTCTATCCCCTCCTTGTCGCGTGCGGAAAAAAAATACAATGCAGTGTGTACGAGTATTTGCACATGTATAAAAATCGGATGGCGCGGTAACAAAAATTCTAAATTATACAGCACAAGTTGCAGCAATGCATGCGCATAAGTTAAATTACCTGCATACAGCCGTTTCCTCAAACTGTGTGTTCATAACTGGCACTGGGAGGATCGCAGTGCCACCACTGCGAGGAGGCCCAGGACTCTGCGCGGCATACGCTGGAAGAATGTCCAGCGTGGTCGGCACCGCGCAGAGACCTAAGGGGCGTTATTGGGATGGACCTCTCGTTGCCGGTCGTGGTCGACCACATGATCCGCACCGAGAGGTCAAGAGCAGCGTTTGCCTCCTTCTGCGAGATTGTGATAACGCAGAAGGAGGCAGCGGAGAGGGAGAGGGAAGCCGACCCGCTCTCCGCCAGGAGGCTAGCATCGGCGGGGCAACCCCGACGAGGCCGACGGCCCCCTGTAAGGGGCCGCAGACGTAATGGCGGCGGTGGGACTACTTAGTACCTCCACCGCCGCCAAGGGGGGCTGGCCGTTAAGGCGCCCCTGGGGTGGGCAGGTCGCGGGGGGCGAGGTGGAGCAATAATCCCCTCCCCCCCCTCTACAAAGATGAGACCTGCCGGTCGACCCCCCTCCTTTTATTTTATAATATTTCATTTTATGCTATATATATATATATTATATTCTATATTATAAATTTTATCTTTATCTTTTAATCCCCTTTATTTTGCCCCCCTTCTTATGTATGTTGTGTTTTGTCCATTGTATTTATTTACTTATTATTATTTATTTATTTATTGACTTTTATTTTATATATTTTATCTATACACGTTTTCATTTATTGATTTTATCTATTATTTGATCGTATCTTTAAGTTTTATGCGGGTCGACGTGGGGGGTGGGACGGGGGGAGGGGACAGACGCGAGCCGGAACTCGCCTCTATCCCCTCCTTGTCGCGTGCGGAAAAAAATACAATGCAGTGTGTACGAGTATTTGCACATGTATAAAAATCGGATGGCGCGGTAACAAAAATTCTAAATTATACAGCACAAGTTGCAGCAATGCATGCGCATAAGTTAAATTACCTGCATACAGCCGTTTCCTCAAACTGTGTGTTCATAACTGGCACTGGGAGGATCGCAGTGCCACCACTGCGAGGAGGCCCAGGACTCTGCGCGGCATACGCTGGAAGAATGTCCAGCGTGGTCGGCACCGCGCAGAGACCTAAGGGGCGTTATTGGGATGGACCTCTCGTTGCCGGTCGTGGTCGACCACATGATCCGCACCGAGAGGTCAAGAGCAGCGTTTGCCTCCTTCTGCGAGATTGTGATAACGCAGAAGGAGGCAGCGGAGAGGGAGAGGGAAGCCGACCCGCTCTCCGCCAGGAGGCTAGCATCGGCGGGGCAACCCCGACGAGGCCGACGGCCCCCTGTAAGGGGCCCCAGACGTAATGGCGGCGGTGGGACTACTTAGTACTTCCGACGCCGCCAAGGGGGGCTGGCCGTTAACGCGCCCCTGGGGTGGGCAGGTCGCGGAGGGCGAGGTGGAGCAATAATCCCCTCCCCCCCTCTACAAAGATGAGACCTGCCGGTCGACCCCCCTCCTTTTATTTTATAATATTTCATTTTATCCTATATATATTTTATATTCTGTAATATAAATTTTATCTTTATCTTTTAATCCCCTTTATTTTGCCCCCCCTTCTTATGTTTGTTGTGTTTTGTCCATTGTATTTATTTACTTATTATTCTTTGTTTATTTATTGACTTTTATTTTATCTATTTTATCTATACACGTTTTCATTTATTGATTTTATCTTTTATTTTATCGTATTTTTAAGTTTTACGCGGGTCGACCAGGATGGCGGGACGGGGGGCGGGGACAGACGCGAGCCGGAACTCGCCTCTATCCCCTCCTTGTCGCGTGCGGAAAAAAATACAATGCAGTGTGTACGAGTATTTGCACATGTATAAAAATCGGATGGAGCGGTAACAAAAATTCTAAATTATACAGCACAAGTTGCTGCAATGCATGCGCATAAGTTAAATTACCTGCATACAGCCGTTTCCTCAAACTGTGTGTTCATAACTGGCACTGGGAGGATCGCAGTGCCACCACTGCGAGGAGGCCCGGACTCTGCGCGGCATACGCTGGAAGAATGTCCAGCGTGGTCGGCGCCGCGCAGAGACCTAAGGGGCGTTATTGGGATGGACCTCTCGTTGCCGGTCGTGGTCGATCTCATGATCGGCAGCGAGAGGTCAAGAGCAGCGTTTGCCTCCTTCGGCAAGATTGTGATAACGCAGAAGGAGGCAGCGGAGAGGGAGAGGGAAGCCGACCCGCTCTCCGCCAGGAGGCTAGCATCGGAGGGGCAACCCCGACGAGGCCGACGGCCCCTTGTAAGGGGCCGCAGACGTAATGGCGGCGGTGGTACTACTTAATGCTTCCACCGCCGCCAAGGGGGGTGGCCGTTAAGGCGCCCCCGAGGTGGACAGGTCGCGGGGGGCGAGGTGGAGCAACAATCCCCTCCCCCCTCTACAAAGATGCGACCTGCCGGTCGACCCCCCTCCTTTTATTTTATAATATTTCATTTTATTCTGTATATATTTTATATTCTATATTATAAATTTTATCTTTATCTTTTATTCCCCTTTATTTTGCCACCCCTTCTTATGTTTGTTGTGTTTTGTCCAATGTATTTATTTACTTATTATTATTTATTTATTTATTGACTTTTATTTTATCTATACACGTTTTCATTTATTGATTTTATCTATTATTTTATAGTATTTTTAAGTTTTATGCGGGTCGACGTGGGGGGTGGGCCGGGGGAGGGCACAGACGCGAGCCGGAACTCGCCTCTGTCCCCTCCTTGTCGCGTGCGGAAAAAAATACCATGCAGCGTGTACGAGTATCTGCACATGTATAAAAATCGGATGGCGCGGTAACAAAAATTCTAAATTATACAGCACAAGTTGCAGCAATGCATGCGCATAAGTTAAATTACCTGCATACAGCCGTTTCCTCAAACTGTGTGTTCATAACTGGCACTGGGAGGATCGCAGTGCCACCACTGCGAGGAGGCCCAGGACTCTGCGCGGCATACGCTGGAAGAATGTCCAGCGTGGTCGGCACCGCGCAGAGACCTAAGGGGCGTTATTGGGATGGACCTCTCGTTGCCGGTCGTGGTCGACTACATGATCGGCAGCGAGAGGTCAAGAGCAGCGTTTGCCTCCTTCTGCGAGATTGTGATAACGCAGAAGGAGGCAGCGGAGAGGGAGAGGGAAGCCGACCCGCTCTCCGCCAGGAGGCTAGCATCGGCGGGGCAACCCCGACGAGGCCGACGGCCCCCTGTAAGGGGCCGCAGACGTAATTGCGGCGGTGGGACTACTTAGTACCTCCACCGCCGCCAAGGGGGGCTGGCCGTTAAGGCGCCCCTGGGGTGGGCAGGTCGCGGGGGGCGAAGTGGAGCAATAATCCCCTCCCCCCCCTCTACAAAGATGTGACCTGCCGGTCGACCCCCCTCCTTTTATTTTATAATATTTCATTTTATCCTATATATATTTTATATTCTACATTATAAATTTTATCTTTATCTTTTAATCCCCTTTATTTTGCCCCCTTCTTATGTATGTTGTGTTTTGTCCATTGTATTTATTTACTTATTATTATTTATTTATTTATTGACTTTTATTTTATCTATTTTATCTATACACGTTTTCATTTATTGATTTTATCTATTATTTTATCGTATCTTTAAGTTTTATGAGGGTCGACGTGGGGGGTGGGACGGGGGGAGGGGACAGACGCGAGCCGGAACTCGCCTCTATCCCCTCCTTGTCGCGTGCGGAAAAAAATACAATGCAGTGTGTACGAGTATTTGCACATGTATAAAAATCGGATGGCGCTGTAACAAAAATTCTAAATTATACAGCACAAGTTGCTGCAATGCTTGCGCATAAGTTAAATTACCTGCATACCGCCGTTTCCTCAAACTGTGTGTTCATAACTGGCACTGGGAGGATCGTAGTGCCACCACTGCGAGGAGGCCCAGGACTCTGCGCGTCATACGCTGGAAGAATATCCAGCGTGGTCGGCGCCGCGCAGAGACCTAAGGGGCGTTATTGGGATGGACCTCTCGTTGCCGGTCGTGGTCGACCACATGATCGGCAGCGAGAGGTCAAGAGCAGCGTTTGCCTCCTTCGGCAAGATTGTGATAACGCAGAAGGAGGCAGCGGAGAGGGAGAGGGAAGCCGACCCGCTCTCCGCCAGGAGGCTAGCATCGGCGGGGCAACCCCGACGAGGCCGACGGCCCCCTGTAAGGGGCCGCAGACGTAATGGCGGCGGTGGGACTACTTAGTACCTCCACCGCCGCCAAGGGGGGCTGGCCGTTAATGCGCCCCTGGGGTGGGCAGGTCGCGGGGGGCGAGGTGGAGCAATAATCCCCTCCCCCCCCTCTACAAAGATGAGACCTGCCGGTCGACCCCCCTCCTTTTATTTTATAATATTTCATTTTATCCTATATATATTTTATATTCTATATTATAAATTTTATCTTTATCTTTTAATCCCCTTTATTTTGCCCCCCTTCTTATGTATGTTGTGTTTTGTCCATTGTATTTATTTACTTATTATTATTTATTTATTTATTGACTTTTATTTTATCTATTTTATCTATACACGTTTTCATTTATTGATTTTATCTATTATTTTATCGTATCTTTAAGTTTTATGCGGGTCGACGTGGGGGGTGGGACGGGTGGAGGGGACAGACGCGAGCCGGAACTCGCCTCTATCCCCTCCTTGTCGCGTGCGGAAAAAAATACAATGCAGTGTGTACGAGTATTTGCACATGTATAAAAATCGGATGGCGCTGTAACAAAAATTCTAAATTATACAGCACAAGTTGCTGCAATGCATGCGCATAAGTTAAATTACCTGCATACCGCCGTTTCCTCAAACTGTGTGTTCATAACTGGCACTGGGAGGATCGTAGTGCCACCACTGCGAGGAGGCCCAGGACTCTGCGCGGCATACCCTGGAAGAATGTCCAGCGTGGTCGGCACCGCGCAGAGACCTAAGGGGCGTTATTGGGATGGACCTCTCGTTGCCGGTCGTCGTCGACCACATGATCGGCAGCGAGAGGTCAAGAGCAGCGTTTGCCTCCTTCTGCGAGATTGTGATAACGAAGAAGGAGGCAGCGGAGAGGGAGAGGGAAGCCGACCCGCTCTCCGCCAGGAGGCTAGCATCGGCGGGGCAACCCCGACGAGGCCGACGGGTCCCTGTAAGGGGCCGCAGACGTAATGGCGGCGGTGGGACTACTTAGTACCTCCACCGCCGCCAAGGGGGGCTGGCCGTTAAGGCGCCCCTGGGGTGGGCAGGTCGCGGGGGGCGAGGTGGAGCAATAATCCCCTCCCCCCCTCTACAAAGATGAGACCTGCCGGTCGACCCCCCTCCTTTTATTTTATAATATTTCATTTTATCCTATATATATTTTATATTCTACATTATAAATTTTATCTTTATCTTTTAATCCCCTTTATTTTGCCCCCCTTCTTATGTATGTTGTGTTTTGTCCATTGTATTTATTTACTTATTATTATTTATTTATTTATTGACTTTTATTTTATCTATACACGTTTTCATTTATTGATTTTATCTATTATTTTATCGTATCTTTAAGTTTTATGCGGGTCGACGTGGGGGGTGGGACGGGGGGAGGGGACAGACGCGAGCCGGAACTCGCCTCTATCCCCTCCTTGTCGCGTGCGGAAAAAAATACAATGCAGTGTGTACGAGTATTTGCACATGTATAAAAATCGGATGGCGCTGTAACAAAAATTCTAAATTATACCGCACAAGTTGCTGCAATGCATGCGCATACGTTAAATTACCTGCATACCGCCGTTTCCTCAAACTGTGTGTTCATAACTGGCACTGGGAGGATCGTAGTGCCACCACTGCGAGGAGGCCCAGGACTCTGCGCGGCATACGCTGGAAGAATGTCCAGCGTGGTCGGCGCCGCGCAGAGACCTAAGGGGCTTTATTGGGATGGACCTCTCGTTGCCGGTCGTGGTCGACCACATGATCGGCAGCGAGAGGTCAAGAGCAGCGTTTGCCTCCTTCGGCCAGATTGTGATAACGCAGAAGGAGGCAGCGGAGAGGGAGAGGGAAGCCGACCCGCTCTCAGCCAGGAGGCTAGCATCGGAGGGGCAACCCCGACGAGGCCGACGGCCCCCTGTAAGGGGCCGCAGACGTAATGGCGGCGGTGGTACTACTTAATACTTCCACCGTCGCCAAGGGGGGTGGCCGTTAAGGCGCCCCCGAGGTGGACAGATCGCGGGGGGCGAGGTGGAGCAATAATCCCCTCCCCCCCTCTACAAAGATGAGACCTGCCGGTCGACCCCCCTCCTTTTATTTTAAAATATTTCATTTTATCCCATATATATTTTATATTCTACATTATAAATTTTATCTTTATCTTTTAATCCCCTTTATTTTGCCCCCCTTCTTATGTATGTTGTGTTTTGTCCATTGTATTTATTTACTTATTATTATTTATTTATTTATTGACTTTTATTTTATCTATTTTATCTATACACGTTTTCATTTATTGATTTTATCTATTATTTTATCGTATCTTTAAGTATTATGCGGGTCGACCAGGGTGGCGGGACGGGGGGAGGGGACAGACGCGAGCCGGAACTCTCCTCTATCCCCTCCTTGTCGCGTGCGGAAAAAAATACAATGCAGTGTGTACGAGTATTTGCACATGTATAAAAATCGGATGGCGCTGTAACAAAAATTCTAAATTATACAGCACAAGTTGCAGCAATGCATGCGCATAAGTCAAATTACCTGCATACAGCCGTTTCCTCAAACTGTGTGTTCATAACTGGCACTGGGAGGATCGCAGTGCCACCACTGCGAGGAGGCCCAGGACTCTGCGCGGCATACGCTGGAAGAATGTCCAGCGTGGTCGGCACCGCGCAGAGACCTAAGGGGCGTTATTGGGATGGACCTCTCGTTGCCGGTCGTGGTCGACCACATGATCGGCAGCGAGAGGTCAAGAGCAGCGTTTGCCTCCTTCGGCAAGATTGTGATAACGCAGAAGGAGGCAGCGGAGAGGGAGAGGGAAGCCGACCCGCTCTCCGCCAGGAGGCTAGCATCGGAGGGGCAACCCCGACGAGGCCGACGGCCCCCTGTAAGGGGCCGCAGACGTAATGGCGGCGGTGGTACTACTTAATACTTCCACCGCCGCCAAGGGGGGTGGCCGTTAAGGCGCCCCCGAGGTGGTCAGGTCGCGGGGGGCGAGGTGGAGCAACAATCCCCTCCCCCCTCTACAAGGATGCAACCTGCCGGTCGACCCCCCTCCTTTTATTTTATAATATTTCATTTTATTCTATATATATTTTATATTCTATATTATAAATTTTATCTTTATCTTTTATTCCCCTTTATTTTGCCACCCCTTCTTATGTTTGTTGTGTTTTGTCCAATGTATTTATTTACTTATTATTATTTATTTATTTATTGACTTTTATTTTATCTATTTTATCTATACACGTTTTCATTTATTGATTTTATCTATTATTTTATCGTATTTTTAAGTTTTATGCGGGTCGACGTGGGGGGGGACGGGGGGAGGGGACAGACGCGAGCCGGAACTCGCCTCTATCCCCTCCTTGTCGCGTGCGGAAAAAAATACAATGCAGTGTGTACGAGTATTTGCACATGTATAAAAATCGGATGGCGCTGTAACAAAAATTCTAAATTATACAGCACAAGTTGCTGCAATGCTTGCGCATAAGTTAAATTACCTGCATACCGCCGTTTCCTCAAACTGTGTGTTCATAACTGGCACTGGGAGGATCGTAGTGCCACCACTGCGAGGAGGCCCAGGACTCTGCGCGTCATACGCTGGAAGAATGTCCAGCGTGGTCGGCGCCGCGCAGAGACCTAAGGGGCGTTATTGGGATGGACCTCTCGTTGCCGGTCGTGGTCGACCACATGATCGGCAGCGAGAGGTCAAGAGCAGCGTTTGCCTCCTTCGGCAAGATTGTGATAACGCAGAAGGAGGCAGCGGAGAGGGAGAGGGAAGCCGACCCGCTCTCCGCCAGGAGGCTAGCATCGGCGGGGCAACCCCGACGAGGCCGACGGCCCCCTGTAAGGGGCCGCAGACGTAATGGCGGCGGTGGGACTACTTAGTACCTCCACCGCCGCCAAGGGGGGCTGGCCGTTAATGCGCCCCTGGGGTGGGCAGGTCGCGGGGGGCGAGGTGGAGCAATAATCCCCTCCCCCCCCTCTACAAAGATGAGACCTGCCGGTCGACCCCCCTCCTTTTATTTTATAATATTTCATTTTATCCTATATATATTTTATATTCTATATTATAAATTTTATCTTTATCTTTTAATCCCCTTTATTTTGCCCCCCTTCTTATGTATGTTGTGTTTTGTCCATTGTATTTATTTACTTATTATTATTTATTTATTTATTGACTTTTATTTTATCTATTTTATCTATACACGTTTTCATTTATTGATTTTATCTATTATTTTATCGTATCTTTAAGTTTTATGCGGGTCGACGTGGGGGGTGGGACGGGTGGAGGGGACAGACGCGAGCCGGAACTCGCCTCTATCCCCTCCTTGTCGCGTGCGGAAAAAAATACAATGCAGTGTGTACGAGTATTTGCACATGTATAAAAATCGGATGGCGCTGTAACAAAAATTCTAAATTATACAGCACAAGTTGCTGCAATGCATGCGCATAAGTTAAATTACCTGCATACCGCCGTTTCCTCAAACTGTGTGTTCATAACTGGCACTGGGAGGATCGTAGTGCCACCACTGCGAGGAGGCCCAGGACTCTGCGCGGCATACGCTGCAAGAATGTCCAGCGTGGTCGGCACCGCGCAGAGACCTAAGGGGCGTTATTGGGATGGACCTCTCGTTGCCGGTCGTCGTCGACCACATGATCGGCAGCGAGAGGTCAAGAGCAGCGTTTGCCTCCTTCTGCGAGATTGTGATAACGAAGAAGGAGGCAGCGGAGAGGGAGAGGGAAGCCGACCCGCTCTCCGCCAGGAGGCTAGCATCGGCGGGGCAACCCCGACGAGGCCGACGGGTCCCTGTAAGGGGCCGCAGACGTAATGGCGGCGGTGGGACTACTTAGTACCTCCACCGCCGCCAAGGGGGGCTGGCCGTTAAGGCGCCCCTGGGGTGGGCAGGTCGCGGGTGGCGAGGTGGAGCAATAATCCCCTCCCCCCCTCTACAAAGATGAGACCTGCCGGTCGACCCCCCTCCTTTTATTTTATAATATTTCATTTTATCCTATATATATTTTATATTCTACATTATAAATTTTATCTTTATCTTTTAATCCCCTTTATTTTGCCCCCCTTCTTATGTATGTTGTGTTTTGTCCATTGTATTTATTTACTTATTATTATTTATTTATTTATTGACTTTTATTTTATCTATACACGTTTTCATTTATTGATTTTATCTATTATTTTATCGTATCTTTAAGTTTTATGCGGGTCGACGTGGGGGGTGGGACGGGTGGAGGGGACAGACGCGAGCCGGAACTCGCCTCTATCCCCTCCTTGTCGCGTGCGGAAAAAAATACAATGCAGTGTGTACGAGTATTTGCACATGTATAAAAATCGGATGGCGCTGTAACAAAAATTCTAAATTATACCGCACAAGTTGCTGCAATGCATGCGCATACGTTAAATTACCTGCATACCGCCGTTTCCTCAAACTGTGTGTTCATAACTGGCACTGGGAGGATCGTAGTGCCACCACTGCGAGGAGGCCCAGGACTCTGCGCGGCATACGCTGGAAGAATGTCCAGCGTGGTCGGCGCCGCGCAGAGACCTAAGGGGCTTTATTGGGATGGACCTCTCGTTGCCGGTCGTGGTCGACCACATGATCGGCAGCGAGAGGTCAAGAGCAGCGTTTGCCTCCTTCGGCCAGATTGTGATAACGCAGAAGGAGGCAGCGGAGAGGGAGAGGGAAGCCGACCCGCTCTCCGCCAGGAGGCTAGCATCGGAGGGGCAACACCGACGAGGCCGACGGCCCCCTGTAAGGGGCCGCAGACGTAATGGCGGCGGTGGTACTACTTAATACTTCCACCGTCGCCAAGGGGGGTGGCCGTTAAGGCGCCCCCGAGGTGGACAGATCGCGGGGGGCGAGGTGGAGCAATAATCCCCTCCCCCCCTCTACAAAGATGAGACCTGCCGGTCGACCCCCCTCCTTTTATTTTAAAATATTTCATTTTATCCTATATATATTTTATATTCTACATTATAAATTTTATCTTTATCTTTTAATCCCCTTTATTTTGCCCCCCTTCTTATGTATGTTGTGTTTTGTCCATTGTATTTATTTACTTATTATTATTTATTTATTTATTGACTTTTATTTTATCTATTTTATCTATACACGTTTTCATTTATTGATTTTATCTATTATTTTATCGTATCTTTAAGTATTATGCGGGTCGACCAGGGTGGCGGGACGGGGGGAGGGGACAGACGCGAGCCGGAACTCTCCTCTATCCCCTCCTTGTCGCGTGCGGAAAAAAATACAATGCAGTGTGTACGAGTATTTGCACATGTATAAAAATCGGATGGCGCTGTAACAAAAATTCTAAATTATACAGCACAAGTTGCAGCAATGCATGCGCATAAGTTAAATTACCTGCATACAGCCGTTTCCTCAAACTGTGTGTTCATAACTGGCACTGGGAGGATCGCAGTGCCACCACTGCGAGGAGGCCCAGGACTCTGCGCGGCATACGCTGGAAGAATGTCCAGCGTGGTCGGCACCGCGCAGAGACCTAAGGGGCGTTATTGGGATGGACCTCTCGTTGCCGGTCGTGGTCGACCACGTGATCGGCAGCGAGAGGTCAAGAGCAGCGTTTGCCTCCTTCGGCAAGATTGTGATAACGCAGAAGGAGGCAGCGGAGAGGGAGAGGGAAGCCGACCCGCTCTCCGCCAGGAGGCTAGCATCGGAGGGGCAACCCCGACGAGGCCGACGGCCCCCTGTAAGGGGCCGCAGACGTAATGGCGGCGGTGGTACTACTTAATACTTCCACCGCCGCCAAGGGGGGTGGCCGTTAAGGCGCCCCCGAGGTGGTCAGGTCGCGGGGGGCGAGGTGGAGCAACAATCCCCTCCCCCCTCTACAAGGATGCAACCTGCCGGTCGACCCCCCTCCTTTTATTTTATAATATTTCATTTTATTCTATATATATTTTATATTCTATATTATAAATTTTATCTTTATCTTTTATTCCCCTTTATTTTGCCACCCCTTCTTATGTTTGTTGTGTTTTGTCCAATGTATTTATTTACTTATTATTATTTATTTATTTATTGACTTTTATTTTATCTATTTTATCTATACACGTTTTCATTTATTGATTTTATCTATTATTTTATCGTATTTTTAAGTTTTATGCGGGTCGACGTGGGGGGGGACGGGGGGAGGGGACAGACGCGAGCCGGAACTCGCCTCTGTCCCCTCCTTGTCGCGTGCGGAAAAAAATACAATGCAGCGTGTACGAGTATTTGCACATGTATAAAAATCGGATGGCGCTGTAACAAAAATTCTAAATTATACAGCACAAGTTGCTGCAATGCATGCGCATAAGTTAAATTACCTGCATACCGCCGTTTCCTCAAACTGTGTGTTCATAACTGGCACTGGGAGGATCGTAGTGCCACCACTGCGAGGAGGCCCAGGACTCTGCGCGGCATACGCTGGAAGAATGTCCAGCGTGGTCGGCGCCGCGCAGAGACCTAAGGGGCGTTATTGGGATGGACCTCTCGTTGCCGGTCGTGGTCGACCACATGATCGGCAGCGAGAGGTCAAGAGCAGCGTTTGCCTCCTTCTGCGAGATTGTGATAACGCAGAAGGAGGCAGCGGAGAGGGAGAGGGAAGCCGACCCGCTCTCCGCCAGGAGGCTAGCATCGGCGGGGCAACCCCGACGAGGCCGACGGCCCCCTGTAAGGGGCCGCAGACGTAATGGCGGCGGTGGGACTACTTAGTACCTCCACCGCCGCCAAGGGGGGCTGGCCGTTAATGCGCCCCTGGGGTGGGCAGGTCGCGGGGGGCGAGGTGGAGCAATAATCCCCTCCCCCCCTCTACAAAGATGAGACCTGCCGGTCGACCCCCCTCCTTTTATTTTATAATATTTCATTTTATTCTATATATATTTTATATTCTATATTATAAATTTTATCTTTATCTTTTATTCCCCTTTATTTTGCCACCCCTTCTTATGTTTGTTGTGTTTTGTCCAATGTATTTATTTACTTATTATTATTTATTTATTTATTGACATTTATTTTATCTATACACGTTTTCATTTATTGATTTTATCTATTATTTTATCGTATCTTTAAGTTTTATGCGGGTCGACGTGAGGGGTGGGACGGGGGGAGGGGACAGACGCGAGCCGGAACTCGCCTCTATCCCCTCCTTGTCGCGTGCGGAAAAAAATACAATGCAGTGTGTACGAGTATTTGCACATGTATAAAAATCGGATGGCGATGTAACAAAAATTCTAAATTATACAGCACAAGTTGCTGCAATGCATGCGCATACGTTAAATTACCTGCATACCGCCGTTTCCTCAAACTGTGTGTTCATAACTGGCACTGGGAGGATCGTAGTGCCACCACTGCGAGGAGGCCCAGGACTCTGCGCGGCATACGCTGGATGAATGTCCAGCGTGGTCGGCACCGCGCAGAGACCTAAGGGGCGTTATTGGGATGGACCTCTCGTTGCCGGTCGTGGTCGACCACATGATCGGCAGCGAGAGGTCAAGAGCAGCGTTTGCCTCCTTCGGCAAGATTGTGATAACGCAGAAGGAGGCAGCGGAGAGGGAGAGGGAAGCCGACCCGCTCTCCGCCAGGAGGCTAGCATCGGAGGGGCAACCCCGACGAGGCCGACGGCCCCCTGTAAGGGGCCGCAGACGTAATGGCGGCGGTGGGACTACTTAGTACTTCCACCGCCGCCAAGGGGGGCTGGCCGTTAACGCGCCACTGGGGTGGGCAGGTCGCGGGGGGCGAGGTGGAGCAATAATCCCCTCCCCCCCTCTACAAAGATGAGACCTGCCGGTCGACCCCCCTCCTTTTATTTTATAATATTTCATTTTATCCTATATATATTTTATATTCTACATTATAAATTTTATCTTTATCTTTTAATCCCCTTTATTTTGCCCCCCTTCTTATGTATGTTGTGTTTTGTCCATTGTATTTATTTACTTATTATTATTTATTTATTTATTGACTTTTATTTTATCTATACACGTTTTCATTTATTGATTTTATCTATTATTTTATCGTATCTTTAAGTTTTATGCGGGTCGACGTGGGGGGTGGGACGGGGGGAGGGGACAGACGCGAGCCGGAACTCGCCTCTATCCCCTCCTTGTCGCGTGCGGAAAAAAATACAATGCAGTGTGTACGAGTATTTGCACATGTATAAAAATCGGATGGCGATGTAACAAAAATTCTAAATTATACAGCACAAGTTGCTGCAATGCATGCGCATACGTTAAATTACCTGCATACCGCCGTTTCCTCAAACTGTGTGTTCATAACTGGCACTGGGAGGATCGTAGTGCCACCACTGCGAGGAGGCCCAGGACTCTGCGCGGCATACGCTGGAAGAATGTCCAGCGTGGTCGGCGCCGCGCAGAGACCTAAGGGGCTTTATTGGGATGGACCTCTCGTTGCCGGTCGTGGTCGACCACATGATCGGCAGCGAGAGGTCAAGAGCAGCGTTTGCCTCCTTCGGCCAGATTGTGATAACGCAGAAGGAGGCAGCGGAGAGGGAGAGGGAAGCCGACCCGCTCTCCGCCAGGAGGCTAGCATCGGAGGGGCAACACCGACGAGGCCGACGGCCCCCTGTAAGGGGCCGCAGACGTAATGGCGGCGGTGGTACTACTTAATACTTCCACCGTCGCCAAGGGGGGTGGCCGTTAAGGCGCCCCCGAGGTGGACAGATCGCGGGGGGCGAGGTGGAGCAATAATCCCCTCCCCCCCTCTACAAAGATGAGACCTGCCGGTCGACCCCCCTCCTTTTATTTTAAAATATTTCATTTTATCCTATATATATTTTATATTCTACATTATAAATTTTATCTTTATCTTTTAATCCCCTTTATTTTGCCCCCCTTCTTATGTATGTTGTGTTTTGTCCATTGTATTTATTTACTTATTATTATTTATTTATTTATTGACTTTTATTTTATCTATTTTATCTATACACGTTTTCATTTATTGATTTTATCTATTATTTTATCGTATCTTTAAGTATTATGCGGGTCGACCAGGGTGGCGGGACGGGGGGAGGGGACAGACGCGAACCGGAACTCTCCTCTATCCCCTCCTTGTCGCGTGCGGAAAAAAATACAATGCAGTGTGTACGAGTATTTGCACATGTATAAAAATCGGATGGCGCTGTAACAAAAATTCTAAATTATACAGCACAAGTTGCAGCAATGCATGCGCATAAGTTAAATTACCTGCATACAGCCGTTTCCTCAAACTGTGTGTTCATAACTGGCACTGGGAGGATCGCAGTGCCACCACTGCGAGGAGGCCCAGGACTCTGCGCGGCATACGCTGGAAGAATGTCCAGCGTGGTCGGCACCGCGCAGAGACCTAAGGGGCGTTATTGGGATGGACCTCTCGTTGCCGGTCGTGGTCGACCACATGATCGGCAGCGAGAGGTCAAGAGCAGCGTTTGCCTCCTTCTGCGAGATTGTGATAACGCAGAAGGAGGCAGCGGAGAGGGAGAGGGAAGCCGACCCGCTCTCCGCCAGGAGGCTAGCATCGGCGGGGCAACCCCGACGAGGCCGACGGCCCCCTGTAAGGGGCCGCAGACGTAATGGCGGCGGTGGGACTACTTAGTACCTCCACCGCCGCCAAGGGGGGCTGGCCGTTAATGCGCCCCTGGGGTGGGCAGGTCGCGGGGGGCGAGGTGGAGCAATAATCCCCTCCCCCCCTCTACAAAGATGAGACCTGCCGGTCGACCCCCCTCCTTTTATTTTATAATATTTCATTTTATTCTATATATATTTTATATTCTATATTATAAATTTTATCTTTATCTTTTATTCCCCTTTATTTTGCCACCCCTTCTTATGTTTGTTGTGTTTTGTCCAATGTATTTATTTACTTATTATTATTTATTTATTTATTGACATTTATTTTATCTATACACGTTTTCATTTATTGATTTTATCTATTATTTTATAGTATTTTTAAGTTTTATGCGGGTCGACGTGGGGGGTGGGACGGGGCAGGGGACAGACGCGAGCCGGAACTCGCCTCTGTCCCCTCCTTGTCGCGTGCGGAAAAAAATACAATGCAGCGTGTACGAGTATTTGCACATGTATAAAAATCGGATGGCGCGGTAACAAAAATTCTAAATTATACAGCACAAGTTGCAGCAATGCATGCGCATAAGTTAAATTACCTGCATACAGCCGTTTCCTCAAACTGTGTGTTCATAACTGGCACTGGGAGGATCGCAGTGCCACACCTGCGAGGAGGCCCAGGACTCTGCGCGGCATACGCTGGAAGAATGTCCAGCGTGGTCGGCACCGCGCAGAGACCTAAGGGGCGTTATTGGGATGGACCTCTCGTTGCCGGTCGTGGTCGACCACATGATCGGCAGCGAGAGGTCAAGAGCAGCGTTTGCCTCCTTCTGCGAGATTGTGATAACGCAGAAGGAGGCAGCGGAGAGGGAGAGGGAAGCCGACCCGCTCTCCGCCAGGAGGCTAGCATCGGCGGGGCAACCCCGACGAGGCCGACGGCCCCCTGTAAGGGGCCGCAGACGTAATGGCGGCGGTGGGACTACTTAGTACCTCCACCGCCGCCAAGGGGGGCTGGCCGTTAATGCGCCCCTGGGGTGGGCAGGTCGCGGGGGGCGAGGTGGAGCAATAATCCCCTCCCCCCCTCTACAAAGATGAGACCTGCCGGTCGACCCCCCTCCTTTTATTTTATAATATTTCATTTTATTCTATATATATTTTATATTCTATATTATAAATTTTATCTTTATCTTTTATTCCCCTTTATTTTGCCACCCCTTCTTATGTTTGTTGTGTTTTGTCCAATGTATTTATTTACTTATTATTATTTATTTATTTATTGACATTTATTTTATCTATACACGTTTTCATTTATTGATTTTATCTATTATTTTATAGTATTTTTAAGTTTTATGCGGGTCGACGTGGGGGGTGGGACGGGGCAGGGGACAGACGCGAGCCGGAACTCGCCTCTGTCCCCTCCTTGTCGCGTGCGGAAAAAAATACAATGCAGCGTGTACGAGTATTTGCACATGTATAAAAATCGGATGGCGCGGTAACAAAAATTCTAAATTATACAGCACAAGTTGCAGCAATGCATGCGCATAAGTTAAATTACCTGCATACAGCCGTTTCCTCAAACTGTGTGTTCATAACTGGCACTGGGAGGATCGCAGTGCCACACCTGCGAGGAGGCCCAGGACTCTGCGCGGCATACGCTGGAAGAATGTCCAGCGTGGTCGGCACCGCGCAGAGACCTAAGGGGCGTTATTGGGATGGACCTCTCGTTGCCGGTCGTGGTCGACCACATGATCGGCAGCGAGAGGTCAAGAGCAGCGTTTGCCTCCTTCTGCGAGATTGTGATAACGCAGAAGGAGGCAGCGGAGAGGGAGAGGGAAGCCGACCCGCTCTCCGCCAGGAGGCTAGCATCGGCGGGGCAACCCCGACGAGGCCGACGGGCCCCTTTAAGGGGCCGCAGACGTAATGGCGGCGGTGGGACTACTTAGTACCTCCACCGCCGCCAAGGGGGGCTGGCCGTTAAGGCGCCCCTGGGGTGGGCAGGTCGCGGGGGGCGAGGTGGTGCAATAATCCCCTCCCCCCCTCTACAAAGATGAGACCTGCCTTTCGACCCCCCTCCTTTTATTTTATAATATTTCATTTTATCCTATATATATTTTATATTCTACATTATAAATTTTATCTTTATCTTTTAATCCCCTTTATTTTGCCCCCCTTCTTATGTATGTTGTGTTTTGTCCATTGTATTTATTTACTTATTATTATTTATTTATTTATTGACTTTTATTTTATCTATTTTATCTATACACGTTTTCATTTATTGATTTTATCTATTATTTTATCGTATCTTTAAGTTTTATGCGGGTCGACGTGAGGGGTGGGACGGGGGGAGGGGACAGACGCGAGCCGGAACTCGCCTCTATCCCCTCCTTGTCGCGTGCGGAAAAAAATACAATGCAGTGTGTACGAGTATTTGCACATGTATAAAAATCGGATGGCGATGTAACAAAAATTCTAAATTATACAGCACAAGTTGCTGCAATGCATGCGCATACGTTAAATTACCTGCATACCGCCGTTTCCTCAAACTGTGTGTTCATAACTGGCACTGGGAGGATCGTAGTGCCACCACTGCGAGGAGGCCCAGGACTCTGCGTGGCATACGCTGGATGAATGTCCAGCGTGGTCGGCACCGCGCAGAGACCTAAGGGGCGTTATTGGGATGGACCTCTCGTTGCCGGTCGTGGTCGACCACATGATCGGCAGCGAGAGGTCAAGAGCAGCGTTTGCCTCCTTCGGCAAGATTGTGATAACGCAGAAGGAGGCAGCGGAGAGGGAGAGGGAAGCCGACCCGCTCTCCGCCAGGAGGCTAGCATCGGAGGGGCAACCCCGACGAGGCCGACGGCCCCCTGTAAGGGGCCGCAGACGTAATGGCGGCGGTGGGACTACTTAGTACTTCCACCGCCGCCAAGGGGGGCTGGCCGTTAACGCGCCACTGGGGTGGGCAGGTCGCGGGGGGCGAGGTGGAGCAATAATCCCCTCCCCCCCTCTACAAAGATGAGACCTGCCGGTCGACCCCCCTCCTTTTATTTTATAATATTTCATTTTATCCTATATATATTTTATATTCTACATTATAAATTTTATCTTTATCTTTTAATCCCCTTTATTTTGCCCCCCTTCTTATGTATGTTGTGTTTTGTCCATTGTATTTATTTACTTATTATTATTTATTTATTTATTGACTTTTATTTTATCTATTTTATCTATACACGTTTTCATTTATTGATTTTATCTATTATTTTATCGTATCTTTAAGTTTTATGCGGGTCGACGTGGGGGGTGGGACGGGGGGAGGGGACAGACGCGAGCCGGAACTCGCCTCTATCCCCTCCTTGTCGCGTGCGGAAAAAAATACAATGCAGTGTGTACGAGTATTTGCACATGTATAAAAATCGGATGGCGATGTAACAAAAATTCTAAATTATACAGCACAAGTTGCTGCAATGCATGCGCATACGTTAAATTACCTGCATACCGCCGTTTCCTCAAACTGTGTGTTCATAACTGGCACTGGGAGGATCGTAGTGCCACCACTGCGAGGAGGCCCAGGACTCTGCGCGGCATACGCTGGAAGAATGTCCAGCGTGGTCGGCGCCGCGCAGAGACCTAAGGGGCGTTATTGGGATGGACCTCTCGTTGCCGGTCGTGGTCGACCACATGATCGGCAGCGAGAGGTCAAGATCAGCGTTTGCCTCCTTCGGCAAGATTGTGATAACGCAGAAGGAGGCAGCGGAGAGGGAGAGGGAAGCCGACCCGCTCTCCGCCAGGAGGCTAGCATCGGAGGGGCAACCCCGACGAGGCCGTCGGCCCCCTGTAAGGGGCCGCAGACGTAATGGCGGCGGTGGGACTACTTAGTACTTCCACCGCCGCCAAGGGGGGCTGGCCGTTAACGCGCCACTGGGGTGGGCAGGTCGCGGGGGGCGAGGTGGAGCAATAATCCCCTCCCCCCCTCTACAAAGATGAGACCTGCCGGTCGACCCCCCTCCTTTTATTTTATAATATTTCAATTTATCCTATATATATTTTATATTCTACATTATAAATTTTATCTTTATCTTTTAATCCCCTTTATTTTGCCCCCCTTCTTATGTATGTTGTGTTTTGTCCATTGTATTTATTTACTTATTATTATTTATTTATTTATTGACTTTTATTTTATCTATACACGTTTTCATTTATTGATTTTATCTATTATTTTATCGTATCTTTATGTTTTATGCGGGTCGACGTGGGGGGTGGGACGGGGGGAGGGGACAGACGCGAGCCGGAACTCGCCTCTGTCCCCTCCTTGTCGCGTGCGGAAAAAAATACAATGCAGCGTGTACGAGTATTTACACATGTATAAAAATCGGATGGCGCGGTAACAAAAATTCTAAATTATACAGCACAAGTTGCAGCAATGCATGCGCATAAGTTAAATTACCTGCATACCGCCGTTTCCTCAAACTGTGTGTTCATAACTGGCTCTGGGAGGAGCGCAGTGCCACCACTGCGAGGAGGCCCAGGACTCTGCGCGGCATACGCTGGAAGAATGTCCAGCGTGGTCGGCGCCGCGCAGAGACCTAAGGGGCGTTATTGGGATGGACCTCTCGTTGCCGGTCGTGGTCGACCACATGATCGGCAGCGAGAGGTCAAGAGCAGCGTTTGCCTCCTTCTGCGAGATTGTGATAACGCAGAAGGAGGCAGCGGAAAGGGAGAGGGATGCCGGCCCCCTCTCCGCCAGGAGGTTAGCATCGGCGGGGCAACCCCGACGAGGCCGACGGCCCCCTGTAAGGGGCCGCAGACGTAATGGCGGCGGTGGGACTACTTAGTACTTCCACCGCCGCCAAGGGGGGCTGGCCGTTAAGGCGCCCCTGGGGTGGGCATGTCGCGGGGGGCGAGGTGGAGCAATAATCCCATCCTCCCCTCTACAAAGATGAGACCTGCCGGTCGACCCCCCTCCTTTTATTTTATAATATTTCATTTTATCCTATATATATTTTATATTCTATATTATAAATTTTATCTTTATCTTTTAATCCCCTTTATTTTGCCCACCCTTCTTATGTTTATTGTGTTTTGTCCATTGTATTTATTTACTTATTATTATTTATTTATTTATTGACTTTTATTTTATCTATACACGTTTTCATTTATTGATTTTATCTATTATTTTATCGTATCTTTATGTTTTATGCGGGTCGACGTGGGGGGTGGGACGGGGGGAGGGGACAGACGCGAGCCGGAACTCGCCTCTGTCCCCTCCCTGTCGCGTGCGGAAAAAATACAATGCAGCGTGTACGAGTATTTGCACATGTATAAAAATCGGATGGCGCGGTAACAAAAATTCTAAATTATACAGCACAAGTTGCAGCAATGTATGCGCATAAGTTAAATTACCTGCATACCGCCGTTTCCTCAAACTGTGTGTTTCATAACTGGCACTGGGAGGATCGCAGTGCCACCACTGCGAGGAGGCCCAGGACTCTGCGCGGCATACGCTGGAAGAATGTCCAGCGTGGTCGGCACCGCGCAGAGACCTAAGGGGCGTTATTGGGATGGACCTCTCGTTGCCGGTCGTGGTCGACCACATGATCGGCAGCGAGAGGTCAAGAGCAGCGTTTGCCTCCTTCGGCAAGATTGTGATAACGCAGAAGGAGGCAGCGGAGAGGGAGAGGGAAGCCGACCCGCTCTCCGCCAGGAGGCTAGCATCGGAGGGGCAACCCCGACGAGGCCGACGGCCCCCTGTAAGGGGCCGCAGACGTAATGGCGGCGGTGGGACTACTTAGTACTTCCACCGCCGCCAAGGGGGGCTGGCCGTTAACGCGCCACTGGGGTGGGCAGGTCGCGGGGGGCGAGGTGGAGCAATAATCCCCTCCCCCCCTCTACAAAGATGAGACCTGCCGGTCGACCCCCCTCCTTTTATTTTATAATATTTCATTTTATCCTATATATATTTTATATTCTACATTATAAATTTTATCTTTATCTTTTAATCCCCTTTATTTTGCCCCCCTTCTTATGTATGTTGTGTTTTGTCCATTGTATTTATTTACTTATTATTATTTATTTATTTATTGACTTTTATTTTATCTATTTTATCTATACACGTTTTCATTTATTGATTTTATCTATTATTTTATAGTATTTTTAAGTTTTATGCGGGTCGACGTGGGGGGTGGGACGGGGGGAGGGGACAGACGCGAGCCGGAACTCGCCTCTGTCCCCTCCTTGTCGCGTGCGGAAAAAAATACAATGCAGCGTGTACGAGTATTTGCACATGTATAAAAATCGGATGGCGCGGTAACAAAAATTCTAAATTATACAGCACAAGTTGCAGCAATGCATGCGCATAAGTTAAATTACCTGCATACAGCCGTTTCCTCAAACTGTGTGTTCATAACTGGCACTGGTAGGATCGCAGTGCCACCACTGCGAGGAGGCCCAGGACTCTGCGCGGCATACGCTGGAAGAATGTCCAGCGTGGTCGGCACCGCGCAGAGACCTAAGGGGCGTTATTGGGATGGACCTCTCGTTGCCGGTCGTCGTCGACCACATGATCGGCAGCGAGAGGTCAAGAGCAGCGTTTGCCTCCTTCTGCGAGATTGTGATAACGCAGAAGGAGGCAGCGGAGAGGGAGAGGGAAGCCGACCCGCTCTCCGCCAGGAGGCTAGCATCGGAGGGGCAACCCCGACGAGGCCGACGGCCCCCTGTAAGGGGCCGCAGACGTAATGGCGGCGGTGGTACTACTTAATACTTCCACCGCCGCCAAGGGGGGTGGCCGTTAAGGCGCCCCCGAGGTGGTCAGGTCGCGGGGGGCGAGGTGGAGCAACAATCCCCTCCCCCCTCTACAAAGATGCGACCTGCCGGTCGACCCCCCTCCTTTTATTTTATAATATTTCATTTTATTCTATATATATTTTATATTCTATATTATAAATTTTATCTTTATCTTTTATTCCCCTTTATTTTGCCACCCCTTCTTATGTTTGTTGTGTTTTGTCCAATGTATTTATTTACTTATTATTATTTATTTATTTATTGACTTTTATTTTATCTATTTTATCTATACACGTTTTCATTTATTGATTTTATCTATTATTTTATCGTATTTTTAAGTTTTATGCGGGTCGACGTGGGGGGTGACGGGGGGAGGGGACAGACGCGAGCCGGAACTCGCCTCTGTCCCCTCCTTGTCGCGTGCGGAAAAAAATACAATGCAGCGTGTACGAGTATTTGCACATGTATAAAAATCGGATGGCGCTGTAACAAAAATTCTAAATTATACAGCACAAGTTGCTGCAATGCATGCGCATAAGTTAAATTACCTGCATACCGCCGTTTCCTCAAACTGTGTGTTCATAACTGGCACTGGGAGGATCGTAGTGCCACCACTGCGAGGAGGCCCAGGACTCTGCGCGGCATACGCTGGAAGAATGTCCAGCGTGGTCGGCGCCGCGCAGAGACCTAAGGGGCGTTATTGGGATGGACCTCTCGTTGCCGGTCGTGGTCGACCACATGATCGGCAGCGAGAGGTCAAGAGCAGCGTTTGCCTCCTTCTGCGAGATTGTGATAACGCAGAAGGAGGCAGCGGAGAGGGAGAGGGAAGCCGACCCGCTCTCCGCCAGGAGGCTAGCATCGGCGGGGCAACCCCGACGAGGCCGACGGCCCCCTGTAAGGGGCCGCAGACGTAATGGCGGCGGTGGGACTACTTAGTACCTCCACCGCCGCCAAGGGGTGCTGGCCGTTAATGCGCGCCTGGGGTGGGCAGGTCGCGGGGGGCGAGGTGGAGCAATAATCCCCTCCCCCCCTCTACAAAGATGAGACCTGCCGGTCGACCCCCCTCCTTTTATTTTATAATATTTCATTTTATTCTATATATATTTTATATTCTATATTATAAATTTTATCTTTATCTTTTATTCCCCTTTATTTTGCCACCCCGTCTTATGTTTGTTGTGTTTTGTCCAATGTATTTATTTACTTATTATTATTTATTTATTTATTGACTTTTATTTTATCTATACACGTTTTCATTTATTGATTTTATCTATTATTTTATAGTATTTTTAAGTTTTATGCGGGTCGACGTGGGGGGTGGGACGGGGGAGGGGACAGACGCGAGCCGGAACTCGCCTCTGTCCCCTCCTTGTCGCGTGCGGAAAAAAATACAATGCAGCGTGTACGAGTATTTGCACATGTATAAAAATCGGATGGCGCGGTAACAAAAATTCTAAATTATACAGCACAAGTTGCAGCAATGCATGCGCATAAGTTAAATTACCTGCATACAGCCGTTTCCTCAAACTGTGTGTTCATAACTGGCACTGGGAGGATCGCAGTGCCACCACTGCGAGGAGGCCCAGGACTCTGCGCGGCATACGCTGGATGAATGTCCAGCGTGGTCGGCACCGCGCAGAGACCTAAGGGGCGTTATTGGGATGGACCTCTCGTTGCCGGTCGTGGTCGACCACATGATCGGCAGCGAGAGGTCAAGAGCAGCGTTTGCCTCCTTCTGCGAGATTGTGATAACGCAGAAGGAGGCAGCGGAGAGGGAGAGGGAAGCCGACCCGCTCTCCGCCAGGAGGCTAGCATCGGTGGGGCAACCCCGACGAGGCCGACGGCCCCCTTTAAGGGGCCGCAGACGTAATGGCGGCGGTGGGACTACTTAGTACCTCCACCGCCGCCAAGGGGGGCTGGCCGTTAAGGCGCCCCTGGGGTGGGCAGGTCGCGGGGGGCGAGGTGGTGCAATAATCCCCTCCCCCCCTCTACAAAGATGAGACCTGCCGGTCGACCCCCCTCCTTTTATTTTATAATATTTCATTTTATCCTATATATATTTTATATTCTACATTATAAATTTTATCTTTATCTTTTAATCCCCTTTATTTTGCCCCCCTTCTTATGTATGTTGTGTTTTGTCCATTGTATTTATTTACTTATTATTATTTATTTATTTATTGACTTTTATTTTATCTATTTTATCTATACACGTTTTCATTTATTGATTTTATCTATTATTTTATAGTATTTTTAAGTTTTATGCGGGTCGACGTGGGGGGTGGGACGGGGGGAGGGGACAGACGCGAGCCGGAACTCGCCTCTGTCCCCTCCTTGTCGCGTGCGGAAAAAAATACAATGCAGCGTGTACGAGTATTTGCACATGTATAAAAATCGGATGGCGCGGTAACAAAAATTCTAAATTATACAGCACAAGTTGCAGCAATGCATGCGCATAAGTTAAATTACCTGCATACCGCCGTTTCCTCAAACTGTGTGTTCATAACTGGCTCTGGGAGGAGCGCAGTGCCACCACTGCGAGGAGGCCCAGGACTCTGCGCGGCATACGCTGGAAGAATGTCCAGCGTGGTCGGCGCCGCGCAGAGACCTAAGGGGCGTTATTGGGATGGACCTCTCGTTGCCGGTCGTGGTCGACCACATGATCGGCAGCGAGAGGTCAAGAGCAGCGTTTGCCTCCTTCTGCGAGATTGTGATAACGCAGAAGGAGGCAGCGGAAAGGGAGAGGGATGCCGGCCCCCTCTCCGCCAGGAGGTTAGCATCGGCGGGGCAACCCCGACGAGGCCGACGGCCCCCTGTAAGGGGCCGCAGACGTAATGGCGGCGGTGGTACTACTTAGTACTTCCACCGCCGCCAAGGGGGGCTGGCCGTTAAGGCGCCCCCGAGGTGGACAGGTCGCGGGGGGCGAGGTGGAGCAATAATCCCCCCCCTCTACAAAGATGCCACCTGCCGGTCGACCCCCCTCCTTTTATTTTATAATATTTCATTTTATCCTATATATATTTTACATTCTATATTATAAATTTTATCTTTATCTTTTAATCCCCTTTATTTTGCCCCCCCTTCTTATGTTTGTTGTGTTTTGTCCATTGTATTTATTTCTTTATTGACTTTTATTTTATCTATTTTATCTATACACGTTTTCATTTATTGATTTTATCTATTATTTTATCGTATTTTTAAGTTTTACGCGGGTCGACGTGGGGGGCGGGACGGGGGGAGGGGACAGACGCGAGCCGGAACTCGCCTCTGTCCCCTCCTTGTCGCGTGCGGAAAAAAATACAATGCAGCGTGTACGAGTATTTGCACGGTGACGTGGCAATATTGCCAGCGTCACTCTAACCTCTCTAGCGGAAGACCTGGCCATCCTCTGGTCAAGCTTTGCGATAAGGGCAGCAGCGAGCGATCTCCCTGGGCATATGCGAGACCCAAAGGCCGACTAGTAATATTTGAAATGTCGCGCCAATTTGCGTGACGAACGTTTACAGGACCGTATCCGGGTCCCAGGCGGGATCCGGAATTCCACTCTCAACACAAGATGCAACGTGCCATCGAGAATCAGCACCTCGAGGCAGGAAGAAGGCACAACTCGAGGTAAAACAGCGAGAGATCGTCAAGGCCCAGGACTATCAACCTGGAGGCGCCGACGAGGGCCTGCGGTACAGAGGATATCATCCACTCTACCCTGTCGTCGCCTCGTCCGGGAAGAAGCCAGTACCGCAACCGGATTGGCTGACGTCGATCGTCTCATCGGGAAGCGGCCAATCGGACGACATCGCTGCCGGATTAGCCGGACGCTGCCGGAAGCCGAGCGCCGTCGCGACGGATTCGCTGAGGCGAAATCCCGCGTTAGCGATAGGCCGAAATGTTGCGTGAGGAAAGCGGAATACGGAAGTGGGGGACGCTCTGCTTCCGCGTACCCGGGCCACCGCGTGAAGATCCATTGCGTCGTCAGAACTCTTACGAATAAGTTGTCGCTCTTAACGATTGTTAACGATTAAAGTATTTTGCGTCGGCTGATCGGAGGACGAATAAATCGCTGCCGAACATCCGCTGCCGTGAGATAAAAGGTAAGCGCCGATCAGGCTTTCGTAAATAATTAACGAAACTTCGTGTTGGCTCGGGTAGTGGGTCGTAACGGTTCGTGAACCACTTAGCGGGAAATAACGGTACGAAGGACGAACGGAAGTCGTCCATATTATTTGCGAGGGGTACGAATCCTTCGGATTGTGAAGGATTTCGTCCTCCTCATTAGAATCCGGTCGGATAGCGGGGGCCGCGTGGCCGCATTGTGACGGTTGTACGACGCCAGTTTAAACGCGAAGTCGCGGATTCAATCTTTAGCGTTATTGCCGTTATTTCTAGAGATCCTGGTCTCGTTCCACGGTGGGACGCCGTCGCGTGCTCGATTCGTACGCGTGAATTTAGTTCGAACAGTGTCAGCTATCTAAGTGTCGTATAGAACATCGGGATTCGGACGGAACGCGACCTGTAAGGTCTTCCGCGTGTCGTACGTCTTATCGCTGCCGAATCCTCTGCGAAGAGAGTCGAAGGAAACCGCAATCCGCGCGTGCGATTAACACCTTTCGCCAGATTTACTGAAACGCGCCGGCTATTGTACTACCTGCTGCCGATCAGCTCGGCAGTTTAAGATCGTCGTGTAATAAACGAATTAATAACCGAAACGTTGTATTTTTCTTGTGTGAAAACCTTCCCGTCGCGGGGAACGTCTCGTGTCCTCTCGACGTAGAATCCTGGGCCTTCGCGAGAGCTATTCAGATTCCGTTTGCTACGCCACAGTCTCGCGGGTCATACCGCGTTCCTCTTTCGAGTTCCGATTACGATGCTTTCGTGTGACACCTACGGGTGTCTGGCGCCCGAAATCTAGTTCAGCTTGATTATCGAATAAAGAGACTGTGGGCGTATTTTGTCCCGAGAGGACCACGCATCGCGCGGCCGAGCGTGGCCCGGCTTCTCGCGTGTAAATTCTCGGTGTCGCCATTCATCGTTCTACCATCTTTACGACAAGCTAAGAAAGCGACGTGACAAATTTGGCGCCCGAACAGGGACCTCTCACAGTAAACTTAACCTGTGTGAGGGTTTTCGGGATACTTTTGTGTTAGGAATACGTCGAAGACGCGAGGCTCGCACAAGGAAAGTTTATTTTCGCAATCGCTGCCGTTCGAACAGATTCCGTGCGCGATCGGTGCCGTGACGGCGAACACGCGTTGAAAAACTTGTTTACGACAGCCACTAGCTATTACGAGCCCACGAGCATTGAATTGATTATTGTGTACTCTTGCCATTACTATCGTTTTGATTATTGTGTATTATTGCCATTTCGATTGTTCTAATTATGGTATGCCACTGAACAATCTTTCCGACAACCGAGATTGAATGTCGTTCCGATCACTGAATTCGAAGAAAGATTGTTGATTTTGAAAAGTTAGGATTCTATTATATTTCGTACGAGCCATTCAAGGGTATTTCCAAAGACATTGATTGAATTGTCGTGCCGATCAGTGATCCCGAGGAAGTATTCCTACTTTAATAAGTTATTATTGAAAACATTTTCATTGCTGCCTTTAAACTTTACCGAATTATTATTGGAAATTTTTTTTTTCTTTCTGTGGTTCTCAACAGTTGATGGAATTGAATGGCTCTGGTAAAATTTTGAACCGAGAACCCCCTAATATAAAATTTTTTTTCTGAACAGTGGCTTATAATTTTTTTTAATTGTTGCACTTGTGATATTTTTTTTCTGGTTATTATTTATTGCTCTCTAATATTTATGAATTGTTATTGATTTTATGTTTTTCTGTTGTTCTTCTCTCTGTTCTATTTATTCTGTCTGTTTTATTCTCGTTGTTACTTCTATTTATTCTCTAATTTATTGCAATTTCTTGTTTTTGCCGTCCTTTTGTTAATTTAATTCTTCTAGTCCTTTTGTTTTGTCGTTTCATTGTGTCGAGTTCAAATTCAATTGTACAAAGTAGTCTTATTATTTGTTATTAGTTATTTAGTTTGTTGATTTTGAATTGTACATAATTTTTTTTTTGGATCGATTTTGAAATTTCGCCTTTCTACTCTCTATTATTTTTTTTTAAGATTCGTCTTTTTCCTTTTCTTTTCAATTTCGATGCTACATTTTTAAGTTGTGCAACAATCTTCCATAATTCATATAATTTACTGCCGAAGGCTAAATTTGTTTTTATTATTTATTGCCGATTATTTACACTGTGTTCGGTGACTGCGGTACCAGCCCTGCGTTTACGCGTGGAGGGTGGTCCCAGGAACCATATTATTTATTGTTTTGGTTGTCAATGGTGATGGAAGGTACCCTTTGAGTCCTAGTGCTGTCGTACCTAGTGTTCTTGTTGAAACTACCTCCCCAACTTATTCGCTGCCTTGAATTATCGAAGCCGGTGGCGAAATTATTATTCGCTACCCGGGCTTATTGTCGCTAGTTACGAAAAAGTATTTGCTGCCCTGATTTATTGTTGTATTTTCGCGAAGAATAAGTCGCTGCCTTGACGAAGGAGTGATTTATCATATCGAGAGTCGCTTAAGGGCGGTACGGGAAATAGGGTAGGCAATAACGGTAAAAGTTCGAAAGATTTCGTTGTTAGTGTTTTGCGAGGGTCAAAAATTTATGACTGTACAAAAGCTGGGGACGGCTAAATTCCCAATAACGTTTCGCTGCCGGGAAAGCCAGGTCATTCGAGAGTCAACCGGCCGAGATAGGAGTTCCTTTGTTCGTTAGAGAGGTTTAGCGGGGCCATATGGTCAAGACAACCGGTCAGGGCCATAAGGGCTAACATAAACAGTTCGCGTTTACGATCTTAATAACGAAAAGAACTGAGTCGTATTTGGGAAGCTATGGATACTACGTTAAAACCAGACAGCGAAGATCAGTGGGATTACCATTCCCTTTTTGATGATGATACCGAGGGAAATGCCGTTAATTTGAATACGCCGGATTCGGAAGAAGAGGGGGCAGCGAGTGACCGATCACATCCGCGTAACGTTAAACTGACGGTGCCCATGTTAAAGAACGGGAAACTCGCGCCACCCCCGCCTCATGCAAAACGGAATTCTTCGCTGCCGGGCACGTCCAGGGGTTCTCAGGGCCCCCCTCAACCTCGTGGTTACCAGGAAATGTACTGTAGGGGCACACCGATTTCGGAAATAATTAGAAGATGGCAAATAAAGTTCAAAGGAGCGCCCGGAGAGGACTCGGAAGCCTTTCTGGAGCGACTCGCAAGACGTCGCCGGTATGGCAACATACCGGACGAATACTTGCTTCGCTGCCTGTTAGAATGTTTTGAAGGCACCGCTGCCCACTGGTACGAGGTGAGGGAGACCAAATTCCGAACTTGGAACGATTTTACCTCCGCGTTTCGAAAATTTTTTGGGGACCCAGAATACCCAGATACGCTGTTAAGAAATATTAAAGACCGCGCACAGGGCGAAAACGAGCCATTAAGGGACTATATAATTAGCATGCGCGGAATGTTCGAACGAATAGATCCACCGTGGCGAGAGGAGAAAATGATTAGGAGAACGTATTGGGGCGCGAAACCTATTTTGCGACAAGCAATAGCTATTAGCACGATAGAATCATTCGACCACTTGGAGGAAGCTTTAATTGAGGCCGAGAAAGAATCCGACGTAGCAAAGTTAAAAAGAAACCCGAAACCGTCCGAGATGGCACATCCGACCTTTGCCTACGATCCGAATCGGTATAGTACCCAGAAACCGCAAGGGAGAGGGAAAACCGGAGACGTCGAATTCGTAAATGCAATTACGCCCACAAGTGACGGAGAGGGGCAAGATACCCGCAGTCTCGCACCCCAAAATACTCACGCTGGTATAGCAAAACGGGACTTTTCAGCTTCGCGCGCGAATTATTCAGCTGCCGGGCGAAATAGGAACGATGCCTACCGCGTAGAAACGAGGGGAAGATGGTCAAAACACCCACCATCGCGCCAAACGACAACTCCAGCTACCGGAGACGGGCCAAAATCACCGTCACGCGACAAACAACGTGTGGGGGTGAAACCCGAAATGGAATGCTGGAATTGTCGCAGGAGAGGGCACAGATCGCGAGATTGTCGAGAAGAACAACGTATACACTGCTACGCTTGTGGAGCACCGGGAGTCACACTAAGAAGCTGCCGGAGATGTAACCGTTTTTCGGGAAACGGGGGGAGGGGTCGCTCGACAGGGTCAGAGAGGCCAACCCCGAAATAATATCGGCCCGCGTAGTAACAGAGGGAAAAAAATCGAGACCACCTGTACTCACAATTAAAGCTTCTATTGATTCGCTGCCGGTAGACGCCCTGATAGACTCGGGGTCATCAATTACGTTCATAAGTCGGGAAGTATTAGAACAATTGGATAGCGCTGCCGTTAAGGTAGAAAACACGAAAAAACCGTGTTATTTTCTCCTCGCCACGGGGGCAATCGATAAGGCTCAAGAAAAAGCTCAATTCTGTGTAAAAATAGGGACAAAGGAACAGGAAATATCGGCCAGGGTGTTAGATAATCTCGTGACTCCTCTCTTATTAGGAACGGATGTGATTGCATTGTTTGGAATAGTCGCGGAATTTCATAACGCCACTTGGTATTTTGCGTCCAATCCGGAGGAAAAATTTCCCTTCGACGACCCAAACCCAACCACCGTATGCTGCGGTTTACAGACTTTAGTAGTTAGCGAAAAACAACAATTGGAAACCTTCCTCCAGTCTGAGTTGCCAGAATTCGAGAAAATGAAAGGCTTGACCGATTTGATCAGCCACAAAATAGACGTGGGGGACCACCCGCCAATTAAACAGAGATATTATGCCGTCTCTCCTAAAGTTCAGGAGGCAATTTATAAAGAGGTGGATACCCTGTTGGCAGACGGCATAATTGAACCATCTAATAGTGGCTGGTCAAGTCCAATAGTTATGGTCAAGAAGCCAAACGGGAAATATAGATTCTGCTTGGACTTTAGAAAAGTCAACGAAGTCTCGAGGAAGGATGCTTATCCGCTGCCGTTAATGACCCAGATCTTAGACAAACTGCGAACGGCAAGGTACATCTCAACCCTAGATTTGAGTCAAGCATATTTTCAAATTCCACTCGAACAAAATAGTCGCGAAATCACAGCTTTCACAGTGCCCGGTAAAGGCCTCTTTCAATTTCGTCGCATGCCTTACGGTCTCACGGGGGCACCAGCAACCTTCCAAAGGTTGCTTGATCGTTTGATAGGGCCAGAGATGGAGCCCCACGTATTCGCGTATTTAGATGACATAATCATAGTAACGAAAACTTTTGAAGAACATTTGGAATGGTTAAAACTCGTGTTAGATCGTATAAAGGCTGCCGGTCTTATAATAAATCCGGACAAATGTGAATTCTGTCGCACCGAAGTCCGTTACTTAGGGTTCGTAGTAAGCAAGGAAGGGTTGAAGGTAGATTCGGAAAAGATCCAACCTATTCTGACGTATCCAGTCCCGAAAAACATTAAACAGGTGCGGCGATTCTTGGGGATGGCCTCCTGGTACAGGCGGTTCATTCCAGGATTCGCAACACTAGCAGAACCTTTAAACAACCTTTTGCGAAAGAATCAGGAATGGGTATGGAAGGACGGACAGCAATCCGCCTTCGAAACCCTAAGGGATATGATCGCTGCCGCTCCAACTCTTTCTTGCCCGGATTTTTCGTTGCCGTTCACCTTGCAAACGGATGCTAGTACAGTCGGACTAGGTGCAGTCTTGACTCAAGAAATCGAAGGGATTGAGAGAGTGATTGCCTTCGCAAGTAGATCACTTACGCTGCCGGAAAGGAAATACTCAGCTACAGAGCTGGAGTGCCTGGCAATAGTCTGGTCAGTGGAAAAATTTAGAGCGTATTTGGAGGGTTATAAATTTACGGTAATAACAGACCATAATAGCCTGCGTTGGTTGAGGAAATTACAGAACCCATCGGGTCGTTTAGCGAGATGGGCCTTGCAACTTTTAGAGTACGACTTTCAAGTCGTGTATCGGCAAGGTGCCCTAAATAAAGTGCCGGATGCACTATCACGTGCTTTTGAGGGTGTCGAAGGAGAATTAGAAGTCGCTGCCGTAATTAAACCAAAATGGTACGAAGGGAAATTCGCGGAAATAGAGAGCAACCCTGACAAATTTAGAGACTGGTGCATTAGAAGCGGGGAATTATATTATCGGAGGACAGACCCACTCATTGCGGAGACGTTAGGTCAAGATACCAATGAGTGGAAATTGGTGATCCCGGAGGAGCGCAGGACCGAGATTTTGCAAGAGGCCCATGACGGTCCAGAAGCAGGACATTTGGGAATAGAGAAAACGTATCATAGGGTAGCGACTCGGTACTACTGGCCCGGCATGTATCGGACCACCGTAGAATATGTAAGACGCTGCACAACCTGTCAGCTAACGAAAGTGGAGCAAACACTCCCTTCCGGGCTGATGGGTCGGCGCCATATTAACATGCCGTGGTCAGTGGTCGCTGCCGATATAATGGGTCCTTTTCCGTCAAGCAAATCCGGTCATGCGTACCTCCTGGTGATGCAAGATCTGTTTACAAAATGGATCGAGTGCGCCCCGCTCCGACGTGCCACAGGACCAAAAATTGCAGAAGCTCTAGAAAATTTGATATTTGCGCGATGGGGTACACCCGATGTACTCCTGACAGATAACGGCACTGAGTTTGCTAACAAATGCCTACATCAGCTCGCCGAAGAGTATGGCATTCATATTACGACAACCCCTCCGTACCATCCGCAGGCAAATCCGGTGGAAAGAGTAAATCGCATCCTGAAAACAATGATAGTTGCGTTCTTAGAGAGGGATCATAGAGAGTGGGATATTAATCTATCGAAATTCAGATTCGCGTATAATACGGCCTATCATTCCGTATTGCAAACGTCCCCAGCCTTTTTAAACTTCGGGCGAGATCCGCGACCATTTAGATGCGTGCGAGCGGACAATGAACCGCCGGTAGACATGTTAGTAGAACCGACCGATCATTGGAAAGGTAGAGTAGCTCAGCTACAAACCTTGCGAAGTTGGGTAATAGAAAATTTAGAGAGTGCCTATAACACGCAGGCAAAATATTATAATTCGCGACATGTAAATAAGGAATTTGAGGTAGGAGATAGAGTAGTAAAACGACAGCGAGCACTTTCGTCAGCGGCTCAAAATTTTGCGGCAAAGCTGGTACCCAAATTCAGTGGACCAGTAATAATTACGAAAAAGATATCCCCAGTAGTATATTACCTTGCTACGGAAGACGGCCGAGACTTGGGAAAAGTTCACATCAGTGACATAAAAGCATACCTTCCATCACACGCAACAGAGGCACAAAACTAATGTGCTCAAGCTTTTCCCTACAGAATTGAAGAACGAATCGTCTCCAGAAAAGAAGACAGGCCGAATTCAGTTGCTGCCGGACCGAAGGATGAATACACTAACCGAGATAAAGGAAGCGATCATCCGGCTAAAGGAGTCGGAAGATAGGCAACAAATGGAGGAATTCCTCCGCACACAGTGGGAGGAGATAAAGGGCACAACAGAAAGGACGAAAGACTGTTCCCCGATGTCAGGAGTAGAAGTAAAAGTGGAAGACAGCTCGAGTAATTCATTCTTTTCGCTCGAAGATAAACAAGGGGAAGAACCAGAAACAACGGAGGAGTTGGACGCCACGTTAGAGGACATCCCAATAGAAATATTAGACGACTCCATAACAATAATAGCCGAAAAGTCTGAAGAAATCGCTGCCGCAGCCAAGCACAATGAAGAGAGCGCTGTCGACAATACGAAAGTCGACGAGATCGCTGCCGAAGCAGAGCAGCCGGAAGAGAGCGCTGACGACAATACGAAACTTGGCGAGATCGCTGCCGAAGCAGAGCAGCCGGGAGAGAGCGCTGACGACAATACGAAACTTGGCGAGATCGCTGCCGAAACAGAGCAGCCTGAAGAGGACGCTGTCGACAATACGAAACTCAACGAAATCGCTGCCAGGATAGAGAAACTACAGAAAATCACCACCGAAAACACGCTCATTACTCCGTACACGCCAGGGAAGATGGCGAGAGGCATAATAGAAAACGTGCGAGATAGTTTCGAATGGGTGCACCGCCATGGGATAGCGCGATTACGAGAAGAGGAGAGACAAGAAGAAGAAAGACGGGAAAAGGCGAGACGAGAGCAGGAGAAACGAGAAGAGGAGAGACGCAAAAGATCGAGCAGACCCACAATTATGGATCCAGTTAGACCACGGCTGCCTAAACAAGCGCCCGCACCTGCGAAGAGGGACCCACAGTACCTAGAAGTTGCTCCTCTAGGTAAATACCGGTATGGAGAACCACCCTTACTTAAGAGGGAACCTAGAACAACACCAGCGCTGCCGGAAAAGGGAAGGGAACAAGTGAAGCCCCAAGAAATACAGCTTATTGATAGGCAAAGGAACTGCTGGAGGTGCGGTAAACGAGGGCACAGCCACCGATACTGCCCGGAGCCCGCGACAGTGTACTGTTTTCGATGTGGCCGAGGAGGGTACACTATAAAGTCTTGCCCTAAATGTGGACAGGAATGGAAGGAAGGCGGACCACATCACCCATGGGGATATAAAGCCTGAGATAACCTACGGAGAAGTCGCTGCCGCAAATATAGATTAACGCCTACCTGCGTATTATTATTACGGATAAAAATCCTACGAGGGACATATATTATTTTTTTTTTAAACTAGAAGCTCGCTGCCCAGAAAGGAGCGATAGCAAAGAATAGCTAATTTATATTACTTATAATCAGATTAGAAGTTACCTTGTTCTTAAAAAGACTGACAGACTTGTATTTTTGTACCGCTAGGACACCAAAGAAAAAAAAAAATGATATTAAAGAATCGTTGCCGAGAATTAAAGTACCATTTACTGTAGTAACCCAATAGGCACCCCAAGAGTTGCGAATAACGGTCATTTACGAAAACAAAATGCGAAATTACGAAACATTTGCGAACCACTTTGTTACAAAAAGAAAAAGGACCGGTCGTCGAAGGATTCTCGCCCGCACTGATGTACAACACACAGTAAGTATTTGTGAGACAGACAAGGTAGCGAGTATATGTTGGGGTAAGGTCGTCAAGTAGTTTGGTGTAATTGGTTGGAACGAGTCAAGGGAGAACGAACGCTACCCGGCCCACGAAAGCCTGATTGGTGGCTGCCACTAGTATGGCCCGGTCTCCCCGAGGGGGGAAGGAGTTGTGACGTGGCAATATTGCCAGCGTCACTCTAACCTCTCTAGCGGAAGACCTGGCCATCCTCTGGTCAAGCTTTGCGATAAGGGCAGCAGCGAGCGATCTCCCTGGGCATATGCGAGACCCAAAGGCCGACTAGTAATATTTGAAATGTCGCGCCAATTTGCGTGACGAACGTTTACAGGACCGTATCCGGGTCCCAGGCGGGATCCGGAATTCCACTCTCAACACAAGATGCAACGTGCCATCGAGAATCAGCACCTCGAGGCAGGAAGAAGGCACAACTCGAGGTAAAACAGCGAGAGATCGTCAAGGCCCAGGACTATCAACCTGGAGGCGCCGACGAGGGCCTGCGGTACAGAGGATATCATCCACTCTACCCTGTCGTCGCCTCGTCCGGGAAGAAGCCAGTACCGCAACCGGATTGGCTGACGTCGATCGTCTCATCGGGAAGCGGCCAATCGGACGACATCGCTGCCGGATTAGCCGGACGCTGCCGGAAGCCGAGCGCCGTCGCGACGGATTCGCTGAGGCGAAATCCCGCGTTAGCGATAGGCCGAAATGTTGCGTGAGGAAAGCGGAATACGGAAGTGGGGGACGCTCTGCTTCCGCGTACCCGGGCCACCGCGTGAAGATCCATTGCGTCGTCAGAACTCTTACGAATAAGTTGTCGCTCTTAACGATTGTTAACGATTAAAGTATTTTGCGTCGGCTGATCGGAGGACGAATAAATCGCTGCCGAACATCCGCTGCCGTGAGATAAAAGGTAAGCGCCGATCAGGCTTTCGTAAATAATTAACGAAACTTCGTGTTGGCTCGGGTAGTGGGTCGTAACGGTTCGTGAACCACTTAGCGGGAAATAACGGTACGAAGGACGAACGGAAGTCGTCCATATTATTTGCGAGGGGTACGAATCCTTCGGATTGTGAAGGATTTCGTCCTCCTCATTAGAATCCGGTCGGATAGCGGGGGCCGCGTGGCCGCATTGTGACGGTTGTACGACGCCAGTTTAAACGCGAAGTCGCGGATTCAATCTTTAGCGTTATTGCCGTTATTTCTAGAGATCCTGGTCTCGTTCCACGGTGGGACGCCGTCGCGTGCTCGATTCGTACGCGTGAATTTAGTTCGAACAGTGTCAGCTATCTAAGTGTCGTATAGAACATCGGGATTCGGACGGAACGCGACCTGTAAGGTCTTCCGCGTGTCGTACGTCTTATCGCTGCCGAATCCTCTGCGAAGAGAGTCGAAGGAAACCGCAATCCGCGCGTGCGATTAACACCTTTCGCCAGATTTACTGAAACGCGCCGGCTATTGTACTACCTGCTGCCGATCAGCTCGGCAGTTTAAGATCGTCGTGTAATAAACGAATTAATAACCGAAACGTTGTATTTTTCTTGTGTGAAAACCTTCCCGTCGCGGGGAACGTCTCGTGTCCTCTCGACGTAGAATCCTGGGCCTTCGCGAGAGCTATTCAGATTCCGTTTGCTACGCCACAGTCTCGCGGGTCATACCGCGTTCCTCTTTCGAGTTCCGATTACGATGCTTTCGTGTGACACCTACGGGTGTCTGGCGCCCGAAATCTAGTTCAGCTTGATTATCGAATAAAGAGACTGTGGGCGTATTTTGTCCCGAGAGGACCACGCATCGCGCGGCCGAGCGTGGCCCGGCTTCTCGCCTGTAAATTCTCGGTGTCGCCATTCATCGTTCTACCATCTTTACGACAAGCTAAGAAAGCGACGTGACAGCACATGTATAAAAATCGGATGGCGCGGTAACAAAAATTCTAAATAATACAGCACAAGTTGCAGCAATGCATGCGCATAAGTTAAATTACCTGCATACAGCCGTTTCCTCAAACTGTGTGTTCATATCTGGCACTGGGAGGATCGCAGTGCCCACCACTGCGAGGAGGCCCAGGACTCTGCGCGGCATACGCTGGAAGAATGTCCAGCGTGGTCGGCACCGCGCAGAGACCTAAGGGGCGTTATTGGGATGGACCTCTCGTTGCCGGTCGTGGTCGACCACATGATCGGCAGCGAGAGGTCAAGAGCAGCGTTTGCCTCCTTCGGCGAAATTGTGATAACGCAGAAGGAGGCAGCGGAAAGGGAGAGGGAAGCCGGCCCCCTCTCCGCCAGGTGGTTAGCATCGGCGGGGCCAACCTCGACGAGGCCGACGGCCCCCTGTAAGGGGCCGCAGACGTAATGGCGGCGGTGGGACTACTTAGTACTTCCACCGCCGCCAAGGGGGACTGGACGTTAAGGCGCCCCTGGGGTGGGCAGGTCGCGGGGGGCGAGGTGGAGCAATAATCCCCTCCCCCCCTCTACAAAGATGAGACCTGCCGGTCGAACCCCCTCCTTTTATTTTATAATATTTCATTTTATCCTATATATATTTTATATTCTATATTATAAATTTTACCTTTATCTTTTAATCCCCTTTATTTTGCCCCCCTTCTTATGTTTGTTGTGTTTTGTCCATTGCATTTATTTACTTATTATTATTTATTTATTTATTGACTTTTATTTTATCTATTTTATCTATACACGTTTTCATTTATTGATTTTATCTATTATTTTATCGTATTTTTAAGTTTTATGCGGGTCGACGGGGGGGGTGGGACGGGGGGAGGGGACAGACGCGAGCCGGAACTCGCCTCTGTCCCCTCCTTGTCGCGTGCGGAAAAAAATACAATGCAGCGTGTACGAGTATTTGAACATGTATAAAAATCGGATGGCGCGGTAACAAAAATTCTAAATTATACAGCACAAGTTGCAGCAATGCATGCGCATAAGTTAAATTACCTGCATACCGCCGTTTCCTCAAACTGTGTGTTCATAACTGGCACTGGGAGGATCGCAGTGCCACCACTGCTAGGAGGCCCAGGACTCTGCGCGACATACGCTGGAAGAATGTCCAGCGTGGTCGGCACCGCGCAGAGACCTAAGGGGCGTTATTGGGATGGACCTCTCGTTGCCGGTCGTGGTCGACCACATGATCGGCAGCGAGAGGTCAAGAGCAGCTTTTGCCTCCTTCTGCGAGATTGTGATAACGCAGAAGGAGGCAGCGGAGAGGGAGAGGGAAGCCGACCCGCTCTCCACCAGGAGGCTAGCATCGGCGGGGCAACCCCGACGAGGCCGACGGCCCCCTGTAAGAGGCCGCAGACGTAATGGCGGCGGTGGTACTACTTAGTACTTCCACCGCCCCCAAGGGGGGCTGGCCGTTAAGGCGCCCCCGAGGTGGACAGGTCGCGGGGGGCGAGGTGGAGCAATAATCCCCCCCCTCTACAAAGATGCCACCTGCCGGTCGACCCCCCTCCTTTTATTTTATAATATTTCATTTTATCCTATATATATTTTATATTCTATATTATAAATTTTATCTTTATCTTTTAATCCCGTTTATTTTGCCCCCCCTTCTTATGTTTGTTGTGTTTTGTCCATTGTATTTATTTCTTTATTGACTTTTATTTTATCTATTTTATCTATACACGTTTTCATTTATTGATTTTATCTATTATTTTATCGTATTTTTAAGTTTTACGCGGGTCGACGTGGGGGGCGGGACGGGGGGAGGGGACAGATGCGAGCCGGAACTCGCCTCTGTCCTCCCCTTGTCGCGTGCGAAAAAAAATACAATGCAGCGTGTACGGGTATTTGCACATGTATAAAAATCGGATGGCGCGGTAACAAAAATTCTAAATAATACAGCACAAGTTGCAGCAATGCATGCGCATAAGTTAAATTACCTGCATACAGCCGTTTCCTCAAACTGTGTGTTCATAAATGGCACTGGGAGGATCGCAGTGCCACCACTGCGAGGAGACCCAGGACTCTGCGCGGCATACGCTGGAAGAATGTCCAGCGTGGTCGGCACCGCACAGAGACCTAAGGGGCGTTATTGGTATGGACCTCTCGTTGCCGGTCGTGGTCGACCACATGATCGGCAGCGAGAGGTCAAGAGCAGCGTTTGCCTCCTTCTGCGAGATTGTGATAACGCAGAAGAAGGCAGCGGAAAGGGAGAGGGAAGCCGGTCCCCTCTCCGCCAGGTGGTTAGCATCGGCGGGGCCAACCTCGACAAGGCCGACGGCCCCCTGTAAGGGGCCGCAGACGTAATGGCGGCGGTGGGACTACTTAGTACTTCCACCGCCGCCAAGGGGGACTGGCCGTTAAGGCGCCCCTGGGGTGGGCAGGTCGCGGGGGGCGAGGTGGAGCAATAATCCCCTCCCCCCCTCTACAAAGATGAGACCTGCCGGTCGACCCCCCTCCTTTTATTTTATAATATTTCATTTTATCCTATATGTATTTTATATTCTATATTATAAATTTTATCTTTATCTTTTAATCCCCTTTATTTTGCCCCCCCTTCTTATGTTTGTTGTGTTTTGTCCATTGCATTTATTTACTTATTATTATTTATTTATTTATTGACTTTTATTTTATCTATTTTATCTATACACGTTTTCATTTATTGATTTTATCTATTATTTTATCGTATTTTTAAGTTTTATGCGGGTCGACGGGGGGGGTGGGACGGGGGGAGGGGACAGACGCGAGCCGGAACTCGCCTCTGTCCCCTCCTTGTCGCGTGCGGAAAAAAATACAATGCAGCGTGTACGAGTATTTGAACATGTATAAAAATCGGATGGCGCGGTAACAAAAATTCTAAATTATACAGCACAAGTTGCAGCAATGCATGCGCATAAGTTAAATTACCTGCATACCGCCGTTTCCTCAAACTGTGTGTTCATAACTGGCACTGGGAGGATCGCAGTGCCACCACTGCTAGGAGGCCCAGGACTCTGCGCGACATACGCTGGAAGAATGTCCAGCGTGGTCGGCACCGCGCAGAGACCTAAGGGGCGTTATTGGGATGGACCTCTCGTTGCCGGTCGTGGTCGACCACATGATCGGCAGCGAGAGGTCAAGAGCAGCTTTTGCCTCCTTCTGCGAGATTGTGATAACGCAGAAGGAGGCAGCGGAGAGGGAGAGGGAAGCCGACCCGCTCTCCACCAGGAGGCTAGCATCGGCGGGGCAACCCCGACGAGGCCGACGGCCCCCTGTAAGAGGCCGCAGACGTAATGGCGGCGGTGGTACTACTTAGTACTTCCACCGCCCCCAAGGGGGGCTGGCCGTTAAGGCGCCCCCGAGGTGGACAGGTCGCGGGGGGCGAGGTGGAGCAATAATCCCCCCCCTCTACAAAGATGCCACCTGCCGGTCGACCCCCCTCCTTTTATTTTATAATATTTCATTTTATCCTATATATATTTTATATTCTATATTATAAATTTTATCTTTATCTTTTAATCCCGTTTATTTTGCCCCCCCTTCTTATGTTTGTTGTGTTTTGTCCATTGTATTTATTTCTTTATTGACTTTTATTTTATCTATTTTATCTATACACGTTTTCATTTATTGATTTTATCTATTATTTTATCGTATTTTTAAGTTTTACGCGGGTCGACGTGGGGGCGGGACGGGGGGAGGGGACAGATGCGAGCCGGAACTCGCCTCTGTCCTCCCCTTGTCGCGTGCGAAAAAAAATACAATGCAGCGTGTACGGGTATTTGCACATGTATAAAAATCGGATGGCGCGGTAACAAAAATTCTAAATAATACAGCACAAGTTGCAGCAATGCATGCGCATAAGTTAAATTACCTGCATACAGCCGTTTCCTCAAACTGTGTGTTCATAAATGGCACTGGGAGGATCGCAGTGCCACCACTGCGAGGAGACCCAGGACTCTGCGCGGCATACGCTGGAAGAATGTCCAGCGTGGTCGGCACCGCACAGAGACCTAAGGGGCGTTATTGGGATGGACCTCTCGTTGCCGGTCGTGGTCGACCACATGATCGGCAGCGAGAGGTCAAGAGCACCGTGTGCCTCCTTCGGCGAGATTGTGAGGCAGCGGAGAGGGAGAGGGAAGCCGACCCGCTCTCCACCAGGAGGCTAGCATCGGCGGGGCAACCCCGACGAGGCCGACGGCCCCCTGTAAGGGGCCGCAGACGTAATGGCGGCAGTGGTACTTCTTAGTACTTCCACCGCCCCCAAGGGGGGCTGGCCGTTAAGGCGCCCCCGAGGTGGACAGGTCGCGGGGGGCGAGGTGGAGCAATAATCCCCCCCCTCTACAAAGATGCCACCTGCCGGTCGACCCCCCTCCTTTTATTTTATAATATTTCATTTTATCCTATATATATTTTATATTCTATATTATAAATTTTATCTTTATCTTTTAATCCCGTTTATTTTGCCCCCCCTTCTTATGTTTGTTGTGTTTTGTCCATTGTATTTATTTCTTTATTGACTTTTATTTTATCTATTTTATCTATACACGTTTTCATTTATTGATTTTATCTATTATTTTATCGTATTTTTAAGTTTTATGCGGGTCGACGGGGGGGGTGGGACGGGGGGGGGACAGACGCGAGCCGGAACTAGCCTCTGTCCCCTCCTTGTCGCGTGCGGAAAAAAATACAATGCGGCGTGTACGAGTATTTGAACATGTATAAAAATCGGATGGCGCGGTAACAAAAATTCTAAATAATACAGCACAAGTTGCAGCAATGCATGCGCATAAGTTAAATTACCTGCATACAGCCGTTTCCTCAAACTGTGTGTTCATAACTGGCACTGGGAGGATCGCAGTGCCACCACTGCTAGGAGGCCCAGGACTCTGCGCGACATACGCTGGAAGAATGTCCAGCGTGGTCGGCACCGCGCAGAGACCTAAGGGGCGTTATTGGGATGGACCTCTCGTTGCCGGTCGTGGTCGACCACATGATCGGCAGCGAGAGGTCAAGAGCAGCTTTTGCCTCCTTCTGCGAGATTGTGATAACGCAGAAGGAGGCAGCGGAGAGGGAGAGGGAAGCCGACCCGCTCTCCACCAGGAGGCTAGCATCGGCGGGGCAACCCCGACGAGGCCGACGGCCCCCTGTAAGAGGCCGCAGACGTAATGGCGGCGGTGGTACTACTTAGTACTTCCACCGCCCCCAAGGGGGGCTGGCCGTTAAGGCGCCCCCGAGGTGGACAGGTCGCGGGGGGCGAGGTGGAGCAATAATCCCCCCCCTCTACAAAGATGCCACCTGCCGGTCGACCCCCCTCCTTTTATTTTATAATATTTCATTTTATCCTATATATATTTTATATTCTATATTATAAATTTTATCTTTATCTTTTAATCCCGTTTATTTTGCCCCCCCTTCTTATGTTTGTTGTGTTTTGTCCATTGTATTTATTTCTTTATTGACTTTTATTTTATCTATTTTATCTATACACGTTTTCATTTATTGATTTTATCTATTATTTTATCGTATTTTTAAGTTTTATGCGGGTCGACGGGGGGGGTGGGACGGGGGGGGGACAGACGCGAGCCGGAACTAGCCTCTGTCCCCTCCTTGTCGCGTGCGGAAAAAAATACAATGCGGCGTGTACGGGTATTTGCACATGTATAAAAATCGGATGGCGCGGTAACAAAAATTCTAAATAATACAGCACAAGTTGCAGCAATGCATGCGCATAAGTTAAATTACCTGCATACAGCCGTTTCCTCAAACTGTGTGTTCATAAATGGCACTGGGAGGATCGCAGTGCCACCACTGCGAGGAGACCCAGGACTCTGCGCGGCATACGCTGGAAGAATGTCCAGCGTGGTCGGCACCGCGCAGAGACCTAAGGGGCGTTATTGGGATGGACCTCTCGTTGCCGGTCGTGGTCGACCACATGATCGGCAGCGAGAGGTCAAGAGCAGCGTTTGCCTCCTTCGGCGAAATTGTGATAACGCAGAAGGAGGCAGCGGAAAGGGAGAGGGAAGCCGGCCCCCTCTCCGCCAGGTGGTTAGCATCGGCGGGGCCAACCTCGACGAGGCCGACGGCCCCCTGTAAGGGGCCGCAGACGTAATGGCGGCGGTGGGACTACTTAGTACTTCCACCGCCGCCAAGGGGGACTGGACGTTAAGGCGCCCCTGGGGTGGGCAGGTCGCGGGGGGCGAGGTGGAGCAATAATCCCCTCCCCCCCTCTACAAAGATGAGACCTGCCGGTCGAACCCCCTCCTTTTATTTTATAATATTTCATTTTATCCTATATATATTTTATATTCTATATTATAAATTTTACCTTTATCTTTTAATCCCCTTTATTTTGCCCCCCTTCTTATGTTTGTTGTGTTTTGTCCATTGCATTTATTTACTTATTATTATTTATTTATTTATTGACTTTTATTTTATCTATTTTATCTATACACGTTTTCATTTATTGATTTTATCTATTATTTTATCGTATTTTTAAGTTTTATGCGGGTCGACGGGGGGGGTGGGACGGGGGGAGGGGACAGACGCGAGCCGGAACTCGCCTCTGTCCCCTCCTTGTCGCGTGCGGAAAAAAATACAATGCAGCGTGTACGAGTATTTGAACATGTATAAAAATCGGATGGCGCGGTAACAAAAATTCTAAATTATACAGCACAAGTTGCAGCAATGCATGCGCATAAGTTAAATTACCTGCATACCGCCGTTTCCTCAAACTGTGTGTTCATAACTGGCACTGGGAGGATCGCAGTGCCACCACTGCTAGGAGGCCCAGGACTCTGCGCGACATACGCTGGAAGAATGTCCAGCGTGGTCGGCACCGCGCAGAGACCTAAGGGGCGTTATTGGGATGGACCTCTCGTTGCCGGTCGTGGTCGACCACATGATCGGCAGCGAGAGGTCAAGAGCAGCTTTTGCCTCCTTCTGCGAGAATGTGATAACGCAGAAGGAGGCAGCGGAGAGGGAGAGGGAAGCCGACCCGCTCTCCACCAGGAGGCTAGCATCGGCGGGGCAACCCCGACGAGGCCGACGGCCCCCTGTAAGAGGCCGCAGACGTAATGGCGGCGGTGGTACTACTTAGTACTTCCACCGCCCCCAAGGGGGGCTGGCCGTTAAGGCGCCCCCGAGGTGGACAGGTCGCGGGGGGCGAGGTGGAGCAATAATCCCCCCCCTCTACAAAGATGCCACCTGCCGGTCGACCCCCCTCCTTTTATTTTATAATATTTCATTTTATCCTATATATATTTTATATTCTATATTATAAATTTTATCTTTATCTTTTAATCCCGTTTATTTTGCCCCCCCTTCTTATGTTTGTTGTGTTTTGTCCATTGTATTTATTTCTTTATTGACTTTTATTTTATCTATTTTATCTATACACGTTTTCATTTATTGATTTTATCTATTATTTTATCGTATTTTTAAGTTTTACGCGGGTCGACGTGGGGGGCGGGACGGGGGGAGGGGACAGATGCGAGCCGGAACTCGCCTCTGTCCTCCCCTTGTCGCGTGCGAAAAAAAATACAATGCAGCGTGTACGGGTATTTGCACATGTATAAAAATCGGATGGCGCGGTAACAAAAATTCTAAATAATACAGCACAAGTTGCAGCAATGCATGCGCATAAGTTAAATTACCTGCATACAGCCGTTTCCTCAAACTGTGTGTTCATAAATGGCACTGGGAGGATCGCAGTGCCACCACTGCGAGGAGACCCAGGACTCTGCGCGGCATACGCTGGAAGAATGTCCAGCGTGGTCGGCACCGCACAGAGACCTAAGGGGCGTTATTGGTATGGACCTCTCGTTGCCGGTCGTGGTCGACCACATGATCGGCAGCGAGAGGTCAAGAGCAGCGTTTGCCTCCTTCTGCGAGATTGTGATAACGCAGAAGAAGGCAGCGGAAAGGGAGAGGGAAGCCGGTCCCCTCTCCGCCAGGTGGTTAGCATCGGCGGGGCCAACCTCGACAAGGCCGACGGCCCCCTGTAAGGGGCCGCAGACGTAATGGCGGCGGTGGGACTACTTAGTACTTCCACCGCCGCCAAGGGGGACTGGCCGTTAAGGCGCCCCTGGGGTGGGCAGGTCGCGGGGGGCGAGGTGGAGCAATAATCCCCTCCCCCCCTCTACAAAGATGAGACCTGCCGGTCGACCCCCCTCCTTTTATTTTATAATATTTCATTTTATCCTATATGTATTTTATATTCTATATTATAAATTTTATCTTTATCTTTTAATCCCCTTTATTTTGCCCCCCCTTCTTATGTTTGTTGTGTTTTGTCCATTGCATTTATTTACTTATTATTATTTATTTATTTATTGACTTTTATTTTATCTATTTTATCTATACACGTTTTCATTTATTGATTTTATCTATTATTATATCGTATTTTTAAGTTTTATGCGGGTCGACGGGGGGGGTGGGACGGGGGGAGGGGACAGACGCGAGCCGGAACTCGCCTCTGTCCCCTCCTTGTCGCGTGCGGAAAAAAATACAATGCAGCGTGTACGAGTATTTGAACATGTATAAAAATCGGATGGCGCGGTAACAAAAATTCTAAATTATACAGCACAAGTTGCAGCAATGCATGCGCATAAGTTAAATTACCTGCATACCGCCGTTTCCTCAAACTGTGTGTTCATAACTGGCACTGGGAGGATCGCAGTGCCACCACTGCTAGGAGGCCCAGGACTCTGCGCGACATACGCTGGAAGAATGTCCAGCGTGGTCGGCACCGCGCAGAGACCTAAGGGGCGTTATTGGGATGGACCTCTCGTTGCCGGTCGTGGTCGACCACATGATCGGCAGCGAGAGGTCAAGAGCAGCTTTTGCCTCCTTCTGCGAGATTGTGATAACGCAGAAGGAGGCAGCGGAGAGGGAGAGGGAAGCCGACCCGCTCTCCACCAGGAGGCTAGCATCGGCGGGGCAACCCCGACGAGGCCGACGGCCCCCTGTAAGAGGCCGCAGACGTAATGGCGGCGGTGGTACTACTTAGTACTTCCACCGCCCCCAAGGGGGGCTGGCCGTTAAGGCGCCCCCGAGGTGGACAGGTCGCGGGGGGCGAGGTGGAGCAATAATCCCCCCCCTCTACAAAGATGCCACCTGCCGGTCGACCCCCCTCCTTTTATTTTATAATATTTCATTTTATCCTATATATATTTTATATTCTATATTATAAATTTTATCTTTATCTTTTAATCCCGTTTATTTTGCCCCCCCTTCTTATGTTTGTTGTGTTTTGTCCATTGTATTTATTTCTTTATTGACTTTTATTTTATCTATTTTATCTATACACGTTTTCATTTATTGATTTTATCTATTATTTTATCGTATTTTTAAGTTTTACGCGGGTCGACGTGGGGGCGGGACGGGGGGAGGGGACAGATGCGAGCCGGAACTCGCCTCTGTCCTCCCCTTGTCGCGTGCGAAAAAAAATACAATGCAGCGTGTACGGGTATTTGCACATGTATAAAAATCGGATGGCGCGGTAACAAAAATTCTAAATAATACAGCACAAGTTGCAGCAATGCATGCGCATAAGTTAAATTACCTGCATACAGCCGTTTCCTCAAACTGTGTGTTCATAAATGGCACTGGGAGGATCGCAGTGCCACCACTGCGAGGAGACCCAGGACTCTGCGCGGCATACGCTGGAAGAATGTCCAGCGTGGTCGGCACCGCACAGAGACCTAAGGGGCGTTATTGGGATGGACCTCTCGTTGCCGGTCGTGGTCGACCACATGATCGGCAGCGAGAGGTCAAGAGCACCGTGTGCCTCCTTCGGCGAGATTGTGAGGCAGCGGAGAGGGAGAGGGAAGCCGACCCGCTCTCCACCAGGAGGCTAGCATCGGCGGGGCAACCCCGACGAGGCCGACGGCCCCCTGTAAGGGGCCGCAGACGTAATGGCGGCGGTGGTACTACTTAGTACTTCCACCGCCCCCAAGGGAGGCTGGCCGTTAAGGCGCCCCCGAGGTGGACAGGTCGCGGGGGGCGAGGTGGAGCAATAATCCCCCCCCTCTACAAAGATGCCACCTGCCGGTCGACCCCCCTCCTTTTATTTTATAATATTTCATTTTATCCTATATATATTTTATATTCTATATTATAAATTTTATCTTTATCTTTTAATCCCGTTTATTTTGCCCCCCCTTCTTATGTTTGTTGTGTTTTGTCCATTGTATTTATTTCTTTATTGACTTTTATTTTATCTATTTTATCTATACACGTTTTCATTTATTGATTTTATCTATTATTTTATCGTATTTTTAAGTTTTATGCGGGTCGACGGGGGGGGTGGGACGGGGGGGGGACAGACGCGAGCCGGAACTCGCCTCTGTCCCCTCCTTGTCGCGTGCGGAAAAAAATACAATGCGGCGTGTACGAGTATTTGAACATGTATAAAAATCGGATGGCGCGGTAACAAAAATTCTAAATAATACAGCACAAGTTGCAGCAATGCATGCGCATAAGTTAAATTACCTGCATACAGCCGTTTCCTCAAACTGTGTGTTCATAACTGGCACTGGGAGGATCGCAGTGCCACCACTGCTAGGAGGCCCAGGACTCTGCGCGACATACGCTGGAAGAATGTCCAGCGTGGTCGGCACCGCGCAGAGACCTAAGGGGCGTTATTGGGATGGACCTCTCGTTGCCGGTCGTGGTCGACCACATGATCGGCAGCGAGAGGTCAAGAGCAGCTTTTGCCTCCTTCTGCGAGATTGTGATAACGCAGAAGGAGGCAGCGGAGAGGGAGAGGGAAGCCGACCCGCTCTCCACCAGGAGGCTAGCATCGGCGGGGCAACCCCGACGAGGCCGACGGCCCCCTGTAAGAGGCCGCAGACGTAATGGCGGCGGTGGTACTACTTAGTACTTCCACCGCCCCCAAGGGGGGCTGGCCGTTAAGGCGCCCCCGAGGTGGACAGGTCGCGGGGGGCGAGGTGGAGCAATAATCCCCCCCCTCTACAAAGATGCCACCTGCCGGTCGACCCCCCTCCTTTTATTTTATAATATTTCATTTTATCCTATATATATTTTATATTCTATATTATAAATTTTATCTTTATCTTTTAATCCCGTTTATTTTGCCCCCCCTTCTTATGTTTGTTGTGTTTTGTCCATTGTATTTATTTCTTTATTGACTTTTATTTTATCTATTTTATCTATACACGTTTTCATTTATTGATTTTATCTATTATTTTATCGTATTTTTAAGTTTTACGCGGGTCGACGTGGGGGGCGGGACGGGGGGAGGGGACAGATGCGAGCCGGAACTCGCCTCTGTCCGTCCCTTGTCGCGTGCGAAAAAAAATACAATGCAGCGTGTACGGGTATTTGCACATGTATAAAAATCGGATGGCGCGGTAACAAAAATTCTAAATAATACAGCACAAGTTGCAGCAATGCATGCGCATAAGTTAAATTACCTGCATACAGCCGTTTCCTCAAACTGTGTGTTCATAAATGGCACTGGGAGGATCGCAGTGCCACCACTGCGAGGAGACCCAGGACTCTGCGCGGCATACGCTGGAAGAATGTCCAGCGTGGTCGGCACCGCACAGAGACCTAAGGGGCGTTATTGGTATGGACCTCTCGTTGCCGGTCGTGGTCGACCACATGATCGGCAGCGAGAGGTCAAGAGCAGCTTTTGCCTCCTTCTGCGAGATTGTGATAACGCAGAAGGAGGCAGCGGAGAGGGAGAGGGAAGCCGACCCGCTCTCCACCAGGAGGCTAGCATCGGCGGGGCAACCCCGACGAGGCCGACGGCCCCCTGTAAGAGGCCGCAGACGTAATGGCGGCGGTGGTACTACTTAGTACTTCCACCGCCCCCAAGGGGGGCTGGCCGTTAAGGCGCCCCCGAGGTGGACAGGTCGCGGGGGGCGAGGTGGAGCAATAATCCCCCCCCTCTACAAAGATGCCACCTGCCGGTCGACCCCCCTCCTTTTATTTTATAATATTTCATTTTATCCTATATGTATTTTATATTCTATATTATAAATTTTATCTTTATCTTTTAATCCCCTTTATTTTGCCCCCCCTTCTTATGTTTGTTGTGTTTTGTCCATTGCATTTATTTACTTATTATTATTTATTTATTTATTGACTTTTATTTTATCTATTTTATCTATACACGTTTTCATTTATTGATTTTATCTATTATTTTATCGTATTTTTAAGTTTTATGCGGGTCGACGGGGGGGGTGGGACGGGGGGAGGGGACAGACGCGAGCCGGAACTCGCCTCTGTCCCCTCCTTGTCGCGTGCGGAAAAAAATACAATGCAGCGTGTACGAGTATTTGAACATGTATAAAAATCGGATGGCGCGGTAACAAAAATTCTAAATTATACAGCACAAGTTGCAGCAATGCATGCGCATAAGTTAAATTACCTGCATACCGCCGTTTCCTCAAACTGTGTGTTCATAACTGGCACTGGGAGGATCGCAGTGCCACCACTGCTAGGAGGCCCAGGACTCTGCGCGACATACGCTGGAAGAATGTCCAGCGTGGTCGGCACCGCGCAGAGACCTAAGGGGCGTTATTGGGATGGACCTCTCGTTGCCGGTCGTGGTCGACCACATGATCGGCAGCGAGAGGTCAAGAGCAGCTTTTGCCTCCTTCTGCGAGATTGTGATAACGCAGAAGGAGGCAGCGGAGAGGGAGAGGGAAGCCGACCCGCTCTCCACCAGGAGGCTAGCATCGGCGGGGCAACCCCGACGAGGCCGACGGCCCCCTGTAAGAGGCCGCAGACGTAATGGCGGCGGTGGTACTACTTAGTACTTCCACCGCCCCCAAGGGGGGCTGGCCGTTAAGGCGCCCCCGAGGTGGACAGGTCGCGGGGGGCGAGGTGGAGCAATAATCCCCCCCGTCTACAAAGATGCCACCTGCCGGTCGACCCCCCTCCTTTTATTTTATAATATTTCATTTTATCCTATATATATTTTATATTCTATATTATAAATTTTATCTTTATCTTTTAATCCCGTTTATTTTGCCCCCCCTTCTTATGTTTGTTGTGTTTTGTCCATTGTATTTATTTCTTTATTGACTTTTATTTTATCTATTTTATCTATACACGTTTTCATTTATTGATTTTATCTATTATTTTATCGTATTTTTAAGTTTTACGCGGGTCGACGTGGGGGCGGGACAGGGGGAGGGGACAGATGCGAGCCGGAACTCGCCTCTGTCCTCCCCTTGTCGCGTGCGAAAAAAAATACAATGCAGCGTGTACGGGTATTTGCACATGTATAAAAATCGGATGGCGCGGTAACAAAAATTCTAAATAATACAGCACAAGTTGCAGCAATGCATGCGCATAAGTTAAATTACCTGCATACAGCCGTTTCCTCAAACTGTGTGTTCATAAATGGCACTGGGAGGATCGCAGTGCCACCACTGCGAGGAGACCCAGGACTCTGCGCGGCATACGCTGGAAGAATGTCCAGCGTGGTCGGCACCGCACAGAGACCTAAGGGGCGTTATTGGGATGGACCTCTCGTTGCCGGTCGTGGTCGACCACATGATCGGCAGCGAGAGGTCAAGAGCACCGTGTGCCTCCTTCGGCGAGATTGTGAGGCAGCGGAGAGGGAGAGGGAAGCCGACCCGCTCTCCACCAGGAGGCTAGCATCGGCGGGGCAACCCCGACGAGGCCGACGGCCCCCTGTAAGGGGCCGCAGACGTAATGGCGGCGGTGGTACTACTTAGTACTTCCACCGCCCCCAAGGGGGGCTGGCCGTTAAGGCGCCCCCGAGGTGGACAGGTCGCGGGGGGCGAGGTGGAGCAATAATCCCCCCCCTCTACAAAGATGCCACCTGCCGGTCGACCCCCCTCCTTTTATTTTATAATATTTCATTTTATCCTATATATATTTTATATTCTATATTATAAATTTTATCTTTATCTTTTAATCCCGTTTATTTTGCCCCCCCTTCTTATGTTTGTTGTGTTTTGTCCATTGTATTTATTTACTTATTATTATTTATTTATTTATTGACTTTTATTTTATCTATTTTATCTATACACGTTTTCATTTATTGATTTTATCTATTATTTTATCGTATTTTTAAGTTTTATGCGGGTCGACGGGGGGGGTGGGACGGGGGGGGGACAGACGCGAGCCGGAACTCGCCTCTGTCCCCTCCTTGTCGCGTGCGGAAAAAAATACAATGCGGCGTGTACGAGTATTTGAACATGTATAAAAATCGGATGGCGCGGTAACAAAAATTCTAAATAATACAGCACAAGTTGCAGCAATGCATGCGCATAAGTTAAATTACCTGCATACAGCCGTTTCCTCAAACTGTGTGTTCATAACTGGCACTGGGAGGATCGCAGTGCCACCACTGCTAGGAGGCCCAGGACTCTGCGCGACATACGCTGGAAGAATGTCCAGCGTGGTCGGCACCGCGCAGAGACCTAAGGGGCGTTATTGGGATGGACCTCTCGTTGCCGGTCGTGGTCGACCACATGATCGGCAGCGAGAGGTCAAGAGCAGCTTTTGCCTCCTTCTGCGAGATTGTGATAACGCAGAAGGAGGCAGCGGAGAGGGAGAGGGAAGCCGACCCGCTCTCCACCAGGAGGCTAGCATCGGCGGGGCAACCCCGACGAGGCCGACGGCCCCCTGTAAGAGGCCGCAGACGTAATGGCGGCGGTGGTACTACTTAGTACTTCCACCGCCCCCAAGGGGGGCTGGCCGTTAAGGCGCCCCCGAGGTGGACAGGTCGCGGGGGGCGAGGTGGAGCAATAATCCCCCCCCTCTACAAAGATGCCACCTGCCGGTCGACCCCCCTCCTTTTATTTTATAATATTTCATTTTATCCTATATATATTTTATATTCTATATTATAAATTTTATCTTTATCTTTTAATCCCGTTTATTTTGCCCCCCCTTCTTATGTTTGTTGTGTTTTGTCCATTGTATTTATTTCTTTATTGACTTTTATTTTATCTATTTTATCTATACACGTTTTCATTTATTGATTTTATCTATTATTTTATCGTATTTTTAAGTTTTACGCGGGTCGACGTGGGGGGCGGGACGGGGGGAGGGGACAGATGCGAGCCGGAACTCGCCTCTGTCCGTCCCTTGTCGCGTGCGAAAAAAAATACAATGCAGCGTGTACGGGTATTTGCACATGTATAAAAATCGGATGGCGCGGTAACAAAAATTCTAAATAATACAGCACAAGTTGCAGCAATGCATGCGCATAAGTTAAATTACCTGCATACAGCCGTTTCCTCAAACTGTGTGTTCATAAATGGCACTGGGAGGATCGCAGTGCCACCACTGCGAGGAGACCCAGGACTCTGCGCGGCATACGCTGGAAGAATGTCCAGCGTGGTCGGCACCGCACAGAGACCTAAGGGGCGTTATTGGTATGGACCTCTCGTTGCCGGTCGTGGTCGACCACATGATCGGCAGCGAGAGGTCAAGAGCAGCGTTTGCCTCCTTCTGCGAGATTGTGATAACGCAGAAGGAGGCAGCGGAAAGGGAGAGGGAAGCCGGTCCCCTCTCCGCCAGGTGGTTAGCATCGGCGGGGCCAACCTCGACAAGGCCGACGGCCCCCTGTAAGGGGCCGCAGACGTAATGGCGGCGGTGGGACTACTTAGTACTTCCACCGCCGCCAAGGGGGACTGGCCGTTAAGGCGCCCCTGGGGTGGGCAGGTCGCGGGGGGCGAGGTGGAGCAATAATCCCCTCCCCCCCTCTACAAAGATGAGACCTGCCGGTCGACCCCCCTCCTTTTATTTTATAATATTTCATTTTATCCTATATATATTTTATATTCTATATTATAAATTTTATCTTTATCTTTTAATCCCGTTTATTTTGCCCCCCCTTCTTATGTTTGTTGTGTTTTGTCCATTGTATTTATTTACTTATTATTATTTATTTATTTATTGACTTTTATTTTATCTATTTTATCTATACACGTTTTCATTTATTGATTTTATCTATTATTTTATCGTATTTTTAAGTTTTATGCGGGTCGACGGGGGGGGTGGGACGGGGGGGGGACAGACGCGAGCCGGAACTCGCCTCTGTCCCCTCCTTGTCGCGTGCGGAAAAAAATACAATGCGGCGTGTACGAGTATTTGAACATGTATAAAAATCGGATGGCGCGGTAACAAAAATTCTAAATAATACAGCACAAGTTGCAGCAATGCATGCGCATAAGTTAAATTACCTGCATACAGCCGTTTCCTCAAACTGTGTGTTCATAAATGGCACTGGGAGGATCGCAGTGCCACCACTGCGAGGAGACCCAGGACTCTGCGCGGCATACGCTGGAAGAATGTCCAGCGTGGTCGGCACCGCGCAGAGACCTAAGGGGCGTTATTGGGATGGACCTCTCGTTGCCGGTCGTGGTCGACCACATGATCGGCAGCGAGAGGTCAAGAGCAGCTTTTGCCTCCTTCTGCGAGATTGTGATAACGCAGAAGGAGGCAGCGGAGAGGGAGAGGGAAGCCGACCCGCTCTCCACCAGGAGGCTAGCATCGGCGGGGCAACCCCGACGAGGCCGACGGCCCCCTGTAAGAGGCCGCAGACGTAATGGCGGCGGTGGTACTACTTAGTACTTCCACCGCCCCCAAGGGGGGCTGGCCGTTAAGGCGCCCCCGAGGTGGACAGGTCGCGGGGGGCGAGGTGGAGCAATAATCCCCCCCCTCTACAAAGATGCCACCTGCCGGTCGACCCCCCTCCTTTTATTTTATAATATTTCATTTTATCCTATATATATTTTATATTCTATATTATAAATTTTATCTTTATCTTTTAATCCCGTTTATTTTGCCCCCCCTTCTTATGTTTGTTGTGTTTTGTCCATTGTATTTATTTCTTTATTGACTTTTATTTTATCTATTTTATCTATACACGTTTTCATTTATTGATTTTATCTATTATTTTATCGTATTTTTAAGTTTTACGCGGGTCGACGTGGGGGGCGGGACGGGGGGAGGGGACAGATGCGAGCCGGAACTCGCCTCTGTCCGTCCCTTGTCGCGTGCGAAAAAAAATACAATGCAGCGTGTACGGGTATTTGCACATGTATAAAAATCGGATGGCGCGGTAACAAAAATTCTAAATAATACAGCACAAGTTGCAGCAATGCATGCGCATAAGTGAAATTACCTGCATACAGCCGTTTCCTCAAACTGTGTGTTCATAAATGGCACTGGGAGGATCGCAGTGCCACCACTGCGAGGAGACCCAGGACTCTGCGCGGCATACGCTGGAAGAATGTCCAGCGTGGTCGGCACCGCACAGAGACCTAAGGGGCGTTATTGGTATGGACCTCTCGTTGCCGGTCGTGGTCGACCACATGATCGGCAGCGAGAGGTCAAGAGCAGCGTTTGCCTCCTTCTGCGAGATTGTGATAACGCAGAAGGAGGCAGCGGAAAGGGAGAGGGAAGCCGGTCCCCTCTCCGCCAGGTGGTTAGCATCGGCGGGGCCAACCTCGACAAGGCCGACGGCCCCCTGTAAGGGGCCGCAGACGTAATGGCGGCGGTGGGACTACTTAGTACTTCCACCGCCGCCAAGGGGGACTGGCCGTTAAGGCGCCCCTGGGGTGGGCAGGTCGCGGGGGGCGAGGTGGAGCAATAATCCCCTCCCCCCCTCTACAAAGATGAGACCTGCCGGTCGACCCCCCTCCTTTTATTTTATAATATTTCATTTTATCCTATATATATTTTATATTCTATATTATAAATTTTATCTTTATCTTTTAATCCCCTTTATTTTGCCCCCCCTTCTTATGTTTGTTGTGTTTTGTCCATTGTATTTATTTACTTATTATTATTTATTTATTTATTGACTTTTATTTTATCTATTTTATCTATACACGTTTTCATTTATTGATTTTATCTATTATTTTATCGTATTTTTAAGTTTTATGCGGGTCGACGGGGGGGGTGGGACGGGGGGAGGGGACAGACGCGAGCCGGAACTCGCCTCTGTCCCCTCCTTGTCGCGTGCGGAAAAAAATACAATGCGGCGTGTACGAGTATTTGAACATGTATAAAAATCGGATGGCGCGGTAACAAAAATTCTAAATAATACAGCACAAGTTGCAGCAATGCATGCGCATAAGTTAAATTACCTGCATACAGCCGTTTCCTCAAACTGTGTGTTCATAAATGGCACTGGGAGGATCGCAGTGCCACCACTGCGAGGAGGCCCAGGACTCTGCGCGGCATACGCTGGAAGAATGTCCAGCGTGGTCGGCACCGCACAGAGACCTAAGGGGCGTTATTGGGATGGACCTCTCGTTGCCGGTCGTGGTCGACCACATGATCGGCAGCGAGAGGTCAAGAGCACCGTGTGCCTCCTTCGGCGAGATTGTGAGGCAGCGGAGAGGGAGAGGGAAGCCGACCCGCTCTCCACCAGGAGGCTAGCATCGGCGGGGCAACCCCGACGAGGCCGACGGCCCCCTGTAAGGGGCCGCAGACGTAATGGCGGCGGTGGTACTACTTAGTACTTCCACCGCCCCCAAGGGGGGCTGGCCGTTAAGGCGCCCCCGAGGTGGACAGGTCGCGGGGGGCGAGGTGGAGCAATAATCCCCCCCCTCTACAAAGATGCCACCTGCCGGTCGACCCCCCTCCTTTTATTTTATAATATTTCATTTTATCCTATATATATTTTATATTCTATATTATAAATTTTATCTTTATCTTTTAATCCCGTTTATTTTGCCCCCCCTTCTTATGTTTGTTGTGTTTTGTCCATTGTATTTATTTCTTTATTGACTTTTATTTTATCTATTTTATCTATACACGTTTTCATTTATTGATTTTATCTATTATTTTATCGTATTTTTAAGTTTTACGCGGGTCGACGTGGGGGGCGGGGCGGGGGGAGGGGACAGATGCGAGCCGGAACTCGCCTCTGTCCTCTCCTTGTCGCGTGCGAAAAAAAATACAATGCAGCGTGTACGAGTATTTGCACATGTATAAAAATCGGATGGCGCGGTAACAAAAATTCTAAATAATACAGCACAAGTTGCAGCAATGCATGCGCATAAGTTAAATTACCTGCATACAGCCGTTTCCTCAAACTGTGTGTTCATAAATGGCACTGGGAGGATCGCAGTGCCACCACTGCGAGGAGGCCCAGGACTCTGCGCGGCATACGCTGGAAGAATGTCCAGCGTGGTCGGCACCGCACAGAGACCTAAGGGGCGTTATTGGTATGGACCTCTCGTTGCCGGTCGTGGTCGACCACATGATCGGCAGCGAGAGGTCAAGAGCAGCGTTTGCCTCCTTCTGCGAGATTGTGATAACGCAGAAGGAGGCAGCGGAAAGGGAGAGGGAAGCCGGTCCCCTCTCCGCCAGGTGGTTAGCATCGGCGGGGCCAACCTCGACAAGGCCGACGGCCCCCTGTAAGGGGCCGCAGACGTAATGGCGGCGGTGGGACTACTTAGTACTTCCACCGCCGCCAAGGGGGACTGGCCGTTAAGGCGCCCCTGGGGTGGGCAGGTCGCGGGGGGCGAGGTGGAGCAATAATCCCCTCCCCCCCTCTACAAAGATGAGACCTGCCGGTCGAACCCCCTCCTTTTATTTTATAATATTTCATTTTATCCTATATATATTTTATATTCTATATTATAAATTTTATCTTTATCTTTTAATCCCCTTTATTTTGCCCCCCCTTCTTATGTTTGTTGTGTTTTGTCCATTGTATTTATTTACTTATTATTATTTATTTATTTATTGACTTTTATTTTATCTATTTTATCTATACACGTTTTCATTTATTGATTTTATCTATTATTTTATCGTATTTTTAAGTTTTATGCTGGTCGACGGGGGGGGTGGGACGGGGGGAGGGGACAGACGCGAGCCGGAACTCGCCTCTGTCCCCTCCTTGTCGCGTGCGGAAAAAAATACAATGCAGCGTGTACGAGTATTTGCACATGTATAAAAATCGGATGGCGCAGTAACAAAAATTCTAAATTATACAGCACAAGTTGCAGCAATGCATGCGCATAAGTTAAATTACCTGCATACCACCGTTTCCTCAAACTGTGTGATCATATCTGGCACTGGGAGGATCGCAGTGCCCACCACTGCGAGGAGGCCCAGGACTCTGCGCGGCATACGCTGGAAGAATGTCCAGCGTGGTCGGCACCGCGCAGAGACCTAAGGGGCGTTATTGGGATGGACCTCTCGTTGCCGGTCGTGGTCGACCACATGATCGGCAGCGAGAGGTCAAGAGCAGCGTTTGCCTCCTTCGGCGCGATTGTGATAACGCAGAAGGAGGCAGCGGAAAGGGAGAGGGAAGCCGGCCCCCTCTCCGCCAGGTGGTTAGCATCGGCGGGGCAACCCCGACGAGGCCGACGGCCCCCTGTAAGGGGCCGCAGACGTAATGGCGGCGGTGGGACTACTTAGTACTTCCACCGCCGCCAAGGGGGACTGGCCGTTAAGGCGCCCCTGGGGTGGGCAGGTCGCGGGGGGTGAGGTGGAGCAATAATCCCCTCCCCCCCCCTCTACAAAGATGAGACCTGCCGGTCGACCCCCCTCCTTTTATTTTATAATATTTCATTTTATCCTATATATTGTCACGTTAACCTTTTTCCGTCGAGCTGTTAGACCCGCGGAAGCCGGTTACCTTCGGGCCTTGCAGGCGCTGAGACCAGGCCGCGTGCAGGCCGAGTGCACGCGGTCCGCCCGAGACAATACGAGACTCGAAGATTCGACGATTTCCTCACGAAAGCTAAAGGTTCGGGCGCCAGGCACCGCAAGGATGCCACACGTAACGCAAAGCACTGCTCGAGCTCGGAGAAGCCGAGGTCGAGAGCCGAATCTTCGAGATACGCGGATCAAAAATGACGTCGCGACTGGGCCAGATGGTTCGAACACGGGGTGACTAGGACAGCCCTCTCGGCAGGACGGATCTCACAGGGAATCGAATAATTCGACTACGATATGGTCTCGAGCTATTTATTGTAGCAGTCGTTGGTTTACAAAATCAGCGGCCACGTGGCCGCGACCCGAGAGCCCGCGCTCTTCGTACAGGATAGCGAAAAGATGGCCGTTCGCTGCGCGGTTGTCCTACCGATTTCGCTCGCAACGATACCGCTGACAATTATCGTCGTTTCGTTCGCAACGAACTTCGGAAACGCGAGGCGCAGATGACCGGCGAACTGCGAGACTGCCGCGATGACTTCCGCATGTGAATCGCCCCGACGCGTACGTTATCGATTACGCGATCGAACGCCGACGGACAGAACACGCGTTTCGACAGGAGACACAGGATTCGAGAAACGCGAAGATACCGAATTGAATTACTTTCACGAACGCGACTCCTCGGAAGACACTCTTCCGCACGCAATTTACAGAGGAAAACTCTCCCGAAATATTCCCGAACAATCTCAAAGCATTCCGAGAGGAATGCGAGCGAATTATCGAGGACGGAACGGGAAGCGTTCGTCCTCGCACGACGAAGGTCGAGCGATGTGATACCGAATGGATCACAAGTGCGACTTACCGCTTCTCGTGGCGTTATTGTTCCGTTTTCCGGAGGATAAACGGCTCCCGATAGAGCTGGGCTCGATGGAACTTCGCAGACGCCACGTAATCCTCTCAACGGGACACTTGGTTCGAAACTTCCGATTTCGCGGCGCGATTACAATGTCTGCAATACGTCTCAACGTTGTGATAGCCAGCGCGACAGTGATCCATCGATTTTCGGCCGCCTAGCGGATCGAACTCGGCTCCCCCCACTCGACCGTTTTCCCAAATTGCTTATGGCGTGTTTCCACGGCGTGACTCGGCGGCACAGGAGCGTTCCCTCTTCGCGCCCTAGGGCCCCGGGCAATCACGAAATTGGTCAAGGAGCCTATCGCTCGACTTGACCAGCGGAGGGGCTTCCTCTTCTTGGCTACGAGGGCACCGACCCCGGGGCAGCTCTCCCTTGATGGGGCGAGACGGCGTCAGGGTGTTCCGTTGGTCCGTATCGGACGAGATGTTCGAAGGCTGCTGTCCTGGGGGCGCCTCCGGTTTGCTTGCCGAGTGTCCTCGCACCAAGCTCTAATTTCTCGAAACGGCCATACGCTTTTCCGTCGGGCGCTTCCTGGCCTTGGGGCGATTAAGAAGGTAGTGTATACCAGTTCGGGGACGACACCGGTGAGTCCCATCTCGGCCTCATGGCTAAGAAGGTAGTGTATACCAGTTCGGGGACGAAACCGGTGAGTCCCATCTCGGCCTCATGGCTAAGAAGGTAGTGTATACCAGTTCCGGACGACACCGGTAAGTCCCTTCTCGGCCTCATGGCTAAGAAGGTAGTGTATACCAGTTCGGGGACGAAACCGGTGAGTCCCATCTCGGTCTCATGGCTAAGAAGGTAGTGTATACCAGTTCCGGACGACACCGGTGAGACCCTTCTCGGCCTCATGGCTAAGTAGGTAGTGTATACCAGTTCGGGGACGAAACCGGTGAGTCCCATCTCGGCCTCATGGCTAAGAAGGTAGTGTATACCTGTTCGCGGACGACACCGATCAGTCCCATCTCGGCCTCATGGCTAAGAAGGTAGTGTATACCAGTTCCGGACGACACCGGTAAGTCCCTTCTCGGCCTCATGGCTAAGAAGGTAGTGTATACCAGTTCGGGGACGAAACCGGTGAGTCCCATCTCGGCCTCATGGCTAAGAAGGTAGTGTATACCTGTTCGCGGACGACACCGATCAGTCCCATCTCGGCCTCATGGCTAAGAAGGTAGTGTATACCAGTTCGGGGACGACACCGGTGAGTCCCATCTCGGCCTCATGGCTAAGAAGGTAGTGTATACCAGTTCCGGACGACACCGGTAAGTCCCTTCTCGGCCTCATGGCTAAGAAGGTAGTGTATACCAGTTCGGGGACGAAACCGGTGAGTCCCATCTCGGTCTCATGGCTAAGAAGGTAGTGTATACCAGTTCCGGACGACACCGGTGAGACCCTTCTCGGCCTCATGGCTAAGTAGGTAGTGTATACCAGTTCGGGGACGAAACCGGTGAGTCCCATCTCGGCCTCATGGCTAAGAAGGTAGTGTATACCTGTTCGCGGACGACACCGATCAGTCCCATCTCGGCCTCATGGCTAAGAAGGTAGTGTATACCAGTTCCGGACGACACCGGTAAGTCCCTTCTCGGCCTCATGGCTAAGAAGGTAGTGTATACCAGTTCGGGGACGAAACCGGTGAGTCCCATCTCGGCCTCATGGCTAAGAAGGTAGTGTATACCTGTTCGCGGACGACACCGATCAGTCCCATCTCGGCCTCATGGCTAAGAAGGTAGTGTATACCAGTTCGGGGACGACACCGGTGAGTCCCATCTCGGCCTCATGGCTAAGAAGGTAGTGTATACCAGTTCCGGACGACACCGGTAAGTCCCTTCTCGGCCTCATGGCTAAGAAGGTAGTGTATACCAGTTCGGGGCGAAACCGGTGAGTCCCATCTAGGCCTCATGGCTAAGAAGGTAGTGTATACCTGTTCGCGGACGACACCGATCAGTCCCATCTCGGCCTCATGGCTAAGAAGGTAGTGTATACCTGTTCGCGGACGACACCGATCAGTCCCATCTCGGCCTCATGGCTAAGAAGGTAGTGTATACCAGTTCCGGACGACACCGGTAAGTCCCTTCTCGGCCTCATGGCTAAGAAGGTAGTGTATACCAGTTCGGGGACGAAACCGGTGAGTCCCATCTCGGTCTCATGGCTAAGAAGGTAGTGTATACCAGTTCCGGACGACACCGGTGAGACCCTTCTCGGCCTCATGGCTAAGTAGGTAGTGTATACCAGTTCGGGGACGAAACCGGTGAGTCCCATCTCGGCCTCATGGCTAAGAAGGTAGTGTATACCTGTTCGCGGACGACACCGATCAGTCCCATCTCGGCCTCATGGCTAAGAAGGTAGTGTATACCAGTTCCGGACGACACCGGTAAGTCCCTTCTCGGCCTCATGGCTAAGAAGGTAGTGTATACCAGTTCGGGGACGAAACCGGTGAGTCCCATCTCGGCCTCATGGCTAAGAAGGTAGTGTATACCTGTTCGCGGACGACACCGATCAGTCCCATCTCGGCCTCATGGCTAAGAAGGTAGTGTATACCAGTTCCAGGGGCACCGGTAAGTCCCTTCTCGGCCTCATGGCTAAGAAGGTAGTGTATACCAGTTCGGGGACGAAACCGGTGAGTCCCATCTTGGCCTCCTGGCTAAGAAGGTAGTGTATACCTGTTCGCGGACGACACCGATCAGTCCCTTCTCGGCCTCATGGCTAAGAAGGTAGTGTATAGCAGTTCCGGACGACACCGGTAAGTCCCTTCTCGGCCTCATGGCTAAGAAGGTAGTGTATACCAGTTCGGGGACGAAACCGGTGAGTCCCATCTCGGCCTCATGGCTAAGAAGGTAGTGTATACCAGTTCCGGACGACACCGGTGAGACCCTTCTCGGCCTCATGGCTAAGTAGGTAGTGTATACCAGTTCCGGACGACACCGGTAAGTCCCTTCTCGGCCTCATGGCTAAGAAGGTAGTGTATACCAGTTCGGGGACGAAACCGGTGAGTCCCATCTCGGCCTCATGGCTAAGAAGGTAGTGTATACCTGTTCGCGGACGACACCGATCAGTCCCATCTCGGCCTCATGGCTAAGAAGGTAGTGTATACCAGTTCCGGACGACACCGGTAAGTCCCTTCTCGGCCTCATGGCTAAGAAGGTAGTGTATACCAGTTCGGGGACGAAACCGGTGAGTCCCATCTCGGCCTCATGGCTAAGAAGGTAGTGTATACCTGTTCGCGGACGACACCGATCAGTCCCATCTCGGCCTCATGGCTAAGAAGGTAGTGTATACCAGTTCGGGGACGACACCGGTGAGTCCCATCTCGGCCTCATGGCTAAGAAGGTAGTGTATACCAGTTCCGGACGACACCGGTAAGTCCCTTCTCGGCCTCATGGCTAAGAAGGTAGTGTATACCAGTTCGGGGACGAAACCGGTGAGTCCCATCTCGGCTTCATGGCTAAGAAGGTAGTGTATACCTGTTCGCGGACGACACCGATCAGTCCCATCTCGGCCTCATGGCTAAGAAGGTAGTGTATACCAGTTCCAGGGGCACCGGTAAGTCCCTTCTCGGCCTCATGGCTAAGAAGGTAGTGTATACCAGTTCGGGGACGAAACCGGTGAGTCCCATCTTGGCCTCCTGGCTAAGAAGGTAGTGTATACCTGTTCGCGGACGACACCGATCAGTCCCTTCTCGGCCTCATGGCTAAGAAGGTAGTGTATAGCAGTTCCGGACGACACCGGTAAGTCCCTTCTCGGCCTCATGGCTAAGAAGGTAGTGTATACCAGTTCGGAGACGAAACCGGTGTGTCCCATCTCGGCCTCATGGCTAAGAAGGTAGTGTATACCTGTTCGCGGACGACACCGATCAGTCCCATCTCGGCCTCATGGCTAAGAAGGTAGTGTATACCAGTTCCGGACGACACCGGTAAGTCCCTTCTCGGCCTCATGGCTAAGAAGGTAGTGTATACCAGTTCGGGGACGACACCGGTGAGTCCCATCTCGGCCTCATGGCTAAGAAGGTAGTGTATACCAGTTCCGGACGACACCGGTGAGACCCTTCTCGGCCTCATGGCTAAGTAGGTAGTGTATACCAGTTCCAGGGGCACCGGTAAGTCCCTTCTCGGCCTCATGGCTAAGAAGGTAGTGTATACCAGTTCGGGGACGAAACCGGTGAGTCCCATCTCGGCCTCATGGCTAAGAAGGTAGTGTATACCTGTTCGCGGACGACACCGATCAGTCCCATCTCGGCCTCATGGCTAAGAAGGTAGTGTATACCAGTTCCGGACGACACCGGTAAGTCCCTTCTCGGCCTCATGGCTAAGAAGGTAGTGTATACCAGTTCGGGGACGAAACCGGTGAGTCCCATCTCGGCCTCATGGCTAAGAAGGTAGTGTATACCTGTTCGCGGACGACACCGATCAGTCCCTTCTCGGCCTCATGGCTAAGAAGGTAGTGTATAGCAGTTCGGGGACGACACCGGTGAGTCCCATCTCGGCCTCATGGCTAAGAAGGTAGTGTATACCTGTTCGCGGACGACACCGATCAGTCCCATCTCGGCCTCATGGCTAAGAAGGTAGTGTATACCTGTTCGCGGACGACACCGATCAGTCCCATCTCGGCCTCATGGCTAAGTAGGTAGTGTATACCAGTTCCGGACGACACCGGTAAGTCCCTTCTCGGCCTCATGGCTAAGAAGGTAGTGTATACCTGTTCGCGGACGACACCGATCAGTCCCATCTCGGCCACATGGCTAAGAAGGTAGTGTATACCTGTTCGCGGACAACACCGATCAGTCCCATCTCTGCCTCATGGCTAAGAAGGTAGTGTATACCAGTTCCGGACGACACCGGTAAGTCCCTTCTCGGCCTCATGGCTAAGAAGGTAGTGTATACCAGTTCGGGGACGAAACCGGTGAGTCCCATCTCGGCCTCATGGCTAAGAAGGTAGTGTATACCTGTTCGCGGACGACACCGATCAGTCCCATCTCGGCCTCATGGCTAAGAAGGTAGTGTATACCAGTTCGCGGACGACACCGATCAGTCCCATCTCGGCCTCACGGCTAAGAAGGTAGTGTATACCTGTTCGCGGACGACACCGATCAGTCCCATCTCGGCCTCATGGCTAAGAAGGTAGTGTATACCTGTTCGCGGACGACACCGATCAGTCCCATCTCGGCCTCACGGCTAAGAAGGTAGTGTATACCTGTTCGCGGACGACACCGATCAGTCCCATCTCGGCCTCATGGCTAAGAAGGTAGTGTATACCAGTTCGGGGACGACACCGGTGAGTCCCATCTCGGCCTCATGGCTAAGAAGGTAGTGTATACCACTTCGCGGACGACACCGATCAGTCCCATCTCGGCCTCATGGCTAAGAAGGTAGTGTATACCAGTTCCGGACGACACCGGTGAGCTCCTTCTCGGCCTCATGGCTAAGTAGGTAGTGTATACCAGTTCCGGACGACACCGGTAAGTCCCTTCTCGGCCTCATGGCTAAGAAGGTAGTGTATACCAGGGCGGGGACGAAACCGGTGAGTCCCATCTTGGCCTCCTGGCTAAGAAGGTAGTGTATACCTGTTCGCGGACGACACCGATCAGTCCCATCTCGGCCTCATGGCTAAGAAGGTAGTGTATACCAGTTCCAGGGGCACCGGTAAGTCCCTTCTCGGCCTCATGGCTAAGAAGGTAGTGTATACCAGTTCGGGGACGAAACCGGTGAGTCCCATCTTGGCCTCCTGGCTAAGAAGGTAGTGTATACCTGTTCGCGGACGACACCGATCAGTCCCTTCTCGGCCTCATGGCTAAGAAGGTAGTGTATAGCAGTTCCGGACGACACCGGTAAGTCCCTTCTCGGCCTCATGGCTAAGAAGGTAGTGTATACCAGTTCGGGGACGAAACCGGTGAGTCCCATCTCGGCCTCATGGCTAAGAAGGTAGTGTATACCAGTTCCGGACGACACCGGTGAGACCCTTCTCGGCCTCATGGCTAAGTAGGTAGTGTATACCAGTTCCGGACGACACCGGTAAGTCCCTTCTCGGCCTCATGGCTAAGAAGGTAGTGTATACCAGTTCGGGGACGAAACCGGTGAGTCCCATCTCGGCCTCATGGCTAAGAAGGTAGTGTATACCTGTTCGCGGACGACACCGATCAGTCCCATCTCGGCCTCATGGCTAAGAAGGTAGTGTATACCAGTTCCGGACGACACCGGTAAGTCCCTTCTCGGCCTCATGGCTAAGAAGGTAGTGTATACCAGTTCGGGGACGAAACCGGTGAGTCCCATCTCGGCCTCATGGCTAAGAAGGTAGTGTATACCTGTTCGCGGACGACACCGATCAGTCCCATCTCGGCCTCATGGCTAAGAAGGTAGTGTATACCAGTTCGGGGACGACACCGGTGAGTCCCATCTCGGCCTCATGGCTAAGAAGGTAGTGTATACCAGTTCCGGACGACACCGGTAAGTCCCTTCTCGGCCTCATGGCTAAGAAGGTAGTGTATACCAGTTCGGGGACGAAACCGGTGAGTCCCATCTCGGCCTCATGGCTAAGAAGGTAGTGTATACCTGTTCGCGGACGACACCGATCAGTCCCATCTCGGCCTCATGGCTAAGAAGGTAGTGTATACCAGTTCCAGGGGCACCGGTAAGTCCCTTCTCGGCCTCATGGCTAAGAAGGTAGTGTATACCAGTTCGGGGACGAAACCGGTGAGTCCCATCTTGGCCTCCTGGCTAAGAAGGTAGTGTATACCTGTTCGCGGACGACACCGATCAGTCCCTTCTCGGCCTCATGGCTAAGAAGGTAGTGTATAGCAGTTCCGGACGACACCGGTAAGTCCCTTCTCGGCCTCATGGCTAAGAAGGTAGTGTATACCAGTTCGGGGACGAAACCGGTGTGTCCCATCTCGGCCTCATGGCTAAGAAGGTAGTGTATACCTGTTCGCGGACGACACCGATCAGTCCCATCTCGTCCTCATGGCTAAGAAGGTAGTGTATACCTGTTCGCGGACGACACCGATCAGTCCCATCTCGGCCTCATGGCTAAGAAGGTAGTGTATACCAGTTCGGGGACGACACCGGTGAGTCCCATCTCGGCCTCATGGCTAAGAAGGTAGTGTATACCAGTTCCGGACGACACCGGTAAGTCCCTTCTCGGCCTCATGGCTAAGAAGGTAGTGTATACCAGTTCGGGGACGAAACCGGTGAGTCCCATCTCGGCCTCATGGCTAAGAAGGTAGTGTATACCTGTTCGCGGACGACACCGATCAGTCCCATCTCGGCCTCATGGCTAAGAAGGTAGTGTATACCAGTTCCGGACGACACCGGTAAGTCCCTTCTCGGCCTCATGGCTAAGAAGGTAGTGTATACCAGTTCGGGGACGAAACCGGTGAGTCCCATCTCGGCCTCATGGCTAAGAAGGTAGTGTATACCTGTTCGCGGACGACACCGATCAGTCCCATCTCGGCCTCATGGCTAAGAAGGTAGTGTATACCAGTTCGGGGACGACACCGGTGAGTCCCATCTCGGCCTCATGGCTAAGAAGGTAGTGTATACCAGTTCCGGACGACACCGGTAAGTCCCTTCTCGGCCTCATGGCTAAGAAGGTAGTGTATACCAGTTCGGGGACGAAACCGGTGAGTCCCATCTCGGCTTCATGGCTAAGAAGGTAGTGTATACCTGTTCGCGGACGACACCGATCAGTCCCATCTCGGCCTCATGGCTAAGAAGGTAGTGTATACCAGTTCCAGGGGCACCGGTAAGTCCCTTCTCGGCCTCATGGCTAAGAAGGTAGTGTATACCAGTTCGGGGACGAAACCGGTGAGTCCCATCTTGGCCTCCTGGCTAAGAAGGTAGTGTATACCTGTTCGCGGACGACACCGATCAGTCCCTTCTCGGCCTCATGGCTAAGAAGGTAGTGTATAGCAGTTCCGGACGACACCGGTAAGTCCCTTCTCGGCCTCATGGCTAAGAAGGTAGTGTATACCAGTTCGGGGACGAAACCGGTGTGTCCCATCTCGGCCTCATGGCTAAGAAGGTAGTGTATACCTGTTCGCGGACGACACCGATCAGTCCCATCTCGGCCTCATGGCTAAGAAGGTAGTGTATACCAGTTCCGGACGACACCGGTAAGTCCCTTCTCGGCCTCATGGCTAAGAAGGTAGTGTATACCAGTTCGGGGACGACACCGGTGAGTCCCATCTCGGCCTCATGGCTAAGAAGGTAGTGTATACCAGTTCCGGACGACACCGGTGAGACCCTTCTCGGCCTCATGGCTAAGTAGGTAGTGTATACCAGTTCCAGGGGCACCGGTAAGTCCCTTCTCGGCCTCATGGCTAAGAAGGTAGTGTATACCAGTTCGGGGACGAAACCGGTGAGTCCCATCTCGGCCTCATGGCTAAGAAGGTAGTGTATACCTGTTCGCGGACGACACCGATCAGTCCCATCTCGGCCTCATGGCTAAGAAGGTAGTGTATACCAGTTCCGGACGACACCGGTAAGTCCCTTCTCGGCCTCATGGCTAAGAAGGTAGTGTATACCAGTTCGGGGACGAAACCGGTGAGTCCCATCTCGGCCTCATGGCTAAGAAGGTAGTGTATACCTGTTCGCGGACGACACCGATCAGTCCCTTCTCGGCCTCATGGCTAAGAAGGTAGTGTATAGCAGTTCGGGGACGACACCGGTGAGTCCCATCTCGGCCTCATGGCTAAGAAGGTAGTGTATACCTGTTCGCGGACGACACCGATCAGTCCCATCTCGGCCTCATGGCTAAGAAGGTAGTGTATACCTGTTCGCGGACGACACCGATCAGTCCCATCTCGGCCTCATGGCTAAGTAGGTAGTGTATACCAGTTCCGGACGACACCGGTAAGTCCCTTCTCGGCCTCATGGCTAAGAAGGTAGTGTATACCTGTTCGCGGACGACACCGATCAGTCCCATCTCGGCCACATGGCTAAGAAGGTAGTGTATACCTGTTCGCGGACAACACCGATCAGTCCCATCTCTGCCTCATGGCTAAGAAGGTAGTGTATACCAGTTCCGGACGACACCGGTAAGTCCCTTCTCGGCCTCATGGCTAAGAAGGTAGTGTATACCAGTTCGGGGACGAAACCGGTGAGTCCCATCTCGGCCTCATGGCTAAGAAGGTAGTGTATACCTGTTCGCGGACGACACCGATCAGTCCCATCTCGGCCTCATGGCTAAGAAGGTAGTGTATACCAGTTCGCGGACGACACCGATCAGTCCCATCTCGGCCTCACGGCTAAGAAGGTAGTGTATACCTGTTCGCGGACGACACCGATCAGTCCCATCTCGGCCTCATGGCTAAGAAGGTAGTGTATACCTGTTCGCGGACGACACCGATCAGTCCCATCTCGGCCTCACGGCTAAGAAGGTAGTGTATACCTGTTCGCGGACGACACCGATCAGTCCCATCTCGGCCTCATGGCTAAGAAGGTAGTGTATACCAGTTCGGGGACGACACCGGTGAGTCCCATCTCGGCCTCATGGCTAAGAAGGTAGTGTATACCACTTCGCGGACGACACCGATCAGTCCCATCTCGGCCTCATGGCTAAGAAGGTAGTGTATACCAGTTCCGGACGACACCGGTGAGCTCCTTCTCGGCCTCATGGCTAAGTAGGTAGTGTATACCAGTTCCGGACGACACCGGTAAGTCCCTTCTCGGCCTCATGGCTAAGAAGGTAGTGTATACCAGGGCGGGGACGAAACCGGTGAGTCCCATCTTGGCCTCCTGGCTAAGAAGGTAGTGTATACCTGTTCGCGGACGACACCGATCAGTCCCATCTCGGCCTCATGGCTAAGAAGGTAGTGTATACCAGTTCCAGGGGCACCGGTAAGTCCCTTCTCGGCCTCATGGCTAAGAAGGTAGTGTATACCAGTTCGGGGACGAAACCGGTGAGTCCCATCTTGGCCTCCTGGCTAAGAAGGTAGTGTATACCTGTTCGCGGACGACACCGATCAGTCCCTTCTCGGCCTCATGGCTAAGAAGGTAGTGTATAGCAGTTCCGGACGACACCGGTAAGTCCCTTCTCGGCCTCATGGCTAAGAAGGTAGTGTATACCAGTTCGGGGACGAAACCGGTGAGTCCCATCTCGGCCTCATGGCTAAGAAGGTAGTGTATACCAGTTCCGGACGACACCGGTGAGACCCTTCTCGGCCTCATGGCTAAGTAGGTAGTGTATACCAGTTCCGGACGACACCGGTAAGTCCCTTCTCGGCCTCATGGCTAAGAAGGTAGTGTATACCAGTTCGGGGACGAAACCGGTGAGTCCCATCTCGGCCTCATGGCTAAGAAGGTAGTGTATACCTGTTCGCGGACGACACCGATCAGTCCCATCTCGGCCTCATGGCTAAGAAGGTAGTGTATACCAGTTCCGGACGACACCGGTAAGTCCCTTCTCGGCCTCATGGCTAAGAAGGTAGTGTATACCAGTTCGGGGACGAAACCGGTGAGTCCCATCTCGGCCTCATGGCTAAGAAGGTAGTGTATACCTGTTCGCGGACGACACCGATCAGTCCCATCTCGGCCTCATGGCTAAGAAGGTAGTGTATACCAGTTCGGGGACGACACCGGTGAGTCCCATCTCGGCCTCATGGCTAAGAAGGTAGTGTATACCAGTTCCGGACGACACCGGTAAGTCCCTTCTCGGCCTCATGGCTAAGAAGGTAGTGTATACCAGTTCGGGGACGAAACCGGTGAGTCCCATCTCGGCCTCATGGCTAAGAAGGTAGTGTATACCTGTTCGCGGACGACACCGATCAGTCCCATCTCGGCCTCATGGCTAAGAAGGTAGTGTATACCAGTTCCAGGGGCACCGGTAAGTCCCTTCTCGGCCTCATGGCTAAGAAGGTAGTGTATACCAGTTCGGGGACGAAACCGGTGAGTCCCATCTTGGCCTCCTGGCTAAGAAGGTAGTGTATACCTGTTCGCGGACGACACCGATCAGTCCCTTCTCGGCCTCATGGCTAAGAAGGTAGTGTATAGCAGTTCCGGACGACACCGGTAAGTCCCTTCTCGGCCTCATGGCTAAGAAGGTAGTGTATACCAGTTCGGGGACGAAACCGGTGTGTCCCATCTCGGCCTCATGGCTAAGAAGGTAGTGTATACCTGTTCGCGGACGACACCGATCAGTCCCATCTCGTCCTCATGGCTAAGAAGGTAGTGTATACCTGTTCGCGGACGACACCGATCAGTCCCATCTCGGCCTCATGGCTAAGAAGGTAGTGTATACCAGTTCGGGGACGACACCGGTGAGTCCCATCTCGGCCTCATGGCTAAGAAGGTAGTGTATACCAGTTCCGGACGACACCGGTAAGTCCCTTCTCGGCCTCATGGCTAAGAAGGTAGTGTATACCAGTTCGGGGACGAAACCGGTGAGTCCCATCTCGGCCTCATGGCTAAGAAGGTAGTGTATACCTGTTCGCGGACGACACCGATCAGTCCCATCTCGGCCTCATGGCTAAGAAGGTAGTGTATACCTGTTCGCGGACGACACCGATCAGTCCCATCTCGGCCTCATGGCTAAGTAGGTAGTGTATACCAGTTCCGGACGACACCGGTAAGTCCCTTCTCGGCCTCATGGCTAAGAAGGTAGTGTATACCTGTTCGCGGACGACACCGATCAGTCCCATCTCGGCCACATGGCTAAGAAGGTAGTGTATACCTGTTCGCGGACAACACCGATCAGTCCCATCTCTGCCTCATGGCTAAGAAGGTAGTGTATACCAGTTCCGGACGACACCGGTAAGTCCCTTCTCGGCCTCATGGCTAAGAAGGTAGTGTATACCAGTTCGGGGACGAAACCGGTGAGTCCCATCTCGGCCTCATGGCTAAGAAGGTAGTGTATACCTGTTCGCGGACGACACCGATCAGTCCCATCTCGGCCTCATGGCTAAGAAGGTAGTGTATACCAGTTCGCGGACGACACCGATCAGTCCCATCTCGGCCTCACGGCTAAGAAGGTAGTGTATACCTGTTCGCGGACGACACCGATCAGTCCCATCTCGGCCTCATGGCTAAGAAGGTAGTGTATACCTGTTCGCGGACGACACCGATCAGTCCCATCTCGGCCTCACGGCTAAGAAGGTAGTGTATACCTGTTCGCGGACGACACCGATCAGTCCCATCTCGGCCTCATGGCTAAGAAGGTAGTGTATACCAGTTCGGGGACGACACCGGTGAGTCCCATCTCGGCCTCATGGCTAAGAAGGTAGTGTATACCACTTCGCGGACGACACCGATCAGTCCCATCTCGGCCTCATGGCTAAGAAGGTAGTGTATACCTGTTCGCGGACGACACCGATCAGTCCCATCTCGGCCTCACGGCTAAGAAGGTAGTGTATACCTGTTCGCGGACGACACCGATCAGTCCCATCTCGGCCTCATGGCTAAGAAGGTAGTGTATACCAGTTCCGGACGACACCGGTGAGCTCCTTCTCGGCCTCATGGCTAAGTAGGTAGTGTATACCAGTTCCGGACGACACCGGTAAGTCCCTTCTCGGCCTCATGGCTAAGAAGGTAGTGTATACCTGTTCGCGGACGACACCGATCAGTCCCATCTCGGCCACATGGCTAAGAAGGTAGTGTATACCTGTTCGCGGACAACACCGATCAGTCCCTTCTCGGCCTCATGGCTAAGAAGGTAGTGTATATCTGTTCGCGGACGACACCGATCAGTCCCATCTCGGCCTCATGCTAAGAAGGTAGTGTATACCAGTTCCAGGGGCACCGGTAAGTCCCTTCTCGGCCTCATGGCTAAGAAGGTAGTGTATACCAGTTCGGGGACGAAACCGGTGAGTCCCATCTTGGCCTCCTGGCTAAGAAGGTAGTGTATACCTGTTCGCGGACGACACCGATCAGTCCCTTCTCGGCCTCATGGCTAAGAAGGTAGTGTATACCAGTTCGGGGACGAAACCGGTGAGTCCCATCTCGGCCTCATGGCTAAGAAGGTAGTGTATACCTGTTCGCGGACGACACCGATCAGTCCCATCTCGGCCTCATGGCTAAGAAGGTAGTGTATACCAGTTCGGGGACGACACCGGTGAGTCCCATCTCGGCCTCATGGCTAAGAAGGTAGTGTATACCAGTTCCGGACGACACCGGTAAGTCCCTTCTCGGCCTCATGGCTAAGAAGGTAGTGTATACCAGTTCGGGGCGAAACCGGTGAGTCCCATCTAGGCCTCATGGCTAAGAAGGTAGTGTATACCTGTTCGCGGACGACACCGATCAGTCCCATCTCGGCCTCATGGCTAAGAAGGTAGTGTGTACCAGTTCGGGGACGACACCGGTGAGTCCCATCTCGGCCTCATGGCTAAGAAGGTAGTGTATACCAGTTCGCGGACGACACCGATCAGTCCCATCTCGGCCTCATGGCTAAGAAGGTAGTGTATACCAGTTCCAGGGGCACCGGCAAGTCCCTTCTCGGCCTCATGGCTAAGAAGGTAGTGTATACCAGTTCGAGGACGAAACCGGTGAGTCCCATCTTGGCCTCCTGGCTAAGAAGGTAGTGTATACCTGTTCGCGGACGACACCGATCAGTCCCTTCTCGGCCTCATGGCTAAGAAGGTAGTGTATAGCAGTTCCGGACGACACCGGTAAGTCCCTTCTCGGCCTCATGGCTAAGAAGGTAGTGTATACCAGTTCGGGGACGAAACCGGTGAGTCCCATCTCGGCCTCATGGCTAAGAAGGTAGTGTATACCTGTTCGCGGACGACACCGATCAGTCCCATCTCGGCCTCATGGCTAAGAAGGTAGTGTATACCAGTTCGGGGACGACACCGGTGAGTCCCACCTCGGCCTCATGGCTAAGAAGGTAGTGTATACCAGTTCCGGACGACACCGGTAAGTCCCTTCTCGGCCTCATGGCTAAGAAGGTAGTGTATACCAGTTCGGGGCGAAACCGGTGAGTCCCATCTAGGCCTCATGGCTAAGAAGGTAGTGTATACCTGTTCGCGGACGACACCGATCAGTCCCATCTCGGCCTCATGGCTAAGAAGGTAGTGTATACCTGTTCGCGGACGACACCGATCAGTCCCATATCGGCCTCATGGCTAAGAAGGTAGTGTATACCAGTTCCGGACGACACCGGTGAGCCCCTTCTCGGCCTCATGGCTAAGTAGGTAGTGTATACCAGTTCCGGACGACACCGGTAAGTCCCTTCTCGGCCTCATGGCTAAGAAGGTAGTGTATACCAGTTCGGGGACGAAACCGGTGAGTCCCATCTCGGCCTCATGGCTAAGAAGGTAGTGTATACCTGTTCGCGGACGACACCGGTCAGTCCCATCTCGGCCTCATGGCTAAGAAGGTAGTGTGTACCAGTTCGGGGACGACACCGGTGAGTCCCATCTCGGCCTCATGGCTAAGAAGGTAGTGTATACCAGTTCCGGACGACACCGGTAAGTCCCTTCTCGGCCTCATGGCTAAGAAGGTAGTGTATACCTGTTCGCGGACAACACCGATCAGTCCCATCTCGGCCTCATGGCTAAGAAGGTAGTGTATATCTGTTCGCGGACGACACCGATCAGTCCCTTCTCGGCCTCATGGCTAAGAAGGTAGTGTATACCAGTTCGGGGACGAAACCGGTGGGTCCCATCTCGGCCTCATGGCTAAGAAGGTAGTGTATACCTGTTCGCGGACGACACCGATCAGTCCCATCTCGGCCTCATGGCTAAGAAGGTAGTGTATACCTGTTCGCGGACGACACCGATCAGTCCCATATCGGCCTCATGGCTAAGAAGGTAGTGTATACCAGTTCCGGACGACACCGGTGAGCCCCTTCTCGGCCTCATGGCTAAGTAGGTAGTGTATACCAGTTCCGGACGACACCGGTAAGTCCCTTCTCGGCCTCATGGCTAAGAAGGTAGTGTATACCAGTTCGGGGACGAAACCGGTGAGTCCCATCTCGGCCTCATGGCTAAGAAGGTAGTGTATACCTGTTCGCGGACGACACCGGTCAGTCCCATCTCGGCCTCATGGCTAAGAAGGTAGTGTGTACCAGTTCGGGGACGACACCGGTGAGTCCCATCTCGGCCTCATGGCTAAGAAGGTAGTGTATACCAGTTCCGGACGACACCGGTAAGTCCCTTCTCGGCCTCATGGCTAAGAAGGTAGTGTATACCAGTTCGGGGACGAAACCGGTGAGTCCCATCTCGGCCTCATGGCTAAGAAGGTAGTGTATACCTGTTCGCGGACGACACCGATCAGTCCCATCTCGGCCTCATGGCTAAGAAGGTAGTGTATACCTGTTCGCGGACGACACCGATCAGTCCCATCTCGGCCTCATGGCTAAGAAGGTAGTGTATACCAGTTCCGGACGACACCGGTGAGCCCCTTCTCGGCCACATGGCTAAGAAGGTAGTGTATACCTGTTCGCGGACAACACCGATCAGTCCCTTCTCGGCCTCATGGCTAAGAAGGTAGTGTATACCACTTCGGGGACGAAACCGGTGAGTCCCATCTCGGCCTCATGGCTAAGAAGGTAGTGTATACCTGTTCGCGGACGACACCGATCAGTCCCATCTCGGCCTCGTGGCTAAGAAGGTAGTGTATACCAGTTCCGGACGACACCGGTAAGTCCCTTCTCGGCCTCATGGCTAAGAAGGTAGTGTATACCAGTTCGGGGACGAAACCGGTGAGTCCCATCTCGGCCTCATGGCTAAGAAGGTAGTGTATACCTGTTCGCGGACGACACCGATCAGTCCCATCTCGGCCTCATGGCTAAGAAGGTAGTGTATACCAGTTCGGGGACGAAACCGGTGAGTCCCATCTCGGCCTCATGGCTAAGATGGTAGTGTATACCAGTTCCGGGGGCACCGGTAAGTCCCTTCTCGGCCTCATGGCTAAGAAGGTAGTGTATACCAGTTCGGGGACGAAACCGGTGAGTCCCATCTTGGCCTCCTGGCTAAGAAGGTAGTGTATACCTGTTCGCGGACGACACCGATCAGTCCCTTCTCGGCCTCATGGCTAAGAAGGTAGTGTATACCAGTTCGGGGACGAAACCGGTGAGTCCCATCTCGGCCTCATGGCTAAGAAGGTAGTGTATACCAGTTCGGGGACGAAACCGGTGAGTCCCATCTCGGCCTCATGGCTAAGAAGGTACTGTATACCTGTTCGCGGACGACACCGATCAGTCCCATCTCGGCCTCATGGCTAAGAAGGTAGTGTATACCAGTTCGGGGACGAAACCGGTGAGTCCCATCTCGGCCTCATGGCTAAGATGGTAGTGTATACCAGTTCCGGGGGCACCGGTAAGTCCCTTCTCGGCCTCATGGCTATGAAGGTAGTGTATACCAGTTCGGGGACGAAACCGGTGAGTCTCATCTTGGCCTCCTGGCTAAGAAGGTAGTGTATACCTGTTCGCGGACGACACCGATCAGTCCCTTCTCGGCCTCATGGCTAAGAAGGTAGTGTATACCAGTTCGGGGACGAAACCGGTGAGTCCCATCTCGGCCTCATGGCTAAGAAGGTAGTGTATACCTGTTCGCGGACGACACCGATCAGTCCCATCTCGGCCTCATGGCTAAGAAGGTAGTGTATACCAGTTCCGGACGACACCGGTAAGTCCCTTCTCGGCCTCATGGCTAAGAAGGTAGTGTATACCAGTTCGGGGACGAAACCGGTGAGTCCCATCTCGGCCTCATGGCTAAGAAGGTAGTGTATACCAGTTCGGGGACGACACCGGTGAGTCCCATCTCGGCCTCATGGCTAAGAAGGTTGTGTATACCAGTTCCGGACGACACCGGTAAGTCCCTTCTCGGCCTCATGGCTAAGAAGGTAGTGTCAACCAGTTCGGGGACGAAACCGGTAAGTCCCATCTCGGTCTCATGGCTAAGAAGGTAGTGTATACCAGTTCCGGACGACACCGGTGAGACCCTTCTCGGCCTCCTGGCTAAGTAGGTAGTGTATACCAGTTCCGGACGACACCGGTAAGTCCCTTCTCGGCCTCATGGCTAAGAAGGTAGTGTATACCAGTTCGGGGACGAAACCGGTGAGTCCCATCTCGGCCTCATGGCTAAGAAGGTAGTGTATACCTGTTCGCGGACGACACCGATCAGTCCCATCTCGGCCTCATGGCTAAGAGGGTAGTGTATACCAGTTCCGGACGACACCGGTAAGTCCCTTCTCGGCCTCATGGCTAAGAAGGTAGTGTATACCAGTTCGGGGACGAAACCGGTGAGTCCCATCTCGGCCTCATGGCTAAGAAGGTAGTGTATACCTGTTCGCGGACGACACCGATCAGTCCCATCTCGGCCTCATGGCTAAGAAGGTAGTGTATACCAGTTCCGGACGACACCGCTAAGTCCCTTCTCGGCCTCATGGCTAAGAAGGTAGTGTATACCAGTTCGGGGACGAAACCGGTGAGTCCCATCTCGGCCTCATGGCTAAGAAGGTAGTGTATACCTGTTCGCGGACGACACCGATCAGTCCCATCTCGGCCTCATGGCTAAGAAGGTAGTGTATACCAGTTCGGGGACGAAACCGGTGAGTCCCATCTCGGCCTCATGGCTAAGATGGTAGTGTATACCAGTTCCGGGGGCACCGGTAAGTCCCTTCTCGGCCTCATGGCTAAGAAGGTAGTGTATACCAGTTCGGGGACGAAACCGGTGAGTCCCATCTTGGCCTCCTGGCTAAGAAGGTAGTGTATACCTGTTCGCGGACGACACCGATCAGTCCCTTCTCGGCCTCATGGCTAAGAAGGTAGTGTATACCAGTTCGGGGACGAAACCGGTGAGTCCCATCTCGGCCTCACGGCTAAGAAGGTAGTGTATACCAGTTCGGGGACGAAACCGGTGAGTCCCATCTCGGCCTCATGGCTAAGAAGGTAGTGTATACCTGTTCGCGGACGACACCGATCAGTCCCATCTCGGCCTCATGGCTAAGAAGGTAGTGTATACCAGTTCGGGGACGAAACCGGTGAGTCTCATCTTGGCCTCCTGGCTAAGAAGGCAGTGTATACCTGTTCGCGGACGACACCGATCAGTCCCTTCTCGGCCTCATGGCTAAGAAGGTAGTGTATACCAGTTCGGGGACGAAACCGGTGAGTCCCATCTCGGCCTCATGGCTAAGAAGGTAGTGTATACCTGTTCGCGGACGACACCGATCAGTCCCATCTCGGCCTCATGGCTAAGAAGGTAGTGTATACCAGTTCCGGACGACACCGGTAAGTCCCTTCTCGGCCTCATGGCTAAGAAGGTAGTGTATACCAGTTCGGGGACGAAACCGGTGAGTCCCATCTCGGCCTCATGGCTAAGAAGGTAGTGTATACCAGTTCGGGGACGACACCGGTGAGTCCCATCACGGCCTCATGGCTAAGAAGGTTGTGTATACCAGTTCCGGACGACACCGGTAAGTCCCTTCTCGGCCTCATGGCTAAGAAGGTAGTGTATACCAGTTCGGAGACGAAACCGGTGAGTCCCATCTCGGTCTCATGGCTAAGAAGGTAGTGTATACCAGTTCCGGACGACACCGGTGAGACCCTTCTCGGCCTCATGGCTAAGTAGGTAGTGTATACCAGTTCCGGACGACACCGGTAAGTCCCTTCTCGGCCTCATGGCTAAGAGGGTAGTGTATACCAGTTCCGGACGACACCGGTGAGACCCTTCTCGGCCTCATGGCTAAGTAGGTAGTGTATACCAGTTCCGGACGACACCGGTAAGTCCCTTCTCGGCCTCATGGCTAAGAAGGTAGTGTATACCAGTTCGGGGACGAAACCGGTGAGTCCCATCTCGGCCTCATGGCTAAGAAGGTAGTGTATACCTGTTCGCGGACGACACCGATCAGTCCCATCTCGGCCTCATGGCTAAGAGGGTAGTGTATACCAGTTCCGGACGACACCGGTAAGTCCCTTCTCGGCCTCATGGCTAAGAAGGTAGTGTATACCAGTTCGGGGACGAAACCGGTGAGTCCCATCTCGGCATCATGGCTAAGAAGGTAGTGTATACCTGTTCGCGGACGACACCGATCAGTCCCATCTCGGCCTCATGGCTAAGAAGGTAGTGTATACCAGTTCCGGACGACACCGGTAAGTCCCTTCTCGGCCTCATGGCTAAGAAGTTAGTGTATACCAGTTCGGGGACGAAACCGGTGAGTCCCATCTCGGCCTCATGGCTAAGAAGGTAGTGTATACCAGTTCGGGGACGACACCGGTGAGTCCCATCTCGGCCTCATGGCTAAGAAGGTAGTGTATACCAGTTCCGGACGACACCGGTAAGTCCCTTCTCGGCCTCATGGCTAAGAAGGTAGTGTATACCAGTTCGGGGACGAAACCGGTGAGTCCCATCTCGGTCTCATGGCTAAGAAGGTAGTGTATACCAGTTCCGGACGACACCGGTGAGACCCTTCTCGGCCTCATGGCTAAGTAGGTAGTGTATACCAGTTCCGGACGACACCGGTAAGTCCCTTCTCGGCCTCATGGCTAAGAAGGTAGTGTATACCAGTTCGGGGACGAAACCGGTGAGTCCCATCTCGGCCTCATGGCTAAGAAGGTAGTGTATACCTGTTCGCGGACGACACCGATCAGTCCCATCTCGGCCTCATGGCTAAGAAGGTAGTGTATACCAGTTCCGGACGACACCGGTAAGTCCCTTCTCGGCCTCATGGCTAAGAAGGTAGTGTATACCAGTTCGGGGACGAAACCGGTGAGTCCCATCTCGGCCTCATGGCTAAGAAGGTAGTGTATACCTGTTCGCGGACGACACCGATCAGTCCCATCTCGGCCTCATGGCTAAGAAGGTAGTGTATACCAGTTCGGGGACGACACCGGTGAGTCCCATCTCGGCCTCATGGCTAAGAAGGTAGTGTATACCAGTTCCGGACGACACCGGTAAGTCCCTTCTCGGCCTCATGGCTAAGAAGGTAGTGTATACCAGTTCGGGGACGAAACCGGTGAGTCCCATCTCGGCCTCATGGCTAAGTAGGTAGTGTATACCAGTTCCTGACGACACCGGTAAGTCCCTTCTCGGCCTCATGGCTAAGAAGGTAGTGTATACCTGTTCGCGGACGACACCGATCAGTCCCATCTCGGCCACATGGCTAAGAAGGTAGTGTATACCTGTTCGCGGACAACACCGATCAGTCCCATCTCTGCCTCATGGCTAAGAAGGTAGTGTATACCAGTTCCGGACGACACCGGTAAGTCCCTTCTCGGCCTCATGGCTAAGAAGGTAGTGTATACCAGTTCGGGGACGAAACCGGTGAGTCCCATCTCGGCCTGATGGCTAAGAAGGTAGTGTATACCTGTTCGCGGACGACACCGATCAGTCCCATCTCGGCCTCATGGCTAAGAAGGTAGTGTATACCAGTTCGGGGACGACACCGGTGAGTCCCATCTCGGCCTCATGGCTAAGAAGGTAGTGTATACCAGTTCCGGACGACACCGGTAAGTCCCTTCTTGGCCTCATGGCTAAGAAGGTAGTGTATACCAGTTCGGGGACGAAACCGGTGAGTCCCATCTCGGCCTCATGGCTAAGAAGGTAGTGTATACCTGTTCGCGGACGACACCGATCAGTCCCATCTCGGCCTCATGGCTAAGAAGGTAGTGTATACCAGTTCGGGGACGACACCGGTGAGTCCCATCTCGGCCTCATGGCTAAGAAGGTAGTGTATACCAGTTCCGGACGACACCGGTAAGTCCCTTCTCGGCCTCATGGCTAAGAAGGTAGTGTATACCAGTTCGGGGACGAAACCGGTGAGTCCCATCTCGGCCTCATGGCTAAGAAGGTAGTGTATACCTGTTCGCGGACGACACCGATCAGTCCCATCTCGGCCACATGGCTAAGAAGGTAGTGTATACCTGTTCGCGGACAACACCGATCAGTCCCATATCTGCCTCATGGCTAAGAAGGTAGTGTATACCAGTTCCGGACGACACCGGTAAGTCCCTTCTCGGCCTCATGGCTAAGAAGGTAGTGTATACCAGTTCGGGGACGAAACCGGTGAGTCCCATCTCGGCCTCATGGCTAAGAAGGTAGTGTATACATGTTCGCGGACGACACCGATCAGTCCCATCTCGGCCACATGGCTAAGAAGGTAGTGTATACCTGTTCGCGGACAACAACGATCAGTCCCTTCTCGGCCTCATGGCTAAGAAGGTAGTGTATACCAGTTCGGGGACGAAACCGGTGAGTCCCATCTCGGCCTCATGGCTAAGAAGGTAGTGTATACCTGTTCGCGGACAACACCGATCAGTCCCTTCTCGGCCTCATGGCTAAGAAGGTAGTGTATACCAGTTCGGGGACGAAACCGGTGAGTCCCATCTCGGCCTCATGGCTAAGAAGGTAGTGTATACCTGTTCGCGGACAACACCGATCAGTCCCTTCTCGGCCTCATGGCTAAGAAGGTAGTGTATACCAGTTCGGGGACGAAACCGGTGAGTCCCATCTCGGCCTCATGGCTAAGATGGTAGTGTATACCAGTTCCGGGGGCACCGGTAAGTCCCTTCTCGGCCTCCTGGCTAAGAAGGTAGTGTATACCAGTTCGGGGACGAAACCGGTGAGTCCCATCTTGGCCTCCTGCCTAAGAAGGTAGTGTATACCTGTTCGCGGACGACACCGATCAGTCCCTTCTCGGCCTCATGGCTAAGAAGGTAGTGTATACCAGTTCGCGGACGACACCGATCAGTCCCATCTCGGCCTCATGGCTAAGAAGGTAGTGTATACCAGTTCCGGACGACACCGGTAAGTCCCTTCTCGGCCTCATGGCTAAGAAGGTAGTGTATACCAGTTCGGGGACGAAACCGGTGAGTCCCATCTCGGCCTCATGGCTAAGATGGTAGTGTATACCAGTTCCGGGGGCACCGGTAAGTCCCTTCTCGGCCTCATGGCTAAGAAGGTAGTGTATACCTGTTCGCGGACGACACCGATCAGTCCCATCTCGGCCACATGGCTAAGAAGGTAGTGCATACCTGTTCGCGGACAACACCGATCAGTCCCATCTCTGCCTCATGGCTAAGAAGGTAGTGTATACCAGTTCCGGACGACACCGGTAAGTCCCTTCTCGGCCTCATGGCTAAGAAGGTAGTGTATACCAGTTCGGGGACGAAACCGGTGAGTCCCATCTCGGCCTCATGGCTAAGAAGGTAGTGTATACCTGTTCGCGGACGACACCGATCAGTCCCATCTCGGCCTCATGGCTAAGAAGGTAGTGTATACCAGTTCGGGGACGACACCGGTGAGTCCCATCTCGGCCTCATGGCTAAGAAGGTAGTGTATACCAGTTCCGGACGACACCGGTAAGTCCCTTCTCGGCCTCATGGCTAAGAAGGTAGTGTATACCAGTTCGGGGACGAAACCGGTGAGTCCCATCTCGGCCTCATGGCTAAGAAGGTAGTGTATACCTGTTCGCGGACGACACCGATCAGTCCCATCTCGGCCACATGGCCAAGAAGGTAGTGTATACCTGTTCGCGGACAACACCGATCAGTCCCATCTCTGCCTCATGGCTAAGAAGGTAGTGTATACCAGTTCCGGACGACACCGGTAAGTCCCTTCTCGGCCTCATGGCTAAGAAGGTAGTGTATACCAGTTCGGGGACGAAACCGGTGAGTCCCATCTCGGCCTCATGGCTAAGAAGGTAGTGTATACCTGTTCGCGGACGACACCGATCAGTCCCATCTCGGCCACATGGCTAAGAAGGTAGTGTATACCTGTTCGCGGACAACAACGATCAGTCCCTTCTCGGCCTCATGGCTAAGAAGGTAGTGTATACCAGTTCGGGGACGAAACCGGTGAGTCCCATCTCGGCCTCATGGCTAAGAAGGTAGTGTATACCTGTTCGCGGACAACACCGATCAGTCCCTTCTCGGCCTCATGGCTAAGAAGGTAGTGTATACCAGTTCGGGGACGAAACCGGTGAGTCCCATCTCGGCCTCATGGCTAAGAAGGTAGTGTATACCTGTTCGCGGACAACACCGATCAGTCCCTTCTCGGCCTCATGGCTAAGAAGGTAGTGTATACCAGTTCGGGGACGAAACCGGTGAGTCCCATCTCGGCCTCATGGCTAAGATGGTAGTGTATACCAGTTCCGGGGGCACCGGTAAGTCCCTTCTCGGCCTCATGGCTAAGAAGGTAGTGTATACCAGTTCGGGGACGAAACCGGTGAGTCCCATCTTGGCCTCCTGCCTAAGAAGGTAGTGTATACCTGTTCGCGGACGACACCGATCAGTCCCTTCTCGGCCTCATGGCTAAGAAGGTAGTGTATACCAGTTCGCGGACGACACCGATCAGTCCCATCTCGGCCTCATGGCTAAGAAGGTAGTGTATACCAGTTCCGGACGACACCGGTAAGTCCCTTCTCGGCCTCATGGCTAAGAAGGTAGTGTATACCAGTTCGGGGACGAAACCGGTGAGTCCCATCTCGGCCTCATGGCTAAGATGGTAGTGTATACCAGTTCCGGGGGCACCGGTAAGTCCCTTCTCGGCCTCATGGCTAAGAAGGTAGTGTATACCAGTTCGGGGACGAAACCGGTGAGTCCCATCTTGGCCTCCTGCCTAAGAAGGTAGTGTATACCTGTTCGCGGACGACACCGATCAGTCCCTTCTCGGCCTCATGGCTAAGAAGGTAGTGTATACCAGTTCGCGGACGACACCGATCAGTCCCATCTCGGCCTCATGGCTAAGAAGGTAGTGTATACCAGTTCCGGACGACACCGGTAAGTCCCTTCTCGGCCTCATGGCTAAGAAGGTAGTGTATACCAGTTCGGGGACGAAACCGGTGAGTCCCATCTCGGCCTCATGGCTAAGAAGGTAGTGTATACCTGTTCGCGGACGACACCGATCAGTCCCATCTCGGCCTCATGGCTAAGAAGGTAGTGTATACCAGTTCGGGGACGACACCGGTGAGTCCCATCTCGGCCTCATGGCTAAGAAGGTAGTGTATGCCAGTTCCGGACGACACCGGTAAGTCCCTTCTCGGCCTCATGGCTAAGAAGGTAGTGTATACCAGTTCGGGGACGAAACCGGTGAGTCCCATCTCGGCCTCATGGCTAAGAAGGTAGTGTATACCAGTTCGGGGACGAAACCGGTGAGTCCCATCTTGGCCTCCTGCCTAAGAAGGTAGTGTATACCTGTTCGCGGACGACACCGATCAGTCCCATCTCGGCCTCATGGCTAAGAAGGTAGTGTATACCAGTTCGGGGACGAAACCGGTGAGTCCCATCTCGGCCTCATGGCTAAGAAGGTAGTGTATACCTGTTCGCGGACGACACCGATCAGTCCCATCTCGGCCTCATGGCTAAGAAGGTAGTGTATACCTGTTCGCGGACGACACCGATCAGTCCCATCTCGGCCACATGGCTAAGAAGGTAGTGTATACCTGTTCGCGGACAACACCGATCAGTCCCTTCTCGGCCTCATGGCTAAGAAGGTAGTGTATACCAGTTCGGGGTCGAAACCGGTGAGTCCCATCTCGGCCTCATGGCTAAGAAGGTAGTGTATACCCGTTCGCGGACGACACCGATCAGTCCCATCTCGGCCTCGTGGCTAAGAAGGTAGTGTATACCAGTTCCGGACGACACCGGTGAGTCCCATCTTGGCCTCCTGCCTAAGAAGGTAGTGTATACCTGTTCGCGGACGACACCGATCAGTCCCATCTCGGCCTCATGGCTAAGAAGGTAGTGTATACCAGTTCGGGGACGAAACCGGTGAGTCCCATCTCGGCCTCATGGCTAAGAAGGTAGTGTATACCTGTTCGCGGACGACACCGATCAGTCCCATCTCGGCCTCATGGCTAAGAAGGTAGTGTATACCTGTTCGCGGACGACACCGATCAGTCCCATCTCGGCCACATGGCTAAGAAGGTAGTGTATACCTGTTCGCGGACAACACCGATCAGTCCCTTCTCGGCCTCATGGCTAAGAAGGTAGTGTATACCAGTTCGGGGTCGAAACCGGTGAGTCCCATCTCGGCCTCATGGCTAAGAAGGTAGTGTATACCCGTTCGCGGACGACACCGATCAGTCCCATCTCGGCCTCGTGGCTAAGAAGGTAGTGTATACCAGTTCCGGACGACACCGGTAAGTCCCTTCTCGGCCTCATGGCTAAGAAGGTAGTGTATACCAGTTCGGGGACGAAACCGGTGAGTTCCATCTCGGCCTCATGGCTAAGAAGGTAGTGTATACCTGTTCGCGGACGACACCGATCAGTCCCATCTCGGCCTCATGGCTAAGAAGGTAGTGTATACCAGTTCGGGGACGAAACCGATCAGTCCCTTCTCGGCCTTATGGCTAAGAAGGTAGTGTATACCAGTTCGGGGACGAAACCGGTGAGTCCCATCTTGGCCTCCTGCCTAAGAAGGTAGTGTATACCAGTTCCGGACGACACCGATCAGTCCCATCTCGGCCTCATGGCTAAGAAGGTAGTGTATACCAGTTCGGGGACGAAACCGGTGAGTCCCATCTCGGCCTCATGGCTAAGAAGGTAGTGTATACCTGTTCGCGGACGACACCGATCAGTCCCATCTCGGCCTCATGGCTAAGAAGGTAGTGTATACCTGTTCGCGGACGACACCGATCAGTCCCTTCTCGGCCTCATGGCTAAGAAGGTAGTGTATACCTGTTCGCGGACGACACCGATCAGTCCCATCTCGGCCTCATGGCTAAGAAGGTAGTGTATACCAGTTCCGGACGACACCGGTGAGCCCCTTCTCGGCCTCATGGCTAAGTAGGTAGTGTATACCTGTTCGCGGACGACACCGATCAGTCCCATCTCGGCCTCATGGCTAAGAAGGTAGTGTATACCAGTTCGGGGACGACACCGGTGAGTCCCTTCTCGGCCTCATGGCTAAGAAGGTAGTGTATACCTGTTCGCGGACGACACCGATCAGTCCCATCTCGGCCTCATGGCTAAGAAGGTAGTGTATACCAGTTCCGGACGACACCGGTGAGCCCCTTCTCGGCCTCATGGCTAAGTAGGTAGTGTATACCAGTTCTGGACGACACCGGTGAGCCCCTTCTCGGCCTCATGGCTAAGTAGGTAGTGTATACCTGTTCGCGGACGACACCGATCAGTCCCATCTCGGCCTCATGGCTAAGAAGGTAGTGTATACCAGTTCGGGGACGACACCGGTGAGTCCCATCTCGGCCTCATGGCTAAGAAGGTAGTGTATACCAGTTCCGGACGACACCGGTGTGCCCCTTCTCGGCCTCATGGCTAAGTAGGTAGTGTATACCTGTTCGCGGACGACACCGATCAGTCCCATCTCGGCCTCATGGCTAAGAAGGTAGTGTATACCAGTTCGGGGACGAAACCGGTGAGTCCCATCTTGGCCTCCTGCCTAAGAAGGTAGTGTATACCTGTTCGCGGACGACACCGATCAGTCCCATCTCGGCCTCATGGCTAAGAAGGTAGTGTATACCAGTTCGGGGACGAAACCGGTGAGTCCCATCTCGGCCTCATGGCTAAGAAGGTAGTGTATACCTGTTCGCGGACGACACCCATCAGTCCTATCTCGGCCTCATGGCTAAGAAGGTAGTGTATACCTGTTCGCGGACAACACCGATCAGTCCCATCTCGGCCTCATGGCTAAGAAGGTAGTGTATACCTGTTCGCGGACGACACCGATCAGTCCCTTCTCGGCCTCATGGCTAAGAAGGTAGTGTATACCAGTTCGGGGACGACACCGGTGAGTCCCATCTCGGCCTCATGGCTAAGAAGGTAGTGTATACCAGTTCCGGACGACACCGGTGAGCCCCTTCTCGGCCTCATGGCTAAGTAGGTAGTGTATACCTGTTCGCGGACGACACCGATCAGTCCCATCTCGGCCTCATGGCTAAGAAGGTAGTGTATACCACTTCGGGGACGAAACCGGTGAGTCCCATCTTGGCCTCCTGCCTAAGAAGGTAGTGTATACCTGTTCGCGGACGACACCGATCAGTCCCATCTCGGCCTCATGGCTAAGAAGGTAGTGTATACCAGTTCGGGGACGACACCGGTGAGTCCCATCTCGGCCTCATGGCTAAGAAGGTAGTGTATACCAGTTCCGGACGACACCGGTGAGCCCCTTCTCGGGCTCATGGCTAAGTAGGTAGTGTATACCTGTTCGCGGACGACACCGATCAGTCCCATCTCGGCCTCATGGCTAAGAAGGTACTGTATACCAGTTCGGGGACGACACCGGTGAGTCCCATCTCGGCCTCATGGCTAAGAAGGTAGTGTATACCAGTTCCGGACGACACCGGTAAGTCCCTTCTCGGCCTCATGGCTAAGAAGGTAGTGTATACCAGTTCGGGGACGAAACCGGTGAGTCCCATCTCGGCCTCATGGCTAAGAAGGTAGTGTATACCTGTTCGCGGACGACACCGATCTGTCCCATCTCGTCCTCATGGCTAAGAATGTAGTGTATACCAGTTCCGGACGACACCGGTGAGTCCCTTCTCGGCCTCATGGCTAAGTAGGTAGTGTATACCAGTGCGCGGACGACACCGATCAGTCCCATCTCGGCCTCATGGCTAAGAAGGTAGTGTATACCAGTTCGGGGACGAAACCGGTGAGTCCCATCTCGGCCTCATGGCTAAGAAGGTAGTGTATACCTGTTCGCGAACGACACCGATCAGTCCCTTCTCGGCCTCATGGCTAAGAAGGTAGTGTATACCAGTTCGGGGACGAAACCGGTGAGTCCCATCTCGGCCTCATGGCTAAGAAGGTAGTGTATACCTGTTCGTGGACGACACCGCTCAGTCCCATCTCGGCCTCATGGCTAAGAAGGTAGTGTATACCAGTTCCGGACGACACCGGTAAGTCCCTTCTCGGCCTCATGGCTAAGAAGGTAGTGTATACCAGTTCGGGGACGAAACCGGTGAGTCCCATCTCGGCCTCATGGCTAAGAAGGTAGTGTATACCTGTTCGCGGACGACACCGATCAGTCCCATCTCGGCCTCATGGCTAAGAAGGTAGTGTATACCAGTTCGGGGACGACACCGGTGAGTCCCATCTCGGACTCATGGCTAAGAAGGTAGTGTATACCAGTTCCGGACGACACCGGTAAGTCCCTTCTCGGCCTCATGGCTAAGAAGGTAGTGTATACCAGTTCCGGACGACACCGGTAAGTCCCTTCTCGGCCTCATGACTAAGAAGGTAGTGTATACCAGTTCGGGGACGAAACCGGTGATTCCCATCTCGGCCTCATGGCTAAGAAGGTAGTGTATACCTGTTCGCGGACAACACCGATCAGTCCCATCTCGGCCTCATGGCTAAGAAGGTAGTGTATACCAGTTCCGGACGACACCGGTGAGTCCCATCTCGGCCTCATGGCTAAGAAGGTAGTGTATACCTGTTCGCGAACGACACCGATCAGTCCCTTCTCGGCCTCATGGCTAAGAAGGTAGTGTATACCAGTTCGGGGACGAAACCGGTGAGTCCCATCTCGGCCTCATGGCTAAGAAGGTAGTGTATACCTGTTCGCGGACGACACCGATCAGTCCCATCTCGGCCTCATGGCTAAGAAGGTAGTGTATACCAGTTCCGGACGACACCGGTAAGTCCCTTCTCGGCCTCATGGCTAAGAAGGTAGTGTATACCAGTTCGGGGACGAAACCGGTGAGTCCCATCTCGGCCTCATGGCTAAGACGGTAGTGTATACCTGTTCGCGGACGACACCGATCAGTCCCATCTCGGCCTCATGGCTAAGAAGATAGTGTATACCTGTTCGCGGACGACACCGATCAGTCCCATCTCGGTCTCATGGCTAAGAAGGTAGTGTATACCAGTTCCGGACGACACCGGTGAGCCCCTTCTCGGCCTCATGGCTAAGTAGGTAGTGTATACCAGTTCCGGACGACACCGGTGAGTCCCATCTCGGCCTCATGGCTAAGAAGGTAGTGTATACCAGTTCCGGACGACACCGGTGAGCCCCTTCTCGGCCTCATGGCTAAGTAGGTAGTGTATACCTGTTCGCGGACGACACCGATCAGTCCCATCTCGGCCTCATGGCTAAGAAGGTAGTGTATACCAGTTCGGGGACGAAACCGGTGAGTCCCATCTTGGCCTCCTGCCTAAGAAGGTAGTGTATACCTGTTCGCGGACGACACCGATCAGTCCCATCTCGGCCTCATGGCTAAGAAGGTAGTGTATACCAGTTCGGGGACGAAACCGGTGAGTCCCATCTCTGCCTCATGGCTAAGAAGGTAGTGTATACCTGTTCGCGGACGACACCGATCAGTCCTATCTCGGCCTCATGGCTAAGAAGGTAGTGTATACCTGTTCGCGGACAACACCGATCAGTCCCATCTCGGCCTCATGGCTAAGAAGGTAGTGTATACCTGTTCGCGGACGACACCGATCAGTCCCTTCTCGGCCTCATGGCTAAGAAGGTAGTGTATACCTGTTCGCGGACGACACCGATCAGTCCCATCTCGGCCTCATGGCTAAGAAGGTGGTGTATACCAGTTCCGGACGACACCGGTGAGCCCCTTCTCGGCCTCATGGCTAAGTAGGTAGTGTATACCTGTTCGCGGACGACACCGATCAGTCCCATCTCGGCCTCATGGCTAAGAAGGTAGTGTATACCAGTTCGGGGACGACACCGGTGAGTCCCATCTCGGCCTCATGGCTAAGAATGTAGTGTATACCAGTTCCGGACGACACCGGTGAGTCCCTTCTCGGCCTCAAGGCTAAGTAGGTAGTGCATACCAGTTCGCGGACGACACCGATCAGTCCTATCTCGGCCTCATGGCTAAGAAGGTAGTGTATACCAGTTCGGGGACGAAACCGGTGAGTCCCATCTCGGCCTCATGGCTAAGAAGATAGTGTATACCTGTTCGCGGACGACACCGATCAGTCCCATCTCGTCCTCATGGCTAAGAAGGTAGTGTATACCAGTTCCGGACGACACCGGTAAGTCCCTTCTCGGCCTCATGGCTAAGAAGGTAGTGTATACCTGTTCGCGGACGACACCGATCAGTCCCATCTCGGCCACATGGCTAAGAAGGTAGTGTATACCTGTTCGCGGACAACACCGATCAGTCCCATCTCTGCCTCATGGCTAAGAAGGTAATGTATACCAGTTCCGGACGACACCGGTGAGTCCCATCTCGGCCTCATGGCTAAGAAGGTAGTGTATACCTGTTCGCGGACGACACCGATCAGTCCCTTCTCGGCCTCATGGCTAAGAAGGTAGTGTATACCAGTTCGGGGACGAAACCGGTGAGTCCCACCTCGGCCTCATGGCTAAGAAGGTAGTGTATACCTGTTCGCGGACGACACCGGTGAGTCCCATCTCGGCCTCATGGCTAAGAAGGTAGTGTATACCTGTTCGCGGACGACACCGATCAGTCCCTTCTCGGCCTCATGGCTAAGAAGGTAGTGTATACCAATTCGGGGACGAAACCGGTGAGTCCCATCTCGGCCTCATGGCTAAGAAGGTAGTGTATACCTGTTCGCGGACGACACCGATCAGTCCCATCTCGGCCTCATGGCTAAGAAGGTAGTGTATACCTGTTCGCGGACAACACCGATCAGTCCCATCTCGGCCTCATGGCTAAGAAGGTAGTGTATACCAGTTCCGGACGACACCGGTGAGTCCCATCTCGGCCTCATGGCTAAGAAGGTAGTGTATACCTGTTCGCGGACGACACCGATCAGTCCCTTCTCGGCCTCATGGCTAAGAATGTAGTGTATACCTGTTCGCGGACGACACCGATCAGTCCCATCTCGGCCTCATGGCTAAGAAGGTAGTGTATACCAGTTCCGGACGACACCGGTGAGCCCCTTCTCGGCCTCATGGCTAAGTAGGTAGTGTATACCTGTTCGCGGACGACACCGATCAGTCCCATCTCGGTCTCATGGCTAAGAAGGTAGTGTATACCAGTTCCGGACGACACCGGTGAGCCCCTTCTCGGCCTCATGGCTAAGTAGGTAGTGTATACCAGTTCCGGACGACACCGGTAAGTCCCTTCTCGGCCTCATGGCTATGAAGGTAGTGTATACCTGTTCGCGGACGACACCGATCAGTCCCATCTCGGCCACATGGCTAAGAAGGTAGTGTATACCTGTTCGCGGACAACACCGATCAGTCCCATCTCTGCCTCATGGCTAAGAAGGTAGTGTATACCAGTTCCGGACGACACCGGTGAGTCCCATCTCGGCCTCATGGCTAAGAAGGTAGTGTATACCTGTTCGCGGACGACACCGATCAGTCCCTTCTCGGCCTCATGGCTAAGAAGGTAGTGTATACCAGTTCGGGGACGAAACCGGTGAGTCCCACCTCGGCCTCATGGCTAAGAAGGTAATGTATACCAGTTCCGGACGACACCGGTGAGTCCCATCTCGGCCTCATGGCTAAGAAGGTAGTGTATACCTGTTCGCGGACGACACCGATCAGTCCCTTCTCGGCCTCATGGCTAAGAAGGTAGTGTATACCAATTCGGGGACGAAACCGGTGAGTCCCATCTCGGCCTCATGGCTAAGAAGGTAGTGTATACCTGTTCGCGGACGACACCGATCAGTCCCATCTCGGCCTCATGGCTAAGAAGGTAGTGTATACCTGTTCGCGGACAACACCGATCAGTCCCATCTCGGCCTCATGGCTAAGAAGGTAGTGTATACCAGTTCCGGACGACACCGGTGAGTCCCATCTCGGCCTCATGGCTAAGAAGGTAGTGTATACCTGTTCGCGGACGACACCGATCAGTCCCTTCTCGGCCTCATGGCTAAGAATGTAGTGTATACCTGTTCGCGGACGACACCGATCAGTCCCATCTCGGCCTCATGGCTAAGAAGGTAGTGTATACCAGTTCCGGACGACACCGGTGAGCCCCTTCTCGGCCTCATGGCTAAGTAGGTAGTGTATACCTGTTCGCGGACGACACCGATCAGTCCCATCTCGGTCTCATGGCTAAGAAGGTAGTGTATACCAGTTCCGGACGACACCGGTGAGCCCCTTCTCGGCCTCATGGCTAAGTAGGTAGTGTATACCAGTTCCGGACGACACCGGTAAGTCCCTTCTCGGCCTCATGGCTATGAAGGTAGTGTATACCTGTTCGCGGACGACACCGATCAGTCCCATCTCGGCCACATGGCTAAGAAGGTAGTGTATACCTGTTCGCGGACAACACCGATCAGTCCCATCTCTGCCTCATGGCTAAGAAGGTAGTGTATACCAGTTCCGGACGACACCGGTGAGTCCCATCTCGGCCTCATGGCTAAGAAGGTAGTGTATACCTGTTCGCGGACGACACCGATCAGTCCCTTCTCGGCCTCATGGCTAAGAAGGTAGTGTATACCAGTTCGGGGACGAAACCGGTGAGTCCCACCTCGGCCTCATGGCTAAGAAGGTAGTGTATACCTGTTCGCGGACGACACCGGTGAGTCCCATCTCGGCCTCATGGCTAAGAAGGTAGTGTATACCTGTTCGCGGACGACACCGATCAGTCCCTTCTCGGCCTCATGGCTAAGAAGGTAGTGTATACCAATTCGGGGACGAAACCGGTGAGTCCCTTCTCGGCCTCATGGCTAAGAAGGTAGTGTATACCAGTTCCGGACGACACCGGTAAGTCCCTTCTCGGCCTCATGGCTAAGAAGGTAGTGTATACCAGTTCGGGGACGAAACCGGTGAGTCCCATCTCGGCCTCATGGCTAAGAAGGTAGTGTATACCTGTTCGCGGACGACACCGATCTGTCCCATCTCGTCCTCATGGCTAAGAATGTAGTGTATACCAGTTCCGGACGACACCGGTGAGTCCCTTCTCGGCCTCATGGCTAAGTAGGTAGTGTATACCAGTGCGCGGACGACACCGATCAGTCCCATCTCGGCCTCATGGCTAAGAAGGTAGTGTATACCAGTTCGGGGACGAAACCGGTGAGTCCCATCTCGGCCTCATGGCTAAGAAGGTAGTGTATACCTGTTCGCGAACGACACCGATCAGTCCCTTCTCGGCCTCATGGCTAAGAAGGTAGTGTATACCAGTTCGGGGACGAAACCGGTGAGTCCCATCTCGGCCTCATGGCTAAGAAGGTAGTGTATACCTGTTCGTGGACGACACCGCTCAGTCCCATCTCGGCCTCATGGCTAAGAAGGTAGTGTATACCAGTTCCGGACGACACCGGTAAGTCCCTTCTCGGCCTCATGGCTAAGAAGGTAGTGTATACCAGTTCGGGGACGAAACCGGTGAGTCCCATCTCGGCCTCATGGCTAAGAAGGTAGTGTATACCTGTTCGCGGACGACACCGGTCAGTCCCATCTCGGCCTCATGGCTAAGAAGGTAGTGTGTACCAGTTCGGGGACGACACCGGTGAGTCCCATCTCGGCCTCATGGCTAAGAAGGTAGTGTATACCAGTTCCGGACGACACCGGTAAGTCCCTTCTCGGCCTCATGGCTAAGAAGGTAGTGTATACCAGTTCGGGGACGAAACCGGTGAGTCCCATCTCGGCCTCATGGCTAAGAAGGTAGTGTATACCTGTTCGCGGACGACACCGATCAGTCCCATCTCGGCCTCATGGCTAAGAAGGTAGTGTATACCTGTTCGCGGACGACACCGATCAGTCCCATCTCGGCCTCATGGCTAAGAAGGTAGTGTATACCAGTTCCGGACGACACCGGTGAGCCCCTTCTCGGCCACATGGCTAAGAAGGTAGTGTATACCTGTTCGCGGACAACACCGATCAGTCCCTTCTCGGCCTCATGGCTAAGAAGGTAGTGTATACCACTTCGGGGACGAAACCGGTGAGTCCCATCTCGGCCTCATGGCTAAGAAGGTAGTGTATACCTGTTCGCGGACGACACCGATCAGTCCCATCTCGGCCTCGTGGCTAAGAAGGTAGTGTATACCAGTTCCGGACGACACCGGTAAGTCCCTTCTCGGCCTCATGGCTAAGAAGGTAGTGTATACCAGTTCGGGGACGAAACCGGTGAGTCCCATCTCGGCCTCATGGCTAAGAAGGTAGTGTATACCTGTTCGCGGACGACACCGATCAGTCCCATCTCGGCCTCATGGCTAAGAAGGTAGTGTATACCAGTTCGGGGACGAAACCGGTGAGTCCCATCTCGGCCTCATGGCTAAGATGGTAGTGTATACCAGTTCCGGGGGCACCGGTAAGTCCCTTCTCGGCCTCATGGCTAAGAAGGTAGTGTATACCAGTTCGGGGACGAAACCGGTGAGTCCCATCTTGGCCTCCTGGCTAAGAAGGTAGTGTATACCTGTTCGCGGACGACACCGATCAGTCCCTTCTCGGCCTCATGGCTAAGAAGGTAGTGTATACCAGTTCGGGGACGAAACCGGTGAGTCCCATCTCGGCCTCATGGCTAAGAAGGTAGTGTATACCAGTTCGGGGACGAAACCGGTGAGTCCCATCTCGGCCTCATGGCTAAGAAGGTACTGTATACCTGTTCGCGGACGACACCGATCAGTCCCATCTCGGCCTCATGGCTAAGAAGGTAGTGTATACCAGTTCGGGGACGAAACCGGTGAGTCCCATCTCGGCCTCATGGCTAAGATGGTAGTGTATACCAGTTCCGGGGGCACCGGTAAGTCCCTTCTCGGCCTCATGGCTATGAAGGTAGTGTATACCAGTTCGGGGACGAAACCGGTGAGTCTCATCTTGGCCTCCTGGCTAAGAAGGTAGTGTATACCTGTTCGCGGACGACACCGATCAGTCCCTTCTCGGCCTCATGGCTAAGAAGGTAGTGTATACCAGTTCGGGGACGAAACCGGTGAGTCCCATCTCGGCCTCATGGCTAAGAAGGTAGTGTATACCTGTTCGCGGACGACACCGATCAGTCCCATCTCGGCCTCATGGCTAAGAAGGTAGTGTATACCAGTTCCGGACGACACCGGTAAGTCCCTTCTCGGCCTCATGGCTAAGAAGGTAGTGTATACCAGTTCGGGGACGAAACCGGTGAGTCCCATCTCGGCCTCATGGCTAAGAAGGTAGTGTATACCAGTTCGGGGACGACACCGGTGAGTCCCATCTCGGCCTCATGGCTAAGAAGGTTGTGTATACCAGTTCCGGACGACACCGGTAAGTCCCTTCTCGGCCTCATGGCTAAGAAGGTAGTGTCAACCAGTTCGGGGACGAAACCGGTAAGTCCCATCTCGGTCTCATGGCTAAGAAGGTAGTGTATACCAGTTCCGGACGACACCGGTGAGACCCTTCTCGGCCTCCTGGCTAAGTAGGTAGTGTATACCAGTTCCGGACGACACCGGTAAGTCCCTTCTCGGCCTCATGGCTAAGAAGGTAGTGTATACCAGTTCGGGGACGAAACCGGTGAGTCCCATCTCGGCCTCATGGCTAAGAAGGTAGTGTATACCTGTTCGCGGACGACACCGATCAGTCCCATCTCGGCCTCATGGCTAAGAGGGTAGTGTATACCAGTTCCGGACGACACCGGTAAGTCCCTTCTCGGCCTCATGGCTAAGAAGGTAGTGTATACCAGTTCGGGGACGAAACCGGTGAGTCCCATCTCGGCCTCATGGCTAAGAAGGTAGTGTATACCTGTTCGCGGACGACACCGATCAGTCCCATCTCGGCCTCATGGCTAAGAAGGTAGTGTATACCAGTTCCGGACGACACCGCTAAGTCCCTTCTCGGCCTCATGGCTAAGAAGGTAGTGTATACCAGTTCGGGGACGAAACCGGTGAGTCCCATCTCGGCCTCATGGCTAAGAAGGTAGTGTATACCTGTTCGCGGACGACACCGATCAGTCCCATCTCGGCCTCATGGCTAAGAAGGTAGTGTATACCAGTTCGGGGACGAAACCGGTGAGTCCCATCTCGGCCTCATGGCTAAGATGGTAGTGTATACCAGTTCCGGGGGCACCGGTAAGTCCCTTCTCGGCCTCATGGCTAAGAAGGTAGTGTATACCAGTTCGGGGACGAAACCGGTGAGTCCCATCTTGGCCTCCTGGCTAAGAAGGTAGTGTATACCTGTTCGCGGACGACACCGATCAGTCCCTTCTCGGCCTCATGGCTAAGAAGGTAGTGTATACCAGTTCGGGGACGAAACCGGTGAGTCCCATCTCGGCCTCACGGCTAAGAAGGTAGTGTATACCAGTTCGGGGACGAAACCGGTGAGTCCCATCTCGGCCTCATGGCTAAGAAGGTAGTGTATACCTGTTCGCGGACGACACCGATCAGTCCCATCTCGGCCTCATGGCTAAGAAGGTAGTGTATACCAGTTCGGGGACGAAACCGGTGAGTCTCATCTTGGCCTCCTGGCTAAGAAGGCAGTGTATACCTGTTCGCGGACGACACCGATCAGTCCCTTCTCGGCCTCATGGCTAAGAAGGTAGTGTATACCAGTTCGGGGACGAAACCGGTGAGTCCCATCTCGGCCTCATGGCTAAGAAGGTAGTGTATACCTGTTCGCGGACGACACCGATCAGTCCCATCTCGGCCTCATGGCTAAGAAGGTAGTGTATACCAGTTCCGGACGACACCGGTAAGTCCCTTCTCGGCCTCATGGCTAAGAAGGTAGTGTATACCAGTTCGGGGACGAAACCGGTGAGTCCCATCTCGGCCTCATGGCTAAGAAGGTAGTGTATACCAGTTCGGGGACGACACCGGTGAGTCCCATCACGGCCTCATGGCTAAGAAGGTTGTGTATACCAGTTCCGGACGACACCGGTAAGTCCCTTCTCGGCCTCATGGCTAAGAAGGTAGTGTATACCAGTTCGGAGACGAAACCGGTGAGTCCCATCTCGGTCTCATGGCTAAGAAGGTAGTGTATACCAGTTCCGGACGACACCGGTGAGACCCTTCTCGGCCTCATGGCTAAGTAGGTAGTGTATACCAGTTCCGGACGACACCGGTAAGTCCCTTCTCGGCCTCATGGCTAAGAGGGTAGTGTATACCAGTTCCGGACGACACCGGTGAGACCCTTCTCGGCCTCATGGCTAAGTAGGTAGTGTATACCAGTTCCGGACGACACCGGTAAGTCCCTTCTCGGCCTCATGGCTAAGAAGGTAGTGTATACCAGTTCGGGGACGAAACCGGTGAGTCCCATCTCGGCCTCATGGCTAAGAAGGTAGTGTATACCTGTTCGCGGACGACACCGATCAGTCCCATCTCGGCCTCATGGCTAAGAGGGTAGTGTATACCAGTTCCGGACGACACCGGTAAGTCCCTTCTCGGCCTCATGGCTAAGAAGGTAGTGTATACCAGTTCGGGGACGAAACCGGTGAGTCCCATCTCGGCATCATGGCTAAGAAGGTAGTGTATACCTGTTCGCGGACGACACCGATCAGTCCCATCTCGGCCTCATGGCTAAGAAGGTAGTGTATACCAGTTCCGGACGACACCGGTAAGTCCCTTCTCGGCCTCATGGCTAAGAAGTTAGTGTATACCAGTTCGGGGACGAAACCGGTGAGTCCCATCTCGGCCTCATGGCTAAGAAGGTAGTGTATACCAGTTCGGGGACGACACCGGTGAGTCCCATCTCGGCCTCATGGCTAAGAAGGTAGTGTATACCAGTTCCGGACGACACCGGTAAGTCCCTTCTCGGCCTCATGGCTAAGAAGGTAGTGTATACCAGTTCGGGGACGAAACCGGTGAGTCCCATCTCGGTCTCATGGCTAAGAAGGTAGTGTATACCAGTTCCGGACGACACCGGTGAGACCCTTCTCGGCCTCATGGCTAAGTAGGTAGTGTATACCAGTTCCGGACGACACCGGTAAGTCCCTTCTCGGCCTCATGGCTAAGAAGGTAGTGTATACCAGTTCGGGGACGAAACCGGTGAGTCCCATCTCGGCCTCATGGCTAAGAAGGTAGTGTATACCTGTTCGCGGACGACACCGATCAGTCCCATCTCGGCCTCATGGCTAAGAAGGTAGTGTATACCAGTTCCGGACGACACCGGTAAGTCCCTTCTCGGCCTCATGGCTAAGAAGGTAGTGTATACCAGTTCGGGGACGAAACCGGTGAGTCCCATCTCGGCCTCATGGCTAAGAAGGTAGTGTATACCTGTTCGCGGACGACACCGATCAGTCCCATCTCGGCCTCATGGCTAAGAAGGTAGTGTATACCAGTTCGGGGACGACACCGGTGAGTCCCATCTCGGCCTCATGGCTAAGAAGGTAGTGTATACCAGTTCCGGACGACACCGGTAAGTCCCTTCTCGGCCTCATGGCTAAGAAGGTAGTGTATACCAGTTCGGGGACGAAACCGGTGAGTCCCATCTCGGCCTCATGGCTAAGTAGGTAGTGTATACCAGTTCCTGACGACACCGGTAAGTCCCTTCTCGGCCTCATGGCTAAGAAGGTAGTGTATACCTGTTCGCGGACGACACCGATCAGTCCCATCTCGGCCACATGGCTAAGAAGGTAGTGTATACCTGTTCGCGGACAACACCGATCAGTCCCATCTCTGCCTCATGGCTAAGAAGGTAGTGTATACCAGTTCCGGACGACACCGGTAAGTCCCTTCTCGGCCTCATGGCTAAGAAGGTAGTGTATACCAGTTCGGGGACGAAACCGGTGAGTCCCATCTCGGCCTGATGGCTAAGAAGGTAGTGTATACCTGTTCGCGGACGACACCGATCAGTCCCATCTCGGCCTCATGGCTAAGAAGGTAGTGTATACCAGTTCGGGGACGACACCGGTGAGTCCCATCTCGGCCTCATGGCTAAGAAGGTAGTGTATACCAGTTCCGGACGACACCGGTAAGTCCCTTCTTGGCCTCATGGCTAAGAAGGTAGTGTATACCAGTTCGGGGACGAAACCGGTGAGTCCCATCTCGGCCTCATGGCTAAGAAGGTAGTGTATACCTGTTCGCGGACGACACCGATCAGTCCCATCTCGGCCTCATGGCTAAGAAGGTAGTGTATACCAGTTCGGGGACGACACCGGTGAGTCCCATCTCGGCCTCATGGCTAAGAAGGTAGTGTATACCAGTTCCGGACGACACCGGTAAGTCCCTTCTCGGCCTCATGGCTAAGAAGGTAGTGTATACCAGTTCGGGGACGAAACCGGTGAGTCCCATCTCGGCCTCATGGCTAAGAAGGTAGTGTATACCTGTTCGCGGACGACACCGATCAGTCCCATCTCGGCCACATGGCTAAGAAGGTAGTGTATACCTGTTCGCGGACAACACCGATCAGTCCCATATCTGCCTCATGGCTAAGAAGGTAGTGTATACCAGTTCCGGACGACACCGGTAAGTCCCTTCTCGGCCTCATGGCTAAGAAGGTAGTGTATACCAGTTCGGGGACGAAACCGGTGAGTCCCATCTCGGCCTCATGGCTAAGAAGGTAGTGTATACATGTTCGCGGACGACACCGATCAGTCCCATCTCGGCCACATGGCTAAGAAGGTAGTGTATACCTGTTCGCGGACAACAACGATCAGTCCCTTCTCGGCCTCATGGCTAAGAAGGTAGTGTATACCAGTTCGGGGACGAAACCGGTGAGTCCCATCTCGGCCTCATGGCTAAGAAGGTAGTGTATACCTGTTCGCGGACAACACCGATCAGTCCCTTCTCGGCCTCATGGCTAAGAAGGTAGTGTATACCAGTTCGGGGACGAAACCGGTGAGTCCCATCTCGGCCTCATGGCTAAGAAGGTAGTGTATACCTGTTCGCGGACAACACCGATCAGTCCCTTCTCGGCCTCATGGCTAAGAAGGTAGTGTATACCAGTTCGGGGACGAAACCGGTGAGTCCCATCTCGGCCTCATGGCTAAGATGGTAGTGTATACCAGTTCCGGGGGCACCGGTAAGTCCCTTCTCGGCCTCCTGGCTAAGAAGGTAGTGTATACCAGTTCGGGGACGAAACCGGTGAGTCCCATCTTGGCCTCCTGCCTAAGAAGGTAGTGTATACCTGTTCGCGGACGACACCGATCAGTCCCTTCTCGGCCTCATGGCTAAGAAGGTAGTGTATACCAGTTCGCGGACGACACCGATCAGTCCCATCTCGGCCTCATGGCTAAGAAGGTAGTGTATACCAGTTCCGGACGACACCGGTAAGTCCCTTCTCGGCCTCATGGCTAAGAAGGTAGTGTATACCAGTTCGGGGACGAAACCGGTGAGTCCCATCTCGGCCTCATGGCTAAGATGGTAGTGTATACCAGTTCCGGGGGCACCGGTAAGTCCCTTCTCGGCCTCATGGCTAAGAAGGTAGTGTATACCTGTTCGCGGACGACACCGATCAGTCCCATCTCGGCCACATGGCTAAGAAGGTAGTGCATACCTGTTCGCGGACAACACCGATCAGTCCCATCTCTGCCTCATGGCTAAGAAGGTAGTGTATACCAGTTCCGGACGACACCGGTAAGTCCCTTCTCGGCCTCATGGCTAAGAAGGTAGTGTATACCAGTTCGGGGACGAAACCGGTGAGTCCCATCTCGGCCTCATGGCTAAGAAGGTAGTGTATACCTGTTCGCGGACGACACCGATCAGTCCCATCTCGGCCTCATGGCTAAGAAGGTAGTGTATACCAGTTCGGGGACGACACCGGTGAGTCCCATCTCGGCCTCATGGCTAAGAAGGTAGTGTATACCAGTTCCGGACGACACCGGTAAGTCCCTTCTCGGCCTCATGGCTAAGAAGGTAGTGTATACCAGTTCGGGGACGAAACCGGTGAGTCCCATCTCGGCCTCATGGCTAAGAAGGTAGTGTATACCTGTTCGCGGACGACACCGATCAGTCCCATCTCGGCCACATGGCCAAGAAGGTAGTGTATACCTGTTCGCGGACAACACCGATCAGTCCCATCTCTGCCTCATGGCTAAGAAGGTAGTGTATACCAGTTCCGGACGACACCGGTAAGTCCCTTCTCGGCCTCATGGCTAAGAAGGTAGTGTATACCAGTTCGGGGACGAAACCGGTGAGTCCCATCTCGGCCTCATGGCTAAGAAGGTAGTGTATACCTGTTCGCGGACGACACCGATCAGTCCCATCTCGGCCACATGGCTAAGAAGGTAGTGTATACCTGTTCGCGGACAACAACGATCAGTCCCTTCTCGGCCTCATGGCTAAGAAGGTAGTGTATACCAGTTCGGGGACGAAACCGGTGAGTCCCATCTCGGCCTCATGGCTAAGAAGGTAGTGTATACCTGTTCGCGGACAACACCGATCAGTCCCTTCTCGGCCTCATGGCTAAGAAGGTAGTGTATACCAGTTCGGGGACGAAACCGGTGAGTCCCATCTCGGCCTCATGGCTAAGAAGGTAGTGTATACCTGTTCGCGGACAACACCGATCAGTCCCTTCTCGGCCTCATGGCTAAGAAGGTAGTGTATACCAGTTCGGGGACGAAACCGGTGAGTCCCATCTCGGCCTCATGGCTAAGATGGTAGTGTATACCAGTTCCGGGGGCACCGGTAAGTCCCTTCTCGGCCTCATGGCTAAGAAGGTAGTGTATACCAGTTCGGGGACGAAACCGGTGAGTCCCATCTTGGCCTCCTGCCTAAGAAGGTAGTGTATACCTGTTCGCGGACGACACCGATCAGTCCCTTCTCGGCCTCATGGCTAAGAAGGTAGTGTATACCAGTTCGCGGACGACACCGATCAGTCCCATCTCGGCCTCATGGCTAAGAAGGTAGTGTATACCAGTTCCGGACGACACCGGTAAGTCCCTTCTCGGCCTCATGGCTAAGAAGGTAGTGTATACCAGTTCGGGGACGAAACCGGTGAGTCCCATCTCGGCCTCATGGCTAAGATGGTAGTGTATACCAGTTCCGGGGGCACCGGTAAGTCCCTTCTCGGCCTCATGGCTAAGAAGGTAGTGTATACCAGTTCGGGGACGAAACCGGTGAGTCCCATCTTGGCCTCCTGCCTAAGAAGGTAGTGTATACCTGTTCGCGGACGACACCGATCAGTCCCTTCTCGGCCTCATGGCTAAGAAGGTAGTGTATACCAGTTCGCGGACGACACCGATCAGTCCCATCTCGGCCTCATGGCTAAGAAGGTAGTGTATACCAGTTCCGGACGACACCGGTAAGTCCCTTCTCGGCCTCATGGCTAAGAAGGTAGTGTATACCAGTTCGGGGACGAAACCGGTGAGTCCCATCTCGGCCTCATGGCTAAGAAGGTAGTGTATACCTGTTCGCGGACGACACCGATCAGTCCCATCTCGGCCTCATGGCTAAGAAGGTAGTGTATACCAGTTCGGGGACGACACCGGTGAGTCCCATCTCGGCCTCATGGCTAAGAAGGTAGTGTATGCCAGTTCCGGACGACACCGGTAAGTCCCTTCTCGGCCTCATGGCTAAGAAGGTAGTGTATACCAGTTCGGGGACGAAACCGGTGAGTCCCATCTCGGCCTCATGGCTAAGAAGGTAGTGTATACCAGTTCGGGGACGAAACCGGTGAGTCCCATCTTGGCCTCCTGCCTAAGAAGGTAGTGTATACCTGTTCGCGGACGACACCGATCAGTCCCATCTCGGCCTCATGGCTAAGAAGGTAGTGTATACCAGTTCGGGGACGAAACCGGTGAGTCCCATCTCGGCCTCATGGCTAAGAAGGTAGTGTATACCTGTTCGCGGACGACACCGATCAGTCCCATCTCGGCCTCATGGCTAAGAAGGTAGTGTATACCTGTTCGCGGACGACACCGATCAGTCCCATCTCGGCCACATGGCTAAGAAGGTAGTGTATACCTGTTCGCGGACAACACCGATCAGTCCCTTCTCGGCCTCATGGCTAAGAAGGTAGTGTATACCAGTTCGGGGTCGAAACCGGTGAGTCCCATCTCGGCCTCATGGCTAAGAAGGTAGTGTATACCCGTTCGCGGACGACACCGATCAGTCCCATCTCGGCCTCGTGGCTAAGAAGGTAGTGTATACCAGTTCCGGACGACACCGGTGAGTCCCATCTTGGCCTCCTGCCTAAGAAGGTAGTGTATACCTGTTCGCGGACGACACCGATCAGTCCCATCTCGGCCTCATGGCTAAGAAGGTAGTGTATACCAGTTCGGGGACGAAACCGGTGAGTCCCATCTCGGCCTCATGGCTAAGAAGGTAGTGTATACCTGTTCGCGGACGACACCGATCAGTCCCATCTCGGCCTCATGGCTAAGAAGGTAGTGTATACCTGTTCGCGGACGACACCGATCAGTCCCATCTCGGCCACATGGCTAAGAAGGTAGTGTATACCTGTTCGCGGACAACACCGATCAGTCCCTTCTCGGCCTCATGGCTAAGAAGGTAGTGTATACCAGTTCGGGGTCGAAACCGGTGAGTCCCATCTCGGCCTCATGGCTAAGAAGGTAGTGTATACCCGTTCGCGGACGACACCGATCAGTCCCATCTCGGCCTCGTGGCTAAGAAGGTAGTGTATACCAGTTCCGGACGACACCGGTAAGTCCCTTCTCGGCCTCATGGCTAAGAAGGTAGTGTATACCAGTTCGGGGACGAAACCGGTGAGTTCCATCTCGGCCTCATGGCTAAGAAGGTAGTGTATACCTGTTCGCGGACGACACCGATCAGTCCCATCTCGGCCTCATGGCTAAGAAGGTAGTGTATACCAGTTCGGGGACGAAACCGATCAGTCCCTTCTCGGCCTTATGGCTAAGAAGGTAGTGTATACCAGTTCGGGGACGAAACCGGTGAGTCCCATCTTGGCCTCCTGCCTAAGAAGGTAGTGTATACCAGTTCCGGACGACACCGATCAGTCCCATCTCGGCCTCATGGCTAAGAAGGTAGTGTATACCAGTTCGGGGACGAAACCGGTGAGTCCCATCTCGGCCTCATGGCTAAGAAGGTAGTGTATACCTGTTCGCGGACGACACCGATCAGTCCCATCTCGGCCTCATGGCTAAGAAGGTAGTGTATACCTGTTCGCGGACGACACCGATCAGTCCCTTCTCGGCCTCATGGCTAAGAAGGTAGTGTATACCTGTTCGCGGACGACACCGATCAGTCCCATCTCGGCCTCATGGCTAAGAAGGTAGTGTATACCAGTTCCGGACGACACCGGTGAGCCCCTTCTCGGCCTCATGGCTAAGTAGGTAGTGTATACCTGTTCGCGGACGACACCGATCAGTCCCATCTCGGCCTCATGGCTAAGAAGGTAGTGTATACCAGTTCGGGGACGACACCGGTGAGTCCCTTCTCGGCCTCATGGCTAAGAAGGTAGTGTATACCTGTTCGCGGACGACACCGATCAGTCCCATCTCGGCCTCATGGCTAAGAAGGTAGTGTATACCAGTTCCGGACGACACCGGTGAGCCCCTTCTCGGCCTCATGGCTAAGTAGGTAGTGTATACCAGTTCTGGACGACACCGGTGAGCCCCTTCTCGGCCTCATGGCTAAGTAGGTAGTGTATACCTGTTCGCGGACGACACCGATCAGTCCCATCTCGGCCTCATGGCTAAGAAGGTAGTGTATACCAGTTCGGGGACGACACCGGTGAGTCCCATCTCGGCCTCATGGCTAAGAAGGTAGTGTATACCAGTTCCGGACGACACCGGTGTGCCCCTTCTCGGCCTCATGGCTAAGTAGGTAGTGTATACCTGTTCGCGGACGACACCGATCAGTCCCATCTCGGCCTCATGGCTAAGAAGGTAGTGTATACCAGTTCGGGGACGAAACCGGTGAGTCCCATCTTGGCCTCCTGCCTAAGAAGGTAGTGTATACCTGTTCGCGGACGACACCGATCAGTCCCATCTCGGCCTCATGGCTAAGAAGGTAGTGTATACCAGTTCGGGGACGAAACCGGTGAGTCCCATCTCGGCCACATGGCTAAGAAGGTAGTGTATACCTGTTCGCGGACGACACCCATCAGTCCTATCTCGGCCTCATGGCTAAGAAGGTAGTGTATACCTGTTCGCGGACAACACCGATCAGTCCCATCTCGGCCTCATGGCTAAGAAGGTAGTGTATACCTGTTCGCGGACGACACCGATCAGTCCCTTCTCGGCCTCATGGCTAAGAAGGTAGTGTATACCAGTTCGGGGACGACACCGGTGAGTCCCATCTCGGCCTCATGGCTAAGAAGGTAGTGTATACCAGTTCCGGACGACACCGGTGAGCCCCTTCTCGGCCTCATGGCTAAGTAGGTAGTGTATACCTGTTCGCGGACGACACCGATCAGTCCCATCTCGGCCTCATGGCTAAGAAGGTAGTGTATACCACTTCGGGGACGAAACCGGTGAGTCCCATCTTGGCCTCCTGCCTAAGAAGGTAGTGTATACCTGTTCGCGGACGACACCGATCAGTCCCATCTCGGCCTCATGGCTAAGAAGGTAGTGTATACCAGTTCGGGGACGACACCGGTGAGTCCCATCTCGGCCTCATGGCTAAGAAGGTAGTGTATACCAGTTCCGGACGACACCGGTGAGCCCCTTCTCGGGCTCATGGCTAAGTAGGTAGTGTATACCTGTTCGCGGACGACACCGATCAGTCCCATCTCGGCCTCATGGCTAAGAAGGTACTGTATACCAGTTCGGGGACGACACCGGTGAGTCCCATCTCGGCCTCATGGCTAAGAAGGTAGTGTATACCAGTTCCGGACGACACCGGTAAGTCCCTTCTCGGCCTCATGGCTAAGAAGGTAGTGTATACCAGTTCGGGGACGAAACCGGTGAGTCCCATCTCGGCCTCATGGCTAAGAAGGTAGTGTATACCTGTTCGCGGACGACACCGATCTGTCCCATCTCGTCCTCATGGCTAAGAATGTAGTGTATACCAGTTCCGGACGACACCGGTGAGTCCCTTCTCGGCCTCATGGCTAAGTAGGTAGTGTATACCAGTGCGCGGACGACACCGATCAGTCCCATCTCGGCCTCATGGCTAAGAAGGTAGTGTATACCAGTTCGGGGACGAAACCGGTGAGTCCCATCTCGGCCTCATGGCTAAGAAGGTAGTGTATACCTGTTCGCGAACGACACCGATCAGTCCCTTCTCGGCCTCATGGCTAAGAAGGTAGTGTATACCAGTTCGGGGACGAAACCGGTGAGTCCCATCTCGGCCTCATGGCTAAGAAGGTAGTGTATACCTGTTCGTGGACGACACCGCTCAGTCCCATCTCGGCCTCATGGCTAAGAAGGTAGTGTATACCAGTTCCGGACGACACCGGTAAGTCCCTTCTCGGCCTCATGGCTAAGAAGGTAGTGTATACCAGTTCGGGGACGAAACCGGTGAGTCCCATCTCGGCCTCATGGCTAAGAAGGTAGTGTATACCTGTTCGCGGACGACACCGATCAGTCCCATCTCGGCCTCATGGCTAAGAAGGTAGTGTATACCAGTTCGGGGACGACACCGGTGAGTCCCATCTCGGACTCATGGCTAAGAAGGTAGTGTATACCAGTTCCGGACGACACCGGTAAGTCCCTTCTCGGCCTCATGGCTAAGAAGGTAGTGTATACCAGTTCCGGACGACACCGGTAAGTCCCTTCTCGGCCTCATGACTAAGAAGGTAGTGTATACCAGTTCGGGGACGAAACCGGTGATTCCCATCTCGGCCTCATGGCTAAGAAGGTAGTGTATACCTGTTCGCGGACAACACCGATCAGTCCCATCTCGGCCTCATGGCTAAGAAGGTAGTGTATACCAGTTCCGGACGACACCGGTGAGTCCCATCTCGGCCTCATGGCTAAGAAGGTAGTGTATACCTGTTCGCGAACGACACCGATCAGTCCCTTCTCGGCCTCATGGCTAAGAAGGTAGTGTATACCAGTTCGGGGACGAAACCGGTGAGTCCCATCTCGGCCTCATGGCTAAGAAGGTAGTGTATACCTGTTCGCGGACGACACCGATCAGTCCCATCTCGGCCTCATGGCTAAGAAGGTAGTGTATACCAGTTCCGGACGACACCGGTAAGTCCCTTCTCGGCCTCATGGCTAAGAAGGTAGTGTATACCAGTTCGGGGACGAAACCGGTGAGTCCCATCTCGGCCTCATGGCTAAGACGGTAGTGTATACCTGTTCGCGGACGACACCGATCAGTCCCATCTCGGCCTCATGGCTAAGAAGATAGTGTATACCTGTTCGCGGACGACACCGATCAGTCCCATCTCGGTCTCATGGCTAAGAAGGTAGTGTATACCAGTTCCGGACGACACCGGTGAGCCCCTTCTCGGCCTCATGGCTAAGTAGGTAGTGTATACCAGTTCCGGACGACACCGGTGAGTCCCATCTCGGCCTCATGGCTAAGAAGGTAGTGTATACCAGTTCCGGACGACACCGGTGAGCCCCTTCTCGGCCTCATGGCTAAGTAGGTAGTGTATACCTGTTCGCGGACGACACCGATCAGTCCCATCTCGGCCTCATGGCTAAGAAGGTAGTGTATACCAGTTCGGGGACGAAACCGGTGAGTCCCATCTTGGCCTCCTGCCTAAGAAGGTAGTGTATACCTGTTCGCGGACGACACCGATCAGTCCCATCTCGGCCTCATGGCTAAGAAGGTAGTGTATACCAGTTCGGGGACGAAACCGGTGAGTCCCATCTCTGCCTCATGGCTAAGAAGGTAGTGTATACCTGTTCGCGGACGACACCGATCAGTCCTATCTCGGCCTCATGGCTAAGAAGGTAGTGTATACCTGTTCGCGGACAACACCGATCAGTCCCATCTCGGCCTCATGGCTAAGAAGGTAGTGTATACCTGTTCGCGGACGACACCGATCAGTCCCTTCTCGGCCTCATGGCTAAGAAGGTAGTGTATACCTGTTCGCGGACGACACCGATCAGTCCCATCTCGGCCTCATGGCTAAGAAGGTGGTGTATACCAGTTCCGGACGACACCGGTGAGCCCCTTCTCGGCCTCATGGCTAAGTAGGTAGTGTATACCTGTTCGCGGACGACACCGATCAGTCCCATCTCGGCCTCATGGCTAAGAAGGTAGTGTATACCAGTTCGGGGACGACACCGGTGAGTCCCATCTCGGCCTCATGGCTAAGAATGTAGTGTATACCAGTTCCGGACGACACCGGTGAGTCCCTTCTCGGCCTCAAGGCTAAGTAGGTAGTGCATACCAGTTCGCGGACGACACCGATCAGTCCTATCTCGGCCTCATGGCTAAGAAGGTAGTGTATACCAGTTCGGGGACGAAACCGGTGAGTCCCATCTCGGCCTCATGGCTAAGAAGATAGTGTATACCTGTTCGCGGACGACACCGATCAGTCCCATCTCGTCCTCATGGCTAAGAAGGTAGTGTATACCAGTTCCGGACGACACCGGTAAGTCCCTTCTCGGCCTCATGGCTAAGAAGGTAGTGTATACCTGTTCGCGGACGACACCGATCAGTCCCATCTCGGCCACATGGCTAAGAAGGTAGTGTATACCTGTTCGCGGACAACACCGATCAGTCCCATCTCTGCCTCATGGCTAAGAAGGTAATGTATACCAGTTCCGGACGACACCGGTGAGTCCCATCTCGGCCTCATGGCTAAGAAGGTAGTGTATACCTGTTCGCGGACGACACCGATCAGTCCCTTCTCGGCCTCATGGCTAAGAAGGTAGTGTATACCAGTTCGGGGACGAAACCGGTGAGTCCCACCTCGGCCTCATGGCTAAGAAGGTAGTGTATACCTGTTCGCGGACGACACCGGTGAGTCCCATCTCGGCCTCATGGCTAAGAAGGTAGTGTATACCTGTTCGCGGACGACACCGATCAGTCCCTTCTCGGCCTCATGGCTAAGAAGGTAGTGTATACCAATTCGGGGACGAAACCGGTGAGTCCCATCTCGGCCTCATGGCTAAGAAGGTAGTGTATACCTGTTCGCGGACGACACCGATCAGTCCCATCTCGGCCTCATGGCTAAGAAGGTAGTGTATACCTGTTCGCGGACAACACCGATCAGTCCCATCTCGGCCTCATGGCTAAGAAGGTAGTGTATACCAGTTCCGGACGACACCGGTGAGTCCCATCTCGGCCTCATGGCTAAGAAGGTAGTGTATACCTGTTCGCGGACGACACCGATCAGTCCCTTCTCGGCCTCATGGCTAAGAATGTAGTGTATACCTGTTCGCGGACGACACCGATCAGTCCCATCTCGGCCTCATGGCTAAGAAGGTAGTGTATACCAGTTCCGGACGACACCGGTGAGCCCCTTCTCGGCCTCATGGCTAAGTAGGTAGTGTATACCTGTTCGCGGACGACACCGATCAGTCCCATCTCGGTCTCATGGCTAAGAAGGTAGTGTATACCAGTTCCGGACGACACCGGTGAGCCCCTTCTCGGCCTCATGGCTAAGTAGGTAGTGTATACCAGTTCCGGACGACACCGGTAAGTCCCTTCTCGGCCTCATGGCTATGAAGGTAGTGTATACCTGTTCGCGGACGACACCGATCAGTCCCATCTCGGCCACATGGCTAAGAAGGTAGTGTATACCTGTTCGCGGACAACACCGATCAGTCCCATCTCTGCCTCATGGCTAAGAAGGTAGTGTATACCAGTTCCGGACGACACCGGTGAGTCCCATCTCGGCCTCATGGCTAAGAAGGTAGTGTATACCTGTTCGCGGACGACACCGATCAGTCCCTTCTCGGCCTCATGGCTAAGAAGGTAGTGTATACCAGTTCGGGGACGAAACCGGTGAGTCCCACCTCGGCCTCATGGCTAAGAAGGTAATGTATACCAGTTCCGGACGACACCGGTGAGTCCCATCTCGGCCTCATGGCTAAGAAGGTAGTGTATACCTGTTCGCGGACGACACCGATCAGTCCCTTCTCGGCCTCATGGCTAAGAAGGTAGTGTATACCAATTCGGGGACGAAACCGGTGAGTCCCATCTCGGCCTCATGGCTAAGAAGGTAGTGTATACCTGTTCGCGGACGACACCGATCAGTCCCATCTCGGCCTCATGGCTAAGAAGGTAGTGTATACCTGTTCGCGGACAACACCGATCAGTCCCATCTCGGCCTCATGGCTAAGAAGGTAGTGTATACCAGTTCCGGACGACACCGGTGAGTCCCATCTCGGCCTCATGGCTAAGAAGGTAGTGTATACCTGTTCGCGGACGACACCGATCAGTCCCTTCTCGGCCTCATGGCTAAGAATGTAGTGTATACCTGTTCGCGGACGACACCGATCAGTCCCATCTCGGCCTCATGGCTAAGAAGGTAGTGTATACCAGTTCCGGACGACACCGGTGAGCCCCTTCTCGGCCTCATGGCTAAGTAGGTAGTGTATACCTGTTCGCGGACGACACCGATCAGTCCCATCTCGGTCTCATGGCTAAGAAGGTAGTGTATACCAGTTCCGGACGACACCGGTGAGCCCCTTCTCGGCCTCATGGCTAAGTAGGTAGTGTATACCAGTTCCGGACGACACCGGTAAGTCCCTTCTCGGCCTCATGGCTATGAAGGTAGTGTATACCTGTTCGCGGACGACACCGATCAGTCCCATCTCGGCCACATGGCTAAGAAGGTAGTGTATACCTGTTCGCGGACAACACCGATCAGTCCCATCTCTGCCTCATGGCTAAGAAGGTAGTGTATACCAGTTCCGGACGACACCGGTGAGTCCCATCTCGGCCTCATGGCTAAGAAGGTAGTGTATACCTGTTCGCGGACGACACCGATCAGTCCCTTCTCGGCCTCATGGCTAAGAAGGTAGTGTATACCAGTTCGGGGACGAAACCGGTGAGTCCCACCTCGGCCTCATGGCTAAGAAGGTAGTGTATACCTGTTCGCGGACGACACCGATCAGTCCCATCTCGGCCTCATGGCTAAGAAGGTAGTGTATACCAGTTCCGGACGACATCGGTAAGTCCCTTCTCGGCCTCATGGATAAGAAGGTAGTGTATACCAGTTCGGGGACGAAACCGGTGAGTCCCATCTCGGCCTCATGGCTAAGAAGGTAGTGTATACCTGTTCGCGGACGACACCGATCAGTCCCATCTCGGCCTCATGGCTAAGAAGGTAGTGTATACCAGTTCGGGGACGAAACCGGTGAGTCCCATCTCGGCCTCATGGCTAAGAAGGTAGTGTATACCTGTTCGCGGACAACACCGATCAGTCCCATCACGGCCTCATGGCTAAGAAGGTAGTGTATACCAGTTCCGGACGACACCGGTAAGTCCCTTCTCGGCCTCATGGCTAAGAAGGTAGTGTATACCAGTTCGGGGACGAAACCGGTGAGTCCCATCTCGGCCTCATGGCTAAGAAGGTAGTGTATACCTGTTCGTGGACGACACCGATCAGTCCCATCTCGGCCTCATGGCTAAGAAGATAGTGTATACCTGTTCGCGGACGACACCGATCAGTCCCATCTCGGTCTCATGGCTAAGAAGGTAGTGTATACCAGTTCCGGACGACACCGGTGAGCCCCTTCTCGGCCTCATGGCTAAGAAGGTAGTGTATACCAGTTCCGGACGACACCGGTAAGTCCCTTCTCGGCCTCATGGCTAAGAAGGTAGTGTATACCAGTTCGGGGACGAAACCGGTGAGTCCCATCTCGGCCTCATGGCTAAGAAGGTAGTGTATACCTGTTCGCGGACGACACCGATCAGTCCCATCTCGGCCTCATGGCTAAGAAGGTAGTGTATACCAGTTCGGGGACGAAACCGGTGAGTCCCATCTCGGCCTCATGGCTAAGAAGGTAGTGTATACCTGTTCGCGGACAACACCGATCAGTCCCATCACGGCCTCATGGCTAAGAAGGTAGTGTATACCAGTTCCGGACGACACCGGTAAGTCCCTTCTCGGCCTCATGGCTATGAAGGTAGTGTATACCTGTTCGCGGACGACACCGATCAGTCCCATCTCGGCCACATGGCTAAGAAGGTAGTGTATACCTGTTCGCGGACAACACCGATCAGTCCCATCTCTGCCTCATGGCTAAGAAGGTAGTGTATACCAGTTCCGGACGACACCGGTGAGTCCCATCTCGGCCTCATGGCTAAGAAGGTAGTGTATACCTGTTCGCGGACGACACCGATCAGTCCCTTCTCGGCCTCATGGCTAAGAAGGTAGTGTATACCAGTTCGGGGACGAAACCGGTGAGTCCCACCTCGGCCTCATGGCTAAGAAGGTAGTGTATACCTGTTCGCGGACGACACCGATCAGTCCCATCTCGGCCTCATGGCTAAGAAGGTAGTGTATACCAGTTCCGGACGACATCGGTAAGTCCCTTCTCGGCCTCATGGATAAGAAGGTAGTGTATACCAGTTCGGGGACGAAACCGGTGAGTCCCATCTCGGCCTCATGGCTAAGAAGGTAGTGTATACCTGTTCGCGGACGACACCGATCAGTCCCATCTCGGCCTCATGGCTAAGAAGGTAGTGTATACCAGTTCGGGGACGAAACCGGTGAGTCCCATCTCGGCCTCATGGCTAAGAAGGTAGTGTATACCTGTTCGCGGACAACACCGATCAGTCCCATCACGGCCTCATGGCTAAGAAGGTAGTGTATACCAGTTCCGGACGACACCGGTAAGTCCCTTCTCGGCCTCATGGCTAAGAAGGTAGTGTATACCAGTTCGGGGACGAAACCGGTGAGTCCCATCTCGGCCTCATGGCTAAGAAGGTAGTGTATACCTGTTCGTGGACGACACCGATCAGTCCCATCTCGGCCTCATGGCTAAGAAGATAGTGTATACCTGTTCGCGGACGACACCGATCAGTCCCATCTCGGTCTCATGGCTAAGAAGGTAGTGTATACCAGTTCCGGACGACACCGGTGAGCCCCTTCTCGGCCTCATGGCTAAGTAGGTAGTGTATACCAATTCGGGGACGAAACCGGTGAGTCCCATCTCGGCCTCATGGCTAAGAAGGTAGTGTATACCTGTTCGCGGACGACACCGATCAGTCCCATCTCGGCCTCATGGCTAAGAAGGTAGTGTATACCTGTTCGCGGACAACACCGATCAGTCCCATCTCGGCCTCATGGCTAAGAAGGTAGTGTATACCAGTTCCGGACGACACCGGTGAGTCCCATCTCGGCCTCATGGCTAAGAAGGTAGTGTATACCTGTTCGCGGACGACACCGATCAGTCCCTTCTCGGCCTCATGGCTAAGAATGTAGTGTATACCTGTTCGCGGACGACACCGATCAGTCCCATCTCGGCCTCATGGCTAAGAAGGTAGTGTATACCAGTTCCGGACGACACCGGTGAGCCCCTTCTCGGCCTCATGGCTAAGTAGGTAGTGTATACCTGTTCGCGGACGACACCGATCAGTCCCATCTCGGTCTCATGGCTAAGAAGGTAGTGTATACCAGTTCCGGACGACACCGGTGAGCCCCTTCTCGGCCTCATGGCTAAGAAGGTAGTGTATACCTGTTCGCGGACGACACCGATCAGTCCCATCTCGGCCACATGGCTAAGAAGGTAGTGTATACCTGTTCGCGGACAACACCGATCAGTCCCATCTCTGCCTCATGGCTAAGAAGGTAGTGTATACCAGTTCCGGACGACACCGGTGAGTCCCATCTCGGCCTCATGGCTAAGAAGGTAGTGTATACCTGTTCGCGGACGACACCGATCAGTCCCATCTCGGCCTCATGGCTAAGAAGGTAGTGTATACCTGTTCGCGGACAACACCGATCAGTCCCATCTCGGCCTCATGGCTAAGAAGGTAGTGTATACCAGTTCCGGACGACACCGGTGAGTCCCATCTCGGCCTCATGGCTAAGAAGGTAGTGTATACCTGTTCGCGGACGACACCGATCAGTCCCTTCTCGGCCTCATGGCTAAGAATGTAGTGTATACCTGTTCGCGGACGACACCGATCAGTCCCATCTCGGCCTCATGGCTAAGAAGGTAGTGTATACCAGTTCCGGACGACACCGGTGAGTCCCATCTTGGCCTCATGGCTAAGAAGGTAGTGTATACCTGTTCCCGGACGACACCGATCAGTCCCTTCTCGACCTCATGGCTAAGAAGGTAGTGTATGCCAGTTCGGGGACGAAACCGGTGAGTCCCATCTCGGCTTCATGGCTAGGAAGGTAGTGTATACCTGTTCGCGGACGACACCGATCAGTCCCATCTCGGCCTCATGGCTAAGAAGGTAGTGTATACCAGTTCCGGACGACACCGGTAAGTCCCTTCTCGGCCTCATGGCTAAGAAGGTAGTGTATACCTGTTCGCGGACGACACCGATCAGTCCCATCTCGGCCTCATGGCTAAGAAGGTAGTGTATACCAGTTCCGGACGACACCGGTGAGTCCCATCTCGGCCTCATGGCTAAGAAGGTAGTGTATACCTTTTCGGGGACGAAACCGGTGAGTCCCATCTTGGCCTCCTGGCTAAGAAGGCAGTGTATACCTGTTCGCGGACGACACCGATCAGTCCCATCTCGGCCTCATGGCTAAGAAGGTAGTGTATACCAATTCGGGGACGAAACCGGTGAGTCCCATCTCGGCCTCATGGCTAAGAAGGTAGTGTATACCTGTTCGCGGACGACACCGATCAGTCCCATCTCGGCCTCATGGCTAAGAAGGTAGTGTATACCTGTTCGCGGACAACACCGATCAGTCCCATCTCGGCCTCATGGCTAAGAAGGTAGTGTATACCAGTTCCGGACGACACCGGTGAGTCCCATCTCGGCCTCATGGCTAAGAAGGTAGTGTATACCTGTTCGCGGACGACACCGATCAGTCCCTTCTCGGCCTCATGGCTAAGAATGTAGTGTATACCTGTTCGCGGACGACACCGATCAGTCCCATCTCGGCCTCATGGCTAAGAAGGTAGTGTATACCAGTTCCGGACGACACCGGTGAGCCCCTTCTCGGCCTCATGGCTAAGTAGGTAGTGTATACCTGTTCGCGGACGACACCGATCAGTCCCATCTCGGTCTCATGGCTAAGAAGGTAGTGTATACCAGTTCGGGGACGAAACCGGTGAGTCCCACCTCGGCCTCATGGCTAAGAAGGTAGTGTATACCTGTTCGCGGACGACACCGATCAGTCCCATCTCGGCCTCATGGCTAAGAAGGTAGTGTATACCAGTTCCGGACGACATCGGTAAGTCCCTTCTCGGCCTCATGGATAAGAAGGTAGTGTATACCAGTTCGGGGACGAAACCGGTGAGTCCCATCTCGGCCTCATGGCTAAGAAGGTAGTGTATACCAGTTCCGGACTACACCGGTGAGCCCCTTCTCGGCCTCATGGCTAAGTAGGTAGTGTATACCTGTTCGCGGACGACACCGATCAGTCCCATCTCGGCCTCATGGCTAAGAAGGTAGTGTATACCAGTTCGGGGACGAAACCGGTGAGTCCCATCTTGGCCTCCTGCCTAAGAAGGTAGTGTATACCTGTTCGCGGACGACACCGATCAGTCCCATCTCGGCCTCATGGCTAAGAAGGTAGTGTATACCAGTTCGGGGACGACACCGGTGAGTCCCATCTCGGCCTCATGGCTAAGAAGGTAGTGTATACCAGTTCCGGACGACACCGGTGAGCCCCTTCTCGGGCTCATGGCTAAGTAGGTAGTGTATACCTGTTCGCGGACGACACCGATCAGTCCCATCTCGGCCTCATGGCTAAGAAGGTACTGTATACCAGTTCGGGGACGACACCGGTGAGTCCCATCTCGGCCTCATGGCTAAGAAGGTAGTGTATACCAGTTCCGGACGACACCGGTAAGTCCCTTCTCGGCCTCATGGCTAAGAAGGTAGTGTATACCAGTTCGGGGACGAAACCGGTGAGTCCCATCTCGGCCTCATGGCTAAGAAGGTAGTGTATACCTGTTCGCGGACGACACCGATCTGTCCCATCTCGTCCTCATGGCTAAGAATGTAGTGTATACCAGTTCCGGACGACACCGGTGAGTCCCTTCTCGGCCTCATGGCTAAGTAGGTAGTGTATACCAGTGCGCGGACGACACCGATCAGTCCCATCTCGGCCTCATGGCTAAGAAGGTAGTGTATACCAGTTCGGGGACGAAACCGGTGAGTCCCATCTCGGCCTCATGGCTAAGAAGGTAGTGTATACCTGTTCGCGAACGACACCGATCAGTCCCTTCTCGGCCTCATGGCTAAGAAGGTAGTGTATACCAGTTCGGGGACGAAACCGGTGAGTCCCATCTCGGCCTCATGGCTAAGAAGGTAGTGTATACCTGTTCGCGGACGACACCGCTCAGTCCCATCTCGGCCTCATGGCTAAGAAGGTAGTGTATACCAGTTCCGGACGACACCGGTAAGTCCCTTCTCGGCCTCATGGCTAAGAAGGTAGTGTATACCAGTTCGGGGACGAAACCGGTGAGTCCCATCTCGGCCTCATGGCTAAGAAGGTAGTGTATACCTGTTCGCGGACGACACCGATCAGTCCCATCTCGGCCTCATGGCTAAGAAGGTAGTGTATACCAGTTCGGGGACGACACCGGTGAGTCCCATCTCGGACTCATGGCTAAGAAGGTAGTGTATACCAGTTCCGGACGACACCGGTAAGTCCCTTCTCGGCCTCATGGCTAAGAAGGTAGTGTATACCAGTTCCGGACGACACCGGTAAGTCCCTTCTCGGCCTCATGACTAAGAAGGTAGTGTATACCAGTTCGGGGACGAAACCGGTGATTCCCATCTCGGCCTCATGGCTAAGAAGGTAGTGTATACCTGTTCGCGGACAACACCGATCAGTCCCATCTCGGCCTCATGGCTAAGAAGGTAGTGTATACCAGTTCCGGACGACACCGGTCAGTCCCATCTCGGCCTCATGGCTAAGAAGGTAGTGTATACCTGTTCGCGAACGACACCGATCAGTCCCTTCTCGGCCTCATGGCTAAGAAGGTAGTGTATACCAGTTCGGGGACGAAACCGGTGAGTCCCATCTCGGCCTCATGGCTAAGAAGGTAGTGTATACCTGTTCGCGGACGACACCGATCAGTCCCATCTCGGCCTCATGGCTAAGAAGGTAGTGTATACCAGTTCCGGACGACACCGGTAAGTCCCTTCTCGGCCTCATGGCTAAGAAGGTAGTGTATACCAGTTCGGGGACGAAACCGGTGAGTCCCATCTCGGCCTCATGGCTAAGACGGTAGTGTATACCTGTTCGCGGACGACACCGATCAGTCCCATCTCGGCCTCATGGCTAAGAAGATAGTGTATACCTGTTCGCGGACGACACCGATCAGTCCCATCTCGGTCTCATGGCTAAGAAGGTAGTGTATACCAGTTCCGGACGACACCGGTGAGCCCCTTCTCGGCCTCATGGCTAAGTAGGTAGTGTATACCAGTTCCGGACGACACCGGTGAGTCCCATCTCGGCCTCATGGCTAAGAAGGTAGTGTATACCAGTTCCGGACGACACCGGTGAGCCCCTTCTCGGCCTCATGGCTAAGTAGGTAGTGTATACCTGTTCGCGGACGACACCGATCAGTCCCATCTCGGCCTCATGGCTAAGAAGGTAGTGTATACCAGTTCGGGGACGAAACCGGTGAGTCCCATCTTGGCCTCCTGCCTAAGAAGGTAGTGTATACCTGTTCGCGGACGACACCGATCAGTCCCATCTCGGCCTCATGGCTAAGAAGGTAGTGTATACCAGTTCGGGGACGAAACCGGTGAGTCCCATCTCTGCCTCATGGCTAAGAAGGTAGTGTATACCTGTTCGCGGACGACACCGATCAGTCCTATCTCGGCCTCATGGCTAAGAAGGTAGTGTATACCTGTTCGCGGACAACACCGATCAGTCCCATCTCGGCCTCATGGCTAAGAAGGTAGTGTATACCTGTTCGCGGACGACACCGATCAGTCCCTTCTCGGCCTCATGGCTAAGAAGGTAGTGTATACCTGTTCGCGGACGACACCGATCAGTCCCATCTCGGCCTCATGGCTAAGAAGGTGGTGTATACCAGTTCCGGACGACACCGGTGAGCCCCTTCTCGGCCTCATGGCTAAGTAGGTAGTGTATACCTGTTCGCGGACGACACCGATCAGTCCCATCTCGGCCTCATGGCTAAGAAGGTAGTGTATACCAGTTCGGGGACGACACCGGTGAGTCCCATCTCGGCCTCATGGCTAAGAATGTAGTGTATACCAGTTCCGGACGACACCGGTGAGTCCCTTCTCGGCCTCAAGGCTAAGTAGGTAGTGCATACCAGTTCGCGGACGACACCGATCAGTCCTATCTCGGCCTCATGGCTAAGAAGGTAGTGTATACCAGTTCGGGGACGAAACCGGTGAGTCCCATCTCGGCCTCATGGCTAAGAAGATAGTGTATACCTGTTCGCGGACGACACCGATCAGTCCCATCTCGTCCTCATGGCTAAGAAGGTAGTGTATACCAGTTCCGGACGACACCGGTAAGTCCCTTCTCGGCCTCATGGCTAAGAAGGTAGTGTATACCTGTTCGCGGACGACACCGATCAGTCCCATCTCGGCCACATGGCTAAGAAGGTAGTGTATACCTGTTCGCGGACAACACCGATCAGTCCCATCTCTGCCTCATGGCTAAGAAGGTAATGTATACCAGTTCCGGAGGACACCGGTGAGTCCCATCTCGGCCTCATGGCTAAGAAGGTAGTGTATACCTGTTCGCGGACGACACCGATCAGTCCCTTCTCGGCCTCATGGCTAAGAAGGTAGTGTATACCAGTTCGGGGACGAAACCGGTGAGTCCCACCTCGGCCTCATGGCTAAGAAGGTAGTGTATACCTGTTCGCGGACGACACCGGTGAGTCCCATCTCGGCCTCATGGCTAAGAAGGTAGTGTATACCTGTTAGCGGACGACACCGATCAGTCCCTTCTCGACCTCATGGCTAAGAAGGTAGTGTATGCCAGTTCGGGGACGAAACCGGTGAGTCCCATCTCGGCTTCATGGCTAGGAAGGTAGTGTATACCTGTTCTCGGATGACACCGATCAGTCCCATCTCGGCCTCATGGCTAAGAAGGTAGTGTATACCAGTTCCGGACGACACCGGTAAGTCCCTTCTCGGCCTCATGGCTAAGAAGGTAGTGTATACCTGTTCGCGGACGACACCGATCAGTCCCATCTCGGCCACATGGCTAAGAAGGTAGTGTATACCTGTTCGCGGACGACACCGATCAGTCCCATCTCGGCCTCATGGCTAAGAAGGTAGTGTATACCAGTTCCGGACGACACCGGTGAGTCCCATCTCGGCCTCATGGCTAAGAAGGTAGTGTATACCTTTTCGGGGACGAAACCGGTGAGTCCCATCTTGGCCTCCTGGCTAAGAAGGCAGTGTATACCTGTTCGCGGACGACACCGATCAGTCCCATCTCGGCCTCATGGCTAAGAAGGTAGTGTATACCAATTCGGGGACGAAACCGGTGAGTCCCATCTCGGCCTCATGGCTAAGAAGGTAGTGTATACCTGTTCGCGGACGACACCGATCAGTCCCATCTCGGCCTCATGGCTAAGAAGGTAGTGTATACCTGTTCGCGGACAACACCGATCAGTCCCATCTCGGCCTCATGGCTAAGAAGGTAGTGTATACCAGTTCCGGACGACACCGGTGAGTCCCATCTCGGCCTCATGGCTAAGAAGGTAGTGTATACCTGTTCGCGGACGACACCGATCAGTCCCTTCTCGGCCTCATGGCTAAGAATGTAGTGTATACCTGTTCGCGGACGACACCGATCAGTCCCATCTCGGCCTCATGGCTAAGAAGGTAGTGTATACCAGTTCCGGACGACACCGGTGAGCCCCTTCTCGGCCTCATGGCTAAGTAGGTAGTGTATACCTGTTCGCGGACGACACCGATCAGTCCCATCTCGGTCTCATGGCTAAGAAGGTAGTGTATACCAGTTCCGGACGACACCGGTGAGCCCCTTCTCGGCCTCATGGCTAAGTAGGTAGTGTATACCAGTTCCGGACGACACCGGTAAGTCCCTTCTCGGCCTCATGGCTATGAAGGTAGTGTATACCTGTTCGCGGACGACACCGATCAGTCCCATCTCGGCCACATGGCTAAGAAGGTAGTGTATACCTGTTCGCGGACAACACCGATCAGTCCCATCTCTGCCTCATGGCTAAGAAGGTAGTGTATACCAGTTCCGGACGACACCGGTGAGTCCCATCTCGGCCTCATGGCTAAGAAGGTAGTGTATACCTGTTCGCGGACGACACCGATCAGTCCCTTCTCGGCCTCATGGCTAAGAAGGTAGTGTATACCAGTTCGGGGACGAAACCGGTGAGTCCCACCTCGGCCTCATGGCTAAGAAGGTAGTGTATACCTGTTCGCGGACGACACCGATCAGTCCCATCTCGGCCTCATGGCTAAGAAGGTAGTGTATACCAGTTCCGGACGACATCGGTAAGTCCCTTCTCGGCCTCATGGATAAGAAGGTAGTGTATACCAGTTCGGGGACGAAACCGGTGAGTCCCATCTCGGCCTCATGGCTAAGAAGGTAGTGTATACCTGTTCGCGGACGACACCGATCAGTCCCATCTCGGCCTCATGGCTAAGAAGGTAGTGTATACCAGTTCGGGGACGAAACCGGTGAGTCCCATCTCGGCCTCATGGCTAAGAAGGTAGTGTATACCTGTTCGCGGACAACACCGATCAGTCCCATCTCGGCCTCATGGCTAAGAAGGTAGTGTATACCTGTTCGTGGACGACACCGATCAGTCCCATCTCGGCCTCATGGCTAAGAAGATAGTGTATACCTGTTCGCGGACGACACCGATCAGTCCCATCTCGGTCTCATGGCTAAGAAGGTAGTGTATACCAGTTCCGGACGACACCGGTGAGCCCCTTCTCGGCCTCATGGCTAAGTAGGTAGTGTATACCAGTTCCGGACGACACCGGTGAGTCCCATCTCGGCCTCATGGCTAAGAAGGTAGTGTATACCTGTTCGCGGACGACACCGATCAGTCCCTTCTCGACCTCATGGCTAAGAAGGTAGTGTATGCCAGTTCGGGGACGAAACCGGTGAGTCCCATCTCGGCTTCATGGCTAGGAAGGTAGTGTATACCTGTTCGCGGACGACACCGATCAGTCCCATCTCGGCCTCATGGCTAAGAAGGTAGTGTATACCAGTTCCGGACGACACCGGTAAGTCCCTTCTCGGCCTCATGGCTAAGAAGGTAGTGTATACCTGTTCGCGGACGACACCGATCAGTCCCATCTCGGCCTCATGGCTAAGAAGGTAGTGTATACCAATTCGGGGACGAAACCGGTGAGTCCCATCTCGGCCTCATGGCTAAGAAGGTAGTGTATACCTGTTCGCGGACGACACCGATCAGTCCCATCTCGGCCTCATGGCTAAGAAGGTAGTGTATACCTGTTCGCGGACAACACCGATCAGTCCCATCTCGGCCTCATGGCTAAGAAGGTAGTGTATACCAGTTCCGGACGACACCGGTGAGTCCCATCTCGGCCTCATGGCTAAGAAGGTAGTGTATACCTGTTCGCGGACGACACCGATCAGTCCCTTCTCGGCCTCATGGCTAAGAATGTAGTGTATACCTGTTCGCGGACGACACCGATCAGTCCCATCTCGGCCTCATGGCTAAGAAGGTAGTGTATACCAGTTCCGGACGACACCGGTGAGCCCCTTCTCGGCCTCATGGCTAAGTAGGTAGTGTATACCTGTTCGCGGACGACACCGATCAGTCCCATCTCGGTCTCATGGCTAAGAAGGTAGTGTATACCAGTTCCGGACGACACCGGTGAGCCCCTTCTCGGCCTCATGGCTAAGTAGGTAGTGTATACCAGTTCCGGACGACACCGGTAAGTCCCTTCTCGGCCTCCTGGCTAAGAAGGCAGTGTATACCTGTTCGCGGACGACACCGATCAGTCCCATCTCGGCCTCATGGCTAAGAAGGTAGTGTATACCAATTCGGGGACGAAACCGGTGAGTCCCATCTCGGCCTCATGGCTAAGAAGGTAGTGTATACCTGTTCGCGGACAACACCGATCAGTCCCATCTCGGCCTCATGGCTAAGAAGGTAGTGTATACCAGTTCCGGACGACACCGGTGAGTCCCATCTCGGCCTCATGGCTAAGAAGGTAGTGTATACCTGTTCGCGGACGACACCGATCAGTCCCTTCTCGGCCTCATGGCTAAGAATGTAGTGTATACCTGTTCGCGGACGACACCGATCAGTCCCATCTCGGCCTCATGGCTAAGAAGGTAGTGTATACCAGTTCCGGACGACACCGGTGAGCCCCTTCTCGGCCTCATGGCTAAGTAGGTAGTGTATACCTGTTCGCGGACGACACCGATCAGTCCCATCTCGGTCTCATGGCTAAGAAGGTAGTGTATACCAGTTCGGGGACGAAACCGGTGAGTCCCACCTCGGCCTCATGGCTAAGAAGGTAGTGTATACCTGTTCGCGGACGACACCGATCAGTCCCATCTCGGCCTCATGGCTAAGAAGGTAGTGTATACCAGTTCCGGACGACATCGGTAAGTCCCTTCTCGGCCTCATGGATAAGAAGGTAGTGTATACCAGTTCGGGGACGAAACCGGTGAGTCCCATCTCGGCCTCATGGCTAAGAAGGTAGTGTATACCTGTTCGCGGACGACACCGATCAGTCCCATCTCGGCCTCATGGCTAAGAAGGTAGTGTATACCAGTTCGGGGACGAAACCGGTGAGTCCCATCTCGGCCTCATGGCTAAGAAGGTAGTGTATACCTGTTCGCGGACGACACCGATCAGTCCCATCTCGGCCTCATGGCTAAGAATGTAGTGTATACCTGTTCGCGGACGACACCGATCAGTCCCATCTCGGCCTCATGGCTAAGAAGGTAGTGTATACCAGTTCCGGACGACACCGGTGAGCCCCTTCTCGGCCTCATGGCTAAGTAGGTAGTGTATACCTGTTCGCGGACGACACCGATCAGTCCCATCTCGGTCTCATGGCTAAGAAGGTAGTGTATACCAGTTCCGGACGACACCGGTGAGCCCCTTCTCGGCCTCATGGCTAAGTAGGTAGTGTATACCAGTTCCGGACGACACCGGTAAGTCCCTTCTCGGCCTCCTGGCTAAGAAGGCAGTGTATACCTGTTCGCGGACGACACCGATCAGTCCCATCTCGGCCTCATGGCTAAGAAGGTAGTGTATACCAATTCGGGGACGAAACCGGTGAGTCCCATCTCGGCCTCATGGCTAAGAAGGTAGTGTATACCTGTTCGCGGAAAACACCGATCAGTCCCATCTCGGCCTCATGGCTAAGAAGGTAGTGTATACCAGTTCCGGACGACACCGGTGAGTCCCATCTCGGCCTCATGGCTAAGAAGGTAGTGTATACCTGTTCGCGGACGACACCGATCAGTCCCTTCTCGGCCTCATGGCTAAGAATGTAGTGTATACCTGTTCGCGGACGACACCGATCAGTCCCATCTCGGCCTCATGGCTAAGAAGGTAGTGTATACCAGTTCCGGACGACACCGGTGAGCCCCTTCTCGGCCTCATGGCTAAGTAGGTAGTGTATACCTGTTCGCGGACGACACCGATCAGTCCCATCTCGGTCTCATGGCTAAGAAGGTAGTGTATACCAGTTCGGGGACGAAACCGGTGAGTCCCACCTCGGCCTCATGGCTAAGAAGGTAGTGTATACCTGTTCGCGGACGACACCGATCAGTCCCATCTCGGCCTCATGGCTAAGAAGGTAGTGTATACCAGTTCCGGACGACATCGGTAAGTCCCTTCTCGGCCTCATGGATAAGAAGGTAGTGTATACCAGTTCGGGGACGAAACCGGTGAGTCCCATCTCGGCCTCATGGCTAAGAAGGTAGTGTATACCTGTTCGCGGACGACACCGATCAGTCCCATCTCGGCCTCATGGCTAAGAAGGTAGTGTATACCAGTTCGGGGACGAAACCGGTGAGTCCCATCTCGGCCTCATGGCTAAGAAGGTAGTGTATACCTGTTCGCGGACAACACCGATCAGTCCCATCTCGGCCTCATGGCTCAGAAGGTAGTGTATACCAGTTCCGGACGACACCGGTAAGTCCCTTCTCGGCCTCATGGCTAAGAAGGTAGTGTATACCAGTTCGGGGACGAAACCGGTGAGTCCCATCTCGGCCTCATGGCTAAGAAGGTAGTGTATACCTGTTCGTGGACGACACCGATCAGTCCCATCTCGGCCTCATGGCTAAGAAGATAGTGTATACCTGTTCGCGGACGACACCGATCAGTCCCATCTCGGTCTCATGGCTAAGAAGGTAGTGTATACCAGTTCCGGACGACACCGGTGAGCCCCTTCTCGGCCTCATGGCTAAGTAGGTAGTGTATACCAGTTCCGGACGACACCGGTGAGTCCCATCTCGGCCTCATGGCTAAGAAGGTAGTGTATACCTGTTCGCGGACGACACCGATCAGTCCCTTCTCGACCTCATGGCTAAGAAGGTAGTGTATGCCAGTTCGGGGACGAAACCGGTGAGTCCCATCTCGGCTTCATGGCTAGGAAGGTAGTGTATACCTGTTCGCGGACGACACCGATCAGTCCCATCTCGGCCTCATGGCTAAGAAGGTAGTGTATACCAGTTCCGGACGACACCGGTAAGTCCCTTCTCGGCCTCATGGCTAAGAAGGTAGTGTATACCTGTTCGCGGACGACACCGATCAGTCCCATCTCGGCCTCATGGCTAAGAAGGTAGTGTATACCAGTTCCGGACGACACCGGTGAGTCCCATCTCGGCCTCATGGCTAAGAAGGTAGTGTATACCTTTTCGGGGACGAAACCGGTGAGTCCCATCTTGGCCTCCTGGCTAAGAAGGCAGTGTATACCTGTTCGCGGACGACACCGATCAGTCCCATCTCGGCCTCATGGCTAAGAAGGTAGTGTATACCAATTCGGGGACGAAACCGGTGAGTCCCATCTCGGCCTCATGGCTAAGAAGGTAGTGTATACCTGTTCGCGGACGACACCGATCAGTCCCATCTCGGCCTCATGGCTAAGAAGGTAGTGTATACCTGTTCGCGGACAACACCGATCAGTCCCATCTCGGCCTCATGGCTAAGAAGGTAGTGTATACCAGTTCCGGACGACACCGGTGAGTCCCATCTCGGCCTCATGGCTAAGAAGGTAGTGTATACCTGTTCGCGGACGACACCGATCAGTCCCTTTTCGGCCTCATGGCTAAGAATGTAGTGTATACCTGTTCGCGGACGACACCGATCAGTCCCATCTCGGCCTCATGGCTAAGAAGGTAGTGTATACCAGTTCCGGACGACACCGGTGAGCCCCTTCTCGGCCTCATGGCTAAGTAGGTAGTGTATACCTGTTCGCGGACGACACCGATCAGTCCCATCTCGGTCTCATGGCTAAGAAGGTAGTGTATACCAGTTCCGGACGACACCGGTGAGCACCTTCTCGGCCTCATGGCTAAGTAGGTAGTGTATACCAGTTCCGGACGACAACGGGAAGTCCCTTCTCGGCCTCATGGCTAAGAAGGTAGTGTATACCTGTTCGCGGACGACACCGATCAGTCCCATCTCGGCCACATGGCTAAGAAGGTAGTGTATACCTGTTCGCGGACAACACCGATCAGTCCCATCTCTGCCTCATGGCTAAGAAGGTAGTGTATACCAGTTCCGGACGACACCGGTGAGTCCCATCTCGGCCTCATGGCTAAGAAGGTAGTGTATACCTGTTCGCGGACGACACCGATCAGTCCCTTCTCGGCCTCATGGCTAAGAAGGTAGTGTATACCAGTTCGGGGACGAAACCGGTGAGTCCCACCTCGGCCTCATGGCTAAGAAGGTAGTGTATACCTGTTCGCGGACGACACCGATCAGTCCCATCTCGGCCTCATGGCTAAGAAGGTAGTGTATACCAGTTCCGGACGACATCGGTAAGTCCCTTCTCGGCCTCATGGCTAAGAAGGTAGTGTATACCTGTTCGCGGACGACACCGATCAGTCCCATCTCGGCCACATGGCTAAGAAGGTAGTGTATACCTGTTCGCGGACGACACCGATCAGTCCCATCTCGGCCTCATGGCTAAGAAGGTAGTGTATACCAGTTCCGGACGACACCGGTGAGTCCCATCTCGGCCTCATGGCTAAGAAGGTAGTGTATACCTTTTCGGGGACGAAACCGGTGAGTCCCATCTCGGCCTCCTGGCTAAGAAGGTAGTGTATACCTGTTCGCGGACGACACCGATCAGTCCCATCTCGGCCTCATGGCTAAGAAGGTAGTGTATACCAGTTCGGGGACGAAACCGGTGAGTCCCATCTCGGCCTCATGGCTAAGACGGTAGTGTATACCAGTTCGGGGACGAAACCGGTGAGTCCCATCTTGGCCTCCTGGCTAAGAAGGCAGTGTATACCTGTTCGCGGACGACACCGATCAGTCCCATCTCGGCCTCATGGCTAAGAAGGTAGTGTATACCAGTTCGGGGACGAAACCGGTGAGTCCCATCTCGGCCTCATGGCTAAGAAGGTAGTGTATACCTGTTCGCGGACGACACCGATCAGTCCCATCTCGGCCTCATGGCTAAGAAGGTAGTGTATACCACTTCCGGACGACACCGGTGAGCCCCTTCTCGGCCTCATGGCTAAGTAGGTAGTGTATACCAGTTCCGGACGACACCGGTAAGTCCCTTCTCGGCCTCATGGCTAAGAAGGTAGTGTATACCTGTTCGCGGACGACACCGATCAGTCCCATCTCGGCCACATGGCTAAGAAGGTAGTGTATACCTGTTCGCGGACAACACCGATCAGTCCCATCTCTGCCTCATGGCTAAGAAGGTAGTGTATACCAGTTCCGGACGACACCGGTGAGTCCCATCTCGGCCTCATGGCTAAGAAGGTAGTGTATACCTGTTCGCGGACGACACCGATCAGTCCCTTCTCGGCCTCATGGCTAAGAAGGTAGTGTATACCAGTTCGCGGACGACACCGATCAGTCCCTTCTCGGCCTCATGGCTAAGAATGTAGTGTATACCTGTTCGCGGACGACACCGATCAGTCCCATCTCGGCCTCATGGCTAAGAAGGTAGTGTATACCAGTTCCGGACGACACCGGTGAGCCCCTTCTCGGCCTCATGGCTAAGTAGGTAGTGTATACCTGTTCGCGGACGACACCGGTGAGTCCCATCTCGGCCTCATGGCTAAGAAGGTAGTGTATACCTGTTCGCGGACGACACCGATCAGTCCCTTCTCGGCCTCATGGCTAAGAAGGTAGTGTATACCAGTTCGGGGACGAAACCGGTGAGTCCCACCTCGGCCTCATGGCTAAGAAGGTAGTGTATACCTGTTCGCGGACGACACCGATCAGTCCCATCTCGGCCTCATGGCTAAGAAGGTAGTGTATACCAGTTCCGGACGACATCGGTAAGTCCCTTCTCGGCCTCATGGATAAGAAGGTAGTGTATACCAGTTCGGGGACGAAACCGGTGAGTCCCATCTCGGCCTCATGGCTAAGAAGGTAGTGTATACCTGTTCGCGGACGACACCGATCAGTCCCATCTCGGCCTCATGGCTAAGAAGGTAGTGTATACCAGTTCGGGGACGAAACCGGTGAGTCCCATCTCGGCCTCATGGCTAAGAAGGTAGTGTATACCTGTTCGCGGACAACACCGATCAGTCCCATCTCGGCCTCATGGCTAAGAAGGTAGTGTATACCAGTTCCGGACGACACCGGTAAGTCCCTTCTCGGCCTCATGGCTAAGAAGGTAGTGTATACCAGTTCGGGGACGAAACCGGTGAGTCCCATCTCGGCCTCATGGCTAAGAAGGTAGTGTATACCTGTTCGTGGACGACACCGATCAGTCCCATCTCGGCCTCATGGCTAAGAAGATAGTGTATACCTGTTCGCGGACGACACCGATCAGTCCCATCTCGGTCTCATGGCTAAGAAGGTAGTGTATACCAGTTCCGGACGACACCGGTGAGCCCCTTCTCGGCCTCATGGCTAAGTAGGTAGTGTATACCAGTTCCGGACGACACCGGTGAGTCCCATCTCGGCCTCATGGCTAAGAAGGTAGTGTATACCTGTTCGCGGACGACACCGATCAGTCCCTTCTCGACCTCATGGCTAAGAAGGTAGTGTATGCCAGTTCGGGGACGAAACCGGTGAGTCCCATCTCGGCTTCATGGCTAGGAAGGTAGTGTATACCTGTTCGCGGACGACACCGATCAGTCCCATCTCGGCCTCATGGCTAAGAAGGTAGTGTATACCAGTTCCGGACGACACCGGTAAGTCCCTTCTCGGCCTCATGGCTAAGAAGGTAGTGTATACCTGTTCGCGGACGACACCGATCAGTCCCATCTCGGCCTCATGGCTAAGAAGGTAGTGTATACCAGTTCCGGACGACACCGGTGAGTCCCATCTCGGCCTCATGGCTAAGAAGGTAGTGTATACCTTTTCGGGGACGAAACCGGTGAGTCCCATCTTGGCCTCCTGGCTAAGAAGGCAGTGTATACCTGTTCGCGGACGACACCGATCAGTCCCATCTCGGCCTCATGGCTAAGAAGGTAGTGTATACCTGTTCGCGGACGACACCGATCAGTCCCATCTCGGCCTCATGGCTAAGAAGGTAGTGTATACCACTTCCGGACGACACCGGTGAGCCCCTTCTCGGCCTCATGGCTAAGTAGGTAGTGTATACCAGTTCCGGACGACACCGGTAAGTCCCTTCTCGGCCTCATGGCTAAGAAGGTAGTGTATACCTGTTCGCGGACGACACCGATCAGTCCCATCTCGGCCACATGGCTAAGAAGGTAGTGTATACCTGTTCGCGGACAACACCGATCAGTCCCATCTCGGCCTCATGGCTAAGAAGGTAGTGTATACCAGTTCCGGACGACACCGGTGAGCCCCTTCTCGGCCTCATGGCTAAGTAGGTAGTGTATACCTGTTCGCGGACGACACCGATCAGTCCCATCTCGGTCTCATGGCTAAGAAGGTAGTGTATACCAGTTCCGGACGACACCGGTGAGCACCTTCTCGGCCTCATGGCTAAGAAGGTAGTGTATACCAGTTCCGGACGACACCGGTAAGTCCCTTCTCGGCCTCATGGCTAAGAAGGTAGTGTATACCTGTTCGCGGACGACACCGATCAGTCCCATCTCGGCCTCATGGCTAAGAAGGTAGTGTATACCAGTTCCGGACGACACCGGTGAGTCCCATCTCGGCCTCATGGCTAAGAAGGTAGTGTATACCTTTTCGGGGACGAAACCGGTGAGTCCCATCTTGGCCTCCTGGCTAAGAAGGCAGTGTATACCTGTTCGCGGACGACACCGATCAGTCCCATCTCGGCCTCATGGCTAAGAAGGTAGTGTATACCAATTCGGGGACGAAACCGGTGAGTCCCATCTCGGCCTCATGGCTAAGAAGGTAGTGTATACCTGTTCGCGGACGACACCGATCAGTCCCATCTCGGCCTCATGGCTAAGAAGGTAGTGTATACCTGTTCGCGGACAACACCGATCAGTCCCATCTCGGCCTCATGGCTAAGAAGGTAGTGTATACCAGTTCCGGACGACACCGGTGAGTCCCATCTCGGCCTCATGGCTAAGAAGGTAGTGTATACCTGTTCGCGGACGACACCGATCAGTCCCTTTTCGGCCTCATGGCTAAGAATGTAGTGTATACCTGTTCGCGGACGACACCGATCAGTCCCATCTCGGCCTCATGGCTAAGAAGGTAGTGTATACCAGTTCCGGACGACACCGGTGAGCCCCTTCTCGGCCTCATGGCTAAGTAGGTAGTGTATACCTGTTCGCGGACGACACCGATCAGTCCCATCTCGGTCTCATGGCTAAGAAGGTAGTGTATACCAGTTCCGGACGACACCGGTGAGCACCTTCTCGGCCTCATGGCTAAGTAGGTAGTGTATACCAGTTCCGGACGACAACGGGAAGTCCCTTCTCGGCCTCATGGCTAAGAAGGTAGTGTATACCTGTTCGCGGACGACACCGATCAGTCCCATCTCGGCCACATGGCTAAGAAGGTAGTGTATACCTGTTCGCGGACAACACCGATCAGTCCCATCTCTGCCTCATGGCTAAGAAGGTAGTGTATACCAGTTCCGGACGACACCGGTGAGTCCCATCTCGGCCACATGGCTAAGAAGGTAGTGTATACCTGTTCGCGGACAACACCGATCCGTCCCATCTCTGCCTCATGGCTAAGAAGGTAGTGTATACCAGTTCCGGACGACACCGGTGAGTCCCATCTCGGCCTCATGGCTAAGAAGGTAGTGTATACCTGTTCGCGGACGACACCGATCAGTCCCTTCTCGGCCTCATGGCTAAGAAGGTAGTGTATACCAGTTCGGGGACGAAACCGGTGAGTCCCACCTCGGCCTCATGGCTAAGAAGGTAGTGTATACCTGTTCGCGGACGACACCGATCAGTCCCATCTCGGCCTCATGGCTAAGAAGGTAGTGTATACCAGTTCCGGACGACATCGGTAAGTCCCTTCTCGGCCTCATGGATAAGAAGGTAGTGTATACCAGTTCGGGGACGAAACCGGTGAGTCCCATCTCGGCCTCATGGCTAAGAAGGTAGTGTATACCTGTTCGCGGACGACACCGATCAGTCCCATCTCGGCCTCATGGCTAAGAAGGTAGTGTATACCAGTTCGGGGACGAAACCGGTGAGTCCCATCTCGGCCTCATGGCTAAGAAGGTAGTGTATACCTGTTCGCGGACAACACCGATCAGTCCCATCTCGGCCTCATGGCTAAGAAGGTAGTGTATACCAGTTCCGGACGACACCGGTAAGTCCCTTCTCGGCCTCATGGCTAAGAAGGTAGTGTATACCAGTTCGGGGACGAAACCGGTGAGTCCCATCTCGGCCTCATGGCTAAGAAGGTAGTGTATACCTGTTCGTGGACGACACCGATCAGTCCCATCTCGGCCTCATGGCTAAGAAGATAGTGTATACCTGTTCGCGGACGACACCGATCAGTCCCATCTCGGTCTCATGGCTAAGAAGGTAGTGTATACCAGTTCCGGACGACACCGGTGAGCCCCTTCTCGGCCTCATGGCTAAGTAGGTAGTGTATACCAGTTCCGGACGACACCGGTGAGTCCCATCTCGGCCTCATGGCTAAGAAGGTAGTGTATACCTGTTCGCGGACGACACCGATCAGTCCCTTCTCGACCTCATGGCTAAGAAGGTAGTGTATGCCAGTTCGGGGACGAAACCGGTGAGTCCCATCTCGGCTTCATGGCTAGGAAGGTAGTGTATACCTGTTCGCGGACGACACCGATCAGTCCCATCTCGGCCTCATGGCTAAGAAGGTAGTGTATACCAGTTCCGGACGACACCGGTAAGTCCCTTCTCGGCCTCATGGCTAAGAAGGTAGTGTATACCTGTTCGCGGACGACACCGATCAGTCCCATCTCGGCCTCATGGCTAAGAAGGTAGTGTATACCAGTTCCGGACGACACCGGTGAGTCCCATCTCGGCCTCATGGCTAAGAAGGTAGTGTATACCTTTTCGGGGACGAAACCGGTGAGTCCCATCTTGGCCTCCTGGCTAAGAAGGCAGTGTATACCTGTTCGCGGACGACACCGATCAGTCCCATCTCGGCCTCATGGCTAAGAAGGTAGTGTATACCTGTTCGCGGACAACACCGATCAGTCCCATCTCGGCCTCATGGCTAAGAAGGTAGTGTATACCAGTTCCGGACGACACCGGTGAGTCCCATCTCGGCCTCATGGCTAAGAAGGTAGTGTATACCTGTTCGCGGACGACACCGATCAGTCCCATCTCGGCCTCATGGCTAAGAAGGTAGTGTATACCAGTTCCGGACGACACCGGTGAGCCCCTTCTCGGCCTCATGGCTAAGTAGGTAGTGTATACCTGTTCGCGGACGACACCGATCAGTCCCATCTCGGTCTCATGGCTAAGAAGGTAGTGTATACCAGTTCCGGACGACACCGGTGAGCACCTTCTCGGCCTCATGGCTAAGTAGGTAGTGTATACCAGTTCCGGACGACAACGGGAAGTCCCTTCTCGGCCTCATGGCTAAGAAGGTAGTGTATACCAGTTCGGGGACGAAACCGGTGAGTCCCATCTCGGCCTCATGGCTAAGAAGGTAGTGTATACCTGTTCGTGGACGACACCGATCAGTCCCATCTCGGCCTCATGGCTAAGAAGATAGTGTATACCTGTTCGCGGACGACACCGATCAGTCCCATCTCGGTCTCATGGCTAAGAAGGTAGTGTATACCAGTTCCGGACGACACCGGTGAGCCCCTTCTCGGCCTCATGGCTAAGTAGGTAGTGTATACCAGTTCCGGACGACACCGGTGAGTCCCATCTCGGCCTCATGGCTAAGAAGGTAGTGTATACCTGTTCGCGGACGACACCGATCAGTCCCTTCTCGACCTCATGGCTAAGAAGGTAGTGTATGCCAGTTCGGGGACGAAACCGGTGAGTCCCATCTCGGCTTCATGGCTAGGAAGGTAGTGTATACCTGTTCGCGGACGACACCGATCAGTCCCATCTCGGCCTCATGGCTAAGAAGGTAGTGTATACCAGTTCCGGACGACACCGGTAAGTCCCTTCTCGGCCTCATGGCTAAGAAGGTAGTGTATACCTGTTCGCGGACGACACCGATCAGTCCCATCTCGGCCTCATGGCTAAGAAGGTAGTGTATACCAGTTCCGGACGACACCGGTGAGTCCCATCTCGGCCTCATGGCTAAGAAGGTAGTGTATACCTTTTCGGGGACGAAACCGGTGAGTCCCATCTTGGCCTCCTGGCTAAGAAGGCAGTGTATACCTGTTCGCGGACGACACCGATCAGTCCCATCTCGGCCTCATGGCTAAGAAGGTAGTGTATACCTGTTCGCGGACAACACCGATCAGTCCCATCTCGGCCTCATGGCTAAGAAGGTAGTGTATACCAGTTCCGGACGACACCGGTGAGTCCCATCTCGGCCTCATGGCTAAGAAGGTAGTGTATACCTGTTCGCGGACGACACCGATCAGTCCCATCTCGGCCTCATGGCTAAGAAGGTAGTGTATACCAGTTCCGGACGACACCGGTGAGCCCCTTCTCGGCCTCATGGCTAAGTAGGTAGTGTATACCTGTTCGCGGACGACACCGATCAGTCCCATCTCGGTCTCATGGCTAAGAAGGTAGTGTATACCAGTTCCGGACGACACCGGTGAGCACCTTCTCGGCCTCATGGCTAAGTAGGTAGTGTATACCAGTTCCGGACGACAACGGGAAGTCCCTTCTCGGCCTCATGGCTAAGAAGGTAGTGTATACCTGTTCGCGGACGACACCGATCAGTCCCATCTCGGCCACATGGCTAAGAAGGTAGTGTATACCTGTTCGCGGACAACACCGATCAGTCCCATCTCTGCCTCATGGCTAAGAAGGTAGTGTATACCAGTTCCGGACGACACCGGTGAGTCCCATCTCGGCCTCATGGCTAAGAAGGTAGTGTATACCTGTTCGCGGACGACACCGATCAGTCCCTTCTCGGCCTCATGGCTAAGAAGGTAGTGTATACCAGTTCGGGGACGAAACCGGTGAGTCCCACCTCGGCCTCATGGCTAAGAAGGTAGTGTATACCTGTTCGCGGACGACACCGATCAGTCCCATCTCGGCCTCATGGCTAAGAAGGTAGTGTATACCAGTTCCGGACGACATCGGTAAGTCCCTTCTCGGCCTCATGGATAAGAAGGTAGTGTATACCAGTTCGGGGACGAAACCGGTGAGTCCCATCTCGGCCTCATGGCTAAGAAGGTAGTGTATACCTGTTCGCGGACGACACCGATCAGTCCCATCTCGGCCTCATGGCTAAGAAGGTAGTGTATACCAGTTCGGGGACGAAACCGGTGAGTCCCATCTCGGCCTCATGGCTAAGAAGGTAGTGTATACCTGTTCGCGGACAACACCGATCAGTCCCATCTCGGCCTCATGGCTAAGAAGGTAGTGTATACCAGTTCCGGACGACACCGGTGAGTCCCATCTCGGCCTCATGGCTAAGAAGGTAGTGTATACCTGTTCGCGAACGACACCGATCAGTCCCTTCTCGGCCTCATGGCTAAGAAGGTAGTGTATACCAGTTCGGGGACGAAACCGGTGAGTCCCATCTCGGCCTCATGGCTAAGAAGGTAGTGTATACCTGTTCGCGGACGACACCGATCAGTCCCATCTCGGCCTCATGGCTAAGTAGGTAGTGTATACCAGTTCCGGACGACACCGGTAAGTCCCTTCTCGGCCTCATGGCTAAGAAGGTAGTGTATACCAGTTCGGGGACGAAACCGGTGAGTCCCATCTCGGCCTCATGGCTAAGAAGGTAGTGTATACCTGTTCGTGGACGACACCGATCAGTCCCATCTCGGCCTCATGGCTAAGAAGATAGTGTATACCTGTTCGCGGACGACACCGGTGAGTCCCATCTCGGCTTCATGGCTAGGAAGGTAGTGTATACCTGTTCGCGGACGACACCGATCAGTCCCATCTCGGCCTCATGGCTAAGAAGGTAGTGTATACCAGTTCCGGACGACACCGGTAAGTCCCTTCTCGGCCTCATGGCTAAGAAGGTAGTGTATACCTGTTCGCGGACGACACCGATCAGTCCCATCTCGGCCACATGGCTAAGAAGGTAGTGTATACCTGTTCGCGGACGACACCGATCAGTCCCATCTCGGCCTCATGGCTAAGAAGGTAGTGTATACCAGTTCCGGACGACACCGGTGAGTCCCATCTCGGCCTCATGGCTAAGAAGGTAGTGTATACCTTTTCGGGGACGAAACCGGTGAGTCCCATCTCGGCCTCCTGGCTAAGAAGGTAGTGTATACCTGTTCGCGGACGACACCGATCAGTCCCATCTCGGCCTCATGGCTAAGAAGGTAGTGTATACCAGTTCGGGGACGAAACCGGTGAGTCCCATCTCGGCTTCATGGCTAGGAAGGTAGTGTATACCTGTTCGCGGACGACACCGATCAGTCCCATCTCGGCCTCATGGCTAAGAAGGTAGTGTATACCAGTTCCGGACGACACCGGTAAGTCCCTTCTCGGCCTCATGGCTAAGAAGGTAGTGTATACCTGTTCGCGGACGACACCGATCAGTCCCATCTCGGCCACATGGCTAAGAAGGTAGTGTATACCTGTTCGCGGACGACACCGATCAGTCCCATCTCGGCCTCATGGCTAAGAAGGTAGTGTATACCAGTTCCGGACGACACCGGTGAGTCCCATCTCGGCCTCATGGCTAAGAAGGTAGTGTATACCTTTTCGGGGACGAAACCGGTGAGTCCCATCTCGGCCTCCTGGCTAAGAAGGTAGTGTATACCTGTTCGCGGACGACACCGATCAGTCCCATCTCGGCCTCATGGCTAAGAAGGTAGTGTATACCAGTTCGGGGACGAAACCGGTGAGTCCCATCTCGGCCTCATGGCTAAGACGGTAGTGTATACCAGTTCGGGGACGAAACCGGTGAGTCCCATCTTGGCCTCCTGGCTAAGAAGGCAGTGTATACCTGTTCGCGGACGACACCGATCAGTCCCATCTCGGCCTCATGGCTAAGAAGGTAGTGTATACCAGTTCGGGGACGAAACCGGTGAGTCCCATCTCGGCCTCATGGCTAAGAAGGTAGTGTATACCTGTTCGCGGACGACACCGATCAGTCCCATCTCGGCCTCATGGCTAAGAAGGTAGTGTATACCACTTCCGGACGACACCGGTGAGCCCCTTCTCGGCCTCATGGCTAAGTAGGTAGTGTATACCAGTTCCGGACGACACCGGTAAGTCCCTTCTCGGCCTCATGGCTAAGAAGGTAGTGTATACCTGTTCGCGGACGACACCGATCAGTCCCATCTCGGCCACATGGCTAAGAAGGTAGTGTATACCTGTTCGCGGACAACACCGCTCAGTCCCATCTCTGCCTCATGGCTAAGAAGGTAGTGTATACCAGTTCCGGACGACACCGGTGAGTCCCATCTCGGCCTCATGGCTAAGAAGGTAGTGTATACCTTTTCGGGGACGAAACCGGTGAGTCCCATCTTGGCCTCCTGGCTAAGAAGGCAGTGTATACCTGTTCGCGGACGACACCGATCAGTCCCATCTCGGCCTCATGGCTAAGAAGGTAGTGTATACCAATTCGGGGACGAAACCGGTGAGTCCCATCTCGGCCTCATGGCTAAGAAGGTAGTGTATACCTGTTCGCGGACGACACCGATCAGTCCCATCTCGGCCTCATGGCTAAGAAGGTAGTGTATACCTGTTCGCGGACAACACCGATCAGTCCCATCTCGGCCTCATGGCTAAGAAGGTAGTGTATACCAGTTCCGGACGACACCGGTGAGTCCCATCTCGGCCTCATGGCTAAGAAGGTAGTGTATACCTGTTCGCGGACGACACCGATCAGTCCCTTTTCGGCCTCATGGCTAAGAATGTAGTGTATACCTGTTCGCGGACGACACCGATCAGTCCCATCTCGGCCTCATGGCTAAGAAGGTAGTGTATACCAGTTCCGGACGACACCGGTGAGCCCCTTCTCGGCCTCATGGCTAAGTAGGTAGTGTATACCTGTTCGCGGACGACACCGATCAGTCCCATCTCGGTCTCATGGCTAAGAAGGTAGTGTATACCAGTTCCGGACGACACCGGTGAGCACCTTCTCGGCCTCATGGCTAAGAAGGTAGTGTATACCAGTTCCGGACGACACCGGTAAGTCCCTTCTCGGCCTCATGGCTAAGAAGGTAGTGTATACCTGTTCGCGGACGACACCGATCAGTCCCATCTCGGCCTCATGGCTAAGAAGGTAGTGTATACCAGTTCCGGACGACACCGGTGAGTCCCATCTCGGCCTCATGGCTAAGAAGGTAGTGTATACCTTTTCGGGGACGAAACCGGTGAGTCCCATCTTGGCCTCCTGGCTAAGAAGGCAGTGTATACCTGTTCGCGGACGACACCGATCAGTCCCATCTCGGCCTCATGGCTAAGAAGGTAGTGTATACCAATTCGGGGACGAAACCGGTGAGTCCCATCTCGGCCTCATGGCTAAGAAGGTAGTGAATACCTGTTCGCGGACGACACCGATCAGTCCCATCTCGGCCTCATGGCTAAGAAGGTAGTGTATACCTGTTCGCGGACAACACCGATCAGTCCCATCTCGGCCTCATGGCTAAGAAGGTAGTGTATACCAGTTCCGGACGACACCGGTGAGTCCCATCTCGGCCTCATGGCTAAGAAGGTAGTGTATACCAGTTCCGGACGACACCGGTGAGCACCTTCTCGGCCTCATGGCTAAGTAGGTAGTGTATACCAGTTCCGGACGACAACGGGAAGTCCCTTCTCGGCCTCATGGCTAAGAAGGTAGTGTATACCTGTTCGCGGACGACACCGATCAGTCCCATCTCGGCCACATGGCTAAGAAGGTAGTGTATACCTGTTCGCGGACAACACCGATCAGTCCCATCTCTGCCTCATGGCTAAGAAGGTAGTGTATACCAGTTCCGGACGACACCGGTGAGTCCCATCTCGGCCTCATGGCTAAGAAGGTAGTGTATACCTGTTCGCGGACGACACCGATCAGTCCCTTCTCGGCCTCATGGCTAAGAAGGTAGTGTATACCAGTTCGGGGACGAAACCGGTGAGTCCCACCTCGGCCTCATGGCTAAGAAGGTAGTGTATACCTGTTCGCGGACGACACCGATCAGTCCCATCTCGGCCTCATGGCTAAGAAGGTAGTGTATACCAGTTCCGGACGACATCGGTAAGTCCCTTCTCGGCCTCATGGCTAAGAAGGTAGTGTATACCTGTTCGCGGACGACACCGATCAGTCCCATCTCGGCCACATGGCTAAGAAGGTAGTGTATACCTGTTCGCGGACGACACCGATCAGTCCCATCTCGGCCTCATGGCTAAGAAGGTAGTGTATACCAGTTCCGGACGACACCGGTGAGTCCCATCTCGGCCTCATGGCTAAGAAGGTAGTGTATACCTTTTCGGGGACGAAACCGGTGAGTCCCATCTCGGCCTCCTGGCTAAGAAGGTAGTGTATACCTGTTCGCGGACGACACCGATCAGTCCCATCTCGGCCTCATGGCTAAGAAGGTAGTGTATACCAGTTCGGGGACGAAACCGGTGAGTCCCATCTCGGCCTCATGGCTAAGACGGTAGTGTATACCAGTTCGGGGACGAAACCGGTGAGTCCCATCTTGGCCTCCTGGCTAAGAAGGCAGTGTATACCTGTTCGCGGACGACACCGATCAGTCCCATCTCGGCCTCATGGCTAAGAAGGTAGTGTATACCAGTTCGGGGACGAAACCGGTGAGTCCCATCTCGGCCTCATGGCTAAGAAGGTAGTGTATACCTGTTCGCGGACGACACCGATCAGTCCCATCTCGGCCTCATGGCTAAGAAGGTAGTGTATACCTGTTCGCGGACGACACCGATCAGTCCCATCTCGGCCTCATGGCTAAGAAGGTAGTGTATACCACTTCCGGACGACACCGGTGAGCCCCTTCTCGGCCTCATGGCTAAGTAGGTAGTGTATACCAGTTCCGGACGACACCGGTAAGTCCCTTCTCGGCCTCATGGCTAAGAAGGTAGTGTATACCTGTTCGCGGACGACACCGATCAGTCCCATCTCGGCCACATGGCTAAGAAGGTAGTGTATACCTGTTCGCGGACAACACCGATCAGTCCCATCTCTGCCTCATGGCTAAGAAGGTAGTGTATACCAGTTCCGGACGACACCGGTGAGTCCCATCTCGGCCTCATGGCTAAGAAGGTAGTGTATACCTGTTCGCGGACGACACCGATCAGTCCCTTCTCGGCCTCATGGCTAAGAAGGTAGTGTATACCAGTTCGCGGACGACACCGATCAGTCCCTTCTCGGCCTCATGGCTAAGAATGTAGTGTATACCTGTTCGCGGACGACACCGATCAGTCCCATCTCGGCCTCATGGCTAAGAAGGTAGTGTATACCAGTTCCGGACGACACCGGTGAGCCCCTTCTCGGCCTCATGGCTAAGTAGGTAGTGTATACCTGTTCGCGGACGACACCGATCAGTCCCATCTCGGTCTCATGGCTAAGAAGGTAGTGTATACCAGTTCCGGACGACACCGGTGAGCCCCTTCTCGGCCTCATGGCTAAGTTGGTAGTGTATACCAGTTCCGGACGACACCGGTAAGTCCCTTCTCGGCCTCATGGCTAAGAAGGTAGTGTATACCTGTTCGCGGACGACACCGATCAGTCCCATCTCGGCCACATGGCTAAGAAGGTAGTGTATACCTGTTCGCGGACAACACCGATCAGTCCCATCTCTGCCTCATGGCTAAGAAGGTAGTGTATACCAGTTCCGGACGACACCGGTGAGTCCCATCTCGGCCTCATGGCTATGAAGGTAGTGTATACCTGTTCGCGGACGACACCGATCAGTCCCTTCTCGGCCTCATGGCTAAGAAGGTAGTGTATACCAGTTCCGGACGACATCGGTAAGTCCCTTCTCGGCCTCATGGATAAGAAGGTAGTGTATACCAGTTCGGGGACGAAACCGGTGAGTCCCATCTCGGCCTCATGGCTAAGAAGGTAGTGTATACCTGTTCGCGGACGACACCGATCAGTCCCATCTCGGCCTCATGGCTAAGAAGGTAGTGTATACCAGTTCGGGGACGAAACCGGTGAGTCCCATCTCGGCCTCATGGCTAAGAAGGTAGTGTATACCTGTTCGCGGACAACACCGATCAGTCCCATCTCGGCCTCATGGCTAAGAAGGTAGTGTATACCAGTTCCGGACGACACCGGTAAGTCCCTTCTCGGCCTCATGGCTAAGAAGGTAGTGTATACCAGTTCGGGGACGAAACCGGTGAGTCCCATCTCGGCCTCATGGCTAAGAAGGTAGTGTATACCTGTTCGTGGACGACACCGATCAGTCCCATCTCGGCCTCATGGCTAAGAAGATAGTGTATACCTGTTCGCGGACGACACCGATCAGTCCCATCTCGGTCTCATGGCTAAGAAGGTAGTGTATACCAGTTCCGGACGACACCGGTGAGCCCCTTCTCGGCCTCATGGCTAAGTAGGTAGTGTATACCAGTTCCGGACGACACCGGTGAGTCCCATCTCGGCCTCATGGCTAAGAAGGTAGTGTATACCTGTTCGCGGACGACACCGATCAGTCCCTTCTCGACCTCATGGCTAAGAAGGTAGTGTATGCCAGTTCGGGGACGAAACCGGTGAGTCCCATCTCGGCTTCATGGCTAGGAAGGTAGTGTATACCTGTTCGCGGACGACACCGATCAGTCCCATCTCGGCCTCATGGCTAAGAAGGTAGTGTATACCAGTTCCGGACGACACCGGTAAGTCCCTTCTCGGCCTCATGGCTAAGAAGGTAGTGTATACCTGTTCGCGGACGACACCGATCAGTCCCATCTCGGCCTCATGGCTAAGAAGGTAGTGTATACCAGTTCCGGACGACACCGGTGAGTCCCATCTCGGCCTCATGGCTAAGAAGGTAGTGTATACCTTTTCGGGGACGAAACCGGTGAGTCCCATCTTGGCCTCCTGGCTAAGAAGGCAGTGTATACCTGTTCGCGGACGACACCGATCAGTCCCATCTCGGCCTCATGGCTAAGAAGGTAGTGTATACCTGTTCGCGGACAACACCGATCAGTCCCATCTCGGCCTCATGGCTAAGAAGGTAGTGTATACCAGTTCCGGACGACACCGGTGAGTCCCATCTCGGCCTCATGGCTAAGAAGGTAGTGTATACCTGTTCGCGGACGACACCGATCAGTCCCTTTTCGGCCTCATGGCTAAGAATGTAGTGTATACCTGTTCGCGGACGACACCGATCAGTCCCATCTCGGCCTCATGGCTAAGAAGGTAGTGTATACCAGTTCCGGACGACACCGGTGAGCCCCTTCTCGGCCTCATGGCTAAGTAGGTAGTGTATACCTGTTCGCGGACGACACCGATCAGTCCCATCTCGGTCTCATGGCTAAGAAGGTAGTGTATACCAGTTCCGGACGACACCGGTGAGCACCTTCTCGGCCTCATGGCTAAGTAGGTAGTGTATACCAGTTCCGGACGACAACGGGAAGTCCCTTCTCGGCCTCATGGCTAAGAAGGTAGTGTATACCTGTTCGCGGACGACACCGATCAGTCCCATCTCGGCCACATGGCTAAGAAGGTAGTGTATATCTGTTCGCGGACAACACCGATCAGTCCCATCTCTGCCTCATGGCTAAGAAGGTAGTGTATACCAGTTCCGGACGACACCGGTGAGTCCCATCTCGGCCTCATGGCTAAGAAGGTAGTGTATACCTGTTCGCGGACGACACCGATCAGTCCCTTCTCGGCCTCATGGCTAAGAAGGTAGTGTATACCAGTTCGGGGACGAAACCGGTGAGTCCCACCTCGGCCTCATGGCTAAGAAGGTAGTGTATACCTGTTCGCGGACGACACCGATCAGTCCCATCTCGGCCTCATGGCTAAGAAGGTAGTGTATACCAGTTCCGGACGACATCGGTAAGTCCCTTCTCGGCCTCATGGATAAGAAGGTAGTGTATACCAGTTCGGGGACGAAACCGGTGAGTCCCATCTCGGCCTCATGGCTAAGAAGGTAGTGTATACCTGTTCGCGGACGACACCGATCAGTCCCATCTCGGCCTCATGGCTAAGAAGGTAGTGTATACCAGTTCGGGGACGAAACCGGTGAGTCCCATCTCGGCCTCATGGCTAAGAAGGTAGTGTATACCTGATCGCGGACAACACCGATCAGTCCCATCTCGGCCTCATGGCTAAGAAGGTAGTGTATACCAGTTCCGGACGACACCGGTGAGTCCCATCTCGGCCTCATGGCTAAGAAGGTAGTGTATACCTGTTCGCGAACGACACCGATCAGTCCCTTCTCGGCCTCATGGCTAAGAAGGTAGTGTATACCAGTTCGGGGACGAAACCGGTGAGTCCCATCTCGGCCTCATGGCTAAGAAGGTAGTGTATACCTGTTCGCGGACGACACCGATCAGTCCCATCTCGGCCTCATGGCTAAGAAGGTAGTGTATACCAGTTCCGGACGACACCGGTAAGTCCCTTCTCGGCCTCATGGCTAAGAAGGTAGTGTATACCAGTTCGGGGACGAAACCGGTGAGTCCCATCTCGGCCTCATGGCTAAGAAGGTAGTGTATACCTGTTCGTGGACGACACCGATCAGTCCCATCTCGGCCTCATGGCTAAGAAGATAGTGTATACCTGTTCGCGGACGACACCGATCAGTCCCATCTCGGTCTCATGGCTAAGAAGGTAGTGTATACCAGTTCCGGACGACACCGGTGAGCCCCTTCTCGGCCTCATGGCTAAGTAGGTAGTGTATACCAGTTCCGGACGACACCGGTGAGTCCCATCTCGGCCTCATGGCTAAGAAGGTAGTGTATACCTGTTCGCGGACGACACCGATCAGTCCCTTCTCGACCTCATGGCTAAGAAGGTAGTGTATGCCAGTTCGGGGACGAAACCGGTGAGTCCCATCTCGGCTTCATGGCTAGGAAGGTAGTGTATACCTGTTCGCGGACGACACCGATCAGTCCCATCTCGGCCTCATGGCTAAGAAGGTAGTGTATACCAGTTCCGGACGACACCGGTAAGTCCCTTCTCGGCCTCATGGCTAAGAAGGTAGTGTATACCTGTTCGCGGACGACACCGATCAGTCCCATCTCGGCCACATGGCTAAGAAGGTAGTGTATACCTGTTCGCGGACGACACCGATCAGTCCCATCTCGGCCTCATGGCTAAGAAGGTAGTGTATACCAGTTCCGGACGACACCGGTGAGTCCCATCTCGGCCTCATGGCTAAGAAGGTAGTGTATACCTTTTCGGGGACGAAACCGGTGAGTCCCATCTCGGCCTCCTGGCTAAGAAGGTAGTGTATACCTGTTCGCGGACGACACCGATCAGTCCCATCTCGGCCTCATGGCTAAGAAGGTAGTGTATACCAGTTCGGGGACGAAACCGGTGAGTCCCATCTCGGCCTCATGGCTAAGACGGTAGTGTATACCAGTTCGGGGACGAAACCGGTGAGTCCCATCTTGGCCTCCTGGCTAAGAAGGCAGTGTATACCTGTTCGCGGACGACACCGATCAGTCCCATCTCGGCCTCATGGCTAAGAAGGTAGTGTATACCAGTTCGGGGACGAAACCGGTGAGTCCCATCTCGGCCTCATGGCTAAGAAGGTAGTGTATACCTGTTCGCGGACGACACCGATCAGTCCCATCTCGGCCTCATGGCTAAGAAGGTAGTGTATACCACTTCCGGACGACACCGGTGAGCCCCTTCTCGGCCTCATGGCTAAGTAGGTAGTGTATACCAGTTCCGGACGACACCGGTAAGTCCCTTCTCGGCCTCATGGCTAAGAAGGTAGTGTATACCTGTTCGCGGACGACACCGATCAGTCCCATCTCGGCCACATGGCTAAGAAGGTAGTGTATACCTGTTCGCGGACAACACCGATCAGTCCCATCTCTGCCTCATGGCTAAGAAGGTAGTGTATACCAGTTCCGGACGACACCGGTGAGTCCCATCTCGGCCTCATGGCTAAGAAGGTAGTGTATACCTGTTCGCGGACGACACCGATCAGTCCCTTCTCGGCCTCATGGCTAAGAAGGTAGTGTATACCAGTTCGGGGACGAAACCGGTGAGTCCCATCTCGGCCTCATGGCTAAGAAGGTAGTGTATACCAGTTCCGGACGACACCGGTGAGTCCCATCTCGGCCTCATGGCTAAGAAGGTAGTGTATACCTGTTCGCGGACGACACCGATCAGTCCCTTCTCGGCCTCATGGCTAAGAAGGTAGTGTATACCAGTTCGGGGACGAAACCGGTGAGTCCCACCTCGGCCTCATGGCTAAGAATGTAGTGTATACCTGTTCGCGGACGACACCGATCAGTCCCATCTCGGCCTCATGGCTAAGAAGGTAGTGTATACCAGTTCCGGACGACATCGGTAAGTCCCTTCTCGGCCTCATGGATAAGAAGGTAGTGTATACCAGTTCGGGGACGAAACCGGTGAGTCCCATCTCGGCCTCATGGCTAAGAAGGTAGTGTATACCTGTTCGCGGACGACACCGATCAGTCCCATCTCGGCCTCATGGCTAAGAAGGTAGTGTATACCTGTTCGCGGACAACACCGATCAGTCCCATCTCGGCCTCATGGCTAAGAAGGTAGTGTATACCAGTTCCGGACGACACCGGTAAGTCCCTTCTCGGCCTCATGGCTAAGAAGGTAGTGTATACCAGTTCGGGGACGAAACCGGTGAGTCCCATCTCGGCCTCATGGCTAAGAAGGTAGTGTATACCTGTTCGTGGACGACACCGATCAGTCCCATCTCGGCCTCATGGCTAAGAAGATAGTGTATACCTGTTCGCGGACGACACCGATCAGTCCCATCTCGGTCTCATGGCTAAGAAGGTAGTGTATACCAGTTCCGGACGACACCGGTGAGCCCCTTCTCGGCCTCATGGCTAAGTAGGTAGTGTATACCAGTTCCGGACGACACCGGTGAGTCCCATCTCGGCCTCATGGCTAAGAAGGTAGTGTATACCTGTTCGCGGACGACACCGATCAGTCCCTTCTCGACCTCATGGCTAAGAAGGTAGTGTATGCCAGTTCGGGGACGAAACCGGTGAGTCCCATCTCGGCTTCATGGCTAGGAAGGTAGTGTATACCTGTTCGCGGACGACACCGATCAGTCCCATCTCGGCCTCATGGCTAAGAAGGTAGTGTATACCAGTTCCGGACGACACCGGTAAGTCCCTTCTCGGCCTCATGGCTAAGAAGGTAGTGTATACCAGTTCCGGACGACACCGATCAGTCCCATCTCGGCCTCATGGCTAAGAAGGTAGTGTATACCTTTTCGGGGACGAAACCGGTGAGTCCCATCTTGGCCTCCTGGCTAAGAAGGCAGTGTATACCTGTTCGCGGACGACACCGATCAGTCCCATCTCGGCCTCATGGCTAAGAAGGTAGTGTATACCTGTTCGCGGACAACACCGATCAGTCCCATCTCGGCCTCATGGCTAAGAAGGTAGTGTATACCAGTTCCGGACGACACCGGTGAGTCCCATCTCGGCCTCATGGCTAAGAAGGTAGTGTATACCTGTTCGCGGACGACACCGATCAGTCCCTTTTCGGCCTCATGGCTAAGAATGTAGTGTATACCTGTTCGCGGACGACACCGATCAGTCCCATCTCGGCCTCATGGCTAAGAAGGTAGTGTATACCAGTTCCGGACGACACCGGTGAGCCCCTTCTCGGCCTCATGGCTAAGTAGGTAGTGTATACCTGTTCGCGGACGACACCGATCAGTCCCATCTCGGTCTCATGGCTAAGAAGGTAGTGTATACCAGTTCCGGACGACACCGGTGAGCACCTTCTCGGCCTCATGGCTAAGTAGGTAGTGTATACCAGTTCCGGACGACAACGGGAAGTCCCTTCTCGGCCTCATGGCTAAGAAGGTAGTGTATACCTGTTCGCGGACGACACCGATCAGTCCCATCTCGGCCACATGGCTAAGAAGGTAGTGTATACCTGTTCGCGGACAACACCGATCAGTCCCATCTCTGCCTCATGGCTAAGAAGGTAGTGTATACCAGTTCCGGACGACACCGGTGAGTCCCATCTCGGCCTCATGGCTAAGAAGGTAGTGTATACCTGTTCGCGGACGACACCGATCAGTCCCTTCTCGGCCTCATGGCTAAGAAGGTAGTGTATACCAGTTCGGGGACGAAACCGGTGAGTCCCACCTCGGCCTCATGGCTAAGAAGGTAGTGTATACCTGTTCGCGGACGACACCGATCAGTCCCATCTCGGCCTCATGGCTAAGAAGGTAGTGTATACCAGTTCCGGACGACATCGGTAAGTCCCTTCTCGGCCTCATGGATAAGAAGGTAGTGTATACCAGTTCGGGGACGAAACCGGTGAGTCCCATCTCGGCCTCATGGCTAAGAAGGTAGTGTATACCTGTTCGCGGACGACACCGATCAGTCCCATCTCGGCCTCATGGCTAAGAAGGTAGTGTATACCAGTTCGGGGACGAAACCGGTGAGTCCCATCTCGGCCTCATGGCTAAGAAGGTAGTGTATACCTGATCGCGGACAACACCGATCAGTCCCATCTCGGCCTCATGGCTAAGAAGGTAGTGTATACCAGTTCCGGACGACACCGGTGAGTCCCATCTCGGCCTCATGGCTAAGAAGGTAGTGTATACCTGTTCGCGAACGACACCGATCAGTCCCTTCTCGGCCTCATGGCTAAGAAGGTAGTGTATACCAGTTCGGGGACGAAACCGGTGAGTCCCATCTCGGCCTCATGGCTAAGAAGGTAGTGTATACCTGTTCGCGGACGACACCGATCAGTCCCATCTCGGCCTCATGGCTAAGAAGGTAGTGTATACCAGTTCCGGACGACATCGGTAAGTCCCTTCTCGGCCTCATGGCTAAGAAGGTAGTGTATACCAGTTCGGGGACGAAACCGGTGAGTCCCATCTCGGCCTCATGGCTAAGAAGGTAGTGTATACCTGTTCGTGGACGACACCGATCAGTCCCATCTCGGCCTCATGGCTAAGAAGATAGTGTATACCTGTTCGCGGACGACACCGATCAGTCCCATCTCGGTCTCATGGCTAAGAAGGTAGTGTATACCAGTTCCGGACGACACCGGTGAGCCCCTTCTCGGCCTCATGGCTAAGTAGGTAGTGTATACCAGTTCCGGACGACACCGGTGAGTCCCATCTCGGCCTCATGGCTAAGAAGGTAGTGTATACCTGTTCGCGGACGACACCGATCAGTCCCTTCTCGACCTCATGGCTAAGAAGGTAGTGTATGCCAGTTCGGGGACGAAACCGGTGAGTCCCATCTCGGCTTCATGGCTAGGAAGGTAGTGTATACCTGTTCGCGGACGACACCGATCAGTCCCATCTCGGCCTCATGGCTAAGAAGGTAGTGTATACCAGTTCCGGACGACACCGGTAAGTCCCTTCTCGGCCTCATGGCTAAGAAGGTAGTGTATACCTGTTCGCGGACGACACCGATCAGTCCCATCTCGGCCACATGGCTAAGAAGGTAGTGTATACCTGTTCGCGGACGACACCGATCAGTCCCATCTCGGCCTCATGGCTAAGAAGGTAGTGTATACCAGTTCCGGACGACACCGGTGAGTCCCATCTCGGCCTCATGGCTAAGAAGGTAGTGTATACCTTTTCGGGGACGAAACCGGTGAGTCCCATCTCGGCCTCCTGGCTAAGAAGGTAGTGTATACCTGTTCGCGGACGACACCGATCAGTCCCATCTCGGCCTCATGGCTAAGAAGGTAGTGTATACCAGTTCGGGGACGAAACCGGTGAGTCCCATCTCGGCCTCATGGCTAAGAAGGTAGTGTATACCTGTTCGCGGACGACACCGATCAGTCCCATCTCGGCCTCATGGCTAAGAAGGTAGTGTATACCACTTCCGGACGACACCGGTGAGCCCCTTCTCGGCCTCATGGCTAAGTAGGTAGTGTATACCAGTTCCGGACGACACCGGTAAGTCCCTTCTCGGCCTCATGGCTAAGAAGGTAGTGTATACCTGTTCGCGGACGACACCGATCAGTCCCATCTCGGCCACATGGCTAAGAAGGTAGTGTATACCTGTTCGCGGACAACACCGATCAGTCCCATCTCTGCCTCATGGCTAAGAAGGTAGTGTATACCAGTTCCGGACGACACCGGTGAGTCCCATCTCGGCCTCATGGCTAAGAAGGTAGTGTATACCTGTTCGCGGACGACACCGATCAGTCCCTTCTCGGCCTCATGGCTAAGAAGGTAGTGTATACCAGTTCGGGGACGAAACCGGTGAGTCCCACCTCGGCCTCATGGCTAAGAAGGTGGTATATACCTGTTCGCGGACGACACCGGTGAGCCCCTTCTCGGCCTCATGGCTAAGTAGGTAGTGTATACCAGTTCCGGACGACACCGGTAAGTCCCTTCTCGGCCTCATGGCTAAGAAGGTAGTGTATACCTGTTCGCGGACGACACCGATCAGTCCCATCTCGGCCACATGGCTAAGAAGGTAGTGTATACCTGTTCGCGGACAACACCGATCAGTCCCATCTGTGCCTCATGGCTAAGAAGGTAGTGTATACCAGTTCCGGACGACACCGGTGAGTCCCATCTCGGCCTCATGGCTAAGAAGGTAGTGTATACCTGTTCGCGGACGACATCGATCAGTCCCATCTCGGCCTCATGGCTAAGAAGGTAGTGTATACCAGTTCCGGACGACATCGGTAAGTCCCTTCTCGGCCTCATGGATAAGAAGGTAGTGTATACCAGTTCGGGGACGAAACCGGTGAGTCCCATCTCGGCCTCATGGCTAAGAAGGTAGTGTATACCTGTTCGCGGACGACACCGATCAGTCCCATCTCGGCCTCATGGCTAAGAAGGTAGTGTATACCAGTTCGGGGACGAAACCGGTGAGTCCCATCTCGGCCTCATGGCTAAGAAGGTAGTGTATACCTGTTCGCGGACAACACCGATCAGTCCCATCTCGGCCTCATGGCTAAGAAGGTAGTGTATACCAGTTCCGGACGACACCGGTGAGTCCCATCTCGGCCTCATGGCTAAGAAGGTAGTGTATACCTGTTCGCGAACGACACCGATCAGTCCCTTCTCGGCCTCATGGCTAAGAAGGTAGTGTATACCAGTTCGGGGACGAAACCGGTGAGTCCCATCTCGGCCTCATGGCTAAGAAGGTAGTGTATACCTGTTCGCGGACGACACCGATCAGTCCCATCTCGGCCTCATGGCTAAGAAGGTAGTGTATACCAGTTCGGGGACGAAACCGGTGAGTCCCATCTCGGCCTCATGGCTAAGACGGTAGTGTATACCAGTTCGGGGACGAAACCGGTGAGTCCCATCTTGGCCTCCTGGCTAAGAAGGCAGTGTATACCTGTTCGCGGACGACACCGATCAGTCCCATCTCGGCCTCATGGCTAAGAAGGTAGTGTATACCAGTTCGGGGACGAAACCGGTGAGTCCCATCTCGGCCTCACGGCTAAGAAGGTAGTGTATACCTGTTCGCGGACGACACCGATCAGTCCCATCTCGGCCTCATGGCTAAGAAGGTAGTGTATACCACTTCCGGACGACACCGGTGAGCCCCTTCTCGGCCTCATGGCTAAGTAGGTAGTGTATACCAGTTCCGGACGACACCGGTAAGTCCCTTCTCGGCCTCATGGCTAAGAAGGTAGTGTATACCTGTTCGCGGACGACACCGATCAGTCCCATCTCGGCCACATGGCTAAGAAGGTAGTGTATACCTGTTCGCGGACAACACCGATCAGTCCCATCTCTGCCTCATGGCTAAGAAGGTAGTGTATACCAGTTCCGGACGACACCGGTGAGTCCCATCTCGGCCTCATGGCTAAGAAGGTAGTGTATACCTGTTCGCGGACGACACCGATCAGTCCCTTCTCGGCCTCATGGCTAAGAAGGTAGTGTATACCAGTTCGGGGACGAAACCGGTGAGTCCCACCTCGGCCTCATGGCTAAGAAGGTAGTATATACCTGATCGCGGACGACACCGGTGAGCCCCTTCTCGGCCTCATGGCTAAGTAGGTAGTGTATACCAGTTCCGGACGACACCGGTAAGTCCCTTCTCGGCCTCATGGCTAAGAAGGTAGTGTATACCTGTTCGCGGACGACACCGATCAGTCCCATCTCGGCCTCATGGCTAAGAAGGTAGTGTATACCTGTTCGCGGACGACACCGATCAGTCCCATCTCGGCCTCATGGCTAAGAAGGTAGTGTATACCAGTTCCGGACGACATCGGTAAGTCCCTTCTCGGCCTCATGGATAAGAAGGTAGTGTATACCAGTTCGGGGACGAAACCGGTGAGTCCCATCTCGGCCTCATGGCTAAGAAGGTAGTGTATACCTGTTCGCGGACGACACCGATCAGTCCCATCTCGGCCTCATGGCTAAGAAGGTAGTGTATACCAGTTCGGGGACGAAACCGGTGAGTCCCATCTCGGCCTCATGGCTAAGAAGGTAGTGTATACCTGTTCGCGGACAACACCGATCAGTCCCATCTCGGCCTCATGGCTAAGAAGGTAGTGTATACCAGTTCCGGACGACACCGGTGAGTCCCATCTCGGCCTCATGGCTAAGAAGGTAGTGTATACCTGTTCGCGAACGACACCGATCAGTCCCTTCTCGGCCTCATGGCTAAGAAGGTAGTGTATACCAGTTCGGGGACGAAACCGGTGAGTCCCATCTCGGCCTCATGGCTAAGAAGGTAGTGTATACCTGTTCGCGGACGACACCGATCAGTCCCATCTCGGCCTCATGGCAAAGAAGGTAGTGTATACCAGTTCCGGACGACACCGGTAAGTCCCTTCTCGGCCTCATGGCTAAGAAGGTAGTGTATACCAGTTCGGGGACGAAACCGGTGAGTCCCATCTCGGCCTCATGGCTAAGAAGGTAGTGTATACCTGTTCGTGGACGACACCGATCAGTCCCATCTCGGCCTCATGGCTAAGAAGATAGTGTATACCTGTTCGCGGACGACACCGATCAGTCCCATCTCGGTCTCATGGCTAAGAAGGTAGTGTATACCAGTTCCGGACGACACCGGTGAGCCCCTTCTCGGCCTCATGGCTAAGTAGGTAGTGTATACCAGTTCCGGACGACACCGGTGAGTCCCATCTCGGCCTCATGGCTAAGAAGGTAGTGTATACCTGTTCGCGGACGACACCGATCAGTCCCTTCTCGACCTCATGGCTAAGAAGGTAGTGTATGCCAGTTCGGGGACGAAACCGGTGAGTCCCATCTCGGCTTCATGGCTAGGAAGGTAGTGTATACCTGTTCGCGGACGACACCGATCAGTCCCATCTCGGCCTCATGGCTAAGAAGGTAGTGTATACCAGTTCCGGACGACACCGGTAAGTCCCTTCTCGGCCTCATGGCTAAGAAGGTAGTGTATACCTGTTCGCGGACGACACCGATCAGTCCCATCACGGCCACATGGCTAAGAAGGTAGTGTATACCTGTTCGCGGACGACACCGATCAGTCCCATCTCGGCCTCATGGCTAAGAAGGTAGTGTATACCAGTTCCGGACGACACCGGTGAGTCCCATCTCGGCCTCATGGCTAAGAAGGTAGTGTATACCTTTTCGGGGACGAAACCGGTGAGTCCCATCTCGGCCTCCTGGCTAAGAAGGTAGTGTATACCTGTTCGCGGACGACACCGATCAGTCCCATCTCGGCCTCATGGCTAAGAAGGTAGTGTATACCAGTTCGGGGACGAAACCGGTGAGTCCCATCTCGGCCTCATGGCTAAGACGGTAGTGTATACCAGTTCGGGGACGAAACCGGTGAGTCCCATCTTGGCCTCCTGGCTAAGAAGGCAGTGTATACCTGTTCGCGGACGACACCGATCAGTCCCATCTCGGCCTCATGGCTAAGAAGGTAGTGTATACCAGTTCGGGGACGAAACCGGTGAGTCCCATCTCGGCCTCATGGCTAAGAAGGTAGTGTATACCTGTTCGCGGACGACACCGATCAGTCCCATCTCGGCCTCATGGCTAAGAAGGTAGTGTATACCACTTCCGGACGACACCGGTGAGCCCCTTCTCGGCCTCATGGCTAAGTAGGTAGTGTATACCAGTTCCGGACGACACCGGTAAGTCCCTTCTCGGCCTCATGGCTAAGAAGGTAGTGTATACCTGTTCGCGGACGACACCGATCAGTCCCATCTCGGCCACATGGCTAAGAAGGTAGTGTATACCTGTTCGCGGACAACACCGATCAGTCCCATCTCTGCCTCATGGCTAAGAAGGTAGTGTATACCAGTTCCGGACGACACCGGTGAGTCCCATCTCGGCCTCATGGCTAAGAAGGTAGTGTATACCTGTTCGCGGACGACACCGATCAGTCCCTTCTCGGCCTCATGGCTAAGAAGGTAGTGTATACCAGTTCGGGGACGAAACCGGTGAGTCCCACCTCGGCCTCATGGCTAAGAAGGTAGTATATACCTGTTCGCGGACGACACCGGTGAGCCCCTTCTCGGCCTCATGGCTAAGTAGGTAGTGTATACCAGTTCCGGACGACACCGGTAAGTCCCTTCTCGGCCTCATGGCTAAGAAGGTAGTGTATACCTGTTCGCGGACGACACCGATCAGTCCCATCTCGGCCACATGGCTAAGAAGGTAGTGTATACCTGTTCGCGGACAACACCGATCAGTCCCATCTCTGCCTCATGGCTAAGAAGGTAGTGTATACCAGTTCCGGACGACACCGGTGAGTCCCATCTCGGCCTCATGGCTAAGAAGGTAGTGTATACCTGTTCGCGGACGACACCGATCAGTCCCATCTCGGCCTCATGGCTAAGAAGGTAGTGTATACCTGTTCGCGGACAACACCGATCAGTCCCATCTCGGCCTCATGGCTAAGAAGGTAGTGTATACCAGTTCCGGACGACACCGGTGAGTCCCATCTCGGCCTCATGGCTAAGAAGGTAGTGTATACCTGTTCGCGGACGACACCGATCAGTCCCTTCTCGGCCTCATGGCTAAGAATGTAGTGTATACCTGTTCGCGGACGACACCGATCAGTCCCATCTCGGCCTCATGGCTAAGAAGGTAGTGTATACCAGTTCCGGACGACACCGGTGAGTCCCATCTTGGCCTCATGGCTAAGAAGGTAGTGTATACCTGTTCCCGGACGACACCGATCAGTCCCTTCTCGACCTCATGGCTAAGAAGGTAGTGTATGCCAGTTCGGGGACGAAACCGGTGAGTCCCATCTCGGCTTCATGGCTAGGAAGGTAGTGTATACCTGTTCGCGGACGACACCGATCAGTCCCATCTCGGCCTCATGGCTAAGAAGGTAGTGTATACCAGTTCCGGACGACACCGGTAAGTCCCTTCTCGGCCTCATGGCTAAGAAGGTAGTGTATACCTGTTCGCGGACGACACCGATCAGTCCCATCTCGGCCTCATGGCTAAGAAGGTAGTGTATACCAGTTCCGGACGACACCGGTGAGTCCCATCTCGGCCTCATGGCTAAGAAGGTAGTGTATACCTTTTCGGGGACGAAACCGGTGAGTCCCATCTTGGCCTCCTGGCTAAGAAGGCAGTGTATACCTGTTCGCGGACGACACCGATCAGTCCCATCTCGGCCTCATGGCTAAGAAGGTAGTGTATACCAATTCGGGGACGAAACCGGTGAGTCCCATCTCGGCCTCATGGCTAAGAAGGTAGTGTATACCTGTTCGCGGACGACACCGATCAGTCCCATCTCGGCCTCATGGCTAAGAAGGTAGTGTATACCTGTTCGCGGACAACACCGATCAGTCCCATCTCGGCCTCATGGCTAAGAAGGTAGTGTATACCAGTTCCGGACGACACCGGTGAGTCCCATCTCGGCCTCATGGCTAAGAAGGTAGTGTATACCTGTTCGCGGACGACACCGATCAGTCCCTTCTCGGCCTCATGGCTAAGAATGTAGTGTATACCTGTTCGCGGACGACACCGATCAGTCCCATCTCGGCCTCATGGCTAAGAAGGTAGTGTATACCAGTTCCGGACGACACCGGTGAGCCCCTTCTCGGCCTCATGGCTAAGTAGGTAGTGTATACCTGTTCGCGGACGACACCGATCAGTCCCATCTCGGTCTCATGGCTAAGAAGGTAGTGTATACCAGTTCGGGGACGAAACCGGTGAGTCCCACCTCGGCCTCATGGCTAAGAAGGTAGTGTATACCTGTTCGCGGACGACACCGATCAGTCCCATCTCGGCCTCATGGCTAAGAAGGTAGTGTATACCAGTTCCGGACGACATCGGTAAGTCCCTTCTCGGCCTCATGGATAAGAAGGTAGTGTATACCAGTTCGGGGACGAAACCGGTGAGTCCCATCTCGGCCTCATGGCTAAGAAGGTAGTGTATACCAGTTCCGGACTACACCGGTGAGCCCCTTCTCGGCCTCATGGCTAAGTAGGTAGTGTATACCTGTTCGCGGACGACACCGATCAGTCCCATCTCGGCCTCATGGCTAAGAAGGTAGTGTATACCAGTTCGGGGACGAAACCGGTGAGTCCCATCTTGGCCTCCTGCCTAAGAAGGTAGTGTATACCTGTTCGCGGACGACACCGATCAGTCCCATCTCGGCCTCATGGCTAAGAAGGTAGTGTATACCAGTTCGGGGACGACACCGGTGAGTCCCATCTCGGCCTCATGGCTAAGAAGGTAGTGTATACCAGTTCCGGACGACACCGGTGAGCCCCTTCTCGGGCTCATGGCTAAGTAGGTAGTGTATACCTGTTCGCGGACGACACCGATCAGTCCCATCTCGGCCTCATGGCTAAGAAGGTACTGTATACCAGTTCGGGGACGACACCGGTGAGTCCCATCTCGGCCTCATGGCTAAGAAGGTAGTGTATACCAGTTCCGGACGACACCGGTAAGTCCCTTCTCGGCCTCATGGCTAAGAAGGTAGTGTATACCAGTTCGGGGACGAAACCGGTGAGTCCCATCTCGGCCTCATGGCTAAGAAGGTAGTGTATACCTGTTCGCGGACGACACCGATCTGTCCCATCTCGTCCTCATGGCTAAGAATGTAGTGTATACCAGTTCCGGACGACACCGGTGAGTCCCTTCTCGGCCTCATGGCTAAGTAGGTAGTGTATACCAGTGCGCGGACGACACCGATCAGTCCCATCTCGGCCTCATGGCTAAGAAGGTAGTGTATACCAGTTCGGGGACGAAACCGGTGAGTCCCATCTCGGCCTCATGGCTAAGAAGGTAGTGTATACCTGTTCGCGAACGACACCGATCAGTCCCTTCTCGGCCTCATGGCTAAGAAGGTAGTGTATACCAGTTCGGGGACGAAACCGGTGAGTCCCATCTCGGCCTCATGGCTAAGAAGGTAGTGTATACCTGTTCGCGGACGACACCGCTCAGTCCCATCTCGGCCTCATGGCTAAGAAGGTAGTGTATACCAGTTCCGGACGACACCGGTAAGTCCCTTCTCGGCCTCATGGCTAAGAAGGTAGTGTATACCAGTTCGGGGACGAAACCGGTGAGTCCCATCTCGGCCTCATGGCTAAGAAGGTAGTGTATACCTGTTCGCGGACGACACCGATCAGTCCCATCTCGGCCTCATGGCTAAGAAGGTAGTGTATACCAGTTCGGGGACGACACCGGTGAGTCCCATCTCGGACTCATGGCTAAGAAGGTAGTGTATACCAGTTCCGGACGACACCGGTAAGTCCCTTCTCGGCCTCATGGCTAAGAAGGTAGTGTATACCAGTTCCGGACGACACCGGTAAGTCCCTTCTCGGCCTCATGACTAAGAAGGTAGTGTATACCAGTTCGGGGACGAAACCGGTGATTCCCATCTCGGCCTCATGGCTAAGAAGGTAGTGTATACCTGTTCGCGGACAACACCGATCAGTCCCATCTCGGCCTCATGGCTAAGAAGGTAGTGTATACCAGTTCCGGACGACACCGGTCAGTCCCATCTCGGCCTCATGGCTAAGAAGGTAGTGTATACCTGTTCGCGAACGACACCGATCAGTCCCTTCTCGGCCTCATGGCTAAGAAGGTAGTGTATACCAGTTCGGGGACGAAACCGGTGAGTCCCATCTCGGCCTCATGGCTAAGAAGGTAGTGTATACCTGTTCGCGGACGACACCGATCAGTCCCATCTCGGCCTCATGGCTAAGAAGGTAGTGTATACCAGTTCCGGACGACACCGGTAAGTCCCTTCTCGGCCTCATGGCTAAGAAGGTAGTGTATACCAGTTCGGGGACGAAACCGGTGAGTCCCATCTCGGCCTCATGGCTAAGACGGTAGTGTATACCTGTTCGCGGACGACACCGATCAGTCCCATCTCGGCCTCATGGCTAAGAAGATAGTGTATACCTGTTCGCGGACGACACCGATCAGTCCCATCTCGGTCTCATGGCTAAGAAGGTAGTGTATACCAGTTCCGGACGACACCGGTGAGCCCCTTCTCGGCCTCATGGCTAAGTAGGTAGTGTATACCAGTTCCGGACGACACCGGTGAGTCCCATCTCGGCCTCATGGCTAAGAAGGTAGTGTATACCAGTTCCGGACGACACCGGTGAGCCCCTTCTCGGCCTCATGGCTAAGTAGGTAGTGTATACCTGTTCGCGGACGACACCGATCAGTCCCATCTCGGCCTCATGGCTAAGAAGGTAGTGTATACCAGTTCGGGGACGAAACCGGTGAGTCCCATCTTGGCCTCCTGCCTAAGAAGGTAGTGTATACCTGTTCGCGGACGACACCGATCAGTCCCATCTCGGCCTCATGGCTAAGAAGGTAGTGTATACCAGTTCGGGGACGAAACCGGTGAGTCCCATCTCTGCCTCATGGCTAAGAAGGTAGTGTATACCTGTTCGCGGACGACACCGATCAGTCCTATCTCGGCCTCATGGCTAAGAAGGTAGTGTATACCTGTTCGCGGACAACACCGATCAGTCCCATCTCGGCCTCATGGCTAAGAAGGTAGTGTATACCTGTTCGCGGACGACACCGATCAGTCCCTTCTCGGCCTCATGGCTAAGAAGGTAGTGTATACCTGTTCGCGGACGACACCGATCAGTCCCATCTCGGCCTCATGGCTAAGAAGGTGGTGTATACCAGTTCCGGACGACACCGGTGAGCCCCTTCTCGGCCTCATGGCTAAGTAGGTAGTGTATACCTGTTCGCGGACGACACCGATCAGTCCCATCTCGGCCTCATGGCTAAGAAGGTAGTGTATACCAGTTCGGGGACGACACCGGTGAGTCCCATCTCGGCCTCATGGCTAAGAATGTAGTGTATACCAGTTCCGGACGACACCGGTGAGTCCCTTCTCGGCCTCAAGGCTAAGTAGGTAGTGCATACCAGTTCGCGGACGACACCGATCAGTCCTATCTCGGCCTCATGGCTAAGAAGGTAGTGTATACCAGTTCGGGGACGAAACCGGTGAGTCCCATCTCGGCCTCATGGCTAAGAAGATAGTGTATACCTGTTCGCGGACGACACCGATCAGTCCCATCTCGTCCTCATGGCTAAGAAGGTAGTGTATACCAGTTCCGGACGACACCGGTAAGTCCCTTCTCGGCCTCATGGCTAAGAAGGTAGTGTATACCTGTTCGCGGACGACACCGATCAGTCCCATCTCGGCCACATGGCTAAGAAGGTAGTGTATACCTGTTCGCGGACAACACCGATCAGTCCCATCTCTGCCTCATGGCTAAGAAGGTAATGTATACCAGTTCCGGACGACACCGGTGAGTCCCATCTCGGCCTCATGGCTAAGAAGGTAGTGTATACCTGTTCGCGGACGACACCGATCAGTCCCTTCTCGGCCTCATGGCTAAGAAGGTAGTGTATACCAGTTCGGGGACGAAACCGGTGAGTCCCACCTCGGCCTCATGGCTAAGAAGGTAGTGTATACCTGTTCGCGGACGACACCGGTGAGTCCCATCTCGGCCTCATGGCTAAGAAGGTAGTGTATACCTGTTAGCGGACGACACCGATCAGTCCCTTCTCGACCTCATGGCTAAGAAGGTAGTGTATGCCAGTTCGGGGACGAAACCGGTGAGTCCCATCTCGGCTTCATGGCTAGGAAGGTAGTGTATACCTGTTCTCGGATGACACCGATCAGTCCCATCTCGGCCTCATGGCTAAGAAGGTAGTGTATACCAGTTCCGGACGACACCGGTAAGTCCCTTCTCGGCCTCATGGCTAAGAAGGTAGTGTATACCTGTTCGCGGACGACACCGATCAGTCCCATCTCGGCCACATGGCTAAGAAGGTAGTGTATACCTGTTCGCGGACGACACCGATCAGTCCCATCTCGGCCTCATGGCTAAGAAGGTAGTGTATACCAGTTCCGGACGACACCGGTGAGTCCCATCTCGGCCTCATGGCTAAGAAGGTAGTGTATACCTTTTCGGGGACGAAACCGGTGAGTCCCATCTTGGCCTCCTGGCTAAGAAGGCAGTGTATACCTGTTCGCGGACGACACCGATCAGTCCCATCTCGGCCTCATGGCTAAGAAGGTAGTGTATACCAATTCGGGGACGAAACCGGTGAGTCCCATCTCGGCCTCATGGCTAAGAAGGTAGTGTATACCTGTTCGCGGACGACACCGATCAGTCCCATCTCGGCCTCATGGCTAAGAAGGTAGTGTATACCTGTTCGCGGACAACACCGATCAGTCCCATCTCGGCCTCATGGCTAAGAAGGTAGTGTATACCAGTTCCGGACGACACCGGTGAGTCCCATCTCGGCCTCATGGCTAAGAAGGTAGTGTATACCTGTTCGCGGACGACACCGATCAGTCCCTTCTCGGCCTCATGGCTAAGAATGTAGTGTATACCTGTTCGCGGACGACACCGATCAGTCCCATCTCGGCCTCATGGCTAAGAAGGTAGTGTATACCAGTTCCGGACGACACCGGTGAGCCCCTTCTCGGCCTCATGGCTAAGTAGGTAGTGTATACCTGTTCGCGGACGACACCGATCAGTCCCATCTCGGTCTCATGGCTAAGAAGGTAGTGTATACCAGTTCCGGACGACACCGGTGAGCCCCTTCTCGGCCTCATGGCTAAGTAGGTAGTGTATACCAGTTCCGGACGACACCGGTAAGTCCCTTCTCGGCCTCATGGCTATGAAGGTAGTGTATACCTGTTCGCGGACGACACCGATCAGTCCCATCTCGGCCACATGGCTAAGAAGGTAGTGTATACCTGTTCGCGGACAACACCGATCAGTCCCATCTCTGCCTCATGGCTAAGAAGGTAGTGTATACCAGTTCCGGACGACACCGGTGAGTCCCATCTCGGCCTCATGGCTAAGAAGGTAGTGTATACCTGTTCGCGGACGACACCGATCAGTCCCTTCTCGGCCTCATGGCTAAGAAGGTAGTGTATACCAGTTCGGGGACGAAACCGGTGAGTCCCACCTCGGCCTCATGGCTAAGAAGGTAGTGTATACCTGTTCGCGGACGACACCGATCAGTCCCATCTCGGCCTCATGGCTAAGAAGGTAGTGTATACCAGTTCCGGACGACATCGGTAAGTCCCTTCTCGGCCTCATGGATAAGAAGGTAGTGTATACCAGTTCGGGGACGAAACCGGTGAGTCCCATCTCGGCCTCATGGCTAAGAAGGTAGTGTATACCTGTTCGCGGACGACACCGATCAGTCCCATCTCGGCCTCATGGCTAAGAAGGTAGTGTATACCAGTTCGGGGACGAAACCGGTGAGTCCCATCTCGGCCTCATGGCTAAGAAGGTAGTGTATACCTGTTCGCGGACAACACCGATCAGTCCCATCTCGGCCTCATGGCTAAGAAGGTAGTGTATACCTGTTCGTGGACGACACCGATCAGTCCCATCTCGGCCTCATGGCTAAGAAGATAGTGTATACCTGTTCGCGGACGACACCGATCAGTCCCATCTCGGTCTCATGGCTAAGAAGGTAGTGTATACCAGTTCCGGACGACACCGGTGAGCCCCTTCTCGGCCTCATGGCTAAGTAGGTAGTGTATACCAGTTCCGGACGACACCGGTGAGTCCCATCTCGGCCTCATGGCTAAGAAGGTAGTGTATACCTGTTCGCGGACGACACCGATCAGTCCCTTCTCGACCTCATGGCTAAGAAGGTAGTGTATGCCAGTTCGGGGACGAAACCGGTGAGTCCCATCTCGGCTTCATGGCTAGGAAGGTAGTGTATACCTGTTCGCGGACGACACCGATCAGTCCCATCTCGGCCTCATGGCTAAGAAGGTAGTGTATACCAGTTCCGGACGACACCGGTAAGTCCCTTCTCGGCCTCATGGCTAAGAAGGTAGTGTATACCTGTTCGCGGACGACACCGATCAGTCCCATCTCGGCCTCATGGCTAAGAAGGTAGTGTATACCAATTCGGGGACGAAACCGGTGAGTCCCATCTCGGCCTCATGGCTAAGAAGGTAGTGTATACCTGTTCGCGGACGACACCGATCAGTCCCATCTCGGCCTCATGGCTAAGAAGGTAGTGTATACCTGTTCGCGGACAACACCGATCAGTCCCATCTCGGCCTCATGGCGAAGAAGGTAGTGTATACCAGTTCCGGACGACACCGGTGAGTCCCATCTCGGCCTCATGGCTAAGAAGGTAGTGTATACCTGTTCGCGGACGACACCGATCAGTCCCTTCTCGGCCTCATGGCTAAGAATGTAGTGTATACCTGTTCGCGGACGACACCGATCAGTCCCATCTCGGCCTCATGGCTAAGAAGGTAGTGTATACCAGTTCCGGACGACACCGGTGAGCCCCTTCTCGGCCTCATGGCTAAGTAGGTAGTGTATACCTGTTCGCGGACGACACCGATCAGTCCCATCTCGGTCTCATGGCTAAGAAGGTAGTGTATACCAGTTCCGGACGACACCGGTGAGCCCCTTCTCGGCCTCATGGCTAAGTAGGTAGTGTATACCAGTTCCGGACGACACCGGTAAGTCCCTTCTCGGCCTCCTGGCTAAGAAGGCAGTGTATACCTGTTCGCGGACGACACCGATCAGTCCCATCTCGGCCTCATGGCTAAGAAGGTAGTGTATACCAATTCGGGGACGAAACCGGTGAGTCCCATCTCGGCCTCATGGCTAAGAAGGTAGTGTATACCTGTTCGCGGACAACACCGATCAGTCCCATCTCGGCCTCATGGCTAAGAAGGTAGTGTATACCAGTTCCGGACGACACCGGTGAGTCCCATCTCGGCCTCATGGCTAAGAAGGTAGTGTATACCTGTTCGCGGACGACACCGATCAGTCCCTTCTCGGCCTCATGGCTAAGAATGTAGTGTATACCTGTTCGCGGACGACACCGATCAGTCCCATCTCGGCCTCATGGCTAAGAAGGTAGTGTATACCAGTTCCGGACGACACCGGTGAGCCCCTTCTCGGCCTCATGGCTAAGTAGGTAGTGTATACCTGTTCGCGGACGACACCGATCAGTCCCATCTCGGTCTCATGGCTAAGAAGGTAGTGTATACCAGTTCGGGGACGAAACCGGTGAGTCCCACCTCGGCCTCATGGCTAAGAAGGTAGTGTATACCTGTTCGCGGACGACACCGATCAGTCCCATCTCGGCCTCATGGCTAAGAAGGTAGTGTATACCAGTTCCGGACGACATCGGTAAGTCCCTTCTCGGCCTCATGGATAAGAAGGTAGTGTATACCAGTTCGGGGACGAAACCGGTGAGTCCCATCTCGGCCTCATGGCTAAGAAGGTAGTGTATACCTGTTCGCGGACGACACCGATCAGTCCCATCTCGGCCTCATGGCTAAGAAGGTAGTGTATACCAGTTCGGGGACGAAACCGGTGAGTCCCATCTCGGCCTCATGGCTAAGAAGGTAGTGTATACCTGTTCGCGGACGACACCGATCAGTCCCATCTCGGCCTCATGGCTAAGAATGTAGTGTATACCTGTTCGCGGACGACACCGATCAGTCCCATCTCGGCCTCATGGCTAAGAAGGTAGTGTATACCAGTTCCGGACGACACCGGTGAGCCCCTTCTCGGCCTCATGGCTAAGTAGGTAGTGTATACCTGTTCGCGGACGACACCGATCAGTCCCATCTCGGTCTCATGGCTAAGAAGGTAGTGTATACCAGTTCCGGACGACACCGGTGAGCCCCTTCTCGGCCTCATGGCTAAGTAGGTAGTGTATACCAGTTCCGGACGACACCGGTAAGTCCCTTCTCGGCCTCCTGGCTAAGAAGGCAGTGTATACCTGTTCGCGGACGACACCGATCAGTCCCATCTCGGCCTCATGGCTAAGAAGGTAGTGTATACCAATTCGGGGACGAAACCGGTGAGTCCCATCTCGGCCTCATGGCTAAGAAGGTAGTGTATACCTGTTCGCGGAAAACACCGATCAGTCCCATCTCGGCCTCATGGCTAAGAAGGTAGTGTATACCAGTTCCGGACGACACCGGTGAGTCCCATCTCGGCCTCATGGCTAAGAAGGTAGTGTATACCTGTTCGCGGACGACACCGATCAGTCCCTTCTCGGCCTCATGGCTAAGAATGTAGTGTATACCTGTTCGCGGACGACACCGATCAGTCCCATCTCGGCCTCATGGCTAAGAAGGTAGTGTATACCAGTTCCGGACGACACCGGTGAGCCCCTTCTCGGCCTCATGGCTAAGTAGGTAGTGTATACCTGTTCGCGGACGACACCGATCAGTCCCATCTCGGTCTCATGGCTAAGAAGGTAGTGTATACCAGTTCGGGGACGAAACCGGTGAGTCCCACCTCGGCCTCATGGCTAAGAAGGTAGTGTATACCTGTTCGCGGACGACACCGATCAGTCCCATCTCGGCCTCATGGCTAAGAAGGTAGTGTATACCAGTTCCGGACGACATCGGTAAGTCCCTTCTCGGCCTCATGGATAAGAAGGTAGTGTATACCAGTTCGGGGACGAAACCGGTGAGTCCCATCTCGGCCTCATGGCTAAGAAGGTAGTGTATACCTGTTCGCGGACGACACCGATCAGTCCCATCTCGGCCTCATGGCTAAGAAGGTAGTGTATACCAGTTCGGGGACGAAACCGGTGAGTCCCATCTCGGCCTCATGGCTAAGAAGGTAGTGTATACCTGTTCGCGGACAACACCGATCAGTCCCATCTCGGCCTCATGGCTCAGAAGGTAGTGTATACCAGTTCCGGACGACACCGGTAAGTCCCTTCTCGGCCTCATGGCTAAGAAGGTAGTGTATACCAGTTCGGGGACGAAACCGGTGAGTCCCATCTCGGCCTCATGGCTAAGAAGGTAGTGTATACCTGTTCGTGGACGACACCGATCAGTCCCATCTCGGCCTCATGGCTAAGAAGATAGTGTATACCTGTTCGCGGACGACACCGATCAGTCCCATCTCGGTCTCATGGCTAAGAAGGTAGTGTATACCAGTTCCGGACGACACCGGTGAGCCCCTTCTCGGCCTCATGGCTAAGTAGGTAGTGTATACCAGTTCCGGACGACACCGGTGAGTCCCATCTCGGCCTCATGGCTAAGAAGGTAGTGTATACCTGTTCGCGGACGACACCGATCAGTCCCTTCTCGACCTCATGGCTAAGAAGGTAGTGTATGCCAGTTCGGGGACGAAACCGGTGAGTCCCATCTCGGCTTCATGGCTAGGAAGGTAGTGTATACCTGTTCGCGGACGACACCGATCAGTCCCATCTCGGCCTCATGGCTAAGAAGGTAGTGTATACCAGTTCCGGACGACACCGGTAAGTCCCTTCTCGGCCTCATGGCTAAGAAGGTAGTGTATACCTGTTCGCGGACGACACCGATCAGTCCCATCTCGGCCTCATGGCTAAGAAGGTAGTGTATACCAGTTCCGGACGACACCGGTGAGTCCCATCTCGGCCTCATGGCTAAGAAGGTAGTGTATACCTTTTCGGGGACGAAACCGGTGAGTCCCATCTTGGCCTCCTGGCTAAGAAGGCAGTGTATACCTGTTCGCGGACGACACCGATCAGTCCCATCTCGGCCTCATGGCTAAGAAGGTAGTGTATACCAATTCGGGGACGAAACCGGTGAGTCCCATCTCGGCCTCATGGCTAAGAAGGTAGTGTATACCTGTTCGCGGACGACACCGATCAGTCCCATCTCGGCCTCATGGCTAAGAAGGTAGTGTATACCTGTTCGCGGACAACACCGATCAGTCCCATCTCGGCCTCATGGCTAAGAAGGTAGTGTATACCAGTTCCGGACGACACCGGTGAGTCCCATCTCGGCCTCATGGCTAAGAAGGTAGTGTATACCTGTTCGCGGACGACACCGATCAGTCCCTTTTCGGCCTCATGGCTAAGAATGTAGTGTATACCTGTTCGCGGACGACACCGATCAGTCCCATCTCGGCCTCATGGCTAAGAAGGTAGTGTATACCAGTTCCGGACGACACCGGTGAGCCCCTTCTCGGCCTCATGGCTAAGTAGGTAGTGTATACCTGTTCGCGGACGACACCGATCAGTCCCATCTCGGTCTCATGGCTAAGAAGGTAGTGTATACCAGTTCCGGACGACACCGGTGAGCACCTTCTCGGCCTCATGGCTAAGTAGGTAGTGTATACCAGTTCCGGACGACAACGGGAAGTCCCTTCTCGGCCTCATGGCTAAGAAGGTAGTGTATACCTGTTCGCGGACGACACCGATCAGTCCCATCTCGGCCACATGGCTAAGAAGGTAGTGTATACCTGTTCGCGGACAACACCGATCAGTCCCATCTCTGCCTCATGGCTAAGAAGGTAGTGTATACCAGTTCCGGACGACACCGGTGAGTCCCATCTCGGCCTCATGGCTAAGAAGGTAGTGTATACCTGTTCGCGGACGACACCGATCAGTCCCTTCTCGGCCTCATGGCTAAGAAGGTAGTGTATACCAGTTCGGGGACGAAACCGGTGAGTCCCACCTCGGCCTCATGGCTAAGAAGGTAGTGTATACCTGTTCGCGGACGACACCGATCAGTCCCATCTCGGCCTCATGGCTAAGAAGGTAGTGTATACCAGTTCCGGACGACATCGGTAAGTCCCTTCTCGGCCTCATGGCTAAGAAGGTAGTGTATACCTGTTCGCGGACGACACCGATCAGTCCCATCTCGGCCACATGGCTAAGAAGGTAGTGTATACCTGTTCGCGGACGACACCGATCAGTCCCATCTCGGCCTCATGGCTAAGAAGGTAGTGTATACCAGTTCCGGACGACACCGGTGAGTCCCATCTCGGCCTCATGGCTAAGAAGGTAGTGTATACCTTTTCGGGGACGAAACCGGTGAGTCCCATCTCGGCCTCCTGGCTAAGAAGGTAGTGTATACCTGTTCGCGGACGACACCGATCAGTCCCATCTCGGCCTCATGGCTAAGAAGGTAGTGTATACCAGTTCGGGGACGAAACCGGTGAGTCCCATCTCGGCCTCATGGCTAAGACGGTAGTGTATACCAGTTCGGGGACGAAACCGGTGAGTCCCATCTTGGCCTCCTGGCTAAGAAGGCAGTGTATACCTGTTCGCGGACGACACCGATCAGTCCCATCTCGGCCTCATGGCTAAGAAGGTAGTGTATACCAGTTCGGGGACGAAACCGGTGAGTCCCATCTCGGCCTCATGGCTAAGAAGGTAGTGTATACCTGTTCGCGGACGACACCGATCAGTCCCATCTCGGCCTCATGGCTAAGAAGGTAGTGTATACCACTTCCGGACGACACCGGTGAGCCCCTTCTCGGCCTCATGGCTAAGTAGGTAGTGTATACCAGTTCCGGACGACACCGGTAAGTCCCTTCTCGGCCTCATGGCTAAGAAGGTAGTGTATACCTGTTCGCGGACGACACCGATCAGTCCCATCTCGGCCACATGGCTAAGAAGGTAGTGTATACCTGTTCGCGGACAACACCGATCAGTCCCATCTCTGCCTCATGGCTAAGAAGGTAGTGTATACCAGTTCCGGACGACACCGGTGAGTCCCATCTCGGCCTCATGGCTAAGAAGGTAGTGTATACCTGTTCGCGGACGACACCGATCAGTCCCTTCTCGGCCTCATGGCTAAGAAGGTAGTGTATACCAGTTCGCGGACGACACCGATCAGTCCCTTCTCGGCCTCATGGCTAAGAATGTAGTGTATACCTGTTCGCGGACGACACCGATCAGTCCCATCTCGGCCTCATGGCTAAGAAGGTAGTGTATACCAGTTCCGGACGACACCGGTGAGCCCCTTCTCGGCCTCATGGCTAAGTAGGTAGTGTATACCTGTTCGCGGACGACACCGGTGAGTCCCATCTCGGCCTCATGGCTAAGAAGGTAGTGTATACCTGTTCGCGGACGACACCGATCAGTCCCTTCTCGGCCTCATGGCTAAGAAGGTAGTGTATACCAGTTCGGGGACGAAACCGGTGAGTCCCACCTCGGCCTCATGGCTAAGAAGGTAGTGTATACCTGTTCGCGGACGACACCGATCAGTCCCATCTCGGCCTCATGGCTAAGAAGGTAGTGTATACCAGTTCCGGACGACATCGGTAAGTCCCTTCTCGGCCTCATGGATAAGAAGGTAGTGTATACCAGTTCGGGGACGAAACCGGTGAGTCCCATCTCGGCCTCATGGCTAAGAAGGTAGTGTATACCTGTTCGCGGACGACACCGATCAGTCCCATCTCGGCCTCATGGCTAAGAAGGTAGTGTATACCAGTTCGGGGACGAAACCGGTGAGTCCCATCTCGGCCTCATGGCTAAGAAGGTAGTGTATACCTGTTCGCGGACAACACCGATCAGTCCCATCTCGGCCTCATGGCTAAGAAGGTAGTGTATACCAGTTCCGGACGACACCGGTAAGTCCCTTCTCGGCCTCATGGCTAAGAAGGTAGTGTATACCAGTTCGGGGACGAAACCGGTGAGTCCCATCTCGGCCTCATGGCTAAGAAGGTAGTGTATACCTGTTCGTGGACGACACCGATCAGTCCCATCTCGGCCTCATGGCTAAGAAGATAGTGTATACCTGTTCGCGGACGACACCGATCAGTCCCATCTCGGTCTCATGGCTAAGAAGGTAGTGTATACCAGTTCCGGACGACACCGGTGAGCCCCTTCTCGGCCTCATGGCTAAGTAGGTAGTGTATACCAGTTCCGGACGACACCGGTGAGTCCCATCTCGGCCTCATGGCTAAGAAGGTAGTGTATACCTGTTCGCGGACGACACCGATCAGTCCCTTCTCGACCTCATGGCTAAGAAGGTAGTGTATGCCAGTTCGGGGACGAAACCGGTGAGTCCCATCTCGGCTTCATGGCTAGGAAGGTAGTGTATACCTGTTCGCGGACGACACCGATCAGTCCCATCTCGGCCTCATGGCTAAGAAGGTAGTGTATACCAGTTCCGGACGACACCGGTAAGTCCCTTCTCGGCCTCATGGCTAAGAAGGTAGTGTATACCTGTTCGCGGACGACACCGATCAGTCCCATCTCGGCCTCATGGCTAAGAAGGTAGTGTATACCAGTTCCGGACGACACCGGTGAGTCCCATCTCGGCCTCATGGCTAAGAAGGTAGTGTATACCTTTTCGGGGACGAAACCGGTGAGTCCCATCTTGGCCTCCTGGCTAAGAAGGCAGTGTATACCTGTTCGCGGACGACACCGATCAGTCCCATCTCGGCCTCATGGCTAAGAAGGTAGTGTATACCTGTTCGCGGACGACACCGATCAGTCCCATCTCGGCCTCATGGCTAAGAAGGTAGTGTATACCACTTCCGGACGACACCGGTGAGCCCCTTCTCGGCCTCATGGCTAAGTAGGTAGTGTATACCAGTTCCGGACGACACCGGTAAGTCCCTTCTCGGCCTCATGGCTAAGAAGGTAGTGTATACCTGTTCGCGGACGACACCGATCAGTCCCATCTCGGCCACATGGCTAAGAAGGTAGTGTATACCTGTTCGCGGACAACACCGATCAGTCCCATCTCGGCCTCATGGCTAAGAAGGTAGTGTATACCAGTTCCGGACGACACCGGTGAGCCCCTTCTCGGCCTCATGGCTAAGTAGGTAGTGTATACCTGTTCGCGGACGACACCGATCAGTCCCATCTCGGTCTCATGGCTAAGAAGGTAGTGTATACCAGTTCCGGACGACACCGGTGAGCACCTTCTCGGCCTCATGGCTAAGAAGGTAGTGTATACCAGTTCCGGACGACACCGGTAAGTCCCTTCTCGGCCTCATGGCTAAGAAGGTAGTGTATACCTGTTCGCGGACGACACCGATCAGTCCCATCTCGGCCTCATGGCTAAGAAGGTAGTGTATACCAGTTCCGGACGACACCGGTGAGTCCCATCTCGGCCTCATGGCTAAGAAGGTAGTGTATACCTTTTCGGGGACGAAACCGGTGAGTCCCATCTTGGCCTCCTGGCTAAGAAGGCAGTGTATACCTGTTCGCGGACGACACCGATCAGTCCCATCTCGGCCTCATGGCTAAGAAGGTAGTGTATACCAATTCGGGGACGAAACCGGTGAGTCCCATCTCGGCCTCATGGCTAAGAAGGTAGTGTATACCTGTTCGCGGACGACACCGATCAGTCCCATCTCGGCCTCATGGCTAAGAAGGTAGTGTATACCTGTTCGCGGACAACACCGATCAGTCCCATCTCGGCCTCATGGCTAAGAAGGTAGTGTATACCAGTTCCGGACGACACCGGTGAGTCCCATCTCGGCCTCATGGCTAAGAAGGTAGTGTATACCTGTTCGCGGACGACACCGATCAGTCCCTTTTCGGCCTCATGGCTAAGAATGTAGTGTATACCTGTTCGCGGACGACACCGATCAGTCCCATCTCGGCCTCATGGCTAAGAAGGTAGTGTATACCAGTTCCGGACGACACCGGTGAGCCCCTTCTCGGCCTCATGGCTAAGTAGGTAGTGTATACCTGTTCGCGGACGACACCGATCAGTCCCATCTCGGTCTCATGGCTAAGAAGGTAGTGTATACCAGTTCCGGACGACACCGGTGAGCACCTTCTCGGCCTCATGGCTAAGTAGGTAGTGTATACCAGTTCCGGACGACAACGGGAAGTCCCTTCTCGGCCTCATGGCTAAGAAGGTAGTGTATACCTGTTCGCGGACGACACCGATCAGTCCCATCTCGGCCACATGGCTAAGAAGGTAGTGTATACCTGTTCGCGGACAACACCGATCAGTCCCATCTCTGCCTCATGGCTAAGAAGGTAGTGTATACCAGTTCCGGACGACACCGGTGAGTCCCATCTCGGCCACATGGCTAAGAAGGTAGTGTATACCTGTTCGCGGACAACACCGATCCGTCCCATCTCTGCCTCATGGCTAAGAAGGTAGTGTATACCAGTTCCGGACGACACCGGTGAGTCCCATCTCGGCCTCATGGCTAAGAAGGTAGTGTATACCTGTTCGCGGACGACACCGATCAGTCCCTTCTCGGCCTCATGGCTAAGAAGGTAGTGTATACCAGTTCGGGGACGAAACCGGTGAGTCCCACCTCGGCCTCATGGCTAAGAAGGTAGTGTATACCTGTTCGCGGACGACACCGATCAGTCCCATCTCGGCCTCATGGCTAAGAAGGTAGTGTATACCAGTTCCGGACGACATCGGTAAGTCCCTTCTCGGCCTCATGGATAAGAAGGTAGTGTATACCAGTTCGGGGACGAAACCGGTGAGTCCCATCTCGGCCTCATGGCTAAGAAGGTAGTGTATACCTGTTCGCGGACGACACCGATCAGTCCCATCTCGGCCTCATGGCTAAGAAGGTAGTGTATACCAGTTCGGGGACGAAACCGGTGAGTCCCATCTCGGCCTCATGGCTAAGAAGGTAGTGTATACCTGTTCGCGGACAACACCGATCAGTCCCATCTCGGCCTCATGGCTAAGAAGGTAGTGTATACCAGTTCCGGACGACACCGGTAAGTCCCTTCTCGGCCTCATGGCTAAGAAGGTAGTGTATACCAGTTCGGGGACGAAACCGGTGAGTCCCATCTCGGCCTCATGGCTAAGAAGGTAGTGTATACCTGTTCGTGGACGACACCGATCAGTCCCATCTCGGCCTCATGGCTAAGAAGATAGTGTATACCTGTTCGCGGACGACACCGATCAGTCCCATCTCGGTCTCATGGCTAAGAAGGTAGTGTATACCAGTTCCGGACGACACCGGTGAGCCCCTTCTCGGCCTCATGGCTAAGTAGGTAGTGTATACCAGTTCCGGACGACACCGGTGAGTCCCATCTCGGCCTCATGGCTAAGAAGGTAGTGTATACCTGTTCGCGGACGACACCGATCAGTCCCTTCTCGACCTCATGGCTAAGAAGGTAGTGTATGCCAGTTCGGGGACGAAACCGGTGAGTCCCATCTCGGCTTCATGGCTAGGAAGGTAGTGTATACCTGTTCGCGGACGACACCGATCAGTCCCATCTCGGCCTCATGGCTAAGAAGGTAGTGTATACCAGTTCCGGACGACACCGGTAAGTCCCTTCTCGGCCTCATGGCTAAGAAGGTAGTGTATACCTGTTCGCGGACGACACCGATCAGTCCCATCTCGGCCTCATGGCTAAGAAGGTAGTGTATACCAGTTCCGGACGACACCGGTGAGTCCCATCTCGGCCTCATGGCTAAGAAGGTAGTGTATACCTTTTCGGGGACGAAACCGGTGAGTCCCATCTTGGCCTCCTGGCTAAGAAGGCAGTGTATACCTGTTCGCGGACGACACCGATCAGTCCCATCTCGGCCTCATGGCTAAGAAGGTAGTGTATACCTGTTCGCGGACAACACCGATCAGTCCCATCTCGGCCTCATGGCTAAGAAGGTAGTGTATACCAGTTCCGGACGACACCGGTGAGTCCCATCTCGGCCTCATGGCTAAGAAGGTAGTGTATACCTGTTCGCGGACGACACCGATCAGTCCCATCTCGGCCTCATGGCTAAGAAGGTAGTGTATACCAGTTCCGGACGACACCGGTGAGCCCCTTCTCGGCCTCATGGCTAAGTAGGTAGTGTATACCTGTTCGCGGACGACACCGATCAGTCCCATCTCGGTCTCATGGCTAAGAAGGTAGTGTATACCAGTTCCGGACGACACCGGTGAGCACCTTCTCGGCCTCATGGCTAAGTAGGTAGTGTATACCAGTTCCGGACGACAACGGGAAGTCCCTTCTCGGCCTCATGGCTAAGAAGGTAGTGTATACCAGTTCGGGGACGAAACCGGTGAGTCCCATCTCGGCCTCATGGCTAAGAAGGTAGTGTATACCTGTTCGTGGACGACACCGATCAGTCCCATCTCGGCCTCATGGGTAAGAAGATAGTGTATACCTGTTCGCGGACGACACCGATCAGTCCCATCTCGGTCTCATGGCTAAGAAGGTAGTGTATACCAGTTCCGGACGACACCGGTGAGCCCCTTCTCGGCCTCATGGCTAAGTAGGTAGTGTATACCAGTTCCGGACGACACCGGTGAGTCCCATCTCGGCCTCATGGCTAAGAAGGTAGTGTATACCTGTTCGCGGACGACACCGATCAGTCCCTTCTCGACCTCATGGCTAAGAAGGTAGTGTATGCCAGTTCGGGGACGAAACCGGTGAGTCCCATCTCGGCTTCATGGCTAGGAAGGTAGTGTATACCTGTTCGCGGACGACACCGATCAGTCCCATCTCGGCCTCATGGCTAAGAAGGTAGTGTATACCAGTTCCGGACGACACCGGTAAGTCCCTTCTCGGCCTCATGGCTAAGAAGGTAGTGTATACCTGTTCGCGGACGACACCGATCAGTCCCATCTCGGCCTCATGGCTAAGAAGGTAGTGTATACCAGTTCCGGACGACACCGGTGAGTCCCATCTCGGCCTCATGGCTAAGAAGGTAGTGTATACCTTTTCGGGGACGAAACCGGTGAGTCCCATCTTGGCCTCCTGGCTAAGAAGGCAGTGTATACCTGTTCGCGGACGACACCGATCAGTCCCATCTCGGCCTCATGGCTAAGAAGGTAGTGTATACCTGTTCGCGGACAACACCGATCAGTCCCATCTCGGCCTCATGGCTAAGAAGGTAGTGTATACCAGTTCCGGACGACACCGGTGAGTCCCATCTCGGCCTCATGGCTAAGAAGGTAGTGTATACCTGTTCGCGGACGACACCGATCAGTCCCATCTCGGCCTCATGGCTAAGAAGGTAGTGTATACCAGTTCCGGACGACACCGGTGAGCCCCTTCTCGGCCTCATGGCTAAGTAGGTAGTGTATACCTGTTCGCGGACGACACCGATCAGTCCCATCTCGGTCTCATGGCTAAGAAGGTAGTGTATACCAGTTCCGGACGACACCGGTGAGCACCTTCTCGGCCTCATGGCTAAGTAGGTAGTGTATACCAGTTCCGGACGACAACGGGAAGTCCCTTCTCGGCCTCATGGCTAAGAAGGTAGTGTATACCTGTTCGCGGACGACACCGATCAGTCCCATCTCGGCCACATGGCTAAGAAGGTAGTGTATACCTGTTCGCGGACAACACCGATCAGTCCCATCTCTGCCTCATGGCTAAGAAGGTAGTGTATACCAGTTCCGGACGACACCGGTGAGTCCCATCTCGGCCTCATGGCTAAGAAGGTAGTGTATACCTGTTCGCGGACGACACCGATCAGTCCCTTCTCGGCCTCATGGCTAAGAAGGTAGTGTATACCAGTTCGGGGACGAAACCGGTGAGTCCCACCTCGGCCTCATGGCTAAGAAGGTAGTGTATACCTGTTCGCGGACGACACCGATCAGTCCCATCTCGGCCTCATGGCTAAGAAGGTAGTGTATACCAGTTCCGGACGACATCGGTAAGTCCCTTCTCGGCCTCATGGATAAGAAGGTAGTGTATACCAGTTCGGGGACGAAACCGGTGAGTCCCATCTCGGCCTCATGGCTAAGAAGGTAGTGTATACCTGTTCGCGGACGACACCGATCAGTCCCATCTCGGCCTCATGGCTAAGAAGGTAGTGTATACCAGTTCGGGGACGAAACCGGTGAGTCCCATCTCGGCCTCATGGCTAAGAAGGTAGTGTATACCTGTTCGCGGACAACACCGATCAGTCCCATCTCGGCCTCATGGCTAAGAAGGTAGTGTATACCAGTTCCGGACGACACCGGTGAGTCCCATCTCGGCCTCATGGCTAAGAAGGTAGTGTATACCTGTTCGCGAACGACACCGATCAGTCCCTTCTCGGCCTCATGGCTAAGAAGGTAGTGTATACCAGTTCGGGGACGAAACCGGTGAGTCCCATCTCGGCCTCATGGCTAAGAAGGTAGTGTATACCTGTTCGCGGACGACACCGATCAGTCCCATCTCGGCCTCATGGCTAAGTAGGTAGTGTATACCAGTTCCGGACGACACCGGTAAGTCCCTTCTCGGCCTCATGGCTAAGAAGGTAGTGTATACCAGTTCGGGGACGAAACCGGTGAGTCCCATCTCGGCCTCATGGCTAAGAAGGTAGTGTATACCTGTTCGTGGACGACACCGATCAGTCCCATCTCGGCCTCATGGCTAAGAAGATAGTGTATACCTGTTCGCGGACGACACCGGTGAGTCCCATCTCGGCTTCATGGCTAGGAAGGTAGTGTATACCTGTTCGCGGACGACACCGATCAGTCCCATCTCGGCCTCATGGCTAAGAAGGTAGTGTATACCAGTTCCGGACGACACCGGTAAGTCCCTTCTCGGCCTCATGGCTAAGAAGGTAGTGTATACCTGTTCGCGGACGACACCGATCAGTCCCATCTCGGCCACATGGCTAAGAAGGTAGTGTATACCTGTTCGCGGACGACACCGATCAGTCCCATCTCGGCCTCATGGCTAAGAAGGTAGTGTATACCAGTTCCGGACGACACCGGTGAGTCCCATCTCGGCCTCATGGCTAAGAAGGTAGTGTATACCTTTTCGGGGACGAAACCGGTGAGTCCCATCTCGGCCTCCTGGCTAAGAAGGTAGTGTATACCTGTTCGCGGACGACACCGATCAGTCCCATCTCGGCCTCATGGCTAAGAAGGTAGTGTATACCAGTTCGGGGACGAAACCGGTGAGTCCCATCTCGGCCTCATGGCTAAGACGGTAGTGTATACCAGTTCGGGGACGAAACCGGTGAGTCCCATCTTGGCCTCCTGGCTAAGAAGGCAGTGTATACCTGTTCGCGGACGACACCGATCAGTCCCATCTCGGCCTCATGGCTAAGAAGGTAGTGTATACCAGTTCGGGGACGAAACCGGTGAGTCCCATCTCGGCCTCATGGCTAAGAAGGTAGTGTATACCTGTTCGCGGACAACACCGATCAGTCCCATCTCGGCCTCATGGCTAAGAAGGTAGTGTATACCAGTTCCGGACGACACCGGTGAGTCCCATCTCGGCCTCATGGCTAAGAAGGTAGTGTATACCTGTTCGCGAACGACACCGATCAGTCCCTTCTCGGCCTCATGGCTAAGAAGGTAGTGTATACCAGTTCGGGGACGAAACCGGTGAGTCCCATCTCGGCCTCATGGCTAAGAAGGTAGTGTATACCTGTTCGCGGACGACACCGATCAGTCCCATCTCGGCCTCATGGCTAAGAAGGTAGTGTATACCAGTTCCGGACGACACCGGTAAGTCCCTTCTCGGCCTCATGGCTAAGAAGGTAGTGTATACCAGTTCGGGGACGAAACCGGTGAGTCCCATCTCGGCCTCATGGCTAAGAAGGTAGTGTATACCTGTTCGCGGACGACACCGATCAGTCCCTTCTCGACCTCATGGCTAAGAAGGTAGTGTATGCCAGTTCGGGGACGAAACCGGTGAGTCCCATCTCGGCTTCATGGCTAGGAAGGTAGTGTATACCTGTTCGCGGACGACACCGATCAGTCCCATCTCGGCCTCATGGCTAAGAAGGTAGTGTATACCAGTTCCGGACGACACCGGTAAGTCCCTTCTCGGCCTCATGGCTAAGAAGGTAGTGTATACCTGTTCGCGGACGACACCGATCAGTCCCATCTCGGCCACATGGCTAAGAAGGTAGTGTATACCTGTTCGCGGACGACACCGATCAGTCCCATCTCGGCCTCATGGCTAAGAAGGTAGTGTATACCAGTTCCGGACGACACCGGTGAGTCCCATCTCGGCCTCATGGCTAAGAAGGTAGTGTATACCTTTTCGGGGACGAAACCGGTGAGTCCCATCTCGGCCTCCTGGCTAAGAAGGTAGTGTATACCTGTTCGCGGACGACACCGATCAGTCCCATCTCGGCCTCATGGCTAAGAAGGTAGTGTATACCAGTTCGGGGACGAAACCGGTGAGTCCCATCTCGGCCTCATGGCTAAGACGGTAGTGTATACCAGTTCGGGGACGAAACCGGTGAGTCCCATCTTGGCCTCCTGGCTAAGAAGGCAGTGTATACCTGTTCGCGGACGACACCGATCAGTCCCATCTCGGCCTCATGGCTAAGAAGGTAGTGTATACCAGTTCGGGGACGAAACCGGTGAGTCCCATCTCGGCCTCATGGCTAAGAAGGTAGTGTATACCTGTTCGCGGACGACACCGATCAGTCCCATCTCGGCCTCATGGCTAAGAAGGTAGTGTATACCACTTCCGGACGACACCGGTGAGCCCCTTCTCGGCCTCATGGCTAAGTAGGTAGTGTATACCAGTTCCGGACGACACCGGTAAGTCCCTTCTCGGCCTCATGGCTAAGAAGGTAGTGTATACCTGTTCGCGGACGACACCGATCAGTCCCATCTCGGCCACATGGCTAAGAAGGTAGTGTATACCTGTTCGCGGACAACACCGCTCAGTCCCATCTCTGCCTCATGGCTAAGAAGGTAGTGTATACCAGTTCCGGACGACACCGGTGAGTCCCATCTCGGCCTCATGGCTAAGAAGGTAGTGTATACCTTTTCGGGGACGAAACCGGTGAGTCCCATCTTGGCCTCCTGGCTAAGAAGGCAGTGTATACCTGTTCGCGGACGACACCGATCAGTCCCATCTCGGCCTCATGGCTAAGAAGGTAGTGTATACCAATTCGGGGACGAAACCGGTGAGTCCCATCTCGGCCTCATGGCTAAGAAGGTAGTGTATACCTGTTCGCGGACGACACCGATCAGTCCCATCTCGGCCTCATGGCTAAGAAGGTAGTGTATACCTGTTCGCGGACAACACCGATCAGTCCCATCTCGGCCTCATGGCTAAGAAGGTAGTGTATACCAGTTCCGGACGACACCGGTGAGTCCCATCTCGGCCTCATGGCTAAGAAGGTAGTGTATACCTGTTCGCGGACGACACCGATCAGTCCCTTTTCGGCCTCATGGCTAAGAATGTAGTGTATACCTGTTCGCGGACGACACCGATCAGTCCCATCTCGGCCTCATGGCTAAGAAGGTAGTGTATACCAGTTCCGGACGACACCGGTGAGCCCCTTCTCGGCCTCATGGCTAAGTAGGTAGTGTATACCTGTTCGCGGACGACACCGATCAGTCCCATCTCGGTCTCATGGCTAAGAAGGTAGTGTATACCAGTTCCGGACGACACCGGTGAGCACCTTCTCGGCCTCATGGCTAAGAAGGTAGTGTATACCAGTTCCGGACGACACCGGTAAGTCCCTTCTCGGCCTCATGGCTAAGAAGGTAGTGTATACCTGTTCGCGGACGACACCGATCAGTCCCATCTCGGCCTCATGGCTAAGAAGGTAGTGTATACCAGTTCCGGACGACACCGGTGAGTCCCATCTCGGCCTCATGGCTAAGAAGGTAGTGTATACCTTTTCGGGGACGAAACCGGTGAGTCCCATCTTGGCCTCCTGGCTAAGAAGGCAGTGTATACCTGTTCGCGGACGACACCGATCAGTCCCATCTCGGCCTCATGGCTAAGAAGGTAGTGTATACCAATTCGGGGACGAAACCGGTGAGTCCCATCTCGGCCTCATGGCTAAGAAGGTAGTGAATACCTGTTCGCGGACGACACCGATCAGTCCCATCTCGGCCTCATGGCTAAGAAGGTAGTGTATACCTGTTCGCGGACAACACCGATCAGTCCCATCTCGGCCTCATGGCTAAGAAGGTAGTGTATACCAGTTCCGGACGACACCGGTGAGTCCCATCTCGGCCTCATGGCTAAGAAGGTAGTGTATACCAGTTCCGGACGACACCGGTGAGCACCTTCTCGGCCTCATGGCTAAGTAGGTAGTGTATACCAGTTCCGGACGACAACGGGAAGTCCCTTCTCGGCCTCATGGCTAAGAAGGTAGTGTATACCTGTTCGCGGACGACACCGATCAGTCCCATCTCGGCCACATGGCTAAGAAGGTAGTGTATACCTGTTCGCGGACAACACCGATCAGTCCCATCTCTGCCTCATGGCTAAGAAGGTAGTGTATACCAGTTCCGGACGACACCGGTGAGTCCCATCTCGGCCTCATGGCTAAGAAGGTAGTGTATACCTGTTCGCGGACGACACCGATCAGTCCCTTCTCGGCCTCATGGCTAAGAAGGTAGTGTATACCAGTTCGGGGACGAAACCGGTGAGTCCCACCTCGGCCTCATGGCTAAGAAGGTAGTGTATACCTGTTCGCGGACGACACCGATCAGTCCCATCTCGGCCTCATGGCTAAGAAGGTAGTGTATACCAGTTCCGGACGACATCGGTAAGTCCCTTCTCGGCCTCATGGCTAAGAAGGTAGTGTATACCTGTTCGCGGACGACACCGATCAGTCCCATCTCGGCCACATGGCTAAGAAGGTAGTGTATACCTGTTCGCGGACGACACCGATCAGTCCCATCTCGGCCTCATGGCTAAGAAGGTAGTGTATACCAGTTCCGGACGACACCGGTGAGTCCCATCTCGGCCTCATGGCTAAGAAGGTAGTGTATACCTTTTCGGGGACGAAACCGGTGAGTCCCATCTCGGCCTCCTGGCTAAGAAGGTAGTGTATACCTGTTCGCGGACGACACCGATCAGTCCCATCTCGGCCTCATGGCTAAGAAGGTAGTGTATACCAGTTCGGGGACGAAACCGGTGAGTCCCATCTCGGCCTCATGGCTAAGACGGTAGTGTATACCAGTTCGGGGACGAAACCGGTGAGTCCCATCTTGGCCTCCTGGCTAAGAAGGCAGTGTATACCTGTTCGCGGACGACACCGATCAGTCCCATCTCGGCCTCATGGCTAAGAAGGTAGTGTATACCAGTTCGGGGACGAAACCGGTGAGTCCCATCTCGGCCTCATGGCTAAGAAGGTAGTGTATACCTGTTCGCGGACGACACCGATCAGTCCCATCTCGGCCTCATGGCTAAGAAGGTAGTGTATACCTGTTCGCGGACGACACCGATCAGTCCCATCTCGGCCTCATGGCTAAGAAGGTAGTGTATACCACTTCCGGACGACACCGGTGAGCCCCTTCTCGGCCTCATGGCTAAGTAGGTAGTGTATACCAGTTCCGGACGACACCGGTAAGTCCCTTCTCGGCCTCATGGCTAAGAAGGTAGTGTATACCTGTTCGCGGACGACACCGATCAGTCCCATCTCGGCCACATGGCTAAGAAGGTAGTGTATACCTGTTCGCGGACAACACCGATCAGTCCCATCTCTGCCTCATGGCTAAGAAGGTAGTGTATACCAGTTCCGGACGACACCGGTGAGTCCCATCTCGGCCTCATGGCTAAGAAGGTAGTGTATACCAGTTCGGGGACGAAACCGGTGAGTCCCATCTCGGCCTCCTGGCTAAGAAGGTAGTGTATACCTGTTCGCGGACGACACCGATCAGTCCCATCTCGGCCTCATGGCTAAGAAGGTAGTGTATACCAGTTCGGGGACGAAACCGGTGAGTCCCATCTCGGCCTCATGGCTAAGACGGTAGTGTATACCAGTTCGGGGACGAAACCGGTGAGTCCCATCTTGGCCTCCTGGCTAAGAAGGCAGTGTATACCTGTTCGCGGACGACACCGATCAGTCCCATCTCGGCCTCATGGCTAAGAAGGTAGTGTATACCAGTTCGGGGACGAAACCGGTGAGTCCCATCTCGGCCTCATGGCTAAGAAGGTAGTGTATACCTGTTCGCGGACGACACCGATCAGTCCCATCTCGGCCTCATGGCTAAGAAGGTAGTGTATACCTGTTCGCGGACGACACCGATCAGTCCCATCTCGGCCTCATGGCTAAGAAGGTAGTGTATACCACTTCCGGACGACACCGGTGAGCCCCTTCTCGGCCTCATGGCTAAGTAGGTAGTGTATACCAGTTCCGGACGACACCGGTAAGTCCCTTCTCGGCCTCATGGCTAAGAAGGTAGTGTATACCTGTTCGCGGACGACACCGATCAGTCCCATCTCGGCCACATGGCTAAGAAGGTAGTGTATACCTGTTCGCGGACAACACCGATCAGTCCCATCTCTGCCTCATGGCTAAGAAGGTAGTGTATACCAGTTCCGGACGACACCGGTGAGTCCCATCTCGGCCTCATGGCTAAGAAGGTAGTGTATACCTGTTCGCGGACGACACCGATCAGTCCCTTCTCGGCCTCATGGCTAAGAAGGTAGTGTATACCAGTTCGCGGACGACACCGATCAGTCCCTTCTCGGCCTCATGGCTAAGAATGTAGTGTATACCTGTTCGCGGACGACACCGATCAGTCCCATCTCGGCCTCATGGCTAAGAAGGTAGTGTATACCAGTTCCGGACGACACCGGTGAGCCCCTTCTCGGCCTCATGGCTAAGTAGGTAGTGTATACCTGTTCGCGGACGACACCGATCAGTCCCATCTCGGTCTCATGGCTAAGAAGGTAGTGTATACCAGTTCCGGACGACACCGGTGAGCCCCTTCTCGGCCTCATGGCTAAGTTGGTAGTGTATACCAGTTCCGGACGACACCGGTAAGTCCCTTCTCGGCCTCATGGCTAAGAAGGTAGTGTATACCTGTTCGCGGACGACACCGATCAGTCCCATCTCGGCCACATGGCTAAGAAGGTAGTGTATACCTGTTCGCGGACAACACCGATCAGTCCCATCTCTGCCTCATGGCTAAGAAGGTAGTGTATACCAGTTCCGGACGACACCGGTGAGTCCCATCTCGGCCTCATGGCTAAGAAGGTAGTGTATACCTGTTCGCGGACGACACCGATCAGTCCCTTCTCGGCCTCATGGCTAAGAAGGTAGTGTATACCAGTTCCGGACGACATCGGTAAGTCCCTTCTCGGCCTCATGGATAAGAAGGTAGTGTATACCAGTTCGGGGACGAAACCGGTGAGTCCCATCTCGGCCTCATGGCTAAGAAGGTAGTGTATACCTGTTCGCGGACGACACCGATCAGTCCCATCTCGGCCTCATGGCTAAGAAGGTAGTGTATACCAGTTCGGGGACGAAACCGGTGAGTCCCATCTCGGCCTCATGGCTAAGAAGGTAGTGTATACCTGTTCGCGGACAACACCGATCAGTCCCATCTCGGCCTCATGGCTAAGAAGGTAGTGTATACCAGTTCCGGACGACACCGGTAAGTCCCTTCTCGGCCTCATGGCTAAGAAGGTAGTGTATACCAGTTCGGGGACGAAACCGGTGAGTCCCATCTCGGCCTCATGGCTAAGAAGGTAGTGTATACCTGTTCGTGGACGACACCGATCAGTCCCATCTCGGCCTCATGGCTAAGAAGATAGTGTATACCTGTTCGCGGACGACACCGATCAGTCCCATCTCGGTCTCATGGCTAAGAAGGTAGTGTATACCAGTTCCGGACGACACCGGTGAGCCCCTTCTCGGCCTCATGGCTAAGTAGGTAGTGTATACCAGTTCCGGACGACACCGGTGAGTCCCATCTCGGCCTCATGGCTAAGAAGGTAGTGTATACCTGTTCGCGGACGACACCGATCAGTCCCTTCTCGACCTCATGGCTAAGAAGGTAGTGTATGCCAGTTCGGGGACGAAACCGGTGAGTCCCATCTCGGCTTCATGGCTAGGAAGGTAGTGTATACCTGTTCGCGGACGACACCGATCAGTCCCATCTCGGCCTCATGGCTAAGAAGGTAGTGTATACCAGTTCCGGACGACACCGGTAAGTCCCTTCTCGGCCTCATGGCTAAGAAGGTAGTGTATACCTGTTCGCGGACGACACCGATCAGTCCCATCTCGGCCTCATGGCTAAGAAGGTAGTGTATACCAGTTCCGGACGACACCGGTGAGTCCCATCTCGGCCTCATGGCTAAGAAGGTAGTGTATACCTTTTCGGGGACGAAACCGGTGAGTCCCATCTTGGCCTCCTGGCTAAGAAGGCAGTGTATACCTGTTCGCGGACGACACCGATCAGTCCCATCTCGGCCTCATGGCTAAGAAGGTAGTGTATACCTGTTCGCGGACAACACCGATCAGTCCCATCTCGGCCTCATGGCTAAGAAGGTAGTGTATACCAGTTCCGGACGACACCGGTGAGTCCCATCTCGGCCTCATGGCTAAGAAGGTAGTGTATACCTGTTCGCGGACGACACCGATCAGTCCCTTTTCGGCCTCATGGCTAAGAATGTAGTGTATACCTGTTCGCGGACGACACCGATCAGTCCCATCTCGGCCTCATGGCTAAGAAGGTAGTGTATACCAGTTCCGGACGACACCGGTGAGCCCCTTCTCGGCCTCATGGCTAAGTAGGTAGTGTATACCTGTTCGCGGACGACACCGATCAGTCCCATCTCGGTCTCATGGCTAAGAAGGTAGTGTATACCAGTTCCGGACGACACCGGTGAGCACCTTCTCGGCCTCATGGCTAAGTAGGTAGTGTATACCAGTTCCGGACGACAACGGGAAGTCCCTTCTCGGCCTCATGGCTAAGAAGGTAGTGTATACCTGTTCGCGGACGACACCGATCAGTCCCATCTCGGCCACATGGCTAAGAAGGTAGTGTATATCTGTTCGCGGACAACACCGATCAGTCCCATCTCTGCCTCATGGCTAAGAAGGTAGTGTATACCAGTTCCGGACGACACCGGTGAGTCCCATCTCGGCCTCATGGCTAAGAAGGTAGTGTATACCTGTTCGCGGACGACACCGATCAGTCCCTTCTCGGCCTCATGGCTAAGAAGGTAGTGTATACCAGTTCGGGGACGAAACCGGTGAGTCCCACCTCGGCCTCATGGCTAAGAAGGTAGTGTATACCTGTTCGCGGACGACACCGATCAGTCCCATCTCGGCCTCATGGCTAAGAAGGTAGTGTATACCAGTTCCGGACGACATCGGTAAGTCCCTTCTCGGCCTCATGGATAAGAAGGTAGTGTATACCAGTTCGGGGACGAAACCGGTGAGTCCCATCTCGGCCTCATGGCTAAGAAGGTAGTGTATACCTGTTCGCGGACGACACCGATCAGTCCCATCTCGGCCTCATGGCTAAGAAGGTAGTGTATACCAGTTCGGGGACGAAACCGGTGAGTCCCATCTCGGCCTCATGGCTAAGAAGGTAGTGTATACCTGATCGCGGACAACACCGATCAGTCCCATCTCGGCCTCATGGCTAAGAAGGTAGTGTATACCAGTTCCGGACGACACCGGTGAGTCCCATCTCGGCCTCATGGCTAAGAAGGTAGTGTATACCTGTTCGCGAACGACACCGATCAGTCCCTTCTCGGCCTCATGGCTAAGAAGGTAGTGTATACCAGTTCGGGGACGAAACCGGTGAGTCCCATCTCGGCCTCATGGCTAAGAAGGTAGTGTATACCTGTTCGCGGACGACACCGATCAGTCCCATCTCGGCCTCATGGCTAAGAAGGTAGTGTATACCAGTTCCGGACGACACCGGTAAGTCCCTTCTCGGCCTCATGGCTAAGAAGGTAGTGTATACCAGTTCGGGGACGAAACCGGTGAGTCCCATCTCGGCCTCATGGCTAAGAAGGTAGTGTATACCTGTTCGTGGACGACACCGATCAGTCCCATCTCGGCCTCATGGCTAAGAAGATAGTGTATACCTGTTCGCGGACGACACCGATCAGTCCCATCTCGGTCTCATGGCTAAGAAGGTAGTGTATACCAGTTCCGGACGACACCGGTGAGCCCCTTCTCGGCCTCATGGCTAAGTAGGTAGTGTATACCAGTTCCGGACGACACCGGTGAGTCCCATCTCGGCCTCATGGCTAAGAAGGTAGTGTATACCTGTTCGCGGACGACACCGATCAGTCCCTTCTCGACCTCATGGCTAAGAAGGTAGTGTATGCCAGTTCGGGGACGAAACCGGTGAGTCCCATCTCGGCTTCATGGCTAGGAAGGTAGTGTATACCTGTTCGCGGACGACACCGATCAGTCCCATCTCGGCCTCATGGCTAAGAAGGTAGTGTATACCAGTTCCGGACGACACCGGTAAGTCCCTTCTCGGCCTCATGGCTAAGAAGGTAGTGTATACCTGTTCGCGGACGACACCGATCAGTCCCATCTCGGCCACATGGCTAAGAAGGTAGTGTATACCTGTTCGCGGACGACACCGATCAGTCCCATCTCGGCCTCATGGCTAAGAAGGTAGTGTATACCAGTTCCGGACGACACCGGTGAGTCCCATCTCGGCCTCATGGCTAAGAAGGTAGTGTATACCTTTTCGGGGACGAAACCGGTGAGTCCCATCTCGGCCTCCTGGCTAAGAAGGTAGTGTATACCTGTTCGCGGACGACACCGATCAGTCCCATCTCGGCCTCATGGCTAAGAAGGTAGTGTATACCAGTTCGGGGACGAAACCGGTGAGTCCCATCTCGGCCTCATGGCTAAGACGGTAGTGTATACCAGTTCGGGGACGAAACCGGTGAGTCCCATCTTGGCCTCCTGGCTAAGAAGGCAGTGTATACCTGTTCGCGGACGACACCGATCAGTCCCATCTCGGCCTCATGGCTAAGAAGGTAGTGTATACCAGTTCGGGGACGAAACCGGTGAGTCCCATCTCGGCCTCATGGCTAAGAAGGTAGTGTATACCTGTTCGCGGACGACACCGATCAGTCCCATCTCGGCCTCATGGCTAAGAAGGTAGTGTATACCACTTCCGGACGACACCGGTGAGCCCCTTCTCGGCCTCATGGCTAAGTAGGTAGTGTATACCAGTTCCGGACGACACCGGTAAGTCCCTTCTCGGCCTCATGGCTAAGAAGGTAGTGTATACCTGTTCGCGGACGACACCGATCAGTCCCATCTCGGCCACATGGCTAAGAAGGTAGTGTATACCTGTTCGCGGACAACACCGATCAGTCCCATCTCTGCCTCATGGCTAAGAAGGTAGTGTATACCAGTTCCGGACGACACCGGTGAGTCCCATCTCGGCCTCATGGCTAAGAAGGTAGTGTATACCTGTTCGCGGACGACACCGATCAGTCCCTTCTCGGCCTCATGGCTAAGAAGGTAGTGTATACCAGTTCGGGGACGAAACCGGTGAGTCCCATCTCGGCCTCATGGCTAAGAAGGTAGTGTATACCAGTTCCGGACGACACCGGTGAGTCCCATCTCGGCCTCATGGCTAAGAAGGTAGTGTATACCTGTTCGCGGACGACACCGATCAGTCCCTTCTCGGCCTCATGGCTAAGAAGGTAGTGTATACCAGTTCGGGGACGAAACCGGTGAGTCCCACCTCGGCCTCATGGCTAAGAATGTAGTGTATACCTGTTCGCGGACGACACCGATCAGTCCCATCTCGGCCTCATGGCTAAGAAGGTAGTGTATACCAGTTCCGGACGACATCGGTAAGTCCCTTCTCGGCCTCATGGATAAGAAGGTAGTGTATACCAGTTCGGGGACGAAACCGGTGAGTCCCATCTCGGCCTCATGGCTAAGAAGGTAGTGTATACCTGTTCGCGGACGACACCGATCAGTCCCATCTCGGCCTCATGGCTAAGAAGGTAGTGTATACCTGTTCGCGGACAACACCGATCAGTCCCATCTCGGCCTCATGGCTAAGAAGGTAGTGTATACCAGTTCCGGACGACACCGGTAAGTCCCTTCTCGGCCTCATGGCTAAGAAGGTAGTGTATACCAGTTCGGGGACGAAACCGGTGAGTCCCATCTCGGCCTCATGGCTAAGAAGGTAGTGTATACCTGTTCGTGGACGACACCGATCAGTCCCATCTCGGCCTCATGGCTAAGAAGATAGTGTATACCTGTTCGCGGACGACACCGATCAGTCCCATCTCGGTCTCATGGCTAAGAAGGTAGTGTATACCAGTTCCGGACGACACCGGTGAGCCCCTTCTCGGCCTCATGGCTAAGTAGGTAGTGTATACCAGTTCCGGACGACACCGGTGAGTCCCATCTCGGCCTCATGGCTAAGAAGGTAGTGTATACCTGTTCGCGGACGACACCGATCAGTCCCTTCTCGACCTCATGGCTAAGAAGGTAGTGTATGCCAGTTCGGGGACGAAACCGGTGAGTCCCATCTCGGCTTCATGGCTAGGAAGGTAGTGTATACCTGTTCGCGGACGACACCGATCAGTCCCATCTCGGCCTCATGGCTAAGAAGGTAGTGTATACCAGTTCCGGACGACACCGGTAAGTCCCTTCTCGGCCTCATGGCTAAGAAGGTAGTGTATACCAGTTCCGGACGACACCGATCAGTCCCATCTCGGCCTCATGGCTAAGAAGGTAGTGTATACCTTTTCGGGGACGAAACCGGTGAGTCCCATCTTGGCCTCCTGGCTAAGAAGGCAGTGTATACCTGTTCGCGGACGACACCGATCAGTCCCATCTCGGCCTCATGGCTAAGAAGGTAGTGTATACCTGTTCGCGGACAACACCGATCAGTCCCATCTCGGCCTCATGGCTAAGAAGGTAGTGTATACCAGTTCCGGACGACACCGGTGAGTCCCATCTCGGCCTCATGGCTAAGAAGGTAGTGTATACCTGTTCGCGGACGACACCGATCAGTCCCTTTTCGGCCTCATGGCTAAGAATGTAGTGTATACCTGTTCGCGGACGACACCGATCAGTCCCATCTCGGCCTCATGGCTAAGAAGGTAGTGTATACCAGTTCCGGACGACACCGGTGAGCCCCTTCTCGGCCTCATGGCTAAGTAGGTAGTGTATACCTGTTCGCGGACGACACCGATCAGTCCCATCTCGGTCTCATGGCTAAGAAGGTAGTGTATACCAGTTCCGGACGACACCGGTGAGCACCTTCTCGGCCTCATGGCTAAGTAGGTAGTGTATACCAGTTCCGGACGACAACGGGAAGTCCCTTCTCGGCCTCATGGCTAAGAAGGTAGTGTATACCTGTTCGCGGACGACACCGATCAGTCCCATCTCGGCCACATGGCTAAGAAGGTAGTGTATACCTGTTCGCGGACAACACCGATCAGTCCCATCTCTGCCTCATGGCTAAGAAGGTAGTGTATACCAGTTCCGGACGACACCGGTGAGTCCCATCTCGGCCTCATGGCTAAGAAGGTAGTGTATACCTGTTCGCGGACGACACCGATCAGTCCCTTCTCGGCCTCATGGCTAAGAAGGTAGTGTATACCAGTTCGGGGACGAAACCGGTGAGTCCCACCTCGGCCTCATGGCTAAGAAGGTAGTGTATACCTGTTCGCGGACGACACCGATCAGTCCCATCTCGGCCTCATGGCTAAGAAGGTAGTGTATACCAGTTCCGGACGACATCGGTAAGTCCCTTCTCGGCCTCATGGCTAAGAAGGTAGTGTATACCTGTTCGCGGACAACACCGATCAGTCCCATCTCGGCCTCATGGCTAAGAAGGTAGTGTATACCAGTTCCGGACGACACCGGTGAGTCCCATCTCGGCCTCATGGCTAAGAAGGTAGTGTATACCTGTTCGCGGACGACACCGATCAGTCCCTTTTCGGCCTCATGGCTAAGAATGTAGTGTATACCTGTTCGCGGACGACACCGATCAGTCCCATCTCGGCCTCATGGCTAAGAAGGTAGTGTATACCAGTTCCGGACGACACCGGTGAGCCCCTTCTCGGCCTCATGGCTAAGTAGGTAGTGTATACCTGTTCGCGGACGACACCGATCAGTCCCATCTCGGTCTCATGGCTAAGAAGGTAGTGTATACCAGTTCCGGACGACACCGGTGAGCACCTTCTCGGCCTCATGGCTAAGTAGGTAGTGTATACCAGTTCCGGACGACAACGGGAAGTCCCTTCTCGGCCTCATGGCTAAGAAGGTAGTGTATACCTGTTCGCGGACGACACCGATCAGTCCCATCTCGGCCACATGGCTAAGAAGGTAGTGTATATCTGTTCGCGGACAACACCGATCAGTCCCATCTCTGCCTCATGGCTAAGAAGGTAGTGTATACCAGTTCCGGACGACACCGGTGAGTCCCATCTCGGCCTCATGGCTAAGAAGGTAGTGTATACCTGTTCGCGGACGACACCGATCAGTCCCTTCTCGGCCTCATGGCTAAGAAGGTAGTGTATACCAGTTCGGGGACGAAACCGGTGAGTCCCACCTCGGCCTCATGGCTAAGAAGGTAGTGTATACCTGTTCGCGGACGACACCGATCAGTCCCATCTCGGCCTCATGGCTAAGAAGGTAGTGTATACCAGTTCCGGACGACATCGGTAAGTCCCTTCTCGGCCTCATGGATAAGAAGGTAGTGTATACCAGTTCGGGGACGAAACCGGTGAGTCCCATCTCGGCCTCATGGCTAAGAAGGTAGTGTATACCTGTTCGCGGACGACACCGATCAGTCCCATCTCGGCCTCATGGCTAAGAAGGTAGTGTATACCAGTTCGGGGACGAAACCGGTGAGTCCCATCTCGGCCTCATGGCTAAGAAGGTAGTGTATACCTGATCGCGGACAACACCGATCAGTCCCATCTCGGCCTCATGGCTAAGAAGGTAGTGTATACCAGTTCCGGACGACACCGGTGAGTCCCATCTCGGCCTCATGGCTAAGAAGGTAGTGTATACCTGTTCGCGAACGACACCGATCAGTCCCTTCTCGGCCTCATGGCTAAGAAGGTAGTGTATACCAGTTCGGGGACGAAACCGGTGAGTCCCATCTCGGCCTCATGGCTAAGAAGGTAGTGTATACCTGTTCGCGGACGACACCGATCAGTCCCATCTCGGCCTCATGGCTAAGAAGGTAGTGTATACCAGTTCCGGACGACACCGGTAAGTCCCTTCTCGGCCTCATGGCTAAGAAGGTAGTGTATACCAGTTCGGGGACGAAACCGGTGAGTCCCATCTCGGCCTCATGGCTAAGAAGGTAGTGTATACCTGTTCGTGGACGACACCGATCAGTCCCATCTCGGCCTCATGGCTAAGAAGATAGTGTATACCTGTTCGCGGACGACACCGATCAGTCCCATCTCGGTCTCATGGCTAAGAAGGTAGTGTATACCAGTTCCGGACGACACCGGTGAGCCCCTTCTCGGCCTCATGGCTAAGTAGGTAGTGTATACCAGTTCCGGACGACACCGGTGAGTCCCATCTCGGCCTCATGGCTAAGAAGGTAGTGTATACCTGTTCGCGGACGACACCGATCAGTCCCTTCTCGACCTCATGGCTAAGAAGGTAGTGTATGCCAGTTCGGGGACGAAACCGGTGAGTCCCATCTCGGCTTCATGGCTAGGAAGGTAGTGTATACCTGTTCGCGGACGACACCGATCAGTCCCATCTCGGCCTCATGGCTAAGAAGGTAGTGTATACCAGTTCCGGACGACACCGGTAAGTCCCTTCTCGGCCTCATGGCTAAGAAGGTAGTGTATACCTGTTCGCGGACGACACCGATCAGTCCCATCTCGGCCACATGGCTAAGAAGGTAGTGTATACCTGTTCGCGGACGACACCGATCAGTCCCATCTCGGCCTCATGGCTAAGAAGGTAGTGTATACCAGTTCCGGACGACACCGGTGAGTCCCATCTCGGCCTCATGGCTAAGAAGGTAGTGTATACCTTTTCGGGGACGAAACCGGTGAGTCCCATCTCGGCCTCCTGGCTAAGAAGGTAGTGTATACCTGTTCGCGGACGACACCGATCAGTCCCATCTCGGCCTCATGGCTAAGAAGGTAGTGTATACCAGTTCGGGGACGAAACCGGTGAGTCCCATCTCGGCCTCATGGCTAAGACGGTAGTGTATACCAGTTCGGGGACGAAACCGGTGAGTCCCATCTTGGCCTCCTGGCTAAGAAGGCAGTGTATACCTGTTCGCGGACGACACCGATCAGTCCCATCTCGGCCTCATGGCTAAGAAGGTAGTGTATACCAGTTCGGGGACGAAACCGGTGAGTCCCATCTCGGCCTCATGGCTAAGAAGGTAGTGTATACCTGTTCGCGGACGACACCGATCAGTCCCATCTCGGCCTCATGGCTAAGAAGGTAGTGTATACCACTTCCGGACGACACCGGTGAGCCCCTTCTCGGCCTCATGGCTAAGTAGGTAGTGTATACCAGTTCCGGACGACACCGGTAAGTCCCTTCTCGGCCTCATGGCTAAGAAGGTAGTGTATACCTGTTCGCGGACGACACCGATCAGTCCCATCTCGGCCACATGGCTAAGAAGGTAGTGTATACCTGTTCGCGGACAACACCGATCAGTCCCATCTCTGCCTCATGGCTAAGAAGGTAGTGTATACCAGTTCCGGACGACACCGGTGAGTCCCATCTCGGCCTCATGGCTAAGAAGGTAGTGTATACCTGTTCGCGGACGACACCGATCAGTCCCTTCTCGGCCTCATGGCTAAGAAGGTAGTGTATACCAGTTCGGGGACGAAACCGGTGAGTCCCATCTCGGCCTCATGGCTAAGAAGGTAGTGTATACCAGTTCCGGACGACACCGGTGAGTCCCATCTCGGCCTCATGGCTAAGAAGGTAGTGTATACCTGTTCGCGGACGACACCGATCAGTCCCTTCTCGGCCTCATGGCTAAGAAGGTAGTGTATACCAGTTCGGGGACGAAACCGGTGAGTCCCACCTCGGCCTCATGGCTAAGAATGTAGTGTATACCTGTTCGCGGACGACACCGATCAGTCCCATCTCGGCCTCATGGCTAAGAAGGTAGTGTATACCAGTTCCGGACGACATCGGTAAGTCCCTTCTCGGCCTCATGGATAAGAAGGTAGTGTATACCAGTTCGGGGACGAAACCGGTGAGTCCCATCTCGGCCTCATGGCTAAGAAGGTAGTGTATACCTGTTCGCGGACGACACCGATCAGTCCCATCTCGGCCTCATGGCTAAGAAGGTAGTGTATACCTGTTCGCGGACAACACCGATCAGTCCCATCTCGGCCTCATGGCTAAGAAGGTAGTGTATACCAGTTCCGGACGACACCGGTAAGTCCCTTCTCGGCCTCATGGCTAAGAAGGTAGTGTATACCAGTTCGGGGACGAAACCGGTGAGTCCCATCTCGGCCTCATGGCTAAGAAGGTAGTGTATACCTGTTCGTGGACGACACCGATCAGTCCCATCTCGGCCTCATGGCTAAGAAGATAGTGTATACCTGTTCGCGGACGACACCGATCAGTCCCATCTCGGTCTCATGGCTAAGAAGGTAGTGTATACCAGTTCCGGACGACACCGGTGAGCCCCTTCTCGGCCTCATGGCTAAGTAGGTAGTGTATACCAGTTCCGGACGACACCGGTGAGTCCCATCTCGGCCTCATGGCTAAGAAGGTAGTGTATACCTGTTCGCGGACGACACCGATCAGTCCCTTCTCGACCTCATGGCTAAGAAGGTAGTGTATGCCAGTTCGGGGACGAAACCGGTGAGTCCCATCTCGGCTTCATGGCTAGGAAGGTAGTGTATACCTGTTCGCGGACGACACCGATCAGTCCCATCTCGGCCTCATGGCTAAGAAGGTAGTGTATACCAGTTCCGGACGACACCGGTAAGTCCCTTCTCGGCCTCATGGCTAAGAAGGTAGTGTATACCAGTTCCGGACGACACCGATCAGTCCCATCTCGGCCTCATGGCTAAGAAGGTAGTGTATACCTTTTCGGGGACGAAACCGGTGAGTCCCATCTTGGCCTCCTGGCTAAGAAGGCAGTGTATACCTGTTCGCGGACGACACCGATCAGTCCCATCTCGGCCTCATGGCTAAGAAGGTAGTGTATACCTGTTCGCGGACAACACCGATCAGTCCCATCTCGGCCTCATGGCTAAGAAGGTAGTGTATACCAGTTCCGGACGACACCGGTGAGTCCCATCTCGGCCTCATGGCTAAGAAGGTAGTGTATACCTGTTCGCGGACGACACCGATCAGTCCCTTTTCGGCCTCATGGCTAAGAATGTAGTGTATACCTGTTCGCGGACGACACCGATCAGTCCCATCTCGGCCTCATGGCTAAGAAGGTAGTGTATACCAGTTCCGGACGACACCGGTGAGCCCCTTCTCGGCCTCATGGCTAAGTAGGTAGTGTATACCTGTTCGCGGACGACACCGATCAGTCCCATCTCGGTCTCATGGCTAAGAAGGTAGTGTATACCAGTTCCGGACGACACCGGTGAGCACCTTCTCGGCCTCATGGCTAAGTAGGTAGTGTATACCAGTTCCGGACGACAACGGGAAGTCCCTTCTCGGCCTCATGGCTAAGAAGGTAGTGTATACCTGTTCGCGGACGACACCGATCAGTCCCATCTCGGCCACATGGCTAAGAAGGTAGTGTATACCTGTTCGCGGACAACACCGATCAGTCCCATCTCTGCCTCATGGCTAAGAAGGTAGTGTATACCAGTTCCGGACGACACCGGTGAGTCCCATCTCGGCCTCATGGCTAAGAAGGTAGTGTATACCTGTTCGCGGACGACACCGATCAGTCCCTTCTCGGCCTCATGGCTAAGAAGGTAGTGTATACCAGTTCGGGGACGAAACCGGTGAGTCCCACCTCGGCCTCATGGCTAAGAAGGTAGTGTATACCTGTTCGCGGACGACACCGATCAGTCCCATCTCGGCCTCATGGCTAAGAAGGTAGTGTATACCAGTTCCGGACGACATCGGTAAGTCCCTTCTCGGCCTCATGGATAAGAAGGTAGTGTATACCAGTTCGGGGACGAAACCGGTGAGTCCCATCTCGGCCTCATGGCTAAGAAGGTAGTGTATACCTGTTCGCGGACGACACCGATCAGTCCCATCTCGGCCTCATGGCTAAGAAGGTAGTGTATACCAGTTCGGGGACGAAACCGGTGAGTCCCATCTCGGCCTCATGGCTAAGAAGGTAGTGTATACCTGATCGCGGACAACACCGATCAGTCCCATCTCGGCCTCATGGCTAAGAAGGTAGTGTATACCAGTTCCGGACGACACCGGTGAGTCCCATCTCGGCCTCATGGCTAAGAAGGTAGTGTATACCTGTTCGCGAACGACACCGATCAGTCCCTTCTCGGCCTCATGGCTAAGAAGGTAGTGTATACCAGTTCGGGGACGAAACCGGTGAGTCCCATCTCGGCCTCATGGCTAAGAAGGTAGTGTATACCTGTTCGCGGACGACACCGATCAGTCCCATCTCGGCCTCATGGCTAAGAAGGTAGTGTATACCAGTTCCGGACGACATCGGTAAGTCCCTTCTCGGCCTCATGGCTAAGAAGGTAGTGTATACCAGTTCGGGGACGAAACCGGTGAGTCCCATCTCGGCCTCATGGCTAAGAAGGTAGTGTATACCTGTTCGTGGACGACACCGATCAGTCCCATCTCGGCCTCATGGCTAAGAAGATAGTGTATACCTGTTCGCGGACGACACCGATCAGTCCCATCTCGGTCTCATGGCTAAGAAGGTAGTGTATACCAGTTCCGGACGACACCGGTGAGCCCCTTCTCGGCCTCATGGCTAAGTAGGTAGTGTATACCAGTTCCGGACGACACCGGTGAGTCCCATCTCGGCCTCATGGCTAAGAAGGTAGTGTATACCTGTTCGCGGACGACACCGATCAGTCCCTTCTCGACCTCATGGCTAAGAAGGTAGTGTATGCCAGTTCGGGGACGAAACCGGTGAGTCCCATCTCGGCTTCATGGCTAGGAAGGTAGTGTATACCTGTTCGCGGACGACACCGATCAGTCCCATCTCGGCCTCATGGCTAAGAAGGTAGTGTATACCAGTTCCGGACGACACCGGTAAGTCCCTTCTCGGCCTCATGGCTAAGAAGGTAGTGTATACCTGTTCGCGGACGACACCGATCAGTCCCATCTCGGCCACATGGCTAAGAAGGTAGTGTATACCTGTTCGCGGACGACACCGATCAGTCCCATCTCGGCCTCATGGCTAAGAAGGTAGTGTATACCAGTTCCGGACGACACCGGTGAGTCCCATCTCGGCCTCATGGCTAAGAAGGTAGTGTATACCTTTTCGGGGACGAAACCGGTGAGTCCCATCTCGGCCTCCTGGCTAAGAAGGTAGTGTATACCTGTTCGCGGACGACACCGATCAGTCCCATCTCGGCCTCATGGCTAAGAAGGTAGTGTATACCAGTTCGGGGACGAAACCGGTGAGTCCCATCTCGGCCTCATGGCTAAGAAGGTAGTGTATACCTGTTCGCGGACGACACCGATCAGTCCCATCTCGGCCTCATGGCTAAGAAGGTAGTGTATACCACTTCCGGACGACACCGGTGAGCCCCTTCTCGGCCTCATGGCTAAGTAGGTAGTGTATACCAGTTCCGGACGACACCGGTAAGTCCCTTCTCGGCCTCATGGCTAAGAAGGTAGTGTATACCTGTTCGCGGACGACACCGATCAGTCCCATCTCGGCCACATGGCTAAGAAGGTAGTGTATACCTGTTCGCGGACAACACCGATCAGTCCCATCTCTGCCTCATGGCTAAGAAGGTAGTGTATACCAGTTCCGGACGACACCGGTGAGTCCCATCTCGGCCTCATGGCTAAGAAGGTAGTGTATACCTGTTCGCGGACGACACCGATCAGTCCCTTCTCGGCCTCATGGCTAAGAAGGTAGTGTATACCAGTTCGGGGACGAAACCGGTGAGTCCCACCTCGGCCTCATGGCTAAGAAGGTGGTATATACCTGTTCGCGGACGACACCGGTGAGCCCCTTCTCGGCCTCATGGCTAAGTAGGTAGTGTATACCAGTTCCGGACGACACCGGTAAGTCCCTTCTCGGCCTCATGGCTAAGAAGGTAGTGTATACCTGTTCGCGGACGACACCGATCAGTCCCATCTCGGCCACATGGCTAAGAAGGTAGTGTATACCTGTTCGCGGACAACACCGATCAGTCCCATCTGTGCCTCATGGCTAAGAAGGTAGTGTATACCAGTTCCGGACGACACCGGTGAGTCCCATCTCGGCCTCATGGCTAAGAAGGTAGTGTATACCTGTTCGCGGACGACATCGATCAGTCCCATCTCGGCCTCATGGCTAAGAAGGTAGTGTATACCAGTTCCGGACGACATCGGTAAGTCCCTTCTCGGCCTCATGGATAAGAAGGTAGTGTATACCAGTTCGGGGACGAAACCGGTGAGTCCCATCTCGGCCTCATGGCTAAGAAGGTAGTGTATACCTGTTCGCGGACGACACCGATCAGTCCCATCTCGGCCTCATGGCTAAGAAGGTAGTGTATACCAGTTCGGGGACGAAACCGGTGAGTCCCATCTCGGCCTCATGGCTAAGAAGGTAGTGTATACCTGTTCGCGGACAACACCGATCAGTCCCATCTCGGCCTCATGGCTAAGAAGGTAGTGTATACCAGTTCCGGACGACACCGGTGAGTCCCATCTCGGCCTCATGGCTAAGAAGGTAGTGTATACCTGTTCGCGAACGACACCGATCAGTCCCTTCTCGGCCTCATGGCTAAGAAGGTAGTGTATACCAGTTCGGGGACGAAACCGGTGAGTCCCATCTCGGCCTCATGGCTAAGAAGGTAGTGTATACCTGTTCGCGGACGACACCGATCAGTCCCATCTCGGCCTCATGGCTAAGAAGGTAGTGTATACCAGTTCGGGGACGAAACCGGTGAGTCCCATCTCGGCCTCATGGCTAAGACGGTAGTGTATACCAGTTCGGGGACGAAACCGGTGAGTCCCATCTTGGCCTCCTGGCTAAGAAGGCAGTGTATACCTGTTCGCGGACGACACCGATCAGTCCCATCTCGGCCTCATGGCTAAGAAGGTAGTGTATACCAGTTCGGGGACGAAACCGGTGAGTCCCATCTCGGCCTCATGGCTAAGAAGGTAGTGTATACCTGTTCGCGGACGACACCGATCAGTCCCATCTCGGCCTCATGGCTAAGAAGGTAGTGTATACCACTTCCGGACGACACCGGTGAGCCCCTTCTCGGCCTCATGGCTAAGTAGGTAGTGTATACCAGTTCCGGACGACACCGGTAAGTCCCTTCTCGGCCTCATGGCTAAGAAGGTAGTGTATACCTGTTCGCGGACGACACCGATCAGTCCCATCTCGGCCACATGGCTAAGAAGGTAGTGTATACCTGTTCGCGGACAACACCGATCAGTCCCATCTCTGCCTCATGGCTAAGAAGGTAGTGTATACCAGTTCCGGACGACACCGGTGAGTCCCATCTCGGCCTCATGGCTAAGAAGGTAGTGTATACCTGTTCGCGGACGACACCGATCAGTCCCTTCTCGGCCTCATGGCTAAGAAGGTAGTGTATACCAGTTCGGGGACGAAACCGGTGAGTCCCACCTCGGCCTCATGGCTAAGAAGGTAGTATATACCTGATCGCGGACGACACCGGTGAGCCCCTTCTCGGCCTCATGGCTAAGTAGGTAGTGTATACCAGTTCCGGACGACACCGGTAAGTCCCTTCTCGGCCTCATGGCTAAGAAGGTAGTGTATACCTGTTCGCGGACGACACCGATCAGTCCCATCTCGGCCTCATGGCTAAGAAGGTAGTGTATACCTGTTCGCGGACGACACCGATCAGTCCCATCTCGGCCTCATGGCTAAGAAGGTAGTGTATACCAGTTCCGGACGACATCGGTAAGTCCCTTCTCGGCCTCATGGATAAGAAGGTAGTGTATACCAGTTCGGGGACGAAACCGGTGAGTCCCATCTCGGCCTCATGGCTAAGAAGGTAGTGTATACCTGTTCGCGGACGACACCGATCAGTCCCATCTCGGCCTCATGGCTAAGAAGGTAGTGTATACCAGTTCGGGGACGAAACCGGTGAGTCCCATCTCGGCCTCATGGCTAAGAAGGTAGTGTATACCTGTTCGCGGACAACACCGATCAGTCCCATCTCGGCCTCATGGCTAAGAAGGTAGTGTATACCAGTTCCGGACGACACCGGTGAGTCCCATCTCGGCCTCATGGCTAAGAAGGTAGTGTATACCTGTTCGCGAACGACACCGATCAGTCCCTTCTCGGCCTCATGGCTAAGAAGGTAGTGTATACCAGTTCGGGGACGAAACCGGTGAGTCCCATCTCGGCCTCATGGCTAAGAAGGTAGTGTATACCTGTTCGCGGACGACACCGATCAGTCCCATCTCGGCCTCATGGCAAAGAAGGTAGTGTATACCAGTTCCGGACGACACCGGTAAGTCCCTTCTCGGCCTCATGGCTAAGAAGGTAGTGTATACCAGTTCGGGGACGAAACCGGTGAGTCCCATCTCGGCCTCATGGCTAAGAAGGTAGTGTATACCTGTTCGTGGACGACACCGATCAGTCCCATCTCGGCCTCATGGCTAAGAAGATAGTGTATACCTGTTCGCGGACGACACCGATCAGTCCCATCTCGGTCTCATGGCTAAGAAGGTAGTGTATACCAGTTCCGGACGACACCGGTGAGCCCCTTCTCGGCCTCATGGCTAAGTAGGTAGTGTATACCAGTTCCGGACGACACCGGTGAGTCCCATCTCGGCCTCATGGCTAAGAAGGTAGTGTATACCTGTTCGCGGACGACACCGATCAGTCCCTTCTCGACCTCATGGCTAAGAAGGTAGTGTATGCCAGTTCGGGGACGAAACCGGTGAGTCCCATCTCGGCTTCATGGCTAGGAAGGTAGTGTATACCTGTTCGCGGACGACACCGATCAGTCCCATCTCGGCCTCATGGCTAAGAAGGTAGTGTATACCAGTTCCGGACGACACCGGTAAGTCCCTTCTCGGCCTCATGGCTAAGAAGGTAGTGTATACCTGTTCGCGGACGACACCGATCAGTCCCATCACGGCCACATGGCTAAGAAGGTAGTGTATACCTGTTCGCGGACGACACCGATCAGTCCCATCTCGGCCTCATGGCTAAGAAGGTAGTGTATACCAGTTCCGGACGACACCGGTGAGTCCCATCTCGGCCTCATGGCTAAGAAGGTAGTGTATACCTTTTCGGGGACGAAACCGGTGAGTCCCATCTCGGCCTCCTGGCTAAGAAGGTAGTGTATACCTGTTCGCGGACGACACCGATCAGTCCCATCTCGGCCTCATGGCTAAGAAGGTAGTGTATACCAGTTCGGGGACGAAACCGGTGAGTCCCATCTCGGCCTCATGGCTAAGACGGTAGTGTATACCAGTTCGGGGACGAAACCGGTGAGTCCCATCTTGGCCTCCTGGCTAAGAAGGCAGTGTATACCTGTTCGCGGACGACACCGATCAGTCCCATCTCGGCCTCATGGCTAAGAAGGTAGTGTATACCAGTTCGGGGACGAAACCGGTGAGTCCCATCTCGGCCTCATGGCTAAGAAGGTAGTGTATACCTGTTCGCGGACGACACCGATCAGTCCCATCTCGGCCTCATGGCTAAGAAGGTAGTGTATACCACTTCCGGACGACACCGGTGAGCCCCTTCTCGGCCTCATGGCTAAGTAGGTAGTGTATACCAGTTCCGGACGACACCGGTAAGTCCCTTCTCGGCCTCATGGCTAAGAAGGTAGTGTATACCTGTTCGCGGACGACACCGATCAGTCCCATCTCGGCCACATGGCTAAGAAGGTAGTGTATACCTGTTCGCGGACAACACCGATCAGTCCCATCTCTGCCTCATGGCTAAGAAGGTAGTGTATACCAGTTCCGGACGACACCGGTGAGTCCCATCTCGGCCTCATGGCTAAGAAGGTAGTGTATACCTGTTCGCGGACGACACCGATCAGTCCCTTCTCGGCCTCATGGCTAAGAAGGTAGTGTATACCAGTTCGGGGACGAAACCGGTGAGTCCCACCTCGGCCTCATGGCTAAGAAGGTAGTATATACCTGTTCGCGGACGACACCGGTGAGCCCCTTCTCGGCCTCATGGCTAAGTAGGTAGTGTATACCAGTTCCGGACGACACCGGTAAGTCCCTTCTCGGCCTCATGGCTAAGAAGGTAGTGTATACCTGTTCGCGGACGACACCGATCAGTCCCATCTCGGCCACATGGCTAAGAAGGTAGTGTATACCTGTTCGCGGACAACACCGATCAGTCCCATCTCTGCCTCATGGCTAAGAAGGTAGTGTATACCAGTTCCGGACGACACCGGTGAGTCCCACCTCGGCCTCATGGCTAAGAAGGTAGTATATACCTGTTCGCGGACGACACCGGTGAGTCCCATCTCGGCCTCATGGCTAAGAAGGTAGTGTATACCTGTTCGTGGACGACACCGATCAGTCCCATCTCGGCCTCATGGCTAAGAAGATAGTGTATACCTGTTCGCGGACGACACCGATCAGTCCCATCTCGGTCTCATGGCTAAGAAGGTAGTGTATACCAGTTCCGGACGACACCGGTGAGCCCCTTCTCGGCCTCATGGCTAAGTAGGTAGTGTATACCAGTTCCGGACGACACCGGTGAGTCCCATCTCGGCCTCATGGCTAAGAAGGTAGTGTATACCTGTTCGCGGACGACACCGATCAGTCCCTTCTCGACCTCATGGCTAAGAAGGTAGTGTATGCCAGTTCGGGGACGAAACCGGTGAGTCCCATCTCGGCTTCATGGCTAGGAAGGTAGTGTATACCTGTTCGCGGACGACACCGATCAGTCCCATCTCGGCCTCATGGCTAAGAAGGTAGTGTATACCAGTTCCGGACGACACCGGTAAGTCCCTTCTCGGCCTCATGGCTAAGAAGGTAGTGTATACCTGTTCGCGGACGACACCGATCAGTCCCATCTCGGCCACATGGCTAAGAAGGTAGTGTATACCTGTTCGCGGACGACACCGATCAGTCCCATCTCGGCCTCATGGCTAAGAAGGTAGTGTATACCAGTTCCGGACGACACCGGTGAGTCCCATCTCGGCCTCATGGCTAAGAAGGTAGTGTATACCTTTTCGGGGACGAAACCGGTGAGTCCCATCTCGGCCTCCTGGCTAAGAAGGTAGTGTATACCTGTTCGCGGACGACACCGATCAGTCCCATCTCGGCCTCATGGCTAAGAAGGTAGTGTATACCAGTTCGGGGACGAAACCGGTGAGTCCCATCTCGGCCTCATGGCTAAGACGGTAGTGTATACCAGTTCGGGGACGAAACCGGTGAGTCCCATCTTGGCCTCCTGGCTAAGAAGGCAGTGTATACCTGTTCGCGGACGACACCGATCAGTCCCATCTCGGCCTCATGGCTAAGAAGGTAGTGTATACCAGTTCGGGGACGAAACCGGTGAGTCCCATCTCGGCCTCATGGCTAAGAAGGTAGTGTATACCTGTTCGCGGACGACACCGATCAGTCCCATCTCGGCCTCATGGCTAAGAAGGTAGTGTATACCACTTCCGGACGACACCGGTGAGCCCCTTCTCGGCCTCATGGCTAAGTAGGTAGTGTATACCAGTTCCGGACGACACCGGTAAGTCCCTTCTCGGCCTCATGGCTAAGAAGGTAGTGTATACCTGTTCGCGGACGACACCGATCAGTCCCATCTCGGCCACATGGCTAAGAAGGTAGTGTATACCTGTTCGCGGACAACACCGATCAGTCCCATCTCTGCCTCATGGCTAAGAAGGTAGTGTATACCAGTTCCGGACGACACCGGTGAGTCCCATCTCGGCCTCATGGCTAAGAAGGTAGTGTATACCTGTTCGCGGACGACACCGATCAGTCCCTTCTCGGCCTCATGGCTAAGAAGGTAGTGTATACCAGTTCGGGGACGAAACCGGTGAGTCCCACCTCGGCCTCATGGCTAAGAAGGTAGTATATACCTGTTCGCGGACGACACCGGTGAGCCCCTTCTCGGCCTCATGGCTAAGTAGGTAGTGTATACCAGTTCCGGACGACACCGGTAAGTCCCTTCTCGGCCTCATGGCTAAGAAGGTAGTGTATACCTGTTCGCGGACGACACCGATCAGTCCCATCTCGGCCACATGGCTAAGAAGGTAGTGTATACCTGTTCGCGGACAACACCGATCAGTCCCATCTGTGCCTCATGGCTAAGAAGGTAGTGTATACCAGTTCCGGACGACACCGGTGAGTCCCATCTCGGCCTCATGGCTAAGAAGGTAGTGTATACCTGTTCGCGGACGACACCGATCAGTCCCATCTCGGCCTCATGGCTAAGAAGGTAGTGTATACCAGTTCCGGACGACATCGGTAAGTCCCTTCTCGGCCTCATGGATAAGAAGGTAGTGTATACCAGTTCGGGGACGAAACCGGTGAGTCCCATCTCGGCCTCATGGCTAAGAAGGTAGTGTATACCTGTTCGCGGACGACACCGATCAGTCCCATCTCGGCCTCATGGCTAAGAAGGTAGTGTATACCAGTTCGGGGACGAAACCGGTGAGTCCCATCTCGGCCTCATGGCTAAGAAGGTAGTGTATACCTGTTCGCGGACGACACCGATCAGTCCCATCTCGGCCTCATGGCTAAGAAGGTAGTGTATACCACTTCCGGACGACACCGGTGAGCCCCTTCTCGGCCTCATGGCTAAGTAGGTAGTGTATACCAGTTCCGGACGACACCGGTAAGTCCCTTCTCGGCCTCATGGCTAAGAAGGTAGTGTATACCTGTTCGCGGACGACACCGATCAGTCCCATCTCGGCCACATGGCTAAGAAGGTAGTGTATACCTGTTCGCGGACAACACCGATCAGTCCCATCTCTGCCTCATGGCTAAGAAGGTAGTGTATACCAGTTCCGGACGACACCGGTGAGTCCCATCTCGGCCTCATGGCTAAGAAGGTAGTATATACCTGTTCGCGGACGACACCGGTGAGCCCCTTCTCGGCCTCATGGCTAAGTAGGTAGTGTATACCAGTTCCGGACGACACCGGTAAGTCCCTTCTCGGCCTCATGGCTAAGAAGGTAGTGTATACCTGTTCGCGGACGACACCGATCAGTCCCATCTCGGCCACATGGCTAAGAAGGTAGTGTATACCTGTTCGCGGACAACACCGATCAGTCCCATCTGTGCCTCATGGCTAAGAAGGTAGTGTATACCAGTTCCGGACGACACCGGTGAGTCCCATCTCGGCCTCATGGCTAAGAAGGTAGTGTATACCTGTTCGCGGACGACACCGATCAGTCCCATCTCGGCCTCATGGCTAAGAAGGTAGTGTATACCAGTTCCGGACGACATCGGTAAGTCCCTTCTCGGCCTCATGGATAAGAAGGTAGTGTATACCAGTTCGGGGACGAAACCGGTGAGTCCCATCTCGGCCTCATGGCTAAGAAGGTAGTGTATACCTGTTCGCGGACGACACCGATCAGTCCCATCTCGGCCTCATGGCTAAGAAGGTAGTGTATACCAGTTCGGGGACGAAACCGGTGAGTCCCATCTCGGCCTCATGGCTAAGAAGGTAGTGTATACCTGTTCGCGGACAACACCGATCAGTCCCATCTCGGCCTCATGGCTAAGAAGGTAGTGTATACCAGTTCCGGACGACACCGGTGAGTCCCATCTCGGCCTCATGGCTAAGAAGGTAGTGTATACCTGTTCGCGAACGACACCGATCAGTCCCTTCTCGGCCTCATGGCTAAGAAGGTAGTGTATACCAGTTCGGGGCCGAAACCGGTGAGTCCCATCTCGGCCTCATGGCTAAGAAGGTAGTGTATACCTGTTCGCGGACGACACCGATCAGTCCCATCTCGGCCTCATGGCTAAGAAGGTAGTGTATACCAGTTCGGGGACGAAACCGGTGAGTCCCATCTCGGCCTCATGGCTAAGACGGTAGTGTATACCAGTTCGGGGACGAAACCGGTGAGTCCCATCTTGGCCTCCTGGCTAAGAAGGCAGTGTATACCTGTTCGCGGACGACACCGATCAGTCCCATCTCGGCCTCATGGCTAAGAAGGTAGTGTATACCAGTTCGGGGACGAAACCGGTGAGTCCCATCTCGGCCTCATGGCTAAGAAGGTAGTGTATACCTGTTCGCGGACGACACCGATCAGTCCCATCTCGGCCTCATGGCTAAGAAGGTAGTGTATACCACTTCCGGACGACACCGGTGAGCCCCTTCTCGGCCTCATGGCTAAGTAGGTAGTGTATACCAGTTCCGGACGACACCGGTAAGTCCCTTCTCGGCCTCATGGCTAAGAAGGTAGTGTATACCTGTTCGCGGACGACACCGATCAGTCCCATCTCGGCCACATGGCTAAGAAGGTAGTGTATACCTGTTCGCGGACGACACCGATCAGTCCCATCTCGGCCACATGGCTAAGAAGGTAGTGTATACCTGTTCGCGGACAACACCGATCAGTCCCATCTCTGCCTCATGGCTAAGAAGGTAGTGTATACCAGTTCCGGACGACACCGGTGAGTCCCATCTCGGCCTCATGGCTAAGAAGGTAGTGTATACCTGTTCGCGGACGACACCGATCAGTCCCTTCTCGGCCTCATGGCTAAGAAGGTAGTGTATACCAGTTCGGGGACGAAACCGGTGAGTCCCACCTCGGCCTCATGGCTAAGAAGGTAGTATATACCTGATCGCGGACGACACCGGTGAGCCCCTTCTCGGCCTCATGGCTAAGTAGGTAGTGTATACCAGTTCCGGACGACACCGGTAAGTCCCTTCTCGGCCTCATGGCTAAGAAGGTAGTGTATACCTGTTCGCGGACGACACCGATCAGTCCCATCTCGGCCTCATGGCTAAGAAAGTAGTGTATACCTGTTCGCGGACGACACCGATCAGTCCCATCTCGGCCTCATGGCTAAGAAGGTAGTGTATACCTGTTCGCGGACAACACCGATCAGTCCCATCTCTGCCTCATGGCTAAGAAGGTAGTGTATACCAGTTCCGGACGACACCGGTGAGTCCCATCTCGGCCTCATGGCTAAGAAGGTAGTGTATACCTGTTCGCGGACGACACCGATCAGTCCCTTCTCGGCCTCATGGCTAAGAAGGTAGTGTATACCAGTTCGGGGACGAAACCGGTGAGTCCCACCTCGGCCTCATGGCTAAGAAGGTAGTGTATACCTGTTCCGGACGACATCGGTAAGTCCCTTCTCGGCCTCATGGATAAGAAGGTAGTGTATACCAGTTCGGGGACGAAACCGGTGAGTCCCATCTCGGCCTCATGGCTAAGAAGGTAGTGTATACCTGTTCGCGGACGACACCGATCAGTCCCATCTCGGCCTCATGGCTAAGAAGGTAGTGTATACCAGTTCGGGGACGAAACCGGTGAGTCCCATCTCGGCCTCATGGCTAAGAAGGTAGTGTATACCTGTTCGCGGACAACACCGATCAGTCCCATCTCGGCCTCATGGCTAAGAAGGTAGTGTATACCAGTTCCGGACGACACCGGTGAGTCCCATCTCGGCCTCATGGCTAAGAAGGTAGTGTATACCTGTTCGCGAACGACACCGATCAGTCCCTTCTCGGCCTCATGGCTAAGAAGGTAGTGTATACCAGTTCGGGGCCGAAACCGGTGAGTCCCATCTCGGCCTCATGGCTAAGAAGGTAGTGTATACCTGTTCGCGGACGACACCGATCAGTCCCATCTCGGCCTCATGGCTAAGAAGGTAGTGTATACCAGTTCGGGGACGAAACCGGTGAGTCCCATCTCGGCCTCATGGCTAAGACGGTAGTGTATACCAGTTCGGGGACGAAACCGGTGAGTCCCATCTTGGCCTCCTGGCTAAGAAGGCAGTGTATACCTGTTCGCGGACGACACCGATCAGTCCCATCTCGGCCTCATGGCTAAGAAGGTAGTGTATACCAGTTCGGGGACGAAACCGGTGAGTCCCATCTCGGCCTCATGGCTAAGAAGGTAGTGTATACCTGTTCGCGGACGACACCGATCAGTCCCATCTCGGCCTCATGGCTAAGAAGGTAGTGTATACCACTTCCGGACGACACCGGTGAGCCCCTTCTCGGCCTCATGGCTAAGTAGGTAGTGTATACCAGTTCCGGACGACACCGGTAAGTCCCTTCTCGGCCTCATGGCTAAGAAGGTAGTGTATACCTGTTCGCGGACGACACCGATCAGTCCCATCTCGGCCACATGGCTAAGAAGGTAGTGTATACCTGTTCGCGGACGACACCGATCAGTCCCATCTCGGCCACATGGCTAAGAAGGTAGTGTATACCTGTTCGCGGACAACACCGATCAGTCCCATCTCTGCCTCATGGCTAAGAAGGTAGTGTATACCAGTTCCGGACGACACCGGTGAGTCCCATCTCGGCCTCATGGCTAAGAAGGTAGTGTATACCTGTTCGCGGACGACACCGATCAGTCCCTTCTCGGCCTCATGGCTAAGAAGGTAGTGTATACCAGTTCGGGGACGAAACCGGTGAGTCCCACCTCGGCCTCATGGCTAAGAAGGTAGTATATACCTGATCGCGGACGACACCGGTGAGCCCCTTCTCGGCCTCATGGCTAAGTAGGTAGTGTATACCAGTTCCGGACGACACCGGTAAGTCCCTTCTCGGCCTCATGGCTAAGAAGGTAGTGTATACCTGTTCGCGGACGACACCGATCAGTCCCATCTCGGCCTCATGGCTAAGAAAGTAGTGTATACCTGTTCGCGGACGACACCGATCAGTCCCATCTCGGCCTCATGGCTAAGAAGGTAGTGTATACCAGTTCCGGACGACATCGGTAAGTCCCTTCTCGGCCTCATGGATAAGAAGGTAGTGTATACCAGTTCGGGGACGAAACCGATCAGTCCCATCTCGGCCTCATGGCTAAGAAGGTAGTGTATACCAGTTCGGGGACGAAACCGGTGAGTCCCATCTCGGCCTCATGGCTAAGAAGGTAGTGTATACCAGTTCGGGGACGAAACCGGTGAGTCCCATCTCGGCCTCATGGCTAAGAAGGTAGTGTATACCTGTTCGCGGACGACACCGATCAGTCCCATCTCGGCCTCATGGCTAAGAAGGTAGTGTATACCACTTCCGGACGACACCGGTGAGCCCCTTCTCGGCCTCATGGCTAAGTAGGTAGTGTATACCAGTTCCGGACGACACCGGTAAGTCCCTTCTCGGCCTCATGGCTAAGAAGGTAGTGTATACCTGTTCGCGGACGACACCGATCAGTCCCATCTCGGCCACATGGCTAAGAAGGTAGTGTATACCTGTTCGCGGACAACACCGATCAGTCCCATCTCTGCCTCATGGCTAAGAAGGTAGTGTATACCAGTTCCGGACGACACCGGTGAGTCCCATCTCGGCCTCATGGCTAAGAAGGTAGTGTATACCTGTTCGCGGACGACACCGATCAGTCCCTTCTCGGCCTCATGGCTAAGAAGGTAGTGTATACCAGTTCGGGGACGAAACCGGTGAGTCCCACCTCGGCCTCATGGCTAAGAAGGTAGTATATACCTGTTCGCGGACGACACCGGTGAGCCCCTTCTCGGCCTCATGGCTAAGTAGGTAGTGTATACCAGTTCCGGACGACACCGGTAAGTCCCTTCTCGGCCTCATGGCTAAGAAGGTAGTGTATACCTGTTCGCGGACGACACCGATCAGTCCCATCTCGGCCACATGGCTAAGAAGGTAGTGTATACCTGTTCGCGGACAACACCGATCAGTCCCATCTGTGCCTCATGGCTAAGAAGGTAGTGTATACCAGTTCCGGACGACACCGGTGAGTCCCATCTCGGCCTCATGGCTAAGAAGGTAGTGTATACCTGTTCGCGGACGACACCGATCAGTCCCATCTCGGCCTCATGGCTAAGAAGGTAGTGTATACCAGTTCCGGACGACATCGGTAAGTCCCTTCTCGGCCTCATGGATAAGAAGGTAGTGTATACCAGTTCGGGGACGAAACCGGTGAGTCCCATCTCGGCCTCATGGCTAAGAAGGTAGTGTATACCTGTTCGCGGACGACACCGATCAGTCCCATCTCGGCCTCATGGCTAAGAAGGTAGTGTATACCAGTTCGGGGACGAAACCGGTGAGTCCCATCTCGGCCTCATGGCTAAGAAGGTAGTGTATACCTGTTCGCGGACGACACCGATCAGTCCCATCTCGGCCTCATGGCTAAGAAGGTAGTGTATACCACTTCCGGACGACACCGGTGAGCCCCTTCTCGGCCTCATGGCTAAGTAGGTAGTGTATACCAGTTCCGGACGACACCGGTAAGTCCCTTCTCGGCCTCATGGCTAAGAAGGTAGTGTATACCTGTTCGCGGACGACACCGATCAGTCCCATCTCGGCCACATGGCTAAGAAGGTAGTGTATACCTGTTCGCGGACAACACCGATCAGTCCCATCTCTGCCTCATGGCTAAGAAGGTAGTGTATACCAGTTCCGGACGACACCGGTGAGTCCCATCTCGGCCTCATGGCTAAGAAGGTAGTATATACCTGTTCGCGGACGACACCGGTGAGCCCCTTCTCGGCCTCATGGCTAAGTAGGTAGTGTATACCAGTTCCGGACGACACCGGTAAGTCCCTTCTCGGCCTCATGGCTAAGAAGGTAGTGTATACCTGTTCGCGGACGACACCGATCAGTCCCATCTCGGCCACATGGCTAAGAAGGTAGTGTATACCTGTTCGCGGACAACACCGATCAGTCCCATCTGTGCCTCATGGCTAAGAAGGTAGTGTATACCAGTTCCGGACGACACCGGTGAGTCCCATCTCGGCCTCATGGCTAAGAAGGTAGTGTATACCTGTTCGCGGACGACACCGATCAGTCCCATCTCGGCCTCATGGCTAAGAAGGTAGTGTATACCAGTTCCGGACGACATCGGTAAGTCCCTTCTCGGCCTCATGGATAAGAAGGTAGTGTATACCAGTTCGGGGACGAAACCGGTGAGTCCCATCTCGGCCTCATGGCTAAGAAGGTAGTGTATACCTGTTCGCGGACGACACCGATCAGTCCCATCTCGGCCTCATGGCTAAGAAGGTAGTGTATACCAGTTCGGGGACGAAACCGGTGAGTCCCATCTCGGCCTCATGGCTAAGAAGGTAGTGTATACCTGTTCGCGGACAACACCGATCAGTCCCATCTCGGCCTCATGGCTAAGAAGGTAGTGTATACCAGTTCCGGACGACACCGGTGAGTCCCATCTCGGCCTCATGGCTAAGAAGGTAGTGTATACCTGTTCGCGAACGACACCGATCAGTCCCTTCTCGGCCTCATGGCTAAGAAGGTAGTGTATACCAGTTCGGGGCCGAAACCGGTGAGTCCCATCTCGGCCTCATGGCTAAGAAGGTAGTGTATACCTGTTCGCGGACGACACCGATCAGTCCCATCTCGGCCTCATGGCTAAGAAGGTAGTGTATACCAGTTCGGGGACGAAACCGGTGAGTCCCATCTCGGCCTCATGGCTAAGACGGTAGTGTATACCAGTTCGGGGACGAAACCGGTGAGTCCCATCTTGGCCTCCTGGCTAAGAAGGCAGTGTATACCTGTTCGCGGACGACACCGATCAGTCCCATCTCGGCCTCATGGCTAAGAAGGTAGTGTATACCAGTTCGGGGACGAAACCGGTGAGTCCCATCTCGGCCTCATGGCTAAGAAGGTAGTGTATACCTGTTCGCGGACGACACCGATCAGTCCCATCTCGGCCTCATGGCTAAGAAGGTAGTGTATACCACTTCCGGACGACACCGGTGAGCCCCTTCTCGGCCTCATGGCTAAGTAGGTAGTGTATACCAGTTCCGGACGACACCGGTAAGTCCCTTCTCGGCCTCATGGCTAAGAAGGTAGTGTATACCTGTTCGCGGACGACACCGATCAGTCCCATCTCGGCCACATGGCTAAGAAGGTAGTGTATACCTGTTCGCGGACGACACCGATCAGTCCCATCTCGGCCACATGGCTAAGAAGGTAGTGTATACCTGTTCGCGGACAACACCGATCAGTCCCATCTCTGCCTCATGGCTAAGAAGGTAGTGTATACCAGTTCCGGACGACACCGGTGAGTCCCATCTCGGCCTCATGGCTAAGAAGGTAGTGTATACCTGTTCGCGGACGACACCGATCAGTCCCTTCTCGGCCTCATGGCTAAGAAGGTAGTGTATACCAGTTCGGGGACGAAACCGGTGAGTCCCACCTCGGCCTCATGGCTAAGAAGGTAGTATATACCTGATCGCGGACGACACCGGTGAGCCCCTTCTCGGCCTCATGGCTAAGTAGGTAGTGTATACCAGTTCCGGACGACACCGGTAAGTCCCTTCTCGGCCTCATGGCTAAGAAGGTAGTGTATACCTGTTCGCGGACGACACCGATCAGTCCCATCTCGGCCTCATGGCTAAGAAAGTAGTGTATACCTGTTCGCGGACGACACCGATCAGTCCCATCTCGGCCTCATGGCTAAGAAGGTAGTGTATACCTGTTCGCGGACAACACCGATCAGTCCCATCTCTGCCTCATGGCTAAGAAGGTAGTGTATACCAGTTCCGGACGACACCGGTGAGTCCCATCTCGGCCTCATGGCTAAGAAGGTAGTGTATACCTGTTCGCGGACGACACCGATCAGTCCCTTCTCGGCCTCATGGCTAAGAAGGTAGTGTATACCAGTTCGGGGACGAAACCGGTGAGTCCCACCTCGGCCTCATGGCTAAGAAGGTAGTGTATACCTGTTCCGGACGACATCGGTAAGTCCCTTCTCGGCCTCATGGATAAGAAGGTAGTGTATACCAGTTCGGGGACGAAACCGGTGAGTCCCATCTCGGCCTCATGGCTAAGAAGGTAGTGTATACCTGTTCGCGGACGACACCGATCAGTCCCATCTCGGCCTCATGGCTAAGAAGGTAGTGTATACCAGTTCGGGGACGAAACCGGTGAGTCCCATCTCGGCCTCATGGCTAAGAAGGTAGTGTATACCTGTTCGCGGACAACACCGATCAGTCCCATCTCGGCCTCATGGCTAAGAAGGTAGTGTATACCAGTTCCGGACGACACCGGTGAGTCCCATCTCGGCCTCATGGCTAAGAAGGTAGTGTATACCTGTTCGCGAACGACACCGATCAGTCCCTTCTCGGCCTCATGGCTAAGAAGGTAGTGTATACCAGTTCGGGGCCGAAACCGGTGAGTCCCATCTCGGCCTCATGGCTAAGAAGGTAGTGTATACCTGTTCGCGGACGACACCGATCAGTCCCATCTCGGCCTCATGGCTAAGAAGGTAGTGTATACCAGTTCGGGGACGAAACCGGTGAGTCCCATCTCGGCCTCATGGCTAAGACGGTAGTGTATACCAGTTCGGGGACGAAACCGGTGAGTCCCATCTTGGCCTCCTGGCTAAGAAGGCAGTGTATACCTGTTCGCGGACGACACCGATCAGTCCCATCTCGGCCTCATGGCTAAGAAGGTAGTGTATACCAGTTCGGGGACGAAACCGGTGAGTCCCATCTCGGCCTCATGGCTAAGAAGGTAGTGTATACCTGTTCGCGGACGACACCGATCAGTCCCATCTCGGCCTCATGGCTAAGAAGGTAGTGTATACCACTTCCGGACGACACCGGTGAGCCCCTTCTCGGCCTCATGGCTAAGTAGGTAGTGTATACCAGTTCCGGACGACACCGGTAAGTCCCTTCTCGGCCTCATGGCTAAGAAGGTAGTGTATACCTGTTCGCGGACGACACCGATCAGTCCCATCTCGGCCACATGGCTAAGAAGGTAGTGTATACCTGTTCGCGGACGACACCGATCAGTCCCATCTCGGCCACATGGCTAAGAAGGTAGTGTATACCTGTTCGCGGACAACACCGATCAGTCCCATCTCTGCCTCATGGCTAAGAAGGTAGTGTATACCAGTTCCGGACGACACCGGTGAGTCCCATCTCGGCCTCATGGCTAAGAAGGTAGTGTATACCTGTTCGCGGACGACACCGATCAGTCCCTTCTCGGCCTCATGGCTAAGAAGGTAGTGTATACCAGTTCGGGGACGAAACCGGTGAGTCCCACCTCGGCCTCATGGCTAAGAAGGTAGTATATACCTGATCGCGGACGACACCGGTGAGCCCCTTCTCGGCCTCATGGCTAAGTAGGTAGTGTATACCAGTTCCGGACGACACCGGTAAGTCCCTTCTCGGCCTCATGGCTAAGAAGGTAGTGTATACCTGTTCGCGGACGACACCGATCAGTCCCATCTCGGCCTCATGGCTAAGAAAGTAGTGTATACCTGTTCGCGGACGACACCGATCAGTCCCATCTCGGCCTCATGGCTAAGAAGGTAGTGTATACCAGTTCCGGACGACATCGGTAAGTCCCTTCTCGGCCTCATGGATAAGAAGGTAGTGTATACCAGTTCGGGGACGAAACCGATCAGTCCCATCTCGGCCTCATGGCTAAGAAGGTAGTGTATACCAGTTCGGGGACGAAACCGGTGAGTCCCATCTCGGCCTCATGGCTAAGAAGGTAGTGTATACCTGTTCGCGGACAACACCGATCAGTCCCATCTCGGCCACATGGCTAAGAAGGTAGTGTATACCTGTTCGCGGACAACACCGATCAGTCCCATCTCGGCCTCATGGCTAAGAAGGTAGTGTATACCAGTTCCGGACGACATCGGTAAGTCCCTTCTCGGCCTCATGGATAAGAAGGTAGTGTATACCAGTTCGGGGACGAAACCGATCAGTCCCATCTCGGCCTCATGGCTAAGAAGGTAGTGTATACCTGTTCGCGGACGACACCGATCAGTCCCTTCTCGGCCTCATGGCTAAGAAGGTAGTGTGTACCAGTTCGGGGACGAAACCGGTGAGTCCCACCTCGGCCTCATGGCTAAGAAGGTAGTATATACCTGATCGCGGACGACACCGGTGAGCCCCTTCTCGGCCTCATGGCTAAGTAGGTAGTGTATACCAGTTCCGGACGACACCGGTAAGTCCCTTCTCGGCCTCATGGCTAAGAAGGTAGTGTATACCTGTTCGCGGACGACACCGATCAGTCCCATCTCGGCCTCATGGCTAAGAAAGTAGTGTATACCTGTTCGCGGACGACACCGATCAGTCCCATCTCGGCCTCATGGCTAAGAAGGTAGTGTATACCAGTTCCGGACGACATCGGTAAGTCCCTTCTCGGCCTCATGGATAAGAAGGTAGTGTATACCAGTTCGGGGACGAAACCGATCAGTCCCATCTCGGCCTCATGGCTAAGAAGGTAGTGTATACCAGTTCGGGGACGAAACCGGTGAGTCCCATCTCGGCCTCATGGCTAAGAAGGTAGTGTATACCTGTTCGCGGACAACACCGATCAGTCCCATCTCGGCCACATGGCTAAGAAGGTAGTGTATACCTGTTCGCGGACAACACCGATCAGTCCCATCTCTGCCTCATGGCTAAGAAGGTAGTGTATACCAGTTCCGGACGACACCGGTGAGTCCCATCTCGGCCTCATGGCTAAGAAGGTAGTGTATACCTGTTCGCGGACGACACCGATCAGTCCCTTCTCGGCCTCATGGCTAAGAAGGTAGTGTATACCAGTTCGGGGACGAAACCGGTGAGTCCCACCTCGGCCTCATGGCTAAGAAGGTAGTGTATACCTGTTCGCGGACGACACCGATCAGTCCCATCTCGGCCTCATGGCTAAGAAGGTAGTGTATACCAGTTCCGGACGACATCGGTAAGTCCCTTCTCGGCCTCATGGATAAGAAGGTAGTGTATACCAGTTCGGGGACGAAACCGGTGAGTCCCATCTCGGCCTCATGGCTAAGAAGGTAGTGTATACCTGTTCGCGAACGACACCGATCAGTCCCTTCTCGGCCTCATGGCTAAGAAGGTAGTGTATACCAGTTCGGGGACGAAACCGGTGAGTCCCATCTCGGCCTCATGGCTAAGAAGGTAGTGTATACCTGTTCGCGGACGACACCGATCAGTCCCATCTCGGCCTCATGGCTAAGAAGGTAGTGTATACCAGTTCCGGACGACACCGGTAAGTCCCTTCTCGGCCTCATGGCTAAGAAGGTAGTGTATACCAGTTCGGGGACGAAACCGGTGAGTCCCATCTCGGCCTCATGGCTAAGAAGGTAGTGTATACCTGTTCGTGGACGACACCGATCAGTCCCATCTCGGCCTCATGGCTAAGAAGATAGTGTATACCTGTTCGCGGACGACACCGATCAGTCCCATCGCGGTCTCATGGCTAAGAAGGTAGTGTATACCAGTTCCGGACGACACCGTTGAGCCCCTTCTCGGCCTCATGGCTAAGTAGGTAGTGTATACCAGTTCCGGACGACACCGGTGAGTCCCATCTCGGCCTCATGGCTAAGAAGGTAGTGTATACCTGTTCGCGGACGACACCGATCAGTCCCTTCTCGACCTCATGGCTAAGAAGGTAGTGTATGCCAGTTCGGGGACGAAACCGGTGAGTCCCATCTCGGCTTCATGGCTAGGAAGGTAGTGTATACCTGTTCGCGGACGACACCGATCAGTCCCATCTCGGCCTCATGGCTAAGAAGGTAGTGTATACCAGTTCCGGACGACACCGGTAAGTCCCTTCTCGGCCTCATGGCTAAGAAGGTAGTGTATACCTGTTCGCGGACGACACCGATCAGTCCCATCTCGGCCACATGGCTAAGAAGGTAGTGTATACCTGTTCGCGGACGACACCGATCAGTCCCATCTCGGCCTCCTGGCTAAGAAGGTAGTGTATACCTGTTCGCGGACGACACCGATCAGTCCCATCTCGGCCTCATGGCTAAGAAGGTAGTGTATACCAGTTCGGGGACGAAACCGGTGAGTCCCATCTCGGCCTCATGGCTAAGACGGTAGTGTATACCAGTTCGGGGACGAAACCGGTGAGTCCCATCTTGGCCTCCTGGCTAAGAAGGCAGTGTATACCTGTTCGCGGACGACACCGATCAGTCCCATCTCGGCCTCATGGCTAAGAAGGTAGTGTATACCAGTTCGGGGACGAAACCGGTGAGTCCCATCTCGGCCTCATGGCTAAGAAGGTAGTGTATACCTGTTCGCGGACGACACCGATCAGTCCCATCTCGGCCTCATGGCTAAGAAGGTAGTGTATACCAGTTCGGGGACGAAACCGGTGAGTCCCATCTCGGCCTCATGGCTAAGAAGGTAGTGTATACCTGTTCGCGGACAACACCGATCAGTCCCATCTCGGCCTCATGGCTAAGAAGGTAGTGTATACCAGTTCCGGACGACACCGGTGAGTCCCATCTCGGCCTCATGGCTAAGAAGGTAGTGTATACCAGTTCCGGACGACACCGGTGAGTCCCATCTCGGCCTCATGGCTAAGAAGGTAGTGTATACCTGTTCGCGGACGACACCGATCAGTCCCATCTCGGCCTCATGGCTAAGAAGGTAGTGTATACCAGTTCCGGACGACATCGGTAAGTCCCTTCTCGGCCTCATGGATAAGAAGGTAGTGTATACCAGTTCGGGGACGAAACCGGTGAGTCCCATCTCGGCCTCATGGCTAAGAAGGTAGTGTATACCTGTTCGCGGACGACACCGATCAGTCCCATCTCGGCCTCATGGCTAAGAAGGTAGTGTATACCAGTTCGGGGACGAAACCGGTGAGTCCCATCTCGGCCTCATGGCTAAGAAGGTAGTGTATACCTGTTCGCGGACAACACCGATCAGTCCCATCTCGGCCTCATGGCTAAGAAGGTAGTGTATACCAGTTCCGGACGACACCGGTGAGTCCCATCTCGGCCTCATGGCTAAGAAGGTAGTGTATACCTGTCCGCGAACGACACCGATCAGTCCCTTCTCGGCCTCATGGCTAAGAAGGTAGTGTATACCAGTTCGGGGACGAAACCGGTGAGTCCCATCTCGGCCTCATGGCTAAGAAGGTAGTGTATACCTGTTCGCGGACGACACCGATCAGTCCCATCTCGGCCTCATGGCTAAGAAGGTAGTGTATACCTGTTCGCGGACGACACCGATCAGTCCCTTCTCGGCCTCATGGCTAAGAAGGTAGTGTATACCAGTTCGCGGACGACACCGATCAGTCCCTTCTCGGCCTCATGGCTAAGAATGTAGTGTATACCTGTTCGCGGACGACACCGATCAGTCCCATCTCGGCCTCATGGCTAAGAAGGTAGTGTATACCAGTTCCGGACGACACCGGTGAGCCCCTTCTCGGCCTCATGGCTAAGTAGGTAGTGTATACCTGTTCGCGGACGACACCGATCAGTCCCATCTCGGTCTCATGGCTAAGAAGGTAGTGTATACCAGTTCCGGACGACACCGGTGAGCCCCTTCTCGGCCTCATGGCTAAGTTGGTAGTGTATACCAGTTCCGGACGACACCGGTAAGTCCCTTCTCGGCCTCATGGCTAAGAAGGTAGTGTATACCTGTTCGCGGACGACACCGATCAGTCCCATCTCGGCCACATGGCTAAGAAGGTAGTGTATACCTGTTCGCGGACAACACCGATCAGTCCCATCTCTGCCTCATGGCTAAGAAGGTAGTGTATACCAGTTCCGGACGACACCGGTGAGTCCCATCTCGGCCTCATGGCTAAGAAGGTAGTGTATACCTGTTCGCGGACGACACCGATCAGTCCCTTCTCGGCCTCATGGCTAAGAAGGTAGTGTATACCAGTTCGGGGACGAAACCGGTGAGTCCCACCTCGGCCTCATGGCTAAGAAGGTAGTGTATACCTGTTCGCGGACGACACCGATCAGTCCCATCTCGGCCTCATGGCTAAGAAGGTAGTGTATACCAGTTCCGGACGACATCGGTAAGTCCCTTCTCGGCCTCATGGATAAGAAGGTAGTGTATACCAGTTCGGGGACGAAACCGGTGAGTCCCATCTCGGCCTCATGGCTAAGAAGGTAGTGTATACCTGTTCGCGGACGACACCGATCAGTCCCATCTCGGCCTCATGGCTAAGAAGGTAGTGTATACCAGTTCGGGGACGAAACCGGTGAGTCCCATCTCGGCCTCATGGCTAAGAAGGTAGTGTATACCTGTTCGCGGACAACACCGATCAGTCCCATCTCGGCCTCATGGCTAAGAAGGTAGTGTATACCAGTTCCGGACGACACCGGTAAGTCCCTTCTCGGCCTCATGGCTAAGAAGGTAGTGTATACCAGTTCGGGGACGAAACCGGTGAGTCCCATCTCGGCCTCATGGCTAAGAAGGTAGTGTATACCTGTTCGTGGACGACACCGATCAGTCCCATCTCGGCCTCATGGCTAAGAAGATAGTGTATACCTGTTCGCGGACGACACCGATCAGTCCCATCTCGGTCTCATGGCTAAGAAGGTAGTGTATACCAGTTCCGGACGACACCGGTGAGCCCCTTCTCGGCCTCATGGCTAAGTAGGTAGTGTATACCAGTTCCGGACGACACCGGTGAGTCCCATCTCGGCCTCATGGCTAAGAAGGTAGTGTATACCTGTTCGCGGACGACACCGATCAGTCCCTTCTCGACCTCATGGCTAAGAAGGTAGTGTATGCCAGTTCGGGGACGAAACCGGTGAGTCCCATCTCGGCTTCATGGCTAGGAAGGTAGTGTATACCTGTTCGCGGACGACACCGATCAGTCCCATCTCGGCCTCATGGCTAAGAAGGTAGTGTATACCAGTTCCGGACGACACCGGTAAGTCCCTTCTCGGCCTCATGGCTAAGAAGGTAGTGTATACCTGTTCGCGGACGACACCGATCAGTCCCATCTCGGCCTCATGGCTAAGAAGGTAGTGTATACCAGTTCCGGACGACACCGGTGAGTCCCTTCTCGGCCTCATGGATAAGAAGGTAGTGTATACCAGTTCGGGGACGAAACCGATCAGTCCCATCTCGGCCTCATGGCTAAGAAGGTAGTGTATACCAGTTCGGGGACGAAACCGGTGAGTCCCATCTCGGCCTCATGGCTAAGAAGGTAGTGTATACCTGTTCGCGGACAACACCGATCAGTCCCATCTCGGCCACATGGCTAAGAAGGTAGTGTATACCTGTTCGCGGACAACACCGATCAGTCCCATCTCTGCCTCATGGCTAAGAAGGTAGTGTATACCAGTTCCGGACGACACCGGTGAGTCCCATCTCGGCCTCATGGCTAAGAAGGTAGTGTATACCTGTTCGCGGACGACACCGATCAGTCCCTTCTCGGCCTCATGGCTAAGAAGGTAGTGTATACCAGTTCGGGGACGAAACCGGTGAGTCCCACCTCGGCCTCATGGCTAAGAAGGTAGTGTATACCTGTTCGCGGACGACACCGATCAGTCCCATCTCGGCCTCATGGCTAAGAAGGTAGTGTATACCAGTTCCGGACGACATCGGTAAGTCCCTTCTCGGCCTCATGGATAAGAAGGTAGTGTATACCAGTTCGGGGACGAAACCGGTGAGTCCCATCTCGGCCTCATGGCTAAGAAGGTAGTGTATACCTGTTCGCGAACGACACCGATCAGTCCCTTCTCGGCCTCATGGCTAAGAAGGTAGTGTATACCAGTTCGGGGACGAAACCGGTGAGTCCCATCTCGGCCTCATGGCTAAGAAGGTAGTGTATACCTGTTCGCGGACGACACCGATCAGTCCCATCTCGGCCTCATGGCTAAGAAGGTAGTGTATACCAGTTCCGGACGACACCGGTAAGTCCCTTCTCGGCCTCATGGCTAAGAAGGTAGTGTATACCAGTTCGGGGACGAAACCGGTGAGTCCCATCTCGGCCTCATGGCTAAGAAGGTAGTGTATACCTGTTCGTGGACGACACCGATCAGTCCCATCTCGGCCTCATGGCTAAGAAGATAGTGTATACCTGTTCGCGGACGACACCGATCAGTCCCATCGCGGTCTCATGGCTAAGAAGGTAGTGTATACCAGTTCCGGACGACACCGTTGAGCCCCTTCTCGGCCTCATGGCTAAGTAGGTAGTGTATACCAGTTCCGGACGACACCGGTGAGTCCCATCTCGGCCTCATGGCTAAGAAGGTAGTGTATACCTGTTCGGGGACGAAACCGGTGAGTCCCATCTCGGCCTCATGGCTAAGAAGGTAGTGTATACCTGTTCGCGGACAACACCGATCAGTCCCATCTCGGCCTCATGGCTAAGAAGGTAGTGTATACCAGTTCCGGACGACACCGGTGAGTCCCATCTCGGCCTCATGGCTAAGAAGGTAGTGTATACCTGTTCGCGAACGACACCGATCAGTCCCTTCTCGGCCTCATGGCTAAGAAGGTAGTGTATACCAGTTCGGGGACGAAACCGGTGAGTCCCATCTCGGCCTCATGGCTAAGAAGGTAGTGTATACCTGTTCGCGGACGACACCGATCAGTCCCATCTCGGCCTCATGGCTAAGAAGGTAGTGTATACCAGTTCCGGACGACACCGGTAAGTCCCTTCTCGGCCTCATGGCTAAGAAGGTAGTGTATACCAGTTCGGGGACGAAACCGGTGAGTCCCATCTCGGCCTCATGGCTAAGAAGGTAGTGTATACCTGTTCGTGGACGACACCGATCAGTCCCATCTCGGCCTCATGGCTAAGAAGATAGTGTATACCTGTTCGCGGACGACACCGATCAGTCCCATCTCGGTCTCATGGCTAAGAAGGTAGTGTATACCAGTTCCGGACGACACCGGTGAGCCCCTTCTCGGCCTCATGGCTAAGTAGGTAGTGTATACCAGTTCCGGACGACACCGGTGAGTCCCATCTCGGCCTCATGGCTAAGAAGGTAGTGTATACCTGTTCGCGGACGACACCGATCAGTCCCATCTCGGCCACATGGCTAAGAAGGTAGTGTATACCTGTTCGCGGACAACACCGATCAGTCCCATCTCTGCCTCATGGCTAAGAAGGTAGTGTATACCAGTTCCGGACGACACCGGTGAGTCCCATCTCGGCCTCATGGCTAAGAAGGTAGTGTATACCTGTTCGCGGACGACACCGATCAGTCCCATCTCGGCCTCATGGCTAAGAAGGTAGTGTATACCACTTCCGGACGGCACCGGTGAGCCCCTTCTCGGCCTCATGGCTAAGTAGGTAGTGTATACCAGTTCCGGACGACACCGGTAAGTCCCTTCTCGGCCTCATGGCTAAGAAGGTAGTGTATACCACTTCCGGACGGCACCGGTGAGCCCCTTCTCGGCCTCATGGCTAAGTAGGTAGTGTATACCAGTTCCGGACGACACCGGTAAGTCCCTTCTCGGCCTCATGGCTAAGAAGGTAGTGTATACCTGTTCGCGGACGACACCGATCAGTCCCATCTCGGCCACATGGCTAAGAAGGTAGTGTATACCTGTTCGCGGACAACACCGATCAGTCCCATCTCTGCCTCATGGCTAAGAAGGTAGTGTATACCAGTTCGGGGACGAAACCGGTGAGTCCCATCTTGGCCTCCTGGCTAAGAAGGCAGTGTATACCTGTTCGCGGACGACACCGATCAGTCCCATCTCGGCCTCATGGCTAAGAAGGTAGTGTATACCAGTTCGGGGACGAAACCGGTGAGTCCCATCTCGGCCTCATGGCTAAGAAGGTAGTGTATACCTGTTCGCGGACGACACCGATCAGTCCCATCTCGGCCTCATGGCTAAGAAGGTAGTGTATACCACTTCCGGACGGCACCGGTGAGCCCCTTCTCGGCCTCATGGCTAAGTAGGTAGTGTATACCAGTTCCGGACGACACCGGTAAGTCCCTTCTCGGCCTCATGGCTAAGAAGGTAGTGTATACCTGTTCGCGGACGACACCGATCAGTCCCATCTCGGCCACATGGCTAAGAAGGTAGTGTATACCTGTTCGCGGACAACACCGATCAGTCCCATCTCTGCCTCATGGCTAAGAAGGTAGTGTATACCAGTTCCGGACGACACCGGTGAGTCCCATCTCGGCCTCATGGCTAAGAAGGTAGTGTATACCTGTTCGCGGACGACACCGATCAGTCCCTTCTCGGCCTCATGGCTAAGAAGGTAGTGTATACCAGTTCGGGGACGAAACCGGTGAGTCCCACCTCGGCCTCATGGCTAAGAAGGTAGTATATACCTGATCGCGGACGACACCGGTGAGCCCCTTCTCGGCCTCATGGCTAAGTAGGTAGTGTATACCAGTTCCGGACGACACCGGTAAGTCCCTTCTCGGCCTCATGGCTAAGAAGGTAGTGTATACCTGTTCGCGGACGACACCGATCAGTCCCATCTCGGCCTCATGGCTAAGAAGGTAGTGTATACCTGTTCGCGGACGACACCGATCAGTCCCATCTCGGCCTCATGGCTAAGAAGGTAGTGTATACCAGTTCCGGACGACATCGGTAAGTCCCTTCTCGGCCTCATGGATAAGAAGGTAGTGTACACCAGTTCGGGGACGAAACCGGTGAGTCCCATCTCGGCCTCATGGCTAAGAAGGTAGTGTATACCTGTTCGCGGACGACACCGATCAGTCCCATCTCGGCCTCATGGCTAAGAAGGTAGTGTATACCAGTTCGGGGACGAAACCGGTGAGTCCCATCTCGGCCTCATGGCTAAGAAGGTAGTGTATACCTGTTCGCGGACAACACCGATCAGTCCCATCTCGGCCTCATGGCTAAGAAGGTAGTGTATACCAGTTCCGGACGACACCGGTGAGTCCCATCTCGGCCTCATGGCTAAGAAGGTAGTGTATACCTGTTCGCGAACGACACCGATCAGTCCCTTCTCGGCCTCATGGCTAAGAAGGTAGTGTATACCAGTTCGGGGACGAAACCGGTGAGTCCCATCTCGGCCTCATGGCTAAGAAGGTAGTGTATACCTGTTCGCGGACGACACCGATCAGTCCCATCTCGGCCTCATGGCTAAGAAGGTAGTGTATACCAGTTCCGGACGACACCGGTAAGTCCCTTCTCGGCCTCATGGCTAAGAAGGTAGTGTATACCAGTTCGGGGACGAAACCGGTGAGTCCCATCTCGGCCTCATGGCTAAGAAGGTAGTGTATACCTGTTCGTGGACGACACCGATCAGTCCCATCTCGGCCTCATGGCTAAGAAGATAGTGTATACCTGTTCGCGGACGACACCGATCAGTCCCATCTCGGTCTCATGGCTAAGAAGGTAGTGTGTACCAGTTCCGGACGACACCGGTGAGCCCCTTCTCGGCCTCATGGCTAAGTAGGTAGTGTATACCAGTTCCGGACGACACCGGTGAGTCCCATCTCGGCCTCATGGCTAAGAAGGTAGTGTATACCTGTTCGCGGACGACACCGATCAGTCCCTTCTCGACCTCATGGCTAAGAAGGTAGTGTATGCCAGTTCGGGGACGAAACCGGTGAGTCCCATCTCGGCTTCATGGCTAGGAAGGTAGTGTATACCTGTTCGCGGACGACACCGATCAGTCCCATCTCGGCCTCATGGCTAAGAAGGTAGTGTATACCAGTTCCGGACGACACCGGTAAGTCCCTTCTCGGCCTCATGGCTAAGAAGGTAGTGTATACCTGTTCGCGGACGACACCGATCAGTCCCATCTCGGCCACATGGCTAAGAAGGTAGTGTATACCTGTTCGCGGACGACACCGATCAGTCCCATCTCGGCCTCATGGCTAAGAAGGTAGTGTATACCAGTTCCGGACGACACCGGTGAGTCCCATCTCGGCCTCATGGCTAAGAAGGTAGTGTATACCTTTTCGGGGACGAAACCGGTGAGTCCCATCTCGGCCTCCTGGCTAAGAAGGTAGTGTATACCTGTTCGCGGACGACACCGATCAGTCCCATCTCGGCCTCATGGCTAAGAAGGTAGTGTATACCAGTTCGGGGACGAAACCGGTGAGTCCCATCTCGGCCTCATGGCTAAGACGGTAGTGTATACCAGTTCGGGGACGAAACCGGTGAGTCCCATCTTGGCCTCCTGGCTAAGAAGGCAGTGTATACCTGTTCGCGGACGACACCGATCAGTCCCATCTCGGCCTCATGGCTAAGAAGGTAGTGTATACCAGTTCGGGGACGAAACCGGTGAGTCCCATCTCGGCCTCATGGCTAAGAAGGTAGTGTATACCTGTTCGCGGACGACACCGATCAGTCCCATCTCGGCCTCATGGCTAAGAAGGTAGTGTATACCACTTCCGGACGACACCGGTGAGCCCCTTCTCGGCCTCATGGCTAAGTAGGTAGTGTATACCAGTTCCGGACGACACCGGTAAGTCCCTTCTCGGCCTCATGGCTAAGAAGGTAGTGTATACCTGTTCGCGGACGACACCGATCAGTCCCATCTCGGCCACATGGCTAAGAAGGTAGTGTATACCTGTTCGCGGACAACACCGATCAGTCCCATCTCTGCCTCATGGCTAAGAAGGTAGTGTATACCAGTTCCGGACGACACCGGTGAGTCCCATCTCGGCCTCATGGCTAAGAAGGTAGTGTATACCTGTTCGCGGACGACACCGATCAGTCCCTTCTCGGCCTCATGGCTAAGAAGGTAGTGTATACCAGTTCGGGGACGAAACCGGTGAGTCCCACCTCGGCCTCATGGCTAAGAAGGTAGTATATACCTGTTCGCGGACGACACCGGTGAGCCCCTTCTCGGCCTCATGGCTAAGTAGGTAGTGTATACCAGTTCCGGACGACACCGGTAAGTCCCTTCTCGGCCTCATGGCTAAGAAGGTAGTGTATACCTGTTCGCGGACGACACCGATCAGTCCCATCTCGGCCACATGGCTAAGAAGGTAGTGTATACCTGTTCGCGGACAACACCGATCAGTCCCATCTCTGCCTCATGGCTAAGAAGGTAGTGTATACCAGTTCCGGACGACACCGGTGAGTCCCACCTCGGCCTCATGGCTAAGAAGGTAGTATATACCTGTTCGCGGACGACACCGGTGAGTCCCATCTCGGCCTCATGGCTAAGAAGGTAGTGTATACCTGTTCGTGGACGACACCGATCAGTCCCATCTCGGCCTCATGGCTAAGAAGATAGTGTATACCTGTTCGCGGACGACACCGATCAGTCCCATCTCGGTCTCATGGCTAAGAAGGTAGTGTATACCAGTTCCGGACGACACCGGTGAGCCCCTTCTCGGCCTCATGGCTAAGTAGGTAGTGTATACCAGTTCCGGACGACACCGGTGAGTCCCATCTCGGCCTCATGGCTAAGAAGGTAGTGTATACCTGTTCGCGGACGACACCGATCAGTCCCTTCTCGACCTCATGGCTAAGAAGGTAGTGTATGCCAGTTCGGGGACGAAACCGGTGAGTCCCATCTCGGCTTCATGGCTAGGAAGGTAGTGTATACCTGTTCGCGGACGACACCGATCAGTCCCATCTCGGCCTCATGGCTAAGAAGGTAGTGTATACCAGTTCCGGACGACACCGGTAAGTCCCTTCTCGGCCTCATGGCTAAGAAGGTAGTGTATACCTGTTCGCGGACGACACCGATCAGTCCCATCTCGGCCACATGGCTAAGAAGGTAGTGTATACCTGTTCGCGGACGACACCGATCAGTCCCATCTCGGCCTCATGGCTAAGAAGGTAGTGTATACCAGTTCCGGACGACACCGGTGAGTCCCATCTCGGCCTCATGGCTAAGAAGGTAGTGTATACCTTTTCGGGGACGAAACCGGTGAGTCCCATCTCGGCCTCCTGGCTAAGAAGGTAGTGTATACCTGTTCGCGGACGACACCGATCAGTCCCATCTCGGCCTCATGGCTAAGAAGGTAGTGTATACCAGTTCGGGGACGAAACCGGTGAGTCCCATCTCGGCCTCATGGCTAAGACGGTAGTGTATACCAGTTCGGGGACGAAACCGGTGAGTCCCATCTTGGCCTCCTGGCTAAGAAGGCAGTGTATACCTGTTCGCGGACGACACCGATCAGTCCCATCTCGGCCTCATGGCTAAGAAGGTAGTGTATACCAGTTCGGGGACGAAACCGGTGAGTCCCATCTCGGCCTCATGGCTAAGAAGGTAGTGTATACCTGTTCGCGGACGACACCGATCAGTCCCATCTCGGCCTCATGGCTAAGAAGGTAGTGTATACCACTTCCGGACGACACCGGTGAGCCCCTTCTCGGCCTCATGGCTAAGTAGGTAGTGTATACCAGTTCCGGACGACACCGGTAAGTCCCTTCTCGGCCTCATGGCTAAGAAGGTAGTGTATACCTGTTCGCGGACGACACCGATCAGTCCCATCTCGGCCACATGGCTAAGAAGGTAGTGTATACCTGTTCGCGGACAACACCGATCAGTCCCATCTCTGCCTCATGGCTAAGAAGGTAGTGTATACCAGTTCCGGACGACACCGGTGAGTCCCATCTCGGCCTCATGGCTAAGAAGGTAGTGTATACCTGTTCGCGGACGACACCGATCAGTCCCTTCTCGGCCTCATGGCTAAGAAGGTAGTGTATACCAGTTCGGGGACGAAACCGGTGAGTCCCACCTCGGCCTCATGGCTAAGAAGGTAGTATATACCTGTTCGCGGACGACACCGGTGAGCCCCTTCTCGGCCTCATGGCTAAGTAGGTAGTGTATACCAGTTCCGGACGACACCGGTAAGTCCCTTCTCGGCCTCATGGCTAAGAAGGTAGTGTATACCTGTTCGCGGACGACACCGATCAGTCCCATCTCGGCCACATGGCTAAGAAGGTAGTGTATACCTGTTCGCGGACAACACCGATCAGTCCCATCTGTGCCTCATGGCTAAGAAGGTAGTGTATACCAGTTCCGGACGACACCGGTGAGTCCCATCTCGGCCTCATGGCTAAGAAGGTAGTGTATACCTGTTCGCGGACGACACCGATCAGTCCCATCTCGGCCTCATGGCTAAGAAGGTAGTGTATACCAGTTCCGGACGACATCGGTAAGTCCCTTCTCGGCCTCATGGATAAGAAGGTAGTGTATACCAGTTCGGGGACGAAACCGGTGAGTCCCATCTCGGCCTCATGGCTAAGAAGGTAGTGTATACCTGTTCGCGGACGACACCGATCAGTCCCATCTCGGCCTCATGGCTAAGAAGGTAGTGTATACCAGTTCGGGGACGAAACCGGTGAGTCCCATCTCGGCCTCATGGCTAAGAAGGTAGTGTATACCTGTTCGCGGACGACACCGATCAGTCCCATCTCGGCCTCATGGCTAAGAAGGTAGTGTATACCACTTCCGGACGACACCGGTGAGCCCCTTCTCGGCCTCATGGCTAAGTAGGTAGTGTATACCAGTTCCGGACGACACCGGTAAGTCCCTTCTCGGCCTCATGGCTAAGAAGGTAGTGTATACCTGTTCGCGGACGACACCGATCAGTCCCATCTCGGCCACATGGCTAAGAAGGTAGTGTATACCTGTTCGCGGACAACACCGATCAGTCCCATCTCTGCCTCATGGCTAAGAAGGTAGTGTATACCAGTTCCGGACGACACCGGTGAGTCCCATCTCGGCCTCATGGCTAAGAAGGTAGTGTATACCTGTTCGCGGACGACACCGATCAGTCCCTTCTCGGCCTCATGGCTAAGAAGGTAGTGTATACCAGTTCGGGGACGAAACCGGTGAGTCCCACCTCGGCCTCATGGCTAAGAAGGTAGTATATACCTGTTCGCGGACGACACCGGTGAGCCCCTTCTCGGCCTCATGGCTAAGTAGGTAGTGTATACCAGTTCCGGACGACACCGGTAAGTCCCTTCTCGGCCTCATGGCTAAGAAGGTAGTGTATACCTGTTCGCGGACGACACCGATCAGTCCCATCTCGGCCACATGGCTAAGAAGGTAGTGTATACCTGTTCGCGGACAACACCGATCAGTCCCATCTGTGCCTCATGGCTAAGAAGGTAGTGTATACCAGTTCCGGACGACACCGGTGAGTCCCATCTCGGCCTCATGGCTAAGAAGGTAGTGTATACCTGTTCGCGGACGACACCGATCAGTCCCATCTCGGCCTCATGGCTAAGAAGGTAGTGTATACCAGTTCCGGACGACATCGGTAAGTCCCTTCTCGGCCTCATGGATAAGAAGGTAGTGTATACCAGTTCGGGGACGAAACCGGTGAGTCCCATCTCGGCCTCATGGCTAAGAAGGTAGTGTATACCTGTTCGCGGACGACACCGATCAGTCCCATCTCGGCCTCATGGCTAAGAAGGTAGTGTATACCAGTTCGGGGACGAAACCGGTGAGTCCCATCTCGGCCTCATGGCTAAGAAGGTAGTGTATACCTGTTCGCGGACAACACCGATCAGTCCCATCTCGGCCTCATGGCTAAGAAGGTAGTGTATACCAGTTCCGGACGACACCGGTGAGTCCCATCTCGGCCTCATGGCTAAGAAGGTAGTGTATACCTGTTCGCGAACGACACCGATCAGTCCCTTCTCGGCCTCATGGCTAAGAAGGTAGTGTATACCAGTTCGGGGACGAAACCGGTGAGTCCCATCTCGGCCTCATGGCTAAGAAGGTAGTGTATACCTGTTCGCGGACGACACCGATCAGTCCCATCTCGGCCTCATGGCTAAGAAGGTAGTGTATACCAGTTCGGGGACGAAACCGGTGAGTCCCATCTCGGCCTCATGGCTAAGACGGTAGTGTATACCAGTTCGGGGACGAAACCGGTGAGTCCCATCTTGGCCTCCTGGCTAAGAAGGCAGTGTATACCTGTTCGCGGACGACACCGATCAGTCCCATCTCGGCCTCATGGCTAAGAAGGTAGTGTATACCAGTTCGGGGACGAAACCGGTGAGTCCCATCTCGGCCTCATGGCTAAGAAGGTAGTGTATACCTGTTCGCGGACGACACCGATCAGTCCCATCTCGGCCTCATGGCTAAGAAGGTAGTGTATACCACTTCCGGACGACACCGGTGAGCCCCTTCTCGGCCTCATGGCTAAGTAGGTAGTGTATACCAGTTCCGGACGACACCGGTAAGTCCCTTCTCGGCCTCATGGCTAAGAAGGTAGTGTATACCTGTTCGCGGACGACACCGATCAGTCCCATCTCGGCCACATGGCTAAGAAGGTAGTGTATACCTGTTCGCGGACGACACCGATCAGTCCCATCTCGGCCACATGGCTAAGAAGGTAGTGTATACCTGTTCGCGGACAACAGCGATCAGTCCCATCTCTGCCTCATGGCTAAGAAGGTAGTGTATACCAGTTCCGGACGACACCGGTGAGTCCCATCTCGGCCTCATGGCTAAGAAGGTAGTGTATACCTGTTCGCGGACGACACCGATCAGTCCCTTCTCGGCCTCATGGCTAAGAAGGTAGTGTATACCAGTTCCGGACGACATCGGTAAGTCCCTTCTCGGCCTCATGGATAAGAAGGTAGTGTATACCAGTTCGGGGACGAAACCGGTGAGTCCCATCTCGGCCTCATGGCTAAGAAGGTAGTGTATACCTGTTCGCGGACGACACCGATCAGTCCCATCTCGGCCTCATGGCTAAGAAGGTAGTGTATACCAGTTCGGGGACGAAACCGGTGAGTCCCATCTCGGCCTCATGGCTAAGAAGGTAGTGTATACCTGTTCGCGGACAACACCGATCAGTCCCATCTCGGCCTCATGGCTAAGAAGGTAGTGTATACCAGTTCCGGACGACACCGGTGAGTCCCATCTCGGCCTCATGGCTAAGAAGGTAGTGTATACCTGTTCGCGAACGACACCGATCAGTCCCTTCTCGGCCTCATGGCTAAGAAGGTAGTGTATACCAGTTCGGGGACGAAACCGGTGAGTCCCATCTCGGCCTCATGGCTAAGAAGGTAGTGTATACCTGTTCGCGGACGACACCGATCAGTCCCATCTCGGCCTCATGGCAAAGAAGGTAGTGTATACCAGTTCCGGACGACACCGGTAAGTCCCTTCTCGGCCTCATGGCTAAGAAGGTAGTGTATACCAGTTCGGGGACGAAACCGGTGAGTCCCATCTCGGCCTCATGGCTAAGAAGGTAGTGTATACCTGTTCGTGGACGACACCGATCAGTCCCATCTCGGCCTCATGGCTAAGAAGATAGTGTATACCTGTTCGCGGACGACACCGATCAGTCCCATCTCGGTCTCATGGCTAAGAAGGTAGTGTATACCAGTTCCGGACGACACCGGTGAGCCCCTTCTCGGCCTCATGGCTAAGTAGGTAGTGTATACCAGTTCCGGACGACACCGGTGAGTCCCATCTCGGCCTCATGGCTAAGAAGGTAGTGTATACCTGTTCGCGGACGACACCGATCAGTCCCTTCTCGACCTCATGGCTAAGAAGGTAGTGTATGCCAGTTCGGGGACGAAACCGGTGAGTCCCATCTCGGCTTCATGGCTAGGAAGGTAGTGTATACCTGTTCGCGGACGACACCGATCAGTCCCATCTCGGCCTCATGGCTAAGAAGGTAGTGTATACCAGTTCCGGACGACACCGGTAAGTCCCTTCTCGGCCTCATGGCTAAGAAGGTAGTGTATACCTGTTCGCGGACGACACCGATCAGTCCCATCTCGGCCACATGGCTAAGAAGGTAGTGTATACCTGTTCGCGGACGACACCGATCAGTCCCATCTCGGCCTCCTGGCTAAGAAGGTAGTGTATACCTGTTCGCGGACGACACCGATCAGTCCCATCTCGGCCTCATGGCTAAGAAGGTAGTGTATACCAGTTCGGGGACGAAACCGGTGAGTCCCATCTCGGCCTCATGGCTAAGACGGTAGTGTATACCAGTTCGGGGACGAAACCGGTGAGTCCCATCTTGGCCTCCTGGCTAAGAAGGCAGTGTATACCTGTTCGCGGACGACACCGATCAGTCCCATCTCGGCCTCATGGCTAAGAAGGTAGTGTATACCAGTTCGGGGACGAAACCGGTGAGTCCCATCTCGGCCTCATGGCTAAGAAGGTAGTGTATACCTGTTCGCGGACGACACCGATCAGTCCCATCTCGGCCTCATGGCTAAGAAGGTAGTGTATACCACTTCCGGACGACACCGGTGAGCCCCTTCTCGGCCTCATGGCTAAGTAGGTAGTGTATACCAGTTCCGGACGACACCGGTAAGTCCCTTCTCGGCCTCATGGCTAAGAAGGTAGTGTATACCTGTTCGCGGACGACACCGATCAGTCCCATCTCGGCCTCATGGCTAAGAAGGTAGTGTATACCAGTTCCGGACGACATCGGTAAGTCCCTTCTCGGCCTCATGGATAAGAAGGTAGTGTATACCAGTTCGGGGACGAAACCGGTGAGTCCCATCTCGGCCTCATGGCTAAGAAGGTAGTGTATACCTGTTCGCGGACGACACCGATCAGTCCCATCTCGGCCTCATGGCTAAGAAGGTAGTGTATACCAGTTCGGGGACGAAACCGGTGAGTCCCATCTCGGCCTCATGGCTAAGAAGGTAGTGTATACCTGTTCGCGGACAACACCGATCAGTCCCATCTCGGCCTCATGGCTAAGAAGGTAGTGTATACCAGTTCCGGACGACACCGGTGAGTCCCATCTCGGCCTCATGGCTAAGAAGGTAGTGTATACCAGTTCCGGACGACACCGGTGAGTCCCATCTCGGCCTCATGGCTAAGAAGGTAGTGTATACCTGTTCGCGGACGACACCGATCAGTCCCATCTCGGCCTCATGGCTAAGAAGGTAGTGTATACCAGTTCGGGGACGAAACCGGTGAGTCCCATCTCGGCCTCATGGCTAAGAAGGTAGTGTATACCTGTTCGCGGACAACACCGATCAGTCCCATCTCGGCCTCATGGCTAAGAAGGTAGTGTATACCAGTTCCGGACGACACCGGTGAGTCCCATCTCGGCCTCATGGCTAAGAAGGTAGTGTATACCTGTCCGCGAACGACACCGATCAGTCCCTTCTCGGCCTCATGGCTAAGAAGGTAGTGTATACCAGTTCGGGGACGAAACCGGTGAGTCCCATCTCGGCCTCATGGCTAAGAAGGTAGTGTATACCTGTTCGCGGACGACACCGATCAGTCCCATCTCGGCCTCATGGCTAAGAAGGTAGTGTATACCAGTTCCGGACGACACCGGTAAGTCCCTTCTCGGCCTCATGGCTAAGAAGGTAGTGTATACCAGTTCGGGGACGAAACCGGTGAGTCCCATCTCGGCCTCATGGCTAAGAAGGTAGTGTATACCTGTTCGCGGACGACACCGATCAGTCCCATCTCGGCCTCATGGCTAAGAAGGTAGTGTATACCACTTCCGGACGACACCGGTGAGCCCCTTCTCGGCCTCATGGCTAAGTAGGTAGTGTATACCAGTTCCGGACGACACCGGTAAGTCCCTTCTCGGCCTCATGGCTAAGAAGGTAGTGTATACCTGTTCGCGGACGACACCGATCAGTCCCTTCTCGGCCTCATGGCTAAGAAGGTAGTGTATACCAGTTCGGGGACGAAACCGGTGAGTCCCACCTCGGCCTCATGGCTAAGAAGGTAGTATATACCTGTTCGCGGACGACACCGGTGAGCCCCTTCTCGGCCTCATGGCTAAGTAGGTAGTGTATACCAGTTCCGGACGACACCGGTAAGTCCCTTCTCGGCCTCATGGCTAAGAAGGTAGTGTATACCTGTTCGCGGACGACACCGATCAGTCCCATCTCGGCCTCATGGCTAAGAAGGTAGTGTATACCAGTTCGGGGACGAAACCGGTGAGTCCCATCTCGGCCTCATGGCTAAGAAGGTAGTGTATACCTGTTCGCGGACAACACCGATCAGTCCCATCTCGGCCTCATGGCTAAGAAGGTAGTGTATACCAGTTCCGGACGACACCGGTGAGTCCCATCTCGGCCTCATGGCTAAGAAGGTAGTGTATACCTGTTCGCGAACGACACCGATCAGTCCCTTCTCGGCCTCATGGCTAAGAAGGTAGTGTATACCAGTTCGGGGACGAAACCGGTGAGTCCCATCTCGGCCTCATGGCTAAGAAGGTAGTGTATACCTGTTCGCGGACGACACCGATCAGTCCCATCTCGGCCTCATGGCTAAGAAGGTAGTGTATACCTGTTCGCGGACGACACCGATCAGTCCCATCTCGGCCTCATGGCTAAGAAGGTAGTGTATACCAGTTCGCGGACAACACCGATCAGTCCCATCTCGGCCTCATGGCTAAGAAGGTAGTGTATACCTTTTCGGGGACGAAACCGGTGAGTCCCATCTCGGCCTCCTGGCTAAGAAGGTAGTGTATACCTGTTCGCGGACGACACCGATCAGTCCCATCTCGGCCTCATGGCTAAGAAGGTAGTGTATACCAGTTCGGGGACGAAACCGGTGAGTCCCATCTCGGCCTCATGGCTAAGAAGGTAGTGTATACCAGTTCGGGGACGAAACCGGTGAGTCCCATCTTGGCCTCCTGGCTAAGAAGGCAGTGTATACCTGTTCGCGGACGACACCGATCAGTCCCTTCTCGACCTCATGGCTAAGAAGGTAGTGTATGCCAGTTCGGGGACGAAACCGGTGAGTCCCATCTCGGCTTCATGGCTAGGAAAGTAGTGTATACCTGTTCGCGGACGACACCGATCAGTCCCATCTCGGCCTCATGGCTAAGAAGGTAGTGTATACCAGTTCCGGACGACACCGGTAAGTCCCTTCTCGGCCTCATGGCTAAGAAGGTAGTGTATACCTGTTCGCGGACGACACCGATCAGTCCCATCTCGGCCACATGGCTAAGAAGGTAGTGTATACCTGTTCGCGGACGACACCGATCAGTCCCATCTCGGCCTCATGGCTAAGAAGGTAGTGTATACCAGTTCCGGACGACACCGGTGAGTCCCATCTCGGCCTCATGGCTAAGAAGGTAGTGTATACCTTTTCGGGGACGAAACCGGTGAGTCCCATCTCGGCCTCCTGGCTAAGAAGGTAGTGTATACCTGTTCGCGGACGACACCGATCAGTCCCATCTCGGCCTCATGGCTAAGAAGGTAGTGTATACCAGTTCGGGGACGAAACCGGTGAGTCCCATCTCGGCCTCATGGCTAAGAAGGTAGTGTATACCAGTTCGGGGACGAAACCGGTGAGTCCCATCTTGGCCTCCTGGCTAAGAAGGCAGTGTATACCTGTTCGCGGACGACACCGATCAGTCCCATCTCGGCCTCATGGCTAAGAAGGTAGTGTATACCAGTTCGGGGACGAAACCGGTGAGTCCCATCTCGGCCTCATGGCTAAGAAGGTAGTGTATACCTGTTCGCGGACGACACCGATCAGTCCCATCTCGGCCTCATGGCTAAGAAGGTAGTGTATACCACTTCCGGACGACACCGGTGAGCCCCTTCTCGGCCTCATGGCTAAGTAGGTAGTGTATACCAGTTCCGGACGACACCGGTAAGTCCCTTCTCGGCCTCATGGCTAAGAAGGTAGTGTATACCTGTTCGCGGACGACACCGATCAGTCCCATCTCGGCCACATGGCTAAGAAGGTAGTGTATACCTGTTCGCGGACAACACCGATCAGTCCCATCACTGCCTCATGGCTAAGAAGGTAGTGTATACCAGTTCCGGACGACACCGGTGAGTCCCATCTCGGCCTCATGGCTAAGAAGGTAGTGTATACCTGTTCGCGGACGACACCGATCAGTCCCTTCTCGGCCTCATGGCTAAGAAGGTAGTGTATACCAGTTCGGGGACGAAACCGGTGAGTCCCACCTCGGCCTCATGGCTAAGAAGGTAGTGTATACCTGTTCGCGGACGACACCGATCAGTCCCTTCTCGACCTCATGGCTAAGAAGGTAGTGTATGCCAGTTCGGGGACGAAACCGGTGAGTACCATCTCGGCTTCATGGCTAGGAAGGTAGTGTATACCTGTTCGCGGACGACACCGATCAGTCCCATCTCGGCCTCATGGCTAAGAAGGTAGTGTATACCAGTTCCGGACGACACCGGTAAGTCCCTTCTCGGCCTCATGGCTAAGAAGGTAGTGTATACCTGTTCGCGGACGACACCGATCAGTCCCATCTCGGCCACATGGCTAAGAAGGTAGTGTATACCTGTTCGCGGACGACACCGATCAGTCCCATCTCGGCCTCATGGCTAAGAAGGTAGTGTATACCAGTTCCGGACGACACCGGTGAGTCCCATCTCGGCCTCATGGCTAAGAAGGTAGTGTATACCTTTTCGGGGACGAAACCGGTGAGTCCCATCTCGGCCTCCTGGCTAAGAAGGTAGTGTATACCTGTTCGCGGACGACACCGATCAGTCCCATCTCGGCCTCATGGCTAAGAAGGTAGTGTATACCAGTTCGGGGACGAAACCGGTGAGTCCCATCTCGGCCTCATGGCTAAGAAGGTAGTGTATACCAGTTCGGGGACGAAACCGGTGAGTCCCATCTTGGCCTCCTGGCTAAGAAGGCAGTGTATACCTGTTCGCGGACGACACCGATCAGTCCCATCTCGGCCTCATGGCTAAGAAGGTAGTGTATACCAGTTCGGGGACGAAACCGGTGAGTCCCATCTCGGCCTCATGGCTAAGAAGGTAGTGTATACCAGTTCGGGGACGAAACCGGTGAGTCCCATCTTGGCCTCCTGGCTAAGAAGGCAGTGTATACCTGTTCGCGGACAACACCGATCAGTCCCATCTCTGCCTCATGGCTAAGAAGGTAGTGTATACCAGTTCCGGACGACACCGGTGAGTCCCATCTCGGCCTCATGGCTAAGAACGTAGTGTATACCTGTTCGCGGACGACACCGATCAGTCCCTTCTCGGCCTCATGGCTAAGAAGGTAGTGTATACCAGTTCGGGGACGAAACCGGTGAGTCCCACCTCGGCCTCATGGCTAAGAAGGTAGTGTATACCTGTTCGCGGACGACACCGATCAGTCCCATCTCGGCCTCATGGCTAAGAAGGTAGTGTATACCAGTTCCGGACGACATCGGTAAGTCCCTTCTCGGCCTCATGGCTAAGAAGGTAGTGTATACCAGTTCGGGGACGAAACCGGTGAGTCCCATCTCGGCCTCATGGCTAAGAAGGTAGTGTATACCTGTTCGCTGACGACACCGATCAGTCCCATCTCGGCCTCATGGCTAAGAAGGTAGTGTATACCAGTTCGGGGACGAAACCGGTGAGTCCCATCTCGGCCTCATGGCTAAGAAGGTAGTGTATACCTGTTCGCGGACAACACCGATCAGTCCCATCTCGGCCTCATTGCTAAGAAGGTAGTGTATACCAGTTCCGGACGACACCGGTGAGTCCCATCTCGGCCTCATGGCTAAGAAGGTAGTGTATACCTTTTCGGGGACGAAACCGGTGAGTCCCATCTCGGCCTCCTGGCTAAGAAGGTAGTGTATACCTGTTCGCGGACGACACCGATCAGTCCCATCTCGGCCTCATGGCTAAGAAGGTAGTGTATACCAGTTCGGGGACGAAACCGGTGAGTCCCATCTCGGCCTCATGGCTAAGAAGGTAGTGTATACCAGTTCGGGGACGAAACCGGTGAGTCCCATCTTGGCCTCCTGGCTAAGAAGGTAGTGTATACCTGTTCGCGGACGACACCGATCAGTCCCATCTCGGCCACATGGCTAAGAAGGTAGTGTATACCTGTTCGCGGACGACACCGATCAGTCCCATCTCGGCCTCATGGCTAAGAAGGTAGTGTATACCAGTTCCGGACGACACCGGTGAGTCCCATCTCGGCCACATGGCTAAGAAGGTAGTGTATACCTTTTCGGGGACGAAACCGGTGAGTCCCATCTCGGCCTCCTGGCTAAGAAGGTAGTGTATACCTGTTCGCGGACGACACCGATCAGTCCCATCTCGGCCTCATGGCTAAGAAGGTAGTGTATACCAGTTCGGGGACGAAACCGGTGAGTCCCATCTCGGCCTCATGGCTAAGAAGGTAGTGTATACCAGTTCGGGGACGAAACCGGTGAGTCCCATCTTGGCCTCCTGGCTAAGAAGGCAGTGTATACCTGTTCGCGGACGACACCGATCAGTCCCATCTCGGCCTCATGGCTAAGAAGGTAGTGTATACCAGTTCGGGGACGAAACCGGTGAGTCCCATCTCGGCCTCATGGCTAAGAAGGTAGTGTATACCTGTTCGCGGACGACACCGATCAGTCCCATCTCGGCCTCATGGCTAAGAAGGTAGTGTATACCACTTCCGGACGACACCGGTGAGCCCCTTCTCGGCCTCATGGCTAAGTAGGTAGTGTATACCAGTTCCGGACGACACCGGTAAGTCCCTTCTCGGCCTCATGGCTAAGAAGGTAGTGTATACCTGTTCGCGGACGACACCGATCAGTCCCATCTCGGCCACATGGCTAAGAAGGTAGTGTATACCTGTTCGCGGACAACACCGATCAGTCCCATCTCTGCCTCATGGCTAAGAAGGTAGTGTATACCAGTTCCGGACGACACCGGTGAGTCCCATCTCGGCCTCATGGCTAAGAAGGTAGTGTATACCTGTTCGCGGACGACACCGATCAGTCCGTTCTCGGCCTCATGGCTAAGAAGGTAGTGTATACCAGTTCGGGGACGAAACCGGTGAGTCCCACCTCGGCCTCATGGCTAAGAAGGTAGTGTATACCTGTTCGCGGACGACACCGATCAGTCCCATCTCGGCCTCATGGCTAAGAAGGTAGTGTATACCAGTTCCGGACGACACCGGTAAGTCCCTTCTCGGCCTCATGGCTAAGAAGGTAGTGTATACCAGTTCGGGGACGAAACCGGTGAGTCCCATCTCGGCCTCATGGCTAAGAAGGTAGTGTATACCTGTTCGCGGACGACACCGATCAGTCCCATCTCGGCCTCATGGCTAAGAAGATAGTGTATACCTGTTCGCGGACGACACCGATCAGTCCCATCTCGGTCTCATGGCTAAGAAGGTAGTGTATACCAGTTCCGGACGACACCGGTGAGCCCCTTCTCGGCCTCATGGCTAAGTAGGTAGTGTATACCAGTTCCGGACGACACCGGTGAGTCCCTTCTCGGCCTCATGGCTAAGAAGGTAGTGTATACCTGTTAGCGGACGACACCGATCAGTCCCTTCTCGACCTCATGGCTAAGAAGGTAGTCTATGCCAGTTCGGGGACGAAACCGGTGAGTCCCATCTCGGCTTCATGGCTAGGAAGGTAGTGTATACCTGTTCTCGGATGACACCGATCAGTCCCATCTCGGCCTCATGGCTAAGAAGGTAGTGTATACCAGTTCCGGACGACACCGGTAAGTCCCTTCTCGGCCTCATGGCTAAGAAGGTAGTGTATACCTGTTCGCGGACGACACCGATCAGTCCCATCTCGGCCACATGGCTAAGAAGGTAGTGTATACCTGTTCGCGGACGACACCGATCAGTCCCATCTCGGCCTCATGGCTAAGAAGGTAGTGTATACCAGTTCCGGACGACACCGGTGAGTCCCATCTCGGCCTCATGGCTAAGAAGGTAGTGTATACCAGTTCCGGACGACACCGGTGAGTCCCATCTCGGCCTCATGGCTAAGAAGGTAGTGTATACCTGTTCGCGGACGACACCGATCAGTCCCTTCTCGGCCTCATGGCTAAGAAGGTAGTGTATACCAGTTCGGGGACGAAACCGGTGAGTCCCACCTCGGCCTCATGGCTAAGAAGGTAGTGTATACCTGTTCGCGGACGACACCGATCAGTCCCATCTCGGCCTCATGGCTAAGAAGGTAGTGTATACCAGTTCCGGACGACATCGGTAAGTCCCTTCTCGGCCTCATGGCTAAGAAGGTAGTGTATACCAGTTCGGGGACGAAACCGGTGAGTCCCATCTCGGCCTCATGGCTAAGAAGGTAGTGTATACCAGTTCGGGGACGAAACCGGTGAGTCCCATCTTGGCCTCCTGGCTAAGAAGGCAGTGTATACCTGTTCGCGGACGACACCGATCAGTCCCATCTCGGCCTCATGGCTAAGAAGGTAGTGTATACCAGTTCGGGGACGAAACCGGTGAGTCCCATCTCGGCCTCATGGCTAAGAAGGTAGTGTATACCTGTTCGCGGACGACACCGATCAGTCCCATCTCGGCCTCATGGCTAAGAAGGTAGTGTATACCACTTCCGGACGACACCGGTGAGCCCCTTCTCGGCCTCATGGCTAAGTAGGTAGTGTATACCAGTTCCGGACGACACCGGTAAGTCCCTTCTCGGCCTCATGGCTAAGAAGGTAGTGTATACCTGTTCGCGGACGACACCGATCAGTCCCATCTCGGCCACATGGCTAAGAAGGTAGTGTATACCTGTTCGCGGACAACACCGATCAGTCCCATCACTGCCTCATGGCTAAGAAGGTAGTGTATACCAGTTCCGGACGACACCGGTGAGTCCCATCTCGGCCTCATGGCTAAGAAGGTAGTGTATACCTGTTCGCGGACGACACCGATCAGTCCCTTCTCGGCCTCATGGCTAAGAAGGTAGTGTATACCAGTTCGGGGACGAAACCGGTGAGTCCCACCTCGGCCTCATGGCTAAGAAGGTAGTGTATACCTGTTCGCGGACGACACCGATCAGTCCCTTCTCGACCTCATGGCTAAGAAGGTAGTGTATGCCAGTTCGGGGACGAAACCGGTGAGTCCCATCTCGGCTTCATGGCTAGGAAGGTAGTGTATACCTGTTCGCGGACGACACCGATCAGTCCCATCTCGGCCTCATGGCTAAGAAGGTAGTGTATACCAGTTCCGGACGACACCGGTAAGTCCCTTCTCGGCCTCATGGCTAAGAAGGTAGTGTATACCTGTTCGCGGACGACACCGATCAGTCCCATCTCGGCCACATGGCTAAGAAGGTAGTGTATACCTGTTCGCGGACGACACCGATCAGTCCCATCTCGGCCTCATGGCTAAGAAGGTAGTGTATACCAGTTCCGGACGACACCGGTGAGTCCCATCTCGGCCTCATGGCTAAGAAGGTAGTGTATACCTTTTCGGGGACGAAACCGGTGAGTCCCATCTCGGCCTCCTGGCTAAGAAGGTAGTGTATACCTGTTCGCGGACGACACCGATCAGTCCCATCTCGGCCTCATGGCTAAGAAGGTAGTGTATACCAGTTCGGGGACGAAACCGGTGAGTCCCATCTCGGCCTCATGGCTAAGAAGGTAGTGTATACCAGTTCGGGGACGAAACCGGTGAGTCCCATCTTGGCCTCCTGGCTAAGAAGGCAGTGTATACCTGTTCGCGGACGACACCGATCAGTCCCATCTCGGCCTCATGGCTAAGAAGGTAGTGTATACCAGTTCGGGGACGAAACCGGTGAGTCCCATCTCGGCCTCATGGCTAAGAAGGTAGTGTATACCAGTTCGGGGACGAAACCGGTGAGTCCCATCTTGGCCTCCTGGCTAAGAAGGCAGTGTATACCTGTTCGCGGACAACACCGATCAGTCCCATCACTGCCTCATGGCTAAGAAGGTAGTGTATACCAGTTCCGGACGACACCGGTGAGTCCCATCTCGGCCTCATGGCTAAGAAGGTAGTGTATACCTGTTCGCGGACGACACCGATCAGTCCCTTCTCGGCCTCATGGCTAAGAAGGTAGTGTATACCAGTTCGGGGACGAAACCGGTGAGTCCCACCTCGGCCTCATGGCTAAGAAGGTAGTGTATACCTGTTCGCGGACGACACCGATCAGTCCCTTCTCGACCTCATGGCTAAGAAGGTAGTGTATGCCAGTTCGGGGACGAAACCGGTGAGTCCCATCTCGGCTTCATGGCTAGGAAGGTAGTGTATACCTGTTCGCGGACGACACCGATCAGTCCCATCTCGGCCTCATGGCTAAGAAGGTAGTGTATACCAGTTCCGGACGACACCGGTAAGTCCCTTCTCGGCCTCATGGCTAAGAAGGTAGTGTATACCTGTTCGCGGACGACACCGATCAGTCCCATCTCGGCCACATGGCTAAGAAGGTAGTGTATACCTGTTCGCGGACGACACCGATCAGTCCCATCTCGGCCTCATGGCTAAGAAGGTAGTGTATACCAGTTCCGGACGACACCGGTGAGTCCCATCTCGGCCTCATGGCTAAGAAGGTAGTGTATACCTTTTCGGGGACGAAACCGGTGAGTCCCATCTCGGCCTCCTGGCTAAGAAGGTAGTGTATACCTGTTCGCGGACGACACCGATCAGTCCCATCTCGGCCTCATGGCTAAGAAGGTAGTGTATACCAGTTCGGGGACGAAACCGGTGAGTCCCATCTCGGCCTCATGGCTAAGAAGGTAGTGTATACCAGTTCGGGGACGAAACCGGTGAGTCCCATCTTGGCCTCCTGGCTAAGAAGGCAGTGTATACCTGTTCGCGGACGACACCGATCAGTCCCATCTCGGCCTCATGGCTAAGAAGGTAGTGTATACCAGTTCGGGGACGAAACCGGTGAGTCCCATCTCGGCCTCATGGCTAAGAAGGTAGTGTATACCAGTTCGGGGACGAAACCGGTGAGTCCCATCTTGGCCTCCTGGCTAAGAAGGCAGTGTATACCTGTTCGCGGACAACACCGATCAGTCCCATCTCTGCCTCATGGCTAAGAAGGTAGTGTATACCAGTTCCGGACGACACCGGTGAGTCCCATCTCGGCCTCATGGCTAAGAACGTAGTGTATACCTGTTCGCGGACGACACCGATCAGTCCCTTCTCGGCCTCATGGCTAAGAAGGTAGTGTATACCAGTTCGGGGACGAAACCGGTGAGTCCCACCTCGGCCTCATGGCTAAGAAGGTAGTGTATACCTGTTCGCGGACGACACCGATCAGTCCCATCTCGGCCTCATGGCTAAGAAGGTAGTGTATACCAGTTCCGGACGACATCGGTAAGTCCCTTCTCGGCCTCATGGCTAAGAAGGTAGTGTATACCAGTTCGGGGACGAAACCGGTGAGTCCCATCTCGGCCTCATGGCTAAGAAGGTAGTGTATACCTGTTCGCTGACGACACCGATCAGTCCCATCTCGGCCTCATGGCTAAGAAGGTAGTGTATACCAGTTCGGGGACGAAACCGGTGAGTCCCATCTCGGCCTCATGGCTAAGAAGGTAGTGTATACCTGTTCGCGGACAACACCGATCAGTCCCATCTCGGCCTCATTGCTAAGAAGGTAGTGTATACCAGTTCCGGACGACACCGGTGAGTCCCATCTCGGCCTCATGGCTAAGAAGGTAGTGTATACCTTTTCGGGGACGAAACCGGTGAGTCCCATCTCGGCCTCCTGGCTAAGAAGGTAGTGTATACCTGTTCGCGGACGACACCGATCAGTCCCATCTCGGCCTCATGGCTAAGAAGGTAGTGTATACCAGTTCGGGGACGAAACCGGTGAGTCCCATCTCGGCCTCATGGCTAAGAAGGTAGTGTATACCAGTTCGGGGACGAAACCGGTGAGTCCCATCTTGGCCTCCTGGCTAAGAAGGTAGTGTATACCTGTTCGCGGACGACACCGATCAGTCCCATCTCGGCCACATGGCTAAGAAGGTAGTGTATACCTGTTCGCGGACGACACCGATCAGTCCCATCTCGGCCTCATGGCTAAGAAGGTAGTGTATACCAGTTCCGGACGACACCGGTGAGTCCCATCTCGGCCACATGGCTAAGAAGGTAGTGTATACCTTTTCGGGGACGAAACCGGTGAGTCCCATCTCGGCCTCCTGGCTAAGAAGGTAGTGTATACCTGTTCGCGGACGACACCGATCAGTCCCATCTCGACCTCATGGCTAAGAAGGTAGTGTATACCAGTTCGGGGACGAAACCGGTGAGTCCCATCTCGGCCTCATGGCTAAGAAGGTAGTGTATACCAGTTCGGGGACGAAACCGGTGAGTCCCATCTTGGCCTCCTGGCTAAGAAGGCAGTGTATACCTGTTCGCGGACGACACCGATCAGTCCCATCTCGGCCTCATGGCTAAGAAGGTAGTGTATACCAGTTCGGGGACGAAACCGGTGAGTCCCATCTCGGCCTCATGGCTAAGAAGGTAGTGTATACCTGTTCGCGGACGACACCGATCAGTCCCATCTCGGCCTCATGGCTAAGAAGGTAGTGTATACCACTTCCGGACGACACCGGTGAGCCCCTTCTCGGCCTCATGGCTAAGTAGGTAGTGTATACCAGTTCCGGACGACACCGGTAAGTCCCTTCTCGGCCTCATGGCTAAGAAGGTAGTGAATACCTGTTCGCGGACGACACCGATCAGTCCCATCTCGGCCACATGGCTAAGAAGGTAGTGTATACCTGTTCGCGGACAACACCGATCAGTCCCATCTCTGCCTCATGGCTAAGAAGGTAGTGTATACCAGTTCCGGACGACACCGGTGAGTCCCATCTCGGCCTCATGGCTAAGAAGGTAGTGTATACCTGTTCGCGGACGACACCGATCAGTCCGTTCTCGGCCTCATGGCTAAGAAGGTAGTGTATACCAGTTCGGGGACGAAACCGGTGAGTCCCACCTCGGCCTCATGGCTAAGAAGGTAGTGTATACCTGTTCGCGGACGACACCGATCAGTCCCATCTCGGCCTCATGGCTAAGAAGGTAGTGTATACCAGTTCCGGACGACACCGGTAAGTCCCTTCTCGGCCTCATGGCTAAGAAGGTAGTGTATACCAGTTCGGGGACGAAACCGGTGAGTCCCATCTCGGCCTCATGGCTAAGAAGGTAGTGTATACCTGTTCGCGGACGACACCGATCAGTCCCATCTCGGCCTCATGGCTAAGAAGATAGTGTATACCTGTTCGCGGACGACACCGATCAGTCCCATCTCGGTCTCATGGCTAAGAAGGTAGTGTATACCAGTTCCGGACGACACCGGTGAGCCCCTTCTCGGCCTCATGGCTAAGTAGGTAGTGTATACCAGTTCCGGACGACACCGGTGAGTCCCTTCTCGGCCTCATGGCTAAGAAGGTAGTGTATACCTGTTAGCGGACGACACCGATCAGTCCCTTCTCGACCTCATGGCTAAGAAGGTAGTGTATGCCAGTTCGGGGACGAAACCGGTGAGTCCCATCTCGGCTTCATGGCTAGGAAGGTAGTGTATACCTGTTCTCGGATGACACCGATCAGTCCCATCTCGGCCTCATGGCTAAGAAGGTAGTGTATACCAGTTCCGGACGACACCGGTAAGTCCCTTCTCGGCCTCATGGCTAAGAAGGTAGTGTATACCTGTTCGCGGACGACACCGATCAGTCCCATCTCGGCCACATGGCTAAGAAGGTAGTGTATACCTGTTCGCGGACGACACCGATCAGTCCCATCTCGGCCTCATGGCTAAGAAGGTAGTGTATACCAGTTCCGGACGACACCGGTGAGTCCCATCTCGGCCTCATGGCTAAGAAGGTAGTGTATACCTTTTCGGGGACGAAACCGGTGAGTCCGTTCTTGGCCTCCTGGCTAAGAAGGCAGTGTATACCTGTTCGCGGACGACACCGATCAGTCCCATCTCGGCCTCATGGCTAAGAAGGTAGTGTATACCAGTTCGGGGACGAAACCTGTGAGTCCCATCTCGGCCTCATGGCTAAGAAGGTAGTGTATACCTGTTCGCGGACGACACCGATCAGTCCCATCTCGGCCTCATGGCTAAGAAGGTAGTGTATACCTGTTCGCGGACAACACCGATCAGTCCCATCTCGGCCTCATGGCTAAGAAGGTAGTGTATACCAGTTCCGGACGACACCGGTGAGTCCCATCTCGGCCTCATGGCTAAGAAGGTAGTGTATACCTGTTCGCGGACGACACCGATCAGTCCCTTCTCGGCCTCATGGCTAAGAATGTAGTGTATACCTGTTCGCGGACGACACCGATCAGTCCCATCTCGGCCTCATGGCTAAGAAGGTAGTGTATACCAGTTCCGGACGAAACCGGTGAGCCCCTTCTCGGCCTCATGGCTAAGTAGGTAGTGTATACCTGTTCGCGGACGACACCGATCAGTCCCATCTCGGTCTCATGGCTAAGAAGGTAGTGTATACCAGTTCCGGACGACACCGGTGAGCCCCATCTCGGCCTCATGGCTAAGAAGGTAGTGTATACCAGTTCCGGACGACACCGGTGAGTCCCATCTCGGCCTCATGGCTAAGAAGGTAGTGTATACCTTTTCGGGGACGAAACCGGTGAGTCCCATCTCGGCCTCCTGGCTAAGAAGGTAGTGTATACCTGTTCGCGGACGACACCGATCAGTCCCATCTCGGCCTCATGGCTAAGAAGGTAGTGTATACCAGTTCGGGGACGAAACCGGTGAGTCCCATCTCGGCCTCATGGCTAAGAAGGTAGTGTATACCAGTTCGGGGACGAAACCGGTGAGTCCCATCTTGGCCTCCTGGCTAAGAAGGCAGTGTATACCTGTTCGCGGACGACACCGATCAGTCCCATCTCGGCCTCATGGCTAAGAAGGTAGTGTATACCAGTTCCGGACGACACCGGTAAGTCCCTTCTCGGCCTCATGGCTAAGAAGGTAGTGTATACCTGTTCGCGGACGACACCGATCAGTCCCATCTCGGCCACATGGCTAAGAAGGTAGTGTATACCTGTTCGCGGACAACACCGATCAGTCCCATCTCTGCCTCATGGCTAAGAAGGTAGTGTATACCAGTTCCGGACGACACCGGTGAGTCCCATCTCGGCCTCATGGCTAAGAAGGTAGTGTATACCAGTTCGGGGACGAAACCGGTGAGTCCCATCTCGGCCTCATGGCTAAGAAGGTAGTGTATACCACTTCCGGACGACACCGGTGAGCCCCTTCTCGGCCTCATGGCTAAGTAGGTAGTGTATACCAGTTCCGGACGACACCGGTAAGTCCCTTCTCGGCCTCATGGCTAAGAAGGTAGTGTATACCTGTTCGCGGACGACACCGATCAGTCCCATCTCGGCTACATGGCTAAGAAGGTAGTGTATACCTGTTCGCGGACAACACCGATCAGTCCCATCACTGCCTCATGGCTAAGAAGGTAGTGTATACCAGTTCCGGACGACACCGGTGAGTCCCATCTCGGCCTCATGGCTAAGAAGGTAGTGTATACCTTTTCGCGGACGACACCGATCAGTCCCTTCTCGGCCTCATGGCTAAGAAGGTAGTGTATACCAGTTCGGGGACGAAACCGGTGAGTCCCACCTCGGCCTCATGGCTAAGAAGGTAGTGTATACCTGTTCGCGGACGACACCGATCAGTCCCATCTCGGCCTCATGGCTAAGAAGGTAGTGTATACCAGTTCCGGACGACATCGGTAAGTCCCTTCTCGGCCTCATGGCTAAGAAGGTAGTGTATACCAGTTCGGGGACGAAACCGGTGAGTCCCATCTCGGCCTAATGGCTAAGAAGGTAGTGTATACCTGTTCGCGGACGACACCGATCAGTCCCATCTCGGCCTCATGGCTAAGAAGGTATTGTATACCAGTTCGGGGACGAAACCGGTGAGTCCCATCTCGGCCTCATGGCTAAGAAGGTAGTGTATACCTGTTCGCGGACAACACCGATCAGTCCCATCTCGGCCTCATGGCTAAGAAGGTAGTGTATACCAGTTCCGGACGACACCGGTGAGTCCCATCTCGGCCTCATGGCTAAGAAGGTAGTGTATACCAGTTCCGGACGACACCGGTGAGTCCCATCTCGGCCTCATGGCTAAGAAGGTAGTGTATACCTTTTCGGGGACGAAACCGGTGAGTCCCATCTCGGCCTCCTGGCTAAGAAGGTAGTGTATACCTGTTCGCGGACGACACCGATCAGTCCCATCTCGGCCTCATGGCTAAGAAGGTAGTGTATACCAGTTCGGGGACGAAACCGGTGAGTCCCATCTCGGCCTCATGGCTAAGAAGGTAGTGTATACCAGTTCGGGGACGAAACCGGTGAGTCCCATCTTGGCCTCCTGGCTAAGAAGGCAGTGTATACCTGTTCGCGGACGACACCGATCAGTCCCATCTCGGCCTCATGGCTAAGAAGGTAGTGTATACCAGTTCGGGGACGAAACCGGTGAGTCCCATCTCGGCCTCATGGCTAAGAAGGTAGTGTATACCAGTTCCGGACGACACCGGTGAGTCCCATCTCGGCCTCATGGCTAAGAAGGTAGTGTATACCTGTTCGCGGACGACACCGATCAGTCCCTTCTCGGCCTCATGGCTAAGAATGTAGTGTATACCTGTTCGCGGACGACACCGATCAGTCCCATCTCGGCCTCATGGCTAAGAAGGTAGTGTATACCAGTTCCGGACGACACCGGTGAGCCCCTTCTCGGCCTCATGGCTAAGTAGGTAGTGTATACCTGTTCGCGGACGACACCGATCAGTCCCATCTCGGTCTCATGGCTAAGAAGGTAGTGTATACCAGTTCCGGACGACACCGGTGAGCCCCTTCTCGGCCTCATGGCTAAGTAGGTAGTGTATACCAGTTCCGGACGACACCGGTAAGTCCCTTCTCGGCCTCATGGCTAAGAAGGTAGTGTATACCTGTTCGCGGACGACACCGATCAGTCCCATCTCGGCCACATGGCTAAGAAGGTAGTGTATACCTGTTCGCGGACAACACCGATCAGTCCCATCTCTGCCTCATGGCTAAGAAGGTAGTGTATACCAGTTCCGGACGACACCGGTGAGTCCCATCTCGGCCTCATGGCTAAGAAGGTAGTGTATACCTGTTCGCGGACGACACCGATCAGTCCCTTCTCGGCCTCATGGCTAAGAAGGTAGTGTATACCAGTTCGGGGACGAAACCGGTGAGTCCCACCTCGGCCTCATGGCTAAGAAGGTAGTGTATACCTGTTCGCGGACGACACCGATCAGTCCCATCTCTGCCTCATGGCTAAGAAGGTAGTGTATACCAGTTCCGGACGACACCGGTGAGTCCCATCTCGGCCTCATGGCTAAGAAGGTAGTGTATACCTGTTCGCGGACGACACCGATCAGTCCCTTCTCGGCCTCATGGCTAAGAAGGTAGTGTATACCAGTTCGGGGACGAAACCGGTGAGTCCCACCTCGGCCTCATGGCTAAGAAGGTAGTGTATACCAGTTCGGGGACGAAACCGGTGAGTCCCATCTCGGCCTCATGGCTAAGAAGGTAGTGTATACCTGTTCGCGGACGACACCGATCAGTCCCATCTCGGCCTCATGGCTAAGAAGGTAGTGTATACCACTTCCGGACGACACCGGTGAGCCCCTTCTCGGCCTCATGGCTAAGTAGGTAGTGTATACCAGTTCCGGACGACACCGGTAAGTCCCTTCTCGGCCTCATGGCTAAGAAGGTAGTGTATACCTGTTCGCGGACGACACCGATCGGTCCCATCTCGGCCACATGGCTAAGAAGGTAGTGTATACCTGTTCGCGGACAACACCGATCAGTCCCATCTCTGCCTCATGGCTAAGAAGGTAGTGTATACCAGTTCCGGACGACACCGGTGAGTCCCATCTCGGCCTCATGGCTAAGAAGGTAGTGTATACCTGTTCGCGGACGACACCGATCAGTCCCATCTCGGCCTCATGGCTAAGAAGGTAGTGTATACCACTTCCGGACGACACCGGTGAGCCCCTTCTCGGCCTCATGGCTAAGTAGGTAGTGTATACCAGTTCCGGACGACACCGGTAAGTCCCTTCTCGGCCTCATGGCTAAGAAGGTAGTGTATACCTGTTCGCGGACGACACCGATCAGTCCCATCTCGGCCTCATGGCTAAGAAGGTAGTGTATACCAGTTCCGGACGACACCGGTGAGTCCCATCTCGGCCTCATGGCTAAGAAGGTAGTGTATACCTGTTCGCGGACGACACCGATCAGTCCCTTCTCGGCCTCATGGCTAAGAATGTAGTGTATACCTGTTCGCGGACGACACCGATCAGTCCCATCTCGGCCTCATGGCTAAGAAGGTAGTGTATACCAGTTCCGGACGAAACCGGTGAGCCCCTTCTCGGCCTCATGGCTAAGTAGGTAGTGTATACCTGTTCGCGGACGACACCGATCAGTCCCATCTCGGTCTCATGGCTAAGAAGGTAGTGTATACCAGTTCCGGACGACACCGGTGAGCCCCATCTCGGCCTCATGGCTAAGAAGGTAGTGTATACCAGTTCCGGACGACACCGGTGAGTCCCATCTCGGCCTCATGGCTAAGAAGGTAGTGTATACCTTTTCGGGGACGAAACCGGTGAGTCCCATCTCGGCCTCCTGGCTAAGAAGGTAGTGTATACCTGTTCGCGGACGACACCGATCAGTCCCATCTCGGCCTCATGGCTAAGAAGGTAGTGTATACCAGTTCGGGGACGAAACCGGTGAGTCCCATCTCGGCCTCATGGCTAAGAAGGTAGTGTATACCAGTTCGGGGACGAAACCGGTGAGTCCCATCTTGGCCTCCTGGCTAAGAAGGCAGTGTATACCTGTTCGCGGACGACACCGATCAGTCCCATCTCGGCCTCATGGCTAAGAAGGTAGTGTATACCAGTTCCGGACGACACCGGTAAGTCCCTTCTCGGCCTCATGGCTAAGAAGGTAGTGTATACCTGTTCGCGGACGACACCGATCAGTCCCATCTCGGCCACATGGCTAAGAAGGTAGTGTATACCTGTTCGCGGACAACACCGATCAGTCCCATCTCTGCCTCATGGCTAAGAAGGTAGTGTATACCAGTTCCGGACGACACCGGTGAGTCCCATCTCGGCCTCATGGCTAAGAAGGTAGTGTATACCTGTTCGCGGACGACACCGATCAGTCCCTTCTCGGCCTCATGGCTAAGAAGGTAGTGTATACCAGTTCGGGGACGAAACCGGTGAGTCCCACCTCGGCCTCATGGCTAAGAAGGTAGTGTATACCTGTTCGCGGACGACACCGATCAGTCCCATCTCGGCCTCATGGCTAAGAAGGTAGTGTATACCAGTTCCGGACGACATCGGTAAGTCCCTTCTCGGCCTCATGGCTAAGAAGGTAGTGTATACCAGTTCGGGGACGAAACCGGTGAGTCCCATCTCGGCCTCATGGCTAAGAAGGTAGTGTATACCAGTTCGGGGACGAAACCGGTGAGTCCCATCTTGGCCTCCTGGCTAAGAAGGCAGTGTATACCTGTTCGCGGACGACACCGATCAGTCCCATCTCGGCCTCATGGCTAAGAAGGTAGTGTATACCAGTTCGGGGACGAAACCGGTGAGTCCCATCTCGGCCTCATGGCTAAGAAGGTAGTGTATACCACTTCCGGACGACACCGGTGAGCCCCTTCTCGGCCTCATGGCTAAGTAGGTAGTGTATACCAGTTCCGGACGACACCGGTAAGTCCCTTCTCGGCCTCATGGCTAAGAAGGTAGTGTATACCTGTTCGCGGACGACACCGATCAGTCCCATCTCGGCTACATGGCTAAGAAGGTAGTGTATACCTGTTCGCGGACAACACCGATCAGTCCCATCACTGCCTCATGGCTAAGAAGGTAGTGTATACCAGTTCCGGACGACACCGGTGAGTCCCATCTCGGCCTCATGGCTAAGAAGGTAGTGTATACCTTTTCGCGGACGACACCGATCAGTCCCTTCTCGGCCTCATGGCTAAGAAGGTAGTGTATACCAGTTCGGGGACGAAACCGGTGAGTCCCACCTCGGCCTCATGGCTAAGAAGGTAGTGTATACCTGTTCGCGGACGACACCGATCAGTCCCATCTCGGCCTCATGGCTAAGAAGGTAGTGTATACCAGTTCCGGACGACATCGGTAAGTCCCTTCTCGGCCTCATGGCTAAGAAGGTAGTGTATACCAGTTCGGGGACGAAACCGGTGAGTCCCATCTCGGCCTAATGGCTAAGAAGGTAGTGTATACCTGTTCGCGGACGACACCGATCAGTCCCATCTCGGCCTCATGGCTAAGAAGGTAGTGTATACCAGTTCGGGGACGAAACCGGTGAGTCCCATCTCGGCCTCATGGCTAAGAAGGTAGTGTATACCTGTTCGCGGACAACACCGATCAGTCCCATCTCGGCCTCATGGCTAAGAAGGTAGTGTATACCAGTTCCGGACGACACTGGTGAGTCCCATCTCGGCCTCATGGCTAAGAAGGTAGTGTATACCAGTTCCGGACGACACCGGTGAGTCCCATCTCGGCCTCATGGCTAAGAAGGTAGTGTATACCTTTTCGGGGACGAAACCGGTGAGTCCCATCTCGGCCTCCTGGCTAAGAAGGTAGTGTATACCTGTTCGCGGACGACACCGATCAGTCCCATCTCGGCCTCATGGCTAAGAAGGTAGTGTATACCAGTTCGGGGACGAAACCGGTGAGTCCCATCTCGGCCTCATGGCTAAGAAGGTAGTGTATACCAGTTCGGGGACGAAACCGGTGAGTCCCATCTTGGCCTCCTGGCTAAGAAGGCAGTGTACACCTGTTCGCGGACGACACCGATCAGTCCCATCTCGGCCTCATGGCTAAGAAGGTAGTGTATACCAGTTCGGGGACGAAACCGGTGAGTCCCATCTCGGCCTCATGGCTAAGAAGGTAGTGTATACCAGTTCCGGACGACACCGGTGAGTCCCATCTCGGCCTCATGGCTAAGAAGGTAGTGTATACCTGTTCGCGGACGACACCGATCAGTCCCTTCTCGGCCTCATGGCTAAGAATGTAGTGTATACCTGTTCGCGGACGACACCGATCAGTCCCATCTCGGCCTCATGGCTAAGAAGGTAGTGTATACCAGTTCCGGACGACACCGGTGAGCCCCTTCTCGGCCTCATGGCTAAGTAGGTAGTGTATACCTGTTCGCGGACGACACCGATCAGTCCCATCTCGGTCTCATGGCTAAGAAGGTAGTGTATACCAGTTCCGGACGACACCGGTGAGCCCCTTCTCGGCCTCATGGCTAAGTAGGTAGTGTATACCAGTTCCGGACGACACCGGTAAGTCCCTTCTCGGCCTCATGGCTAAGAAGGTAGTGTATACCTGTTCGCGGACGACACCGATCAGTCCCATCTCGGCCACATGGCTAAGAAGGTAGTGTATACCTGTTCGCGGACAACACCGATCAGTCCCATCTCTGCCTCATGGCTAAGAAGGTAGTGTATACCAGTTCCGGACGACACCGGTGAGTCCCATCTCGGCCTCATGGCTAAGAAGGTAGTGTATACCTGTTCGCGGACGACACCGATCAGTCCCTTCTCGGCCTCATGGCTAAGAAGGTAGTGTATACCAGTTCGGGGACGAAACCGGTGAGTCCCACCTCGGCCTCATGGCTAAGAAGGTAGTGTATACCTGTTCGCGGACGACACCGATCAGTCCCATCTCTGCCTCATGGCTAAGAAGGTAGTGTATACCAGTTCCGGACGACACCGGTGAGTCCCATCTCGGCCTCATGGCTAAGAAGGTAGTGTATACCTGTTCGCGGACGACACCGATCAGTCCCTTCTCGGCCTCATGGCTAAGAAGGTAGTGTATACCAGTTCGGGGACGAAACCGGTGAGTCCCACCTCGGCCTCATGGCTAAGAAGGTAGTGTATACCAGTTCGGGGACGAAACCGGTGAGTCCCATCTCGGCCTCATGGCTAAGAAGGTAGTATATACCTGTTCGCGGACGACACCGATCAGTCCCATCTCGGCCTCATGGCTAAGAAGGTAGTGTATACCACTTCCGGACGACACCGGTGAGCCCCTTCTCGGCCTCATGGCTAAGTAGGTAGTGTATACCAGTTCCGGACGACACCGGTAAGTCCCTTCTCGGCCTCATGGCTAAGAAGGTAGTGTATACCTGTTCGCGGACGACACCGATCAGTCCCATCTCGGCCACATGGCTAAGAAGGTAGTGTATACCTGTTCGCGGACAACACCGATCAGTCCCATCTCTGCCTCATGGCTAAGAAGGTAGTGTATACCAGTTCCGGACGACACCGGTGAGTCCCATCTCGGCCTCATGGCTAAGAAGGTAGTGTATACCTGTTCGCGGACGACACCGATCAGTCCCATCTCGGCCTCATGGCTAAGAAGGTAGTGTATACCACTTCCGGACGACACCGGTGAGCCCCTTCTCGGCCTCATGGCTAAGTAGGTAGTGTATACCAGTTCCGGACGACACCGGTAAGTCCCTTCTCGGCCTCATGGCTAAGAAGGTAGTGTATACCTGTTCGCGGACGACACCGATCAGTCCCATCTCGGCCTCATGGCTAAGAAGGTAGTGTATACCAGTTCCGGACGACATCGGTAAGTCCCTTCTCGGCCTCATGGCTAAGAAGGTAGTGTATACCAGTTCGGGGACGAAACCGGTGAGTCCCATCTCGGCCTAATGGCTAAGAAGGTAGTGTATACCTGTTCGCGGACGACACCGATCAGTCCCATCTCGGCCTCATGGCTAAGAAGGTAGTGTATACCAGTTCCGGACGACATCGGTAAGTCCCTTCTCGGCCTCATGGCTAAGAAGGTAGTGTATACCAGTTCGGGGACGAAACCGGTGAGTCCCATCTCGGCCTAATGGCTAAGAAGGTAGTGTATACCTGTTCGCGGACGACACCGATCAGTCCCATCTCGGCCTCATGGCTAAGAAGGTAGTGTATACCAGTTCGGGGACGAAACCGGTGAGTCCCATCTCGGCCTCATGGCTAAGAAGGTAGTGTATACCTGTTCGCGGACAACACCGATCAGTCCCATCTCGGCCTCATGGCTAAGAAGGTAGTGTATACCAGTTCCGGACGACACCGGTGAGTCCCATCTCGGCCTCATGGCTAAGAAGGTAGTGTATACCAGTTCCGGACGACACCGGTGAGTCCCATCTCGGCCTCATGGCTAAGAAGGTAGTGTATACCTTTTCGGGGACGAAACCGGTGAGTCCCATCTCGGCCTCCTGGCTAAGAAGGTAGTGTATACCTGTTCGCGGACGACACCGATCAGTCCCATCTCGGCCTCATGGCTAAGAAGGTAGTGTATACCAGTTCGGGGACGAAACCGGTGAGTCCCATCTCGGCCTCATGGCTAAGAAGGTAGTGTATACCAGTTCGGGGACGAAACCGGTGAGTCCCATCTTGGCCTCCTGGCTAAGAAGGCAGTGTATACCTGTTCGCGGACGACACCGATCAGTCCCATCTCGGCCTCATGGCTAAGAAGGTAGTGTATACCAGTTCGGGGACGAAACCGGTGAGTCCCATCTCGGCCTCATGGCTAAGAAGGTAGTGTATACCAGTTCCGGACGACACCGGTGAGTCCCATCTCGGCCTCATGGCTAAGAAGGTAGTGTATACCTGTTCGCGGACGACACCGATCAATCCCTTCTCGGCCTCATGGCTAAGAATGTAGTGTATACCTGTTCGCGGACGACACCGATCAGTCCCATCTCGGCCTCATGGCTAAGAAGGTAGTGTATACCAGTTCCGGACGACACCGGTGAGCCCCTTCTCGGCCTCATGGCTAAGTAGGTAGTGTATACCTGTTCGCGGACGACACCGATCAGTCCCATCTCGGTCTCATGGCTAAGAAGGTAGTGTATACCAGTTCCGGACGACACCGGTGAGCCCCTTCTCGGCCTCATGGCTAAGTAGGTAGTGTATACCAGTTCCGGACGACACCGGTAAGTCCCTTCTCGGCCTCATGGCTAAGAAGGTAGTGTATACCTGTTCGCGGACGACACCGATCAGTCCCATCTCGGCCACATGGCTAAGAAGGTAGTGTATACCTGTTCGCGGACAACACCGATCAGTCCCATCTCTGCCTCATGGCTAAGAAGGTAGTGTATACCAGTTCCGGACGACACCGGTGAGTCCCATCTCGGCCTCATGGCTAAGAAGGTAGTGTATACCTGTTCGCGGACGACACCGATCAGTCCCTTCTCGGCCTCATGGCTAAGAAGGTAGTGTATACCAGTTCGGGGACGAAACCGGTGAGCCCCACCTCGGCCTCATGGCTAAGAAGGTAGTGTATACCTGTTCGCGGACGACACCGATCAGTCCCATCTCGGCCTCATGGCTAAGAAGGTAGTGTATACTAGTTCCGGACGACATCGGTAAGTCCCTTCTCGGCCTCATGGATAAGAAGGTAGTGTATACCAGTTCGGGGACGAAACCGGTGAGTCCCATCTCGGCCTCATGGCTAAGAAGGTAGTGTATACCTGTTCGCGGACGACACCGATCAGTCCCATCTCGGCCTCATGGCTAAGAAGGTAGTGTATACCAGTTCGGGGACGAAACCGGTGAGTCCCATCTCGGCCTCATGGCTAAGAAGGTAGTGTATACCTGTTCGCGGACAACACCGATCAGTCCCATCTCGGCCTCATGGCTAAGAAGGTAGTGTATACCAGTTCCGGACGACACCGGTGAGTCCCATCTCGGCCTCATGGCTAAGAAGGTAGTGTATACCTGTTCGCGAACGACACCGATCAGTCCCTTCTCGGCCTCATGGCTAAGAAGGTAGTGTATACCAGTTCCGGACGACATCGGTAAGTCCCTTCTCGGCCTCATGTCTAAGAAGGTAGTGTATACCTGTTCGCGGACGACACCGATCAGTCCCATCTCGGCCTCATGGCTAAGAAGGTAGTGTATACCAGTTCCGGACGACATCGGTAAGTCCCTTCTCGGCCTTATGGCTAAGAAGGTAGTGTATACCAGTTCGGGGACGAAACCGGTGAGTCCCATCTCGGCCTCATGGCTAAGAAGGTAGTGTATACCTGTTCGCGGACGACACCGATCAGTCCCATCTCGGCCACATGGCTAAGAAGGTAGTGTATACCTGTTCGCGGACAACACCGATCAGTCCCATCTCTGCCTCATGGCTAAGAAGGTAGTGTATACCAGTTCCGGACGACACCGGTGAGTCCCATCTCGGCCTCATGGCTAAGAAGGTAGTGTATACCTGTTCGCGGACGACACCGATCAGTCCCTTCTCGGCCTCATGGCTAAGAAGGTAGTGTATACCAGTTCGGGGACGAAACCGGTGGGTCCCACCTCGGCCTCATGGCTAAGAAGGTAGTGTATACCTGTTCGCGGACGACACCGATCAGTCCCATCTCGGCCTCATGGCTAAGAAGGTAGTGTATACTAGTTCCGGACGACATCGGTAAGTCCCTTCTCGGCCTCATGGATAAGAAGGTAGTGTATACCAGTTCGGGGACGAAACCGGTGAGTCCCATCTCGGCCTCATGGCTAAGAAGGTAGTGTATACCTGTTCGCGGACGACACCGATCAGTCCCATCTCGGCCTCATGGCTAAGAAGGTAGTGTATACCAGTTCGGGGACGAAACCGGTGAGTCCCATCTCGGCCTCATGGCTAAGAAGGTAGTGTATACCTGTTCGCGGACAACACCGATCAGTCCCATCTCGGCCTCATGGCTAAGAAGGTAGTGTATACCAGTTCCGGACGACACCGGTGAGTCCCATCTCGGCCTCATGGCTAAGAAGGTAGTGTATACCTGTTCGCGAACGACACCGATCAGTCCCTTCTCGGCCTCATGGCTAAGAAGGTAGTGTATACCTGTTCGCGGACGACACCGATCAGTCCCATCTCGGCCTCATGGCTAAGAAGGTAGTGTATACCAGTTCGGGGACGAAACCGGTGAGTCCCATCTCGGCCTCATGGCTAAGAAGGTAGTGTATACCTGTTCGCGGACAACACCGATCAGTCCCATCTCGGCCTCATGGCTAAGAAGGTAGTGTATACCAGTTCCGGACGACACCGGTGAGTCCCATCTCGGCCTCATGGCTAAGAAGGTAGTGTATACCTGTTCGCGAACGACACCGATCAGTCCCTTCTCGGCCTCATGGCTAAGAAGGTAGTGTATACCAGTTCGGGGACGAAACCGGTGAGTCCCATCTCGGCCTCATGGCTAAGAAGGTAGTGTATACCTGTTCGCGGACGACACCGATCAGTCCCATCTCGGCCTCATGGCTAAGAAGGTAGTGTATACCAGTTCCGGACGACACCGGTAAGTCCCTTCTCGGCCTCATGGCTAAGAAGGTAGTGTATACCAGTTCGGGGACGAAACCGGTGAGTCCCATCTCGGCCTCATGGCTAAGAAGGTAGTGTATACCTGTTCGTGGACGACACCGATCAGTCCCATCTCGGCCTCATGGCTAAGAAGATAGTGTATACCTGTTCGCGGACGACACCGATCAGTCCCATCTCGGTCTCATGGCTAAGAAGGTAGTGTATACCAGTTCCGGACGACACCGGTGAGCCCCTTCTCGGCCTCATGGCTAAGTAGGTAGTGTATACCTGTTCGCGGACGACACCGATCAGTCCCATCTCGGTCTCATGGCTAAGAAGGTAGTGTATACCAGTTCCGGACGACACCGGTGAGCCCCTTCTCGGCCTCATGGCTAAGAAGGTAGTGTATACCTGTTCGCGGACGACACCGATCAGTCCCATCTCGGCCACATGGCTAAGAAGGTAGTGTATACCTGTTCGCGGACAACACCGATCAGTCCCATCTCTGCCTCATGGCTAAGAAGGTAGTGTATACCAGTTCCGGACGACACCGGTGAGTCCCATCTCGGCCTCATGGCTAAGAAGGTAGTGTATACCTGTTCGCGGACGACACCGATCAGTCCCTTCTCGGCCTCATGGCTAAGAAGGTAGTGTATACCAGTTCGGGGACGAAACCGGTGAGTCCCACCTCGGCCTCATGTCTAAGAAGGTAGTGTATACCTGTTCGCGGACGACACCGATCAGTCCCATCTCGGCCTCATGGCTAAGAAGGTAGTGTATACCAGTTCGGGGACGAAACCGGTGAGTCCCATCTCGGCCTCATGGCTAAGAAGGTAGTGTATACCTGTTCGCGGACGACACCGATCAGTCCCATCTCGGCCTCATGGCTAAGAAGGTAGTGTATACCACTTCCGGACGACACCGGTGAGCCCCTTCTCGGCCTCATGGCTAAGTAGGTAGTGTATACCAGTTCCGGACGACATCGGTAAGTCCCTTCTCGGCCTCATGGCTAAGAAGGTAGTGTATACCAGTTCGGGGACGAAACCGGTGAGTCCCATCTCGGCCTAATGGCTAAGAAGGTAGTGTATACCTGTTCGCGGACGACACCGATCAGTCCCATCTCGGCCTCATGGCTAAGAAGGTAGTGTATACCAGTTCGGGGACGAAACCGGTGAGTCCTATCTCGGCCTCATGGCTAAGAAGGTAGTGTATACCTGTTCGCGGACAACACCGATCAGTCCCATCTCGGCCTCATGGCTAAGAAGGTAGTGTATACCAGTTCCGGACGACACCGGTGAGTCCCATCTCGGCCTCATGGCTAAGAAGGTAGTGTATACCAGTTCCGGACGACACCGGTGAGTCCCATCTCGGCCTCATGGCTAAGAAGGTAGTGTATACCTTTTCGGGGACGAAACCGGTGAGTCCCATCTCGGCCTCCTGGCTAAGAAGGTAGTGTATACCTGTTCGCGGACGACACCGATCAGTCCCATCTCGGCCTCATGGCTAAGAAGGTAGTGTATACCAGTTCGGGGACGAAACCGGTGAGTCCCATCTCGGCCTCATGGCTAAGAAGGTAGTGTATACCAGTTCGGGGACGAAACCGGTGAGTCCCATCTTGGCCTCCTGGCTAAGAAGGCAGTGTATACCTGTTCGCGGACGACACCGATCAGTCCCATCTCGGCCTCATGGCTAAGAAGGTAGTGTATACCTGTTCGCGGACGACACCGATCAGTCCCATCTCGGCCTCATGGCTAAGAAGGTAGTGTATACCAGTTCCGGACGACACCGCTGAGCCCCTTCTCGGCCTCATGGCTAAGTAGGTAGCGTATACCTGTTCGCGGACGACACCGATCAGTCCCATCTCGGTCTCATGGCTAAGAAGGTAGTGTATACCAGTTCCGGACGACACCGGTGAGCCCCTTCTCGGCCTCATGGCTAAGTAGGTAGTGTATACCAGTTCCGGACGACACCGGTGAGCCCCTTCTCGGCCTCATGGCTAAGTAGGTAGTGTATACCTGTTCGCGGACGACACCGATCAGTCCCATCTCGGTCTCATGGCTAAGAAGGTAGTGTATACCAGTTCCGGACGACACCGGTGAGCCCCTTCTCGGCCTCATGGATAAGTAGGTAGTGTATACCAGTTCCGGACGACACCGGTAAGTCCCTTCTCGGCCTCATGGCTAAGAAGGTAGTGTATACCTGTTCGCGGACGACACCGATCAGTCCCATCTCGGCCACATGGCTAAGAACGTAGTGTATACCTGTTCGCGGACAACACCGATCAGTCCCATCTCTGCCTCATGGCTAAGAAGGTAGTGTATACCAGTTCCGGACGACACCGGTGAGTCCCATCTCGGCCTCATGGCTAAGAAGGTAGTGTATACCTGTTCGCGGACGACACCGATCAGTCCCTTCTCGGCCTCATGGCTAAGAAGGTAGTGTATACCAGTTCGGGGACGAAACCGGTGAGTCCCACCTCGGCCTCATGGCTAAGAAGGTAGTGTATACCTGTTCGCGGACGACACCGATCAGTCCCATCTCGGCCTCATGGCTAAGAAGGTAGTGTATACCAGTTCCGGACGACATCGGTAAGTCCCTTCTCGGCCTCATGGATAAGAAGGTAGTGTATACCAGTTCGGGGACGAAACCGGTGAGTCCCATCTCGGCCTAATGGCTAAGAAGGTAGTGTATACCTGTTCGCGGACGACACCGATCAGTCCCATCTCGGCCTCATGGCTAAGAAGGTAGTGTATACCAGTTCGGGGACGAAACCGGTGAGTCCCATCTCGGCCTCATGGCTAAGAAGGTAGTGTATACCTGTTCGCGGACAACACCGATCAGTCCCATCTCGGCCTCATGGCTAAGAAGGTAGTGTATACCAGTTCCGGACGACACCGGTGAGTCCCATCTCGGCCTCATGGCTAAGAAGGTAGTGTATACCAGTTCCGGACGACACCGATCAGTCCCATCTCGGCCTCATGGCTAAGAAGGTAGTGTATACCTTTTCGGGGACGAAACCGGTGAGTCCCATCTCGGCCTCCTGGCTAAGAAGGTAGTGTATACCTGTTCGCGGACGACACCGATCAGTCCCATCTCGGCCTCATGGCTAAGAAGGTAGTGTATACCAGTTCGGGGACGAAACCGGTGAGTCCCATCTCGGCCTCATGGCTAAGAAGGTAGTGTATACCAGTTCGGGGACGAAACCGGTGAGTCCCATCTTGGCCTCCTGGCTAAGAAGGCAGTGTATACCTGTTCGCGGACGACACCGATCAGTCCCATCTCGGCCTCATGGCTAAGAAGGTAGTGTATACCAGTTCGGGGACGAAACCGGTGAGTCCCATCTCGGCCTCATGGCTAAGAAGGTAGTGTATACCAGTTCCGGACGACACCGGTGAGTCCCATCTCGGCCTCATGGCTAAGAAGGTAGTGTATACCTGTTCGCGGACGACACCGATCAGTCCCTTCTCGGCCTCATGGCTAAGAATGTAGTGTATACCTGTTCGCGGACGACACCGATCAGTCCCATCTCGGCCTCATGGCTAAGAAGGTAGTGTATACCAGTTCCGGACGACACCGGTGAGCCCCTTCTCGGCCTCATGGCTAAGTAGGTAGTGTATACCTGTTCGCGGACGACACCGATCAGTCCCATCTCGGTCTCATGGCTAAGAAGGTAGTGTATACCAGTTCCGGACGACACCGGTGAGCCCCTTCTCGGCCTCATGGCTAAGTAGGTAGTGTATACCAGTTCCGGACGACACCGGTAAGTCCCTTCTCGGCCTCATGGCTAAGAAGGTAGTGTATACCTGTTCGCGGACGACACCGATCAGTCCCATCTCGGCCACATGGCTAAGAAGGTAGTGTATACCTGTTCGCGGACAACACCGATCAGTCCCATCTCTGCCTCATGGCTAAGAAGGTAGTGTATACCAGTTCCGGACGACACCGGTGAGTCCCATCTCGGCCTCATGGCTAAGAAGGTAGTGTATACCTGTTCGCGGACGACACCGATCAGTCCCTTCTCGGCCTCATGGCTAAGAAGGTAGTGTATACCAGTTCGGGGACGAAACCGGTGAGTCCCACCTCGGCCTCATGGCTAAGAAGGTAGTGTATACCTGTTCGCGGACGACACCGATCAGTCCCATCTCGGCCTCATGGCTAAGAAGGTAGTGTATACCAGTTCGGGGACGAAACCGGTGAGTCCCATCTCGGCCTCATGGCTAAGAAGGTAGTGTATACCTGTTCGCGGACGACACCGATCAGTCCCATCTCGGCCTCATGGCTAAGAAGGTAGTGTATACCACTTCCGGACGACATCGGTGAGCCCCTTCTCGGCCTCATGGCTAAGAAGGTAGTGTATACCAGTTCCGGACGACACCGATCAGTCCCTTCTCGGCCTCATGGCTAAGAAGGTAGTGTATACCAGTTCCGGACGACATCGGTAAGTCCCTTCTCGGCCTCATGGCTAAGAAGGTAGTGTATACCAGTTCGGGGACGAAACCGGTGAGTCCCATCTCGGCCTAATGGCTAAGAAGGTAGTGTATACCTGTTCGCGGACGACACCGATCAGTCCCATCTCGGCCTCATGGCTAAGAAGGTAGTGTATACCAGTTCGGGGACGAAACCGGTGAGTCCCATCTCGGCCTCATGGCTAAGAAGGTAGTGTATACCTGTTCGCGGACGACACCGATCAGTCCCATCTCGGCCTCATGGCTAAGAAGGTAGTGTATACCAGTTCGGGGACGAAACCGGTGAGTCCCATCTCGGCCTCATGGCTAAGAAGGTAGTGTATACCTGTTCGCGGACGACACCGATCAGTCCCATCTCGGCCTCATGGCTAAGAAGGTAGTGTATACCTGTTCGCGGACGACACCGATCAGTCCCATCTCGGCCTCATGGCTAAGAAGGTAGTGTATACCAGTTCGGGGACGAAACCGGTGAGTCCCATCTCGGCCTCATGGCTAAGAAGGTAGTGTATACCTGTTCGCGGACAACACCGATCAGTCCCATCTCGGCCTCATGGCTAAGAAGGTAGTGTATACCAGTTCCGGACGACACCGGTGAGTCCCATCTCGGCCTCATGGCTAAGAAGGTAGTGTATACCTGTTCGCGAACGACACCGATCAGTCCCTTCTCGGCCTCATGGCTAAGAAGGTAGTGTATACCAGTTCGGGGACGAAACCGGTGAGTCCCATCTCGGCCTCATGGCTAAGAAGGTAGTGTATACCTGTTCGCGGACGACACCGATCAGTCCCATCTCGGCCTCATGGCTAAGAAGGTAGTGTATACCAGTTCCGGACGACACCGGTAAGTCCCTTCTCGGCCTCATGGCTAAGAAGGTAGTGTATACCAGTTCGGGGACGAAACCGGTGAGTCCCATCTCGGCCTCATGGCTAAGAAGGTAGTGTATACCTGTTCGTGGACGACACCGATCAGTCCCATCTCGGCCTCATGGCTAAGAAGATAGTGTATACCTGTTCGCGGACGACACCGATCAGTCCCATCTCGGTCTCATGGCTAAGAAGGTAGTGTATACCAGTTCCGGACGACACCGGTGAGCCCCTTCTCGGCCTCATGGCTAAGTAGGTAGTGTATACCTGTTCGCGGACGACACCGATCAGTCCCATCTCGGTCTCATGGCTAAGAAGGTAGTGTATACCAGTTCCGGACGACACCGGTGAGCCCCTTCTCGGCCTCATGGCTAAGTAGGTAGTGTATACCTGTTCGCGGACGACACCGATCAGTCCCATCTCGGTCTCATGGCTAAGAAGGTAGTGTATACCAGTTCCGGACGACACCGGTGAGCCCCTTCTCGGCCTCATGGCTAAGTAGGTAGTGTATACCAGTTCCGGACGACACCGGTAAGTCCCTTCTCGGCCTCATGGCTAAGAAGGTAGTGTATACCTGTTCGCGGACGACACCGATCAGTCCCTTCTCGGCCTCATGGCTAAGAAGGTAGTGTATACCAGTTCGGGGACGAAACCGGTGAGTCCCACCTCGGCCTCATGTCTAAGAAGGTAGTGTATACCTGTTCGCGGACGACACCGATCAGTCCCATCTCGGCCTCATGGCTAAGAAGGTAGTGTATACCAGTTCGGGGACGAAACCGGTGAGTCCCATCTCGGCCTCATGGCTAAGAAGGTAGTGTATACCTGTTCGCGGACGACACCGATCAGTCCCATCTCGGCCTCATGGCTAAGAAGGTAGTGTATACCACTTCCGGACGACACCGGTGAGCCCCTTCTCGGCCTCATGGCTAAGTAGGTAGTGTATACCAGTTCCGGACGACACCGATCAGTCCCTTCTCGGCCTCATGGCTAAGAAGGTAGTGTATACCAGTTCGGGGACGAAACCGGTGAGTCCCACCTCGGCCTCATGGCTAAGAAGGTAGTGTATACCTGTTCGCGGACGACACCGATCAGTCCCATCTCGGCCTCATGGCTAAGAAGGTAGTGTATACCAGTTCCGGACGACATCGGTAAGTCCCTTCTCGGCCTCATGGCTAAGAAGGTAGTGTATACCAGTTCGGGGACGAAACCGGTGAGTCCCATCTCGGCCTAATGGCTAAGAAGGTAGTGTATACCTGTTCGCGGACGACACCGATCAGTCCCATCTCGGCCTCATGGCTAAGAAGGTAGTGTATACCAGTTCGGGGACGAAACCGGTGAGTCCCATCTCGGCCTCATGGCTAAGAAGGTAGTGTATACCTGTTCGCGGACAACACCGATCAGTCCCATCTCGGCCTCATGGCTAAGAAGGTAGTGTATACCAGTTCCGGACGACACCGGTGAGTCCCATCTAGCCTCATGGCTAAGAAGGTAGTGTATACCAGTTCCGGACGACACCGGTGAGTCCCATCTCGGCCTCATGGCTAAGAAGGTAGTGTATACCTTTTCGGGGACGAAACCGGTGAGTCCCATCTCGGCCTCCTGGCTAAGAAGGTAGTGTATACCTGTTCGCGGACGACACCGATCAGTCCCATCTCGGCCTCATGCCTAAGAAGGTAGTGTATACCAGTTCGAGGACGAAACCGGTGAGTCCCATCTCGGCCTCATGGCTAAGAAGGTAGTGTATACCAGTTCGGGGACGAAACCGGTGAGTCCCATCTTGGCCTCCTGGCTAAGAAGGCAGTGTATACCTGTTCGCGGACGACACCGATCAGTCCCATCTCGGCCTCATGGCTAAGAAGGTAGTGTATACCTGTTCGCGGACGACACCGATCAGTCCCATCTCGGCCTCATGGCTAAGAAGGTAGTGTATACCAGTTCCGGACGACACCGGTGAGCCCCTTCTCGGCCTCATGGCTAAGTAGGTAGTGTATACCTGTTCGCGGACGACACCGATCAGTCCCATCTCGGTCTCATGGCTAAGAAGGTAGTGTATACCAGTTCCGGACGACACCGGTGAGCCCCTTCTCGGCCTCATGGCTAAGTAGGTAGTGTATACCAGTTCCGGACGACACCGGTAAGTCCCTTCTCGGCCTCATGGCTAAGAAGGTAGTGTATACCTGTTCGCGGACGACACCGATCAGTCCCATCTCGGCCACATGGCTAAGAACGTAGTGTATACCTGTTCGCGGACAACACCGATCAGTCCCATCTCTGCCTCATGGCTAAGAAGGTAGTGTATACCAGTTCCGGACGACACCGGTGAGTCCCATCTCGGCCTCATGGCTAAGAAGGTAGTGTATACCTGTTCGCGGACGACACCGATCAGTCCCTTCTCGGCCTCATGGCTAAGAAGGTAGTGTATACCAGTTCGGGGACGAAACCGGTGAGTCCCACCTCGGCCTCATGGCTAAGAAGGTAGTGTATACCTGTTCGCGGACGACACCGATCAGTCCCATCTCGGCCTCATGGCTAAGAAGGTAGTGTATACCAGTTCCGGACGACATCGGTAAGTCCCTTCTCGGCCTCATGGATAAGAAGGTAGTGTATACCAGTTCCGGACGACACCGGTGAGTCCCATCTCGGCCTCATGGCTAAGAAGGTAGTGTATACCTGTTCGCGAACGACACCGATCAGTCCCTTCTCGGCCTCATGGCTAAGAAGGTAGTGTATACCAGTTCGGGGACGAAACCGGTGAGTCCCATCTCGGCCTCATGGCTAAGAAGGTAGTGTATACCTGTTCGCGGACGACACCGATCAGTCCCATCTCGGCCTCATGGCTAAGAAGGTAGTGTATACCAGTTCCGGACGACACCGGTAAGTCCCTTCTCGGCCTCATGGCTAAGAAGGTAGTGTATACCAGTTCGGGGACGAAACCGGTGAGTCCCATCTCGGCCTCATGGCTAAGAAGGTAGTGTATACCTGTTCGTGGACGACACCGATCAGTCCCATCTCGGCCTCATGGCTAAGAAGATAGTGTATACCTGTTCGCGGACGACACCGATCAGTCCCATCTCGGTCTCATGGCTAAGAAGGTAGTGTATACCAGTTCCGGACGACACCGGTGAGCCCCTTCTCGGCCTCATGGCTAAGTAGGTAGTGTATACCAGTTCCGGACGACACCGGTGAGTCCCATCTCGGCCTCATGGCTAAGAAGGTAGTGTATACCTGTTCGCGGACGACACCGATCAGTCCCTTCTCGACCTCATGGCTAAGAAGGTAGTGTATGCCAGTTCGGGGACGAAACCGGTGAGTCCCATCTCGGCTTCATGGCTAGGAAGGTAGTGTATACCTGTTCGCGGACGACACCGATCAGTCCCATCTCGGCCTCATGGCTAAGAAGGTAGTGTATACCAGTTCCGGACGACACCGGTAAGTCCCTTCTCGGCCTCATGGCTAAGAAGGTAGTGTATACCTGTTCGCGGACGACACCGATCAGTCCCATCTCGGCCACATGGCTAAGAAGGTAGTGTATACCTGTTCGCGGACGACACCGATCAGTCCCATCTCGGCCTCATGGCTAAGAAGGTAGTGTATACCAGTTCCGGACGACACCGGTGAGTCCCATCTCGGCCTCATGGCTAAGAAGGTAGTGTATACCTTTTCGGGGACGAAACCGGTGAGTCCCATCTTGGCCTCCTGGCTAAGAAGGCAGTGTATACCTGTTCGCGGACGACACCGATCAGTCCCATCTCGGCCTCATGGCTAAGAAGGTAGTGTATACCAGTTCGGGGACGAAACCGGTGAGTCCCATCTCGGCCTCATGGCTAAGAAGGTAGTGTATACCAGTTCCGGACGACACCGGTGAGTCCCATCTCGGCCTCATGGCTAAGAAGGTAGTGTATACCTGTTCGCGGACGACACCGATCAGTCCCTTCTCGGCCTCATGGCTAAGAATGTAGTGTATACCTGTTCGCGGACGACACCGATCAGTCCCATCTCTGCCTCATGGCTAAGAAGGTAGTGTATACCAGTTCCGGACGACACCGGTGAGTCCCATCTCGGCCTCATGGCTAAGAAGGTAGTGTATACCAGTTCGGGGACGAAACCGGTGAGTCCCATCTCGGCCTCATGGCTAAGAAGGTAGTGTATACCTGTTCGTGGACGACACCGATCAGTCCCATCTCGGCCTCATGGCTAAGAAGATAGTGTATACCTGTTCGCGGACGACACCGATCAGTCCCATCTCGGTCTCATGGCTAAGAAGGTAGTGTATACCAGTTCCGGACGACACCGGTGAGCCCCTTCTCGGCCTCATGGCTAAGTAGGTAGTGTATACCAGTTCCGGACGACACCGGTGAGTCCCATCTCGGCCTCATGGCTAAGAAGGTAGTGTATACCTGTTCGCGGACGACACCGATCAGTCCCTTCTCGACCTCATGGCTAAGAAGGTAGTGTATGCCAGTTCGGGGACGAAACCGGTGAGTCCCATCTCGGCTTCATGGCTAGGAAGGTAGTGTATACCTGTTCGCGGACGACACCGATCAGTCCCATCTCGGCCTCATGGCTAAGAAGGTAGTGTATACCAGTTCCGGACGACACCGGTAAGTCCCTTCTCGGCCTCATGGCTAAGAAGGTAGTGTATACCTGTTCGCGGACGACACCGATCAGTCCCATCTCGGCCACATGGCTAAGAAGGTAGTGTATACCTGTTCGCGGACGACACCGATCAGTCCCATCTCGGCCTCATGGCTAAGAAGGTAGTGTATACCAGTTCCGGACGACACCGGTGAGTCCCATCTCGGCCTCATGGCTAAGAAGGTAGTGTATACCTTTTCGGGGACGAAACCGGTGAGTCCCATCTTGGCCTCCTGGCTAAGAAGGCAGTGTATACCTGTTCGCGGACGACACCGATCAGTCCCATCTCGGCCTCATGGCTAAGAAGGTAGTGTATACCAGTTCGGGGACGAAACCGGTGAGTCCCATCTCGGCCTCATGGCTAAGAAGGTAGTGTATACCAGTTCCGGACGACACCGGTGAGTCCCATCTCGGCCTCATGGCTAAGAAGGTAGTGTATACCTGTTCGCGGACGACACCGATCAGTCCCTTCTCGGCCTCATGGCTAAGAATGTAGTGTATACCTGTTCGCGGACGACACCGATCAGTCCCATCTCTGCCTCATGGCTAAGAAGGTAGTGTATACCAGTTCCGGACGACACCGGTGAGTCCCATCTCGGCCTCATGGCTAAGAAGGTAGTGTATACCAGTTCGGGGACGAAACCGGTGAGTCCCATCTCGGCCTCATGGCTAAGAAGGTAGTGTATACCTGTTCGTGGACGACACCGATCAGTCCCATCTCGGCCTCATGGCTAAGAAGATAGTGTATACCTGTTCGCGGACGACACCGATCAGTCCCATCTCGGTCTCATGGCTAAGAAGGTAGTGTATACCAGTTCCGGACGACACCGGTGAGCCCCTTCTCGGCCTCATGGCTAAGTAGGTAGTGTATACCTGTTCGCGGACGACACCGATCAGTCCCATCTCGGTCTCATGGCTAAGAAGGTAGTGTATACCAGTTCCGGACGACACCGGTGAGCCCCTTCTCGGCCTCATGGCTAAGAAGGTAGTGTATACCTGTTCGCGGACGACACCGATCAGTCCCATCTCGGCCACATGGCTAAGAAGGTAGTGTATACCTGTTCGCGGACAACACCGATCAGTCCCATCTCTGCCTCATGGCTAAGAAGGTAGTGTATACCAGTTCCGGACGACACCGGTGAGTCCCATCTCGGCCTCATGGCTAAGAAGGTAGTGTATACCTGTTCGCGGACGACACCGATCAGTCCCTTCTCGGCCTCATGGCTAAGAAGGTAGTGTATACCAGTTCGGGGACGAAACCGGTGAGTCCCACCTCGGCCTCATGTCTAAGAAGGTAGTGTATACCTGTTCGCGGACGACACCGATCAGTCCCATCTCGGCCTCATGGCTAAGAAGGTAGTGTATACCAGTTCGGGGACGAAACCGGTGAGTCCCATCTCGGCCTCATGGCTAAGAAGGTAGTGTATACCTGTTCGCGGACGACACCGATCAGTCCCATCTCGGCCTCATGGCTAAGAAGGTAGTGTATACCACTTCCGGACGACACCGGTGAGCCCCTTCTCGGCCTCATGGCTAAGTAGGTAGTGTATACCAGTTCCGGACGACATCGGTAAGTCCCTTCTCGGCCTCATGGCTAAGAAGGTAGTGTATACCAGTTCGGGGACGAAACCGGTGAGTCCCATCTCGGCCTAATGGCTAAGAAGGTAGTGTATACCTGTTCGCGGACGACACCGATCAGTCCCATCTCGGCCTCATGGCTAAGAAGGTAGTGTATACCAGTTCGGGGACGAAACCGGTGAGTCCTATCTCGGCCTCATGGCTAAGAAGGTAGTGTATACCTGTTCGCGGACAACACCGATCAGTCCCATCTCGGCCTCATGGCTAAGAAGGTAGTGTATACCAGTTCCGGACGACACCGGTGAGTCCCATCTCGGCCTCATGGCTAAGAAGGTAGTGTATACCAGTTCCGGACGACACCGGTGAGTCCCATCTCGGCCTCATGGCTAAGAAGGTAGTGTATACCTTTTCGGGGACGAAACCGGTGAGTCCCATCTCGGCCTCCTGGCTAAGAAGGTAGTGTATACCTGTTCGCGGACGACACCGATCAGTCCCATCTCGGCCTCATGGCTAAGAAGGTAGTGTATACCAGTTCGGGGACGAAACCGGTGAGTCCCATCTCGGCCTCATGGCTAAGAAGGTAGTGTATACCAGTTCGGGGACGAAACCGGTGAGTCCCATCTTGGCCTCCTGGCTAAGAAGGCAGTGTATACCTGTTCGCGGACGACACCGATCAGTCCCATCTCGGCCTCATGGCTAAGAAGGTAGTGTATACCTGTTCGCGGACGACACCGATCAGTCCCATCTCGGCCTCATGGCTAAGAAGGTAGTGTATACCAGTTCCGGACGACACCGCTGAGCCCCTTCTCGGCCTCATGGCTAAGTAGGTAGCGTATACCTGTTCGCGGACGACACCGATCAGTCCCATCTCGGTCTCATGGCTAAGAAGGTAGTGTATACCAGTTCCGGACGACACCGGTGAGCCCCTTCTCGGCCTCATGGCTAAGTAGGTAGTGTATACCAGTTCCGGACGACACCGGTGAGCCCCTTCTCGGCCTCATGGCTAAGTAGGTAGTGTATACCTGTTCGCGGACGACACCGATCAGTCCCATCTCGGTCTCATGGCTAAGAAGGTAGTGTATACCAGTTCCGGACGACACCGGTGAGCCCCTTCTCGGCCTCATGGCTAAGTAGGTAGTGTATACCAGTTCCGGACGACACCGGTAAGTCCCTTCTCGGCCTCATGGCTAAGAAGGTAGTGTATACCTGTTCGCGGACGACACCGATCAGTCCCATCTCGGCCACATGGCTAAGAACGTAGTGTATACCTGTTCGCGGACAACACCGATCAGTCCCATCTCTGCCTCATGGCTAAGAAGGTAGTGTATACCAGTTCCGGACGACACCGGTGAGTCCCATCTCGGCCTCATGGCTAAGAAGGTAGTGTATACCTGTTCGCGGACGACACCGATCAGTCCCTTCTCGGCCTCATGGCTAAGAAGGTAGTGTATACCAGTTCGGGGACGAAACCGGTGAGTCCCACCTCGGCCTCATGGCTAAGAAGGTAGTGTATACCTGTTCGCGGACGACACCGATCAGTCCCATCTCGGCCTCATGGCTAAGAAGGTAGTGTATACCAGTTCCGGACGACATCGGTAAGTCCCTTCTCGGCCTCATGGCTAAGAAGGTAGTGTATACCAGTTCGGGGACGAAACCGGTGAGTCCCATCTCGGCCTAATGGCTAAGAAGGTAGTGTATACCTGTTCGCGGACGACACCGATCAGTCCCATTTCGGCCTCATGGCTAAGAAGGTAGTGTATACCAGTTCGGGGACGAAACCGGTGAGTCCCATCTCGGCCTCATGGCTAAGAAGGTAGTGTATACCTGTTCGCGGACAACACCGATCAGTCCCATCTCGGCCTCATGGCTAAGAAGGTAGTGTATACCAGTTCCGGACGACACCGGTGAGTCCCATCTCGGCCTCATGGCTAAGAAGGTAGTGTATACCAGTTCCGGACGACACCGGTGAGTCCCATCTCGGCCTCATGGCTAAGAAGGTAGTGTATACCTTTTCGGGGACGAAACCGGTGAGTCCCATCTCGGCCTCCTGGCTAAGAAGGTAGTGTATACCTGTTCGCGGACGACACCGATCAGTCCCATCTCGGCCTCATGCCTAAGAAGGTAGTGTATACCAGTTCGGGGACGAAACCGGTGAGTCCCATCTCGGCCTCATGGCTAAGAAGGTAGTGTATACCAGTTCGGGGACGAAACCGGTGAGTCCCATCTTGGCCTCCTGGCTAAGAAGGCAGTGTATACCTGTTCGCGGACGACACCGATCAGTCCCATCTCGGCCTCATGGCTAAGAAGGTAGTGTATACCTGTTCGCGGACGACACCGATCAGTCCCATCTCGGCCTCATGGCTAAGAAGGTAGTGTATACCAGTTCCGGACGACACCGGTGAGCCCCTTCTCGGCCTCATGGCTAAGTAGGTAGTGTATACCTGTTCGCGGACGACACCGATCAGTCCCATCTCGGTCTCATGGCTAAGAAGGTAGTGTATACCAGTTCCGGACGACACCGGTGAGCCCCTTCTCGGCCTCATGGCTAAGTAGGTAGTGTATACCAGTTCCGGACGACACCGGTAAGTCCCTTCTCGGCCTCATGGCTAAGAAGGTAGTGTATACCTGTTCGCGGACGACACCGATCAGTCCCATCTCGGCCACATGGCTAAGAACGTAGTGTATACCTGTTCGCGGACAACACCGATCAGTCCCATCTCTGCCTCATGGCTAAGAAGGTAGTGTATACCAGTTCCGGACGACACCGGTGAGTCCCATCTCGGCCTCATGGCTAAGAAGGTAGTGTATACCTGTTCGCGGACGACACCGATCAGTCCCTTCTCGGCCTCATGGCTAAGAAGGTAGTGTATACCAGTTCGGGGACGAAACCGGTGAGTCCCACCTCGGCCTCATGGCTAAGAAGGTAGTGTATACCTGTTCGCGGACGACACCGATCAGTCCCATCTCGGCCTCATGGCTAAGAAGGTAGTGTATACCAGTTCCGGACGACATCGGTAAGTCCCTTCTCGGCCTCATGGATAAGAAGGTAGTGTATACCAGTTCCGGACGACACCGGTGAGTCCCATCTCGGCCTCATGGCTAAGAAGGTAGTGTATACCTGTTCGCGAACGACACCGATCAGTCCCTTCTCGGCCTCATGGCTAAGAAGGTAGTGTATACCAGTTCGGGGACGAAACCGGTGAGTCCCATCTCGGCCTCATGGCTAAGAAGGTAGTGTATACCTGTTCGCGGACGACACCGATCAGTCCCATCTCGGCCTCATGGCTAAGAAGGTAGTGTATACCAGTTCCGGACGACACCGGTAAGTCCCTTCTCGGCCTCATGGCTAAGAAGGTAGTGTATACCAGTTCGGGGACGAAACCGGTGAGTCCCATCTCGGCCTCATGGCTAAGAAGGTAGTGTATACCTGTTCGTGGACGACACCGATCAGTCCCATCTCGGCCTCATGGCTAAGAAGATAGTGTATACCTGTTCGCGGACGACACCGATCAGTCCCATCTCGGTCTCATGGCTAAGAAGGTAGTGTATACCAGTTCCGGACGACACCGGTGAGCCCCTTCTCGGCCTCATGGCTAAGTAGGTAGTGTATACCAGTTCCGGACGACACCGGTGAGTCCCATCTCGGCCTCATGGCTAAGAAGGTAGTGTATACCTGTTCGCGGACGACACCGATCAGTCCCTTCTCGACCTCATGGCTAAGAAGGTAGTGTATGCCAGTTCGGGGACGAAACCGGTGAGTCCCATCTCGGCTTCATGGCTAGGAAGGTAGTGTATACCTGTTCGCGGACGACACCGATCAGTCCCATCTCGGCCTCATGGCTAAGAAGGTAGTGTATACCAGTTCCGGACGACACCGGTAAGTCCCTTCTCGGCCTCATGGCTAAGAAGGTAGTGTATACCTGTTCGCGGACGACACCGATCAGTCCCATCTCGGCCACATGGCTAAGAAGGTAGTGTATACCTGTTCGCGGACGACACCGATCAGTCCCATCTCGGCCTCATGGCTAAGAAGGTAGTGTATACCAGTTCCGGACGACACCGGTGAGTCCCATCTCGGCCTCATGGCTAAGAAGGTAGTGTATACCTTTTCGGGGACGAAACCGGTGAGTCCCATCTTGGCCTCCTGGCTAAGAAGGCAGTGTATACCTGTTCGCGGACGACACCGATCAGTCCCATCTCGGCCTCATGGCTAAGAAGGTAGTGTATACCAGTTCGGGGACGAAACCGGTGAGTCCCATCTCGGCCTCATGGCTAAGAAGGTAGTGTATACCAGTTCCGGACGACACCGGTGAGTCCCATCTCGGCCTCATGGCTAAGAAGGTAGTGTATACCTGTTCGCGGACGACACCGATCAGTCCCTTCTCGGCCTCATGGCTAAGAATGTAGTGTATACCTGTTCGCGGACGACACCGATCAGTCCCATCTCTGCCTCATGGCTAAGAAGGTAGTGTATACCAGTTCCGGACGACACCGGTGAGTCCCATCTCGGCCTCATGGCTAAGAAGGTAGTGTATACCTATTCGCGGACGACACCGATCAGTCCCATCTTGGCCTCCTGGCTAAGAAGGCAGAGTATATCTGTTCGCGGACGACACCGATCAGTCCCATCTCGGCCTCATGGCTAAGAAGGTAGTGTATACCAGTTCGGGGACGAAACCGGTGAGTCCCATCTCGGCCTCATGGCTAAGAAGGTAGTGTATACCTGTTCGCGGACGACACCGATCAGTCCCATCTCGGCCTCATGGCTAAGAAGGTAGTGTATACCAGTTCCGGACGACACCGGTGAGTCCCATCTCGGCCTCATGGCTAAGAAGGTAGTGTATACCAGTTCCGGACGACACCGGTGAGCCCCTTCTCGGCCTCATGGCTAAGTAGGTAGTGTATACCTGTTCGCGGACGACACCGATCAGTCCCATCTCGGTCTCATGGCTAAGAAGGTAGTGTATACCAGTTCCGGACGACACCGGTGAGCCCCTTCTCGGCCTCATGGCTAAGAAGGTAGTGTATACCAGTTCCGGACGACACCGGTGAGTCCCATCTCGGCCTCATGGCTAAGAAGGTAGTGTATACCTGTTCGCGGACGACACCGATCAGTCCCTTCTCGGCCTCATGGCTAAGAAGGTAGTGTATACCAGTTCGGGGACGAAACCGGTGAGTCCCACCTCGGCCTCATGGCTAAGAAGGTAGTGTATACCTGTTCGCGGACGACACCGATCAGTCCCATCTCGGCCTCATGGCTAAGAAGGTAGTGTATACCAGTTCCGGACGACATCGGTAAGTCCCTTCTCGGCCTCATGGCTAAGAAGGTAGTGTATACCTGTTCGCGGACGACACCGATCAGTCCCATCTCGGCCTCATGGCTAAGAAGGTAGTGTATACCTGTTCGCGGACGACACCGATCAGTCCCATCTCGGCCTCATGGCTAAGAAGGTAGTGTGTACCAGTTCCGGACGACACCGGTAAGTCCCTTCTCGGCCTCATGGCTAAGAAGGTAGTGTATACCTGTTCGCGGACGACACCGATCAGTCCCATCTCGGCCACATGGCTAAGAAGGTAGTGTATACCTGTTCGCGGACGACACCGATCAGTCCCATCTCGGCCTCATGGCTAAGAAGGTAGTGTATACCAGTTCCGGACGACACCGGTGAGTCCCATCTCGGCCTCATGGCTAAGAAGGTAGTGTATACCTTTTCGGGGACGAAACCGGTGAGTCCCATCTCGGCCTCCTGGCTAAGAAGGTAGTGTATACCTGTTCGCGGACGACACCGATCAGTCCCATCTCGGCCTCATGGCTAAGAAGGTAGTGTATACCAGTTCGGGGACGAAACCGGTGAGTCCCATCTTGGCCTCCTGGCTAAGAAGGCAGTGTATACCTGTTCGCGGACGACACCGATCAGTCCCATCTCGGCCTCATGGCTAAGAAGGTAGTGTATACCAGTTCGGGGACGAAACCGGTGAGTCCCATCTCGGCCTCATGGCTAAGAAGGTAGTGTATACCAGTTCCGGACGACACCGGTGAGTCCCATCTCGGCCTCATGGCTAAGAAGGTAGTGTATACCTGTTCGCGGACGACACCGATCAGTCCCTTCTCGGCCTCATGGCTAAGAATGTAGTGTATACCTGTTCGCGGACGACACCGATCAGTCCCATCTTGGCCTCATGGCTAAGAAGGTAGTGTATACCAGTTCCTTACGACACCGGTGAGCCCCTTCTCGGCCTCATGGCTAAGTAGGTAGTGTATACCTGTTCGCGGACGACACCGATCAGTCCCATCTCGGTCTCATGGCTAAGAAGGTAGTGTATACCAGTTCCGGACGACACCGGTGAGCCCCTTCTCGGCCTCATGGCTAAGTAGGTAGTGTATACCAGTTCCGGACGACACCGGTAAGTCCCTTCTCGGCCTCATGGCTAAGAAGGTAGTGTATACCTGTTCGCGGACGACACCGATCAGTCCCATCTCGGCCACATGGCTAAGAAGGTAGTGTATACCTGTTCGCGGACAACACCGATCAGTCCCATCTCTGCCTCATGGCTAAGAAGGTAGTGTATACCAGTTCCGGACGACACCGGTGAGTCCCATCTCGGCCTCATGGCTAAGAAGGTAGTGTATACCTGTTCGCGGACGACACCGATCAGTCCCTTCTCGGCCTCATGGCTAAGAAGGTAGTGTATACCAGTTCGGGGACGAAACCGGTGAGTCCCACCTCGGCCTCATGGCTAAGAAGGTAGTGTATACCTGTTCGCGGACGACACCGATCAGTCCCAGCTCGGCCTCATGGCTAAGAAGGTAGTGTATACTAGTTCCGGACGACATCGGTAAGTCCCTTCTCGGCCTCATGGATAAGAAGGTAGTGTATACCAGTTCGGGGACGAAACCGGTGAGTCCCATCTCGGCCTCATGGCTAAGAAGGTAGTGTATACCTGTTCGCGGACGACACCGATCAGTCCCATCTCGGCCTCATGGCTAAGAAGGTAGTGTATACCAGTTCGGGGACGAAACCGGTGAGTCCCATCTCGGCCTCATGGCTAAGAAGGTAGTGTATACCTGTTCGCGGACAACACCGATCAGTCCCATCTCGGCCTCATGGCTAAGAAGGTAGTGTATACCAGTTCCGGACGACACCGGTGAGTCCCATCTCGGCCTCATGGCTAAGAAGGTAGTGTATACCTGTTCGCGAACGACACCGATCAGTCCCTTCTCGGCCTCATGGCTAAGAAGGTAGTGTATACCAGTTCGGGGACGAAACCGGTGAGTCCCACCTCGGCCTCATGTCTAAGAAGGTAGTGTATACCTGTTCGCGGACGACACCGATCAGTCCCATCTCGGCCTCATGGCTAAGAAGGTAGTGTATACCAGTTCCGGACGACATCGGTAAGTCCCTTCTCGGCCTCATGGCTAAGAAGGTAGTGTATACCAGTTCGGGGACGAAACCGGTGAGTCCCATCTCGGCCTCATGGCTAAGAAGGTAGTGTATACCAGTTCGGGGACGAAACCGGTGAGTCCCATCTTGGCCTCCTGGCTAAGAAGGCAGTGTATACCTGTTCGCGGACGACACCGATCAGTCCCATCTCGGCCTCATGGCTAAGAAGGTAGTGTATACCAGTTCGGGGACGAAACCGGTGAGTCCCATCTCGGCCTCATGGCTAAGAAGGTAGTGTATACCTGTTCGCGGACGACACCGATCAGTCCCATCTCGGCCTCATGGCTAAGAAGGTAGTGTATACCACTTCCGGACGACATCGGTGAGCCCCTTCTCGGCCTCATGGCTAAGAAGGTAGTGTATACCAGTTCCGGACGACACCGATCAGTCCCTTCTCGGCCTCATGGCTAAGAAGGTAGTGTATACCAGTTCCGGACGACATCGGTAAGTCCCTTCTCGGCCTCATGGCTAAGAAGGTAGTGTATACCAGTTCGGGGACGAAACCGGTGAGTCCCATCTCGGCCTAATGGCTAAGAAGGTAGTGTATACCTGTTCGCGGACGACACCGATCAGTCCCATCTCGGCCTCATGGCTAAGAAGGTAGTGTATACCAGTTCGGGGACGAAACCGGTGAGTCCCATCTCGGCCTCATGGCTAAGAAGGTAGTGTATACCTGTTCGCGGACGACACCGATCAGTCCCATCTCGGCCTCATGGCTAAGAAGGTAGTGTATACCAGTTCGGGGACGAAACCGGTGAGTCCCATCTCGGCCTCATGGCTAAGAAGGTAGTGTATACCTGTTCGCGGACGACACCGATCAGTCCCATCTCGGCCTCATGGCTAAGAAGGTAGTGTATACCTGTTCGCGGACGACACCGATCAGTCCCATCTCGGCCTCATGGCTAAGAAGGTAGTGTATACCAGTTCGGGGACGAAACCGGTGAGTCCCATCTCGGCCTCATGGCTAAGAAGGTAGTGTATACCTGTTCGCGGACAACACCGATCAGTCCCATCTCGGCCTCATGGCTAAGAAGGTAGTGTATACCAGTTCCGGACGACACCGGTGAGTCCCATCTCGGCCTCATGGCTAAGAAGGTAGTGTATACCTGTTCGCGAACGACACCGATCAGTCCCTTCTCGGCCTCATGGCTAAGAAGGTAGTGTATACCAGTTCGGGGACGAAACCGGTGAGTCCCATCTCGGCCTCATGGCTAAGAAGGTAGTGTATACCTGTTCGCGGACGACACCGATCAGTCCCATCTCGGCCTCATGGCTAAGAAGGTAGTGTATACCAGTTCCGGACGACACCGGTAAGTCCCTTCTCGGCCTCATGGCTAAGAAGGTAGTGTATACCAGTTCGGGGACGAAACCGGTGAGTCCCATCTCGGCCTCATGGCTAAGAAGGTAGTGTATACCTGTTCGTGGACGACACCGATCAGTCCCATCTCGGCCTCATGGCTAAGAAGATAGTGTATACCTGTTCGCGGACGACACCGATCAGTCCCATCTCGGTCTCATGGCTAAGAAGGTAGTGTATACCAGTTCCGGACGACACCGGTGAGCCCCTTCTCGGCCTCATGGCTAAGTAGGTAGTGTATACCTGTTCGCGGACGACACCGATCAGTCCCATCTCGGTCTCATGGCTAAGAAGGTAGTGTATACCAGTTCCGGACGACACCGGTGAGCCCCTTCTCGGCCTCATGGCTAAGTAGGTAGTGTATACCTGTTCGCGGACGACACCGATCAGTCCCATCTCGGTCTCATGGCTAAGAAGGTAGTGTATACCAGTTCCGGACGACACCGGTGAGCCCCTTCTCGGCCTCATGGCTAAGTAGGTAGTGTATACCAGTTCCGGACGACACCGGTAAGTCCCTTCTCGGCCTCATGGCTAAGAAGGTAGTGTATACCTGTTCGCGGACGACACCGATCAGTCCCTTCTCGGCCTCATGGCTAAGAAGGTAGTGTATACCAGTTCGGGGACGAAACCGGTGAGTCCCACCTCGGCCTCATGTCTAAGAAGGTAGTGTATACCTGTTCGCGGACGACACCGATCAGTCCCATCTCGGCCTCATGGCTAAGAAGGTAGTGCATACCAGTTCGGGGACGAAACCGGTGAGTCCCATCTCGGCCTCATGGCTAAGAAGGTAGTGTATACCTGTTCGCGGACGACACCGATCAGTCCCATCTCGGCCTCATGGCTAAGAAGGTAGTGTATACCACTTCCGGACGACACCGGTGAGCCCCTTCTCGGCCTCATGGCTAAGTAGGTAGTGTATACCAGTTCCGGACGACACCGATCAGTCCCTTCTCGGCCTCATGGCTAAGAAGGTAGTGTATACCAGTTCGGGGACGAAACCGGTGAGTCCCACCTCGGCCTCATGGCTAAGAAGGTAGTGTATACCTGTTCGCGGACGACACCGATCAGTCCCATCTCGGCCTCATGGCTAAGAAGGTAGTGTATACCAGTTCCGGACGACATCGGTAAGTCCCTTCTCGGCCTCATGGCTAAGAAGGTAGTGTATACCAGTTCGGGGACGAAACCGGTGAGTCCCATCTCGGCCTAATGGCTAAGAAGGTAGTGTATACCTGTTCGCGGACGACACCGATCAGTCCCATCTCGGCCTCATGGCTAAGAAGGTAGTGTATACCAGTTCGGGGACGAAACCGGTGAGTCCCATCTCGGCCTCATGGCTAAGAAGGTAGTGTATACCTGTTCGCGGACAACACCGATCAGTCCCATCTCGGCCTCATGGCTAAGAAGGTAGTGTATACCAGTTCCGGACGACACCGGTGAGTCCCATCTCGGCCTCATGGCTAAGAAGGTAGTGTATACCAGTTCCGGACGACACCGGTGAGTCCCATCTCGGCCTCATGGCTAAGAAGGTAGTGTATACCTTTTCGGGGACGAAACCGGTGAGTCCCATCTCGGCCTCCTGGCTAAGAAGGTAGTGTATACCTGTTCGCGGACGACACCGATCAGTCCCATCTCGGCCTCATGGCTAAGAAGGTAGTGTATACCAGTTCGGGGACGAAACCGGTGAGTCCCATCTCGGCCTCATGGCTAAGAAGGTAGTGTATACCAGTTCGGGGACGAAACCGGTGAGTCCCATCTTGGCCTCCTGGCTAAGAAGGCAGTGTATACCTGTTCGCGGACGACACCGATCAGTCCCATCTCGGCCTCATGGCTAAGAAGGTAGTGTATACCTGTTCGCGGACGACACCGATCAGTCCCATCTCGGCCTCATGGCTAAGGAGGTAGTGTATACCAGTTCCGGACGACACCGGTGAGCCCCTTCTCGGCCTCATGGCTAAGTAGGTAGTGTATACCAGTTCCGGACGACACCGGTAAGTCCCTTCTCGGCCTCATGGCTAAGAAGGTAGTGTATACCTGTTCGCGGACGACACCGATCAGTCCCATCTCGGCCACATGGCTAAGAACGTAGTGTATACCTGTTCGCGGACAACACCGATCAGTCCCATCTCTGCCTCATGGCTAAGAAGGTAGTGTATACCAGTTCCGGACGACACCGGTGAGTCCCATCTCGGCCTCATGGCTAAGAAGGTAGTGTATACCTGTTCGCGGACGACACCGATCAGTCCCTTCTCGGCCTCATGGCTAAGAAGGTAGTGTATACCAGTTCGGGGACGAAACCGGTGAGTCCCACCTCGGCCTCATGGCTAAGAAGGTAGTGTATACCTGTTCGCGGACGACACCGATCAGTCCCATCTCGGCCTCATGGCTAAGAAGGTAGTGTATACCAGTTCCGGACGACATCGGTAAGTCCCTTCTCGGCCTCATGGATAAGAAGGTAGTGTATACCAGTTCCGGACGACACCGGTGAGTCCCATCTCGGCCTCATGGCTAAGAAGGTAGTGTATACCTGTTCGCGAACGACACCGATCAGTCCCTTCTCGGCCTCATGGCTAAGAAGGTAGTGCATACCAGTTCGGGGACGAAACCGGTGAGTCCCATCTCGGCCTCATGGCTAAGAAGGTAGTGTATACCTGTTCGCGGACGACACCGATCAGTCCCATCTCGGCCTCATGGCTAAGAAGGTAGTGTATACCAGTTCCGGACGACACCGGTAAGTCCCTTCTCGGCCTCATGGCTAAGAAGGTAGTGTATACCAGTTCGGGGACGAAACCGGTGAGTCCCATCTCGGCCTCATGGCTAAGAAGGTAGTGTATACCTGTTCGTGGACGACACCGATCAGTCCCATCTCGGCCTCATGGCTAAGAAGATAGTGTATACCTGTTCGCGGACGACACCGATCAGTCCCATCTCGGTCTCATGGCTAAGAAGGTAGTGTATACCAGTTCCGGACGACACCGGTGAGCCCCTTCTCGGCCTCATGGCTAAGTAGGTAGTGTATACCAGTTCCGGACGACACCGGTGAGTCCCATCTCGGCCTCATGGCTAAGAAGGTAGTGTATACCTGTTCGCGGACGACACCGATCAGTCCCTTCTCGACCTCATGGCTAAGAAGGTAGTGTATGCCAGTTCGGGGACGAAACCGGTGAGTCCCATCTCGGCTTCATGGCTAGGAAGGTAGTGTATACCTGTTCGCGGACGACACCGATCAGTCCCATCTCGGCCTCATGGCTAAGAAGGTAGTGTATACCAGTTCCGGACGACACCGGTAAGTCCCTTCTCGGCCTCATGGCTAAGAAGGTAGTGTATACCTGTTCGCGGACGACACCGATCAGTCCCATCTCGGCCACATGGCTAAGAAGGTAGTGTATACCTGTTCGCGGACGACACCGATCAGTCCCATCTCGGCCTCATGGCTAAGAAGGTAGTGTATACCAGTTCCGGACGACACCGGTGAGTCCCATCTCGGCCTCATGGCTAAGAAGGTAGTGTATACCTTTTCGGGGACGAAACCGGTGAGTCCCATCTTGGCCTCCTGGCTAAGAAGGCAGTGTATACCTGTTCGCGGACGACACCGATCAGTCCCATCTCGGCCTCATGGCTAAGAAGGTAGTGTATACCAGTTCGGGGACGAAACCGGTGAGTCCCATCTCGGCCTCATGGCTAAGAAGGTAGTGTATACCAGTTCCGGACGACACCGGTGAGTCCCATCTCGGCCTCATGGCTAAGAAGGTAGTGTATACCTGTTCGCGGACGACACCGATCAGTCCCTTCTCGGCCTCATGGCTAAGAATGTAGTGTATACCTGTTCGCGGACGACACCGATCAGTCCCATCTCTGCCTCATGGCTAAGAAGGTAGTGTATACCAGTTCCGGACGACACCGGTGAGTCCCATCTCGGCCTCATGGCTAAGAAGGTAGTGTATACCTGTTCGCGGACGACACCGATCAGTCCCTTCTCGGCCTCATGGCTAAGAAGGTAGTGTATACCAGTTCGGGGACGAAACCGGTGAGTCCCACCTCGGCCTCATGGCTAAGAAGGTAGTGTATACCTGTTCGCGGACGACACCGATCAGTCCCATCTCGGCCTCATGGCTAAGAAGGTAGTGTATACCAGTTCCGGACGACATCGGTAAGTCCCTTCTCGGCCTCATGGCTAAGAAGGTAGTGTATACCAGTTCGGGGACGAAACCGGTGAGTCCCATCTCGGCCTCATGGCTAAGAAGGTAGTGTATACCTGTTCGCGGACGACACCGATCAGTCCCATCTCGGCCTCATGGCTAAGAAGGTAGTGTATACCAGTTCGGGGACGAAACCGGTGAGTCCCATCTCGGCCTCATGGCTAAGAAGATAGTGTATACCTGTTCGCGGACAACACCGATCAGTCCCATCTCGGTCTCATGGCTAAGAAGGTAGTGTATACCAGTTCCGGACGACACCGGTGAGTCCCATCTCGGCCTCATGGCTAAGAAGGAAGTGTATACCTGTTCGCGAACGACACCGATCAGTCCCTTCTCGGCCTCATGGCTAAGAAGGTAGTGTATACCAGTTCGGGGACGAAACCGGTGAGTCCCATCTCGGCCTCATGGCTAAGAAGGTAGTGTATACCTGTTCGCGGACGACACCGATCAGTCCCATCTCGGCCTCATGGCTAAGAAGGTAGTGTATACCAGTTCCGGACGACACCGGTAAGTCCCTTCTCGGCCTCATGGCTAAGAAGGTAGTGTATACCAGTTCGGGGACGAAACCGGTGAGTCCCATCTCGGCCTCATGGCTAAGAAGGTAGTGTATACCTGTTCGTGGACGACACCGATCAGTCCCATCTCGGCCTCATGGCTAAGAAGATAGTGTATACCTGTTCGCGGACGACACCGATCAGTCCCTTCTCGACCTCATGGCTAAGAAGGTAGTGTATGCCAGTTCGGGGACGAAACCGGTGAGTCCCATCTCGGCTTCATGGCTAGGAAGGTAGTGTATACCTGTTCGCGGACGACACCGATCAGTCCCATCTCGGCCTCATGGCTAAGAAGGTAGTGTATACCAGTTCCGGACGACACCGGTAAGTCCCTTCTCGGCCTCATGGCTAAGAAGGTAGTGTATACCTGTTCGCGGACGACACCGATCAGTCCCATCTCGGCCTCATGGCTAAGAAGGTAGTGTATACCAGTTCCGGACGACACCGGTGAGTCCCATCTCGGCCTCATGGCTAAGAAGGTAGTGTATACCTTTTCGGGGACGAAACCGGTGAGTCCCATCTCGGCCTCCTGGCTAAGAAGGTAGTGTATACCTGTTCGCGGACGACACCGATCAGTCCCATCTCGGCCTCATGGCTAAGAAGGTAGTGTATACCAGTTCGGGGACGAAACCGGTGAGTCCCATCTCGGCCTCATGGCTAAGAAGGTAGTGTATACCAGTTCGGGGACGAAACCGGTGAGTCCCATCTTGGCCTCCTGGCTAAGAAGGCAGTGTATACCTGTTCGCGGACGACACCGATCAGTCCCATCTCGGCCTCATGGCTAAGAAGGTAGTGTATACCTGTTCGCGGACGACACCGATCAGTCCCATCTCGGCCTCATGGCTAAGAAGGTAGTGTATACCAGTTCCGGACGACACCGGTGAGTCCCATCTCGGCCTCATGGCTAAGAAGGTAGTGTATACCTTTTCGGGGACGAAACCGGTGAGTCCCATCTCGGCCTCCTGGCTAAGAAGGTAGTGTATACCTGTTCGCGGACGACACCGATCAGTCCCATCTCGGCCTCATGGCTAAGAAGGTAGTGTATACCAGTTCGGGGACGAAACCGGTGAGTCCCATCTCGGCCTCCTGGCTAAGAAGGTAGTGTATACCAGTTCGGGGACGAAACCGGTGAGTCCCATCTTGGCCTCCTGGCTAAGAAGGCAGAGTATACCTGTTCGCGGACGACACCGATCAGTCCCATCTCGGCCTCATGGCTAAGAAGGTAGTGTATACCAGTTCGGGGACGAAACCGGTGAGTCCCATCTCGGCCTCATGGCTAAGAAGGTAGTGTATACCTGTTCGCGGACGACACCGATCAGTCCCATCTCGGCCTCATGGCTAAGAAGGTAGTGTATACCAGTTCCGGACGACACCGGTGAGTCCCATCTCGGCCTCATGGCTAAGAAGGTAGTGTATACCAGTTCCGGACGACACCGGTGAGCCCCTTCTCGGCCTCATGGCTAAGTAGGTAGTGTATACCTGTTCGCGGACGACACCGATCAGTCCCATCTCGGTCTCATGGCTAAGAAGGTAGTGTATACCAGTTCCGGACGACACCGGTGAGCCCCTTCTCGGCCTCATGGCTAAGAAGGTAGTGTATACCAGTTCCGGACGACACCGGTGAGTCCCATCTCGGCCTCATGGCTAAGAAGGTAGTGTATACCTGTTCGCGGACGACACCGATCAGTCCCTTCTCGGCCTCATGGCTAAGAAGGTAGTGTATACCAGTTCGGGGACGAAACCGTTGAGTCCCACCTCGGCCTCATGGCTAAGAAGGTAGTGTATACCTGTTCGCGGACGACACCGATCAGTCCCATCTCGGCCTCATGGCTAAGAAGGTAGTGTATACCAGTTCCGGACGACATCGGTAAGTCCCTTCTCGGCCTCATGGCTAAGAAGGTAGTGTATACCAGTTCGGGGACGAAACCGGTCAGTCCCATCTCGGCCTCATGGCTAAGAAGGTAGTGTATACCTGTTCGCGGACGACACCGATCAGTCCCATCTCGGCCTCATGGCTAAGAAGGTAGTGTATACCTGTTCGCGGACGACACCGATCAGTCCCATCTCGGCCTCATGGCTAAGAAGGTAGTGTGTACCAGTTCCGGACGACACCGGTAAGTCCCTTCTCGGCCTCATGGCTAAGAAGGTAGTGTATACCTGTTCGCGGACGACACCGATCAGTCCCATCTCGGCCACATGGCTAAGAAGGTAGTGTATACCTGTTCGCGGACGACACCGATCAGTCCCATCTCGGCCTCATGGCTAAGAAGGTAGTGTATACCAGTTCCGGACGACACCGGTGAGTCCCATCTCGGCCTCATGGCTAAGAAGGTAGTGTATACCTTTTCGGGGACGAAACCGGTGAGTCCCATCTCGGCCTCCTGGCTAAGAAGGTAGTGTATACCTGTTCGCGGACGACACCGATCAGTCCCATCTCGGCCTCATGGCTAAGAAGGTAGTGTATACCAGTTCGGGGACGAAACCGGTGAGTCCCATCTCGGCCTCATGGCTAAGAAGGTAGTGTATACCAGTTCGGGGACGAAACCGGTGAGTCCCATCTTGGCCTCCTGGCTAAGAAGGCAGTGTATACCTGTTCGCGGACGACACCGATCAGTCCCATCTCGGCCTCATGGCTAAGAAGGTAGTGTATACCAGTTCGGGGACGAAACCGGTGAGTCCCATCTCGGCCTCATGGCTAAGAAGGTAGTGTATACCAGTTCCGGACGACACCGGTGAGTCCCATCTCGGCCTCATGGCTAAGAAGGTAGTGTATACCTGTTCGCGGACGACACCGATCAGTCCCATCTCTGCCTCATGGCTAAGAAGGTAGTGTATACCAGTTCCGGACGACACCGGTGAGTCCCATCTCGGCCTCATGGCTAAGAAGGTAGTGTATACCTGTTCGCGGACGACACCGATCAGTCCCTTCTCGGCCTCATGGCTAAGAATGTAGTGTATACCAGTTCGGGGACGAAACCGGTGAGTCCCACCTCGGCCTCATGGCTAAGAAGGTAGTGTATACCTGTTCGCGGACGACACCGATCAGTCCCATCTCGGCCTCATGGCTAAGAGGGTAGTGTATACCAGTTCCGGACGACATCGGTAAGTCCCTTCTCGGCCTCATGGCTAAGAAGGTAGTGTATACCAGTTCGGGGACGAAACCGGTGAGTCCCATCTCGGCCTCATGGCTAAGAAGGTAGTGTATACCTGTTCGCGGACGACACCGATCAGTCCCATCTCGGCCTCATGGCTAAGAAGGTAGTGTATACCAGTTCGGGGACGAAACCGGTGAGTCCCATCTCGGCCTCATGGCTAAGAAGGTAGTGTATACCTGTTCGCGGACAACACCGATCAGTCCCATCTCGGTCTCATGGCTAAGAAGGTAGTGTATACCAGTTCCGGACGACACCGGTGAGTCCCATCTCGGCCTCATGGCTAAGAAGGTAGTGTATACCAGTTCGGGGACGAAACCGGTGAGTCCCATCTCGGCCTCATGGCTAAGAAGGTAGTGTATACCTGTTCGCGGACGACACCGATCAGTCCCATCTCGGCCTCATGGCTAAGAAGGTAGTGTATACCAGTTCGGGGACGAAACCGGTGAGTCCCATCTCGGCCTCATGGCTAAGAAGGTAGTGTATACCTGTTCGCGGACAACACCGATCAGTCCCATCTCGGTCTCATGGCTAAGAAGGTAGTGTATACCAGTTCCGGACGACACCGGTGAGTCCCATCTCGGCCTCATGGCTAAGAAGGTAGTGTATACCTGTTCGCGAACGACACCGATCAGTCCCTTCTCGGCCTCATGGCTAAGAAGGTAGTGTATACCAGTTCGGGGACGAAACCGGTGAGTCCCATCTCGGCCTCATGGCTAAGAAGGTAGTGTATACCTGTTCGCGGACGACACCGATCAGTCCCATCTCGGCCTCATGGCTAAGAAGGTAGTGTATACCAGTTCCGGACGAAACCGGTGAGTCCCATCTCGGCCTCATGGCTAAGAAGGTAGTGTATACCTGTTCGTGGACGACACCGATCAGTCCCATCTCGGCCTCATGGCTAAGAAGATAGTGTATACCTGTTCGCGGACGACACCGATCAGTCCCTTCTCGACCTCATGGCTAAGAAGGTAGTGTATGCCAGTTCGGGGACGAAACCGGTGAGTCCCATCTCGGCTTCATGGCTAGGAAGGTAGTGTATACCCGTTCGCGGACGACACCGATCAGTCCCATCTCGGCCTCATGGCTAAGAAGGTAGTGTATACCAGTTCCGGACGACACCGGTAAGTCCCTTCTCGGCCTCATGGCTAAGAAGGTAGTGTATACCTGTTCGCGGACGACACCGATCAGTCCCATCTCGGCCTCATGGCTAAGAAGGTAGTGTATACCTTTTCGGGGACGAAACCGGTGAGTCCCATCTCGGCCTCCTGGCTAAGAAGGTAGTGTATACCTGTTCGCGGACGACACCGATCAGTCCCATCTCGGCCTCATGGCTAAGAAGGTAGTGTATACCAGTTCGGGGACCAAACCGGTGAGTCCCATCTCGGCCTCATGGCTAAGAAGGTAGTGTATACCTGTTCGCGGACGACACCGATCAGTCCCATCTCGGCCTCATGGCTAAGAAGGTAGTGTATACCAGTTCGGGGACGAAACCGGTGAGTCCCACCTCGGCCTCATGGCTAAGAAGGTAGTGTATACCTGTTCGCGGACGACACCGATCAGTCCCATCTCGGCCTCATGGCTAAGAGGGTAGTGTATACCAGTTCCGGACGACATCGGTAAGTCCCTTCTCGGCCTCATGGCTAAGAAGGTAGTGTATACCAGTTCGGGGACGAAACCGGTGAGTCCCATCTCGGCCTCATGGCTAAGAAGGTAGTGTATACCTGTTCGCGGACGACACCGATCAGTCCCATCTCGGCCTCATGGCTAAGAAGGTAGTGTATACCAGTTCGGGGACGAAACCGGTGAGTCCCATCTCGGCCTCATGGCTAAGAAGGTAGTGTATACCTGTTCGCGGACAACACCGATCAGTCCCATCTCGGTCTCATGGTTAAGAAGGTAGTGTATACCTGTTCGCGAACGACACCGATCAGTCCCTTCTCGGCCTCATGGCTAAGAAGGTAGTGTATACCAGTTCGGGGACGAAACCGGTGAGTCCCATCTCGGCCTCATGGCTAAGAAGGTAGTGTATACCTGTTCGCGGACGACACCGATCAGTCCCATCTCGGCCTCATGGCTAAGAAGGTAGTGTATACCAGTTCCGGACGACACCGGTAAGTCCCTTCTCGGCCTCATGGCTAAGAAGGTAGTGTATACCAGTTCGGGGACGAAACCGGTGAGTCCCATCTCGGCCTCATGGCTAAGAAGGTAGTGTATACCTGTTCGTGGACGACACCGATCAGTCCCATCTCGGCCTCATGGCTAAGAAGATAGTGTATACCTGTTCGCGGACGACACCGATCAGTCCCTTCTCGACCTCATGGCTAAGAAGGTAGTGTATGCCAGTTCGGGGACGAAACCGGTGAGTCCCATCTCGGCTTCATGGCTAGGAAGGTAGTGTATACCTGTTCGCGGACGACACCGATCAGTCCCAGCTCGGCCTCATGGCTAAGAAGGTAGTGTATACCAGTTCCGGACGACACCGGTAAGTCCCTTCTCGGCCTCATGGCTAAGAAGGTAGTGTATACCTGTTCGCGGACGACACCGATCAGTCCCATCTCGGCCTCATGGCTAAGAAGGTAGTGTATACCAGTTCCGGACGACACCGGTGAGTCCCATCTCGGCCTCATGGCTAAGAAGGTAGTGTATACCTTTTCGGGGACGAAACCGGTGAGTCCCATCTCGGCCTCCTGGCTAAGAAGGTAGTGTATACCTGTTCGCGGACGACACCGATCAGTCCCATCTCGGCCTCATGGCTAAGAAGGTAGTGTATACCAGTTCGGGGACCAAACCGGTGAGTCCCATCTCGGCCTCATGGCTAAGAAGGTAGTGTATACCAGTTCGGGGACGAAACCGGTGAGTCCCATCTTGGCCTCCTGGCTAAGAAGGCAGTGTATACCTGTTCGCGGACGACACCGATCAGTCCCATCTCGGCCTCATGGCTAAGAAGGTAGTGTATACCAGTTCGGGGACGAAACCGGTGAGTCCCATCTCGGCCTCATGGCTAAGAAGGTAGTGTATACCTGTTCGCGGACGACACCGATCAGTCCCATCTCGGCCTCATGGCTAAGAAGGTAGTGTATACCAGTTCCGGACGACACCGGTGAGCCCCTTCTCGGCCTCATGGCTAAGTAGGTAGTGTATACCTGTTCGCGGACGACACCGATCAGTCCCATCTCGGCCTCATGGCTAAGAAGGTAGTGTATACCAGTTCCGGACGACACCGGTAAGTCCCTTCTCGGCCTCATGGCTAAGAAGGTAGTGTATACCAGTTCGGGGACGAAACCGGTGAGTCCCATCTCGGCCTCATGGCTAAGAAGGTAGTGTATACCTGTTCGTGGACGACACCGATCAGTCCCATCTCGGCCTCATGGCTAAGAAGATAGTGTATACCTGTTCGCGGACGACACCGATCAGTCCCTTCTCGACCTCATGGCTAAGAAGGTAGTGTATGCCAGTTCGGGGACGAAACCGGTGAGTCCCATCTCGGCTTCATGGCTAGGAAGGTAGTGTATACCTGTTCGCGGACGACACCGATCAGTCCCAGCTCGGCCTCATGGCTAAGAAGGTAGTGTATACCAGTTCCGGACGACACCGGTAAGTCCCTTCTCGGCCTCATGGCTAAGAAGGTAGTGTATACCTGTTCGCGGACGACACCGATCAGTCCCATCTCGGCCTCATGGCTAAGAAGGTAGTGTATACCAGTTCCGGACGACACCGGTGAGTCCCATCTCGGCCTCATGGCTAAGAAGGTAGTGTATACCTTTTCGGGGACGAAACCGGTGAGTCCCATCTCGGCCTCCTGGCTAAGAAGGTAGTGTATACCTGTTCGCGGACGACACCGATCAGTCCCATCTCGGCCTCATGGCTAAGAAGGTAGTGTATACCAGTTCGGGGACCAAACCGGTGAGTCCCATCTCGGCCTCATGGCTAAGAAGGTAGTGTATACCAGTTCGGGGACGAAACCGGTGAGTCCCATCTTGGCCTCCTGGCTAAGAAGGCAGTGTATACCTGTTCGCGGACGACACCGATCAGTCCCATCTCGGCCTCATGGCTAAGAAGGTAGTGTATACCAGTTCGGGGACGAAACCGGTGAGTCCCATCTCGGCCTCATGGCTAAGAAGGTAGTGTATACCTGTTCGCGGACGACACCGATCAGTCCCATCTCGGCCTCATGGCTAAGAAGGTAGTGTATACCAGTTCCGGACGACACCGGTGAGCCCCTTCTCGGCCTCATGGCTAAGTAGGTAGTGTATACCTGTTCGCGGACGACACCGATCAGTCCCATCTCGGCCTCATGGCTAAGAAGGTAGTGTATACCAGTTCCGGACGACACCGGTGAGTCCCATCTCGGCCTCATGGCTAAGAAGGTAGTGTATACCTTTTCGGGGACGAAACCGGTGAGTCCCATCTCGGCCTCCTGGCTAAGAAGGTAGTGTATACCTGTTCGCGGACGACACCGATCAGTCCCATCTCGGCCTCATGGCTAAGAAGGTAGTGTATACCAGTTCGGGGACGAAACCGGTGAGTCCCATCTCGGCCTCCTGGCTAAGAAGGTAGTGTATACCAGTTCGGGGACGAAACCGGTGAGTCCCATCTTGGCCTCCTGTCTAAGAAGGCAGAGTATACCTGTTCGCGGACGACACCGATCAGTCCCATCTCGGCCTCATGGCTAAGAAGGTAGTGTATACCAGTTCGGGGACGAAACCGGTGAGTCCCATCTCGGCCTCATGGCTAAGAAGGTAGTGTATACCTGTTCGCGGACGACACCGATCAGTCCCATCTCGGCCTCATGGCTAAGAAGGTAGTGTATACCAGTTCCGGACGACACCGGTGAGTCCCATCTCGGCCTCATGGCTAAGAAGGTAGTGTATACCAGTTCCGGACGACACCGGTGAGCCCCTTCTCGGCCTCATGGCTAAGTAGGTAGTGTATACCTGTTCGCGGACGACACCGATCAGTCCCATCTCGGTCTCATGGCTAAGAAGGTAGTGTATACCAGTTCCGGACGACACCGGTGAGCCCCTTCTCGGCCTCATGGCTAAGTAGGTAGTGTATACCAGTTCCGGACGACACCGGTAAGTCCCTTCTCGGCCTCATGGCTAAGAAGGTAGTGTATACCTGTTCGCGGACGACACCGATCAGTCCCATCTCGGCCACATGGCTAAGAAGGTAGTGTATACCTGTTCGCGGACAACACCGATCAGTCCCATCTCTGCCTCATGGCTAAGAAGGTAGTGTATACCAGTTCCGGATGACACCGGTGAGTCCCATCTCGGCCTCATGGCTAAGAAGGTAGTGTATACCTGTTCGCGGACGACACCGATCAGTCCCTTCTCGGCCTCATGGCTAAGAAGGTAGTGTATACCAGTTCGGGGACGAAACCGGTGAGTCCCACCTCGGCCTCATGGCTAAGAAGGTAGTGTATACCTGTTCGCGGACGACACCGATCAGTCCCATCTCGGCCTCATGGCTAAGAAGGTAGTGTATACCAGTTCCGGACGACATCGGTAAGTCCCTTCTCGGCCTCATGGCTAAGAAGGTAGTGTATACCAGTTCGGGGACGAAACCGGTCAGTCCCATCTCGGCCTCATGGCTAAGAAGGTAGTGTATACCTGTTCGCGGACGAAACCGATCAGTCCCATCTCGGCCTCATGGCTAAGAAGGTAGTGTATACCAGTTCGGGGACGACACCGATCAGTCCCATCTCGGCCTCATGGCTAAGAAGGTAGTGTATACCAGTTCCGGACGACACCGGTGAGTCCCATCTCGGCCTCATGGCTAAGAAGGTAGTGTATACCTTTTCGGGGACGAAACCGGTGAGTCCCATCTCGGCCTCCTGGCTAAGAAGGTAGTGTATACCTGTTCGCGGACGACACCGATCAGTCCCATCTCGGCCTCATGGCTAAGAAGGTAGTGTATACCAGTACGGGGACGAAACCGGTGAGTCCCATCTCTGCCTCATGGCTAAGAAGGTAGTGTATACCAGTTCCGGACGACACCGGTGAGTCCCATCTCGGCCTCATGGCTAAGAAGGTAGTGTATACCTGTTCGCGGACGACACCGATCAGTCCCTTCTCGGCCTCATGGCTAAGAAGGTAGTGTATACCAGTTCGGGGACGAAACCGGTGAGTCCCACCTCGGCCTCATGGCTAAGAAGGTAGTGTATACCTGTTCGCGGACGACACCGATCAGTCCCATCTCGGCCTCATGGCTAAGAAGGTAGTGTATACCAGTTCCGGACGACATCGGTAAGTCCCTTCTCGGCCTCATGGCTAAGAAGGTAGTGTATACCAGTTCGGGGACGAAACCGGTGAGTCCCATCTCGGCCTCATGGCTAAGAAGGTAGTGTATACCTGTTCGCGGACGACACCGATCAGTCCCATCTCGGCCTCATGGCTAAGAAGGTAGTGTATACCAGTTCGGGGACGAAACCGGTGAGTCCCATCTCGGCCTCATGGCTAAGAAGGTAGTGTATACCTGTTCGCGGACAACACCGATCAGTCCCATCTCGGTCTCATGGCTAAGAAGGTAGTGTATACCAGTTCCGGACGACACCGGTGAGTCCCATCTCGGCCTCATGGCTAAGAAGGAAGTGTATACCTGTTCGCGAACGACACCGATCAGTCCCTTCTCGGCCTCATGGCTAAGAAGGTAGTGTATACCAGTTCGGGGACGAAACCGGTGAGTCCCATCTCGGCCTCATGGCTAAGAAGGTAGTGTATACCTGTTCGCGGACGACACCGATCAGTCCCATCTCGGCCTCATGGCTAAGAAGGTAGTGTATACCAGTTCCGGACGACACCGGTAAGTCCCTTCTCGGCCTCATGGCTAAGAAGGTAGTGTATACCAGTTCGGGGACGAAACCGGTGAGTCCCATCTCGGCCTCATGGCTAAGAAGGTAGTGTATACCTGTTCGTGGACGACACCGATCAGTCCCATCTCGGCCTCATGGCTAAGAAGATAGTGTATACCTGTTCGCGGACGACACCGATCAGTCCCTTCTCGACCTCATGGCTAAGAAGGTAGTGTATGCCAGTTCGGGGACGAAACCGGTGAGTCCCATCTCGGCCTCATGGCTAAGAAGGTAGTGTATACCTGTTCGCGGACGACACCGATCAGTCCCATCTCGGCCTCATGGCTAAGAAGGTAGTGTATACCAGTTCCGGACGACACCGGTAAGTCCCTTCTCGGCCTCATGGCTAAGAAGGTAGTGTATACCAGTTCGGGGACGAAACCGGTGAGTCCCATCTCGGCCTCATGGCTAAGAAGGTAGTGTATACCTGTTCGTGGACGACACCGATCAGTCCCATCTCGGCCTCATGGCTAAGAAGATAGTGTATACCTGTTCGCGGACGACACCGATCAGTCCCTTCTCGACCTCATGGCTAAGAAGGTAGTGTATGCCAGTTCGGGGACGAAACCGGTGAGTCCCATCTCGGCTTCATGGCTAGGAAGGTAGTGTATACCTGTTCGCGGACGACACCGATCAGTCCCAGCTCGGCCTCATGGCTAAGAAGGTAGTGTATACCAGTTCCGGACGACACCGGTAAGTCCCTTCTCGGCCTCATGGCTAAGAAGGTAGTGTATACCTGTTCGCGGACGACACCGATCAGTCCCATCTCGGCCTCATGGCTAAGAAGGTAGTGTATACCAGTTCCGGACGACACCGGTGAGTCCCATCTCGGCCTCATGGCTAAGAAGGTAGTGTATACCTTTTCGGGGACGAAACCGGTGAGTCCCATCTCGGCCTCCTGGCTAAGAAGGTAGTGTATACCTGTTCGCGGACGACACCGATCAGTCCCATCTCGGCCTCATGGCTAAGAAGGTAGTGTATACCAGTTCGGGGACCAAACCGGTGAGTCCCATCTCGGCCTCATGGCTAAGAAGGTAGTGTATACCAGTTCGGGGACGAAACCGGTGAGTCCCATCTTGGCCTCCTGGCTAAGAAGGCAGTGTATACCTGTTCGCGGACGACACCGATCAGTCCCATCTCGGCCTCATGGCTAAGAAGGTAGTGTATACCAGTTCGGGGACGAAACCGGTGAGTCCCATCTCGGCCTCATGGCTAAGAAGGTAGTGTATTCCTGTTCGCGGACGACACCGATCAGTCCCATCTCGGCCTCATGGCTAAGAAGGTAGTGTATACCAGTTCCGGACGACACCGGTGAGCCCCTTCTCGGCCTCATGGCTAAGTAGGTAGTGTATACCTGTTCGCGGACGACACCGATCAGTCCCATCTCGGCCTCATGGCTAAGAAGGTAGTGTATACCAGTTCCGGACGACACCGGTAAGTCCCTTCTCGGCCTCATGGCTAAGAAGGTAGTGTATACCAGTTCGGGGACGAAACCGGTGAGTCCCATCTCGGCCTCATGGCTAAGAAGGTAGTGTATACCTGTTCGTGGACGACACCGATCAGTCCCATCTCGGCCTCATGGCTAAGAAGATAGTGTATACCTGTTCGCGGACGACACCGATCAGTCCCTTCTCGACCTCATGGCTAAGAAGGTAGTGTATGCCAGTTCGGGGACGAAACCGGTGAGTCCCATCTCGGCTTCATGGCTAGGAAGGTAGTGTATACCTGTTCGCGGACGACACCGATCAGTCCCAGCTCGGCCTCATGGCTAAGAAGGTAGTGTATACCAGTTCCGGACGACACCGGTAAGTCCCTTCTCGGCCTCATGGCTAAGAAGGTAGTGTATACCTGTTCGCGGACGACACCGATCAGTCCCATCTCGGCCTCATGGCTAAGAAGGTAGTGTATACCAGTTCCGGACGACACCGGTGAGTCCCATCTCGGCCTCATGGCTAAGAAGGTAGTGTATACCTTTTCGGGGACGAAACCGGTGAGTCCCATCTCGGCCTCCTGGCTAAGAAGGTAGTGTATACCTGTTCGCGGACGACACCGATCAGTCCCATCTCGGCCTCATGGCTAAGAAGGTAGTGTATACCAGTTCGGGGACCAAACCGGTGAGTCCCATCTCGGCCTCATGGCTAAGAAGGTAGTGTATACCAGTTCGGGGACGAAACCGGTGAGTCCCATCTTGGCCTCCTGGCTAAGAAGGCAGTGTATACCTGTTCGCGGACGACACCGATCAGTCCCATCTCGGCCTCATGGCTAAGAAGGTAGTGTATACCAGTTCGGGGACGAAACCGGTGAGTCCCATCTCGGCCTCATGGCTAAGAAGGTAGTGTATACCTGTTCGCGGACGACACCGATCAGTCCCATCTCGGCCTCATGGCTAAGAAGGTAGTGTATACCAGTTCCGGACGACACCGGTGAGCCCCTTCTCGGCCTCATGGCTAAGTAGGTAGTGTATACCTGTTCGCGGACGACACCGATCAGTCCCATCTCGGCCTCATGGCTAAGAAGGTAGTGTATACCAGTTCCGGACGACACCGGTGAGTCCCATCTCGGCCTCATGGCTAAGAAGGTAGTGTATACCTTTTCGGGGACGAAACCGGTGAGTCCCATCTCGGCCTCCTGGCTAAGAAGGTAGTGTATACCTGTTCGCGGACGACACCGATCAGTCCCATCTCGGCCTCATGGCTAAGAAGGTAGTGTATACCAGTTCGGGGACGAAACCGGTGAGTCCCATCTCGGCCTCCTGGCTAAGAAGGTAGTGTATACCAGTTCGGGGACGAAACCGGTGAGTCCCATCTTGGCCTCCTGTCTAAGAAGGCAGAGTATACCTGTTCGCGGACGACACCGATCAGTCCCATCTCGGCCTCATGGCTAAGAAGGTAGTGTATACCAGTTCGGGGACGAAACCGGTGAGTCCCATCTCGGCCTCATGGCTAAGAAGGTAGTGTATACCTGTTCGCGGACGACACCGATCAGTCCCATCTCGGCCTCATGGCTAAGAAGGTAGTGTATACCAGTTCCGGACGACACCGGTGAGTCCCATCTCGGCCTCATGGCTAAGAAGGTAGTGTATACCAGTTCCGGACGACACCGGTGAGCCCCTTCTCGGCCTCATGGCTAAGTAGGTAGTGTATACCTGTTCGCGGACGACACCGATCAGTCCCATCTCGGTCTCATGGCTAAGAAGGTAGTGTATACCAGTTCCGGACGACACCGGTGAGCCCCTTCTCGGCCTCATGGCTAAGTAGGTAGTGTATACCAGTTCCGGACGACACCGGTAAGTCCCTTCTCGGCCTCATGGCTAAGAAGGTAGTGTATACCTGTTCGCGGACGACACCGATCAGTCCCATCTCGGCCACATGGCTAAGAAGGTAGTGTATACCTGTTCGCGGACAACACCGATCAGTCCCATCTCTGCCTCATGGCTAAGAAGGTAGTGTATACCAGTTCCGGATGACACCGGTGAGTCCCATCTCGGCCTCATGGCTAAGAAGGTAGTGTATACCTGTTCGCGGACGACACCGATCAGTCCCTTCTCGGCCTCATGGCTAAGAAGGTAGTGTATACCAGTTCGGGGACGAAACCGGTGAGTCCCACCTCGGCCTCATGGCTAAGAAGGTAGTGTATACCTGTTCGCGGACGACACCGATCAGTCCCATCTCGGCCTCATGGCTAAGAAGGTAGTGTATACCAGTTCCGGACGACATCGGTAAGTCCCTTCTCGGCCTCATGGCTAAGAAGGTAGTGTATACCAGTTCGGGGACGAAACCGGTCAGTCCCATCTCGGCCTCATGGCTAAGAAGGTAGTGTATACCTGTTCGCGGACGAAACCGATCAGTCCCATCTCGGCCTCATGGCTAAGAAGGTAGTGTATACCAGTTCGGGGACGACACCGATCAGTCCCATCTCGGCCTCATGGCTAAGAAGGTAGTGTATACCAGTTCCGGACGACACCGGTGAGTCCCATCTCGGCCTCATGGCTAAGAAGGTAGTGTATACCTTTTCGGGGACGAAACCGGTGAGTCCCATCTCGGCCTCCTGGCTAAGAAGGTAGTGTATACCTGTTCGCGGACGACACCGATCAGTCCCATCTCGGCCTCATGGCTAAGAAGGTAGTGTATACCAGTACGGGGACGAAACCGGTGAGTCCCATCTCTGCCTCATGGCTAAGAAGGTAGTGTATACCAGTTCCGGACGACACCGGTGAGTCCCATCTCGGCCTCATGGCTAAGAAGGTAGTGTATACCTGTTCGCGGACGACACCGATCAGTCCCTTCTCGGCCTCATGGCTAAGAAGGTAGTGTATACCAGTTCGGGGACGAAACCGGTGAGTCCCACCTCGGCCTCATGGCTAAGAAGGTAGTGTATACCTGTTCGCGGACGACACCGATCAGTCCCATCTCGGCCTCATGGCTAAGAAGGTAGTGTATACCAGTTCCGGACGACATCGGTAAGTCCCTTCTCGGCCTCATGGCTAAGAAGGTAGTGTATACCAGTTCGGGGACGAAACCGGTGAGTCCCATCTCGGCCTCATGGCTAAGAAGGTAGTGTATACCTGTTCGCGGACGACACCGATCAGTCCCATCTCGGCCTCATGGCTAAGAAGGTAGTGTATACCAGTTCGGGGACGAAACCGGTGAGTCCCATCTCGGCCTCATGGCTAAGAAGGTAGTGTATACCTGTTCGCGGACAACACCGATCAGTCCCATCTCGGTCTCATGGCTAAGAAGGTAGTGTATACCAGTTCCGGACGACACCGGTGAGTCCCATCTCGGCCTCATGGCTAAGAAGGAAGTGTATACCTGTTCGCGAACGACACCGATCAGTCCCTTCTCGGCCTCATGGCTAAGAAGGTAGTGTATACCAGTTCGGGGACGAAACCGGTGAGTCCCATCTCGGCCTCATGGCTAAGAAGGTAGTGTATACCTGTTCGCGGACGACACCGATCAGTCCCATCTCGGCCTCATGGCTAAGAAGGTAGTGTATACCAGTTCCGGACGACACCGGTAAGTCCCTTCTCGGCCTCATGGCTAAGAAGGTAGTGTATACCAGTTCGGGGACGAAACCGGTGAGTCCCATCTCGGCCTCATGGCTAAGAAGGTAGTGTATACCTGTTCGTGGACGACACCGATCAGTCCCATCTCGGCCTCATGGCTAAGAAGATAGTGTATACCTGTTCGCGGACGACACCGATCAGTCCCTTCTCGACCTCATGGCTAAGAAGGTAGTGTATGCCAGTTCGGGGACGAAACCGGTGAGTCCCATCTCGGCTTCATGGCTAGGAAGGTAGTGTATACCTGTTCGCGGACGACACCGATCAGTCCCATCTCGGCCTCATGGCTAAGAAGGTAGTGTATACCAGTTCCGGACGACACCGGTAAGTCCCTTCTCGGCCTCATGGCTAAGAAGGTAGTGTATACCTGTTCGCGGACGACACCGATCAGTCCCATCTCGGCCTCATGGCTAAGAAGGTAGTGTATACCAGTTCCGGACGACACCGGTGAGTCCCATCTCGGCCTCATGGCTAAGAAGGTAGTGTATACCTTTTCGGGGACGAAACCGGTGAGTCCCATCTCGGCCTCCTGGCTAAGAAGGTAGTGTATACCTGTTCGCGGACGACACCGATCAGTCCCATCTCGGCCTCATGGCTAAGAAGGTAGTGTATACCAGTTCGGGGACGAAACCGGTGAGTCCCATCTCGGCCTCATGGCTAAGAAGGTAGTGTATACCAGTTCGGGGACGAAACCGGTGAGTCCCATCTTGGCCTCCTGGCTAAGAAGGCAGTGTATACCTGTTCGCGGACGACACCGATCAGTCCCATCTCGGCCTCATGGCTAAGAAGGTAGTGTATACCAGTTCGGGGACGAAACCGGTGAGTCCCATCTCGGCCTCATGGCTAAGAAGGTAGTGTATACCTTTTCGGGGACGAAACCGGTGAGTCCCATCTCGGCCTCCTGGCTAAGAAGGTAGTGTATACCTGTTCGCGGACGACACCGATCAGTCCCATCTCGGCCTCATGGCTAAGAAGGTAGTGTATACCAGTTCGGGGACGAAACCGGTGAGTCCCATCTCGGCCTCCTGGCTAAGAAGGTAGTGTATACCAGTTCGGGGACGAAACCGGTGAGTCCCATCTTGGCCTCCTGGCTAAGAAGGCAGAGTATACCTGTTCGCGGACGACACCGATCAGTCCCATCTCGGCCTCATGGCTAAGAAGGTAGTGTATACCAGTTCGGGGACGAAACCGGTGAGTCCCATCTCGGCCTCATGGCTAAGAAGGTAGTGTATACCTGTTCGCGGACGACACCGATCAGTCCCATCTCGGCCTCATGGCTAAGAAGGTAGTGTATACCAGTTCCGGACGACACCGGTGAGTCCCATCTCGGCCTCATGGCTAAGAAGGTAGTGTATACCAGTTCCGGACGACACCGGTGAGCCCCTTCTCGGCCTCATGGCTAAGTAGGTAGTGTATACCTGTTCGCGGACGACACCGATCAGTCCCATCTCGGTCTCATGGCTAAGAAGGTAGTGTATACCAGTTCCGGACGACACCGGTGAGCCCCTTCTCGGCCTCATGGCTAAGAAGGTAGTGTATACCAGTTCCGGACGACACCGGTGAGTCCCATCTCGGCCTCATGGCTAAGAAGGTAGTGTATACCTGTTCGCGGACGACACCGATCAGTCCCTTCTCGGCCTCATGGCTAAGAAGGTAGTGTATACCAGTTCGGGGACGAAACCGTTGAGTCCCACCTCGGCCTCATGGCTAAGAAGGTAGTGTATACCTGTTCGCGGACGACACCGATCAGTCCCATCTCGGCCTCATGGCTAAGAAGGTAGTGTATACCAGTTCCGGACGACATCGGTAAGTCCCTTCTCGGCCTCATGGCTAAGAAGGTAGTGTATACCAGTTCGGGGACGAAACCGGTCAGTCCCATCTCGGCCTCATGGCTAAGAAGGTAGTGTATACCTGTTCGCGGACGACACCGATCAGTCCCATCTCGGCCTCATGGCTAAGAAGGTAGTGTATACCTGTTCGCGGACGACACCGATCAGTCCCATCTCGGCCTCATGGCTAAGAAGGTAGTGTGTACCAGTTCCGGACGACACCGGTAAGTCCCTTCTCGGCCTCATGGCTAAGAAGGTAGTGTATACCTGTTCGCGGACGACACCGATCAGTCCCATCTCGGCCACATGGCTAAGAAGGTAGTGTATACCTGTTCGCGGACGACACCGATCAGTCCCATCTCGGCCTCATGGCTAAGAAGGTAGTGTATACCAGTTCCGGACGACACCGGTGAGTCCCATCTCGGCCTCATGGCTAAGAAGGTAGTGTATACCTTTTCGGGGACGAAACCGGTGAGTCCCATCTCGGCCTCCTGGCTAAGAAGGTAGTGTATACCTGTTCGCGGACGACACCGATCAGTCCCATCTCGGCCTCATGGCTAAGAAGGTAGTGTATACCAGTTCGGGGACGAAACCGGTGAGTCCCATCTCGGCCTCATGGCTAAGAAGGTAGTGTATACCAGTTCGGGGACGAAACCGGTGAGTCCCATCTTGGCCTATTGGCTAAGAAGGCAGTGTATACCTGTTCGCGGACGACACCGATCAGTCCCATCTCGGCCTCATGGCTAAGAAGGTAGTGTATACCAGTTCGGGGACGAAACCGGTGAGTCCCATCTCGGCCTCATGGCTAAGAAGGTAGTGTATACCAGTTCCGGACGACACCGGTGAGTCCCATCTCGGCCTCATGGCTAAGAAGGTAGTGTATACCTGTTCGCGGACGACACCGATCAGTCCCTTCTCGGCCTCATGGCTAAGAATGTAGTGTATACCTGTTCGCGGACGACACCGATCAGTCCCATCTCTGCCTCATGGCTAAGAAGGTAGTGTATACCAGTTCCGGACGACACCGGTGAGTCCCATCTCGGCCTCATGGCTAAGAAGGTAGTGTATACCTGTTCGCGGACGACACCGATCAGTCCCTTCTCGGCCTCATGGCTAAGAATGTAGTGTATACCAGTTCGGGGACGAAACCGGTGAGTCCCACCTCGGCCTCATGGCTAAGAAGGTAGTGTATACCTGTTCGCGGACGACACCGATCAGTCCCATCTCGGCCTCATGGCTAAGAGGGTAGTGTATACCAGTTCCGGACGACATCGGTAAGTCCCTTCTCGGCCTCATGGCTAAGAAGGTAGTGTATACCAGTTCGGGGACGAAACCGGTGAGTCCCATCTCGGCCTCATGGCTAAGAAGGTAGTGTATACCTGTTCGCGGACGACACCGATCAGTCCCATCTCGGCCTCATGGCTAAGAAGGTAGTGTATACCAGTTCGGGGACGAAACCGGTGAGTCCCATCTCGGCCTCATGGCTAAGAAGGTAGTGTATACCTGTTCGCGGACAACACCGATCAGTCCCATCTCGGTCTCATGGCTAAGAAGGTAGTGTATACCAGTTCCGGACGACACCGGTGAGTCCCATCTCGGCCTCATGGCTAAGAAGGTAGTGTATACCTGTTCGCGAACGACACCGATCAGTCCCTTCTCGGCCTCATGGCTAAGAAGGTAGTGTATACCAGTTCGGGGACGAAACCGGTGAGTCCCATCTCGGCCTATTGGCTAAGAAGGTAGTGTATACCTGTTCGCGGACGACACCGATCAGTCCCATCTCGGCCTCATGGCTAAGAAGGTAGTGTATACCAGTTCCGGACGACACCGGTAAGTCCCTTCTCGGCCTCATGGCTAAGAAGGTAGTGTATACCAGTTCGGGGACGAAACCGGTGAGTCCCATCTCGGCCTCATGGCTAAGAAGGTAGTGTATACCTGTTCGTGGACGACACCGATCAGTCCCATCTCGGCCTCATGGCTAAGAAGATAGTGTATACCTGTTCGCGGACGACACCGATCAGTCCCTTCTCGACCTCATGGCTAAGAAGGTAGTGTATGCCAGTTCGGGGACGAAACCGGTGAGTCCCATCTCGGCTTCATGGCTAGGAAGGTAGTGTATACCTGTTCGCGGACGACACCGATCAGTCCCATCTCGGCCTCATGGCTAAGAAGGTAGTGTATACCAGTTCCGGACGACACCGGTAAGTCCCTTCTCGGCCTCATGGCTAAGAAGGTAGTGTATACCTGTTCGCGGACGACACCGATCAGTCCCATCTCGGCCTCATGGCTAAGAAGGTAGTGTATACCAGTTCCGGACGACACCGGTGAGTCCCATCTCGGCCTCATGGCTAAGAAGGTAGTGTATACCTTTTCGGGGACGAAACCGGTGAGTCCCATCTCGGCCTCCTGGCTAAGAAGGTAGTGTATACCTGTTCGCGGACGACACCGATCAGTCCCATCTCGGCCTCATGGCTAAGAAGGTAGTGTATACCAGTTCGGGGACCAAACCGGTGAGTCCCATCTCGGCCTCATGGCTAAGAAGGTAGTGTATACCAGTTCGGGGACGAAACCGGTGAGTCCCATCTTGGCCTCCTGGCTAAGAAGGCAGTGTATACCTGTTCGCGGACGACACCGATCAGTCCCATCTCGGCCTCATGGCTAAGAAGGTAGTGTATACCAGTTCGGGGACGAAACCGGTGAGTCCCATCTCGGCCTCATGGCTAAGAAGGTAGTGTATACCTGTTCGCGGACGACACCGATCAGTCCCATCTCGGCCTCATGGCTAAGAAGGTAGTGTATACCAGTTCCGGACGACACCGGTGAGCCCCTTCTCGGCCTCATGGCTAAGTAGGTAGTGTATACCTGTTCGCGGACGACACCGATCAGTCCCATCTCGGCCTCATGGCTAAGAAGGTAGTGTATACCAGTTCCGGACGACACCGGTGAGTCCCATCTCGGCCTCATGGCTAAGAAGGTAGTGTATACCTTTTCGGGGACGAAACCGGTGAGTCCCATCTCGGCCTCCTGGCTAAGAAGGTAGTGTATACCTGTTCGCGGACGACACCGATCAGTCCCATCTCGGCCTCATGGCTAAGAAGGTAGTGTATACCAGTTCGGGGACGAAACCGGTGAGTCCCACCTCGGCCTCATGGCTAAGAAGGTAGTGTATACCTGTTCGCGGACGACACCGATCAGTCCCATCTCGGCCTCATGGCTAAGAGGGTAGTGTATACCAGTTCCGGACGACATCGGTAAGTCCCTTCTCGGCCTCATGGCTAAGAAGGTAGTGTATACCAGTTCGGGGACGAAACCGGTGAGTCCCATCTCGGCCTCATGGCTAAGAAGGTAGTGTATACCTGTTCGCGGACGACACCGATCAGTCCCATCTCGGCCTCATGGCTAAGAAGGTAGTGTATACCAGTTCGGGGACGAAACCGGTGAGTCCCATCTCGGCCTCATGGCTAAGAAGGTAGTGTATACCTGTTCGCGGACAACACCGATCAGTCCCATCTCGGTCTCATGGCTAAGAAGGTAGTGTATACCAGTTCCGGACGACACCGGTGAGTCCCATCTCGGCCTCATGGCTAAGAAGGTAGTGTATACCTGTTCGCGAACGACACCGATCAGTCCCTTCTCGGCCTCATGGCTAAGAAGGTAGTGTATACCAGTTCGGGGACGAAACCGGTGAGTCCCATCTCGGCCTCATGGCTAAGAAGGTAGTGTATACCTGTTCGCGGACGACACCGATCAGTCCCATCTCGGCCTCATGGCTAAGAAGGTAGTGTATACCAGTTCCGGACGACACCGGTAAGTCCCTTCTCGGCCTCATGGCTAAGAAGGTAGTGTATACCAGTTCGGGGACGAAACCGGTGAGTCCCATCTCGGCCTCATGGCTAAGAAGGTAGTGTATACCTGTTCGTGGACGACACCGATCAGTCCCATCTCGGCCTCATGGCTAAGAAGATAGTGTATACCTGTTCGCGGACGACACCGATCAGTCCCTTCTCGACCTCATGGCTAAGAAGGTAGTGTATGCCAGTTCGGGGACGAACCCGGTGAGTCCCATCTCGGCTTCATGGCTAGGAAGGTAGTGTATACCTGTTCGCGGACGACACCGATCAGTCCCAGCTCGGCCTCATGGCTAAGAAGGTAGTGTATACCAGTTCCGGACGACACCGGTAAGTCCCTTCTCGGCCTCATGGCTAAGAAGGTAGTGTATACCTGTTCGCGGACGACACCGATCAGTCCCATCTCGGCCTCATGGCTAAGAAGGTAGTGTATACCAGTTCCGGACGACACCGGTGAGTCCCATCTCGGCCTCATGGCTAAGAAGGTAGTGTATACCTTTTCGGGGACGAAACCGGTGAGTCCCATCTCGGCCTCCTGGCTAAGAAGGTAGTGTATACCTGTTCGCGGACGACACCGATCAGTCCCATCTCGGCCTCATGGCTAAGAAGGTAGTGTATACCAGTTCGGGGACCAAACCGGTGAGTCCCATCTCGGCCTCATGGCTAAGAAGGTAGTGTATACCAGTTCGGGGACGAAACCGGTGAGTCCCATCTTGGCCTCCTGGCTAAGAAGGCAGTGTATACCTGTTCGCGGACGACACCGATCAGTCCCATCTCGGCCTCATGGCTAAGAAGGTAGTGTATACCAGTTCGGGGACGAAACCGGTGAGTCCCATCTCGGCCTCATGGCTAAGAAGGTAGTGTATACCTGTTCGCGGACGACACCGATCAGTCCCATCTCGGCCTCATGGCTAAGAAGGTAGTGTATACCAGTTCCGGACGACACCGGTGAGCCCCTTCTCGGCCTCATGGCTAAGTAGGTAGTGTATACCTGTTCGCGGACGACACCGATCAGTCCCATCTCGGCCTCATGGCTAAGAAGGTAGTGTATACCAGTTCCGGACGACACCGGTAAGTCCCTTCTCGGCCTCATGGCTAAGAAGGTAGTGTATACCAGTTCGGGGACGAAACCGGTGAGTCCCATCTCGGCCTCATGGCTAAGAAGGTAGTGTATACCTGTTCGTGGACGACACCGATCAGTCCCATCTCGGCCTCATGGCTAAGAAGATAGTGTATACCTGTTCGCGGACGACACCGATCAGTCCCTTCTCGACCTCATGGCTAAGAAGGTAGTGTATGCCAGTTCGGGGACGAAACCGGTGAGTCCCATCTCGGCTTCATGGCTAGGAAGGTAGTGTATACCTGTTCGCGGACGACACCGATCAGTCCCAGCTCGGCCTCATGGCTAAGAAGGTAGTGTATACCAGTTCCGGACGACACCGGTAAGTCCCTTCTCGGCCTCATGGCTAAGAAGGTAGTGTATACCAGTTCCGGACGACACCGGTGAGTCCCATCTCGGCCTCATGGCTAAGAAGGTAGTGTATACCTTTTCGGGGACGAAACCGGTGAGTCCCATCTCGGCCTCCTGGCTAAGAAGGTAGTGTATACCTGTTCGCGGACGACACCGATCAGTCCCATCTCGGCCTCATGGCTAAGAAGGTAGTGTATACCAGTTCGGGGACCAAACCGGTGAGTCCCATCTCGGCCTCATGGCTAAGAAGGTAGTGTATACCAGTTCGGGGACGAAACCGGTGAGTCCCATCTTGGCCTCCTGGCTAAGAAGGCAGTGTATACCTGTTCGCGGACGACACCGATCAGTCCCATCTCGGCCTCATGGCTAAGAAGGTAGTGTATACCAGTTCGGGGACGAAACCGGTGAGTCCCATCTCGGCCTCATGGCTAAGAAGGTAGTGTATACCTGTTCGCGGACGACACCGATCAGTCCCATCTCGGCCTCATGGCTAAGAAGGTAGTGTATACCAGTTCCGGACGACACCGGTGAGCCCCTTCTCGGCCTCATGGCTAAGTAGGTAGTGTATACCTGTTCGCGGACGACACCGATCAGTCCCATCTCGGCCTCATGGCTAAGAAGGTAGTGTATACCAGTTCCGGACGACACCGGTGAGTCCCATCTCGGCCTCATGGCTAAGAAGGTAGTGTATACCTGTTCGCGGACGACACCGATCAGTCCCATCTCGGCCTCATGGCTAAGAAGGTAGTGTATACCAGTTCCGGACGACACCGGTGAGTCCCATCTCGGCCTCATGGCTAAGAAGGTAGTGTATACCAGTTCCGGACGACACCGGTGAGCCCCTTCTCGGCCTCATGGCTAAGTAGGTAGTGTATACCTGTTCGCGGACGACACCGATCAGTCCCATCTCGGTCTCATGGCTAAGAAGGTAGTGTATACCAGTTCCGGACGACACCGGTGAGCCCCTTCTCGGCCTCATGGCTAAGTAGGTAGTGTATACCAGTTCCGGACGACACCGGTAAGTCCCTTCTCGGCCTCATGGCTAAGAAGGTAGTGTATACCTGTTCGCGGACGACACCGATCAGTCCCATCTCGGCCACATGGCTAAGAAGGTAGTGTATACCTGTTCGCGGACAACACCGATCAGTCCCATCTCTGCCTCATGGCTAAGAAGGTAGTGTATACCAGTTCCGGATGACACCGGTGAGTCCCATCTCGGCCTCATGGCTAAGAAGGTAGTGTATACCTGTTCGCGGACGACACCGATCAGTCCCTTCTCGGCCTCATGGCTAAGAAGGTAGTGTATACCAGTTCGGGGACGAAACCGGTGAGTCCCACCTCGGCCTCATGGCTAAGAAGGTAGTGTATACCTGTTCGCGGACGACACCGATCAGTCCCATCTCGGCCTCATGGCTAAGAAGGTAGTGTATACCAGTTCCGGACGACATCGGTAAGTCCCTTCTCGGCCTCATGGCTAAGAAGGTAGTGTATACCAGTTCGGGGACGAAACCGGTCAGTCCCATCTCGGCCTCATGGCTAAGAAGGTAGTGTATACCTGTTCGCGGACGACACCGATCAGTCCCATCTCGGCCTCATGGCTAAGAAGGTAGTGTATACCAGTTCGGGGACGACACCGATCAGTCCCATCTCGGCCTCATGGCTAAGAAGGTAGTGTATACCAGTTCCGGACGACACCGGTGAGTCCCATCTCGGCCTCATGGCTAAGAAGGTAGTGTATACCTTTTCGGGGACGAAACCGGTGAGTCCCATCTCGGCCTCCTGGCTAAGAAGGTAGTGTATACCTGTTCGCGGACGACACCGATCAGTCCCTTCTCGACCTCATGGCTAAGAAGGTAGTGTATGCCAGTTCGGGGACGAAACCGGTGAGTCCCATCTCGGCTTCATGGCTAGGAAGGTAGTGTATACCTGTTCGCGGACGACACCGATCAGTCCCATCTCGGCCTCATGGCTAAGAAGGTAGTGTATACCAGTTCCGGACGACACCGGTAAGTCCCTTCTCGGCCTCATGGCTAAGAAGGTAGTGTATACCTGTTCGCGGACGACACCGATCAGTCCCATCTCGGCCTCATGGCTAAGAAGGTAGTGTATACCAGTTCCGGACGACACCGGTGAGTCCCATCTCGGCCTCATGGCTAAGAAGGTAGTGTATACCTTTTCGGGGACGAAACCGGTGAGTCCCATCTCGGCCTCCTGGCTAAGAAGGTAGTGTATACCTGTTCGCGGACGACACCGATCAGTCCCATCTCGGCCTCATGGCTAAGAAGGTAGTGTATACCAGTTCGGGGACGAAACCGGTGAGTCCCATCTCGGCCTCATGGCTAAGAAGGTAGTGTATACCAGTTCGGGGACGAAACCGGTGAGTCCCATCTTGGCCTCCTGGCTAAGAAGGCAGTGTATACCTGTTCGCGGACGACACCGATCAGTCCCATCTCGGCCTCATGGCTAAGAAGGTAGTGTATACCAGTTCGGGGACGAAACCGGTGAGTCCCATCTCGGCCTCATGGCTAAGAAGGTAGTGTATACCTGTTCGCGGACGACACCGATCAGTCCCATCTCGGCCTCATGGCTAAGAAGGTAGTGTATACCAGTTCCGGACGACACCGGTGAGCCCCTTCTCGGCCTCATGGCTAAGTAGGTAGTGTATACCTGTTCGCGGACGACACCGATCAGTCCCATCTCGGCCTCATGGCTAAGAAGGTAGTGTATACCAGTTCCGGACGACACCGGTGAGTCCCATCTCGGCCTCATGGCTAAGAAGGTAGTGTATACCTTTTCGGGGACGAAACCGGTGAGTCCCATCTCGGCCTCCTGGCTAAGAAGGTAGTGTATACCTGTTCGCGGACGACACCGATCAGTCCCATCTCGGCCTCATGGCTAAGAAGGTAGTGTATACCAGTTCGGGGACGAAACCGGTGAGTCCCATCTCGGCCTCCTGGCTAAGAAGGTAGTGTATACCAGTTCGGGGACGAAACCGGTGAGTCCCATCTTGGCCTCCTGGCTAAGAAGGCAGAGTATACCTGTTCGCGGACGACACCGATCAGTCCCATCTCGGCCTCATGGCTAAGAAGGTAGTGTATACCAGTTCGGGGACGAAACCGGTGAGTCCCATCTCGGCCTCATGGCTAAGAAGGTAGTGTATACCTGTTCGCGGACGACACCGATCAGTCCCATCTCGGCCTCATGGCTAAGAAGGTAGTGTATACCAGTTCCGGACGACACCGGTGAGTCCCATCTCGGCCTCATGGCTAAGAAGGTAGTGTATACCAGTTCCGGACGACACCGGTGAGCCCCTTCTCGGCCTCATGGCTAAGTAGGTAGTGTATACCTGTTCGCGGACGACACCGATCAGTCCCATCTCGGTCTCATGGCTAAGAAGGTAGTGTATACCAGTTCCGGACGACACCGGTGAGCCCCTTCTCGGCCTCATGGCTAAGAAGGTAGTGTATACCAGTTCCGGACGACACCGGTGAGTCCCATCTCGGCCTCATGGCTAAGAAGGTAGTGTATACCTGTTCGCGGACGACACCGATCAGTCCCTTCTCGGCCTCATGGCTAAGAAGGTAGTGTATACCAGTTCGGGGACGAAACCGTTGAGTCCCACCTCGGCCTCATGGCTAAGAAGGTAGTGTATACCTGTTCGCGGACGACACCGATCAGTCCCATCTCGGCCTCATGGCTAAGAAGGTAGTGTATACCAGTTCCGGACGACATCGGTAAGTCCCTTCTCGGCCTCATGGCTAAGAAGGTAGTGTATACCAGTTCGGGGACGAAACCGGTCAGTCCCATCTCGGCCTCATGGCTAAGAAGGTAGTGTATACCTGTTCGCGGACGACACCGATCAGTCCCATCTCGGCCTCATGGCTAAGAAGGTAGTGTATACCTGTTCGCGGACGACACCGATCAGTCCCATCTCGGCCTCATGGCTAAGAAGGTAGTGTGTACCAGTTCCGGACGACACCGGTAAGTCCCTTCTCGGCCTCATGGCTAAGAAGGTAGTGTATACCTGTTCGCGGACGACACCGATCAGTCCCATCTCGGCCACATGGCTAAGAAGGTAGTGTATACCTGTTCGCGGACGACACCGATCAGTCCCATCTCGGCCTCATGGCTAAGAAGGTAGTGTATACCAGTTCCGGACGACACCGGTGAGTCCCATCTCGGCCTCATGGCTAAGAAGGTAGTGTATACCTTTTCGGGGACGAAACCGGTGAGTCCCATCTCGGCCTCCTGGCTAAGAAGGTAGTGTATACCTGTTCGCGGACGACACCGATCAGTCCCATCTCGGCCTCATGGCTAAGAAGGTAGTGTATACCAGTTCGGGGACGAAACCGGTGAGTCCCATCTCGGCCTCATGGCTAAGAAGGTAGTGTATACCAGTTCGGGGACGAAACCGGTGAGTCCCATCTTGGCCTATTGGCTAAGAAGGCAGTGTATACCTGTTCGCGGACGACACCGATCAGTCCCATCTCGGCCTCATGGCTAAGAAGGTAGTGTATACCAGTTCGGGGACGAAACCGGTGAGTCCCATCTCGGCCTCATGGCTAAGAAGGTAGTGTATACCAGTTCCGGACGACACCGGTGAGTCCCATCTCGGCCTCATGGCTAAGAAGGTAGTGTATACCTGTTCGCGGACGACACCGATCAGTCCCTTCTCGGCCTCATGGCTAAGAATGTAGTGTATACCTGTTCGCGGACGACACCGATCAGTCCCATCTCTGCCTCATGGCTAAGAAGGTAGTGTATACCAGTTCCGGACGACACCGGTGAGTCCCATCTCGGCCTCATGGCTAAGAAGGTAGTGTATACCTGTTCGCGGACGACACCGATCAGTCCCTTCTCGGCCTCATGGCTAAGAATGTAGTGTATACCAGTTCGGGGACGAAACCGGTGAGTCCCACCTCGGCCTCATGGCTAAGAAGGTAGTGTATACCTGTTCGCGGACGACACCGATCAGTCCCATCTCGGCCTCATGGCTAAGAGGGTAGTGTATACCAGTTCCGGACGACATCGGTAAGTCCCTTCTCGGCCTCATGGCTAAGAAGGTAGTGTATACCAGTTCGGGGACGAAACCGGTGAGTCCCATCTCGGCCTCATGGCTAAGAAGGTAGTGTATACCTGTTCGCGGACGACACCGATCAGTCCCATCTCGGCCTCATGGCTAAGAAGGTAGTGTATACCAGTTCGGGGACGAAACCGGTGAGTCCCATCTCGGCCTCATGGCTAAGAAGGTAGTGTATACCTGTTCGCGGACAACACCGATCAGTCCCATCTCGGTCTCATGGCTAAGAAGGTAGTGTATACCAGTTCCGGACGACACCGGTGAGTCCCATCTCGGCCTCATGGCTAAGAAGGTAGTGTATACCTGTTCGCGAACGACACCGATCAGTCCCTTCTCGGCCTCATGGCTAAGAAGGTAGTGTATACCAGTTCGGGGACGAAACCGGTGAGTCCCATCTCGGCCTATTGGCTAAGAAGGTAGTGTATACCTGTTCGCGGACGACACCGATCAGTCCCATCTCGGCCTCATGGCTAAGAAGGTAGTGTATACCAGTTCCGGACGACACCGGTAAGTCCCTTCTCGGCCTCATGGCTAAGAAGGTAGTGTATACCAGTTCGGGGACGAAACCGGTGAGTCCCATCTCGGCCTCATGGCTAAGAAGGTAGTGTATACCTGTTCGTGGACGACACCGATCAGTCCCATCTCGGCCTCATGGCTAAGAAGATAGTGTATACCTGTTCGCGGACGACACCGATCAGTCCCTTCTCGACCTCATGGCTAAGAAGGTAGTGTATGCCAGTTCGGGGACGAAACCGGTGAGTCCCATCTCGGCTTCATGGCTAGGAAGGTAGTGTATACCTGTTCGCGGACGACACCGATCAGTCCCATCTCGGCCTCATGGCTAAGAAGGTAGTGTATACCAGTTCCGGACGACACCGGTAAGTCCCTTCTCGGCCTCATGGCTAAGAAGGTAGTGTATACCTGTTCGCGGACGACACCGATCAGTCCCATCTCGGCCTCATGGCTAAGAAGGTAGTGTATACCAGTTCCGGACGACACCGGTGAGTCCCATCTCGGCCTCATGGCTAAGAAGGTAGTGTATACCTTTTCGGGGACGAAACCGGTGAGTCCCATCTCGGCCTCCTGGCTAAGAAGGTAGTGTATACCTGTTCGCGGACGACACCGATCAGTCCCATCTCGGCCTCATGGCTAAGAAGGTAGTGTATACCAGTTCGGGGACCAAACCGGTGAGTCCCATCTCGGCCTCATGGCTAAGAAGGTAGTGTATACCAGTTCGGGGACGAAACCGGTGAGTCCCATCTTGGCCTCCTGGCTAAGAAGGCAGTGTATACCTGTTCGCGGACGACACCGATCAGTCCCATCTCGGCCTCATGGCTAAGAAGGTAGTGTATACCAGTTCGGGGACGAAACCGGTGAGTCCCATCTCGGCCTCATGGCTAAGAAGGTAGTGTATACCTGTTCGCGGACGACACCGATCAGTCCCATCTCGGCCTCATGGCTAAGAAGGTAGTGTATACCAGTTCCGGACGACACCGGTGAGCCCCTTCTCGGCCTCATGGCTAAGTAGGTAGTGTATACCTGTTCGCGGACGACACCGATCAGTCCCATCTCGGCCTCATGGCTAAGAAGGTAGTGTATACCAGTTCCGGACGACACCGGTGAGTCCCATCTCGGCCTCATGGCTAAGAAGGTAGTGTATACCTTTTCGGGGACGAAACCGGTGAGTCCCATCTCGGCCTCCTGGCTAAGAAGGTAGTGTATACCTGTTCGCGGACGACACCGATCAGTCCCATCTCGGCCTCATGGCTAAGAAGGTAGTGTATACCAGTTCGGGGACGAAACCGGTGAGTCCCACCTCGGCCTCATGGCTAAGAAGGTAGTGTATACCTGTTCGCGGACGACACCGATCAGTCCCATCTCGGCCTCATGGCTAAGAGGGTAGTGTATACCAGTTCCGGACGACATCGGTAAGTCCCTTCTCGGCCTCATGGCTAAGAAGGTAGTGTATACCAGTTCGGGGACGAAACCGGTGAGTCCCATCTCGGCCTCATGGCTAAGAAGGTAGTGTATACCTGTTCGCGGACGACACCGATCAGTCCCATCTCGGCCTCATGGCTAAGAAGGTAGTGTATACCAGTTCGGGGACGAAACCGGTGAGTCCCATCTCGGCCTCATGGCTAAGAAGGTAGTGTATACCTGTTCGCGGACAACACCGATCAGTCCCATCTCGGTCTCATGGCTAAGAAGGTAGTGTATACCAGTTCCGGACGACACCGGTGAGTCCCATCTCGGCCTCATGGCTAAGAAGGTAGTGTATACCTGTTCGCGAACGACACCGATCAGTCCCTTCTCGGCCTCATGGCTAAGAAGGTAGTGTATACCAGTTCGGGGACGAAACCGGTGAGTCCCATCTCGGCCTCATGGCTAAGAAGGTAGTGTATACCTGTTCGCGGACGACACCGATCAGTCCCATCTCGGCCTCATGGCTAAGAAGGTAGTGTATACCAGTTCCGGACGACACCGGTAAGTCCCTTCTCGGCCTCATGGCTAAGAAGGTAGTGTATACCAGTTCGGGGACGAAACCGGTGAGTCCCATCTCGGCCTCATGGCTAAGAAGGTAGTGTATACCTGTTCGTGGACGACACCGATCAGTCCCATCTCGGCCTCATGGCTAAGAAGATAGTGTATACCTGTTCGCGGACGACACCGATCAGTCCCTTCTCGACCTCATGGCTAAGAAGGTAGTGTATGCCAGTTCGGGGACGAACCCGGTGAGTCCCATCTCGGCTTCATGGCTAGGAAGGTAGTGTATACCTGTTCGCGGACGACACCGATCAGTCCCAGCTCGGCCTCATGGCTAAGAAGGTAGTGTATACCAGTTCCGGACGACACCGGTAAGTCCCTTCTCGGCCTCATGGCTAAGAAGGTAGTGTATACCTGTTCGCGGACGACACCGATCAGTCCCATCTCGGCCTCATGGCTAAGAAGGTAGTGTATACCAGTTCCGGACGACACCGGTGAGTCCCATCTCGGCCTCATGGCTAAGAAGGTAGTGTATACCTTTTCGGGGACGAAACCGGTGAGTCCCATCTCGGCCTCCTGGCTAAGAAGGTAGTGTATACCTGTTCGCGGACGACACCGATCAGTCCCATCTCGGCCTCATGGCTAAGAAGGTAGTGTATACCAGTTCGGGGACCAAACCGGTGAGTCCCATCTCGGCCTCATGGCTAAGAAGGTAGTGTATACCAGTTCGGGGACGAAACCGGTGAGTCCCATCTTGGCCTCCTGGCTAAGAAGGCAGTGTATACCTGTTCGCGGACGACACCGATCAGTCCCATCTCGGCCTCATGGCTAAGAAGGTAGTGTATACCAGTTCGGGGACGAAACCGGTGAGTCCCATCTCGGCCTCATGGCTAAGAAGGTAGTGTATACCTGTTCGCGGACGACACCGATCAGTCCCATCTCGGCCTCATGGCTAAGAAGGTAGTGTATACCAGTTCCGGACGACACCGGTGAGCCCCTTCTCGGCCTCATGGCTAAGTAGGTAGTGTATACCTGTTCGCGGACGACACCGATCAGTCCCATCTCGGCCTCATGGCTAAGAAGGTAGTGTATACCAGTTCCGGACGACACCGGTAAGTCCCTTCTCGGCCTCATGGCTAAGAAGGTAGTGTATACCAGTTCGGGGACGAAACCGGTGAGTCCCATCTCGGCCTCATGGCTAAGAAGGTAGTGTATACCTGTTCGTGGACGACACCGATCAGTCCCATCTCGGCCTCATGGCTAAGAAGATAGTGTATACCTGTTCGCGGACGACACCGATCAGTCCCTTCTCGACCTCATGGCTAAGAAGGTAGTGTATGCCAGTTCGGGGACGAAACCGGTGAGTCCCATCTCGGCTTCATGGCTAGGAAGGTAGTGTATACCTGTTCGCGGACGACACCGATCAGTCCCAGCTCGGCCTCATGGCTAAGAAGGTAGTGTATACCAGTTCCGGACGACACCGGTAAGTCCCTTCTCGGCCTCATGGCTAAGAAGGTAGTGTATACCAGTTCCGGACGACACCGGTGAGTCCCATCTCGGCCTCATGGCTAAGAAGGTAGTGTATACCTTTTCGGGGACGAAACCGGTGAGTCCCATCTCGGCCTCCTGGCTAAGAAGGTAGTGTATACCTGTTCGCGGACGACACCGATCAGTCCCATCTCGGCCTCATGGCTAAGAAGGTAGTGTATACCAGTTCGGGGACCAAACCGGTGAGTCCCATCTCGGCCTCATGGCTAAGAAGGTAGTGTATACCAGTTCGGGGACGAAACCGGTGAGTCCCATCTTGGCCTCCTGGCTAAGAAGGCAGTGTATACCTGTTCGCGGACGACACCGATCAGTCCCATCTCGGCCTCATGGCTAAGAAGGTAGTGTATACCAGTTCGGGGACGAAACCGGTGAGTCCCATCTCGGCCTCATGGCTAAGAAGGTAGTGTATACCTGTTCGCGGACGACACCGATCAGTCCCATCTCGGCCTCATGGCTAAGAAGGTAGTGTATACCAGTTCCGGACGACACCGGTGAGCCCCTTCTCGGCCTCATGGCTAAGTAGGTAGTGTATACCTGTTCGCGGACGACACCGATCAGTCCCATCTCGGCCTCATGGCTAAGAAGGTAGTGTATACCAGTTCCGGACGACACCGGTGAGTCCCATCTCGGCCTCATGGCTAAGAAGGTAGTGTATACCTGTTCGCGGACGACACCGATCAGTCCCATCTCGGCCTCATGGCTAAGAAGGTAGTGTATACCAGTTCCGGACGACACCGGTGAGTCCCATCTCGGCCTCATGGCTAAGAAGGTAGTGTATACCAGTTCCGGACGACACCGGTGAGCCCCTTCTCGGCCTCATGGCTAAGTAGGTAGTGTATACCTGTTCGCGGACGACACCGATCAGTCCCATCTCGGTCTCATGGCTAAGAAGGTAGTGTATACCAGTTCCGGACGACACCGGTGAGCCCCTTCTCGGCCTCATGGCTAAGTAGGTAGTGTATACCAGTTCCGGACGACACCGGTAAGTCCCTTCTCGGCCTCATGGCTAAGAAGGTAGTGTATACCTGTTCGCGGACGACACCGATCAGTCCCATCTCGGCCACATGGCTAAGAAGGTAGTGTATACCTGTTCGCGGACAACACCGATCAGTCCCATCTCTGCCTCATGGCTAAGAAGGTAGTGTATACCAGTTCCGGATGACACCGGTGAGTCCCATCTCGGCCTCATGGCTAAGAAGGTAGTGTATACCTGTTCGCGGACGACACCGATCAGTCCCTTCTCGGCCTCATGGCTAAGAAGGTAGTGTATACCAGTTCGGGGACGAAACCGGTGAGTCCCACCTCGGCCTCATGGCTAAGAAGGTAGTGTATACCTGTTCGCGGACGACACCGATCAGTCCCATCTCGGCCTCATGGCTAAGAAGGTAGTGTATACCAGTACGGGGACGAAACCGGTGAGTCCCATCTCGGCCTCATGGCTAAGAAGGTAGTGTATACCAGTTCGGGGACGAAACCGGTGAGTCCCATCTTGGCCTCCTGGCTAAGAAGGCAGTGTATACCTGTTCGCGGACGACACCGATCAGTCCCATCTCGGCCTCATGGCTAAGAAGGTAGTGTATACCAGTTCGGGGACGAAACCGATCAGTCCCATCTCGGCCTCATGGCTAAGAAGGTAGTGTATACCACTTCCGGACGACACCGGTGAGCCCCTTCTCGGCCTCATGGCTAAGTAGGTAGTGTATACCAGTTCCGGACGACACCGGTAAGTCCCTTCTCGGCCTCATGGCTAAGAAGGTAGTGTATACCTGTTCGCGGACGACACCGATCAGTCCCATCTCGGCCACATGGCTAAGAAGGTAGTGTATACCAGTTCGGGGACGAAACCGGTGAGTCCCATCTCGGCCTCATGGCTAAGAAGGTAGTGTATACCTGTTCGCGGACAACACCGATCAGTCCCATCTCGGCCTCATGGCTAAGAAGGTAGTGTATACCAGTTCCGGACGACACCGGTGAGTCCCATCTCGGCCTCATGGCTAAGAAGGTAGTGTATACCTGTTCGCGGACGACACCGATCAGTCCCATCTCGGCCTCATGGCTAAGAAGGTAGTGTATACCAGTTCCGGACGACACCGGTAAGTCCCTTCTCGGCCTCATGGCTAAGAAGGTAGTGTATACCTGTTCGCGGACGACACCGATCAGTCCCATCTCGGCCTCATGGCTAAGAAGGTAGTGTATACCTTTTCGGGGACGAAACCGGTGAGTCCCATCTCGGCCTCCTGGCTAAGAAGGTAGTGTATACCTGTTCGCGGACGACACCGATCAGTCCCATCTCGGCCTCATGGCTAAGAAGGTAGTGTATACCAGTACGGGGACGAAACCGGTGAGTCCCATCTCGGCCTCATGGCTAAGAAGGTAGTGTATACCAGTTCGGGGACGAAACCGGTGAGTCCCATCTTGGCCTCCTGGCTAAGAAGGCAGTGTATACCTGTTCGCGGACGACACCGATCAGTCCCATCTCGGCCTCATGGCTAAGAAGGTAGTGTATACCAGTTCGGGGACGAAACCGATCAGTCCCATCTCGGCCTCATGGCTAAGAAGGTAGTGTATACCACTTCCGGACGACACCGGTGAGCCCCTTCTCGGCCTCATGGCTAAGTAGGTAGTGTATACCAGTTCCGGACGACACCGGTAAGTCCCTTCTCGGCCTCATGGCTAAGAAGGTAGTGTATACCTGTTCGCGGACGACACCGATCAGTCCCATCTCGGCCACATGGCTAAGAAGGTAGTGTATACCAGTTCGGGGACGAAACCGGTGAGTCCCATCTCGGCCTCATGGCTAAGAAGGTAGTGTATACCTGTTCGCGGACAACACCGATCAGTCCCATCTCGGCCTCATGGCTAAGAAGGTAGTGTATACCAGTTCCGGACGACACCGGTGAGTCCCATCTCGGCCTCATGGCTAAGAAGGTAGTGTATACCTGTTCGCGGACGACACCGATCAGTCCCATCTCGGCCTCATGGCTAAGAAGGTAGTGTATACCAGTTCCGGACGACACCGGTAAGTCCCTTCTCGGCCTCATGGCTAAGAAGGTAGTGTATACCTGTTCGCGGACGACACCGATCAGTCCCATCTCGGCCTCATGGCTAAGAAGGTAGTGTATACCAGTTCGGGGACGAAACCGGTGAGTCCCATCTCGGCCTCATGGCTAAGAAGGTAGTGTATACCTGTTCGCGGACAACACCGATCAGTCCCATCTCGGCCTCATGGCTAAGAAGGTAGTGTATACCAGTTCCGGACGACACCGGTGAGTCCCATCTCGGCCTCATGGCTAAGAAGGTAGTGTATACCTGTTCGCGAACGACACCGATCAGTCCCTTCTCGGCCTCATGGCTAAGAAGGTAGTGTATACCAGTTCGGGGACGAAACCGGTGAGTCCCATCTCGGCCTCATGGCTAAGAAGGTAGTGTATACCTGTTCGCGGACGACACCGATCAGTCCCATCTCGGCCTCATGGCTAAGAAGGTAGTGTATACCAGTTCCGGACGACACCGGTAAGTCCCTTCTCGGCCTCATGGCTAAGAAGGTAGTGTATACCAGTTCGGGGACGAAACCGGTGAGTCCCATCTCGGCCTCATGGCTAAGAAGGTAGTGTATACCTGTTCGCGGACGACACCGATCAGTCCCATCTCGGCCTCATGGCTAAGAAGGTAGTGTATACCAGTTCGGGGACGACACCGATCAGTCCCATCTCGGCCTCATGGCTAAGAAGGTAGTGTATACCAGTTCCGGACGACACCGGTGAGTCCCATCTCGGCCTCATGGCTAAGAAGGTAGTGTATACCTTTTCGGGGACGAAACCGGTGAGTCCCATCTCGGCCTCCTGGCTAAGAAGGTAGTGTATACCTGTTCGCGGACGACACCGATCAGTCCCATCTCGGCCTCATGGCTAAGAAGGTAGTGTATACCAGTTCGGGGACGAAACCGGTGAGTCCCATCTCGGCCTCATGGCTAAGAAGGTAGTGTATACCAGTTCGGGGACGAAACCGGTGAGTCCCATCTTGGCCTCCTGGCTAAGAAGGCAGTGTATACCTGTTCGCGGACGACACCGATCAGTCCCATCTCGGCCTCATGGCTAAGAAGGTAGTGTATACCAGTTCGGGGACGAAACCGATCAGTCCCATCTCGGCCTCATGGCTAAGAAGGTAGTGTATACCACTTCCGGACGACACCGGTGAGCCCCTTCTCGGCCTCATGGCTAAGTAGGTAGTGTATACCAGTTCCGGACGACACCGGTAAGTCCCTTCTCGGCCTCATGGCTAAGAAGGTAGTGTATACCTGTTCGCGGACGACACCGATCAGTCCCATCTCGGCCACATGGCTAAGAAGGTAGTGTATACCAGTTCGGGGACGAAACCGGTGAGTCCCATCTCGGCCTCATGGCTAAGAAGGTAGTGTATACCTGTTCGCGGACAACACCGATCAGTCCCATCTCGGCCTCATGGCTAAGAAGGTAGTGTATACCAGTTCCGGACGACACCGGTGAGTCCCATCTCGGCCTCATGGCTAAGAAGGTAGTGTATACCTGTTCGCGGACGACACCGATCAGTCCCATCTCGGCCTCATGGCTAAGAAGGTAGTGTATACCAGTTCCGGACGACACCGGTAAGTCCCTTCTCGGCCTCATGGCTAAGAAGGTAGTGTATACCTGTTCGCGGACGACACCGATCAGTCCCATCTCGGCCTCATGGCTAAGAAGGTAGTGTATACCAGTTCGGGGACGAAACCGGTGAGTCCCATCTCGGCCTCATGGCTAAGAAGGTAGTGTATACCTGTTCGCGGACAACACCGATCAGTCCCATCTCGGCCTCATGGCTAAGAAGGTAGTGTATACCAGTTCCGGACGACACCGGTGAGTCCCATCTCGGCCTCATGGCTAAGAAGGTAGTGTATACCTGTTCGCGAACGACACCGATCAGTCCCTTCTCGGCCTCATGGCTAAGAAGGTAGTGTATACCAGTTCGGGGACGAAACCGGTGAGTCCCATCTCGGCCTCATGGCTAAGAAGGTAGTGTATACCTGTTCGCGGACGACACCGATCAGTCCCATCTCGGCCTCATGGCTAAGAAGGTAGTGTATACCAGTTCCGGACGACACCGGTAAGTCCCTTCTCGGCCTCATGGCTAAGAAGGTAGTGTATACCAGTTCGGGGACGAAACCGGTGAGTCCCATCTCGGCCTCATGGCTAAGAAGGTAGTGTATACCTGTTCGCGGACGACACCGATCAGTCCCATCTCGGTCTCATGGCTAAGAAGGTAGTGTATACCAGTTCCGGACGACACCGGTGAGCCCCTTCTCGGCCTCATGGCTAAGAAGGTAGTGTATACCAGTTCGGGGTACGAAACCGGTGAGTCCCATCTCGGCTTCATGGCTAGGAAGGTAGTGTATACCTGTTCGCGGACGACACCGATCAGTCCCATCTCGGCCTCATGGCTAAGAAGGTAGTGTATACCAGTTCCGGACGACACCGGTAAGTCCCTTCTCGGCCTCATGGCTAACAAGGTAGTGTATACCTGTTCGCGGACGACACCGATCAGTCCCATCTCGGCCTCATGGCTAAGAAGGTAGTGTATACCAGTTCCGGACGACACCGGTGAGTCCCATCTCGGCCTCATGGCTAAGAAGGTAGTGTATACCTTTTCGGGGACGAAACCTGTGAGTCCCATCTCGGCCTCCTGGCTAAGAAGGTAGTGTATACCTGTTCGCGGACGACACCGATCAGTCCCATCTCGGCCTCATGGCTAAGAAGGTAGTGTATACCAGTTCGGGGACGAAACCGGTGAGTCCCATCTCGGCCTCATGGCTAAGAAGGTAGTGTATACCAGTTCGGGGACGAAACCGGTGAGTCCCATCTTGGCCTCCTGGCTAAGAAGGCAGTGTATACCTGTTCGCGGACGACACCGATCAGTCCCATCTCGGCCTCATGGCTAAGAAGGTAGTGTATACCAGTTCGGGGACGAAACCGGTGAGTCCCATCTCGGCCTCATGGCTAAGAAGGTAGTGTATACCTGTTCGCGGACGACACCGATCAGTCCCTTCTCGGCCTCATGGCTAAGAATGTAGTGTATACCTGTTCGCGGACGACACCGATCAGTCCCATCTCGGCCTCATGGCTAAGAAGGTAGTGTATACCAGTTCCGGACGACACCGGTGAGCCCCTTCTCGGCCTCATGGCTAAGTAGGTAGTGTATACCTGTTCGCGGACGACACCGATCAGTCCCATCTCGGCCTCATGGCTAAGAAGGTAATGTATACCAGTTCGGGGACGAAACCGGTGAGTCCCATCTCGGCCTCATGGCTAAGAAGGTAGTGTATACCTGTTCGCGGACGACACCGATCAGTCCCATCTCGGCCTCATGGCTAAGAAGGTAGTGTATACCAGTTCCGGACGACACCGGTGAGTCCCATCTCGGCCTCATGGCTAAGAAGGTAGTGTATACCTTTTCGGGGACGAAACCGGTGAGTCCCATCTCGGCCTCCTGGCTAAGAAGGTAGTGTATACCAGTTCGGGGACGAAACCGGTGAGTCCCATCTTGGCCTCCTGGCTAAGAAGGCAGTGTATACCTGTCCGCGGACGACACCGATCAGTCCCATCTCGGCCTCATGGCTAAGAAGGTAGTGTATACCAGTTCGGGGACGAAACCGGTGAGTCCCATCTCGGCCTCATGGCTAAGAAGGTAGTGTATACCTGTTCGCGGACGACACCGATCAGTCCCATCTCGGCCTCATGGCTAAGAAGGTAGTGTATACCAGTTCCGGACGACACCGGTGAGTCCCATCTCGGCCTCATGGCTAAGAAGGTAGTGTATACCTGTTCGCGGACGACACCGATCAGTCCCTTCTCGGCCTCATGGCTAAGAAGGTAGTGTATACCAGTTCGGGGACGACACCGGTGAGTCCCATCTCGGCCTCATGGCTAAGAAGGTAGTGTATACCAGTTCCGGACGACACCGGTGAGTCCCATCTCGGCCTCATGGCTAAGAAGGTAGTGTATACCTTTTCGGGGACGAAACCGGTGAGTCCCATCTCGGCCTCCTGGCTAAGAAGGTAGTGTATACCAGTTCGGGGACGAAACCGGTGAGTCCCATCTTGGCCTCCTGGCTAAGAAGGCAGTGTATACCTGTTCGCGGACGACACCGATCAGTCCCATCTCGGCCTCATGGCTAAGAAGGTAGTGTATACCAGTTCGGGGACGAAACCGGTGAGTCCCATCTTGGCCTCCTGGCTAAGAAGGTAGTGTATACCAGTTCCGGACGACATCGGTAAGTCCCTTCTCGGCCTCATGGCTAAGAAGGTAGTGTATACCAGTTCGGGGACGAAACCGGTCAGTCCCATCTCGGCCTCATGGCTAAGAAGGTAGTGTATACCTGTTCGCGGACGACACCGATCAGTCCCATCTCGGCCTCATGGCTAAGAAGGTAGTGTATACCAGTTCGGGGACGAAACCGGTGAGTCCCATCTCGGCCTCATGGCTAAGAAGGTAGTGTATACCTGTTCGTGGACAACACCGATCAGTCCCATCTCGGCCTCATGGCTAAGAAGGTAGTGTATACCAGTTCCGGACGACACCGGTGAGTCCCATCTCGGCCTCATGGCTAAGAAGGTAGTGTATACCTGTTCGCGAACGACACCGATCAGTCCCTTCTCGGCCTCATGGCTAAGAAGGTAGTGTATACCAGTTCGGGGACGAAACCGGTGAGTCCCATCTCGGCCTCATGGCTAAGAAGGTAGTGTATACCTGTTCGCGGACGACACCGATCAGTCCCATCTCGGCCTCATGGCTAAGAAGGTAGTGTATACCAGTTCGGGGACGAAACCGGTGAGTCCCATCTCGGCCTCGTGGCTAAGAAGGTAGTGTATACCTGTTCGCGGACGACACCGATCAGTCCCATCTCGGCCTCATGGCTAAGAAGGTAGTGTATACCTGTTCGCGGACAACACCGATCAGTCCCATCTCGGCCTCATGGCTAAGAAGGTAGTGTATACCAGTTCCGGACGACACCGGTGAGTCCCATCTCGGCCTCATGGCTAAGAAGGTAGTGTATACCTGTTCGCGGACGACACCGATCAGTCCCTTCTCGGCCTCATGGCTAAGAATGTAGTGTATACCTGTTCGCGGACGACACCGATCAGTCCCATCTCGGCCTCATGGCTAAGAAGGTAGTGTATACCTGTTCGCGGACGACACCGATCAGTCCCATCTCGGCCTCATGGCTAAGAAGGTAGTGTATACCAGTTCCGGACGACACCGGTAAGTCCCTTCTCGGCCTCATGGCTAAGAAGGTAGTGTATACCAGTTCGGGGACGAAACCGGTGAGTCCCATCTCGGCCTCATGGCTAAGAAGGTAGTGTATACCTGTTCGCGGACGACACCGATCAGTCCCATCTCGGTCTCATGGCTAAGAAGGTAGTGTATACCAGTTCCGGACGACACCGGTGAGCCCCTTCTCGGCCTCATGGCTAAGAAGGTAGTGTATACCAGTTCGGGGACGAAACCGGTGAGTCCCATCTCGGCTTCATGGCTAGGAAGGTAGTGTATACCTGTTCGCGGACGACACCGATCAGTCCCATCTCGGCCTCATGGCTAAGAAGGTAGTGTATACCAGTTCCGGACGACACCGGTAAGTCCCTTCTCGGCCTCATGGCTAAGAAGGTAGTGTATACCTGTTCGCGGACGACACCGATCAGTCCCATCTCGGCCACATGGCTAAGAAGGTAGTGTATACCTGTTCGCGGACGACACCGATCAGTCCCATCTCGGCCTCATGGCTAAGAAGGTAGTGTATACCAGTTCCGGACGACACCGGTGAGTCCCATCTCGGCCTCATGGCTAAGAAGGTAGTGTATACCTTTTCGGGGACGAAACCGGTGAGTCCCATCTCGGCCTCCTGGCTAAGAAGGTAGTGTATACCTGTTCGCGGACGACACCGATCAGTCCCATCTCGGCCTCATGGCTAAGAAGGTAGTGTATACCAGTTCGGGGACGAAACCGGTGAGTCCCATCTCGGCCTCATGGCTAAGAAGGTAGTGTATACCAGTTCGGGGACGAAACCGGTGAGTCCCATCTTGGCCTCCTGGCTAAGAAGGTAGTGTATACCTGTTCGCGGACGACACCGATCAGTCCCATCTCGGCCTCATGGCTAAGAAGGTAGTGTATACCAGTTCGGGGACGAAACCGGTGAGTCCCATCTCGGCCTCATGGCTAAGAAGGTAGTGTATACCTGTTCGCGGACGACACCGATCAGTCCCATCTCGGCCTCATGGCTAAGAAGGTAGTGTATACCTGTTCGCGGACAACACCGATCAGTCCCATCTCGGCCTCATGGCTAAGAAGGTAGTGTATACCAGTTCCGGACGACACCGGTGAGTCCCATCTCGGCCTCATGGCTAAGAAGGTAGTGTATACCTGTTCGCGGACGACACCGATCAGTCCCTTCTCGGCCTCATGGCTAAGAATGTAGTGTATACCTGTTCGCGGACGACACCGATCAGTCCCATCTCGGCCTCATGGCTAAGAAGGTAGTGTATACCAGTTCCGGACGACACCGGTGAGCCCCTTCTCGGCCTCATGGCTAAGTAGGTAGTGTATACCTGTTCGCGGACGACACCGATCAGTCCCATCTCGGCCTCATGGCTAAGAAGGTAATGTATACCAGTTCGGGGACGAAACCGGTGAGTCCCATCTCGGCCTCATGGCTAAGAAGGTAGTGTATACCTGTTCGCGGACGACACCGATCAGTCCCATCTCGGCCTCATGGCTAAGAAGGTAGTGTATACCAGTTCCGGACGACACCGGTGAGTCCCATCTCGGCCTCATGGCTAAGAAGGTAGTGTATACCTTTTCGGGGACGAAACCGGTGAGTCCCATCTCGGCCTCCTGGCTAAGAAGGTAGTGTATACCAGTTCGGGGACGAAACCGGTGAGTCCCATCTTGGCCTCCTGGCTAAGAAGGCAGTGTATACCTGTCCGCGGACGACACCGATCAGTCCCATCTCGGCCTCATGGCTAAGAAGGTAGTGTATACCAGTTCGGGGACGAAACCGGTGAGTCCCATCTCGGCCTCATGGCTAAGAAGGTAGTGTATACCTGTTCGCGGACGACACCGATCAGTCCCATCTCGGCCTCATGGCTAAGAAGGTAGTGTATACCAGTTCCGGACGACACCGGTGAGTCCCATCTCGGCCTCATGGCTAAGAAGGTAGTGTATACCTGTTCGCGGACGACACCGATCAGTCCCTTCTCGGCCTCATGGCTAAGAAGGTAGTGTATACCAGTTCGGGGACGACACCGGTGAGTCCCATCTCGGCCTCATGGCTAAGAAGGTAGTGTATACCAGTTCCGGACGACACCGGTGAGTCCCATCTCGGCCTCATGGCTAAGAAGGTAGTGTATACCTTTTCGGGGACGAAACCGGTGAGTCCCATCTCGGCCTCCTGGCTAAGAAGGTAGTGTATACCAGTTCGGGGACGAAACCGGTGAGTCCCATCTTGGCCTCCTGGCTAAGAAGGCAGTGTATACCTGTTCGCGGACGACACCGATCAGTCCCATCTCGGCCTCATGGCTAAGAAGGTAGTGTATACCAGTTCGGGGACGAAACCGGTGAGTCCCATCTTGGCCTCCTGGCTAAGAAGGTAGTGTATACCAGTTCCGGACGACATCGGTAAGTCCCTTCTCGGCCTCATGGCTAAGAAGGTAGTGTATACCAGTTCGGGGACGAAACCGGTCAGTCCCATCTCGGCCTCATGGCTAAGAAGGTAGTGTATACCTGTTCGCGGACGACACCGATCAGTCCCATCTCGGCCTCATGGCTAAGAAGGTAGTGTATACCAGTTCGGGGACGAAACCGGTGAGTCCCATCTCGGCCTCATGGCTAAGAAGGTAGTGTATACCTGTTCGCGGACAACACCGATCAGTCCCATCTCGGCCTCATGGCTAAGAAGGTAGTGTATACCAGTTCCGGACGACACCGGTGAGTCCCATCTCGGCCTCATGGCTAAGAAGGTAGTGTATACCTGTTCGCGAACGACACCGATCAGTCCCTTCTCGGCCTCATGGCTAAGAAGGTAGTGTATACCAGTTCGGGGACGAAACCGGTGAGTCCCATCTCGGCCTCATGGCTAAGAAGGTAGTGTATACCTGTTCGCGGACGACACCGATCAGTCCCATCTCGGCCTCATGGCTAAGAAGGTAGTGTATACCAGTTCGGGGACGAAACCGGTGAGTCCCATCTCGGCCTCGTGGCTAAGAAGGTAGTGTATACCTGTTCGCGGACGACACCGATCAGTCCCATCTCGGCCTCATGGCTAAGAAGGTAGTGTATACCTGTTCGCGGACAACACCGATCAGTCCCATCTCGGCCTCATGGCTAAGAAGGTAGTGTATACCAGTTCCGGACGACACCGGTGAGTCCCATCTCGGCCTCATGGCTAAGAAGGTAGTGTATACCTGTTCGCGGACGACACCGATCAGTCCCTTCTCGGCCTCATGGCTAAGAATGTAGTGTATACCTGTTCGCGGACGACACCGATCAGTCCCATCTCGGCCTCATGGCTAAGAAGGTAGTGTATACCTGTTCGCGGACGACACCGATCAGTCCCATCTCGGCCTCATGGCTAAGAAGGTAGTGTATACCAGTTCCGGACGACACCGGTAAGTCCCTTCTCGGCCTCATGGCTAAGAAGGTAGTGTATACCAGTTCGGGGACGAAACCGGTGAGTCCCATCTCGGCCTCATGGCTAAGAAGGTAGTGTATACCTGTTCGCGGACGACACCGATCAGTCCCATCTCGGTCTCATGGCTAAGAAGGTAGTGTATACCAGTTCCGGACGACACCGGTGAGCCCCTTCTCGGCCTCATGGCTAAGAAGGTAGTGTATACCAGTTCGGGGACGAAACCGGTGAGTCCCATCTCGGCTTCATGGCTAGGAAGGTAGTGTATACCTGTTCGCGGACGACACCGATCAGTCCCATCTCGGCCTCATGGCTAAGAAGGTAGTGTATACCAGTTCCGGACGACACCGGTAAGTCCCTTCTCGGCCTCATGGCTAAGAAGGTAGTGTATACCTGTTCGCGGACGACACCGATCAGTCCCATCTCGGCCACATGGCTAAGAAGGTAGTGTATACCTGTTCGCGGACGACACCGATCAGTCCCATCTCGGCCTCATGGCTAAGAAGGTAGTGTATACCAGTTCCGGACGACACCGGTGAGTCCCATCTCGGCCTCATGGCTAAGAAGGTAGTGTATACCTTTTCGGGGACGAAACCGGTGAGTCCCATCTCGGCCTCCTGGCTAAGAAGGTAGTGTATACCTGTTCGCGGACGACACCGATCAGTCCCATCTCGGCCTCATGGCTAAGAAGGTAGTGTATACCAGTTCGGGGACGAAACCGGTGAGTCCCATCTCGGCCTCATGGCTAAGAAGGTAGTGTATACCAGTTCGGGGACGAAACCGGTGAGTCCCATCTTGGCCTCCTGGCTAAGAAGGTAGTGTATACCTGTTCGCGGACGACACCGATCAGTCCCATCTCGGCCTCATGGCTAAGAAGGTAGTGTATACCAGTTCGGGGACGAAACCGGTGAGTCCCATCTCGGCCTCATGGCTAAGAAGGTAGTGTATACCTGTTCGCGGACGACACCGATCAGTCCCATCTCGGCCTCATGGCTAAGAAGGTAGTGTATACCTGTTCGCGGACAACACCGATCAGTCCCATCTCGGCCTCATGGCTAAGAAGGTAGTGTATACCAGTTCCGGACGACACCGGTGAGTCCCATCTCGGCCTCATGGCTAAGAAGGTAGTGTATACCTGTTCGCGGACGACACGGATCAGTCCCTTCTCGGCCTCATGGCTAAGAATGTAGTGTATACCTGTTCGCGGACGACACCGATCAGTCCCATCTCGGCCTCATGGCTAAGAAGGTAGTGTATACCAGTTCCGGACGACACCGGTGAGCCCCTTCTCGGCCTCATGGCTAAGTAGGTAGTGTATACCTGTTCGCGGACGTCACCGGTGAGTCCCATCTCGGCCTCATGGCTAAGAAGGTAGTGTATACCTTTTCGGGGACGAAACCGGTGAGTCCCATCTCGGCCTCCTGGCTAAGAAGGTAGTGTATACCTGTTCGCGGACGACACCGATCAGTCCCATCTCGGCCTCATGGCTAAGAAGGTAGTGTATACCAGTTCGGGGACGAAACCGGTGAGTCCCATCTCGGCCTCATGGCTAAGAAGGTAGTGTATACCAGTTCGGGGACGAAACCGGTGAGTCCCATCTTGGCCTCCTGGCTAAGAAGGCAGTGTATACCTGTTCGCGGACGACACCGATCAGTCCCATCTCGGCCTCATGGCTAAGAAGGTAGTGTATACCAGTTCGGGGACGAAACCGGTGAGTCCCATCTCGGCCTCATGGCTAAGAAGGTAGTGTATACCTGTTCGCGGACGACACCGATCAGTCCCATCTCGGCCTCATGGCTAAGAAGGTAGTGTATACCAGTTCCGGACGACACCGGTAAGTCCCTTCTCGGCCTCATGGCTAAGAAGGTAGTGTATACCTGTTCGCGGACGACACCGATCAGTCCCATCTCGGCCACATGGCTAAGAAGGTAGTGTATACCTGTTCGCGGACAACACCGATCAGTCCCATCTCTGCCTCATGGCTAAGAAGGTAGTGTATACCAGTTCCGGACGACACCGGTGAGTCCCATCTCGGCCTCATGGCTAAGAAGGTAGTGTATACCTGTTCGCGGACGACACCGATCAGTCCCTTCTCGGCCTCATGGCTAAGAAGGTAGTGTATACCAGTTCGGGGACGAAACCGGTGAGTCCCACCTCGGCCTCATGGCTAAGAAGGTAGTGTATACCTGTTCGCGGACGACACCGATCAGTCCCATCTCGGCCTCATGGCTAAGAAGGTAGTGTATACCAGTTCCGGACGACATCGGTAAGTCCCTTCTCGGCCTCATGGCTAAGAAGGTAGTGTATACCAGTTCGGGGACGAAACCGGTCAGTCCCATCTCGGCCTCATGGCTAAGAAGGTAGTGTATACCTGTTCGCGGACGACACCGATCAGTCCCATCTCGGCCTCATGGCTAAGAAGGTAGTGTATACCAGTTCGGGGACGAAACCGGTGAGTCCCATCTCGGCCTCATGGCTAAGAAGGTAGTGTATACCTGTTCGCGGACAACACCGATCAGTCCCATCTCGGCCTCATGGCTAAGAAGGTAGTGTATACCAGTTCCGGACGACACCGGTGAGTCCCATCTCGGCCTCATGGCTAAGAAGGTAGTGTATACCTGTTCGCGAACGACACCGATCAGTCCCTTCTCGGCCTCATGGCTAAGAAGGTAGTGTATACCAGTTCGGGGACGAAACCGGTGAGTCCCATCTCGGCCTCATGGCTAAGAAGGTAGTGTATACCTGTTCGCGGACGACACCGATCAGTCCCATCTCGGCCTCATGGCTAAGAAGGTAGTGTATACCAGTTCCGGACGACACCGGTAAGTCCCTTCTCGGCCTCATGGCTAAGAAGGTAGTGTATACCAGTTCGGGGACGAAACCGGTGAGTCCCATCTCGGCTTCATGGCTGGGAAGGTAGTGTATACCTGTTCGCGGACGACACCGATCAGTCCCATCTCGGCCTCATGGCTGAGAAGGTAGTGTATACCAGTTCCGGACGACACCGGTAAGTCCCTTCTCGGCCTCATGGCTAAGAAGGTAGTGTATACCTGTTCGCGGACGACACCGATCAGTCCCATCTCGGCATCATGGCTAAGAAGGTAGTGTATACCAGTTCCGGACGACACCGGTGAGTCCCATCTCGGCCTCATGGCTAAGAAGGTAGTGTATACCTTTTCGGGGACGAAACCGGTGAGTCCCATCTCGGCCTCCTGGCTAAGAAGGTAGTGTATACCTGTTCGCGGACGACACCGATCAGTCCCATCTCGGCCTCATGGCTAAGAAGGTAGTGTATACCAGTTCGGGGACGAAACCGGTGAGTCCCATCTCGGCCTCATGGCTAAGAAGGTAGTGTATACCAGTTCGGGGACGAAACCGGTGAGTCACATCTTGGCCTCCTGGCTAAGAAGGCAGTGTATACCTGTTCGCGGACGACACCGATCAGTCCCATCTCGGCCTCATGGCTAAGAAGGTAGTGTATACCAGTTCCGGACGACACCGGTAAGTCCCTTCTCGGCCTCATGGCTAAGAAGGTAGTGTATACCAGTTCGGGGACGAAACCGGTGAGTCCCATCTCGGCTTCATGGCTGGGAAGGTAGTGTATACCTGTTCGCGGACGACACCGATCAGTCCCATCTCGGCCTCATGGCTGAGAAGGTAGTGTATACCAGTTCCGGACGACACCGGTAAGTCCCTTCTCGGCCTCATGGCTAAGAAGGTAGTGTATACCTGTTCGCGGACGACACCGATCAGTCCCATCTCGGCCACATGGCTAAGAAGGTAGTGTATACCTGTTCGCGGACGACACCGATCAGTCCCATCTCGGCATCATGGCTAAGAAGGTAGTGTATACCAGTTCCGGACGACACCGGTGAGTCCCATCTCGGCCTCATGGCTAAGAAGGTAGTGTATACCTTTTCGGGGACGAAACCGGTGAGTCCCATCTCGGCCTCCTGGCTAAGAAGGTAGTGTATACCTGTTCGCGGACGACACCGATCAGTCCCATCTCGGCCTCATGGCTAAGAAGGTAGTGTATACCAGTTCGGGGACGAAACCGGTGAGTCCCATCTCGGCCTCATGGCTAAGAAGGTAGTGTATACCAGTTCGGGGACGAAACCGGTGAGTCCCATCTTGGCCTCCTGGCTAAGAAGGCAGTGTATACCTGTTCGCGGACGACACCGATCAGTCCCATCTCGGCCTCATGGCTAAGAAGGTAGTGTATACCTGTTCGCGGACAACACCGATCAGTCCCATCTCGGCCTCATGGCTAAGAAGGTAGTGTATACCAGTTCCGGACGACACCGGTGAGTCCCATCTCGGCCTCATGGCTAAGAAGGTAGTGTATACCTGTTCGCGGACGACACCGATCAGTCCCTTCTCGGCCTCATGGCTAAGAATGTAGTGTATACCTGTTCGCGGACGACACCGATCAGTCCCATCTCGGCCTCATGGCTAAGAAGGTAGTGTATACCTGTTCGCGGACGACACCGATCAGTCCCATCTCGGCCTCATGGCTAAGAAGGTAGTGTATACCAGTTCCGGACGACACCGGTAAGTCCCTTCTCGGCCTCATGGCTAAGAAGGTAGTGTATACCAGTTCGGGGACGAAACCGGTGAGTCCCATCTCGGCTTCATGGCTGGGAAGGTAGTGTATACCTGTTCGCGGACGACACCGATCAGTCCCATCTCGGCCTCATGGCTGAGAAGGTAGTGTATACCAGTTCCGGACGACACCGGTAAGTCCCTTCTCGGCCTCATGGCTAAGAAGGTAGTGTATACCTGTTCGCGGACGACACCGATCAGTCCCATCTCGGCCACATGGCTAAGAAGGTAGTGTATACCTGTTCGCGGACGACACCGATCAGTCCCATCTCGGCCTCATGGCTAAGAAGGTAGTGTATACCAGTTCCGGACGACACCGGTGAGTCCCATCTCGGCCTCATGGCTAAGAAGGTAGTGTATACCTTTTCGGGGACGAAACCGGTGAGTCCCATCTCGGCCTCCTGGCTAAGAAGGTAGTGTATACCTGTTCGCGGACGACACCGATCAGTCCCATCTCGGCCTCATGGCTAAGAAGGTAGTGTATACCAGTTCGGGGACGAAACCGGTGAGTCCCATCTCGGCCTCATGGCTAAGAAGGTAGTGTATACCTGTTCGCGGACGACACCGATCAGTCCCATCTCGGCCTCATGGCTAAGAAGGTGGTGTATACCTGTTCGCGGACGACACCGATCAGTCCCATCTCGGCCTCATGGCTAAGAAGGTAGTGTATACCAGTTCCGGACGACACCGGTAAGTCCCTTCTCGGCCTCATGGCTAAGAAGGTAGTGTATACCTGTTCGCGGACGACACCGATCAGTCCCATCTCGGCCTCATGGCTAAGAAGGTAGTGTATACCAGTTCCGGACGACACCGGTGAGTCCCATCTCGGCCTCATGGCTAAGAAGGTAGTGTATACCTTTTCGGGGACGAAACCGGTGAGTCCCATCTCGGCCTCATGGCTAAGAAGGTAGTGTATACCAGTTCGGGGACGAAACCGGTGAGTCCCATCTTGGCCTCCTGGCTAAGAAGGCAGTGTATACCTGTTCGCGGACGACACCGATCAGTCCCATCTCGGCCTCATGGCTAAGAAGGTAGTGTATACCAGTTCGGGGACGAAACCGGTGAGTCCCATCTCGGCCTCGTGGCTAAGAAGGTAGTGTATACCTGTTCGCGGACGACACCGATCAGTCCCATCTCGGCCTCATGGCTAAGAAGGTAGTGTATACCTGTTCGCGGACGACACCGATCAGTCCCTTCTCGGCCTCATGGCTAAGAAGGTAGTGTATACCAGTTCCGGACGACACCGGTGAGTCCCATCTCGGCCTCATGGCTAAGAAGGTAGTGTATACCTGTTCGCGGACGACACCGATCAGTCCCTTCTCGGCCTCATGGCTAAGAATGTAGTGTATACCTGTTCGCGGACGACACCGATCAGTCCCATCTCGGCCTCATGGCTAAGAAGGTGGTGTATACCTGTTCGCGGACGACACCGATCAGTCCCATCTCGGCCTCATGGCTAAGAAGGTAGTGTATACCAGTTCCGGACGACACCGGTAAGTCCCTTCTCGGCCTCATGGCTAAGAAGGTAGTGTATACCAGTTCGGGGACGAAACCGGTGAGTCCCATCTCGGCCTCATGGCTAAGAAGGTAGTGTATACCTGTTCGCGGACGACACCGATCAGTCCCATCTCGGTCTCATGGCTAAGAAGGTAGTGTATACCAGTTCCGGACGACACCGGTGAGTCCCATCTCGGCCTCATGGCTAAGAAGGTAGTGTATACCTGTTCGCGGACGACACCGATCAGTCCCATCTCGGCCTCATGGCTAAGAAGGTGGTGTATACCTGTTCGCGGACGACACCGATCAGTCCCATCTCGGCCTCATGGCTAAGAAGGTAGTGTATACCAGTTCCGGACGACACCGGTAAGTCCCTTCTCGGCCTCATGGCTAAGAAGGTAGTGTATACCTGTTCGCGGACGACACCGATCAGTCCCATCTCGGCCTCATGGCTAAGAAGGTAGTGTATACCAGTTCCGGACGACACCGGTGAGTCCCATCTCGGCCTCATGGCTAAGAAGGTAGTGTATACCTTTTCGGGGACGAAACCGGTGAGTCCCATCTCGGCCTCATGGCTAAGAAGGTAGTGTATACCAGTTCGGGGACGAAACCGGTGAGTCCCATCTTGGCCTCCTGGCTAAGAAGGCAGTGTATACCTGTTCGCGGACGACACCGATCAGTCCCATCTCGGCCTCATGGCTAAGAAGGTAGTGTATACCAGTTCGGGGACGAAACCGGTGAGTCCCATCTCGGCCTCGTGGCTAAGAAGGTAGTGTATACCTGTTCGCGGACGACACCGATCAGTCCCATCTCGGCCTCATGGCTAAGAAGGTAGTGTATACCTGTTCGCGGACGACACCGATCAGTCCCTTCTCGGCCTCATGGCTAAGAAGGTAGTGTATACCAGTTCCGGACGACACCGGTGAGTCCCATCTCGGCCTCATGGCTAAGAAGGTAGTGTATACCTGTTCGCGGACGACACCGATCAGTCCCTTCTCGGCCTCATGGCTAAGAATGTAGTGTATACCTGTTCGCGGACGACACCGATCAGTCCCATCTCGGCCTCATGGCTAAGAAGGTGGTGTATACCTGTTCGCGGACGACACCGATCAGTCCCATCTCGGCCTCATGGCTAAGAAGGTAGTGTATACCAGTTCCGGACGACACCGGTAAGTCCCTTCTCGGCCTCATGGCTAAGAAGGTAGTGTATACCAGTTCGGGGACGAAACCGGTGAGTCCCATCTCGGCCTCATGGCTAAGAAGGTAGTGTATACCTGTTCGCGGACGACACCGATCAGTCCCATCTCGGTCTCATGGCTAAGAAGGTAGTGTATACCAGTTCCGGACGACACCGGTGAGCCCCTTCTCGGCCTCATGACTAAGAAGGTAGTGTATACCAGTTCGGGGACGAAACCGGTGAGTCCCATCTCGGCTTCATGGCTAGGAAGGTAGTGTATACCTGTTCGCGGACGACACCGATCAGTCCCATCTCGGCCTCATGGCTAAGAAGGTAGTGTATACCAGTTCCGGACGACACCGGTAAGTCCCTTCTCGGCCTCATGGCTAAGAAGGTAGTGTATACCTGTTCGCGGACGACACCGATCAGTCCCATCTCGGCCACATGGCTAAGAAGGTAGTGTATACCTGTTCGCGGACGACACCGATCAGTCCCATCTCGGCCTCATGGCTAAGAAGGTAGTGTATACCAGTTCCGGACGACACCGGTGAGTCCCATCTCGGCCTCATGGCTAAGAAGGTAGTGTATACCTTTTCGGGGACGAAACCGGTGAGTCCCATCTCGGCCTCCTGGCTAAGAAGGTATTGTATACCTGTTCGCGGACGACACCGATCAGTCCCATCTCGGCCTCATGGCTAAGAAGGTAGTGTATACCAGTTCGGGGACGAAACCGGTGAGTCCCATCTCGGCCTCATGGCTAAGAAGGTAGTGTATACCAGTTCGGGGACGAAACCGGTGAGTCCCATCTTGGCCTCCTGGCTAAGAAGGCAGTGTATACCTGTTCGCGGACGACACCGATCAGTCCCATCTCGGCCTCATGGCTAAGAAGGTAGTGTATACCAGTTCGGGGACGAAACCGGTGAGTCCCATCTCGGCCTCATGGCTAAGAAGGTAGTGTATACCTGTTCGCGGACGACACCGATCAGTCCCATCTCGGCCTCATGGCTAAGAAGGTAGTGTATACCAGTTCCGGACGACACCGGTGAGTCCCATCTCGGCCTCATGGCTAAGAAGGTAGTGTATACCTTTTCGGGGACGAAACCGGTGAGTCCCATCTCGGCCTCCTGGCTAAGAAGGTAGTGTATACCTGTTCGCGGACGACACCGATCAGTCCCATCTCGGCCTCATGGCTAAGAAGGTAGTGTATACCAGTTCGGGGACGAAACCGGTGAGTCCCATCTCGGCCTCATGGCTAAGAAGGTAGTGTATACCAGTTCGGGGACGAAACCGGTGAGTCCCATCTTGGCCTCCTGGCTAAGAAGGCAGTGTATACCTGTTCGCGGACGACACCGATCAGTCCCATCTCGGCCTCATGGCTAAGAAGGTAGTGTATACCAGTTCGGGGACGAAACCGGTGAGTCCCATCTCGGCCTCATGGCTAAGAAGGTAGTGTATACCTGTTCGCGGACGACACCGATCAGTCCCATCTCGGCCTCATGGCTAAGAAGGTAGTGTATACCAGTTCCGGACGACACCGGTGAGTCCCATCTCGGCCTCATGGCTAAGAAGGTAGTGTATACCAGTTCGGGGACGAAACCGGTGAGTCCCATCTTGGCCTCCTGGCTAAGAAGGCAGTGTATACCTGTTCGCGGACGACACCGATCAGTCCCATCTCGGCCTCATGGCTAAGAAGGTAGTGTATACCAGTTCGGGGACGAAACCGGTGAGTCCCATCTCGGCCTCATGGCTAAGAAGGTAGTGTATACCTGTTCGCGGACGACACCGATCAGTCCCATCTCGGCCTCATGGCTAAGAAGGTAGTGTATACCAGTTCCGGACGACACCGGTGAGTCCCATCTCGGCCTCATGGCTAAGAAGGTAGTGTATACCAGTTCCGGACGACACCGGTGAGCCCCTTCTCGGCCTCATGGCTAAGTAGGTAGTGTATACCTGTTCGCGGACGACACCGATCAGTCCCATCTCGGTCTCATGGCTAAGAAGGTAGTGTATACCAGTTCCGGACGACACCGGTGAGCCCCTTCTCGGCCTCATGGCTAAGTAGGTAGTGTATACCAGTTCCGGACGACACCGGTAAGTCCCTTCTCGGCCTCATGGCTAAGAAGGTAGTGTATACCTTTTCGCGGACGACACCGATCAGTCCCATCTCGGCCACATGGCTAAGAAGGTAGTGTATACCTGTTCGCGGACAACACCGATCAGTCCCATCTCTGCCTCATGGCTAAGAAGGTAGTGTATACCAGTTCCGGACGACACCGGTGAGTCCCATCTCGGCCTCATGGCTAAGAAGGTAGTGTATACCTGTTCGCGGACGACACCGATCAGTCCCTTCTCGGCCTCATGGCTAAGAAGGTAGTGTATACCAGTTCGGGGACGAAACCGGTGAGTCCCACCTCGGCCTCATGGCTAAGAAGGTAGTGTATACCTGTTCGCGGACGACACCGATCAGTCCCATCTCGGCCTCATGGCTAAGAAGGTAGTGTATACCAGTTCGGGGACGACACCGATCAGTCCCATCTCGGCCTCATGGCTAAGAAGGTAGTGTATACCAGTTCCGGACGACACCGGTGAGTCCCATCTCGGCCTCATGGCTAAGAAGGTAGTGTATACCTTTTCGGGGACGAAACCGGTGAGTCCCATCTCGGCCTCCTGGCTAAGAAGGTAGTGTATACCTGTTCGCGGACGACACCGATCAGTCCCATCTCGGCCTCATGGCTAAGAAGGTAGTGTATACCAGTTCGGGGACGAAACCGGTGAGTCCCATCTCGGCCTCATGGCCAAGAAGGTAGTGTATACCTGTTCGCGGACGACACCGATCAGTCCCATCTCGGCCTCATGGCTAAGAAGGTAGTGTACACCAGTTCCGGACGACACCGGTGAGCCCCTTCTCGGCCTCATGGCTAAGTAGGTAGTGTATACCTGTTCGCGGACGACACCGATCAGTCCCATCTCGGTCTCATGGCTAAGAAGGTAGTGTATACCAGTTCCGGACGACACCGGTGAGCCCCTTCTCGGCCTCATGGCTAAGTAGGTAGTGTATACCAGTTCCGGACGACACCGGTAAGTCCCTTCTCGGCCTCATGGCTAAGAAGGTAGTGTATACCTGTTCGCGGACGACACCGATCAGTCCCATCTCGGCCACATGGCTAAGAAGGTAGTGTATACCTGTTCGCGGACAACACCGATCAGTCCCATCTCTGCCTCATGGCTAAGAAGGTAGTGTATACCAGTTCCGGACGACACCGGTGAGTCCCATCTCGGCCTCATGGCTAAGAAGGTAGTGTATACCTGTTCGCGGACGACACCGATCAGTCCCTTCTCGGCCTCATGGCTAAGAAGGTAGTGTATACCAGTTCGGGGACGAAACCGGTGAGTCCCACCTCGGCCTCATGGCTAAGAAGGTAGTGTATACCTGTTCGCGGACGACACCGATCAGTCCCATCTCGGCCTCATGGCTAAGAAGGTAGTGTATACCAGTTCGGGGACGACACCGATCAGTCCCATCTCGGCCTCATGGCTAAGAAGGTAGTGTATACCAGTTCCGGACGACACCGGTGAGTCCCATCTCGGCCTCATGGCTAAGAAGGTAGTGTATACCTTTTCGGGGACGAAACCGGTGAGTCCCATCTCGGCCTCCAGGCTAAGAAGGTAGTGTATACCTGTTCGCGGACGACACCGATCAGTCCCATCTCGGCCTCATGGCTAAGAAGGTAGTGTATACCAGTTCGGGGACGAAACCGGTGAGTCCCATCTCGGCCTCATGGCTAAGAAGGTAGTGTATACCAGTTCGGGGACGAAACCGGTGAGTCCCATCTTGGCCTCCTGGCTAAGAAGGCAGTGTATACCTGTTCGCGGACGACACCGATCAGTCCCATCTCGGCCTCATGGCTAAGAAGGTAGTGTATACCAGTTCGGGGACGAAACCGGTGAGTCCCATCTCGGCCTCATGGCCAAGAAGGTAGTGTATACCTGTTCGCGGACGACACCGATCAGTCCCATCTCGGCCTCATGGCTAAGAAGGTAGTGTATACCACTTCCGGACGACACCGGTGAGCCCCTTCTCGGCCTCATGGCTAAGTAGGTAGTGTATACCAGTTCCGGACGACACCGGTAAGTCCCTTCTCGGCCTCATGGCTAAGAAGGTAGTGTATACCTGTTCGCGGACGACACCGATCAGTCCCATCTCGGCCACATGGCTAAGAAGGTAGTGTATACCTGTTCGCGGACAACACCGATCAGTCCCATCTCTGCCTCATGGCTAAGAAGGTAGTGTATACCAGTTCCGGACGACACCGGTGAGTCCCATCTCGACCTCATGGCTAAGAAGGTAGTGTATACCTGTTCGCGGACGACACCGATCAGTCCCTTCTCGGCCTCATGGCTAAGAAGGTAGTGTATACCAGTTCGGGGACGAAACCGGTGAGTCCCACCTCGGCCTCATGGCTAAGAAGGTAGTGTATACCTGTTCGCGGACGACACCGATCAGTCCCATCTCGGCCTCATGGCTAAGAAGGTAGTGTATACCAGTTCCGGACGACATCGGTAAGTCCCTTCTCGGCCTCATGGCTAAGAAGGTAGTGTATACCAGTTCGGGGACGAAACCGGTGAGTCCCATCTCGGCCTCATGGCTAAGAAGGTAGTGTATACCTGTTCGCGGACGACACCGATCAGTCCCATCTCGGCCTCATGGCTACGAAGGTAGTGTATACCAGTTCGGGGACGAAACCGGTGAGTCCCATCTCGGCCTCATGGCTAAGAAGGTAGTGTATACCTGTTCGCGGACAACACCGATCAGTCCCATCTCGGCCTCATGGCTAAGAAGGTAGTGTATACCAGTTCCGGACGACACCGGTGAGTCCCATCTCGGCCTCATGGCTAAGAAGGTAGTGTATACCTGTTCGCGAACGACACCGATCAGTCCCTTCTCGGCCTCATGGCTTATGAAGGTAGTGTATACCAGTTCGGGGACGAAACCGGTGAGTCCCATCTCGGCCTCATGGCTAAGAAGGTAGTGTATACCTGTTCGCGGACGACACCGATCAGTCCCATCTCGGCCTCATGGCTAAGAAGGTAGTGTATACCAGTTCCGGACGACACCGGTAAGTCCCTTCTCGGCCTCATGGCTAAGAAGGTAGTGTATACCAGTTCGGGGACGAAACCGGTGAGTCCCATCTCGGCCTCATGGCTAAGAAGGTAGTGTATACCTGTTCGCGGACGACACCGATCAGTCCCATCTCGGTCTCATGGCTAAGAAGGTAGTGTATACCAGTTCCGGACGACACCGGTGAGCCCCTTCTCGGCCTCATGGCTAAGAAGGTAGTGTATACCAGTTCGGGGACGAAACCGGTGAGTCCCATCTCGGCTTCATGGCTAGGAAGGTAGTGTATACCTGTTCGCGGACGACACCGATCAGTCCCATCTCGGCCTCATGGCTAAGAAGGTAGTGTATACCAGTTCCGGACGACACCGGTAAGTCCCTTCTCGACCTCATGGCTAAGAAGGTAGTGTATACCTGTTCGCGGACGACACCGATCAGTCCCATCTCGGCCACATGGCTAAGAAGGTAGTGTATACCTGTTCGCGGACGACACCGATCAGTCCCATCTCGGCCTCATGGCTAAGAAGGTAGTGTATACCAGTTCCGGACGACACCGGTGAGTCCCATCTCGGCCTCATGGCTAAGAAGGTAGTGTATACCTTTTCGGGGACGAAACCGGTGAGTCCCATCTCGGCCTCCTGGCTAAGAAGGTAGTGTATACCTGTTCGCGGACGACACCGATCAGTCCCATCTCGGCCTCATGGCTAAGAAGGTAGTGTATACCAGTTCGGGGACGAAACCGGTGAGTCCCATCTCGGCCTCATGGCTAAGAAGGTAGTGTATACCAGTTCGGGGACGAAACCGGTGAGTCCCATCTTGGCCTCCTGGCTAAGAAGGCAGTGTATACCTGTTCGCGGACGACACCGATCAGTCCCATCTCGGCCTCATGGCTAAGAAGGTAGTGTATACCAGTTCGGGGACGAAACCGGTGAGTCCCATCTCGGCCTCATGGCTAAGAAGGTAGTGTATACCTGTTCGCGGACGACACCGATCAGTCCCATCTCGGCCTCATGGCTAAGAAGGTAGTGTATACCAGTTCCGGACGACACCGGTAAGTCCCTTCTCGGCCTCATGGGTAAGAAGGTAGTGTATACCAGTTCGGGGACGAAACCGGTGAGTCCCATCTCGGCCTCATGGCTAAGAAGGTAGTGTATACCTGTTCGTGGACGACACCGATCAGTCCCATCTCGGCCTCATGGCTAAGAAGATAGTGTATACCTGTTCGCGGACGACACCGATCAGTCCCATCTCGGTCTCATGGCTAAGAAGGTAGTGTATACCAGTTCCGGACGACACCGGTGAGCCCCTTCTCGGCCTCATGGCTAAGTAGGTAGTGTATACCAGTTCCGGACGACACCGGTGAGTCCCATCTCGGCCTCATGGCTAAGAAGGTAGTGTATACCTGTTCGCGGACGACACCGATCAGTCCCTTCTCGACCTCATGGCTAAGAAGGTAGTGTATGCCAGTTCGGGGACGAAACCGGTGAGTCCCATCTCGGCTTCATGGCTAGGAAGGTAGTGTATACCTGTTCGCGGACGACACCGATCAGTCCCATCTCGGCCTCATGGCTAAGAAGGTAGTGTATACCAGTTCCGGACGACACCGGTAAGTCCCTTCTCGGCCTCATGGCTAAGAAGGTAGTGTATACCTGTTCGCGGACGACACCGATCAGTCCCATCTCGGCCACATGGCTAAGAAGGTAGTGTATACCTGTTCGCGGACGACACCGATCAGTCCCATCTCGGCCTCATGGCTAAGAAGGTAGTGTATACCAGTTCCGGACGACACCGGTGAGTCCCATCTCGGCCTCATGGCTAAGAAGGTAGTGTATACCTTTTCGGGGACGAAACCGGTGAGTCCCATCTCGGCCTCCTGGCTAAGAAGGTAGTGTATACCTGTTCGCGGACGACACCGATCAGTCCCATCTCGGCCTCATGGCTAAGAAGGTAGTGTATACCAGTTCGGGGACGAAACCGGTGAGTCCCATCTCGGCCTCATGGCTAAGACGGTAGTGTATACCAGTTCGGGGACGAAACCGGTGAGTCCCATCTTGGCCTCCTGGCTAAGAAGGCAGTGTATACCTGTTCGCGGACGACACCGATCAGTCCCATCTCGGCCTCATGGCTAAGAAGGTAGTGTATACCAGTTCCGGACGACACCGGTGAGCCCCTTCTCGGCCTCATGGCTAAGAAGGTAGTGTATACCAGTTCGGGGACGAAACCGGTGAGTCCCATCTCGGCTTCATGGCTAGGAAGGTAGTGTATACCTGTTCGCGGACGACACCGATCAGTCCCATCTCGGCCTCATGGCTAAGAAGGTAGTGTATACCAGTTCCGGACGACACCGGTAAGTCCCTTCTCGACCTCATGGCTAAGAAGGTAGTGTATACCTGTTCGCGGACGACACCGATCAGTCCCATCTCGGCCACATGGCTAAGAAGGTAGTGTATACCTGTTCGCGGACGACACCGATCAGTCCCATCTCGGCCTCATGGCTAAGAAGGTAGTGTATACCAGTTCCGGACGACACCGGTGAGTCCCATCTCGGCCTCATGGCTAAGAAGGTAGTGTATACCTTTTCGGGGACGAAACCGGTGAGTCCCATCTCGGCCTCCTGGCTAAGAAGGTAGTGTATACCTGTTCGCGGACGACACCGATCAGTCCCATCTCGGCCTCATGGCTAAGAAGGTAGTGTATACCAGTTCGGGGACGAAACCGGTGAGTCCCATCTCGGCCTCATGGCTAAGAAGGTAGTGTATACCAGTTCGGGGACGAAACCGGTGAGTCCCATCTTGGCCTCCTGGCTAAGAAGGCAGTGTATACCTGTTCGCGGACGACACCGATCAGTCCCATCTCGGCCTCATGGCTAAGAAGGTAGTGTATACCAGTTCGGGGACGAAACCGGTGAGTCCCATCTCGGCCTCATGGCTAAGAAGGTAGTGTATACCTGTTCGTGGACGACACCGATCAGTCCCATCTCGGCCTCATGGCTAAGAAGGTAGTGTATACCTGTTCGCGGACGACACCGATCAGTCCCATCTCGGCCTCATGGCTAAGAAGGTAGTGTATACCAGTTCGGGGACGAAACCGGTGAGTCCCATCTCGGCCTCATGGCTAAGAAGGTAGTGTATACCAGTTCGGGGACGAAACCGGTGAGTCCCATCTCGGCCTCATGGCTAAGAAGGTAGTGTATACCAGTTCCGGACGACACCGGTAAGTCCCTTCTCGGCCTCATGGGTAAGAAGGTAGTGTATACCAGTTCGGGGACGAAACCGGTGAGTCCCATCTCGGCCTCATGGCTAAGAAGGTAGTGTATACCTGTTCGTGGACGACACCGATCAGTCCCATCTCGGCCTCATGGCTAAGAAGATAGTGTATACCTGTTCGCGGACGACACCGATCAGTCCCATCTCGGTCTCATGGCTAAGAAGGTAGTGTATACCAGTTCCGGACGACACCGGTGAGCCCCTTCTCGGCCTCATGGCTAAGTAGGTAGTGTATACCAGTTCCGGACGACACCGGTGAGTCCCATCTCGGCCTCATGGCTAAGAAGGTAGTGTATACCTGTTCGCGGACGACACCGATCAGTCCCTTCTCGACCTCATGGCTAAGAAGGTAGTGTATGCCAGTTCGGGGACGAAACCGGTGAGTCCCATCTCGGCTTCATGGCTAGGAAGGTAGTGTATACCTGTTCGCGGACGACACCGATCAGTCCCATCTCGGCCTCATGGCTAAGAAGGTAGTGTATACCAGTTCCGGACGACACCGGTAAGTCCCTTCTCGGCCTCATGGCTAAGAAGGTAGTGTATACCTGTTCGCGGACGACACCGATCAGTCCCATCTCGGCCACATGGCTAAGAAGGTAGTGTATACCTGTTCGCGGACGACACCGATCAGTCCCATCTCGGCCTCATGGCTAAGAAGGTAGTGTATACCAGTTCCGGACGACACCGGTGAGTCCCATCTCGGCCTCATGGCTAAGAAGGTAGTGTATACCTTTTCGGGGACGAAACCGGTGAGTCCCATCTCGGCCTCCTGGCTAAGAAGGTAGTGTATACCTGTTCGCGGACGACACCGATCAGTCCCATCTCGGCCTCATGGCTAAGAAGGTAGTGTATACCAGTTCGGGGACGAAACCGGTGAGTCCCATCTCGGCCTCATGGCTAAGACGGTAGTGTATACCAGTTCGGGGACGAAACCGGTGAGTCCCATCTTGGCCTCCTGGCTAAGAAGGCAGTGTATACCTGTTCGCGGACGACACCGATCAGTCCCATCTCGGCCTCATGGCTAAGAAGGTAGTGTATACCAGTTCCGGACGACACCGGTGAGCCCCTTCTCGGCCTCATGGCTAAGTAGGTAGTGTATACCAGTTCCGGACGACACCGGTGAGTCCCATCTCGGCCTCATGGCTAAGAAGGTAGTGTATACCTGTTCGCGGACGACACCGATCAGTCCCATCTCGGCCTCATGGCTAAGAAGGTAGTGTATACCAGTTCCGGACGACACCGGTGAGTCCCATCTCGGCCTCATGGCTAAGAAGGTAGTGTATACCTGTTCGCGGACGACACCGATCAGTCCCTTCTCGGCCTCATGGCTAAGAAGGTAGTGTATACCAGTTCGGGGACGAAACCGGTGAGTCCCATCTCGGCCTCATGGCTAAGAAGGTAGTGTATACCTGTTCGTGGACGACACCGATCAGTCCCATCTCGGCCTCATGGCTAAGAAGATAGTGTATACCTGTTCGCGGACGACACCGATCAGTCCCATCTCGGTCTCATGGCTAAGAAGGTAGTGTATACCAGTTCCGGACGACACCGGTGAGTCCCATCTCGGCCTCATGGCTAAGAAGGTAGTGTATACCTGTTCGCGGACGACACCGATCAGTCCCTTCTCGGCCTCATGGCTAAGAATGTAGTGTATACCTGTTCGCGGACGACACCGATCAGTCCCATCTCGGCCTCATGGCTAAGAAGGTAGTGTATACCTGTTCGCGGACGACACCGATCAGTCCCATCTCGGCCTCATGGCTAAGAAGGTAGTGTATACCAGTTCCGGACGACACCGGTAAGTCCCTTCTCGGCCTCATGGCTAAGAAGGTAGTGTATACCAGTTCGGGGACGAAACCGGTGAGTCCCATCTCGGCCTCATGGCTAAGAAGGTAGTGTATACCTGTTCGCGGACGACACCGATCAGTCCCATCTCGGTCTCATGGCTAAGAAGGTAGTGTATACCAGTTCCGGACGACACCGGTGAGCCCCTTCTCGGCCTCATGGCTAAGAAGGTAGTGTATACCAGTTCGGGGACGAAACCGGTGAGTCCCATCTCGGCTTCATGGCTAGGAAGGTAGTGTATACCTGTTCGCGGACGACACCGATCAGTCCCATCTCGGCCTCATGGCTAAGAAGGTAGTGTATACCAGTTCCGGACGACACCGGTAAGTCCCATCTCGGCCTCATGGCTAAGAAGGTAGTGTATACCAGTTCGGGGACGAAACCGGTGAGTCCCATCTTGGCCTCCTGGCTAAGAAGGTAGTGTATACCTGTTCGCGGACGACACCGATCAGTCCCATCTCGGCCTCATGGCTAAGAAGGTAGTGTATACCAGTTCGGGGACGAAACCGGTGAGTCCCATCTCGGCCTCATGGCTAAGAAGGTAGTGTATACCTGTTCGCGGACGACACCGATCAGTCCCATCTCGGCCTCATGGCTAAGAAGGTAGTGTATACCTGTTCGCGGACAACACCGATCAGTCCCATCTCGGCCTCATGGCTAAGAAGGTAGTGTATACCAGTTCCGGACGACACCGGTGAGTCCCATCTCGGCCTCATGGCTAAGAAGGTAGTGTATACCTGTTCGCGGACGACACCGATCAGTCCCTTCTCGGCCTCATGGCTAAGAATGTAGTGTATACCTGTTCGCGGACGACACCGATCAGTCCCATCTCGGCCTCATGGCTAAGAAGGTAGTGTATACCAGTTCCGGACGACACCGGTGAGCCCCTTCTCGGCCTCATGGCTAAGTAGGTAGTGTATACCTGTTCGCGGACGACACCGATCAGTCCCATCTCGGCCTCATGGCTAAGAAGGTAATGTATACCAGTTCGGGGACGAAACCGGTGAGTCCCATCTCGGCCTCATGGCTAAGAAGGTAGTGTATACCTGTTCGCGCACGACACCGATCAGTCCCATCTCGGCCTCATGGCTAAGAAGGTAGTGTATACCAGTTCCGGACGACACCGGTGAGTCCCATCTCGGCCTCATGGCTAAGAAGGTAGTGTATACCTTTTCGGGGACGAAACCGGTGAGTCCCATCTCGGCCTCCTGGCTAAGAAGGTAGTGTATACCTGTTCGCGGACGACACCGATCAGTCCCATCTCGGCCTCATGGCTAAGAAGGTAGTGTATACCAGTTCGGGGACGAAACCGGTGAGTCCCATCTCGGCCTCATGGCTAAGAAGGTAGTGTATACCAGTTCGGGGACGAAACCGGTGAGTCCCATCTTGGCCTCCTGGCTAAGAAGGCAGTGTATACCTGTTCGCGGACGACACCGATCAGTCCCATCTCGGCCTCATGGCTAAGAAGGTAGTGTATACCAGTTCGGGGACGAAACCGGTGAGTCCCATCTCGGCCTCATGGCTAAGAAGGTAGTGTATACCTGTTCGCGGACGACACCGATCAGTCCCATCTCGGCCTCATGGCTAAGAAGGTAGTGTATACCAGTTCCGGACGACACCGGTAAGTCCCTTCTCGGCCTCATGGCTAAGAAGGTAGTGTATACCTGTTCGCGGACGACACCGATCAGTCCCATCTCGGCCACATGGCTAAGAAGGTAGTGTATACCTGTTCGCGGACAACACCGATCAGTCCCATCTCTGCCTCATGGCTAAGAAGGTAGTGTATACCAGTTCCGGACGACACCGGTGAGTCCCATCTCGGCCTCATGGCTAAGAAGGTAGTGTATACCTGTTCGCGGACGACACCGATCAGTCCCTTCTCGGCCTCATGGCTACGAAGGTAGTGTATACCAGTTCGGGGACGAAACCGGTGAGTCCCATCTCGGCCTCATGGCTAAGAAGGTAGTGTATACCTGTTCGTGGACGACACCGATCAGTCCCATCTCGGCCTCATGGCTAAGAAGGTAGTGTATACCTGTTCGCGGACGACACCGATCAGTCCCATCTCGGCCTCATGGCTAAGAAGGTAGTGTATACCAGTTCGGGGACGAAACCGGTGAGTCCCATCTCGGCCTCATGGCTAAGAAGGTAGTGTATACCAGTTCGGGGACGAAACCGGTGAGTCCCATCTCGGCCTCATGGCTAAGAAGGTAGTGTATACCAGTTCCGGACGACACCGGTAAGTCCCTTCTCGGCCTCATGGGTAAGAAGGTAGTGTATACCAGTTCGGGGACGAAACCGGTGAGTCCCATCTCGGCCTCATGGCTAAGAAGGTAGTGTATACCTGTTCGTGGACGACACCGATCAGTCCCATCTCGGCCTCATGGCTAAGAAGATAGTGTATACCTGTTCGCGGACGACACCGATCAGTCCCATCTCGGTCTCATGGCTAAGAAGGTAGTGTATACCAGTTCCGGACGACACCGGTGAGCCCCTTCTCGGCCTCATGGCTAAGTAGGTAGTGTATACCAGTTCCGGACGACACCGGTGAGTCCCATCTCGGCCTCATGGCTAAGAAGGTAGTGTATACCTGTTCGCGGACGACACCGATCAGTCCCTTCTCGACCTCATGGCTAAGAAGGTAGTGTATGCCAGTTCGGGGACGAAACCGGTGAGTCCCATCTCGGCTTCATGGCTAGGAAGGTAGTGTATACCTGTTCGCGGACGACACCGATCAGTCCCATCTCGGCCTCATGGCTAAGAAGGTAGTGTATACCAGTTCCGGACGACACCGGTAAGTCCCTTCTCGGCCTCATGGCTAAGAAGGTAGTGTATACCTGTTCGCGGACGACACCGATCAGTCCCATCTCGGCCACATGGCTAAGAAGGTAGTGTATACCTGTTCGCGGACGACACCGATCAGTCCCATCTCGGCCTCATGGCTAAGAAGGTAGTGTATACCAGTTCCGGACGACACCGGTGAGTCCCATCTCGGCCTCATGGCTAAGAAGGTAGTGTATACCTTTTCGGGGACGAAACCGGTGAGTCCCATCTCGGCCTCCTGGCTAAGAAGGTAGTGTATACCTGTTCGCGGACGACACCGATCAGTCCCATCTCGGCCTCATGGCTAAGAAGGTAGTGTATACCAGTTCGGGGACGAAACCGGTGAGTCCCATCTCGGCCTCATGGCTAAGACGGTAGTGTATACCAGTTCGGGGACGAAACCGGTGAGTCCCATCTTGGCCTCCTGGCTAAGAAGGCAGTGTATACCTGTTCGCGGACGACACCGATCAGTCCCATCTCGGCCTCATGGCTAAGAAGGTAGTGTATACCAGTTCCGGACGACACCGGTGAGCCCCTTCTCGGCCTCATGGCTAAGTAGGTAGTGTATACCAGTTCCGGACGACACCGGTGAGTCCCATCTCGGCCTCATGGCTAAGAAGGTAGTGTATACCTGTTCGCGGACGACACCGATCAGTCCCATCTCGGCCTCATGGCTAAGAAGGTAGTGTATACCAGTTCCGGACGACACCGGTGAGTCCCATCTCGGCCTCATGGCTAAGAAGGTAGTGTATACCTGTTCGCGGACGACACCGATCAGTCCCTTCTCGGCCTCATGGCTAAGAAGGTAGTGTATACCAGTTCGGGGACGAAACCGGTGAGTCCCATCTCGGCCTCATGGCTAAGAAGGTAGTGTATACCTGTTCGTGGACGACACCGATCAGTCCCATCTCGGCCTCATGGCTAAGAAGATAGTGTATACCTGTTCGCGGACGACACCGATCAGTCCCATCTCGGTCTCATGGCTAAGAAGGTAGTGTATACCAGTTCCGGACGACACCGGTGAGTCCCATCTCGGCCTCATGGCTAAGAAGGTAGTGTATACCTGTTCGCGGACGACACCGATCAGTCCCTTCTCGGCCTCATGGCTAAGAATGTAGTGTATACCTGTTCGCGGACGACACCGATCAGTCCCATCTCGGCCTCATGGCTAAGAAGGTAGTGTATACCTGTTCGCGGACGACACCGATCAGTCCCATCTCGGCCTCATGGCTAAGAAGGTAGTGTATACCAGTTCCGGACGACACCGGTAAGTCCCTTCTCGGCCTCATGGCTAAGAAGGTAGTGTATACCAGTTCGGGGACGAAACCGGTGAGTCCCATCTCGGCCTCATGGCTAAGAAGGTAGTGTATACCTGTTCGCGGACGACACCGATCAGTCCCATCTCGGTCTCATGGCTAAGAAGGTAGTGTATACCAGTTCCGGACGACACCGGTGAGCCCCTTCTCGGCCTCATGGCTAAGAAGGTAGTGTATACCAGTTCGGGGACGAAACCGGTGAGTCCCATCTCGGCTTCATGGCTAGGAAGGTAGTGTATACCTGTTCGCGGACGACACCGATCAGTCCCATCTCGGCCTCATGGCTAAGAAGGTAGTGTATACCAGTTCCGGACGACACCGGTAAGTCCCTTCTCGGCCTCATGGCTAAGAAGGTAGTGTATACCTGTTCGCGGACGACACCGATCAGTCCCATCTCGGCCACATGGCTAAGAAGGTAGTGTATACCTGTTCGCGGACGACACCGATCAGTCCCATCTCGGCCTCATGGCTAAGAAGGTAGTGTATACCAGTTCCGGACGACACCGGTGAGTCCCATCTCGGCCTCATGGCTAAGAAGGTAGTGTATACCTTTTCGGGGACGAAACCGGTGAGTCCCATCTCGGCCTCCTGGCTAAGAAGGTAGTGTATACCTGTTCGCGGACGACACCGATCAGTCCCATCTCGGCCTCATGGCTAAGAAGGTAGTGTATACCAGTTCGGGGACGAAACCGGTGAGTCCCATCTCGGCCTCATGGCTAAGAAGGTAGTGTATACCAGTTCGGGGACGAAACCGGTGAGTCCCATCTTGGCCTCCTGGCTAAGAAGGTAGTGTATACCTGTTCGCGGACGACACCGATCAGTCCCATCTCGGCCTCATGGCTAAGAAGGTAGTGTATACCAGTTCGGGGACGAAACCGGTGAGTCCCATCTCGGCCTCATGGCTAAGAAGGTAGTGTATACCTGTTCGCGGACGACACCGATCAGTCCCATCTCGGCCTCATGGCTAAGAAGGTAGTGTATACCTGTTCGCGGACAACACCGATCAGTCCCATCTCGGCCTCATGGCTAAGAAGGTAGTGTATACCAGTTCCGGACGACACCGGTGAGTCCCATCTCGGCCTCATGGCTAAGAAGGTAGTGTATACCTGTTCGCGGACGACACCGATCAGTCCCTTCTCGGCCTCATGGCTAAGAATGTAGTGTATACCTGTTCGCGGACGACACCGATCAGTCCCATCTCGGCCTCATGGCTAAGAAGGTAGTGTATACCAGTTCCGGACGACACCGGTGAGCCCCTTCTCGGCCTCATGGCTAAGTAGGTAGTGTATACCTGTTCGCGGACGACACCGATCAGTCCCATCTCGGCCTCATGGCTAAGAAGGTAATGTATACCAGTTCGGGGACGAAACCGGTGAGTCCCATCTCGGCCTCATGGCTAAGAAGGTAGTGTATACCTGTTCGCGCACGACACCGATCAGTCCCATCTCGGCCTCATGGCTAAGAAGGTAGTGTATACCAGTTCCGGACGACACCGGTGAGTCCCATCTCGGCCTCATGGCTAAGAAGGTAGTGTATACCTTTTCGGGGACGAAACCGGTGAGTCCCATCTCGGCCTCCTGGCTAAGAAGGTAGTGTATACCTGTTCGCGGACGACACCGATCAGTCCCATCTCGGCCTCATGGCTAAGAAGGTAGTGTATACCAGTTCGGGGACGAAACCGGTGAGTCCCATCTCGGCCTCATGGCTAAGAAGGTAGTGTATACCAGTTCGGGGACGAAACCGGTGAGTCCCATCTTGGCCTCCTGGCTAAGAAGGCAGTGTATACCTGTTCGCGGACGACACCGATCAGTCCCATCTCGGCCTCATGGCTAAGAAGGTAGTGTATACCTGTTCGCGGACGACACCGATCAGTCCCATCTCGGCCTCATGGCTAAGAAGGTAGTGTATACCAGTTCCGGACGACACCGGTAAGTCCCTTCTCGGCCTCATGGCTAAGAAGGTAGTGTATACCTGTTCGCGGACGACACCGATCAGTCCCATCTCGGCCACATGGCTAAGAAGGTAGTGTATACCTGTTCGCGGACAACACCGATCAGTCCCATCTCTGCCTCATGGCTAAGAAGGTAGTGTATACCAGTTCCGGACGACACCGGTGAGTCCCATCTCGGCCTCATGGCTAAGAAGGTAGTGTATACCTGTTCGCGGACGACACCGATCAGTCCCTTCTCGGCCTCATGGCTACGAAGGTAGTGTATACCAGTTCGGGGACGAAACCGGTGAGTCCCACCTCGGCCTCATGGCTAAGAAGGTAGTGTATACCTGTTCGCGGACGACACCGATCAGTCCCATCTCGGCCTCATGGCTAAGAAGGTAGTGTATACCAGTTCCGGACGACATCGGTAAGTCCCTTCTCGGCCTCATGGCTAAGAAGGTAGTGTATACCAGTTCGGGGACGAAACCGGTCAGTCCCATCTCGGCCTCATGGCTAAGAAGGTAGTGTATACCTGTTCGCGGACGACACCGATCAGTCCCATCTCGGCCTCATGGCTAAGAAGGTAGTGTATACCAGTTCGGGGACGAAACCGGTGAGTCCCATCTCGGCCTCATGGCTAAGAAGGTAGTGTATACCTGTTCGCGGACAACACCGATCAGTCCCATCTCGGCCTCATGGCTAAGAAGGTAGTGTATACCAGTTCCGGACGACACCGGTGAGTCCCATCTCGGCCTCATGGCTAAGAAGGTAGTGTATACCTGTTCGCGAACGACACCGATCAGTCCCTTCTCGGCCTCATGGCTAAGAAGGTAGTGTATACCAGTTCGGGGACGAAACCGGTGAGTCCCATCTCGGCCTCATGGCTAAGAAGGTAGTGTATACCTGTTCGCGGACGACACCGATCAGTCCCATCTCGGCCTCATGGCTAAGAAGGTAGTGTATACCAGTTCCGGACGACACCGGTAAGTCCCTTCTCGGCCTCATGGCTAAGAAGGTAGTGTATACCAGTTCGGGGACGAAACCGGTAAGTCCCTTCTCGGCCTCATGGCTAAGAAGGTAGTGTATACCTGTTCGCGGACGACACCGATCAGTCCCATCTCGGCCACATGGCTAAGAAGGTAGTGTATACCTGTTCGCGGACGACACCGATCAGTCCCATCTCGGCATCATGGCTAAGAAGGTAGTGTATACCAGTTCCGGACGACACCGGTGAGTCCCATCTCGGCCTCATGGCTAAGAAGGTAGTGTATACCTTTTCGGGGACGAAACCGGTGAGTCCCATCTCGGCCTCCTGGCTAAGAAGGTAGTGTATACCTGTTCGCGGACGACACCGATCAGTCCCATCTCGGCCTCATGGCTAAGAAGGTAGTGTATACCAGTTCGGGGACGAAACCGGTGAGTCCCATCTTGGCCTCCTGGCTAAGAAGGCAGTGTATACCTGTTCGCGGACGACACCGATCAGTCCCATCTCGGCCTCATGGCTAAGAAGGTAGTGTATACCAGTTCGGGGACGAAACCGGTGAGTCCCATCTCGGCCTCGTGGCTAAGAAGGTAGTGTATACCTGTTCGCGGACGACACCGATCAGTCCCATCTCGGCCACATGGCTAAGAAGGTAGTGTATACCTGTTCGCGGACGACACCGATCAGTCCCATCTCGGCCTCATGGCTAAGAAGGTAGTGTATACCAGTTCCGGACGACACCGGTGAGTCCCATCTCGGCCGCATGGCTAAGAAGGTAGTGTATACCTTTTCGGGGACGAAACCGGTGAGTCCCATCTCGGCCTCCTGGCTAAGAAGGTAGTGTATACCTGTTCGCGGACGACACCGATCAGTCCCATCTCGGCCTCATGGCTAAGAAGGTAGTGTATACCAGTTCGGGGACGAAACCGGTGAGTCCCATCTCGGCCTCATGGCTAAGACGGTAGTGTATACCAGTTCGGGGACGAAACCGGTGAGTCCCATCTTGGCCTCCTGGCTAAGAAGGCAGTGTATACCTGTTCGCGGACGACACCGATCAGTCCCATCTCGGCCTCATGGCTAAGAAGGTAGTGTATACCAGTTCCGGACGACACCGGTGAGCCCCTTCTCGGCCTCATGGCTAAGTAGGTAGTGTATACCAGTTCCGGACGACACCGGTGAGTCCCATCTCGGCCTCATGGCTAAGAAGGTAGTGTATACCTGTTCGCGGACGACACCGATCAGTCCCATCTCGGTCTCGTGGCTAAGAAGGTAGTGTATACCAGTTCCGGACGACACCGGTGAGTCCCATCTCGGCCTCATGGCTAAGAAGGTAGTGTATACCTGTTCGCGGACGACACCGATCAGTCCCTTCTCGGCCTCATGGCTAAGAATGTAGTGTATACCTGTTCGCGGACGACACCGATCAGTCCCATCTCGGCCTCATGGCTAAGAAGGTAGTGTATACCTGTTCGCGGACGACACCGATCAGTCCCATCTCGGCCTCATGGCTAAGAAGGTAGTGTATACCAGTTCCGGACGACACCGGTAAGTCCCTTCTCGGCCTCATGGCTAAGAAGGTAGTGTATACCAGTTCGGGGACGAAACCGGTGAGTCCCATCTCGGCCTCATGGCTAAGAAGGTAGTGTATACCTGTTCGCGGACGACACCGATCAGTCCCATCTCGGTCTCATGGCTAAGAAGGTAGTGTATACCAGTTCCGGACGACACCGGTGAGCCCCTTCTCGGCCTCATGGCTAAGAAGGTAGTGTATACCAGTTCGGGGACGAAACCGGTGAGTCCCATCTCGGCTTCATGGCTAGGAAGGTAGTGTATACCTGTTCGCGGACGACACCGATCAGTCCCATCTCGGCCTCATGGCTAAGAAGGTAGTGTATACCAGTTCCGGACGACACCGGTAAGTCCCTTCTCGGCCTCATGGCTAAGAAGGTAGTGTATACCTGTTCGCGGACGACACCGATCAGTCCCATCTCGGCCACATGGCTAAGAAGGTAGTGTATACCTGTTCGCGGACGACACCGATCAGTCCCATCTCGGCCTCATGGCTAAGAAGGTAGTGTATACCAGTTCCGGACGACACCGGTGAGTCCCATCTCGGCCTCATGGCTAAGAAGGTAGTGTATACCTTTTCGGGGACGAAACCGGTGAGTCCCATCTCGGCCTCCTGGCTAAGAAGGTAGTGTATACCTGTTCGCGGACGACACCGATCAGTCCCATCTCGGCCTCATGGCTAAGAAGGTAGTGTATACCAGTTCGGGGACGAAACCGGTGAGTCCCATCTCGTCCTCATGGCTAAGAAGGTAGTGTATACCAGTTCGGGGACGAAACCGGTGAGTCCCATCTTGGCCTCCTGGCTAAGAAGGTAGTGTATACCTGTTCGCGGACGACACCGATCAGTCCCATCTCGGCCTCATGGCTAAGAAGGTAGTGTATACCAGTTCGGGGACGAAACCGGTGAGTCCCATCTCGGCCTCATGGCTAAGAAGGTAGTGTATACCTGTTCGCGGACGACACCGATCAGTCCCATCTCGGCCTCATGGCTAAGAAGGTAGTGTATACCTGTTCGCGGACAACACCGATCAGTCCCATCTCGGCCTCATGGCTAAGAAGGTAGTGTATACCAGTTCCGGACGACACCGGTGAGTCCCATCTCGGCCTCATGGCTAAGAAGGTAGTGTATACCTGTTCGCGGACGACACCGATCAGTCCCTTCTCGGCCTCATGGCTAAGAATGTAGTGTATACCTGTTCGCGGACGACACCGATCAGTCCCATCTCGGCCTCATGGCTAAGAAGGTAGTGTATACCAGTTCCGGACGACACCGGTGAGCCCCTTCTCGGCCTCATGGCTAAGTAGGTAGTGTATACCTGTTCGCGGACGACACCGATCAGTCCCATCTCGGCCTCATGGCTAAGAAGGTAATGTATACCAGTTCGGGGACGAAACCGGTGAGTCCCATCTCGGCCTCATGGCTAAGAAGGTAGTGTATAAATGTTCGCGGACGACACCGATCAGTCCCATCTCGGCCTCATGGCTAAGAAGGTAGTGTATACCAGTTCCGGACGACACCGGTGAGTCCCATCTCGGCCTCATGGCTAAGAAGGTAGTGTATACCTTTTCGGGGACGAAACCGGTGAGTCCCATCTCGGCCTCCTGGCTAAGAAGGTAGTGTATACCTGTTCGCGGACGACACCGATCAGTCCCATCTCGGCCTCATGGCTAAGAAGGTAGTGTATACCAGTTCGGGGACGAAACCGGTGAGTCCCATCTCGGCCTCATGGCTAAGAAGGTAGTGTATACCAGTTCGGGGACGAAACCGGTGAGTCCCATCTTGGCCTCCTGGCTAAGAAGGCAGTGTATACCTGTTCGCGGACGACACCGATCAGTCCCATCTCGGCCTCATGGCTAAGAAGGTAGTGTATACCAGTTCGGGGACGAAACCGGTGAGTCCCATCTCGGCCTCATGGCTAAGAAGGTAGTGTATACCTGTTCGCGGACGACACCGATCAGTCCCATCTCGGCCTCATGGCTAAGAAGGTAGTGTATACCAGTTCCGGACGACACCGGTAAGTCCCTTCTCGGCCTCATGGCTAAGAAGGTAGTGTATACCTGTTCGCGGACGACACCGATCAGTCCCATCTCGGCCACATGGCTAAGAAGGTAGTGTATACCTGTTCGCGGACAACACCGATCAGTCCCATCTCTGCCTCATGGCTAAGAAGGTAGTGTATACCAGTTCCGGACGACACCGGTGAGTCCCATCTCGGCCTCATGGCTAAGAAGGTAGTGTATACCTGTTCGCGGACGACACCGATCAGTCCCTTCTCGGCCTCATGGCTAAGAAGGTAGTGTATACCAGTTCGGGGACGAAACCGGTGAGTCCCACCTCGGCCTCATGGCTAAGAAGGTAGTGTATACCTGTTCGCGGACGACACCGATCAGTCCCATCTCGGCCTCATGGCTAAGAAGGTAGTGTATACCAGTTCCGGACGACATCGGTAAGTCCCTTCTCGGCCTCATGGCTAAGAAGGTAGTGTATACCAGTTAGGGGACGAAACAGGTCAGTCCCATCTCGGCCTCATGGCTAAGAAGGTAGTGTATACCTGTTCGCGGACGACACCGATCAGTCCCATCTCGGCCTCATGGCTAAGAAGGTAGTGTATACCAGTTCGGGGACGAAACCGGTGAGTCCCATCTCGGCCTCATGGCTAAGAAGGTAGTGTATACCTGTTCGCGGACAACACCGATCAGTCCCATCTCGGCCTCATGGCTAAGAAGGTAGTGTATACCAGTTCCGGACAACACCGGTGAGTCCCATCTCGGCCTCATGGCTAAGAAGGTAGTGTATACCTGTTCGCGAACGACACCGATCAGTCCCTTCTCGGCCTCATGGCTAAGAAGGTAGTGTATACCAGTTCGGGGACGAAACCGGTGAGTCCCATCTCGGCCTCATGGCTAAGAAGGTAGTGTATACCTGTTCGCGGACGACACCGATCAGTCCCATCTCGGCCTCATGGCTAAGAAGGTAGTGTATACCAGTTCCGGACGACACCGGTAAGTCCCTTCTCGGCCTCATGGCTAAGAAGGTAGTGTATACCAGTTCGGGGACGAAACCGGTAAGTCCCATCTCGGCTTCATGGCTGGGAAGGTAGTGTATACCTGTTCGCGGACGACACCGATCAGTCCCATCTCGGCCTCATGGCTGAGAAGGTAGTGTATACCACTTCCGGACGACACCGGTAAGTCCCTTCTCGGCCTCATGGCTAAGAAGGTAGTGTATACCTGTTCGCGGACGACACCGATCAGTCCCATCTCGGCCACATGGCTAAGAAGGTAGTGTATACCTGTTCGCGGACGACACCGATCAGTCCCATCTCGGCATCATGGCTAAGAAGGTAGTGTATACCAGTTCCGGACGACACCGGTGAGTCCCATCTCGGCCTCATGGCTAAGAAGGTAGTGTATACCTTTTCGGGGACGAAACCGGTGAGTCCCATCTCGGCCTCCTGGCTAAGAAGGTAGTGTATACCTGTTCGCGGACGACACCGATCAGTCCCATCTCGGCCTCATGGCTAAGAAGGTAGTGTATACCAGTTCGGGGACGAAACCGGTGAGTCCCATCTCGGCCTCATGGCTAAGAAGGTAGTGTATACCAGTTCGGGGACGAAACCGGTGAGTCCCATCTTGGCCTCCTGGCTAAGAAGGCAGTGTATACCTGTTCGCGGACGACACCGATCAGTCCCATCTCGGCCTCATGGCTAAGAAGGTAGTGTATACCAGTTCGGGGACGAAACCGGTGAGTCCCATCTCGGCCTCGTGGCTAAGAAGGTAGTGTATACCTGTTCGCGGACGACACCGATCAGTCCCATCTCGGCCTCATGGCTAAGAAGGTAGTGTATACCTGTTCGCGGACAACACCGATCAGTCCCATCTCGGCCTCATGGCTAAGAAGGTAGTGTATACCAGTTCCGGACGACACCGGTGAGTCCCATCTCGGCCTCATGGCTAAGAAGGTAGTGTATACCTGTTCGCGGACGACACCGATCAGTCCCTTCTCGGCCTCATGGCTAAGAATGTAGTGTATACCTGTTCGCGGACGACACCGATCAGTCCCATCTCGGCCTCATGGCTAAGAAGGTAGTGTATACCTGTTCGCGGACGACACCGATCAGTCCCATCTCGGCCTCATGGCTAAGAAGGTAGTGTATACCAGTTCCGGACGACACCGGTAAGTCCCTTCTCGGCCTCATGGCTAAGAAGGTAGTGTATACCAGTTCGGGGACGAAACCGGTGAGTCCCATCTCGGCTTCATGGCTGGGAAGGTAGTGTATACCTGTTCGCGGACGACACCGATCAGTCCCATCTCGGCCTCATGGCTGAGAAGGTAGTGTATACCAGTTCCGGACGACACCGGTAAGTCCCTTCTCGGCCTCATGGCTAAGAAGGTAGTGTATACCTGTTCGCGGACGACACCGATCAGTCCCATCTCGGCCACATGGCTAAGAAGGTAGTGTATACCTGTTCGCGGACGACACCGATCAGTCCCATCTCGGCCTCATGGCTAAGAAGGTAGTGTATACCAGTTCCGGACGACACCGGTGAGTCCCATCTCGGCCTCATGGCTAAGAAGGTAGTGTATACCTTTTCGGGGACGAAACCGGTGAGTCCCATCTCGGCCTCCTGGCTAAGAAGGTAGTGTATACCTGTTCGCGGACGACACCGATCAGTCCCATCTCGGCCTCATGGCTAAGAAGGTAGTGTATACCAGTTCGGGGACGAAACCGGTGAGTCCCATCTCGGCCTCATGGCTAAGAAGGTAGTGTATACCAGTTCGGGGACGAAACCGGTGAGTCCCATCTTGGCCTCCTGGCTAAGAAGGCAGTGTATACCTGTTCGCGGACGACACCGATCAGTCCCATCTCGGCCTCATGGCTAAGAAGGTAGTGTATACCAGTTCGGGGACGAAACCGGTGAGTCCCATCTCGGCCTCGTGGCTAAGAAGGTAGTGTATACCTGTTCGCGGACGACACCGATCAGTCCCATCTCGGCCTCATGGCTAAGAAGGTAGTGTATACCTGTTCGCGGACGACACCGATCAGTCCCTTCTCGGCCTCATGGCTAAGAAGGTAGTGTATACCAGTTCCGGACGACACCGGTGAGTCCCATCTCGGCCTCATGGCTAAGAAGGTAGTGTATACCTGTTCGCGGACGACACCGATCAGTCCCTTCTCGGCCTCATGGCTAAGAATGTAGTGTATACCTGTTCGCGGACGACACCGATCAGTCCCATCTCGGCCTCATGGCTAAGAAGGTGGTGTATACCTGTTCGCGGACGACACCGATCAGTCCCATCTCGGCCTCATGGCTAAGAAGGTAGTGTATACCAGTTCCGGACGACACCGGTAAGTCCCTTCTCGGCCTCATGGCTAAGAAGGTAGTGTATACCAGTTCGGGGACGAAACCGGTGAGTCCCATCTCGGCCTCATGGCTAAGAAGGTAGTGTATACCTGTTCGCGGACGACACCGATCAGTCCCATCTCGGTCTCATGGCTAAGAAGGTAGTGTATACCAGTTCCGGACGACACCGGTGAGCCCCTTCTCGGCCTCATGACTAAGAAGGTAGTGTATACCAGTTCGGGGACGAAACCGGTGAGTCCCATCTCGGCTTCATGGCTAGGAAGGTAGTGTATACCTGTTCGCGGACGACACCGATCAGTCCCATCTCGGCCTCATGGCTAAGAAGGTAGTGTATACCAGTTCCGGACGACACCGGTAAGTCCCTTCTCGGCCTCATGGCTAAGAAGGTAGTGTATACCTGTTCGCGGACGACACCGATCAGTCCCATCTCGGCCACATGGCTAAGAAGGTAGTGTATACCTGTTCGCGGACGACACCGATCAGTCCCATCTCGGCCTCATGGCTAAGAAGGTAGTGTATACCAGTTCCGGACGACACCGGTGAGTCCCATCTCGGCCTCATGGCTAAGAAGGTAGTGTATACCTTTTCGCGGACGACACCGATCAGTCCCATCTCGGCCTCATGGCTAAGAAGGTAGTGTATACCTGTTCGCGGACGACACCGATCAGTCCCATCTCGGCCTCATGGCTAAGAAGGTAGTGTATACCAGTTCGGGGACGAAACCGGTGAGTCCCATCTCGGCCTCATGGCTAAGAAGGTAGTGTATACCAGTTCGGGGACGAAACCGGTGAGTCCCATCTTGGCCTCCTGGCTAAGAAGGCAGTGTATACCTGTTCGCGGACGACACCGATCAGTCCCATCTCGGCCTCATGGCTAAGAAGGTAGTGTATACCAGTTCGGGGACGAAACCGGTGAGTCCCATCTCGGCCTCATGGCTAAGAAGGTAGTGTATACCTGTTCGCGGACGACACCGATCAGTCCCATCTCGGCCTCATGGCTAAGAAGGTAGTGTATACCTGTTCGCGGACAACACCGATCAGTCCCATCTCGGCTTCATGGCTAAGAAGGTAGTGTATACCAGTTCCGGACGACACCGGTGAGTCCCATCTCGGCCTCATGGCTAAGAAGGTAGTGTATACCTGTTCGCGGACGACACCGATCAGTCCCTTCTCGGCCTCATGGCTAAGAATGTAGTGTATACCTGTTCGCGGACGACACCGATCAGTCCCATCTCGGCCTCATGGCTAAGAAGGTAGTGTATACCAGTTCCGGACGACACCGGTGAGCCCCTTCTCGGCCTCATGGCTAAGTAGGTAGTGTATACCTGTTCGCGGACGACACCGATCAGTCCCATCTCGGCCTCATGGCTAAGAAGGTAATGTATACCAGTTCGGGGACGAAACCGGTGACTCCCATCTCGGCCTCATGGCTAAGAAGGTAGTGTATACCTGTTCCGGACGACACCGGTGAGTCCCATCTCGGCCTCATGGCTAAGAAGGTAGTGTATACCTGTTCGCGGACGACACCGATCAGTCCCATCTCGGCCTCATGGCTAAGAAGGTAGTGTATACCAGTTCCGGACGACACCGGTGAGTCCCATCTCGGCCTCATGGCTAAGAAGGTAGTGTATACCTTTTCGGGGACGAAACCGGTGAGTCCCATCTCGGCCTCCTGGCTAAGAAGGTAGTGTATACCTGTTCGCGGACGACACCGATCAGTCCCATCTCGGCCTCATGGCTAAGAAGGTAGTGTATACCAGTTCGGGGACGAAACCGGTGAGTCCCATCTCGGCCTCATGGCTAAGAAGGTAGTGTATACCAGTTCGGGGACGAAACCGGTGAGTCCCATCTTGGCCTCCTGGCTAAGAAGGCAGTGTATACCTGTTCGCGGACGACACCGATCAGTCCCATCTCGGCCTCATGGCTAAGAAGGTAGTGTATACCAGTTCGGGGACGAAACCGGTGAGTCCCATCTCGGCCTCATGGCTAAGAAGGTAGTGTATACCTGTTCGCGGACGACACCGATCAGTCCCATCTCGGCCTCATGGCTAAGAAGGTAGTGTATACCTGTTCGCGGACAACACCGATCAGTCCCATCTCGGCTTCATGGCTAAGAAGGTAGTGTATACCAGTTCCGGACGACACCGGTGAGTCCCATCTCGGCCTCATGGCTAAGAAGGTAGTGTATACCTGTTCGCGGACGACACCGATCAGTCCCTTCTCGGCCTCATGGCTAAGAATGTAGTGTATACCTGTTCGCGGACGACACCGATCAGTCCCATCTCGGCCTCATGGCTAAGAAGGTAGTGTATACCAGTTCCGGACGACACCGGTGAGCCCCTTCTCGGCCTCATGGCTAAGTAGGTAGTGTATACCTGTTCGCGGACGACACCGATCAGTCCCATCTCGGCCTCATGGCTAAGAAGGTAATGTATACCAGTTCGGGGACGAAACCGGTGACTCCCATCTCGGCCTCATGGCTAAGAAGGTAGTGTATACCTGTTCCGGACGACACCGGTGAGTCCCATCTCGGCCTCATGGCTAAGAAGGTAGTGTATACCTGTTCGCGGACGACACCGATCAGTCCCATCTCGGCCTCATGGCTAAGAAGGTAGTGTATACCAGTTCCGGACGACACCGGTGAGTCCCATCTCGGCCTCATGGCTAAGAAGGTAGTGTATACCTTTTCGGGGACGAAACCGGTGAGTCCCATCTCGGCCTCCTGGCTAAGAAGGTAGTGTATACCTGTTCGCGGACGACACCGATCAGTCCCATCTCGGCCTCATGGCTAAGAAGGTAGTGTATACCAGTTCGGGGACGAAACCGGTGAGTCCCATCTCGGCCTCATGGCTAAGAAGGTAGTGTATACCAGTTCGGGGACGAAACCGGTGAGTCCCATCTTGGCCTCCTGGCTAAGAAGGCAGTGTATACCTGTTCGCGGACGACACCGATCAGTCCCATCTCGGCCTCATGGCTAAGAAGGTAGTGTATACCAGTTCGGGGACGAAACCGGTGAGTCCCATCTCGGCCTCATGGCTAAGAAGGTAGTGTATACCTGTTCGCGGACGACACCGATCAGTCCCATCTCGGCCTCATGGCTAAGAAGGTAGTGTATACCAGTTCCGGACGACACCGGTGAGTCCCATCTCGGCCTCATGGCTAAGAAGGTAGTGTATACCAGTTCGGGGACGAAACCGGTGAGTCCCATCTTGGCCTCCTGGCTAAGAAGGCAGTGTATACCTGTTCGCGGACGACACCGATCAGTCCCATCTCGGCCTCATGGCTAAGAAGGTAGTGTATACCAGTTCGGGGACGAAACCGGTGAGTCCCATCTCGGCCTCATGGCTAAGAAGGTAGTGTATACCTGTTCGCGGACGACACCGATCAGTCCCATCTCGGCCTCATGGCTAAGAAGGTAGTGTATACCAGTTCCGGACGACACCGGTGAGTCCCATCTCGGCCTCATGGCTAAGAAGGTAGTGTATACCAGTTCCGGACGACACCGGTGAGCCCCTTCTCGGCCTCATGGCTAAGTAGGTAGTGTATACCTGTTCGCGGACGACACCGATCAGTCCCATCTCGGTCTCATGGCTAAGAAGGTAGTGTATACCAGTTCCGGACGACACCGGTGAGCCCCTTCTCGGCCTCATGGCTAAGTAGGTAGTGTATACCAGTTCCGGACGACACCGGTAAGTCCCTTCTCGGCCTCATGGCTAAGAAGGTAGTGTATACCTTTTCGCGGACGACACCGATCAGTCCCATCTCGGCCACATGGCTAAGAAGGTAGTGTATACCTGTTCGCGGACAACACCGATCAGTCCCATCTCTGCCTCATGGCTAAGAAGGTAGTGTATACCAGTTCCGGACGACACCGGTGAGTCCCATCTCGGCCTCATGGCTAAGAAGGTAGTGTATACCTGTTCGCGGACGACACCGATCAGTCCCTTCTCGGCCTCATGGCTAAGAAGGTAGTGTATACCAGTTCGGGGACGAAACCGGTGAGTCCCACCTCGGCCTCATGGCTAAGAAGGTAGTGTATACCTGTTCGCGGACGACACCGATCAGTCCCATCTCGGCCTCATGGCTAAGAAGGTAGTGTATACCAGTTCGGGGACGACACCGATCAGTCCCATCTCGGCCTCATGGCTAAGAAGGTAGTGTATACCAGTTCCGGACGACACCGGTGAGTCCCATCTCGGCCTCATGGCTAAGAAGGTAGTGTATACCTTTTCGGGGACGAAACCGGTGAGTCCCATCTCGGCCTCCTGGCTAAGAAGGTAGTGTATACCTGTTCGCGGACGACACCGATCAGTCCCATCTCGGCCTCATGGCTAAGAAGGTAGTGTATACCAGTTCGGGGACGAAACCGGTGAGTCCCATCTCGGCCTCATGGCCAAGAAGGTAGTGTATACCTGTTCGCGGACGACACCGATCAGTCCCATCTCGGCCTCATGGCTAAGAAGGTAGTGTATACCAGTTCCGGACGACACCGGTGAGCCCCTTCTCGGCCTCATGGCTAAGTAGGTAGTGTATACCTGTTCCGGACGACACCGGTGAGTCCCATCTCGGCCTCATGGCTAAGAAGGTAGTGTATACCTGTTCGCGGACGACACCGATCAGTCCCTTCTCGGCCTCATGGCTAAGAAGGTAGTGTATACCAGTTCGGGGACGAAACCGGTGAGTCCCACCTCGGCCTCATGGCTAAGAAGGTAGTGTATACCTGTTCGCGGACGACACCGATCAGTCCCATCTCGGCCTCATGGCTAAGAAGGTAGTGTATACCAGTTCGGGGACGACACCGATCAGTCCCATCTCGGCCTCATGGCTAAGAAGGTAGTGTATACCAGTTCCGGACGACACCGGTGAGTCCCATCTCGGCCTCATGGCTAAGAAGGTAGTGTATACCTTTTCGGGGACGAAACCGGTGAGTCCCATCTCGGCCTCCTGGCTAAGAAGGTAGTGTATACCTGTTCGCGGACGACACCGATCAGTCCCATCTCGGCCTCATGGCTAAGAAGGTAGTGTATACCAGTTCGGGGACGAAACCGGTGAGTCCCATCTCGGCCTCATGGCCAAGAAGGTAGTGTATACCTGTTCGCGGACGACACCGATCAGTCCCATCTCGGCCTCATGGCTAAGAAGGTAGTGTATACCAGTTCCGGACGACACCGGTGAGCCCCTTCTCGGCCTCATGGCTAAGTAGGTAGTGTATACCTGTTCGCGGACGACACCGATCAGTCCCATCTCGGTCTCATGGCTAAGAAGGTAGTGTATACCAGTTCCGGACGACACCGGTGAGCCCCTTCTCGGCCTCATGGCTAAGTAGGTAGTGTATACCAGTTCCGGACGACACCGGTAAGTCCCTTCTCGGCCTCATGGCTAAGAAGGTAGTGTATACCTGTTCGCGGACGACACCGATCAGTCCCATCTCGGCCACATGGCTAAGAAGGTAATGTATACCTGTTCGCGGACAACACCGATCAGTCCCATCTCGGCCTCATGGCTAAGAAGGTAGTGTATACCTGTTCGCGGACGACACCGATCAGTCCCTTCTCGGCCTCATGGCTAAGAAGGTAGTGTATACCAGTTCGGGGACGAAACCGGTGAGTCCCACCTCGGCCTCATGGCTAAGAAGGTAGTGTATACCTGTTCGCGGACGACACCGATCAGTCCCATCTCGGCCTCATGGCTAAGAAGGTAGTGTATACCAGTTCGGGGACGACACCGATCAGTCCCATCTCGGCCTCATGGCTAAGAAGGTAGTGTATACCAGTTCCGGACGACACCGGTGAGTCCCATCTCGGCCTCATGGCTAAGAAGGTAGTGTATACCTTTTCGGGGACGAAACCGGTGAGTCCCATCTCGGCCTCCTGGCTAAGAAGGTAGTGTATACCTGTTCGCGGACGACACCGATCAGTCCCATCTCGGCCTCATGGCTAAGAAGGTAGTGTATACCAGTTCGGGGACGAAACCGGTGAGTCCCATCTCGGCCTCATGGTTAAGAAGGTAGTGTATACCAGTTCGGGGACGAAACCGGTGAGTCCCATCTTGGCCTCCTGGCTAAGAAGGCAGTGTATACCTGTTCGCGGACGACACCGATCAGTCCCATCTCGGCCTCATGGCTAAGAAGGTAGTGTATACCAGTTCGGGGACGAAACCGGTGAGTCCCATCTCGGCCTCATGGCCAAGAAGGTAGTGTATACCTGTTCGCGGACGACACCGATCAGTCCCATCTCGGCCTCATGGCTAAGAAGGTAGTGTATACCACTTCCGGACGACACCGGTGAGCCCCTTCTCGGCCTCATGGCTAAGTAGGTAGTGTATACCAGTTCCGGACGACACCGGTAAGTCCCTTCTCGGCCTCATGGCTAAGAAGGTAGTGTATACCTGTTCGCGGACGACACCGATCAGTCCCATCTCGGCCACATGGCTAAGAAGGTAGTGTATACCTGTTCGCGGACAACACCGATCAGTCCCATCTCTGCCTCATGGCTAAGAAGGTAGTGTATACCAGTTCCGGACGACACCGGTGAGTCCCATCTCGACCTCATGGCTAAGAAGGTAGTGTATACCTGTTCGCGGACGACACCGATCAGTCCCTTCTCGGCCTCATGGCTAAGAAGGTAGTGTATACCAGTTCGGGGACGAAACCGGTGAATCCCACCTCGGCCTCATGGCTAAGAAGGTAGTGTATACCTGTTCGCGGACGACACCGATCAGTCCCATCTCGGCCTCATGGCTAAGAAGGTAGTGTATACCAGTTCCGGACGACATCGGTAAGTCCCTTCTCGGCCTCATGGCTAAGAAGGTAGTGTATACCAGTTCGGGGACGAAACCGGTGAGTCCCATCTCGGCCTCATGGCTAAGAAGGTAGTGTATACCTGTTCGCGGACGACACCGATCAGTCCCATCTCGGCCTCATGGCTACGAAGGTAGTGTATACCAGTTCGGGGACGAAACCGGTGAGTCCCATCTCGGCCTCATGGCTAAGAAGGTAGTGTATACCTGTTCGCGGACAACACCGATCAGTCCCATCTCGGCCTCATGGCTAAGAAGGTAGTGTATACCAGTTCCGGACGACACCGGTGAGTCCCATCTCGGCCTCATGGCTAAGAAGGTAGTGTATACCTGTTCGCGAACGACACCGATCAGTCCCTTCTCGGCCTCATGGCTTATGAAGGTAGTGTATACCAGTTCGGGGACGAAACCGGTGAGTCCCATCTCGGCCTCATGGCTAAGAAGGTAGTGTATACCTGTTCGCGGACGACACCGATCAGTCCCATCTCGGCCTCATGGCTAAGAAGGTAGTGTATACCAGTTCCGGACGACACCGGTAAGTCCCTTCTCGGCCTCATGGCTAAGAAGGTAGTGTATACCAGTTCGGGGACGAAACCGGTGAGTCCCATCTCGGCCTCATGGCTAAGAAGGTAGTGTATACCTGTTCGCGGACGACACCGATCAGTCCCATCTCGGTCTCATGGCTAAGAAGGTAGTGTATACCAGTTCCGGACGACACCGGTGAGCCCCTTCTCGGCCTCATGGCTAAGAAGGTAGTGTATACCAGTTCGTTGACGAAACCGGTGAGTCCCATCTCGGCTTCATGGCTAGGAAGGTAGTGTATACCTGTTCGCGGACGACACCGATCAGTCCCATCTCGGCCTCATGGCTAAGAAGGTAGTGTATACCAGTTCCGGACGACACCGGTAAGTCCCTTCTCGACCTCATGGCTAAGAAGGTAGTGTATACCTGTTCGCGGACGACACCGATCAGTCCCATCTCGGCCACATGGCTAAGAAGGTAGTGTATACCTGTTCGCGGACGACACCGATCAGTCCCATCTCGGCCTCATGGCTAAGAAGGTAGTGTATACCAGTTCCGGACGACACCGGTGAGTCCCATCTCGGCCTCATGGCTAAGAAGGTAGTGTATACCTTTTCGGGGACGAAACCGGTGAGTCCCATCTCGGCCTCCTGGCTAAGAAGGTAGTGTATACCTGTTCGCGGACGACACCGATCAGTCCCATCTCGGCCTCATGGCTAAGAAGGTAGTGTATACCAGTTCGGGGACGAAACCGGTGAGTCCCATCTCGGCCTCATGGCTAAGAAGGTAGTGTATACCAGTTCGGGGACGAAACCGGTGAGTCCCATCTTGGCCTCCTGGCTAAGAAGGCAGTGTATACCTGTTCGCGGACGACACCGATCAGTCCCATCTCGGCCTCATGGCTAAGAAGGTAGTGTATACCAGTTCGGGGACGAAACCGGTGAGTCCCATCTCGGCCTCATGGCTAAGAAGGTAGTGTATACCTGTTCGCGGACGACACCGATCAGTCCCATCTCGGCCTCATGGCTAAGAAGGTAGTGTATACCAGTTCCGGACGACACCGGTAAGTCCCTTCTCGGCCTCATGGCTAAGAAGGTAGTGTATACCAGTTCGGGGACGAAACCGGTGAGTCCCATCTCGGCCTCATGGCTAAGAAGGTAGTGTATACCTGTTCGTGGACGACACCGATCAGTCCCATCTCGGCCTCATGGCTAAGAAGATAGTGTATACCTGTTCGCGGACGACACCGATCAGTCCCATCTCGGTCTCATGGCTAAGAAGGTAGTGTATACCAGTTCCGGACGACACCGGTGAGCCCCTTCTCGGCCTCATGGCTAAGTAGGTAGTGTATACCAGTTCCGGACGACACCGGTGAGTCCCATCTCGGCCTCATGGCTAAGAAGGTAGTGTATACCTGTTCGCGGACGACACCGATCAGTCCCTTCTCGACCTCATGGCTAAGAAGGTAGTGTATGCCAGTTCGGGGACGAAACCGGTGAGTCCCATCTCGGCTTCATGGCTAGGAAGGTAGTGTATACCTGTTCGCGGACGACACCGATCAGTCCCATCTCGGCCTCATGGCTAAGAAGGTAGTGTATACCAGTTCCGGACGACACCGGTGAGTCCCATCTCGGCCTCATGGCTAAGAAGGTAGTGTATACCTTTTCGGGGACGAAACCGGTGAGTCCCATCTCGGCCTCCTGGCTAAGAAGGTAGTGTATACCTGTTCGCGGACGACACCGATCAGTCCCATCCTGGCCTCATGGCTAAGAAGGTAGTGTATACCAGTTCGGGGACGAAACCGGTGAGTCCCATCTCGGCCTCATGGCTAAGACGGTAGTGTATACCAGTTCGGGGACGAAACCGGTGAGTCCCATCTTGGCCTCCTGGCTAAGAAGGCAGTGTATACCTGTTCGCGGACGACACCGATCAGTCCCATCTCGGCCTCATGGCTAAGAAGGTAGTGTATACCAGTTCCGGACGACACCGGTGAGCCCCTTCTCGGCCTCATGGCTAAGTAGGTAGTGTATACCAGTTCCGGACGACACCGGTGAGTCCCATCTCGGCCTCATGGCTAAGAAGGTAGTGTATACCTGTTCGCGGACGACACCGATCAGTCCCATCTCGGCCTCATGGCTAAGAAGGTAGTGTATACCAGTTCCGGACGACACCGGTAAGTCCCTTCTCGGCCTCATGGCTAAGAAGGTAGTGTATACCAGTTCGGGGACGAAACCGGTGAGTCCCATCTCGGCCTCATGGCTAAGAAGGTAGTGTATACCTGTTCGTGGACGACACCGATCAGTCCCATCTCGGCCTCATGGCTAAGAAGATAGTGTATACCTGTTCGCGGACGACACCGATCAGTCCCATCTCGGTCTCATGGCTAAGAAGGTAGTGTATACCAGTTCCGGACGACACCGGTGAGCCCCTTCTCGGCCTCATGGCTAAGTAGGTAGTGTATACCAGTTCCGGACGACACCGGTGAGTCCCATCTCGGCCTCATGGCTAAGAAGGTAGTGTATACCTGTTCGCGGACGACACCGATCAGTCCCTTCTCGACCTCATGGCTAAGAAGGTAGTGTATGCCAGTTCGGGGACGAAACCGGTGAGTCCCATCTCGGCTTCATGGCTAGGAAGGTAGTGTATACCTGTTCGCGGACGACACCGATCAGTCCCATCTCGGCCTCATGGCTAAGAAGGTAGTGTATACCAGTTCCGGACAACACCGGTAAGTCCCTTCTCGGCCTCATGGCTAAGAAGGTAGTGTATACCTGTTCGCGGACGACACCGATCAGTCCCATCTCGGCCACATGGCTAAGAAGGTAGTGTATACCTGTTCGCGGACGACACCGATCAGTCCCATCTCGGCCTCATGGCTAAGAAGGTAGTGTATACCAGTTCCGGACGACACCGGTGAGTCCCATCTCGGCCACATGGCTAAGAAGGTAGTGTATACCTGTTCGCGGACGACACCGATCAGTCCCATCTCGGCCTCATGGCTAAGAAGGTAGTGTATACCAGTTCGGGGACGAAACCGGTGAGTCCCATCTCGGCCTCATGGCTAAGAAGGTAGTGTATACCAGTTCGGGGACGAAACCGGTGAGTCCCATCTTGGCCTCCTGGCTAAGAAGGCAGTGTATACCTGTTCGCGGACGACACCGATCAGTCCCATCTCGGCCTCATGGCTAAGAAGGTAGTGTATACCAGTTCGGGGACGAAACCGGTGAGTCCCATCTCGGCCTCATGGCTAAGAAGGTAGTGTATACCTGTTCGCGGACGACACCGATCAGTCCCATCTCGGCCTCATGGCTAAGAAGGTAGTGTATACCTGTTCGCGGACAACACCGATCAGTCCCATCTCGGCCTCATGGCTAAGAAGGTAGTGTATACCAGTTCCGGACGACACCGGTGAGTCCCATCTCGGCCTCATGGCTAAGAAGGTAGTGTATACCTGTTCGCGGACGACACCGATCAGTCCCTTCTCGGCCTCATGGATAAGAATGTAGTGTATACCTGTTCGCGGACGACACCGATCAGTCCCATCTCGGCCTCATGGCTAAGAAGGTAGTGTATACCAGTTCCGGACGACACCGGTGAGCCCCTTCTCGGCCTCATGGCTAAGTAGGTAGTGTATACCTGTTCGCGGACGACACCGATCAGTCCCATCTCGGCCTCATGGCTAAGAAGGTAATGTATACCAGTTCGGGGACGAAACCGGTGAGTCCCATCTCGGCCTCATGGCTAAGAAGGTAGTGTATACCTGTTCGCGGACGACACCGATCAGTCCCATCTCGGCCTCATGGCTAAGAAGGTAGTGTATACCAGTTCCGGACGACACCGGTGAGTCCCATCTCGGCCTCATGGCTAAGAAGGTAGTGTATACCTTTTCGGGGACGAAACCGGTGAGTCCCATCTCGGCCTCATGGCTAAGAAGGTAGTGTATACCTGTTCGCGGACGACACCGATCAGTCCCATCTCGGTCTCATGGCTGAGAAGGTAGTGTATACCAGTTCCGGACGACACCGGTGAGCCCCTTCTCGGCCTCATGGCTAAGTAGGTAGTGTATACCAGTTCCGGACGACACCGGTAAGTCCCTTCTCGGCCTCATGGCTAAGAAGGTAGTGTATACCTGTTCGCGGACGACACCGGTAAGTCCCTTCTCGGCCTCATGGCTAAGAAGGTAGTGTATACCAGTTCGGGGACGAAACCGGTGAGTCCCATCTCGGCCTCATGGCTAAGAAGGTAGTGTATACCTATTCGCGGACGACACCGATCAGTCCCATCTCGGCCTCATGGCTAAGAAGGTAGTGTATACCTGTTCGCGGACGACACCGATCAGTCCCATCTCGGTCTCATGGCTGAGAAGGTAGTGTATACCAGTTCCGGACGACACCGGTGAGTCCCATCTCGGCCTCATGGCTAAGAAGGTAGTGTATACCTGTTCGCGGACGACACCGATCAGTCCCTTCTCGGCCTCATGGCTAAGAAGGTAGTGTATACCAGTTCGGGGACGAAACCGGTGAGTCCCACCTCGGCCTCATGGCTAAGAAGGTAGTGTATACCTATTCGCGGACGACACCGATCAGTCCCATCTCGGCCTCATGGCTAAGAAGGTAGTGTATACCTGTTCGCGGACGACACCGATCAGTCCCATCTCGGTCTCATGGCTGAGAAGGTAGTGTATACCAGTTCCGGACGACACCGGTGAGTCCCATCTCGGCCTCATGGCTAAGATGGTAGTGTATACCTGTTCGCGGACGACACCGATCAGTCCCTTCTCGGCCTCATGGCTAAGAAGGTAGTGTATACCTGTTCGCGGACAACACCGATCAGTCCCATCTCTGCCTCATGGCTAAGTAGGTAGTGTATACCAGTTCCGGACGACACCGGTGAGTCCCATCTCGGCCTCATGGCTAAGAAGGTAGTGTATACCTGTGCGCGGACGACACCGATCAGTCCCTTCTCGGCCTCATGGCTAAGAAGGTAGTGTATACCAGTTCGGGGACGAAACCGGTGAGTCCCACCTCGGCCTCATGGCTAAGAAGGTAGTGTATACCTGTTCGCGGACGACACCGATCAGTCCCATCTCGGCCTCATGGCTAAGAAGGTAGTGTATACCAGTTCCGGACGACACCGGTAAGTCCCTTCTCGGCCTCATGGCTAAGAAGGTAGTGTATACCAGTTCGGGGACGAAACCGGTGAGTCCCATCTCGGCCTCATGGCTAAGAAGGTAGTGTATACCTGTTCGCGGACGACACCGATCAGTCCCATCTCGGCCTCGTGGCTAAGAAGGTAGTGTATACCTGTTCGCGGACGACACCGATCAGTCCCATCTCGGCCTCATGGCTAAGAAGGTAGTGTATACCAGTTCCGGACGACACCGGTGAGCCCCTTCTCGGCCTCATGGCTAAGTAGGTAGTGTATACCAGTTCCGGACGACACTGGTGAGTCCCATCTCGGCCTCATGGCTAAGAACGTAGTGTATACCTGTTCGCGAACGACACCGATCAGTCCCTTCTCGGCCTCATGGCTAAGAAGGTAGTGTATACCAGTTCGGGGACGAAACCGGTGAGTCCCATCTCGGCCTCATGGCTAAGAAGGTAGTGTATACCTGTTCGCGGACGACACCGATCACTCCCATCTCGGCCTCATGGCTAAGAAGGTAGTGTATACCAGTTCCGGACGACACCGGTAAGTCCCTTCTCGGCCTCATGGCTAAGAAGGTAGTGTATACCAGTTCGGGGACGAAACCGGTGAGTCCCATCTCGGCCTCATGGCTAAGAAGGTAGTGTACACCTGTTCGCGGACGACACCGATCAGTCCCATCTCGGCCTCATGGCTAAGAAGGTAGTGTATACCAGTTCGGGGACGACACCGGTGAGTCCCATCTCGGCTTCATGGCTAAGAAGGTAGTGTATACCAGTTCGCGGACGACACCGGTGAACCCCTTCTCGGCCTCATGGCTAAGTAGGTAGTGTATACCAGTTCCGGACAACACCGATCAGTCCCATCTCGGCCTCATGGCTAAGAAGGTAGTGTATACCAGTTCCGGACGACACCGGTAAGTCCCTTCTCGGCCTCATGGCTAAGAAGGTAGTGTATACCAGTTCGGGGACGAAACCGGTGAGTCCCATCTCGGCCTCATGGCTAAGAAGGTAGTGTATACCTGTTCGCGGACGACACCGATCAGTCCCTTCTCGGCCTCATGGCTAAGAAGGTAGTGTATACCAGTTCGGGGACGAAACCGGTGAGTCCCATCTCGGCCTCATGGCTAAGAAGGTAGTGTATACCTGTTCGCGGACGACACCGATCAGTCCCATCTCGGCCTCATGGCTAAGAAGGTAGTGTATACCAGTTCGGGGACGACACCGGTGAGTCCCATCTCGGCCTCATGGCTAAGAAGGTAGTGTATACCAGTTCCGGACGACACCGGTAAGTCCCTTCTCGGCCTCATGGCTAAGAAGGTAGTGTATACCAGTTCGGGGACGAAACCGGTGAGTCCCATCTCGGCCTCATGGCTAAGAAGGTAGTGTATACCTGTTCGCGGACGACACCGATCAGTCCCATCTCGGCCTCGTGGCTAAGAAGGTAGTGTATACCTGTTCGCGGACGACACCGATCAGTCCCATCTCGGCCTCATGGCTAAGAAGGTAGTGTATACCAGTTCCGGACGACACCGGTGAGCCCCTTCTCGGCCTCATGGCTAAGTAGGTAGTGTATACCAGTTCCGGACGACACTGGTGAGTCCCATCTCGGCCTCATGGCTAAGAAGGTAGTGTATACCTGTTCGCGAACGACACCGATCAGTCCCTTCTCGGCCTCATGGCTAAGAAGGTAGTGTATACCAGTTCGGGGACGAAACCGGTGAGTCCCATCTCGGCCTCGTGGCTAAGAAGATAGTGTATACCAGTTCCGGACGACACCGGTAAGTCCCTTCTCGGCCTCATGGCTAAGAAGGTAGTGTATACCAGTTCGGGGACGAAACCGGTGAGTCCCATCTCGGCCTCATGGCTAAGAAGGTAGTGTATACCTGTTCGCGGACGACACCGATCAGTCCCATCTCGGCCTCATGGCTAAGAAGGTAGTGTATACCAGTTCGGGGACGACACCGGTGAGTCCCATTTCGGCCTCATGGCTAAGAAGGTAGTGTATACCAGTTCCGGACGACACCGGTAAGTCCCTTCTCGGCCTCATGGCTAAGAAGGTAGTGTATACCAGTTCGGGGACGAAACCGGTGAGTCCCATCTCGGCCTCATGGCTAAGAAGGTAGTGTATACCTATTCGCGGACGACACCGATCAGTCCCATCTCGGCCTCATGGCTAAGAAGGTAGTGTATACCTGTTCGCGGACGACACCGATCAGTCCCATCTCGGTCTCATGGCTGAGAAGGTAGTGTATACCAGTTCCGGACGACACCGGTGAGCCCCTTCTCGGCCTCATGGCTAAGTAGGTAGTGTATACCAGTTCCGGACGACACCGGTAAGTCCCTTCTCGGCCTCATGGCTAAGAAGGTAGTGTATACCTGTTCGCGGACGACACCGATCAGTCCCATCTCGGCCTCGTGGCTAAGAAGGTAGTGTATACCTGTTCGCGGACGACACCGATCAGTCCCATCTCGGCCTCATGGCTAAGAAGGTAGTGTATACCAGTTCGGGGACGACACCGGTGAGTCCCATCTCGGCCTCATGGCTAAGAAGGTAGTGTATACCAGTTCCGGACGACACCGGTAAGTCCCTTCTCGGCCTCATGGCTAAGAAGGTAGTGTATACCAGTTCGGGGACGAAACCGGTGAGTCCCATCTCGGCCTCATGGCTAAGAAGGTAGTGTATACCTGTTCGCGGACGACACCGATCAGTCCCATCTCGGCCTCGTGGCTAAGAAGGTAGTGTATACCTGTTCGCGGACGACACCGATCAGTCCCATCTCGGCCTCATGGCTAAGAAGGTAGTGTATACCAGTTCCGGACGACACCGGTGAGCCCCTTCTCGGCCTCATGGCTAAGTAGGTAGTGTATACCAGTTCCGGACGACACTGGTGAGTCCCATCTCGGCCTCATGGCTAAGAAGGTAGTGTATACCAGTTCGGGGACGAAACCGGTGAGTCCCATCTCGGCCTCATGGCTAAGAAGGTAGTGTATACCAGTTCCGGACGACACCGGTAAGTCCCTTCTCGGCCTCATGGCTAAGAAGGTAGTGTATACCAGTTCGGGGACGAAACCGGTGAGTCCCATTTCGGCCTCATGGCTAAGAAGGTAGTGTATACCAGTTCCGGACGACACCGGTAAGTCCCTTCTCGGCCTCATGGCTAAGAAGGTAGTGTATACCAGTTCGGGGACGAAACCGGTGAGTCCCATCTCGGCCTCATGGCTAAGAAGGTAGTGTATACCTATTCGCGGACGACACCGATCAGTCCCATCTCGGCCTCATGGCTAAGAAGGTAGTGTATACCTGTTCGCGGACGACACCGATCAGTCCCATCTCGGTCTCATGGCTGAGAAGGTAGTGTATACCAGTTCCGGACGACACCGGTGAGCCCCTTCTCGGCCTCATGGCTAAGTAGGTAGTGTATACCAGTTCCGGACGACACCGGTGAGTCCCATCTCGGCCTCATGGCTAAGAAGGTAGTGTATACCTGTTCGCGGACGACACCGATCAGTCCCTTCTCGGCCTCATGGCTAAGAAGGTAGTGTATACCTGTTCGCGGACAACACCGATCAGTCCCATCTCTGCCTCATGGCTAAGTAGGTAGTGTATACCAGTTCCGGACGACACCGGTGAGTCCCATCTCGGCCTCATGGCTAAGAAGGTAGTGTATACCTGATCGCGGACGACACCGATCAGTCCCTTCTCGGCCTCATGGCTAAGAAGGTAGTGTATACCAGTTCGGGGACGAAACCGGTGAGTCCCACCTCGGCCTCATGGCTAAGAAGGTAGTGTATACCTGTTCGCGGACGACACCGATCAGTCCCATCACGGCCTCATGGCTAAGAAGGTAGTGTATACCAGTTCCGGACGACACCGGTAAGTCCCTTCTCGGCCTCATGGCTAAGAAGGTAGTGTATACCAGTTCGGGGACGAAACCGGTGAGTCCCATCTCGGCCTCATGGCTAAGAAGGTAGTGTATACCTGTTCGCGGACGACACCGATCAGTCCCATCTCGGCCTCGTGGCTAAGAAGGTAGTGTATACCTGTTCGCGGACGACACCGATCAGTCCCATCTCGGCCTCATGGCTAAGAAGGTAGTGTATACCAGTTCCGGACGACACCGGTGAGCCCCTTCTCGGCCTCATGGCTAAGTAGGTAGTGTATACCAGTTCCGGACGACACCGGTGAGTCCCATCTCGGCCTCATGGCTAAGAAGGTAGTGTATACCTGTTCGCGGACGACACCGATCAGTCCCATCTCGGCCTCGTGGCTAAGAAGGTAGTGTATACCTGTTCGCGGACGACACCGATCAGTCCCATCTCGGCCTCATGGCTAAGAAGGTAGTGCATACCTGTTCGCGGACGACACCGATCAGTCCCATCTCGGCCACATGGCTAAGAAGGTAGTGTATTCCTGTTCTCGGACAACACCGATCAGTCCCATCTCTGCCTCATGGCTAAGAAGGTAGTGTATACCAGTTCCGGACGACACCGGTGAGTCCCATCTCGGCCTCATGGCTAAGAAGGTAGTGTATACCTGTTCGCGGACGACACCGATCAGTCCCTTCTCGGCCTCATGGCTAAGAAGGTAGTGTATACCAGTTCGGGGACGAAACCGGTGAGTCCCACGTCGGCCTCATGGCTAAGAAGGTAGTGTATACCAGTTCGGGGACGAAACCGGTGAGTCCCATCTCGGCCTCATGGCTAAGAAGGTAGTGTATACCTGTTCGCGGACGACACCGATCAGTCCCATCTCGGCCTCATGGCTAAGAAGGTAGTGTATACCAGTTCGGGGACGACACCGGTGAGTCCCATCTCGGCCTCATGGCTAAGAAGGTAGTGTATACCAGTTCCGGACGACACCGGTGAGTCCCATCTCGGCCTCATGGCTAAGAAGGTAGTGTATACCAGTTCCGGACGACACCGGTGAGCCCCTCCTCGGCCTCATGGCTAAGTAGGTAGTGTATACCAGTTCCGGACGACACCGGTGAGTCCCATCTCGGCCTCATGGCTAAGAAGGTAGTGTATACCTGTTCGCGAACGACACCGATCAGTCCCTTCTCGGCCTCATGGCTAAGAAGGTAGAGTATACCAGTTCGGGGACGAAACCGATCAGTCCCATCTCGGTCTCATGGCTAAGAAGGTAGTGTATACCAGTTCCGGACGACACCGGTGAGCCCCTTCTCGGCCTCATGGCTAAGTAGGTAGTGTATACCAGTTCCGGACGACACCGGTAAGTCCCTCCTCGGCCTCATGGCTAAGAAGGTAGTGTATACCTGTTCGCGGACGACACCGATCAGTCCCATCTCGGCCTCATGGCTAAGAAGGTAGTGTATACCAGTTCGCGGACGACACCGATCAGTCCCATCTCGGCCTCATGGCTAAGAAGGTAGTGTATACCAGTTCCGGACGACACCGGTAAGTCCCTTCTCGGCCTCATGGCTAAGAAGGTAGTGTATACCAGTTCCGGACGACACCGGTGAGTCCCATCTCGGCCTCATGGCTAAGAAGGTAGTGTATACCTGTTCGCGGACGACACCGATCAGTCCCATCTCGGCGTCATGGCTAAGAAGGTAGTGTATACCAGTTCGGGGACGAAACCGGTGAGTCCCATCTCGGCCTCATGGCTAAGAAGGTAGTGTATACCTATTCGCGGACGACACCGATCAGTCCCATCTCGGCCTCATGGCTAAGAAGGTAGTGTATACCTGTTCGCGGACGACACCGATCAGTCCCATCTCGGTCTCATGGCTGAGAAGGTAGTGTATACCAGTTCCGGACGACACCGGTGAGTCCCATCTCGGCCTCATGGCTAAGAAGGTAGTGTATACCTGTTCGCGGACGACACCGATCAGTCCCTTCTCGGCCTCATGGCTAAGAAGGTAGTGTATACCAGTTCGGGGACGAAACCGGTGAGTCCCACCTCGGCCTCATGGCTAAGAAGGTAGTGTATACCTATTCGCGGACGACACCGATCAGTCCCATCTCGGCCTCATGGCTAAGAAGGTAGTGTATACCTGTTCGCGGACGACACCGATCAGTCCCATCTCGGTCTCATGGCTGAGAAGGTAGTGTATACCAGTTCCGGACGACACCGGTGAGTCCCATCTCGGCCTCATGGCTAAGATGGTAGTGTATACCTGTTCGCGGACGACACCGATCAGTCCCTTCTCGGCCTCATGGCTAAGAAGGTAGTGTATACCTGTTCGCGGACAACACCGATCAGTCCCATCTCTGCCTCATGGCTAAGTAGGTAGTGTATACCAGTTCCGGACGACACCGGTGAGTCCCATCTCGGCCTCATGGCTAAGAAGGTAGTGTATACCTGTGCGCGGACGACACCGATCAGTCCCTTCTCGGCCTCATGGCTAAGAAGGTAGTGTATACCAGTTCGGGGACGAAACCGGTGAGTCCCACCTCGGCCTCATGGCTAAGAAGGTAGTGTATACCTGTTCGCGGACGACACCGATCAGTCCCATCTCGGCCTCATGGCTAAGAAGGTAGTGTATACCAGTTCCGGACGACACCGGTAAGTCCCTTCTCGGCCTCATGGCTAAGAAGGTAGTGTATACCAGTTCGGGGACGAAACCGGTGAGTCCCATCTCGGCCTCATGGCTAAGAAGGTAGTGTATACCTGTTCGCGGACGACACCGATCAGTCCCATCTCGGCCTCGTGGCTAAGAAGGTAGTGTATACCTGTTCGCGGACGACACCGATCAGTCCCATCTCGGCCTCATGGCTAAGAAGGTAGTGTATACCAGTTCCGGACGACACCGGTGAGCCCCTTCTCGGCCTCATGGCTAAGTAGGTAGTGTATACCAGTTCCGGACGACACTGGTGAGTCCCATCTCGGCCTCATGGCTAAGAACGTAGTGTATACCTGTTCGCGAACGACACCGATCAGTCCCTTCTCGGCCTCATGGCTAAGAAGGTAGTGTATACCAGTTCGGGGACGAAACCGGTGAGTCCCATCTCGGCCTCATGGCTAAGAAGGTAGTGTATACCTGTTCGCGGACGACACCGATCACTCCCATCTCGGCCTCATGGCTAAGAAGGTAGTGTATACCAGTTCCGGACGACACCGGTAAGTCCCTTCTCGGCCTCATGGCTAAGAAGGTAGTGTATACCAGTTCGGGGACGAAACCGGTGAGTCCCATCTCGGCCTCATGGCTAAGAAGGTAGTGTACACCTGTTCGCGGACGACACCGATCAGTCCCATCTCGGCCTCATGGCTAAGAAGGTAGTGTATACCAGTTCGGGGACGACACCGGTGAGTCCCATCTCGGCTTCATGGCTAAGAAGGTAGTGTATACCAGTTCGCGGACGACACCGGTGAACCCCTTCTCGGCCTCATGGCTAAGTAGGTAGTGTATACCAGTTCCGGACAACACCGATCAGTCCCATCTCGGCCTCATGGCTAAGAAGGTAGTGTATACCAGTTCCGGACGACACCGGTGAGTCCCATCTCGGCCTCATGGCTAAGAAGGTAGTGTATACCTGTTCGCGGACGACACCGATCAGTCCCTTCTCGGCCTCATGGCTAAGAAGGTAGTGTATACCAGTTCGGGGACGAAACCGGTGAGTCCCACGTCGGCCTCATGGCTAAGAAGGTAGTGTATACCAGTTCGGGGACGAAACCGGTGAGTCCCATCTCGGCCTCATGGCTAAGAAGGTAGTGTATACCTGTTCGCGGACGACACCGATCAGTCCCATCTCGGCCTCATGGCTAAGAAGGTAGTGTATACCAGTTCGGGGACGACACCGGTGAGTCCCATCTCGGCCTCATGGCTAAGAAGGTAGTGTATACCAGTTCCGGACGACACCGGTGAGTCCCATCTCGGCCTCATGGCTAAGAAGGTAGTGTATACCAGTTCCGGACGACACCGGTGAGCCCCTCCTCGGCCTCATGGCTAAGTAGGTAGTGTATACCAGTTCCGGACGACACCGGTGAGTCCCATCTCGGCCTCATGGCTAAGAAGGTAGTGTATACCTGTTCGCGAACGACACCGATCAGTCCCTTCTCGGCCTCATGGCTAAGAAGGTAGAGTATACCAGTTCGGGGACGAAACCGATCAGTCCCATCTCGGTCTCATGGCTAAGAAGGTAGTGTATACCAGTTCCGGACGACACCGGTGAGCCCCTTCTCGGCCTCATGGCTAAGTAGGTAGTGTATACCAGTTCCGGACGACACCGGTAAGTCCCTCCTCGGCCTCATGGCTAAGAAGGTAGTGTATACCTGTTCGCGGACGACACCGATCAGTCCCATCTCGGCCTCATGGCTAAGAAGGTAGTGTATACCAGTTCGCGGACGACACCGATCAGTCCCATCTCGGCCTCATGGCTAAGAAGGTAGTGTATACCAGTTCCGGACGACACCGGTAAGTCCCTTCTCGGCCTCATGGCTAAGAAGGTAGTGTATACCAGTTCCGGACGACACCGGTGAGTCCCATCTCGGCCTCATGGCTAAGAAGGTAGTGTATACCTGTTCGCGGACGACACCGATCAGTCCCATCTCGGCGTCATGGCTAAGAAGGTAGTGTATACCAGTTCGGGGACGAAACCGGTGAGTCCCATCTCGGCCTCATGGCTAAGAAGGTAGTGTATACCTATTCGCGGACGACACCGATCAGTCCCATCTCGGCCTCATGGCTAAGAAGGTAGTGTATACCTGTTCGCGGACGACACCGATCAGTCCCATCTCGGTCTCATGGCTGAGAAGGTAGTGTATACCAGTTCCGGACGACACCGGTGAGTCCCATCTCGGCCTCATGGCTAAGAAGGTAGTGTATACCTGTTCGCGGACGACACCGATCAGTCCCTTCTCGGCCTCATGGCTAAGAAGGTAGTGTATACCAGTTCGGGGACGAAACCGGTGAGTCCCACCTCGGCCTCATGGCTAAGAAGGTAGTGTATACCTATTCGCGGACGACACCGATCAGTCCCATCTCGGCCTCATGGCTAAGAAGGTAGTGTATACCTGTTCGCGGACGACACCGATCAGTCCCATCTCGGTCTCATGGCTGAGAAGGTAGTGTATACCAGTTCCGGACGACACCGGTGAGTCCCATCTCGGCCTCATGGCTAAGATGGTAGTGTATACCTGTTCGCGGACGACACCGATCAGTCCCTTCTCGGCCTCATGGCTAAGAAGGTAGTGTATACCTGTTCGCGGACAACACCGATCAGTCCCATCTCTGCCTCATGGCTAAGTAGGTAGTGTATACCAGTTCCGGACGACACCGGTGAGTCCCATCTCGGCCTCATGGCTAAGAAGGTAGTGTATACCTGTGCGCGGACGACACCGATCAGTCCCTTCTCGGCCTCATGGCTAAGAAGGTAGTGTATACCAGTTCGGGGACGAAACCGGTGAGTCCCACCTCGGCCTCATGGCTAAGAAGGTAGTGTATACCTGTTCGCGGACGACACCGATCAGTCCCATCTCGGCCTCATGGCTAAGAAGGTAGTGTATACCAGTTCCGGACGACACCGGTAAGTCCCTTCTCGGCCTCATGGCTAAGAAGGTAGTGTATACCAGTTCGGGGACGAAACCGGTGAGTCCCATCTCGGCCTCATGGCTAAGAAGGTAGTGTATACCTGTTCGCGGACGACACCGATCAGTCCCATCTCGGCCTCGTGGCTAAGAAGGTAGTGTATACCTGTTCGCGGACGACACCGATCAGTCCCATCTCGGCCTCATGGCTAAGAAGGTAGTGTATACCAGTTCCGGACGACACCGGTGAGCCCCTTCTCGGCCTCATGGCTAAGTAGGTAGTGTATACCAGTTCCGGACGACACTGGTGAGTCCCATCTCGGCCTCATGGCTAAGAACGTAGTGTATACCTGTTCGCGAACGACACCGATCAGTCCCTTCTCGGCCTCATGGCTAAGAAGGTAGTGTATACCAGTTCGGGGACGAAACCGGTGAGTCCCATCTCGGCCTCATGGCTAAGAAGGTAGTGTATACCTGTTCGCGGACGACACCGATCACTCCCATCTCGGCCTCATGGCTAAGAAGGTAGTGTATACCAGTTCCGGACGACACCGGTAAGTCCCTTCTCGGCCTCATGGCTAAGAAGGTAGTGTATACCAGTTCGGGGACGAAACCGGTGAGTCCCATCTCGGCCTCATGGCTAAGAAGGTAGTGTACACCTGTTCGCGGACGACACCGATCAGTCCCATCTCGGCCTCATGGCTAAGAAGGTAGTGTATACCAGTTCGGGGACGACACCGGTGAGTCCCATCTCGGCTTCATGGCTAAGAAGGTAGTGTATACCAGTTCGCGGACGACACCGGTGAACCCCTTCTCGGCCTCATGGCTAAGTAGGTAGTGTATACCAGTTCCGGACAACACCGATCAGTCCCATCTCGGCCTCATGGCTAAGAAGGTAGTGTATACCAGTTCCGGACGACACCGGTAAGTCCCTTCTCGGCCTCATGGCTAAGAAGGTAGTGTATACCAGTTCGGGGACGAAACCGGTGAGTCCCATCTCGGCCTCATGGCTAAGAAGGTAGTGTATACCTGTTCGCGGACGACACCGATCAGTCCCTTCTCGGCCTCATGGCTAAGAAGGTAGTGTATACCAGTTCGGGGACGAAACCGGTGAGTCCCATCTCGGCCTCATGGCTAAGAAGGTAGTGTATACCTGTTCGCGGACGACACCGATCAGTCCCATCTCGGCCTCATGGCTAAGAAGGTAGTGTATACCAGTTCGGGGACGACACCGGTGAGTCCCATCTCGGCCTCATGGCTAAGAAGGTAGTGTATACCAGTTCCGGACGACACCGGTAAGTCCCTTCTCGGCCTCATGGCTAAGAAGGTAGTGTATACCAGTTCGGGGACGAAACCGGTGAGTCCCATCTCGGCCTCATGGCTAAGAAGGTAGTGTATACCTGTTCGCGGACGACACCGATCAGTCCCATCTCGGCCTCGTGGCTAAGAAGGTAGTGTATACCTGTTCGCGGACGACACCGATCAGTCCCATCTCGGCCTCATGGCTAAGAAGGTAGTGTATACCAGTTCCGGACGACACCGGTGAGCCCCTTCTCGGCCTCATGGCTAAGTAGGTAGTGTATACCAGTTCCGGACGACACTGGTGAGTCCCATCTCGGCCTCATGGCTAAGAAGGTAGTGTATACCTGTTCGCGAACGACACCGATCAGTCCCTTCTCGGCCTCATGGCTAAGAAGGTAGTGTATACCAGTTCGGGGACGAAACCGGTGAGTCCCATCTCGGCCTCGTGGCTAAGAAGATAGTGTATACCAGTTCCGGACGACACCGGTAAGTCCCTTCTCGGCCTCATGGCTAAGAAGGTAGTGTATACCAGTTCGGGGACGAAACCGGTGAGTCCCATCTCGGCCTCATGGCTAAGAAGGTAGTGTATACCTGTTCGCGGACGACACCGATCAGTCCCATCTCGGCCTCATGGCTAAGAAGGTAGTGTATACCAGTTCGGGGACGACACCGGTGAGTCCCATTTCGGCCTCATGGCTAAGAAGGTAGTGTATACCAGTTCCGGACGACACCGGTAAGTCCCTTCTCGGCCTCATGGCTAAGAAGGTAGTGTATACCAGTTCGGGGACGAAACCGGTGAGTCCCATCTCGGCCTCATGGCTAAGAAGGTAGTGTATACCTATTCGCGGACGACACCGATCAGTCCCATCTCGGCCTCATGGCTAAGAAGGTAGTGTATACCTGTTCGCGGACGACACCGATCAGTCCCATCTCGGTCTCATGGCTGAGAAGGTAGTGTATACCAGTTCCGGACGACACCGGTGAGCCCCTTCTCGGCCTCATGGCTAAGTAGGTAGTGTATACCAGTTCCGGACGACACCGGTAAGTCCCTTCTCGGCCTCATGGCTAAGAAGGTAGTGTATACCTGTTCGCGGACGACACCGATCAGTCCCATCTCGGCCTCGTGGCTAAGAAGGTAGTGTATACCTGTTCGCGGACGACACCGATCAGTCCCATCTCGGCCTCATGGCTAAGAAGGTAGTGTATACCAGTTCGGGGACGACACCGGTGAGTCCCATCTCGGCCTCATGGCTAAGAAGGTAGTGTATACCAGTTCCGGACGACACCGGTAAGTCCCTTCTTGGCCTCATGGCTAAGAAGGTAGTGTATACCAGTTCGGGGACGAAACCGGTGAGTCCCATCTCGGCCTCATGGCTAAGAAGGTAGTGTATACCTGTTCGCGGACGACACCGATCAGTCCCATCTCGGCCTCGTGGCTAAGAAGGTAGTGTATACCTGTTCGCGGACGACACCGATCAGTCCCATCTCGGCCTCATGGCTAAGAAGGTAGTGTATACCAGTTCCGGACGACACCGGTGAGCCCCTTCTCGGCCTCATGGCTAAGTAGGTAGTGTATACCAGTTCCGGACGACACTGGTGAGTCCCATCTCGGCCTCATGGCTAAGAAGGTAGTGTATACCAGTTCGGGGACGAAACCGGTGAGTCCCATCTCGGCCTCATGGCTAAGAAGGTAGTGTATACCAGTTCCGGACGACACCGGTAAGTCCCTTCTCGGCCTCATGGCTAAGAAGGTAGTGTATACCAGTTCGGGGACGAAACCGGTGAGTCCCATTTCGGCCTCATGGCTAAGAAGGTAGTGTATACCAGTTCCGGACGACACCGGTAAGTCCCTTCTCGGCCTCATGGCTAAGAAGGTAGTGTATACCAGTTCGGGGACGAAACCGGTGAGTCCCATCTCGGCCTCATGGCTAAGAAGGTAGTGTATACCTATTCGCGGACGACACCGATCAGTCCCATCTCGGCCTCATGGCTAAGAAGGTAGTGTATACCTGTTCGCGGACGACACCGATCAGTCCCATCTCGGTCTCATGGCTGAGAAGGTAGTGTATACCAGTTCCGGACGACACCGGTGAGCCCCTTCTCGGCCTCATGGCTAAGTAGGTAGTGTATACCAGTTCCGGACGACACCGGTGAGTCCCATCTCGGCCTCATGGCTAAGAAGGTAGTGTATACCTGTTCGCGGACGACACCGATCAGTCCCTTCTCGGCCTCATGGCTAAGAAGGTAGTGTATACCTGTTCGCGGACAACACCGATCAGTCCCATCTCTGCCTCATGGCTAAGTAGGTAGTGTATACCAGTTCCGGACGACACCGGTGAGTCCCATCTCGGCCTCATGGCTAAGAAGGTAGTGTATACCTGTTCGCGGACGACACCGATCAGTCCCTTCTCGGCCTCATGGCTAAGAAGGTAGTGTATACCAGTTCGGGGACGAAACCGGTGAGTCCCACCTCGGCCTCATGGCTAAGAAGGTAGTGTATACCTGTTCGCGGACGACACCGATCAGTCCCATCTCGGCCTCATGGCTAAGAAGGTAGTGTATACCAGTTCCGGACGACACCGGTAAGTCCCTTCTCGGCCTCATGGCTAAGAAGGTAGTGTATACCAGTTCGGGGACGAAACCGGTGAGTCCCATCTCGGCCTCATGGCTAAGAAGGTAGTGTATACCTGTTCGCGGACGACACCGATCAGTCCCATCTCGGCCTCGTGGCTAAGAAGGTAGTGTATACCTGTTCGCGGACGACACCGATCAGTCCCATCTCGGCCTCATGGCTAAGAAGGTAGTGTATACCAGTTCCGGACGACACCGGTGAGCCCCTTCTCGGCCTCATGGCTAAGTAGGTAGTGTATACCAGTTCCGGACGACACCGGTGAGTCCCATCTCGGCCTCATGGCTAAGAAGGTAGTGTATACCTGTTCGCGGACGACACCGATCAGTCCCATCTCGGCCTCGTGGCTAAGAAGGTAGTGTATACCTGTTCGCGGACGACACCGATCAGTCCCATCTCGGCCTCATGGCTAAGAAGGTAGTGCATACCTGTTCGCGGACGACACCGATCAGTCCCATCTCGGCCACATGGCTAAGAAGGTAGTGTATTCCTGTTCTCGGACAACACCGATCAGTCCCATCTCTGCCTCATGGCTAAGAAGGTAGTGTATACCAGTTCCGGACGACACCGGTGAGTCCCATCTCGGCCTCATGGCTAAGAAGGTAGTGTATACCTGTTCGCGGACGACACCGATCAGTCCCTTCTCGGCCTCATGGCTAAGAAGGTAGTGTATACCAGTTCGGGGACGAAACCGGTGAGTCCCACGTCGGCCTCATGGCTAAGAAGGTAGTGTATACCAGTTCGGGGACGAAACCGGTGAGTCCCATCTCGGCCTCATGGCTAAGAAGGTAGTGTATACCTGTTCGCGGACGACACCGATCAGTCCCATCTCGGCCTCATGGCTAAGAAGGTAGTGTATACCAGTTCGGGGACGACACCGGTGAGTCCCATCTCGGCCTCATGGCTAAGAAGGTAGTGTATACCAGTTCCGGACGACACCGGTGAGTCCCATCTCGGCCTCATGGCTAAGAAGGTAGTGTATACCAGTTCCGGACGACACCGGTGAGCCCCTCCTCGGCCTCATGGCTAAGTAGGTAGTGTATACCAGTTCCGGACGACACCGGTGAGTCCCATCTCGGCCTCATGGCTAAGAAGGTAGTGTATACCTGTTCGCGAACGACACCGATCAGTCCCTTCTCGGCCTCATGGCTAAGAAGGTAGAGTATACCAGTTCGGGGACGAAACCGATCAGTCCCATCTCGGTCTCATGGCTAAGAAGGTAGTGTATACCAGTTCCGGACGACACCGGTGAGCCCCTTCTCGGCCTCATGGCTAAGTAGGTAGTGTATACCAGTTCCGGACGACACCGGTAAGTCCCTCCTCGGCCTCATGGCTAAGAAGGTAGTGTATACCTGTTCGCGGACGACACCGATCAGTCCCATCTCGGCCTCATGGCTAAGAAGGTAGTGTATACCAGTTCGCGGACGACACCGATCAGTCCCATCTCGGCCTCATGGCTAAGAAGGTAGTGTATACCAGTTCCGGACGACACCGGTAAGTCCCTTCTCGGCCTCATGGCTAAGAAGGTAGTGTATACCAGTTCCGGACGACACCGGTGAGTCCCATCTCGGCCTCATGGCTAAGAAGGTAGTGTATACCTGTTCGCGGACGACACCGATCAGTCCCATCTCGGCGTCATGGCTAAGAAGGTAGTGTATACCAGTTCGGGGACGAAACCGGTGAGTCCCACCTCGGTCTCATGGCTAAGAAGGTAGTGTATACCTGTTCGCGGACGACACTGATCAGTCCCATCTCGGCCTCATGGCTAAGAAGGTAGTGTATACCAGTTCCGGACGACACCGGTGAGTCCCATCTCGGCCTCATGGCTAAGAAGGTAGTGTATACCAGTTCCGGACGACACCGGTAAGTCCCTTCTCGGCCTCATGGCTAAGAAGGTAGTGTATACCAGTTCGGGGACGAAACCGGTGAGTCCCATCTCGGCCTCATGGCTAAGAAGGTAGTGTATACCTGTTCGCGGACGACACCGATCAGTCCCATCTCGGCCTCGTGGCTAAGAAGGTAGTGTATACCTGTTCGCGGACGACACCGATCAGTCCCATCTCGGCCTCATGGCTAAGAAGGTAGTGTATACCAGTTCCGGACGACACCGGTGAGCCCCTTCTCGGCCTCATGGCTAAGTAGGTAGTGTATACCAGTTCCGGACGACACTGGTGAGTCCCATCTCGGCCTCATGGCTAAGAAGGTAGTGTATACCTGTTCGCGAACGACACCGATCAGTCCCTTCTCGGCCTCATGGCTAAGAAGGTAGTGTATACCAGTTCGGGGACGAAACCGGTGAGTCCCATCTCGGCCTCGTGGCTAAGAAGATAGTGTATACCAGTTCCGGACGACACCGGTAAGTCCCTTCTCGGCCTCATGGCTAAGAAGGTAGTGTATACCAGTTCGGGGACGAAACCGGTGAGTCCCATCTCGGCCTCATGGCTAAGAAGGTAGTGTATACCTGTTCGCGGACGACACCGATCAGTCCCATCTCGGCCTCATGGCTAAGAAGGTAGTGTATACCAGTTCGGGGACGACACCGGTGAGTCCCATTTCGGCCTCATGGCTAAGAAGGTAGTGTATACCAGTTCCGGACGACACCGGTAAGTCCCTTCTCGGCCTCATGGCTAAGAAGGTAGTGTATACCAGTTCGGGGACGAAACCGGTGAGTCCCATCTCGGCCTCATGGCTAAGAAGGTAGTGTATACCTATTCGCGGACGACACCGATCAGTCCCATCTCGGCCTCATGGCTAAGAAGGTAGTGTATACCTGTTCGCGGACGACACCGATCAGTCCCATCTCGGTCTCATGGCTGAGAAGGTAGTGTATACCAGTTCCGGACGACACCGGTGAGCCCCTTCTCGGCCTCATGGCTAAGTAGGTAGTGTATACCAGTTCCGGACGACACCGGTAAGTCCCTTCTCGGCCTCATGGCTAAGAAGGTAGTGTATACCTGTTCGCGGACGACACCGATCAGTCCCATCTCGGCCTCGTGGCTAAGAAGGTAGTGTATACCTGTTCGCGGACGACACCGATCAGTCCCATCTCGGCCTCATGGCTAAGAAGGTAGTGTATACCAGTTCGGGGACGACACCGGTGAGTCCCATCTCGGCCTCATGGCTAAGAAGGTAGTGTATACCAGTTCCGGACGACACCGGTAAGTCCCTTCTTGGCCTCATGGCTAAGAAGGTAGTGTATACCAGTTCGGGGACGAAACCGGTGAGTCCCATCTCGGCCTCATGGCTAAGAAGGTAGTGTATACCTGTTCGCGGACGACACCGATCAGTCCCATCTCGGCCTCGTGGCTAAGAAGGTAGTGTATACCTGTTCGCGGACGACACCGATCAGTCCCATCTCGGCCTCATGGCTAAGAAGGTAGTGTATACCAGTTCCGGACGACACCGGTGAGCCCCTTCTCGGCCTCATGGCTAAGTAGGTAGTGTATACCAGTTCCGGACGACACTGGTGAGTCCCATCTCGGCCTCATGGCTAAGAAGGTAGTGTATACCAGTTCGGGGACGAAACCGGTGAGTCCCATCTCGGCCTCATGGCTAAGAAGGTAGTGTATACCAGTTCCGGACGACACCGGTAAGTCCCTTCTCGGCCTCATGGCTAAGAAGGTAGTGTATACCAGTTCGGGGACGAAACCGGTGAGTCCCATTTCGGCCTCATGGCTAAGAAGGTAGTGTATACCAGTTCCGGACGACACCGGTAAGTCCCTTCTCGGCCTCATGGCTAAGAAGGTAGTGTATACCAGTTCGGGGACGAAACCGGTGAGTCCCATCTCGGCCTCATGGCTAAGAAGGTAGTGTATACCTATTCGCGGACGACACCGATCAGTCCCATCTCGGCCTCATGGCTAAGAAGGTAGTGTATACCTGTTCGCGGACGACACCGATCAGTCCCATCTCGGTCTCATGGCTGAGAAGGTAGTGTATACCAGTTCCGGACGACACCGGTGAGCCCCTTCTCGGCCTCATGGCTAAGTAGGTAGTGTATACCAGTTCCGGACGACACCGGTGAGTCCCATCTCGGCCTCATGGCTAAGAAGGTAGTGTATACCTGTTCGCGGACGACACCGATCAGTCCCTTCTCGGCCTCATGGCTAAGAAGGTAGTGTATACCTGTTCGCGGACAACACCGATCAGTCCCATCTCTGCCTCATGGCTAAGTAGGTAGTGTATACCAGTTCCGGACGACACCGGTGAGTCCCATCTCGGCCTCATGGCTAAGAAGGTAGTGTATACCTGTTCGCGGACGACACCGATCAGTCCCTTCTCGGCCTCATGGCTAAGAAGGTAGTGTATACCAGTTCGGGGACGAAACCGGTGAGTCCCACCTCGGCCTCATGGCTAAGAAGGTAGTGTATACCTGTTCGCGGACGACACCGATCAGTCCCATCTCGGCCTCATGGCTAAGAAGGTAGTGTATACCAGTTCCGGACGACACCGGTAAGTCCCTTCTCGGCCTCATGGCTAAGAAGGTAGTGTATACCAGTTCGGGGACGAAACCGGTGAGTCCCATCTCGGCCTCATGGCTAAGAAGGTAGTGTATACCTGTTCGCGGACGACACCGATCAGTCCCATCTCGGCCTCGTGGCTAAGAAGGTAGTGTATACCTGTTCGCGGACGACACCGATCAGTCCCATCTCGGCCTCATGGCTAAGAAGGTAGTGTATACCAGTTCCGGACGACACCGGTGAGCCCCTTCTCGGCCTCATGGCTAAGTAGGTAGTGTATACCAGTTCCGGACGACACCGGTGAGTCCCATCTCGGCCTCATGGCTAAGAAGGTAGTGTATACCTGTTCGCGGACGACACCGATCAGTCCCATCTCGGCCTCGTGGCTAAGAAGGTAGTGTATACCTGTTCGCGGACGACACCGATCAGTCCCATCTCGGCCTCATGGCTAAGAAGGTAGTGCATACCTGTTCGCGGACGACACCGATCAGTCCCATCTCGGCCACATGGCTAAGAAGGTAGTGTATTCCTGTTCTCGGACAACACCGATCAGTCCCATCTCTGCCTCATGGCTAAGAAGGTAGTGTATACCAGTTCCGGACGACACCGGTGAGTCCCATCTCGGCCTCATGGCTAAGAAGGTAGTGTATACCTGTTCGCGGACGACACCGATCAGTCCCTTCTCGGCCTCATGGCTAAGAAGGTAGTGTATACCAGTTCGGGGACGAAACCGGTGAGTCCCACGTCGGCCTCATGGCTAAGAAGGTAGTGTATACCAGTTCGGGGACGAAACCGGTGAGTCCCATCTCGGCCTCATGGCTAAGAAGGTAGTGTATACCTGTTCGCGGACGACACCGATCAGTCCCATCTCGGCCTCATGGCTAAGAAGGTAGTGTATACCAGTTCGGGGACGACACCGGTGAGTCCCATCTCGGCCTCATGGCTAAGAAGGTAGTGTATACCAGTTCCGGACGACACCGGTGAGTCCCATCTCGGCCTCATGGCTAAGAAGGTAGTGTATACCAGTTCCGGACGACACCGGTGAGCCCCTCCTCGGCCTCATGGCTAAGTAGGTAGTGTATACCAGTTCCGGACGACACCGGTGAGTCCCATCTCGGCCTCATGGCTAAGAAGGTAGTGTATACCTGTTCGCGAACGACACCGATCAGTCCCTTCTCGGCCTCATGGCTAAGAAGGTAGAGTATACCAGTTCGGGGACGAAACCGATCAGTCCCATCTCGGTCTCATGGCTAAGAAGGTAGTGTATACCAGTTCCGGACGACACCGGTGAGCCCCTTCTCGGCCTCATGGCTAAGTAGGTAGTGTATACCAGTTCCGGACGACACCGGTAAGTCCCTCCTCGGCCTCATGGCTAAGAAGGTAGTGTATACCTGTTCGCGGACGACACCGATCAGTCCCATCTCGGCCTCATGGCTAAGAAGGTAGTGTATACCAGTTCGCGGACGACACCGATCAGTCCCATCTCGGCCTCATGGCTAAGAAGGTAGTGTATACCAGTTCCGGACGACACCGGTAAGTCCCTTCTCGGCCTCATGGCTAAGAAGGTAGTGTATACCAGTTCCGGACGACACCGGTGAGTCCCATCTCGGCCTCATGGCTAAGAAGGTAGTGTATACCTGTTCGCGGACGACACCGATCAGTCCCATCTCGGCGTCATGGCTAAGAAGGTAGTGTATACCAGTTCGGGGACGAAACCGGTGAGTCCCACCTCGGTCTCATGGCTAAGAAGGTAGTGTATACCTGTTCGCGGACGACACTGATCAGTCCCATCTCGGCCTCATGGCTAAGAAGGTAGTGTATACCAGTTCCGGACGACACCGGTGAGTCCCATCTCGGCCTCATGGCTAAGAAGGTAGTGTATACCAGTTCCGGACGACACCGGTAAGTCCCTTCTCGGCCTCATGGCTAAGAAGGTAGTGTATACCAGTTCGGGGACGAAACCGGTGAGTCCCATCTCGGCCTCATGGCTAAGAAGGTAGTGTATACCTGTTCGCGGACGACACCGATCAGTCCCATCTCGGCCTCGTGGCTAAGAAGGTAGTGTATACCTGTTCGCGGACGACACCGATCAGTCCCATCTCGGCCTCATGGCTAAGAAGGTAGTGTATACCAGTTCCGGACGACACCGGTGAGCCCCTTCTCGGCCTCATGGCTAAGTAGGTAGTGTATACCAGTTCCGGACGACACCGGTGAGTCCCATCTCGGCCTCATGGCTAAGAAGGTAGTGTATACCTGTTCGCGAACGACACCGATCAGTCCCTTCTCGGCCTCATGGCTAAGAAGGTAGAGTATACCAGTTCGGGGACGAAACCGATCAGTCCCATCTCGGTCTCATGGCTAAGAAGGTAGTGTATACCAGTTCCGGACGACACCGGTGAGCCCCTTCTCGGCCTCATGGCTAAGTAGGTAGTGTATACCAGTTCCGGACGACACCGGTAAGTCCCTCCTCGGCCTCATGGCTAAGAAGGTAGTGTATACCTGTTCGCGGACGACACCGATCAGTCCCATCTCGGCCTCATGGCTAAGAAGGTAGTGTATACCAGTTCGCGGACGACACCGATCAGTCCCATCTCGGCCTCATGGCTAAGAAGGTAGTGTATACCAGTTCCGGACGACACCGGTAAGTCCCTTCTCGGCCTCATGGCTAAGAAGGTAGTGTATACCAGTTCCGGACGACACCGGTGAGTCCCATCTCGGCCTCATGGCTAAGAAGGTAGTGTATACCTTTTCGGGGACGAAACCGGTGAGTCCCATCTCGGCCTCATGGCTAAGAAGGTAGTGTATACCTGTTCGCGGACGACACCGATCAGTCCCATCTCGGTCTCATGGCTGAGAAGGTAGTGTATACCAGTTCCGGACGACACCGGTGAGCCCCTTCTCGGCCTCATGGCTAAGTAGGTAGTGTATACCAGTTCCGGACGACACCGGTAAGTCCCTTCTCGGCCTCATGGCTAAGAAGGTAGTGTATACCTGTTCGCGGACGACACCGGTAAGTCCCTTCTCGGCCTCATGGCTAAGAAGGTAGTGTATACCAGTTCGGGGACGAAACCGGTGAGTCCCATCTCGGCCTCATGGCTAAGAAGGTAGTGTATACCTATTCGCGGACGACACCGATCAGTCCCATCTCGGCCTCATGGCTAAGAAGGTAGTGTATACCTGTTCGCGGACGACACCGATCAGTCCCATCTCGGTCTCATGGCTGAGAAGGTAGTGTATACCAGTTCCGGACGACACCGGTGAGTCCCATCTCGGCCTCATGGCTAAGAAGGTAGTGTATACCTGTTCGCGGACGACACCGATCAGTCCCTTCTCGGCCTCATGGCTAAGAAGGTAGTGTATACCAGTTCGGGGACGAAACCGGTGAGTCCCACCTCGGCCTCATGGCTAAGAAGGTAGTGTATACCTATTCGCGGACGACACCGATCAGTCCCATCTCGGCCTCATGGCTAAGAAGGTAGTGTATACCTGTTCGCGGACGACACCGATCAGTCCCATCTCGGTCTCATGGCTGAGAAGGTAGTGTATACCAGTTCCGGACGACACCGGTGAGTCCCATCTCGGCCTCATGGCTAAGAAGGTAGTGTATACCTGTTCGCGGACGACACCGATCAGTCCCTTCTCGGCCTCATGGCTAAGAAGGTAGTGTATACCTGTTCGCGGACAACACCGATCAGTCCCATCTCTGCCTCATGGCTAAGTAGGTAGTGTATACCAGTTCCGGACGACACCGGTGAGTCCCATCTCGGCCTCATGGCTAAGAAGGTAGTGTATACCTGTGCGCGGACGACACCGATCAGTCCCTTCTCGGCCTCATGGCTAAGAAGGTAGTGTATACCAGTTCGGGGACGAAACCGGTGAGTCCCACCTCGGCCTCATGGCTAAGAAGGTAGTGTATACCTGTTCGCGGACGACACCGATCAGTCCCATCTCGGCCTCATGGCTAAGAAGGTAGTGTATACCAGTTCGGGGACGACACCGGTGAGTCCCATCTCGGCTTCATGGCTAAGAAGGTAGTGTATACCAGTTCGCGGACGACACCGGTGAACCCCTTCTCGGCCTCATGGCTAAGTAGGTAGTGTATACCAGTTCCGGACAACACCGATCAGTCCCATCTCGGCCTCATGGCTAAGAAGGTAGTGTATACCAGTTCCGGACGACACCGGTAAGTCCCTTCTCGGCCTCATGGCTAAGAAGGTAGTGTATACCAGTTCGGGGACGAAACCGGTGAGTCCCATCTCGGCCTCATGGCTAAGAAGGTAGTGTATACCTGTTCGCGGACGACACCGATCAGTCCCTTCTCGGCCTCATGGCTAAGAAGGTAGTGTATACCAGTTCGGGGACGAAACCGGTGAGTCCCATCTCGGCCTCATGGCTAAGAAGGTAGTGTATACCTGTTCGCGGACGACACCGATCAGTCCCATCTCGGCCTCATGGCTAAGAAGGTAGTGTATACCAGTTCGGGGACGACACCGGTGAGTCCCATCTCGGCCTCATGGCTAAGAAGGTAGTGTATACCAGTTCCGGACGACACCGGTAAGTCCCTTCTCGGCCTCATGGCTAAGAAGGTAGTGTATACCAGTTCGGGGACGAAACCGGTGAGTCCCATCTCGGCCTCATGGCTAAGAAGGTAGTGTATACCTGTTCGCGGACGACACCGATCAGTCCCATCTCGGCCTCGTGGCTAAGAAGGTAGTGTATACCTGTTCGCGGACGACACCGATCAGTCCCATCTCGGCCTCATGGCTAAGAAGGTAGTGTATACCTGTTCCGGACGACACCGGTGAGCCCCTTCTCGGCCTCATGGCTAAGTAGGTAGTGTATACCAGTTCCGGACGACACTGGTGAGTCCCATCTCGGCCTCATGGCTAAGAAGGTAGTGTATACCTGTTCGCGAACGACACCGATCAGTCCCTTCTCGGCCTCATGGCTAAGAAGGTAGTGTATACCAGTTCGGGGACGAAACCGGTGAGTCCCATCTCGGCCTCGTGGCTAAGAAGATAGTGTATACCAGTTCCGGACGACACCGGTAAGTCCCTTCTCGGCCTCATGGCTAAGAAGGTAGTGTATACCAGTTCGGGGACGAAACCGGTGAGTCCCATCTCGGCCTCATGGCTAAGAAGGTAGTGTATACCTGTTCGCGGACGACACCGATCAGTCCCATCTCGGCCTCATGGCTAAGAAGGTAGTGTATACCAGTTCGGGGACGACACCGGTGAGTCCCATTTCGGCCTCATGGCTAAGAAGGTAGTGTATACCAGTTCCGGACGACACCGGTAAGTCCCTTCTCGGCCTCATGGCTAAGAAGGTAGTGTATACCAGTTCGGGGACGAAACCGGTGAGTCCCATCTCGGCCTCATGGCTAAGAAGGTAGTGTATACCTGTTCGCGGACGACACCGATCAGTCCCATCTCGGCCTCGTGGCTAAGAAGGTAGTGTATACCTGTTCGCGGACGACACCGATCAGTCCCATCTCGGCCTCATGGCTAAGAAGGTAGTGTATACCAGTTCCGGACGACACCGGTGAGCCCCTTCTCGGCCTCATGGCTAAGTAGGTAGTGTATACCAGTTCCGGACGACACTGGTGAGTCCCATCTCGGCCTCATGGCTAAGAAGGTAGTGTATACCAGTTCGGGGACGAAACCGGTGAGTCCCATCTCGGCCTCATGACTAAGAAGGTAGTGTATACCAGTTCCGGACGACACCGGTAAGTCCCTTCTCGGCCTCATGGCTAAGAAGGTAGTGTATACCAGTTCGGGGACGAAACCGGTGAGTCCCATTTCGGCCTCATGGCTAAGAAGGTAGTGTATACCAGTTCCGGACGACACCGGTAAGTCCCTTCTCGGCCTCATGGCTAAGAAGGTAGTGTATACCAGTTCGGGGACGAAACCGGTGAGTCCCATCTCGGCCTCATGGCTAAGAAGGTAGTGTATACCTATTCGCGGACGACACCGATCAGTCCCATCTCGGCCTCATGGCTAAGAAGGTAGTGTATACCTGTTCGCGGACGACACCGATCAGTCCCATCTCGGTCTCATGGCTGAGAAGGTAGTGTATACCAGTTCCGGACGACACCGGTGAGCCCCTTCTCGGCCTCATGGCTAAGTAGGTAGTGTATACCAGTTCCGGACGACACCGGTGAGTCCCATCTCGGCCTCATGGCTAAGAAGGTAGTGTATACCTGTTCGCGGACGACACCGATCAGTCCCTTCTCGGCCTCATGGCTAAGAAGGTAGTGTATACCTGTTCGCGGACAACACCGATCAGTCCCATCTCTGCCTCATGGCTAAGTAGGTAGTGTATACCAGTTCCGGACGACACCGGTGAGTCCCATCTCGGCCTCATGGCTAAGAAGGTAGTGTATACCTGTTCGCGGACGACACCGATCAGTCCCTTCTCGGCCTCATGGCTAAGAAGGTAGTGTATACCAGTTCGGGGACGAAACCGGTGAGTCCCACCTCGGCCTCATGGCTAAGAAGGTAGTGTATACCTGTTCGCGGACGACACCGATCAGTCCCATCTCGGCCTCATGGCTAAGAAGGTAGTGTATACCAGTTCCGGACGACACCGGTAAGTCCCTTCTCGGCCTCATGGCTAAGAAGGTAGTGTATACCAGTTCGGGGACGAAACCGGTGAGTCCCATCTCGGCCTCATGGCTAAGAAGGTAGTGTATACCTGTTCGCGGACGACACCGATCAGTCCCATCTCGGCCTCGTGGCTAAGAAGGTAGTGTATACCTGTTCGCGGACGACACCGATCAGTCCCATCTCGGCCTCATGGCTAAGAAGGTAGTGTATACCAGTTCCGGACGACACCGGTGAGCCCCTTCTCGGCCTCATGGCTAAGTAGGTAGTGTATACCAGTTCCGGACGACACCGGTGAGTCCCATCTCGGCCTCATGGCTAAGAAGGTAGTGTATACCTGTTCGCGGACGACACCGATCAGTCCCATCTCGGCCTCGTGGCTAAGAAGGTAGTGTATACCTGTTCGCGGACGACACCGATCAGTCCCATCTCGGCCTCATGGCTAAGAAGGTAGTGCATACCTGTTCGCGGACGACACCGATCAGTCCCATCTCGGCCACATGGCTAAGAAGGTAGTGTATTCCTGTTCGCGGACAACACCGATCAGTCCCATCTCTGCCTCATGGCTAAGAAGGTAGTGTATACCAGTTCCGGACGACACCGGTGAGTCCCATCTCGGCCTCATGGCTAAGAAGGTAGTGTATACCTGTTCGCGGACGACACCGATCAGTCCCTTCTCGGCCTCATGGCTAAGAAGGTAGTGTATACCAGTTCGGGGACGAAACCGGTGAGTCCCATCTCGGCCTCGTGGCTAAGAAGATAGTGTATACCAGTTCCGGACGACACCGGTAAGTCCCTTCTCGGCCTCATGGCTAAGAAGGTAGTGTATACCAGTTCGGGGACGAAACCGGTGAGTCCCATCTCGGCCTCATGGCTAAGAAGGTAGTGTATACCTGTTCGCGGACGACACCGATCAGTCCCATCTCGGCCTCATGGCTAAGAAGGTAGTGTATACCAGTTCGGGGACGACACCGGTGAGTCCCATTTCGGCCTCATGGCTAAGAAGGTAGTGTATACCAGTTCCGGACGACACCGGTAAGTCCCTTCTCGGCCTCATGGCTAAGAAGGTAGTGTATACCAGTTCGGGGACGAAACCGGTGAGTCCCATCTCGGCCTCATGGCTAAGAAGGTAGTGTATACCTGTTCGCGGACGACACCGATCAGTCCCATCTCGGCCTCGTGGCTAAGAAGGTAGTGTATACCTGTTCGCGGACGACACCGATCAGTCCCATCTCGGCCTCATGGCTAAGAAGGTAGTGTATACCAGTTCCGGACGACACCGGTGAGCCCCTTCTCGGCCTCATGGCTAAGTAGGTAGTGTATACCAGTTCCGGACGACACTGGTGAGTCCCATCTCGGCCTCATGGCTAAGAAGGTAGTGTATACCAGTTCGGGGACGAAACCGGTGAGTCCCATCTCGGCCTCATGACTAAGAAGGTAGTGTATACCAGTTCCGGACGACACCGGTAAGTCCCTTCTCGGCCTCATGGCTAAGAAGGTAGTGTATACCAGTTCGGGGACGAAACCGGTGAGTCCCATTTCGGCCTCATGGCTAAGAAGGTAGTGTATACCAGTTCCGGACGACACCGGTAAGTCCCTTCTCGGCCTCATGGCTAAGAAGGTAGTGTATACCAGTTCGGGGACGAAACCGGTGAGTCCCATCTCGGCCTCATGGCTAAGAAGGTAGTGTATACCTATTCGCGGACGACACCGATCAGTCCCATCTCGGCCTCATGGCTAAGAAGGTAGTGTATACCTGTTCGCGGACGACACCGATCAGTCCCATCTCGGTCTCATGGCTGAGAAGGTAGTGTATACCAGTTCCGGACGACACCGGTGAGCCCCTTCTCGGCCTCATGGCTAAGTAGGTAGTGTATACCAGTTCCGGACGACACCGGTGAGTCCCATCTCGGCCTCATGGCTAAGAAGGTAGTGTATACCTGTTCGCGGACGACACCGATCAGTCCCTTCTCGGCCTCATGGCTAAGAAGGTAGTGTATACCTGTTCGCGGACAACACCGATCAGTCCCATCTCTGCCTCATGGCTAAGTAGGTAGTGTATACCAGTTCCGGACGACACCGGTGAGTCCCATCTCGGCCTCATGGCTAAGAAGGTAGTGTATACCTGTTCGCGGACGACACCGATCAGTCCCTTCTCGGCCTCATGGCTAAGAAGGTAGTGTATACCAGTTCGAGGACGAAACCGGTGAGTCCCACCTCGGCCTCATGGCTAAGAAGGTAGTGTATACCTGTTCGCGGACGACACCGATCAGTCCCATCTCGGCCTCATGGCTAAGAAGGTAGTGTATACCAGTTCCGGACGACACCGGTAAGTCCCTTCTCGGCCTCATGGCTAAGAAGGTAGTGTATACCAGTTCGGGGACGAAACCGGTGAGTCCCATCTCGGCCTCATGGCTAAGAAGGTAGTGTATACCTGTTCGCGGACGACACCGATCAGTCCCATCTCGGCCTCGTGGCTAAGAAGGTAGTGTATACCTGTTCGCGGACGACACCGATCAGTCCCATCTCGGCCTCATGGCTAAGAAGGTAGTGTATACCAGTTCCGGACGACACCGGTGAGCCCCTTCTCGGCCTCATGGCTAAGTAGGTAGTGTATACCAGTTCCGGACGACACCGGTGAGTCCCATCTCGGCCTCATGGCTAAGAAGGTAGTGTATACCTGTTCGCGGACGACACCGATCAGTCCCATCTCGGCCTCGTGGCTAAGAAGGTAGTGTATACCTGTTCGCGGACGACACCGATCAGTCCCATCTCGGCCTCATGGCTAAGAAGGTAGTGCATACCTGTTCGCGGACGACACCGATCAGTCCCATCTCGGCCTCATGGCTAAGAAGGTAGTGTATACCAGTTCGGGGACGACACCGGTGAGTCCCATCTCGGCCTCATGGCTAAGAAGGTAGTGTATACCAGTTCCGGACGACACCGGTAAGTCCCTTCTCGGCCTCATGGCTAAGAAGGTAGTGTATACCAGTTCGGGGACGAAACCGGTGAGTCCCATCTCGGCCTCATGGCTAAGAAGGTAGTGTATACCTGTTCGCGGACGACACCGATCAGTCCCATCTCGGCCTCGTGGCTAAGAAGGTAGTGTATACCTGTTCGCGGACGACACCGATCAGTCCCATCTCGGCCTCATGGCTAAGAAGGTAGTGTATACCAGTTCCGGACGACACCGGTGAGCCCCTTCTCGGCCTCATGGCTAAGAAGGTAGTGCATACCTGTTCGCGGACGACACCGATCAGTCCCATCTCGGCCACATGGCTAAGAAGGTAGTGTATTCCTGTTCGCGGACAACACCGATCAGTCCCATCTCTGCCTCATGGCTAAGAAGGTAGTGTATACCAGTTCCGGACGACACCGGTGAGTCCCATCTCGGCCTCATGGCTAAGAAGGTAGTGTATACCTGTTCGCGGACGACACCGATCAGTCCCTTCTCGGCCTCATGGCTAAGAAGGTAGTGTATACCAGTTCGGGGACGAAACCGGTGAGTCCCACGTCGGCCTCATGGCTAAGAAGGTAGTGTATACCAGTTCGGGGACGAAACCGGTGAGTCCCATCTCGGCCTCATGGCTAAGAAGGTAGTGTATACCTGTTCGCGGACGACACCGATCAGTCCCATCTCGGCCTCATGGCTAAGAAGGTAGTGTATACCAGTTCGGGGACGACACCGGTGAGTCCCATCTCGGCCTCATGGCTAAGAAGGTAGTGTATACCAGTTCCGGACGACACCGGTGAGTCCCATCTCGGCCTCATGGCTAAGAAGGTAGTGTATACCAGTTCCGGACGACACCGGTGAGCCCCTCCTCGGCCTCATGGCTAAGTAGGTAGTGTATACCAGTTCCGGACGACACCGGTGAGTCCCATCTCGGCCTCATGGCTAAGAAGGTAGTGTATACCTGTTCGCGAACGACACCGATCAGTCCCTTCTCGGCCTCATGGCTAAGAAGGTAGAGTATACCAGTTCGGGGACGAAACCGATCAGTCCCATCTCGGTCTCATGGCTAAGAAGGTAGTGTATACCAGTTCCGGACGACACCGGTGAGCCCCTTCTCGGCCTCATGGCTAAGTAGGTAGTGTATACCAGTTCCGGACGACACCGGTAAGTCCCTCCTCGGCCTCATGGCTAAGAAGGTAGTGTATACCTGTTCGCGGACGACACCGATCAGTCCCATCTCGGCCTCATGGCTAAGAAGGTAGTGTATACCAGTTCGCGGACGACACCGATCAGTCCCATCTCGGCCTCATGGCTAAGAAGGTAGTGTATACCAGTTCCGGACGACACCGGTAAGTCCCTTCTCGGCCTCATGGCTAAGAAGGTAGTGTATACCAGTTCCGGACGACACCGGTGAGTCCCATCTCGGCCTCATGGCTAAGAAGGTAGTGTATACCTGTTCGCGGACGACACCGATCAGTCCCATCTCGGCGTCATGGCTAAGAAGGTAGTGTATACCAGTTCGGGGACGAAACCGGTGAGTCCCACCTCGGTCTCATGGCTAAGAAGGTAGTGTATACCTGTTCGCGGACGACACTGATCAGTCCCATCTCGGCCTCATGGCTAAGAAGGTAGTGTATACCAGTTCCGGACGACACCGGTGAGTCCCATCTCGGCCTCATGGCTAAGAAGGTAGTGTATACCAGTTCCGGACGACACCGGTAAGTCCCTTCTCGGCCTCATGGCTAAGAAGGTAGTGTATACCAGTTCGGGGACGAAACCGGTGAGTCCCATCTCGGCCTCATGGCTAAGAAGGTAGTGTATACCTGTTCGCGGACGACACCGATCAGTCCCATCTCGGCCTCGTGGCTAAGAAGGTAGTGTATACCTGTTCGCGGACGACACCGATCAGTCCCATCTCGGCCTCATGGCTAAGAAGGTAGTGTATACCAGTTCCGGACGACACCGGTGAGCCCCTTCTCGGCCTCATGGCTAAGTAGGTAGTGTATACCAGTTCCGGACGACACCGGTGAGTCCCATCTCGGCCTCATGGCTAAGAAGGTAGTGTATACCTGTTCGCGAACGACACCGATCAGTCCCTTCTCGGCCTCATGGCTAAGAAGGTAGAGTATACCAGTTCGGGGACGAAACCGATCAGTCCCATCTCGGTCTCATGGCTAAGAAGGTAGTGTATACCAGTTCCGGACGACACCGGTGAGCCCCTTCTCGGCCTCATGGCTAAGTAGGTAGTGTATACCAGTTCCGGACGACACCGGTAAGTCCCTCCTCGGCCTCATGGCTAAGAAGGTAGTGTATACCTGTTCGCGGACGACACCGATCAGTCCCATCTCGGCCTCATGGCTAAGAAGGTAGTGTATACCAGTTCGCGGACGACACCGATCAGTCCCATCTCGGCCTCATGGCTAAGAAGGTAGTGTATACCAGTTCCGGACGACACCGGTAAGTCCCTTCTCGGCCTCATGGCTAAGAAGGTAGTGTATACCAGTTCCGGACGACACCGGTGAGTCCCATCTCGGCCTCATGGCTAAGAAGGTAGTGTATACCTGTTCGCGGACGACACCGATCAGTCCCATCTCGGCGTCATGGCTAAGAAGGTAGTGTATACCAGTTCGGGGACGAAACCGGTGAGTCCCACCTCGGTCTCATGGCTAAGAAGGTAGTGTATACCTGTTCGCGGACGACACTGATCAGTCCCATCTCGGCCTCATGGCTAAGAAGGTAGTGTATACCAGTTCCGGACGACACCGGTGAGTCCCATCTCGGCCTCATGGCTAAGAAGGTAGTGTATACCAGTTCCGGACGACACCGGTAAGTCCCTTCTCGGCCTCATGGCTAAGAAGGTAGTGTATACCAGTTCGGGGACGAAACCGGTGAGTCCCATCTCGGCCTCATGGCTAAGAAGGTAGTGTATACCTGTTCGCGGACGACACCGATCAGTCCCATCTCGGCCTCGTGGCTAAGAAGGTAGTGTATACCTGTTCGCGGACGACACCGATCAGTCCCATCTCGGCCTCATGGCTAAGAAGGTAGTGTATACCAGTTCCGGACGACACCGGTGAGCCCCTTCTCGGCCTCATGGCTAAGTAGGTAGTGTATACCAGTTCCGGACGACACTGGTGAGTCCCATCTCGGCCTCATGGCTAAGAAGGTAGTGTATACCTGTTCGCGAACGACACCGATCAGTCCCTTCTCGGCCTCATGGCTAAGAAGGTAGTGTATACCAGTTCGGGGACGAAACCGGTGAGTCCCATCTCGGCCTCATGGCTAAGAAGGTAGTGTATACCTGTTCGCGGACGACACCGATCACTCCCATCTCGGCCTCATGGCTAAGAAGGTAGTGTATACCAGTTCCGGACGACACCGGTAAGTCCCTTCTCGGCCTCATGGCTAAGAAGGTAGTGTATACCAGTTCGGGGACGAAACCGGTGAGTCCCATCTCGGCCTCATGGCTAAGAAGGTAGTGTACACCTGTTCGCGGACGACACCGATCAGTCCCATCTCGGCCTCATGGCTAAGAAGGTAGTGTATACCAGTTCGGGGACGACACCGGTGAGTCCCATCTCGGCTTCATGGCTAAGAAGGTAGTGTATACCAGTTCGCGGACGACACCGGTGAACCCCTTCTCGGCCTCATGGCTAAGTAGGTAGTGTATACCAGTTCCGGACAACACCGATCAGTCCCATCTCGGCCTCATGGCTAAGAAGGTAGTGTATACCAGTTCCGGACGACACCGGTAAGTCCCTTCTCGGCCTCATGGCTAAGAAGGTAGTGTATACCAGTTCGGGGACGAAACCGGTGAGTCCCATCTCGGCCTCATGGCTAAGAAGGTAGTGTATACCTGTTCGCGGACGACACCGATCAGTCCCTTCTCGGCCTCATGGCTAAGAAGGTAGTGTATACCAGTTCGGGGACGAAACCGGTGAGTCCCATCTCGGCCTCATGGCTAAGAAGGTAGTGTATACCTGTTCGCGGACGACACCGATCAGTCCCATCTCGGCCTCATGGCTAAGAAGGTAGTGTATACCAGTTCGGGGACGACACCGGTGAGTCCCATCTCGGCCTCATGGCTAAGAAGGTAGTGTATACCAGTTCCGGACGACACCGGTAAGTCCCTTCTCGGCCTCATGGCTAAGAAGGTAGTGTATACCAGTTCGGGGACGAAACCGGTGAGTCCCATCTCGGCCTCATGGCTAAGAAGGTAGTGTATACCTGTTCGCGGACGACACCGATCAGTCCCATCTCGGCCTCGTGGCTAAGAAGGTAGTGTATACCTGTTCGCGGACGACACCGATCAGTCCCATCTCGGCCTCATGGCTAAGAAGGTAGTGTATACCAGTTCCGGACGACACCGGTGAGCCCCTTCTCGGCCTCATGGCTAAGTAGGTAGTGTATACCAGTTCCGGACGACACTGGTGAGTCCCATCTCGGCCTCATGGCTAAGAAGGTAGTGTATACCTGTTCGCGAACGACACCGATCAGTCCCTTCTCGGCCTCATGGCTAAGAAGGTAGTGTATACCAGTTCGGGGACGACACCGATCAGTCCCATCTCGGCCTCGTGGCTAAGAAGATAGTGTATACCTGTTCGCGGACGACACCGATCAGTCCCATCTCGGCCTCATGGCTAAGAAGGTAGTGTATACCAGTTCCGGACGACACCGGTGAGCCCCTTCTCGGCCTCATGGCTAAGTAGGTAGTGTATACCAGTTCCGGACGACACTGGTGAGTCCCATCTCGGCCTCATGGCTAAGAAGGTAGTGTATACCTGTTCGCGAACGACACCGATCAGTCCCTTCTCGGCCTCATGGCTAAGAAGGTAGTGTATACCAGTTCGGGGACGAAACCGGTGAGTCCCATCTCGGCCTCATGGCTAAGAAGATAGTGTATACCAGTTCCGGACGACACCGGTAAGTCCCTTCTCGGCCTCATGGCTAAGAAGGTAGTGTATACCAGTTCGGGGACGACACCGGTGAGTCCCATCTCGGCCTCATGGCTAAGAAGGTAGTGTATACCAGTTCCGGACGACACCGGTAAGTCCCTTCTCGGCCTCATGGCTAAGAAGGTAGTGTATACCAGTTCGGGGACGAAACCGGTGAGTCCCATCTCGGCCTCATGGCTAAGAAGGTAGTGTATACCTGTTCGCGGACGACACCGATCAGTCCCATCTCGGCCTCGTGGCTAAGAAGGTAGTGTATACCTGTTCGCGGACGACACCGATCAGTCCCATCTCGGCCTCATGGCTAAGAAGGTAGTGTATACCAGTTCCGGACGACACCGGTGAGCCCCTTCTCGGCCTCATGGCTAAGTAGGTAGTGTATACCAGTTCCGGACGACACTGGTGAGTCCCATCTCGGCCTCATGGCTAAGAAGGTAGTGTATACCAGTTCGGGGACGAAACCGGTGAGTCCCATCTCGGCCTCATGGCTAAGAAGGTAGTGTATACCAGTTCCGGACGACACCGGTAAGTCCCTTCTCGGCCTCATGGCTAAGAAGGTAGTGTATACCAGTTCGGGGACGAAACCGGTGAGTCCCATTTCGGCCTCATGGCTAAGAAGGTAGTGTATACCAGTTCCGGACGACACCGGTAAGTCCCTTCTCGGCCTCATGGCTAAGTAGGTAGTGTATACCAGTTCCGGACGACACCGGTGAGTCCCATCTCGGCCTCATGGCTAAGAAGGTAGTGTATACCTGTTCGCGGACGACACCGATCAGTCCCTTCTCGGCCTCATGGCTAAGAAGGTAGTGTATACCAGTTCGGGGACGAAACCGGTGAGTCCCATCTCGGCCTCATGGCTAAGAAGGTAGTGTATACCAGTTCCGGACGACACCGGTGAGTCCCATCTCGGCCTCATGGCTAAGAAGGTAGTGTATACCTGTTCGCGGACGACACCGATCAGTCCCATCTCGGTCTCATGGCTGAGAAGGTAGTGTATACCAGTTCCGGACGACACCGGTGAGCCCCTTCTCGGCCTCATGGCTAAGTAGGTAGTGTATACCAGTTCCGGACGACACCGGTGAGTCCCATCTAGGCCTCATGGCTAAGAAGGTAGTGTATACCAGTTCCGGACGACACCGGTGAGCCCCTTCTCGGCCTCATGGCTAAGTAGGTAGTGTATACCAGTTCCGGACGACACTGGTGAGTCCCATCTCGGCCTCATGGCTAAGAAGGTAGTGTATACCTGTTCGCGAACGACACCGATCAGTCCCTTCTCGGCCTCATGGCTAAGAAGGTAGTGTATACCAGTTCGGGGACGAAACCGGTGAGTCCCATCTCGGCCTCATGGCTAAGAAGATAGTGTATACCAGTTCCGGACGACACCGGTAAGTCCCTTCTCGGCCTCATGGCTAAGAAGGTAGTGTATACCAGTTCGGGGACGACACCGGTGAGTCCCATCTCGGCCTCATGGCTAAGAAGGTAGTGTATACCAGTTCCGGACGACACCGGTAAGTCCCTTCTCGGCCTCATGGCTAAGAAGGTAGTGTATACCAGTTCGGGGACGAAACCGGTGAGTCCCATCTCGGCCTCATGGCTAAGAAGGTAGTGTATACCTGTTCGCGGACGACACCGATCAGTCCCATCTCGGCCTCGTGGCTAAGAAGGTAGTGTATACCTGTTCGCGGACGACACCGATCAGTCCCATCTCGGCCTCATGGCTAAGAAGGTAGTGTATACCAGTTCCGGACGACACCGGTGAGCCCCTTCTCGGCCTCATGGTTAAGTAGGTAGTGTATACCAGTTCCGGACGACACTGGTGAGTCCCATCTCGGCCTCATGGCTAAGAAGGTAGTGTATACCAGTTCGGGGACGAAACCGGTGAGTCCCATCTCGGCCTCATGGCTAAGAAGGTAGTGTATACCAGTTCCGGACGACACCGGTAAGTCCCTTCTCGGCCTCATGGCTAAGAAGGTAGTGTATACCAGTTCGGGGACGAAACCGGTGAGTCCCATTTCGGCCTCATGGCTAAGAAGGTAGTGTATACCAGTTCCGGACGACACCGGTAAGTCCCTTCTCGGCCTCATGGCTAAGTAGGTAGTGTATACCAGTTCCGGACGACACCGGTGAGTCCCATCTCGGCCTCATGGCTAAGAAGGTAGTGTATACCTGTTCGCGGACGACACCGATCTGTCCCTTCTCGGCCTCATGGCTAAGAAGGTAGTGTATACCAGTTCGGGGACGAAACCGGTGAGTCCCATCTCGGCCTCATGGCTAAGAAGGTAGTGTATACCAGTTCCGGACGACACCGGTGAGTCCCATCTCGGCCTCATGGCTAAGAAGGTAGTGTATACCTGTTCGCGGACGACACCGATCAGTCCCATCTCGGTCTCATGGCTGAGAAGGTAGTGTATACCAGTTCCGGACGACACCGGTGAGCCCCTTCTCGGCCTCATGGCTAAGTAGGTAGTGTATACCAGTTCCGGACGACACCGGTGAGTCCCATCTCGGCCTCATGGCTAAGAAGGTAGTGTATACCTGTTCGCGGACGACACCGATCAGTCCCTTCTCGGCCTCATGGCTAAGAAGGTAGTGTATACCAGTTCGGGGACGAAACCGGTGAGTCCCATCTCGGCCTCATGGCTAAGAAGGTAGTGTATACCAGTTCCGGACGACACCGGTGAGTCCCATCTCGGCCTCATGGCTAAGAAGGTAGTGTATACCTGTTCGCGGACGACACCGATCAGTCCCTTCTCGGCCTCATGGCTAAGAAGGTAGTGTATACCAGTTCGGGGACGAAACCGGTGAGTCCCACCTCGGCCTCATGGCTAAGAAGGTAGTGTATACCTGTTCGCGGACGACACCGATCAGTCCCATCTCGGCCTCATGGCTAAGAAGGTAGTGTATACCAGTTCCGGACGACACCGGTAAGTCCCTTCTCGGCCTCATGGCTAAGAAGGTAGTGTATACCAGTTCGGGGACGAAACCGGTGAGTCCCATCTCGGCTTCATGGCTAAGAAGGTAGTGTATACCTGTTCGCGGACGACACCGATCAGTCCCATCTCGGCCTCGTGGCTAAGAAGGTAGTGTATACCTGTTCGCGGACGACACCGATCAGTCCCATCTCGGCCTCATGGCTAAGAAGGTAGTGTATACCAGTTCCGGACGACACCGGTGAGCCCCTTCTCGGCCTCATGGCTAAGTAGGTAGTGTATACCAGTTCCGGACGACACCGGTGAGTCCCATCTCGGCCTCATGGCTAAGAAGGTAGTGTATACCTGTTCGCGGACGACACCGATCAGTCCCATCTCGGCCTCGTGGCTAAGAAGGTAGTGTATACCTGTTCGCGGACGACACCGATCAGTCCCATCTCGGCCTCATGGCTAAGAAGGTAGTGCATACCTGTTCGCGGACGACACCGATCAGTCCCATCTCGGCCACATGGCTAAGAAGGTAGTGTATTCCTGTTCGCGGACAACACCGATCAGTCCCATCTCTGCCTCATGGCTAAGAAGGTAGTGTATACCAGTTCCGGACGACACCGGTGAGTCCCATCTCGGCCTCATGGCTAAGAAGGTAGTGTATACCTGTTCGCGGACGACACCGATCAGTCCCTTCTCGGCCTCATGGCTAAGAAGGTAGTGTATACCAGTTCGGGGACGAAACCGGTGAGTCCCACGTCGGCCTCATGGCTAAGAAGGTAGTGTATACCAGTTCGGGGACGAAACCGGTGAGTCCCATCTCGGCCTCATGGCTAAGAAGGTAGTGTATACCTGTTCGCGGACGACACCGATCAGTCCCATCTCGGCCTCATGGCTAAGAAGGTAGTGTTTACCAGTTCGGGGACGACACCGGTGAGTCCCATCTCGGCCTCATGGCTAAGAAGGTAGTGTATACCAGTTCCGGACGACACCGGTGAGTCCCATCTCGGCCTCATGGCTAAGAAGGTAGTGTATACCAGTTCCGGACGACACCGGTGAGCCCCTCCTCGGCCTCATGGCTAAGTAGGTAGTGTATACCAGTTCCGGACGACACCGGTGAGTCCCATCTCGGCCTCATGGCTAAGAAGGTAGTGTATACCTGTTCGCGAACGACACCGATCAGTCCCTTCTCGGCCTCATGGCTAAGAAGGTAGAGTATACCAGTTCGGGGACGAAACCGATCAGTCCCATCTCGGTCTCATGGCTAAGAAGGTAGTGTATACCAGTTCCGGACGACACCGGTGAGCCCCTTCTCGGCCTCATGGCTAAGTAGGTAGTGTATACCAGTTCCGGACGACACCGGTAAGTCCCTCCTCGGCCTCATGGCTAAGAAGGTAGTGTATACCTGTTCGCGGACGACACCGATCAGTCCCATCTCGGCCTCATGGCTAAGAAGGTAGTGTATACCTGTTCGCGAACGACACCGATCAGTCCCTTCTCGGCCTCATGGCTAAGAAGGTAGAGTATACCAGTTCGGGGACGAAACCGATCAGTCCCATCTCGGTCTCATGGCTAAGAAGGTAGTGTATACCAGTTCCGGACGACACCGGTGAGCCCCTTCTCGGCCTCATGGCTAAGTAGGTAGTGTATACCAGTTCCGGACGACACCGGTAAGTCCCTCCTCGGCCTCATGGCTAAGAAGGTAGTGTATACCTGTTCGCGGACGACACCGATCAGTCCCATCTCGGCCTCATGGCTAAGAAGGTAGTGTATACCAGTTCGCGGACGACACCGATCAGTCCCATCTCGGCCTCATGGCTAAGAAGGTAGTGTATACCAGTTCCGGACGACACCGGTAAGTCCCTTCTCGGCCTCATGGCTAAGAAGGTAGTGTATACCAGTTCCGGACGACACCGGTGAGTCCCATCTCGGCCTCATGGCTAAGAAGGTAGTGTATACCTGTTCGCGGACGACACCGATCAGTCCCATCTCGGCGTCATGGCTAAGAAGGTAATGTATACCAGTTCGGGGACGAAACCGGTGAGTCCCACCTCGGTCTCATGGCTAAGAAGGTAGTGTATACCTGTTCGCGGACGACACTGATCAGTCCCATCTCGGCCTCATGGCTAAGAAGGTAGTGTATACCAGTTCCGGACGACACCGGTGAGTCCCATCTCGGCCTCATGGCTAAGAAGGTAGTGTATACCAGTTCCGGACGACACCGGTAAGTCCCTTCTCGGCCTCATGGCTAAGAAGGTAGTGTATACCAGTTCGGGGACGAAACCGGTGAGTCCCATCTCGGCCTCATGGCTAAGAAGGTAGTGTATACCTGTTCGCGGACGACACCGATCAGTCCCATCTCGGCCTCGTGGCTAAGAAGGTAGTGTATACCTGTTCGCGGACGACACCGATCAGTCCCATCTCGGCCTCATGGCTAAGAAGGTAGTGTATACCAGTTCCGGACGACACCGGTGAGCCCCTTCTCGGCCTCATGGCTAAGTAGGTAGTGTATACCAGTTCCGGACGACACCGGTGAGTCCCATCTCGGCCTCATGGCTAAGAAGGTAGTGTATACCTGTTCGCGAACGACACCGATCAGTCCCTTCTCGGCCTCATGGCTAAGAAGGTAGAGTATACCAGTTCGGGGACGAAACCGATCAGTCCCATCTCGGTCTCATGGCTAAGAAGGTAGTGTATACCAGTTCCGGACGACACCGGTGAGCCCCTTCTCGGCCTCATGGCTAAGTAGGTAGTGTATACCAGTTCCGGACGACACCGGTAAGTCCCTCCTCGGCCTCATGGCTAAGAAGGTAGTGTATACCTGTTCGCGGACGACACCGATCAGTCCCATCTCGGCCTCATGGCTAAGAAGGTAGTGTATACCAGTTCGCGGACGACACCGATCAGTCCCATCTCGGCCTCATGGCTAAGAAGGTAGTGTATACCAGTTCCGGACGACACCGGTAAGTCCCTTCTCGGCCTCATGGCTAAGAAGGTAGTGTATACCAGTTCCGGACGACACCGGTGAGTCCCATCTCGGCCTCATGGCTAAGAAGGTAGTGTATACCTGTTCGCGGACGACACCGATCAGTCCCATCTCGGCGTCATGGCTAAGAAGGTAGTGTATACCAGTTCGGGGACGAAACCGGTGAGTCCCATCTCGGCCTCATGGCTAAGAAGGTAGTGTATACCTGTTCGCGGACGACACCGATCAGTCCCATCTCGGCCTCGTGGCTAAGAAGGTAGTGTATACCTGTTCGCGGACGACACCGATCAGTCCCATCTCGGCCTCATGGCTAAGAAGGTAGTGTATACCAGTTCCGGACGACACCGGTGAGCCCCTTCTCGGCCTCATGGCTAAGTAGGTAGTGTATACCAGTTCCGGACGACACTGGTGAGTCCCATCTCGGCCTCATGGCTAAGAAGGTAGTGTATACCTGTTCGCGAACGACACCGATCAGTCCCTTCTCGGCCTCATGGCTAAGAAGGTAGTGTATACCAGTTCGGGGACGAAACCGGTGAGTCCCATCTCGGCCTCATGGCTAAGAAGGTAATGTATACCTGTTCGCGGACGACACCGATCACTCCCATCTCGGCCTCATGGCTAAGAAGGTAGTGTATACCAGTTCCGGACGACACCGGTAAGTCCCTTCTCGGCCTCATGGCTAAGAAGGTAGTGTATACCAGTTCGGGGACGAAACCGGTGAGTCCCATCTCGGCCTCATGGCTAAGAAGGTAGTGTACACCTGTTCGCGGACGACACCGATCAGTCCCATCTCGGCCTCATGGCTAAGAAGGTAGTGTATACCAGTTCGGGGACGACACCGGTGAGTCCCATCTCGGCTTCATGGCTAAGAAGGTAGTGTATACCAGTTCGCGGACGACACCGGTGAACCCCTTCTCGGCCTCATGGCTAAGTAGGTAGTGTATACCAGTTCCGGACAACACCGATCAGTCCCATCTCGGCCTCATGGCTAAGAAGGTAGTGTATACCAGTTCCGGACGACACCGGTAAGTCCCTTCTCGGCCTCATGGCTAAGAATGTAGTGTATACCAGTTCGGGGACGAAACCGGTGAGTCCCATCTCGGCCTCATGGCTAAGAAGGTAGTGTATACCTGTTCGCGGACGACACCGATCAGTCCCTTCTCGGCCTCATGGCTAAGAAGGTAGTGTATACCAGTTCGGGGACGAAACCGGTGAGTCCCATCTCGGCCTCATGGCTAAGAAGGTAGTGTATACCTGTTCGCGGACGACACCGATCAGTCCCATCTCGGCCTCATGGCTAAGAAGGTAGTGTATACCAGTTCGGGGACGACACCGGTGAGTCCCATCTCGGCCTCATGGCTAAGAAGGTAGTGTATACCAGTTCCGGACGACACCGGTAAGTCCCTTCTCGGCCTCATGGCTAAGAAGGTAGTGTATACCAGTTCGGGGACGAAACCGGTGAGTCCCATCTCGGCCTCATGGCTAAGAAGGTAGTGTATACCTGTTCGCGGACGACACCGATCAGTCCCATCTCGGCCTCGTGGCTAAGAAGGTAGTGTATACCTGTTCGCGGACGACACCGATCAGTCCCATCTCGGCCTCATGGCTAAGAAGGTAGTGTATACCAGTTCCGGACGACACCGGTGAGCCCCTTCTCGGCCTCATGGCTAAGTAGGTAGTGTATACCAGTTCCGGACGACACTGGTGAGTCCCATCTCGGCCTCATGGCTAAGAAGGTAGTGTATACCTGTTCGCGAACGACACCGATCAGTCCCTTCTCGGCCTCATGGCTAAGAAGGTAGTGTATACCAGTTCGGGGACGAAACCGGTGAGTCCCATCTCGGCCTCATGGCTAAGAAGATAGTGTATACCAGTTCCGGACGACACCGGTAAGTCCCTTCTCGGCCTCATGGCTAAGAAGGTAGTGTATACCAGTTCGGGGACGAAACCGGTGAGTCCCATCTCGGCCTCATGGCTAAGAAGGTAGTGTATACCTGTTCGCGGACGACACCGATCAGTCCCATCTCGGCCTCATGGCTAACAAGGTAGTGTATACCAGTTCGGGGACGACACCGGTGAGTCCCATTTCGGCCTCATGGCTAAGAAGGTAGTGTATACCAGTTCCGGACGACACCGGTAAGTCCCTTCTCGGCCTCATGGCTAAGAAGGTAGTGTATACCAGTTCGGGGACGAAACCGGTGAGTCCCATCTCGGCCTCATGGCTAAGAAGGTAGTGTATACCTATTCGCGGACGACACCGATCAGTCCCATCTCGGCCTCATGGCTAAGAAGGTAGTGTATACCTGTTCGCGGACGACACCGATCAGTCCCATCTCGGTCTCATGGCTGAGAAGGTAGTGTATACCAGTTCCGGACGACACCGGTGAGCCCCTTCTCGGCCTCATGGCTAAGTAGGTAGTGTATACCAGTTCCGGACGACACCGGTAAGTCCCTTCTCGGCCTCATGGCTAAGAAGGTAGTGTATACCTGTTCGCGGACGACACCGATCAGTCCCATCTCGGCCTCGTGGCTAAGAAGGTAGTGTATACCTGTTCGCGGACGACACCGATCAGTCCCATCTCGGCCTCATGGCTAAGAAGGTAGTGTATACCAGTTCGGGGACGACACCGGTGAGTCCCATCTCGGCCTCATGGCTAAGAAGGTAGTGTATACCAGTTCCGGACGACACCGGTAAGTCCCTTCTCGGCCTCATGGCTAAGAAGGTAGTGTATACCAGTTCGGGGACGAAACCGGTGAGTCCCATCTCGGCCTCATGGCTAAGAAGGTAGTGTATACCTGTTCGCGGACGACACCGATCAGTCCCATCTCGGCCTCGTGGCTAAGAAGGTAGTGTATACCTGTTCGCGGACGACACCGATCAGTCCCATCTCGGCCTCATGGCTAAGAAGGTAGTGTATACCAGTTCCGGACGACACCGGTGAGCCCCTTCTCGGCCTCATGGCTAAGTAGGTAGTGTATACCAGTTCCGGACGACACTGGTGAGTCCCATCTCGGCCTCATGGCTAAGAAGGTAGTGTATACCTGTTCGCGAACGACACCGATCAGTCCCTTCTCGGCCTCATGGCTAAGAAGGTAGTGTATACCAGTTCGGGGACGAAACCGGTGAGTCCCATCTCGGCCTCATGGCTAAGAAGGTAGTGTATACCTGTTCGCGGACGACACCGATCAGTCCCATCTCGGCCTCATGGCTAAGAAGGTAGTGTATACCAGTTCGGGGACGACACCGGTGAGTCCCATTTCGGCCTCATGGCTAAGAAGGTAGTGTATACCAGTTCCGGACGACACCGGTAAGTCCCTTCTCGGCCTCATGGCTAAGAAGGTAGTGTATACCAGTTCGGGGACGAAACCGGTGAGTCCCATCTCGGCCTCATGGCTAAGAAGGTAGTGTATACCTATTCGCGGACGACACCGATCAGTCCCATCTCGGCCTCATGGCTAAGAAGGTAGTGTATACCTGTTCGCGGACGACACCGATCAGTCCCATCTCGGTCTCATGGCTGAGAAGGTAGTGTATACCAGTTCCGGACGACACCGGTGAGCCCCTTCTCGGCCTCATGGCTAAGTAGGTAGTGTATACCAGTTCCGGACGACACCGGTGAGTCCCATCTCGGCCTCATGGCTATGAAGGTAGTGTATACCTGTTCGCGGACGACACCGATCAGTCCCTTCTCGGCCTCATGGCTAAGAAGGTAGTGTATACCTGTTCGCGGACAACACCGATCAGTCCCATCTCTGCCTCATGGCTAAGTAGGTAGTGTATACCAGTTCCGGACGACACCGGTGAGTCCCATCTCGGCCTCATGGCTAAGAAGGTAGTGTATACCTGTTCGCGGACGACACCGATCAGTCCCTTCTCGGCCTCATGGCTAAGAAGGTAGTGTATACCAGTTCGGGGACGAAACCGGTGAGTCCCACCTCGGCCTCATGGCTAAGAAGGTAGTGTATACCTGTTCGCGGACGACACCGATCAGTCCCATCTCGGCCTCATGGCTAAGAAGGTAGTGTATACCAGTTCCGGACGACACCGGTAAGTCCCTTCTCGGCCTCATGGCTAAGAAGGTAGTGTATACCAGTTCGGGGACGAAACCGGTGAGTCCCATCTCGGCCTCATGGCTAAGAAGGTAGTGTATACCTGTTCGCGGACGACACCGATCAGTCCCATCTCGGCCTCGTGGCTAAGAAGGTAGTGTATACCTGTTCGCGGACGACACCGATCAGTCCCATCTCGGCCTCATGGCTAAGAAGGTAGTGTATACCAGTTCCGGACGACACCGGTGAGCCCCTTCTCGGCCTCATGGCTAAGTAGGTAGTGTATACCAGTTCCGGACGACACCGGTGAGTCCCATCTCGGCCTCATGGCTAAGAAGGTAGTGTATACCTGTTCGCGGACGACACCGATCAGTCCCATCTCGGCCTCGTGGCTAAGAAGGTAGTGTATACCTGTTCGCGGACGACACCGATCAGTCCCATCTCGGCCTCATGGCTAAGAAGGTAGTGCATACCTGTTCGCGGACGACACCGATCAGTCCCATCTCGGCCACATGGCTAAGAAGGTAGTGTATTCCTGTTCGCGGACAACACCGATCAGTCCCATCTCTGCCTCATGGCTAAGAAGGTAGTGTATACCAGTTCCGGACGACACCGGTGAGTCCCATCTCGGCCTCATGGCTAAGAAGGTAGTGTATACCTGTTCGCGGACGACACCGATCAGTCCCTTCTCGGCCTCATGGCTAAGAAGGTAGTGTATACCAGTTCGGGGACGAAACCGGTGAGTCCCACGTCGGCCTCATGGCTAAGAAGGTAGTGTATACCAGTTCGGGGACGAAACCGGTGAGTCCCATCTCGGCCTCATGGCTAAGAAGGTAGTGTATACCTGTTCGCGGACGACACCGATCAGTCCCATCTCGGCCTCATGGCTAAGAAGGTAGTGTATACCAGTTCGGGGACGACACCGGTGAGTCCCATCTCGGCCTCATGGCTAAGAAGGTAGTGTATACCAGTTCCGGACGACACCGGTGAGTCCCATCTCGGCCTCATGGCTAAGAAGGTAGTGTATACCTGTTCGCGGACGACACCGATCAGTCCCATCTCGGCCTCGTGGCTAAGAAGGTAGTGTATACCTGTTCGCGGACGACACCGATCAGTCCCATCTCGGCCTCATGGCTAAGAAGGTAGTGTATACCTGTTCGCGGACGACACCGATCAGTCCCATCTCGGCCTCATGGCTAAGAAGGTAGTGTATACCAGTTCCGGACGACACCGGTGAGCCCCTTCTCGGCCTCATGGCTAAGTAGGTAGTGTATACCAGTTCCGGACGACACCGGTGAGTCCCATCTCGGCCTCATGGCTAAGAAGGTAGTGTATACCTGTTCGCGAACGACACCGATCAGTCCCTTCTCGGCCTCATGGCTAAGAAGGTAGTGTATACCAGTTCGGGGACGAAACCGGTGAGTCCCATCTCGGCCTCATGGCTAAGAAGGTAGTGTATACCTGTTCGCGGACGACACCAATAGTCCCATCTCTGCCTCATGGCTAAGTAGGTAGTGTATACCTGTTCGCGGACAACACCGATCAGTCCCATCTCTGCCTCATGGCTAAGTAGGTAGTGTATACCAGTTCCGGACGACACCGGTGAGTCCCATCTCGGCCTCATGGCTAAGAAGGTAGTGTATACCTGTTCGCGGACGACACCGATCAGTCCCATCTCGGCCTCATGGCTAAGAAGGTTGTGTATACCAGTTCCGGACGACACCGGTGAGCCCCTTCTCGGCCTCATGGCTAAGTAGGTAGTGTATACCAGTTCCGGACGACACCGGTGAGTCCCATCTCGGCCTCATGGCTAAGAAGGTAGTGTATACCTGTTCGCGGACGACACCGATCAGTCCCATCTCGGCATCGTGGCTAAGAAGGTAGTGTATACCTGTTCGCAGACGACACCGATCAGTCCCATCTCGGCCTCATGGCTAAGAAGGTAGTGTTTACCTGTTCGCGGACGACACCGATCAGTCCCATCTCGGCCACATGGCTAAGAAGGTAGTGTATTCCTGTTCGCGGACAACACCGATCAGTCCCATCTCTGCCTCATGGCTAAGAAGGTAGTGTATACCAGTTCCGGACGACACCGATGAGTCCCACCTCGGCCTCATGGCTAAGAAGGTAGTGTATACCTGTTCGCGGACGACACCGATCAGTCCCATCTCGGCCTCATGGCTAAGAAGGTAGTGTATACCAGTTCCGGACGACACCGGTAAGTCCCTTCTTGGCCTCATGGCTAAAATGGTAGTGTATACCAGTTCGGGGACGAAACCGGTGAGTCCCATCTCGGCCTCATGGCTAAGAAGGTAGTGTATACCTGTTCGCGGACGACACCGATCAGTCCCATCTCGGCCTCATGGCTAAGAAGGTAGTGTATACCAGTTCGGGGACGACACCGGTGAGTCCCATCTCGGCCTCATGGCTAAGAAGGTAGTGTATACCAGTTCCGGACGACACCGGTAAGTCCCTTCTCGGCCTCATGGCTAAGAAGGTAGTGTATACCAGTTCGGGGACGAAACCGGTGAGTCCCATCTCGGCCTCATGGCTAAGAAGGTAGTGTATACCTGTTCGCGGACGACACCGATCAGTCCCATCTCGGCCTCGTGGCTAAGAAGGTAGTGTATACCTGTTCGCGGACGACACCGATCAGTCCCATCTCGGCCTCATGGCTAAGAAGGTAGTGTATACCAGTTCCGGACGACACCGGTGAGCCCCTTCTCGGCCTCATGGCTAAGTAGGTAGTGTATACCAGTTCCGGACGACACCGGTGAGTCCCATCTCGGCCTCATGGCTAAGAAGGTAGTGTATACCTGTTCGCGAACGACACCGATCAGTCCCTTCTCGGCCTCATGGCTAAGAAGTTAGTGTATACCAGTTCGGGGACGAAACCGGTGAGTCCCATCTCGGCCTCATGGCTAAGAAGGTAGTGTATACCTGTTCGCGGACGACACCGATCAGTCCCATCTCTGCCTCATGGCTAAGTAGGTAGTGTATACCAGTTCCGGACGACACCGGTGAGTCCCATCTCGGCCTCATGGCTAAGAAGGTAGTGTATACCAGTTCCGGACGACACCGGTGAGTCCCATCTCTGCCTCATGGCTAAGAAGGTAGTGTATACCTGTTCGCGAACGACACCGATCAGTCCCTTCTCGGCCTCATGGCTAAGAAGGTAGTGTATACCAGTTCGGGGACGAAACCGGTGAGTCCCATCTCGGCCTCATGGCTAAGAAGGTAGTGTATACCTGTTCGCGGACAACACCGATCAGTCCCATCTCTGCCTCATGGCTAAGTAGGTAGAGTATACCAGTTCCGGACGACACCGGTGAGTCCCATCTCGGCCTCATGGCTAAGATGGTAGTGTATACCTGTTCGCGGACGACACCGATCAGTCCCTTCTCGGCCTCATGGCTAAGAAGGTAGTGTATACCAGTTCGGGGACGAAACCGGTGAGTCCCACCTCGGCCTCATGGCTAAGAAGGTAGTGTATACCTGTTCGCGGACGACACCGATCAGTCTCATCTCGGCCTCATGGCTAAGAAGGTAGTGTATACCAGTTCAGGACGACACCGGTAAGTCCCTTCTCGGCCTCATGGCTAAGAAGGTAGTGTATACCAGTTCGGGGACGAAACCGGTGAGTCCCACCTCGGCCTCATGGCTAAGAAGGTAGTGTATACCTGTTCGCGGACGACACCGATCAGTCCCATCTCGGCCTCATGGCTAAGAAGGTAGTGTATACCAGTTCAGGACGACACCGGTAAGTCCCTTCTCGGCCTCATGGCTAAGAAGGTAGTGTATACCAGTTCCGGACGACACCGGTGAGCCCCTTCTCGGCCTCATGGCTAAGTAGGTAGTGTATACCAGTTCCGGACGACACCGGTGAGTCCCATCTCGGCCTCATGGCTAAGAAGGTAGTGTATACCTGTTCGCGAACGACACCGATCAGTCCCTTCTCGGCCTCATGGCTAAGAAGGTAGTGTATACCAGTTCGGGGACGAAACCGATCAGTCCCATCTCGGTCTCATGGCTAAGAAGGTAGTGTATACCAGTTCCGGACGACACCGGTAAGTCCCTTCTCGGCCTCATGGCTAAGAAGGTAGTGTATACCAGTTCGGGGACGAAACCGGTGAGTCCCATCTCGGCCTCATGGCTAAGAAGGTAGTGTATACCTGTTCGCGGACGACACCGATCAGTCCCATCTCGGCCTCATGGCTAAGAAGGTAGTGTATACCTGTTCGCGGACGACACCGATCAGTCCCATCTCGGTCTCATGGCTAAGAAGGTAGTGTATACCAGTTCCGGACGACACCGGTGAGCCCCTTCTCGGCCTCATGGCTAAGTAGGTAGTGTATACCAGTTCCGGACGACACCGGTAAGTCCCTCCTCGGCCTCATGGCTAAGAAGGTAGTGTATACCTGTTCGCGGACGACACCGATCAGTCCCATCTCGGCCTCATGGCTAAGAAGGTAGTGTATACCAGTTCGCGGACGACACCGATCAGTCCCATCTCGGCCTCATGGCTAAGAAGGTAGTGTATACCAGTTCCGGACGACACCGGTAAGTCCCTTCTCGGCCTCATGGCTAAGAAGGTAGTGTATACCAGTTCCGGACGACACCGGTGAGTCCCATCTCGGCCTCATGGCTAAGAAGGTAGTGTATACCTGTTCGCGGACGACACTGATCAGTCCCATCTCGGCCTCATGGCTAAGAAGGTAGTGTATACCAGTTCCGGACGACACCGGTGAGTCCCATCTCGGCCTCATGGCTAAGAAGGTAGTGTATACCAGTTCCGGACGACACCGGTAAGTCCCTTCTCGGCCTCATGGCTAAGAAGGTAGTGTATACCAGTTCCGGACGACACCGGTGAGCCCCTTCTCGGCCTCATGGCTAAGTAGGTAGTGTATACCAGTTCCGGACGACACCGGTGAGTCCCATCTCGGCCTCATGGCTAAGAAGGTAGTGTATACCTGTTCGCGAACGACACCGATCAGTCCCTTCTCGGCCTCATGGCTCAGAAGGTAGTGTATACCAGTTCGGGGACGAAACCGATCAGTCCCATCTCGGTCTCATGGCTAAGAAGGTAGTGTATACCAGTTCCGGACGACACCGGTGAGCCCCTTCTCGGCCTCATGGCTAAGTAGGTAGTGTATACCAGTTCGGGGACGACACCGATCAGTCCCATCTCGGCCTCATGGCTAAGAAGGTAGTGTATACCTGTTCGCGGACGACACCGATCAGTCCCATCTCGGTCTCATGGCTAAGAAGGTAGTGTATACCAGTTCCGGACGACACCGGTGAGCCCCTTCTCGGCCTCATGGCTAAGTAGGTAGTGTATACCAGTTCCGGACGACACCGGTAGGTCCCTCCTCGGCCTCATGGCTAAGAAGGTAGTGTATACCAGTTCCGGACGACACCGGTAAGTCCCTTCTCGGCCTCATGGCTAAGAAGGTAGTGTATACCAGTTCCGGACGACACCGGTGAGTCCCATCTCGGCCTCATGGCTAAGAAGGTAGTGTATACCTGTTCGCGGACGACACCTATCAGTCCCATCTCGGCCTCATGGCTAAGAAGGTAGTGTATACCAGTTCGGGGACGAAACCGGTGAGTCCCACCTCGGCCTCATGGCTAAGAAGGTAGTGTATACCTGTTCGCGGACGACACTGATCAGTCCCATCTCGGCCTCATGGCTAAGAAGGTAGTGTATACCAGTTCCGGACGACACCGGTGAGTCCCATCTCGGCCTCATGGCTAAGAAGGTAGTGTATACCAGTTCCGGACGACACCGGTAAATCCCTTCTCGGCCTCATGGCTAAGAAGGTAGTGTATACCAGTTCGGGGACGAAACCGGTGAGTCCCATCTCGGCCTCATGGCTAAGAAGGTAGTGTATACCTGTTCGCGGACGACACCGATCAGTCCCATCTCGGCCTCGTGGCTAAGAAGGTAGTGTATACCTGTTCGCGGACGACACCGATCAGTCCCATCTCGGCCTCATGGCTAAGAAGGTAGTGTATACCAGTTCCGGACGACACCGGTGAGCCCCTTCTCGGCCTCATGGCTAAGTAGGTAGTGTATACCAGTTCCGGACGACACCGGTGAGTCCCATCTCGGCCTCATGGCTAAGAAGGTAGTGTATACCTGTTCGCGAACGACACCGATCAGTCCCTTCTCGGCCTCATGGCTAAGAAGGTAGTGTATACCAGTTCGGGGACGAAACCGATCAGTCCCATCTCGGTCTCATGGCTAAGAAGGTAGTGTATACCAGTTCCGGACGACACCGGTGAGCCCCTTCTCGGCCTCATGGCTAAGTAGGTAGTGTATACCAGTTCCGGACGACACCGGTAAGTCCCTCCTCGGCCTCATGGCTAAGAAGGTAGTGTATACCTGTTCGCGGACGACACCGATCAGTCCCATCTCGGCCTCGTGGCTAAGAAGGTAGTGTATACCTGTTCGCGGACGACACCGATCAGTCCCATCTCGGCCTCATGGCTAAGAAGGTAGTGTATACCTGTTCGCGGACGACACCGATCAGTCCCATCTCGGCCTCATGGCTAAGAAGGTAGTGTATACCAGTTCCGGACGACACCGGTGAGCCCCTTCTCGGCCTCATGGCTAAGTAGGTAGTGTATACCAGTTCCGGACGACACCGGTGAGTCCCATCTCGGCCTCATGGCTAAGAAGGTAGTGTATACCTGTTCGCGAACGACACCGATCAGTCCCTTCTCGGCCTCATGGCTAAGAAGGTAGTGTATACCAGTTCGGGGACGAAACCGGTGAGTCCCATCTCGGCCTCATGGCTAAGAAGGTAGTGTATACCTGTTCGCGGACGACACCGATCAGTCCCATCTCTGCCTCATGGCTAAGTAGGTAGTGTATACCTGTTCGCGGACAACACCGATCAGTCCCATCTCTGCCTCATGGCTAAGTAGGTAGTGTATACCAGTTCCGGACGACACCGGTGAGTCCCATCTCGGCCTCATGGCTAAGAAGGTAGTGTATACCTGTTCCCGGACGACACCGATCAGTCCCTTCTCGGCCTCATGGCTAAGAAGGTAGTGTATACCAGTTCGGGGACGAAACCGGTGAGTCCCACCTCGGCCTCATGGCTAAGAAGGTAGTGTATACCTGTTCGCGGACGACACCGATCAGTCCCATCTCGGCCTCATGGCTAAGAAGGTTGTGTATACCAGTTCCGGGCGACACCGGTGAGCCCCTTCTCGGCCTCATGGCTAAGTAGGTAGTGTATACCAGTTCCGGACGACACCGGTGAGTCCCATCTCGGCCTCATGGCTAAGAAGGTAGTGTATACCTTTTCGCGGACGACACCGATCAGTCCCATCTCGGCATCGTGGCTAAGAAGGTAGTGTATACCTGTTCGCGGACGACACCGATCAGTCCCATCTCGGCCTCATGGCTAAGAAGGTAGTGTTTACCTGTTCGCGGACGACACCGATCAGTCCCATCTCGGCCACATGGCTAAGAAGGTAGTGTATTCCTGTTCGCGGACAACACCGATCAGTCCCATCTCTGCCTCATGGCTAAGAAGGTAGTGTATACCAGTTCCGGACGACACCGGTGAGTCCCATCTCGGCCTCATGGCTAAGAAGGTAGTGTATACCTGTTCGCGGACGACACCTATCAGTCCCATCTCGGCCTCATGGCTAAGAAGGTAGTGTATACCAGTTCGGGGACGAAACCGGTGAGTCCCACCTCGGCCTCATGGCTAAGAAGGTAGTGTATACCTGTTCGCGGACGACACTGATCAGTCCCATCTCGGCCTCATGGCTAAGAAGGTAGTGTATACCAGTTCCGGACGACACCGGTGAGTCCCATCTCGGCCTCATGGCTAAGAAGGTAGTGTATACCAGTTCCGGACGACACCGGTAAATCCCTTCTCGGCCTCATGGCTAAGAAGGTAGTGTATACCAGTTCGGGGACGAAACCGGTGAGTCCCATCTCGGCCTCATGGCTAAGAAGGTAGTGTATACCTGTTCGCGGACGACACCGATCAGTCCCATCTCGGCCTCGTGGCTAAGAAGGTAGTGTATACCAGTTCCGGACGACACCGGTGAGTCCCATCTCGGCCTCATGGCTAAGAAGGTAGTGTATACCTGTTCGCGAACGACACCGATCAGTCCCTTCTCGGCCTCATGGCTAAGAAGGTAGTGTATACCAGTTCGCGGACGACACCGATCAGTCCCATCTCGGCCTCATGGCTAAGAAGGTAGTGTATACCAGTTCCGGACGACACCGGTGAGCCCCTTCTCGGCCTCATGGCTAAGTAGGTAGTGTATACCAGTTCCGGACGACACCGGTGAGTCCCATCTCGGCCTCATGGCTAAGAAGGTAGTGTATACCTGTTCGCGAACGACACCGATCAGTCCCTTCTCGGCCTCATGGCTAAGAAGGTAGTGTATACCAGTTCGGGGACGAAACCGATCAGTCCCATCTCGGTCTCATGGCTAAGAAGGTAGTGTATACCAGTTCCGGACGACACCGGTGAGCCCCTTCTCGGCCTCATGGCTAAGTAGGTAGTGTATACCAGTTCCGGACGACACCGGTAAGTCCCTCCTCGGCCTCATGGCTAAGAAGGTAGTGTATACCTGTTCGCGGACGACACCGATCAGTCCCATCTCGGCCTCGTGGCTAAGAAGGTAGTGTATACCTGTTCGCGGACGACACCGATCAGTCCCATCTCGGCCTCATGGCTAAGAAGGTAGTGTATACCTGTTCGCGGACGACACCGATCAGTCCCATCTCGGCCTCATGGCTAAGAAGGTAGTGTATACCAGTTCCGGACGACACCGGTGAGCCCCTTCTCGGCCTCATGGCTAAGTAGGTAGTGTATACCAGTTCCGGACGACACCGGTGAGTCCCATCTCGGCCTCATGGCTAAGAAGGTAGTGTATACCTGTTCGCGAACGACACCGATCAGTCCCTTCTCGGCCTCATGGCTAAGAAGTTAGTGTATACCAGTTCGGGGACGAAACCGGTGAGTCCCATCTCGGCCTCATGGCTAAGAAGGTAGAGTATACCTGTTCGCGGACGACACCGGTGAGTCCCATCTCGGCCTCATGGCTAAGATGGTAGTGTATACCTGTTCGCGGACGACACCGATCAGTCCCTTCTCGGCCTCATGGCTAAGAAGGTAGTGTATACCAGTTCGGGGACGAAACCGGTGAGTCCCACCTCGGCCTCATGGCTAAGAAGGTAGTGTATACCTGTTCGCGGACGACACCGATCAGTCTCATCTCGGCCTCATGGCTAAGAAGGTAGTGTATACCAGTTCAGGACGACACCGGTAAGTCCCTTCTCGGCCTCATGGCTAAGAAGGTAGTGTATACCAGTTCGGGGACGAAACCGGTGAGTCCCACCTCGGCCTCATGGCTAAGAAGGTAGTGTATACCTGTTCGCGGACGACACCGATCAGTCCCATCTCGGCCTCATGGCTAAGAAGGTAGTGTATACCAGTTCAGGACGACACCGGTAAGTCCCTTCTCGGCCTCATGGCTAAGAAGGTAGTGTATACCAGTTCCGGACGACACCGGTGAGCCCCTTCTCGGCCTCATGGCTAAGTAGGTAGTGTATACCAGTTCCGGACGACACCGGTGAGTCCCATCTCGGCCTCATGGCTAAGAAGGTAGTGTATACCTGTTCGCGAACGACACCGATCAGTCCCTTCTCGGCCTCATGGCTAAGAAGGTAGTGTATACCAGTTCGGGGACGAAACCGATCAGTCCCATCTCGGTCTCATGGCTAAGAAGGTAGTGTATACCAGTTCCGGACGACACCGGTAAGTCCCTTCTCGGCCTCATGGCTAAGAAGGTAGTGTATACCAGTTCGGGGACGAAACCGGTGAGTCCCATCTCGGCCTCATGGCTAAGAAGGTAGTGTATACCTGTTCGCGGACGACACCGATCAGTCCCATCTCGGCCTCATGGCTAAGAAGGTAGTGTATACCTGTTCGCGGACGACACCGATCAGTCCCATCTCGGTCTCATGGCTAAGAAGGTAGTGTATACCAGTTCCGGACGACACCGGTGAGCCCCTTCTCGGCCTCATGGCTAAGTAGGTAGTGTATACCAGTTCCGGACGACACCGGTAAGTCCCTCCTCGGCCTCATGGCTAAGAAGGTAGTGTATACCTGTTCGCGGACGACACCGATCAGTCCCATCTCGGCCTCATGGCTAAGAAGGTAGTGTATACCAGTTCGCGGACGACACCGATCAGTCCCATCTCGGCCTCATGGCTAAGAAGGTAGTGTATACCAGTTCCGGACGACACCGGTAAGTCCCTTCTCGGCCTCATGGCTAAGAAGGTAGTGTATACCAGTTCCGGACGACACCGGTGAGTCCCATCTCGGCCTCATGGCTAAGAAGGTAGTGTATACCTGTTCGCGGACGACACTGATCAGTCCCATCTCGGCCTCATGGCTAAGAAGGTAGTGTATACCAGTTCCGGACGACACCGGTGAGTCCCATCTCGGCCTCATGGCTAAGAAGGTAGTGTATACCAGTTCCGGACGACACCGGTAAGTCCCTTCTCGGCCTCATGGCTAAGAAGGTAGTGTATACCAGTTCCGGACGACACCGGTGAGCCCCTTCTCGGCCTCATGGCTAAGTAGGTAGTGTATACCAGTTCCGGACGACACCGGTGAGTCCCATCTCGGCCTCATGGCTAAGAAGGTAGTGTATACCTGTTCGCGAACGACACCGATCAGTCCCTTCTCGGCCTCATGGCTCAGAAGGTAGTGTATACCAGTTCGGGGACGAAACCGATCAGTCCCATCTCGGTCTCATGGCTAAGAAGGTAGTGTATACCAGTTCCGGACGACACCGGTGAGCCCCTTCTCGGCCTCATGGCTAAGTAGGTAGTGTATACCAGTTCGGGGACGACACCGATCAGTCCCATCTCGGCCTCATGGCTAAGAAGGTAGTGTATACCTGTTCGCGGACGACACCGATCAGTCCCATCTCGGTCTCATGGCTAAGAAGGTAGTGTATACCAGTTCCGGACGACACCGGTGAGCCCCTTCTCGGCCTCATGGCTAAGTAGGTAGTGTATACCAGTTCCGGACGACACCGGTAGGTCCCTCCTCGGCCTCATGGCTAAGAAGGTAGTGTATACCAGTTCCGGACGACACCGGTAAGTCCCTTCTCGGCCTCATGGCTAAGAAGGTAGTGTATACCAGTTCCGGACGACACCGGTGAGTCCCATCTCGGCCTCATGGCTAAGAAGGTAGTGTATACCTGTTCGCGGACGACACCTATCAGTCCCATCTCGGCCTCATGGCTAAGAAGGTAGTGTATACCAGTTCGGGGACGAAACCGGTGAGTCCCACCTCGGCCTCATGGCTAAGAAGGTAGTGTATACCTGTTCGCGGACGACACTGATCAGTCCCATCTCGGCCTCATGGCTAAGAAGGTAGTGTATACCAGTTCCGGACGACACCGGTGAGTCCCATCTCGGCCTCATGGCTAAGAAGGTAGTGTATACCAGTTCCGGACGACACCGGTAAATCCCTTCTCGGCCTCATGGCTAAGAAGGTAGTGTATACCAGTTCGGGGACGAAACCGGTGAGTCCCATCTCGGCCTCATGGCTAAGAAGGTAGTGTATACCTGTTCGCGGACGACACCGATCAGTCCCATCTCGGCCTCGTGGCTAAGAAGGTAGTGTATACCTGTTCGCGGACGACACCGATCAGTCCCATCTCGGCCTCATGGCTAAGAAGGTAGTGTATACCAGTTCCGGACGACACCGGTGAGCCCCTTCTCGGCCTCATGGCTAAGTAGGTAGTGTATACCAGTTCCGGACGACACCGGTGAGTCCCATCTCGGCCTCATGGCTAAGAAGGTAGTGTATACCTGTTCGCGAACGACACCGATCAGTCCCTTCTCGGCCTCATGGCTAAGAAGGTAGTGTATACCAGTTCGGGGACGAAACCGATCAGTCCCATCTCGGTCTCATGGCTAAGAAGGTAGTGTATACCAGTTCCGGACGACACCGGTGAGCCCCTTCTCGGCCTCATGGCTAAGTAGGTAGTGTATACCAGTTCCGGACGACACCGGTAAGTCCCTCCTCGGCCTCATGGCTAAGAAGGTAGTGTATACCTGTTCGCGGACGACACCGATCAGTCCCATCTCGGCCTCGTGGCTAAGAAGGTAGTGTATACCTGTTCGCGGACGACACCGATCAGTCCCATCTCGGCCTCATGGCTAAGAAGGTAGTGTATACCTGTTCGCGGACGACACCGATCAGTCCCATCTCGGCCTCATGGCTAAGAAGGTAGTGTATACCAGTTCCGGACGACACCGGTGAGCCCCTTCTCGGCCTCATGGCTAAGTAGGTAGTGTATACCAGTTCCGGACGACACCGGTGAGTCCCATCTCGGCCTCATGGCTAAGAAGGTAGTGTATACCTGTTCGCGAACGACACCGATCAGTCCCTTCTCGGCCTCATGGCTAAGAAGGTAGTGTATACCAGTTCGGGGACGAAACCGGTGAGTCCCATCTCGGCCTCATGGCTAAGAAGGTAGTGTATACCTGTTCGCGGACGACACCGATCAGTCCCATCTCTGCCTCATGGCTAAGTAGGTAGTGTATACCTGTTCGCGGACAACACCGATCAGTCCCATCTCTGCCTCATGGCTAAGTAGGTAGTGTATACCAGTTCCGGACGACACCGGTGAGTCCCATCTCGGCCTCATGGCTAAGAAGGTAGTGTATACCTGTTCCCGGACGACACCGATCAGTCCCTTCTCGGCCTCATGGCTAAGAAGGTAGTGTATACCAGTTCGGGGACGAAACCGGTGAGTCCCACCTCGGCCTCATGGCTAAGAAGGTAGTGTATACCTGTTCGCGGACGACACCGATCAGTCCCATCTCGGCCTCATGGCTAAGAAGGTTGTGTATACCAGTTCCGGGCGACACCGGTGAGCCCCTTCTCGGCCTCATGGCTAAGTAGGTAGTGTATACCAGTTCCGGACGACACCGGTGAGTCCCATCTCGGCCTCATGGCTAAGAAGGTAGTGTATACCTTTTCGCGGACGACACCGATCAGTCCCATCTCGGCATCGTGGCTAAGAAGGTAGTGTATACCTGTTCGCGGACGACACCGATCAGTCCCATCTCGGCCTCATGGCTAAGAAGGTAGTGTTTACCTGTTCGCGGACGACACCGATCAGTCCCATCTCGGCCACATGGCTAAGAAGGTAGTGTATTCCTGTTCGCGGACAACACCGATCAGTCCCATCTCTGCCTCATGGCTAAGAAGGTAGTGTATACCAGTTCCGGACGACACCGGTGAGTCCCATCTCGGCCTCATGGCTAAGAAGGTAGTGTATACCTGTTCGCGGACGACACCTATCAGTCCCATCTCGGCCTCATGGCTAAGAAGGTAGTGTATACCAGTTCGGGGACGAAACCGGTGAGTCCCACCTCGGCCTCATGGCTAAGAAGGTAGTGTATACCTGTTCGCGGACGACACTGATCAGTCCCATCTCGGCCTCATGGCTAAGAAGGTAGTGTATACCAGTTCCGGACGACACCGGTGAGTCCCATCTCGGCCTCATGGCTAAGAAGGTAGTGTATACCAGTTCCGGACGACACCGGTAAATCCCTTCTCGGCCTCATGGCTAAGAAGGTAGTGTATACCAGTTCGGGGACGAAACCGGTGAGTCCCATCTCGGCCTCATGGCTAAGAAGGTAGTGTATACCTGTTCGCGGACGACACCGATCAGTCCCATCTCGGCCTCGTGGCTAAGAAGGTAGTGTATACCAGTTCCGGACGACACCGGTGAGTCCCATCTCGGCCTCATGGCTAAGAAGGTAGTGTATACCTGTTCGCGAACGACACCGATCAGTCCCTTCTCGGCCTCATGGCTAAGAAGGTAGTGTATACCAGTTCGCGGACGACACCGATCAGTCCCATCTCGGCCTCATGGCTAAGAAGGTAGTGTATACCAGTTCCGGACGACACCGGTGAGCCCCTTCTCGGCCTCATGGCTAAGTAGGTAGTGTATACCAGTTCCGGACGACACCGGTGAGTCCCATCTCGGCCTCATGGCTAAGAAGGTAGTGTATACCTGTTCGCGAACGACACCGATCAGTCCCTTCTCGGCCTCATGGCTAAGAAGGTAGTGTATACCAGTTCGGGGACGAAACCGATCAGTCCCATCTCGGTCTCATGGCTAAGAAGGTAGTGTATACCAGTTCCGGACGACACCGGTGAGCCCCTTCTCGGCCTCATGGCTAAGTAGGTAGTGTATACCAGTTCCGGACGACACCGGTAAGTCCCTCCTCGGCCTCATGGCTAAGAAGGTAGTGTATACCTGTTCGCGGACGACACCGATCAGTCCCATCTCGGCCTCGTGGCTAAGAAGGTAGTGTATACCTGTTCGCGGACGACACCGATCAGTCCCATCTCGGCCTCATGGCTAAGAAGGTAGTGTATACCTGTTCGCGGACGACACCGATCAGTCCCATCTCGGCCTCATGGCTAAGAAGGTAGTGTATACCAGTTCCGGACGACACCGGTGAGCCCCTTCTCGGCCTCATGGCTAAGTAGGTAGTGTATACCTGTTCGCGAACGACACCGATCAGTCCCTTCTCGGCCTCATGGCTAAGAAGTTAGTGTATACCAGTTCGGGGACGAAACCGGTGAGTCCCATCTCGGCCTCATGGCTAAGAAGGTAGTGTATACCTGTTCGCGGACGACACCGATCAGTCCCATCTCTGCCTCATGGCTAAGTAGGTAGTGTATACCAGTTCCGGACTACACCGGTGAGTCCCATCTCTGCCTCATGGCTAAGAAGGTAGTGTATACCTGTTCGCGAACGACACCGATCAGTCCCTTCTCGGCCTCATGGCTAAGAAGGTAGTGTATACCAGTTCGGGGACGAAACCGGTGAGTCCCATCTCGGCCTCATGGCTAAGAAGGTAGTGTATACCTGTTCGCGGACAACACCGATCAGTCCCATCTCTGCCTCATGGCTAAGTAGGTAGAGTATACCAGTTCCGGACGACACCGGTGAGTCCCATCTCGGCCTCATGGCTAAGATGGTAGTGTATACCTGTTCGCGGACGACACCGATCAGTCCCTTCTCGGCCTCATGGCTAAGAAGGTAGTGTATACCAGTTCGGGGACGAAACCGGTGAGTCCCACCTCGGCCTCATGGCTAAGAAGGTAGTGTATACCTGTTCGCGGACGACACCGATCAGTCTCATCTCGGCCTCATGGCTAAGAAGGTAGTGTATACCAGTTCAGGACGACACCGGTAAGTCCCTTCTCGGCCTCATGGCTAAGAAGGTAGTGTATACCAGTTCGGGGACGAAACCGGTGAGTCCCACCTCGGCCTCATGGCTAAGAAGGTAGTGTATACCTGTTCGCGGACGACACCGATCAGTCCCATCTCGGCCTCATGGCTAAGAAGGTAGTGTATACCAGTTCAGGACGACACCGGTAAGTCCCTTCTCGGCCTCATGGCTAAGAAGGTAGTGTATACCAGTTCCGGACGACACCGGTGAGCCCCTTCTCGGCCTCATGGCTAAGTAGGTAGTGTATACCAGTTCCGGACGACACCGGTGAGTCCCATCTCGGCCTCATGGCTAAGAAGGTAGTGTATACCTGTTCGCGAACGACACCGATCAGTCCCTTCTCGGCCTCATGGCTAAGAAGGTAGTGTATACCAGTTCCGGACGACACCGGTAAGTCCCTTCTCGGCCTCATGGCTAAGAAGGTAGTGTATACCAGTTCGGGGACGAAACCGGTGAGTCCCATCTCGGCCTCATTGCTAAGAAGGTAGTGTATACCTGTTCGCGGACGACACCGATCAGTCCCATCTCTGCCTCATGGCTAAGAAGGTAGTGTATACCAGTTCCGGACGACACCGGTGAGCCCCTTCTCGGCCTCATGGCTAAGTAGGTAGTGTATACCAGTTCCGGACGACACCGGTGAGTCCCATCTCGGCCTCATGGCTAAGAAGGTAGTGTATACCAGTTCGGGGACGAAACCGATCAGTCCCATCTCGGTCTCATGGCTAAGAAGGTAGTGTATACCAGTTCCGGACGACACCGGTAAGTCCCTTCTCGGCCTCATGGCTAAGAAGGTAGTGTATACCAGTTCGGGGACGAAACCGGTGAGTCCCATCTCGGCCTCATTGCTAAGAAGGTAGTGTATACCTGTTCGCGGACGACACCGATCAGTCCCATCTCTGCCTCATGGCTAAGTAGGTAGTGTATACCTGTTCGCGGACAACACCGATCAGTCCCATCTCTGCCTCATGGCTAAGTAGGTAGTGTATACCAGTTCCGGACGACACCGGTGAGTCCCATCTCGGCCTCATGGCTAAGAAGGTAGTGTATACCTGTTCCCGGACGACACCGATCAGTCCCTTCTCGGCCTCATGGCTAAGAAGGTAGTGTATACCAGTTCGGGGACGAAACCGGTGAGTCCCACCTCGGCCTCATGGCTAAGAAGGTAGTGTATACCTGTTCGCGGACGACACCGATCAGTCCCATCTCGGCCTCATGGCTAAGAAGGTTGTGTATACCAGTTCCGGACGACACCGGTGAGCCCCTTCTCGGCCTCATGGCTAAGTAGGTAGTGTATACCAGTTCCGGACGACACCGGTGAGTCCCATCTCGGCCTCATGGCTAAGAAGGTAGTGTATACCTGTTCGCGGACGACACCGATCAGTCCCATCTCGGCATCGTGGCTAAGAAGGTAGTGTATACCTGTTCGCGGACGACACCGATCAGTCCCATCTCGGCCTCATGGCTAAGAAGGTAGTGTTTACCTGTTCGCGGACGACACCGATCAGTCCCATCTCGGCCACATGGCTAAGAAGGTAGTGTATTCCTGTTCGCGGACAACACCGATCAGTCCCATCTCTGCCTCATGGCTAAGAAGGTAGTGTATACCAGTTCCGGACGACACCGGTGAGTCCCACCTCGGCCTCATGGCTAAGAAGGTAGTGTATACCTGTTCGCGGACGACACCGATCAGTCCCATCTCGGCCTCATGGCTAAGAAGGTAGTGTATACCAGTTCCGGACGACACCGGTAAGTCCCTTCTTATCCTCATGGCTAAAATGGTAGTGTATACCAGTTCGGGGACGAAACCGGTGAGTCCCATCTCGGCCTCATGGCTAAGAAGGTAGTGTATACCTGTTCGCGGACGACACCGATCAGTCCCATCTCGGCCTCATGGCTAAGAAGGTAGTGTATACCAGTTCGGGGACGACACCGGTGAGTCCCATCTCGGCCTCATGGCTAAGAAGGTAGTGTATACCAGTTCCGGACGACACCGGTAAGTCCCTTCTCGGCCTCATGGCTAAGAAGGTAGTGTATACCAGTTCGGGGACGAAACCGGTGAGTCCCATCTCGGCCTCATGGCTAAGAAGGTAGTGTATACCTGTTCGCAGACGACACCGATCAGTCCCATCTCGGCCTCATGGCTAAGAAGGTAGTGTATACCAGTTCCGGACGACACCGGTGAGCCCCTTCTCGGCCTCATGGCTAAGTAGGTAGTGTATACCAGTTCCGGACGACACCGGTGAGTCCCATCTCGGCCTCATGGCTAAGAAGGTAGTGTATACCTGTTCGCGAACGACACCGATCAGTCCCTTCTCGGCCTCATGGCTAAGAAGTTAGTGTATACCAGTTCGGGGACGAAACCGGTGAGTCCCATCTCGGCCTCATGGCTAAGAAGGTAGTGTATACCTGTTCGCGGACGACACCGATCAGTCCCATCTCTGCCTCATGGCTAAGTAGGTAGTGTATACCAGTTCCGGACGACACCGGTGAGTCCCATCTCGGCCTCATGGCTAAGAAGGTAGTGTATACCAGTTCCGGACGACACCGGTGAGTCCCATCTCTGCCTCATGGCTAAGAAGGTAGTGTATACCTGTTCGCGAACGACACCGATCAGTCCCTTCTCGGCCTCATGGCTAAGAAGGTAGTGTATACCAGTTCGGGGACGAAACCGGTGAGTCCCATCTCGGCCTCATGGCTAAGAAGGTAGTGTATACCTGTTCGCGGACAACACCGATCAGTCCCATCTCTGCCTCATGGCTAAGTAGGTAGAGTATACCAGTTCCGGACGACACCGGTGAGTCCCATCTCGGCCTCATGGCTAAGAAGGTAGTGTATACCTGTTCGCGAACGACACCGATCAGTCCCTTCTCGGCCTCATGGCTAAGAAGGTAGTGTATACCAGTTCGGGGACGAAACCGATCAGTCCCATCTCGGTCTCATGGCTAAGAAGGTAGTGTATACCAGTTCCGGACGACACCGGTGAGCCCCTTCTCGGCCTCATGGCTAAGTAGGTAGTGTATACCAGTTCGGGGACGACACCGATCAGTCCCATCTCGGCCTCATGGCTAAGAAGGTAGTGTATACCTGTTCGCGGACGACACCGATCAGTCCCATCTCGGTCTCATGGCTAAGAAGGTAGTGTATACCAGTTCCGGACGACACCGGTAGGTCCCTCCTCGGCCTCATGGCTAAGAAGGTAGTGTATACCAGTTCCGGACGACACCGGTAAGTCCCTTCTCGGCCTCATGGCTAAGAAGGTAGTGTATACCAGTTCCGGACGACACCGGTGAGTCCCATCTCGGCCTCATGGCTAAGAAGGTAGTGTATACCTGTTCGCGGACGACACCTATCAGTCCCATCTCGGCCTCATGGCTAAGAAGGTAGTGTATACCAGTTCGGGGACGAAACCGGTGAGTCCCACCTCGGCCTCATGGCTAAGAAGGTAGTGTATACCTGTTCGCGGACGACACTGATCAGTCCCATCTCGGCCTCATGGCTAAGAAGGTAGTGTATACCAGTTCCGGACGACACCGGTGAGTCCCATCTCGGCCTCATGGCTAAGAAGGTAGTGTATACCAGTTCCGGACGACACCGGTAAATCCCTTCTCGGCCTCATGGCTAAGAAGGTAGTGTATACCAGTTCGGGGACGAAACCGGTGAGTCCCATCTCGGCCTCATGGCTAAGAAGGTAGTGTATACCTGTTCGCGGACGACACCGATCAGTCCCATCTCGGCCTCATGGCTAAGAAGGTAGTGTATACCAGTTCCGGACGACACCGGTAAGTCCCTTCTCGGCCTCATGGCTAAGAAGGTAGTGTATACCAGTTCGGGGACGAAACCGGTGAGTCCCATCTCGGCCTCATGGCTAAGAAGGTAGTGTATACCTGTTCGCGGACGACACCGATCAGTCCCATCTCGGCCTCGTGGCTAAGAAGGTAGTGTATACCTGTTCGCGGACGACACCGATCAGTCCCATCTCGGCCTCATGGCTAAGAAGGTAGTGTATACCAGTTCGCGGACGACACTGATCAGTCCCATCTCGGCCTCATGGCTAAGAAGGTAGTGTATACCAGTTCCGGACGACACCGGTGAGTCCCATCTCGGCCTCATGGCTAAGAAGGTAGTGTATACCTGTTCGCGGACGACACCGATCAGTCCCATCTCGGCCTCATGGCTAAGAAGGTAGTGTATACCAGTTCCGGACGACACCGGTAAGTCCCTTCTCGGCCTCATGGCTAAGAAGGTAGTGTATACCAGTTCGGGGACGAAACCGGTGAGTCCCATCTCGGCCTCATGGCTAAGAAGGTAGTGTACACCTGTTCGCGGACGACACCGATCAGTCCCATCTCGGCCTCATGGCTAAGAAGGTAGTGTATACCAGTTCGGGGACGACACCGGTGAGTCCCATCTCGGCTTCATGGCTAAGAAGGTAGTGTATACCAGTTCCGGACGACACCGGTGAGCCCCTTCTCGGCCTCATGGCTAAGTAGGTAGTGTATACCAGTTCCGGACGACACCGGTAAGTCCCTTCTCGGCCTCATGGCTAAGAAGGTAGTGTATACCAGTTCGGGGACGAAACCGGTGAGTCCCATCTCGGCCTCATGGCTAAGTAGGTAGTGTATACCAGTTCCGGACAACACCGATCAGTCCCATCTCGGCCTCATGGCTAAGAAGGTAGTGTATACCAGTTCCGGACGACACCGGTAAGTCCCTTCTCGGCCTCATGGCTAAGAAGGTAGTGTATACCAGTTCGGGGACAAAACCGGTGAGTCCCATCTCGGCCTCATGGCTAAGAAGGTAGTGTATACCTGTTCGCGGACGACACCGATCAGTCCCTTCTCGGCCTCATGGCTAAGAAGGTAGTGTATACCAGTTCGGGGACGAAACCGGTGAGTCCCATCTCGGCCTCATGGCTAAGAAGGTAGTGTATACCTGTTCGCGGACGACACCGATCAGTCCCATCTCGGCCTCATGGCTAAGAAGGTAGTGTATACCAGTTCGGGGACGACACCGGTGAGTCCCATCTCGGCCTCATGGCTAAGAAGGTAGTGTATACCAGTTCCGGACGACACCGGTAAGTCCCTTCTCGGCCTCATGGCTAAGAAGGTAGTGTATACCAGTTCGGGGACGAAACCGGTGAGTCCCATCTCGGCCTCATGGCTAAGAAGGTAGTGTATACCTGTTCGCGGACGACACCGATCAGTCCCATCTCGGCCTCGTGGCTAAGAAGGTAGTGTATACCTGTTCGCGGACGACACCGATCAGTCCCATCTCGGCCTCATGGCTAAGAAGGTAGTGTATACCAGTTCCGGACGACACCGGTGAGCCCCTTCTCGGCCTCATGGCTAAGTAGGTAGTGTATACCAGTTCCGGACGACACTGGTGAGTCCCATCTCGGCCTCATGGCTAAGAAGGTAGTGTATACCTGTTCGCGAACGACACCGATCAGTCCCTTCTCGGCCTCATGGCTAAGAAGGTAGTGTATACCAGTTCGGGGACGAAACCGGTGAGTCCCATCTCGGCCTCATGGCTAAGAAGATAGTGTATACCAGTTCCGGACGACACCGGTAAGTCCCTTCTCGGCCTCATGGCTAAGAAGGTAGTGTATACCAGTTCGGGGACGAAACCGGTGAGTCCCATCTCGGCCTCATGGCTAAGAAGGTAGTGTATACCTGTTCGCGGACGACACCGATCAGTCCCATCTCGGCCTCATGGCTAAGAAGGTAGTGTATACCAGTTCCGGACGACACCGGTAAGTCCCTTCTCGGCCTCATGGCTAAGAAGGTAGTGTATACCAGTTCCGGACGACACCGGTAAGTCCCTTCTCGGCCTCATGGCTAAGAAGGTAGTGTATACCAGTTCGGGGACGAAACCGGTGAGTCCCATCTCGGCCTCATGGCTAAGAAGGTAGTGTATACCTATTCGCGGACGACACCGATCAGTCCCATCTCGGCCTCATGGCTAAGAAGGTAGTGTATACCTGTTCGCGGACGACACCGATCAGTCCCATCTCGGTCTCATGGCTGAGAAGGTAGTGTATACCAGTTCCGGACGACACCGGTGAGCCCCTTCTCGGCCTCATGGCTAAGTAGGTAGTGTATACCAGTTCCGGACGACACCGGTAAGTCCCTTCTCGGCCTCATGGCTAAGAAGGTAGTGTATACCTGTTCGCGGACGACACCGATCAGTCCCATCTCGGCCTCGTGGCTAAGAAGGTAGTGTATACCTGTTCGCGGACGACACCGATCAGTCCCATCTCGGCCTCATGGCTAAGAAGGTAGTGTATACCAGTTCGGGGACGACACCGGTGAGTCCCATCTCGGCCTCATGGCTAAGAAGGTAGTGTATACCAGTTCCGGACGACACCGGTAAGTCCCTTCTCGGCCTCATGGCTAAGAAGGTAGTGTATACCTGTTCGCGGACGACACCGATCAGTCCCATCTCGGCCTCGTGGCTAAGAAGGTAGTGTATACCTGTTCGCGGACGACACCGATCAGTCCCATCTCGGCCTCATGGCTAAGAAGGTAGTGTATACCAGTTCCGGACGACACCGGTGAGCCCCTTCTCGGCCTCATGGCTAAGTAGGTAGTGTATACCAGTTCCGGACGACACTGGTGAGTCCCATCTCGGCCTCATGGCTAAGAAGGTAGTGTATACCTGTTCGCGAACGACACCGATCAGTCCCTTCTCGGCCTCATGGCTAAGAAGGTAGTGTATACCAGTTCGGGGACGAAACCGGTGAGTCCCATCTCGGCCTCATGGCTAAGAAGGTAGTGTATACCAGTTCCGGACGACACCGGTAAGTCCCTTCTCGGCCTCATGGCTAAGAAGGTAGTGTATACCAGTTCGGGGACGAAACCGGTGAGTCCCATCTCGGCCTCATGGCTAAGAAGGTAGTGTATACCTGTTCGCGGACGACACCGATCAGTCCCATCTCGGCCTCATGGCTAAGAAGGTAGTGTATACCAGTTCGGGGACGACACCGGTGAGTCCCATTTCGGCCTCATGGCTAAGAAGGTAGTGTATACCAGTTCCGGACGACACCGGTAAGTCCCTTCTCGGCCTCATGGCTAAGAAGGTAGTGTATACCAGTTCGGGGACGAAACCGGTGAGTCCCATCTCGGCCTCATGGCTAAGAAGGTAGTGTATACCTATTCGCGGACGACACCGATCAGTCCCATCTCGGCCTCATGGCTAAGAAGGTAGTGTATACCTGTTCGCGGACGACACCGATCAGTCCCATCTCGGTCTCATGGCTGAGAAGGTAGTGTATACCAGTTCCGGACGACACCGGTGAGCCCCTTCTCGGCCTCATGGCTAAGTAGGTAGTGTATACCAGTTCCGGACGACACCGGTAAGTCCCTTCTCGGCCTCATGGCTAAGAAGGTAGTGTATACCTGTTCGCGGACGACACCGATCAGTCCCATCTCGGCCACATGGCTAAGAAGGTAGTGTATACCTGTTCGCGGACAACACCGATCAGTCCCATCTCTGCCTCATGGCTAAGTAGGTAGTGTATACCAGTTCCGGACGACACCGGTGAGTCCCATCTCGGCCTCATGGCTAAGAAGGTAGTGTATACCTGTTCGCGGACGACACCGATCAGTCCCTTCTCGGCCTCATGGCTAAGAAGGTAGTGTATACCAGTTCGGGGACGAAACCGGTGAGTCCCACCTCGGCCTCATGGCTAAGAAGGTAGTGTATACCTGTTCGCGGACGACACCGATCAGTCCCATCTCGGCCTCATGGCTAAGAAGGTAGTGTATACCAGTTCCGGACGACACCGGTAAGTCCCTTCTCGGCCTCATGGCTAAGAAGGTAGTGTATACCAGTTCGGGGACGAAACCGGTGAGTCCCATCTCGGCCTCATGGCTAAGAAGGTAGTGTATACCTGTTCGCGGACGACACCGATCAGTCCCATCTCGGCCTCGTGGCTAAGAAGGTAGTGTATACCTGTTCGCGGACGACACCGATCAGTCCCATCTCGGCCTCATGGCTAAGAAGGTAGTGTATACCAGTTCCGGACGACACCGGTGAGCCCCTTCTCGGCCTCATGGCTAAGTAGGTAGTGTATACCAGTTCCGGACGACACCCGTGAGTCCCATCTCGGCCTCATGGCTAAGAAGGTAGTGTATACCTGTTCGCGGACGACACCGATCAGTCCCATCTCGGCCTCGTGGCTAAGAAGGTAGTGTATACCTGTTCGCGGACGACACCGATCAGTCCCATCTCGGCCTCATGGCTAAGAAGGTAGTGCATACCTGTTCGCGGACGACACCGATCAGTCCCATCTCGGCCACATGGCTAAGAAGGTAGTGTATTCCTGTTCGCGGACAACACCGATCAGTCCCATCTCTGCCTCATGGCTAAGAAGGTAGTGTATACCAGTTCCGGACGACACCGGTGAGTCCCATCTCGGCCTCATGGCTAAGAAGGTAGTGTATACCTGTTCGCGGACGACACCGATCAGTCCCTTCTCGGCCTCATGGCTAAGAAGGTAGTGTATACCAGTTCGGGGACGAAACCGGTGAGTCCCACGTCGGCCTCATGGCTAAGAAGGTAGTGTATACCAGTTCGGGGACGAAACCGGTGAGTCCCATCTCGGCCTCATGGCTAAGAAGGTAGTGTATACCTGTTCGCGGACGACACCGATCAGTCCCATCTCGGCCTCATGGCTAAGAAGGTAGTGTATACCAGTTCGGGGACGACACCGGTGAGTCCCATCTCGGCCTCATGGCTAAGAAGGTAGTGTATACCAGTTCCGGACGACACCGGTGAGTCCCATCTCGGCCTCATGGCTAAGAAGGTAGTGTATACCTGTTCGCGGACGACACCGATCAGTCCCATCTCGGCCTCGTGGCTAAGAAGGTAGTGTATACCTGTTCGCGGACGACACCGATCAGTCCCATCTCGGCCTCATGGCTAAGAAGGTAGTGTATACCAGTTCCGGACGACACCGGTGAGCCCCTTCTCGGCCTCATGGCTAAGTAGGTAGTGTATACCAGTTCCGGACGACACCGGTGAGTCCCATCTCGGCCTCATGGCTAAGAAGGTAGTGTATACCTGTTCGCGGACGACACCGATCAGTCCCATCTCGGCCTCATGGCTAAGAAGGTAGTGTATACCAGTTCGGGGACGAAACCGGTGAGTCCCATCTCGGCCTCATGGCTAAGAAGGTAGTGTATACCTGTTCGCGGACGACACTGATCAGTCCCATCTCGGCCTCATGGCTAAGAAGGTAGTGTATACCAGTTCCGGACGACACCGGTGAGTCCCATCTCGGCCTCATGGCTAAGAAGGTAGTGTATACCTGTTCGCGGACGACACCGATCAGTCCCATCTCGGCCTCATGGCTAAGAAGGTAGTGTATACCAGTTCCGGACGACACCGGTAAGTCCCTTCTCGGCCTCATGGCTAAGAAGGTAGTGTATACCAGTTCGGGGACGAAACCGGTGAGTCCCATCTCGGCCTCATGGCTAAGAAGGTAGTGTACACCTGTTCGCGGACGACACCGATCAGTCCCATCTCGGCCTCATGGCTAAGAAGGTAGTGTATACCAGTTCGGGGACGACACCGGTGAGTCCCATCTCGGCTTCATGGCTAAGAAGGTAGTGTATACCAGTTCCGGACGACACCGGTGAGCCCCTTCTCGGCCTCATGGCTAAGTAGGTAGTGTATACCAGTTCCGGACGACACCGGTAAGTCCCTTCTCGGCCTCATGGCTAAGAAGGTAGTGTATACCAGTTCGGGGACGAAACCGGTGAGTCCCATCTCGGCCTCATGGCTAAGTAGGTAGTGTATACCAGTTCCGGACAACACCGATCAGTCCCAGCTCGGCCTCATGGCTAAGAAGGTAGTGTATACCAGTTCCGGACGACACCGGTAAGTCCCTTCTCGGCCTCATGGCTAAGAAGGTAGTGTATACCAGTTCGGGGACAAAACCGGTGAGTCCCATCTCGGCCTCATGGCTAAGAAGGTAGTGTATACCTGTTCGCGGACGACACCGATCAGTCCCTTCTCGGCCTCATGGCTAAGAAGGTAGTGTATACCAGTTCGGGGACGAAACCGGTGAGTCCCATCTCGGCCTCATGGCTAAGAAGGTAGTGTATACCTGTTCGCGGACGACACCGATCAGTCCCATCTCGGCCTCATGGCTAAGAAGGTAGTGTATACCAGTTCGGGGACGACACCGGTGAGTCCCATCTCGGCCTCATGGCTAAGAAGGTAGTGTATACCAGTTCCGGACGACACCGGTAAGTCCCTTCTCGGCCTCATGGCTAAGAAGGTAGTGTATACCAGTTCGGGGACGAAACCGGTGAGTCCCATCTCGGCCTCATGGCTAAGAAGGTAGTGTATACCTGTTCGCGGACGACACCGATCAGTCCCATCTCGGCCTCGTGGCTAAGAAGGTAGTGTATACCTGTTCGCGGACGACACCGATCAGTCCCATCTCGGCCTCATGGCTAAGAAGGTAGTGTATACCAGTTCCGGACGACACCGGTGAGCCCCTTCTCGGCCTCATGGCTAAGTAGGTAGTGTATACCAGTTCCGGACGACACTGGTGAGTCCCATCTCGGCCTCATGGCTAAGAAGGTAGTGTATACCTGTTCGCGAACGACACCGATCAGTCCCTTCTCGGCCTCATGGCTAAGAAGGTAGTGTATACCAGTTCGGGGACGAAACCGGTGAGTCCCATCTCGGCCTCATGGCTAAGAAGATAGTGTATACCAGTTCCGGACGACACCGGTAAGTCCCTTCTCGGCCTCATGGCTAAGAAGGTAGTGTATACCAGTTCGGGGACGAAACCGGTGAGTCCCATCTCGGCCTCATGGCTAAGAAGGTAGTGTATACCTGTTCGCGGACGACACCGATCAGTCCCATCTCGGCCTCATGGCTAAGAAGGTAGTGTATACCAGTTCCGGACGACACCGGTAAGTCCCTTCTCGGCCTCATGGCTAAGAAGGTAGTGTATACCAGTTCCGGACGACACCGGTAAGTCCCTTCTCGGCCTCATGGCTAAGAAGGTAGTGTATACCAGTTCGGGGACGAAACCGGTGAGTCCCATCTCGGCCTCATGGCTAAGAAGGTAGTGTATACCTATTCGCGGACGACACCGATCAGTCCCATCTCGCCCTCATGGCTAAGAAGGTAGTGTATACCTGTTCGCGGACGACACCGATCAGTCCCATCTCGGTCTCATGGCTGAGAAGGTAGTGTATACCAGTTCCGGACGACACCGGTGAGCCCCTTCTCGGCCTCATGGCTAAGTAGGTAGTGTATACCAGTTCCGGACGACACCGGTAAGTCCCTTCTCGGCCTCATGGCTAAGAAGGTAGTGTATACCTGTTCGCGGACGACACCGATCAGTCCCATCTCGGCCTCGTGGCTAAGAAGGTAGTGTATACCTGTTCGCGGACGACACCGATCAGTCCCATCTCGGCCTCATGGCTAAGAAGGTAGTGTATACCAGTTCGGGGACGACACCGGTGAGTCCCATCTCGGCCTCATGGCTAAGAAGGTAGTGTATACCAGTTCCGGACGACACCGGTAAGTCCCTTCTCGGCCTCATGGCTAAGAAGGTAGTGTATACCTGTTCGCGGACGACACCGATCAGTCCCATCTCGGCCTCGTGGCTAAGAAGGTAGTGTATACCTGTTCGCGGACGACACCGATCAGTCCCATCTCGGCCTCATGGCTAAGAAGGTAGTGTATACCAGTTCCGGACGACACCGGTGAGCCCCTTCTCGGCCTCATGGCTAAGTAGGTAGTGTATACCAGTTCCGGACGACACTGGTGAGTCCCATCTCGGCCTCATGGCTAAGAAGGTAGTGTATACCTGTTCGCGAACGACACCGATCAGTCCCTTCTCGGCCTCATGGCTAAGAAGGTAGTGTATACCAGTTCGGGGACGAAACCGGTGAGTCCCATCTCGGCCTCATGGCTAAGAAGGTAGTGTATACCAGTTCCGGACGACACCGGTAAGTCCCTTCTCGGCCTCATGGCTAAGAAGGTAGTGTATACCAGTTCGGGGACGAAACCGGTGAGTCCCATCTCGGCCTCATGGCTAAGAAGGTAGTGTATACCTGTTCGCGGACGACACCGATCAGTCCCATCTCGGCCTCATGGCTAAGAAGGTAGTGTATACCAGTTCGGGGACGACACCGGTGAGTCCCATTTCGGCCTCATGGCTAAGAAGGTAGTGTATACCAGTTCCGGACGACACCGGTAAGTCCCTTCTCGGCCTCATGGCTAAGAAGGTAGTGTATACCAGTTCGGGGACGAAACCGGTGAGTCCCATCTCGGCCTCATGGCTAAGAAGGTAGTGTATACCTATTCGCGGACGACACCGATCAGTCCCATCTCGGCCTCATGGCTAAGAAGGTAGTGTATACCTGTTCGCGGACGACACCGATCAGTCCCATCTCGGTCTCATGGCTGAGAAGGTAGTGTATACCAGTTCCGGACGACACCGGTGAGCCCCTTCTCGGCCTCATGGCTAAGTAGGTAGTGTATACCAGTTCCGGACGACACCGGTAAGTCCCTTCTCGGCCTCATGGCTAAGAAGGTAGTGTATACCTGTTCGCGGACGACACCGATCAGTCCCATCTCGGCCACATGGCTAAGAAGGTAGTGTATACCTGTTCGCGGACAACACCGATCAGTCCCATCTCTGCCTCATGGCTAAGTAGGTAGTGTATACCAGTTCCGGACGACACCGGTGAGTCCCATCTCGGCCTCATGGCTAAGAAGGTAGTGTATACCTGTTCGCGGACGACACCGATCAGTCCCTTCTCGGCCTCATGGCTAAGAAGGTAGTGTATACCAGTTCGGGGACGAAACCGGTGAGTCCCACCTCGGCCTCATGGCTAAGAAGGTAGTGTATACCTGTTCGCGGACGACACCGATCAGTCCCATCTCGGCCTCATGGCTAAGAAGGTAGTGTATACCAGTTCCGGACGACACCGGTAAGTCCCTTCTCGGCCTCATGGCTAAGAAGGTAGTGTATACCAGTTCGGGGACGAAACCGGTGAGTCCCATCTCGGCCTCATGGCTAAGAAGGTAGTGTATACCTGTTCGCGGACGACACCGATCAGTCCCATCTCGGCCTCGTGGCTAAGAAGGTAGTGTATACCTGTTCGCGGACGACACCGATCAGTCCCATCTCGGCCTCATGGCTAAGAAGGTAGTGTATACCAGTTCCGGACGACACCGGTGAGCCCCTTCTCGGCCTCATGGCTAAGTAGGTAGTGTATACCAGTTCCGGACGACACCGGTGAGTCCCATCTCGGCCTCATGGCTAAGAAGGTAGTGTATACCTGTTCGCGGACGACACCGATCAGTCCCATCTCGGCCTCGTGGCTAAGAAGGTAGTGTATACCTGTTCGCGGACGACACCGATCAGTCCCATCTCGGCCTCATGGCTAAGAAGGTAGTGCATACCTGTTCGCGGACGACACCGATCAGTCCCATCTCGGCCACATGGCTAAGAAGGTAGTGTATTCCTGTTCGCGGACAACACCGATCAGTCCCATCTCTGCCTCATGGCTAAGAAGGTAGTGTATACCAGTTCCGGACGACACCGGTGAGTCCCATCTCGGCCTCATGGCTAAGAAGGTAGTGTATACCTGTTCGCGGACGACACCGATCAGTCCCTTCTCGGCCTCATGGCTAAGAAGGTAGTGTATACCAGTTCGGGGACGAAACCGGTGAGTCCCACGTCGGCCTCATGGCTAAGAAGGTAGTGTATACCAGTTCGGGGACGAAACCGGTGAGTCCCATCTCGGCCTCATGGCTAAGAAGGTAGTGTATACCTGTTCGCGGACGACACCGATCAGTCCCATCTCGGCCTCATGGCTAAGAAGGTAGTGTATACCAGTTCGGGGACGACACCGGTGAGTCCCATCTCGGCCTCATGGCTAAGAAGGTAGTGTATACCAGTTCCGGACGACACCGGTGAGTCCCATCTCGGCCTCATGGCTAAGAAGGTAGTGTATACCTGTTCGCGGACGACACCGATCAGTCCCATCTCGGCCTCGTGGCTAAGAAGGTAGTGTATACCTGTTCGCGGACGACACCGATCAGTCCCATCTCGGCCTCATGGCTAAGAAGGTAGTGTATACCAGTTCCGGACGACACCGGTGAGCCCCTTCTCGGCCTCATGGCTAAGTAGGTAGTGTATACCAGTTCCGGACGACACCGGTGAGTCCCATCTCGGCCTCATGGCTAAGAAGGTAGTGTATACCTGTTCGCGAACGACACCGATCAGTCCCTTCTCGGCCTCATGGCTAAGAAGGTAGTGTATACCAGTTCGGGGACGAAACCGGTGAGTCCCATCTCGGCCTCATGGCTAAGAAGGTAGTGTTTACCTGTTCGCGGACGACACCGATCAGTCCCATCTCGGCCACATGGCTAAGAAGGTAGTGTATTCCTGTTCGCGGACAACACCGATCAGTCCCATCTCTGCCTCATGGCTAAGAAGGTAGTGTATACCAGTTCCGGACGACACCGGTGAGTCCCACCTCGGCCTCATGGCTAAGAAGGTAGTGTATACCTGTTCGCGGACGACACCGATCAGTCCCATCTCGGCCTCATGGCTAAGAAGGTAGTGTATACCAGTTCCGGACGACACCGGTAAGTCCCTTCTTGGCCTCATGGCTAAAATGGTAGTGTATACCAGTTCGGGGACGAAACCGGTGAGTCCCATCTCGGCCTCATGGCTAAGAAGGTAGTGTATACCTGTTCGCGGACGACACCGATCAGTCCCATCTCGGCCTCATGGCTAAGAAGGTAGTGTATACCAGTTCGGGGACGACACCGGTGAGTCCCATCTCGGCCTCATGGCTAAGAAGGTAGTGTATACCAGTTCCGGACGACACCGGTAAGTCCCTTCTCGGCCTCATGGCTAAGAAGGTAGTGTATACCAGTTCGGGGACGAAACCGGTGAGTCCCATCTCGGCCTCATGGCTAAGAAGGTAGTGTATACCTGTTCGCGGACGACACCGATCAGTCCCATCTCGGCCTCGTGGCTAAGAAGGTAGTGTATACCTGTTCGCGGACGACACCGATCAGTCCCATCTCGGCCTCATGGCTAAGAAGGTAGTGTATACCAGTTCCGGACGACACCGGTGAGCCCCTTCTCGGCCTCATGGCTAAGTAGGTAGTGTATACCAGTTCCGGACGACACCGGTGAGTCCCATCTCGGCCTCATGGCTAAGAAGGTAGTGTATACCTGTTCGCGAACGACACCGATCAGTCCCTTCTCGGCCTCATGGCTAAGAAGTTAGTGTATACCAGTTCGGGGACGAAACCGGTGAGTCCCATCTCGGCCTCATGGCTAAGAAGGTAGTGTATACCTGTTCGCGGACGACACCGATCAGTCCCATCTCTGCCTCATGGCTAAGTAGGTAGTGTATACCAGTTCCGGACGACACCGGTGAGTCCCATCTCGGCCTCATGGCTAAGAAGGTAGTGTATACCAGTTCCGGACGACACCGGTGAGTCCCATCTCTGCCTCATGGCTAAGAAGGTAGTGTATACCTGTTCGCGAACGACACCGATCAGTCCCTTCTCGGCCTCATGGCTAAGAAGGTAGTGTATACCAGTTCGGGGACGAAACCGGTGAGTCCCATCTCGGCCTCATGGCTAAGAAGGTAGTGTATACCTGTTCGCGGACAACACCGATCAGTCCCATCTCTGCCTCATGGCTAAGTAGGTAGTGTATACCAGTTCCGGACGACACCGGTGAGTCCCATCTCGGCCTCATGGCTAAGATGGTAGTGTATACCTGTTCGCGGACGACACCGATCAGTCCCTTCTCGGCCTCATGGCTAAGAAGGTAGTGTATACCAGTTCGGGGACGAAACCGGTGAGTCCCACCTCGGCCTCATGGCTAAGAAGGTAGTGTATACCTGTTCGCGGACGACACCGATCAGTCCCATCTCGGCCTCATGGCTAAGAAGGTAGTGTATACCAGTTCAGGACGACACCGGTAGGTCCCTTCTCGGCCTCATGGCTAAGAAGGTAGTGTATACCAGTTCGGGGACGAAACCGGTGAGTCCCACCTCGGCCTCATGGCTAAGAAGGTAGTGTATACCTGTTCGCGGACGACACCGATCAGTCCCATCTCGGCCTCATGGCTAAGAAGGTAGTGTATACCAGTTCAGGACGACACCGGTAAGTCCCTTCTCGGCCTCATGGCTAAGAAGGTAGTGTATACCAGTTCCGGACGACACCGGTGAGCCCCTTCTCGGCCTCATGGCTAAGTAGGTAGTGTATACCAGTTCCGGACGACACCGGTGAGTCCCATCTCGGCCTCATGGCTAAGAAGGTAGTGTATACCTGTTCGCGAACGACACCGATCAGTCCCTTCTCGGCCTCATGGCTAAGAAGGTAGTGTATACCAGTTCGGGGACGAAACCGATCAGTCCCATCTCGGTCTCATGGCTAAGAAGGTAGTGTATACCAGTTCCGGACGACACCGGTAAGTCCCTTCTCGGCCTCATGGCTAAGAAGGTAGTGTATACCAGTTCGGGGACGAAACCGGTGAGTCCCATCTCGGCCTCATGGCTAAGAAGGTAATGTATACCTGTTCGCGGACGACACCGATCAGTCCCATCTCGGCCTCATGGCTAAGAAGGTAGTGTATACCTGTTCGCGGACGACACCGATCAGTCCCATCTCGGTCTCATGGCTAAGAAGGTAGTGTATACCAGTTCCGGACGACACCGGTGAGCCCCTTCTCGGCCTCATGGCTAAGTAGGTAGTGTATACCAGTTCCGGACGACACCGGTAAGTCCCTCCTCGGCCTCATGGCTAAGAAGGTAGTGTATACCTGTTCGCGGACGACACCGATCAGTCCCATCTCGGCCTCATGGCTAAGAAGGTAGTGTATACCAGTTCGCGGACGACACCGATCAGTCCCATCTCGGCCTCATGGCTAAGAAGGTAGTGTATACCAGTTCCGGACGACACCGGTAAGTCCCTTCTCGGCCTCATGGCTAAGAAGGTAGTGTATACCAGTTCCGGACGACACCGGTGAGCCCCTTCTCGGCCTCATGGCTAAGTAGGTAGTGTATACCAGTTCCGGACGACACCGGTGAGTCCCATCTCGGCCTCATGGCTAAGAAGGTAGTGTATACCTGTTCGCGAACGACACCGATCAGTCCCTTCTCGGCCTCATGGCTAAGAAGGTAGTGTATACCAGTTCGGGGACGAAACCGATCTGTCCCATCTCGGTCTCATGGCTAAGAAGGTAGTGTATACCAGTTCCGGACGACACCGGTGAGCCCCTTCTCGGCCTCATGGCTAAGTAGGTAGTGTATACCAGTTCCGGACGACACCGATCAGTCCCATCTCGGCCTCATGGCTAAGAAGGTAGTGTATACCAGTTCCGGACGACACCGGTAAGTCCCTTCTCGGCCTCATGGCTAAGAAGGTAGTGTATACCAGTTCCGGACGACACCGGTGAGTCCCATCTCGGCCTCATGGCTAAGAAGGTAGTGTATACCTGTTCGCGGACGACACCGATCAGTCCCTTCTCGGCCTCATGGCTAAGAAGGTAGTGTATACCAGTTCGGGGACGAAACCGGTGTGTCCCACGTCGGCCTCATGGCTAAGAAGGTAGTGTATACCAGTTCGGGGACGAAACCGGTGAGTCCCATCTCGGCCTCATGGCTAAGAAGGTAGTGTATACCTGTTCGCGGACGACACCGATCAGTCCCATCTCGGCCTCATGGCTAAGAAGGTAGTGTATACCAGTTCGGGGACGACACCGGTGAGTCCCATCTCGGCCTCATGGCTAAGAAGGTAGTGTATACCAGTTCCGGACGACACCGGTGAGTCCCATCTCGGCCTCATGGCTAAGAAGGTAGTGTATACCTGTTCGCGGACGACACCGATCAGTCCCATCTCGGCCTCGTGGCTAAGAAGGTAGTGTATACCTGTTCGCGGACGACACCGATCAGTCCCATCTCGGCCTCATGGCTAAGAAGGTAGTGTATACCTGTTCGCGGACGACACCGATCAGTCCCATCTCGGCCTCATGGCTAAGAAGGTAGTGTATACCAGTTCCGGACGACACCGGTGAGCCCCTTCTCGGCCTCATGGCTAAGTAGGTAGTGTATACCAGTTCCGGACGACACCGGTGAGTCCCATCTCGGCCTCATGGCTAAGAAGGTAGTGTATACCTGTTCGCGAACGACACCGATCAGTCCCTTCTCGGCCTCATGGCTAAGAAGGTAGTGTATACCAGTTCGGGGACGAAACCGGTGAGTCCCATCTCGGCCTCATGGCTAAGAAGGTAGTGTTTACCTGTTCGCGGACGACACCGATCAGTCCCATCTCGGCCACATGGCTAAGAAGGTAGTGTATTCCTGTTCGCGGACAACACCGATCAGTCCCATCTCTGCCTCATGGCTAAGAAGGTAGTGTATACCAGTTCCGGACGACACCGGTGAGTCCCACCTCGGCCTCATGGCTAAGAAGGTAGTGTATACCTGTTCGCGGACGACACCGATCAGTCCCATCTCGGCCTCATGGCTAAGAAGGTAGTGTATACCAGTTCCGGACGACACCGGTAAGTCCCTTCTTGGCCTCATGGCTAAAATGGTAGTGTATACCAGTTCGGGGACGAAACCGGTGAGTCCCATCTCGGCCTCATGGCTAAGAAGGTAGTGTATACCTGTTCGCGGACGACACCGATCAGTCCCATCTCGGCCTCATGGCTAAGAAGGTAGTGTATACCAGTTCGGGGACGACACCGGTGAGTCCCATCTCGGCCTCATGGCTAAGAAGGTAGTGTATACCAGTTCCGGACGACACCGGTAAGTCCCTTCTCGGCCTCATGGCTAAGAAGGTAGTGTATACCAGTTCGGGGACGAAACCGGTGAGTCCCATCTCGGCCTCATGGCTAAGAAGGTAGTGTATACCTGTTCGCGGACGACACCGATCAGTCCCATCTCGGCCTCGTGGCTAAGAAGGTAGTGTATACCTGTTCGCGGACGACACCGATCAGTCCCATCTCGGCCTCATGGCTAAGAAGGTAGTGTATACCAGTTCCGGACGACACCGGTGAGCCCCTTCTCGGCCTCATGGCTAAGTAGGTAGTGTATACCAGTTCCGGACGACACCGGTGAGTCCCATCTCGGCCTCATGGCTAAGAAGGTAGTGTATACCTGTTCGCGAACGACACCGATCAGTCCCTTCTCGGCCTCATGGCTAAGAAGTTAGTGTATACCAGTTCGGGGACGAAACCGGTGAGTCCCATCTCGGCCTCATGGCTAAGAAGGTAGTGTATACCTGTTCGCGGACGACACCGATCAGTCCCATCTCTGCCTCATGGCTAAGTAGGTAGTGTATACCAGTTCCGGACGACACCGGTGAGTCCCATCTCGGCCTCATGGCTAAGAAGGTAGTGTATACCAGTTCCGGACGACACCGGTGAGTCCCATCTCTGCCTCATGGCTAAGAAGGTAGTGTATACCTGTTCGCGAACGACACCGATCAGTCCCTTCTCGGCCTCATGGCTAAGAAGGTAGTGTATACCAGTTCGGGGACGAAACCGGTGAGTCCCATCTCGGCCTCATGGCTAAGAAGGTAGTGTATACCTGTTCGCGGACAACACCGATCAGTCCCATCTCTGCCTCATGGCTAAGTAGGTAGTGTATACCAGTTCCGGACGACACCGGTGAGTCCCATCTCGGCCTCATGGCTAAGATGGTAGTGTATACCTGTTCGCGGACGACACCGATCAGTCCCTTCTCGGCCTCATGGCTAAGAAGGTAGTGTATACCAGTTCGGGGACGAAACCGGTGAGTCCCACCTCGGCCTCATGGCTAAGAAGGTAGTGTATACCTGTTCGCGGACGACACCGATCAGTCCCATCTCGGCCTCATGGCTAAGAAGGTAGTGTATACCAGTTCAGGACGACACCGGTAAGTCCCTTCTCGGCCTCATGGCTAAGAAGGTAGTGTATACCAGTTCGGGGACGAAACCGGTGAGTCCCACCTCGGCCTCATGGCTAAGAAGGTAGTGTATACCTGTTCGCGGACGACACCGATCAGTCCCATCTCGGCCTCATGGCTAAGAAGGTAGTGTATACCAGTTCAGGACGACACCGGTAAGTCCCTTCTCGGCCTCATGGCTAAGAAGGTAGTGTATACCAGTTCCGGACGACACCGGTGAGCCCCTTCTCGGCCTCATGGCTAAGTAGGTAGTGTATACCAGTTCCGGACGACACCGGTGAGTCCCATCTCGGCCTCATGGCTAAGAAGGTAGTGTATACCTGTTCGCGAACGACACCGATCAGTCCCTTCTCGGCCTCATGGCTAAGAAGGTAGTGTATACCAGTTCGGGGACGAAACCGATCAGTCCCATCTCGGTCTCATGGCTAAGAAGGTAGTGTATACCAGTTCCGGACGACACCGGTAAGTCCCTTCTCGGCCTCATGGCTAAGAAGGTAGTGTATACCAGTTCGGGGACGAAACCGGTGAGTCCCATCTCGGCCTCATGGCTAAGAAGGTAGTGTATACCTGTTCGCGGACGACACCGATCAGTCCCATCTCGGCCTCATGGCTAAGAAGGTAGTGTATACCTGTTCGCGGACGACACCGATCAGTCCCATCTCGGTCTCATGGCTAAGAAGGTAGTGTATACCAGTTCCGGACGACACCGGTGAGCCCCTTCTCGGCCTCATGGCTAAGTAGGTAGTGTATACCAGTTCCGGACGACACCGGTAAGTCCCTCCTCGGCCTCATGGCTAAGAAGGTAGTGTATACCTGTTCGCGGACGACACCGATCAGTCCCATCTCGGCCTCATGGCTAAGAAGGTAGTGTATACCAGTTCGCGGACGACACCGATCAGTCCCATCTCGGCCTCATGGCTAAGAAGGTAGTGTATACCAGTTCCGGACGACACCGGTAAGTCCCTTCTCGGCCTCATGGCTAAGAAGGTAGTGTATACCAGTTCCGGACGACACTGGTGAGTCCCATCTCGGCCTCATGGCTAAGAAGGTAGTGTATACCTGTTCGCGGACGACACTGATCAGTCCCATCTCGGCCTCATGGCTAAGAAGGTAGTGTATACCAGTTCCGGACGACACCGGTGAGTCCCATCTCGGCCTCATGGCTAAGAAGGTAGTGTATACCAGTTCCGGACGACACCGGTAAGTCCCTTCTCGGCCTCATGGCTAAGAAGGTAGTGTATACCAGTTCCGGACGACACCGGTGAGCCCCTTCTCGGCCTCATGGCTAAGTAGGTAGTGTATACCAGTTCCGGACGACACCGGTGAGTCCCATCTCGGCCTCATGGCTAAGAAGGTAGTGTATACCTGTTCGCGAACGACACCGATCAGTCCCTTCTCGGCCTCATGGCTAAGAAGGTAGTGTATACCAGTTCGGGGACGAAACCGATCAGTCCCATCTCGGTCTCATGGCTAAGAAGGTAGTGTATACCAGTTCCGGACGACACCGGTGAGCCCCTTCTCGGCCTCATGGCTAAGTAGGTAGTGTATACCAGTTCCGGACGACACCGATCAGTCCCATCTCGGCCTCATGGCTAAGAAGGTAGTGTATACCTGTTCGCGGACGACACCGATCAGTCCCATCTCGGTCTCATGGCTAAGAAGGTAGTGTATACCAGTTCCGGACGACACCGGTGAGCCCCTTCTCGGCCTCATGGCTAAGTAGGTAGTGTATACCAGTTCCGGACGACACCGGTAGGTCCCTCCTCGGCCTCATGGCTAAGAAGGTAGTGTATACCAGTTCCGGACGACACCGGTAAGTCCCTTCTCGGCCTCATGGCTAAGAAGGTAGTGTATACCAGTTCCGGACGACACCGGTGAGTCCCATCTCGGCCTTATGGCTAAGAAGGTAGTGTATACCTGTTCGCGGACGACACCGATCAGTCCCATCTCGGCCTCATGGCTAAGAAGGTAGTGTATACCAGTTCGGGGACGAAACCGGTGAGTCCCACCTCGGCCTCATGGCTAAGAAGGTAGTGTATACCTGTTCGCGGACGACACCGATCAGTCCCATCTCGGCCTCATGGCTAAGAAGGTAGTGTATACCAGTTCGGGGACGAAACCGGTGAGTCCCACCTCGGCCTCATGGCTAAGAAGGTAGTGTATACCTGTTCGCGGACGACACTGATCAGTCCCATCTCGGCCTCATGGCTAAGAAGGTAGTGTATACCAGTTCCGGACGACACCGGTGAGTCCCATCTCGGCCTCATGGCTAAGAAGGTAGTGTATACCAGTTCCGGACGACACCGGTAAGTCCCTTCTCGGCCTCATGGCTAAGAAGGTAGTGTATACCAGTTCGGGGACGAAACCGGTGAGTCCCATCTCGGCCTCATGGCTAAGAAGGTAGTGTATACCTGTTCGCGGACGACACCGATCAGTCCCATCTCGGCCTCATGGCTAAGAAGGTAGTGTATACCAGTTCCGGACGACACCGGTAAGTCCCTTCTCGGCCTCATGGCTAAGAAGGTAGTGTATACCAGTTCGGGGACGAAACCGGTGAGTCCCATCTCGGCTTCATGGCTAAGAAGGTAGTGTACACCTGTTCGCGGACGACACCGATCAGTCCCATCTCGGCCTCATGGCTAAGAAGGTAGTGTATACCAGTTCGGGGACGACACCGGTGAGTCCCATCTCGGCTTCATGGCTAAGAAGGTAGTGTATACCAGTTCCGGACGACACCGGTGAGCCCCTTCTCGGCCTCATGGCTAAGTAGGTAGTGTATACCAGTTCCGGACGACACCGGTAAGTCCCTTCTCGGCCTCATGGCTAAGAAGGTAGTGTATACCAGTTCGGGGACGAAACCGGTGAGTCCCATCTCGGCCTCATGGCTAAGAAGGTAGTGTATACCTGTTCGCGGACGACACCGATCAGGCCCATCTCGGTCTCATGGCTAAGTAGGTAGTGTATACCAGTTCCGGACGACACCGGTAAGTCCCTTCTCGGCCTCATGGCTAAGAAGGTAGTGTATACCTGTTCGCGGACGACACCGATCAGTCCCATCTCGGCCTCATGGCTAAGAAGGTAGTGTATACCTGTTCGCGGACGACACCGATCAGTCCCATCTCGGCTTCATGGCTAAGAAGGTAGTGTATACCAGTTCCGGACGACACCGGTGAGCCCCTTCTCGGCCTCATGGCTAAGTAGGTAGTGTATACCAGTTCCGGACGACACCGGTAAGTCCCTTCTCGGCCTCATGGCTAAGAAGGTAGTGTATACCAGTTCGGGGACGAAACCGGTGAGTCCCATCTCGGCCTCATGGCTAAGAAGGTAGTGTATACCTGTTCGCGGACGACACCGATCAGTCCCATCTCGGCCTCATGGCTAAGAAGGTAGTGTATACCTGTTCGCGGACGACACCGATCAGTCCCATCCCGGTCTCATGGCTAAGTAGGTAGTGTATACCAGTTCCGGACGACACCGGTAAGTCCCTTCTCGGCCTCATGGCTAAGAAGGTAGTGTATACCTGTTCGCGGACGACACCGATCAGTCCCATCTCGGCCTCATGGCTAAGAAGGTAGTGTATACCAGTTCCGGACGACACCGGTGAGTCCCATCTCGGCCTCATGGCTAAGAAGGTAGTGTATACCTGTTCGCGGACGACACCGATCAGTCCCTTCTCGGACTCATGGCTAAGAAGGTAGTGTATACCAGTTCCGGACGACACCGGTAAGTCCCTTCTCGGCCTCATGGCTAAGAAGGTAGTGTATACCAGTTCCGGACGACACCGGTGAGTCCCATCTCGGCCTCATGGCTAAGAAGGTAGTGTATACCTGTTCGCGGACGACACCGATCAGTCCCTTCTCGGCCTCATGGCTAAGAAGGTAGTGTATACCAGTTCGGGGACGAAACCGGTGAGTCCCACCTCGGCCTCATGGCTAAGAAGGTAGTGTATACCTGTTCGCGGACGACACTGATCAGTCCCATCTCGGCCTCATGGCTAAGAAGGTAGTGTATACCAGTTCCGGACGACACCGGTAAGTCCCTTCTCGGCCTCATGGCTAAGAAGGTAGTGTATACCAGTTCGGGGACGAAACCGGTGAGTCCCTTCTCGGCCTCATGGCTAAGAAGGTAGTGTATACCTGTTCGCGGACGACACCGATCAGTCCCATCTCGGCCTCATGGCTAAGAAGGTAGTGTATACCAGTTCGGGGACGACACCGGTGAGTCCCATCTCGGCCTCATGGCTAAGAAGGTAGTGTATACCAGTTCCGGACGACACCGGTAAGTCCCTTCTCGGCCTCATGGCTAAGAAGGTAGTGTATACCAGTTCGGGGACGAAACCGGTGAGTCCCATCTCGGCCTCATGGCTAAGAAGGTAGTGTATACCTGTTCGCGGACGACACCGATCAGTCCCATCTCGGCCTCGTGGCTAAGTAGGTAGTGTATACCAGTTCCGGACGACACCGGTGAGTCCCATCTCGGCCTCATGGCTAAGAAGGTAGTGTATACCTGTTCGCGGACGACACCGATCAGTCCCATCTCGGCCTCATGGCTAAGAAGGTAGTGTATACCAGTTCGGGGACGACACCGGTGAGTCCCATCTCGGCCTCATGGCTAAGAAGGTAGTGTATACCTGTTCGCGGACGACACCGATCAGTCCCATCTCGGCTTCGTGGCTAAGAAGGTAGTGTATACCTGTTCGCGGACGACACCGATCAGTCCCATCTCGGCCTCATGGCTAAGAAGGTAGTGTATACCAGTTCCGGACGACACCGGTGAGCCCCTTCTCGGCCTCATGGCTAAGTAGGTAGTGTATACCAGTTCCGGACGACACCGGTGAGTCCCATCTCGGCCTCATGGCTAAGAAGGTAGTGTATACCTGTTCGCGAACGACACCGATCAGTCCCTTCTCGGCCTCATGGCTAAGAAGGTAGTGTATACCAGTTCGGGGACGAAACCGGTGAGTCCCATCTCGGCCTCATGGCAAAGAAGGTAGTGTATACCTGTTCGCGGACGACACCGATCAGTCCCATCTCGGCCACATGGCTAAGAAGGTAGTGTATACCTGTTCGCGGACAACACCGATCAGTCCCATCTCTGCCTCATGGCTAAGTAGGTAGTGTATACCAGTTCCGGACGACACCGGTGAGTCCCATCTCGGCCTCATGGCTAAGAAGGTAGTGTATACCTGTTCGCGGACGACACCGATCAGTCCCTTCTCGGCCTCATGGCTAAGAAGGTAGTGTATACCAGTTCGGGGACGAAACCGGTGAGTCCCATCTCGGCCTCATGGCTAAGAAGGTAGTGTATACCAGTTCAGGACGACACCGGTAAGTCCCTTCTCGGCCTCATGGCTAAGAAGGTAGTGTATACCAGTTCGGGGACGAAACCGGTGAGTCCCATCTCGGCCTCATGGCTAAGAAGGTAGTGTATACCTGTTCGCGGACGACACCGATCAGTCCCATCTCGGCCTCATGGCTAAGAAGGTAGTGTATACCAGTTCGGGGACGACACCGGTGAGTCCCATCTCGGCCTCATGGCTAAGAAGGTAGTGTATACCAGTTCGCGGACGACACCGATCAGTCCCATCTCGGCCTCATGGCTAAGAAGGTAGTGTATACCAGTTCCGGACGACACCGGTAAGTCCCTTCTCGGCCTCATGGCTAAGAAGGTAGTGTATACCTGTTCGCGAACGACACCGATCAGTCCCTTCTCGGCCTCATGGCTAAGAAGGTAGTGTATACCAGTTCGGGGACGAAACCGGTGAGTCCCATCTCGGCCTCATGGCAAAGAAGGTAGTGTATACCTGTTCGCGGACGACACCGATCAGTCCCATCTCGGCCACATGGCTAAGAAGGTAGTGTATACCTGTTCGCGGACAACACCGATCAGTCCCATCTCTGCCTCATGGCTAAGTAGGTAGTGTATACCAGTTCCGGACGACACCGGTGAGTCCCATCTCGGCCTCATGGCTAAGAAGGTAGTGTATACCTGTTCGCGGACGACACCGACCAGTCCCTTCTCGGCCTCATGGCTAAGAAGGTAGTGTATACCAGTTCAGGACGACACCGGTAAGTCCCTTCTCGGCCTCATGGCTAAGAAGGTAGTGTATACCAGTTCGGGGACGAAACCGGTGAGTCCCATCTCGGCCTCATGGCTAAGAAGGTAGTGTATACCTGTTCGCGGACGACACCGATCAGTCCCATCTCGGCCTCATGGCTAAGAAGGTAGTGTATACCAGTTCGGGGACGACACCGGTGAGTCACATCTCGGCCTCATGGCTAAGAAGGTAGTGTATACCAGTTCGCGGACGACACCGATCAGTCCCATCTCGGCCTCATGGCTAAGAAGGTAGTGTATACCAGTTCCGGACGACACCGGTAAGTCCCTTCTCGGCCTCATGGCTAAGAAGGTAGTGTATACCAGTTCGGGGACGAAACCGGTGAGTCCCATCTCGGCCTCATGGCTAAGAAGGTAGTGTATACCAGTTCGGGGACGACACCGGTGAGTCCCATCTCGGCCTCATGGCTAAGAAGGTAGTGTATACCTGTTCGCGAACGACACCGATCAGTCCCTTCTCGGCCTCATGGCTAAGAAGGTAGTGTATACCAGTTCGGGGACGAAACCGGTGAGTCCCACCTCGGCCTCATGGCTAAGAAGGTAGTGTATACCTGTTCGCGGACGACACCGATCAGTCCCATCTCGGCCTCATGGCTAAGAAGGTAGTGTATACCAGTTCAGGACGAAACCGGTAAGTCCCTTCTCGGCCTCATGGCTAAGAAGGTAGTGTATACCAGTTCGGGGACGAAACCGGTGAGTCCCATCTCGGCCTCATGGCTAAGAAGGTAGTGTATACCTGTTCGCGGACGACACCGATCAGTCCCATCTCGGCCTCATGGCTAAGAAGGTAGTGTATACCAGTTCCGGACGACACCGGTAAGTCCCTTCTCGGCCTCATGGCTAAGAAGGTAGTGTATACCAGTTCGGGGACGAAACCGGTGAGTCCCATCTCGGCTTCATGGCTAAGAAGGTAGTGTACACCTGTTCGCGGACGACACCGATCAGTCCCATCTCGGCCTCATGGCTAAGAAGGTAGTGTATACCAGTTCGGGGACGACACCGGTGAGTCCCATCTCGGCTTCATGGCTAAGAAGGTAGTGTATACCAGTTCCGGACGACACCGGTGAGCCCCTTCTCGGCCTCATGGCTAAGTAGGTAGTGTATACCAGTTCCGGACGACACCGGTAAGTCCCTTCTCGGCCTCATGGCTAAGAAGGTAGTGTATACCAGTTCGGGGACGAAACCGGTGAGTCCCATCTCGGCCTCATGGCTAAGAAGGTAGTGTATACCTGTTCGCGGACGACACCGATCAGTCCCATTTCGGCCTCATGGCTAAGAAGGTAGTGTATACCTGTTCGCGGACGACACCGATCAGTCCCATCTCGGCTTCATGGCTAAGAAGGTAGTGTATACCAGTTCCGGACGACACCGGTGAGCCCCTTCTCGGCCTCATGGCTAAGTAGGTAGTGTATACCAGTTCCGGACGACACCGGTAAGTCCCTTCTCGGCCTCATGGCTAAGAAGGTAGTGTATACCAGTTCGGGGACGAAACCGGTGAGTCCCATCTCGGCCTCATGGCTAAGAAGGTAGTGTATACCTGTTCGCGGACGACACCGATCAGTCCCATCTCGGCCTCATGGCTAAGAAGGTAGTGTATACCTGTTCGCGGACGACACCGATCAGTCCCATCTCGGTCTCATGGCTAAGTAGGTAGTGTATACCAGTTCCGGACGACACCGGTAAGTCCCTTCTCGGCCTCATGGCTAAGAAGGTAGTGTATACCTGTTCGCGGACGACACCGATCAGTCCCATCTCGGCCTCATGGCTAAGAAGGTAGTGTATACCAGTTCCGGACGACACCGGTGAGTCCCATCTCGGCCTCATGGCTAAGAAGGTAGTGTATACCTGTTCGCGGACGACACCGATCAGTCCCTTCTCGGACTCATGGCTAAGAAGGTAGTGTATACCAGTTCCGGACGACACCGGTAAGTCCCTTCTCGGCCTCATGGCTAAGAAGGTAGTGTATACCAGTTCCGGACGACACCGGTGAGTCCCATCTCGGCCTCATGGCTAAGAAGGTAGTGTATACCTGTTCGCGGACGACACCGATCAGTCCCTTCTCGGCCTCATGGCTAAGAAGGTAGTGTATACCAGTTCGGGGACGAAACCGGTGAGTCCCACCTCGGCCTCATGGCTAAGAAGGTAGTGTATACCTGTTCGCGGACGACACTGATCAGTCCCATCTCGGCCTCATGGCTAAGAAGGTAGTGTATACCAGTTCCGGACGACACCGGTAAGTCCCTTCTCGGCCTCATGGCTAAGAAGGTAGTGTATACCAGTTCGGGGACGAAACCGGTGAGTCCCATCTCGGCCTCATGGCTAAGAAGGTAGTGTATACCTGTTCGCGGACGACACCGATCAGTCCCATCTCGGCCTCATGGCTAAGAAGGTAGTGTATACCAGTTCGGGGACGACACCGGTGAGTCCCATCTCGGCCTCATGGCTAAGAAGGTAGTGTATACCAGTTCCGGACGACACCGGTAAGTCCCTTCTCGGCCTCATGGCTAAGAAGGTAGTGTATACCAGTTCGGGGACGAAACCGGTGAGTCCCATCTCGGCCTCATGGCTAAGAAGGTAGTGTATACCTGTTCGCGGACGACACCGATCAGTCCCATCTCGGCCTCGTGGCTAAGTAGGTAGTGTATACCAGTTCCGGACGACACCGGTGAGTCCCATCTCGGCCTCATGGCTAAGAAGGTAGTGTATACCTGTTCGCGGACGACACCGATCAGTCCCATCTCGGCCTCATGGCTAAGAAGGTAGTGTATACCAGTTCGGGGACGACACCGGTGAGTCCCATCTCGGCCTCATGGCTAAGAAGGTAGTGTATACCTGTTCGCGGACGACACCGATCAGTCCCATCTCGGCTTCGTGGCTAAGAAGGTAGTGTATACCTGTTCGCGGACGACACCGATCAGTCCCATCTCGGCCTCATGGCTAAGAAGGTAGTGTATACCAGTTCCGGACGACACCGGTGAGCCCCTTCTCGGCCTCATGGCTAAGTAGGTAGTGTATACCAGTTCCGGACGACACCGGTGAGTCCCATCTCGGCCTCATGGCTAAGAAGGTAGTGTATGCCTGTTCGCGAACGACACCGATCAGTCCCTTCTCGGCCTCATGGCTAAGAAGGTAGTGTATACCAGTTCGGGGACGAAACCGGTGAGTCCCATCTCGGCCTCATGGCAAAGAAGGTAGTGTATACCTGTTCGCGGACGACACCGATCAGTCCCATCTCGGCCACATGGCTAAGAAGGTAGTGTATACCTGTTCGCGGACAACACCGATCAGTCCCATCTCTGCCTCATGGCTAAGTAGGTAGTGTATACCAGTTCCGGACGACACCGGTGAGTCCCATCTCGGCCTCATGGCTAAGAAGGTAGTGTATACCTGTTCGCGGACGACACCGATCAGTCCCTTCTCGGCCTCATGGCTAAGAAGGTAGTGTATACCAGTTCGGGGACGAAACCGGTGAGTCCCATCTCGGCCTCATGGCTAAGAAGGTAGTGTATACCAGTTCAGGACGACACCGGTAAGTCCCTTCTCGGCCTCATGGCTAAGAAGGTAGTGTATACCAGTTCGGGGACGAAACCGGTGAGTCCCATCTCGGCCTCATGGCTAAGAAGGTAGTGTATACCTGTTCGCGGACGACACCGATCAGTCCCATCTCGGCCTCATGGCTAAGAAGGTAGTGTATACCAGTTCGGGGACGACACCGGTGAGTCCCATCTCGGCCTCATGGCTAAGAAGGTAGTGTATACCAGTTCGCGGACGACACCGATCAGTCCCATCTCGGCCTCATGGCTAAGAAGGTAGTGTATACCAGTTCCGGACGACACCGGTAAGTCCCTTCTCGGCCTCATGGCTAAGAAGGTAGTGTATACCTGTTCGCGAACGACACCGATCAGTCCCTTCTCGGCCTCATGGCTAAGAAGGTAGTGTATACCAGTTCGGGGACGAAACCGGTGAGTCCCATCTCGGCCTCATGGCAAAGAAGGTAGTGTATACCTGTTCGCGGACGACACCGATCAGTCCCATCTCGGCCACATGGCTAAGAAGGTAGTGTATACCTGTTCGCGGACAACACCGATCAGTCCCATCTCTGCCTCATGGCTAAGTAGGTAGTGTATACCAGTTCCGGACGACACCGGTGAGTCCCATCTCGGCCTCATGGCTAAGAAGGTAGTGTATACCTGTTCGCGGACGACACCGACCAGTCCCTTCTCGGCCTCATGGCTAAGAAGGTAGTGTATACCAGTTCAGGACGACACCGGTAAGTCCCTTCTCGGCCTCATGGCTAAGAAGGTAGTGTATACCAGTTCGGGGACGAAACCGGTGAGTCCCATCTCGGCCTCATGGCTAAGAAGGTAGTGTATACCTGTTCGCGGACGACACCGATCAGTCCCATCTCGGCCTCATGGCTAAGAAGGTAGTGTATACCAGTTCGGGGACGACACCGGTGAGTCACATCTCGGCCTCATGGCTAAGAAGGTAGTGTATACCAGTTCGCGGACGACACCGATCAGTCCCATCTCGGCCTCATGGCTAAGAAGGTAGTGTATACCAGTTCCGGACGACACCGGTAAGTCCCTTCTCGGCCTCATGGCTAAGAAGGTAGTGTATACCAGTTCGGGGACGAAACCGGTGAGTCCCATCTCGGCCTCATGGCTAAGAAGGTAGTGTATACCAGTTCGGGGACGACACCGGTGAGTCCCATCTCGGCCTCATGGCTAAGAAGGTAGTGTATACCTGTTCGCGAACGACACCGATCAGTCCCTTCTCGGCCTCATGGCTAAGAAGGTAGTGTATACCAGTTCGGGGACGAAACCGGTGAGTCCCACCTCGGCCTCATGGCTAAGAAGGTAGTGTATACCTGTTCGCGGACGACACCGATCAGTCCCATCTCGGCCTCATGGCTAAGAAGGTAGTGTATACCAGTTCGGGGACGAAACCGGTGAGTCCCATCTCGGCCTCATGGCTAAGAAGGTAGTGTATACCTGTTCGCGGACGACACCGATCAGTCCCATCTCGGCCTCATGGCTAAGAAGGTAGTGTATACCAGTTCGGGGACGACACCGGTGAGTCCCATCTCGGCCTCATGGCTAAGAAGGTAGTGTATACCAGTTCGCGGACGACACCGATCAGTCCCATCTCGGCCTCATGGCTAAGAAGGTAGTGTATACCAGTTCCGGACGACACCGGTAAGTCCCTTCTCGGCCTCATGGCTAAGAAGGTAGTGTATACCTGTTCGCGAACGACACCGATCAGTCCCTTCTCGGCCTCATGGCTAAGAAGGTAGTGTATACCAGTTCGGGGACGAAACCGGTGAGTCCCATCTCGGCCTCATGGCAAAGAAGGTAGTGTATACCTGTTCGCGGACGACACCGATCAGTCCCATCTCGGCCACATGGCTAAGAAGGTAGTGTATACCTGTTCGCGGACAACACCGATCAGTCCCATCTCTGCCTCATGGCTAAGTAGGTAGTGTATACCAGTTCCGGACGACACCGGTGAGTCCCATCTCGGCCTCATGGCTAAGAAGGTAGTGTATACCTGTTCGCGGACGACACCGACCAGTCCCTTCTCGGCCTCATGGCTAAGAAGGTAGTGTATACCAGTTCAGGACGACACCGGTAAGTCCCTTCTCGGCCTCATGGCTAAGAAGGTAGTGTATACCAGTTCGGGGACGAAACCGGTGAGTCCCATCTCGGCCTCATGGCTAAGAAGGTAGTGTATACCAGTTCGGGGACGACACCGGTGAGTCACATCTCGGCCTCATGGCTAAGAAGGTAGTGTATACCAGTTCGCGGACGACACCGATCAGTCCCATCTCGGCCTCATGGCTAAGAAGGTAGTGTATACCAGTTCCGGACGACACCGGTAAGTCCCTTCTCGGCCTCATGGCTAAGAAGGTAGTGTATACCAGTTCGGGGACGAAACCGGTGAGTCCCATCTCGGCCTCATGGCTAAGAAGGTAGTGTATACCAGTTCGGGGACGACACCGGTGAGTCCCATCTCGGCCTCATGGCTAAGAAGGTAGTGTATACCTGTTCGCGAACGACACCGATCAGTCCCTTCTCGGCCTCATGGCTAAGAAGGTAGTGTATACCAGTTCGGGGACGAAACCGGTGAGTCCCACCTCGGCCTCATGGCTAAGAAGGTAGTGTATACCTGTTCGCGGACGACACCGATCAGTCCCATCTCGGCCTCATGGCTAAGAAGGTAGTGTATACCAGTTCAGGACGAAACCGGTAAGTCCCTTCTCGGCCTCATGGCTAAGAAGGTAGTGTATACCAGTTCGGGGACGAAACCGGTGAGTCCCATCTCGGCCTCATGGCTAAGAAGGTAGTGTATACCTGTTCGCGGACGACACCGATCAGTCCCATCTCGGCCTCATGGCTAAGAAGGTAGTGTATACCAGTTCGGGGACGACACCGGTGAGTCACATCTCGGCCTCATGGCTAAGAAGGTAGTGTATACCAGTTCGCGGACGACACCGATCAGTCCCATCTCGGCCTCATGGCTAAGAAGGTAGTGTATACCAGTTCCGGACGACACCGGTAAGTCCCTTCTCGGCCTCATGGCTAAGAAGGTAGTGTATACCAGTTCGGGGACGAAACCGGTGAGTCCCATCTCGGCCTCATGGCTAAGAAGGTAGTGTATACCTGTTCGCGGACGACACCGATCAGTCCCATCTCGGCCTCATGGCTAAGAAGGTAGTGTATACCAGTTCGGGGACGAAACCGGTGAGTCCCACCTCGGCCTCATGGCTAAGAAGGTAGTGTATACCTGTTCGCGGACGACACTGATCAGTCCCATCTCGGCCTCATGGCTAAGAAGGTAGTGTATACCAGTTCCGGACGACACCGGTGAGTCCCATCTCGGCCTCATGGCTAAGAAGGTAGTGTATACCAGTTCCGGACGACACCGGTAAATCCCTTCTCGGCCTCATGGCTAAGAAGGTAGTGTATACCAGTTCGGGGACGAAACCGGTGAGTCCCATCTCGGCCTCATGGCTAAGAAGGTAGTGTATACCTGTTCGCGGACGACACCGATCAGTCCCATCTCGGCCTCGTGGCTAAGAAGGTAGTGTATACCTGTTCGCGGACGACACCGATCACTCCCATCTCGGCCTCATGGCTAAGAAGGTAGTGTATACCAGTTCCGGACGACACCGGTGAGCCCCTTCTCGGCCTCATGGCTAAGTAGGTAGTGTATACCAGTTCCGGACGACACCGGTGAGTCCCATCTCGGCCTCATGGCTAAGAAGGTAGTGTATACCTGTTCGCGAACGACACCGATCAGTCCCTTCTCGGCCTCATGGCTAAGAAGGTAGTGTATACCAGTTCGGGGACGAAACCGATCAGTCCCATCTCGGTCTCATGGCTAAGAAGGTAGTGTATACCAGTTCCGGACGACACCGGTGAGCCCCTTCTCGGCCTCATGGCTAAGAAGGTAGTGTATACCTGTTCGCGAACGACACCGATCAGTCCCTTCTCGGCCTCATGGCTAAGAAGGTAGTGTATACCAGTTCGGGGACGAAACCGGTGAGTCCCATCTCGGCCTCATGGCAAAGAAGGTAGTGTATACCTGTTCGCGGACGACACCGATCAGTCCCATCTCGGCCACATGGCTAAGAAGGTAGTGTATACCTGTTCGCGGACAACACCGATCAGTCCCATCTCTGCCTCATGGCTAAGTAGGTAGTGTATACCAGTTCCGGACGACACCGGTGAGTCCCATCTCGGCCTCATGGCTAAGAAGGTAGTGTATACCTGTTCGCGGACGACACCGATCAGTCCCTTCTCGGCCTCATGGCTAAGAAGGTAGTGTATACCAGTTCGGGGACGAAACCGGTGAGTCCCACCTCGGCCTCATGGCTAAGAAGGTAGTGTATACCTGTTCGCGGACGACACCGATCAGTCCCATCTCGGCCTCATGGCTAAGAAGGTAGTGTATACCAGTTCAGGACGACACCGGTAAGTCCCTTCTCGGCCTCATGGCTAAGAAGGTAGTGTATACCAGTTCGGGGACGAAACCGGTGAGTCCCATCTCGGCCTCATGGCTAAGAAGGTAGTGTATACCTGTTCGCGGACGACACCGATCAGTCCCATCTCGGCCTCATGGCTAAGAAGGTAGTGTATACCAGTTCGGGGACGACACCGGTGAGTCACATCTCGGCCTCATGGCTAAGAAGGTAGTGTATACCAGTTCGCGGACGACACCGATCAGTCCCATCTCGGCTTCATGGCTAAGAAGGTAGTGTATACCAGTTCCGGACGACACCGGTGAGCCCCTTCTCGGCCTCATGGCTAAGTAGGTAGTGTATACCAGTTCCGGACGACACCGGTAAGTCCCTTCTCGGCCTCATGGCTAAGAAGGTAGTGTATACCAGTTCGGGGACGAAACCGGTGAGTCCCATCTCGGCCTCATGGCTAAGAAGGTAGTGTATACCTGTTCGCGGACGACACCGATCAGTCCCATCTCGGTCTCATGGCTAAGTAGGTAGTGTATACCAGTTCCGGACGACACCGGTAAGTCCCTTCTCGGCCTCATGGCTAAGAAGGTAGTGTATACCTGTTCGCGGACGACACCGATCAGTCCCATCTCGGCCTCATGGCTAAGAAGGTAGTGTATACCAGTTCCGGACGACACCGGTGAGTCCCATCTCGGCCTCATGGCTAAGAAGGTAGTGTATACCTGTTCGCGGACGACACCGATCAGTCCCTTCTCGGCCTCATGGCTAAGAAGGTAGTGTATACCAGTTCCGGACGACACCGGTAAGTCCCTTCTCGGCCTCATGGCTAAGAAGGTAGTGTATACCAGTTCCGGACGACACCGGTGAGTCCCATCTCGGCCTCATGGCTAAGAAGGTAGTGTATACCTGTTCGCGGACGACACCGATCAGTCCCTTCTCGGCCTCATGGCTAAGAAGGTAGTGTATACCAGTTCGGGGACGAAACCGGTGAGTCCCACCTCGGCCTCATGGCTAAGAAGGTAGTGTATACCTGTTCGCGGACGACACTGATCAGTCCCATCTCGGCCTCATGGCTAAGAAGGTAGTGTATACCAGTTCCGGACGACACCGGTAAGTCCCTTCTCGGCCTCATGGCTAAGAAGGTAGTGTATACCAGTTCGGGGACGAAACCGGTGAGTCCCATCTCGGCCTCATGGCTAAGAAGGTAGTGTATACCTGTTCGCGGACGACACCGATCAGTCCCATCTCGGCCTCATGGCTAAGAAGGTAGTGTATACCAGTTCGGGGACGACACCGGTGAGTCCCATCTCGGCCTCATGGCTAAGAAGGTAGTGTATACCAGTTCCGGACGACACCGGTAAGTCCCTTCTCGGCCTCATGGCTAAGGAGGTAGTGTATACCAGTTCGGGGACGAAACCGGTGAGTCCCATCTCGGCCTCATGGCTAAGAAGGTAGTGTATACCTGTTCGCGGACGACACCGATCAGTCCCATCTCGGCCTCGTGGCTAAGTAGGTAGTGTATACCAGTTCCGGACGACACCGGTGAGTCCCATCTCGGCCTCATGGCTAAGAAGGTAGTGTATACCTGTTCGCGGACGACACCGATCAGTCCCATCTCGGCCTCATGGCTAAGAAGGTAGTGTATACCAGTTCGGGGACGACACCGGTGAGTCCCATCTCGGCCTCATGGCTAAGAAGGTAGTGTATACCAGTTCCGGACGACACCGGTAAGTCCCTTCTCGGCCTCATGGCTAAGAAGGTAGTGTATACCAGTTCGGGGACGAAACCGGTGAGTCCCATCTCGGCCTCATGGCTAAGAAGGTAGTGTATACCTGTTCGCGGACGACACCGATCAGTCCCATCTCGGCTTCGTGGCTAAGAAGGTAGTGTATACCTGTTCGCGGACGACACCGATCAGTCCCATCTCGGCCTCATGGCTAAGAAGGTAGTGTATACCAGTTCCGGACGACACCGGTGAGCCCCTTCTCGGCCTCATGGGTAAGTAGGTAGTGTATACCAGTTCCGGACGACACCGGTGAGTCCCATCTCGGCCTCATGGCTAAGAAGGTAGTGTATACCTGTTCGCGAACGACACCGATCAGTCCCTTCTCGGCCTCATGGCTAAGAAGGTAGTGTATACCAGTTCGGGGACGAAACCGGTGAGTCCCATCTCGGCCTCATGGCAAAGAAGGTAGTGTATACCTGTTCGCGGACGACACCGATCAGTCCCATCTCTGCCTCATGGCTAAGTAGGTAGTGTATACCAGTTCCGGACGACACCGGTGAGTCCCATCTCGGCCTCATGGCTAAGAAGGTAGTGTATACCTGTTCGCGGACGACACCGATCAGTCCCTTCTCGGCCTCATGGCTAAGAAGGTAGTGTATACCAGTTCGGGGACGAAACCGGTGAGTCCCACCTCGGCCTCATGGCTAAGAAGGTAGTGTATACCTGTTCGCGGACGACACCGATCAGTCCCATCTCGGCCTCATGGCTAAGAAGGTAGTGTATACCAGTTCAGGACGACACCGGTAAGTCCCTTCTCGGCCTCATGGCTAAGAAGGTAGTGTATACCAGTTCGGGGACGAAACCGGTGAGTCCCATCTCGGCCTCATGGCTAAGAAGGTAGTGTATACCTGTTCGCGGACGACACCGATCAGTCCCATCTCGGCCTCATGGCTAAGAAGGTAGTGTATACCAGTTCGGGGACGACACCGGTGAGTCCCATCTCGGCCTCATGGCTAAGAAGGTAGTGTATACCAGTTCGCGGACGACACCGATCAGTCCCATCTCGGCCTCATGGCTAAGAAGGTAGTGTATACCAGTTCCGGACGACACCGGTAAGTCCCTTCTCGGCCTCATGGCTAAGAAGGTAGTGTATACCTGTTCGCGAACGACACCGATCAGTCCCTTCTCGGCCTCATGGCTAAGAAGGTAGTGTATACCAGTTCGGGGACGAAACCGGTGTGTCCCATCTCGGCCTCATGGCAAAGAAGGTAGTGTATACCTGTTCGCGGACGACACCGATCAGTCCCATCTCGGCCACATGGCTAAGAAGGTAGTGTATACCTGTTCGCGGACAACACCGATCAGTCCCATCTCTGCCTCATGGCTAAGTAGGTAGTGTATACCAGTTCCGGACGACACCGGTGAGTCCCATCTCGGCCTCATGGCTAAGAAGGTAGTGTATACCTGTTCGCGGACGACACCGATCAGTCCCTTCTCGGCCTCATGGCTAAGAAGGTAGTGTATACCAGTTCGGGGACGAAACCGGTGAGTCCCACCTCGGCCTCATGGCTAAGAAGGTAGTGTATACCTGTTCGCGGACGACACCGATCAGTCCCATCTCGGCCTCATGGCTAAGAAGGTAGTGTATACCAGTTCAGGACGACACCGGTAAGTCCCTTCTCGGCCTCATGGCTAAGAAGGTAGTGTATACCAGTTCGGGGACGAAACCGGTGAGTCCCATCTCGGCCTCATGGCTAAGAAGGTAGTGTATACCTGTTCGCGGACGACACCGATCAGTCCCATCTCGGCCTCATGGCTAAGAAGGTAGTGTATACCAGTTCGGGGACGACACCGGTGAGTCACATCTCGGCCTCATGGCTAAGAAGGTAGTGTATACCAGTTCGCGGACGACACCGATCAGTCCCATCTCGGCCTCATGGCTAAGAAGGTAGTGTATACCAGTTCCGGACGACACCGGTAAGTCCCTTCTTGGCCTCATGGCTAAAATGGTAGTGTATACCAGTTCGGGGACGAAACCGGTGAGTCCCATCTCGGCCTCATGGCTAAGAAGGTAGTGTATACCTGTTCGCGGACGACACCGATCAGTCCCATCTCGGCCTCATGGCTAAGAAGGTAGTGTATACCAGTTCCGGACGACACCGGTAAGTCCCTTCTCGGCCTCATGGCTAAGAAGGTAGTGTATACCAGTTCCGGACGACACCGGTGAGTCCCATCTCGGCCTCATGGCTAAGAAGGTAGTGTATACCTGTTCGCGGACGACACCGATCAGTCCCTTCTCGGCCTCATGGCTAAGAAGGTAGTGTATACCTGTTCGCGGACGACACTGATCAGTCCCATCTCGGCCTCATGGCTAAGAAGGTAGTGTATACCAGTTCCGGACGACACCGGTAAGTCCCTTCTCGGCCTCATGGCTAAGAAGGTAGTGTATACCAGTTCGGGGACGAAACCGGTGAGTCCCATCTCGGCCTCATGGCTAAGAAGGTAGTGTATACCTGTTCGCGGACGACACCGATCAGTTCCATCTCGGCCTCATGGCTAAGAAGGTAGTGTATACCAGTTCGGGGACGACACCGGTGAGTCCCATCTCGGCCTCATGGCTAAGAAGGTAGTGTATACCAGTTCCGGACGACACCGGTAAGTCCCTTCTCGGCCTCATGGCTAAGAAGGTAGTGTATACCAGTTCGGGGACGAAACCGGTGAGTCCCATCTCGGCCTCATGGCTAAGAAGGTAGTGTATACCTGTTCGCGGACGACACCGATCAGTCCCATCTCGGCCTCATGGCTAAGAAGGTAGTGTATACCAGTTCGGGGACGACACCGGTGAGTCCCATCTCGGCCTCATGGCTAAGAAGGTAGTGTATACCAGTTCCGGACGACACCGGTAAGTCCCTTCTCGGCCTCATGGCTAAGAAGGTAGTGTATACCAGTTCGGGGACGAAACCGGTGAGTCCCATCTCGGCCTCATGGCTAAGAAGGTAGTGTATACCTGTTCGCGGACGACACCGATCAGTCCCATCTCGGCCTCATGGCTAAGAAGGTAGTGTATACCAGTTCAGGACGACACCGGTAAGTCCCTTCTCGGCCTCATGGCTAAGAAGGTAGTGTATACCAGTTCCGGACGACACCGGTGAGCCCCTTCTCGGCCTCATGGCTAAGTAGGTAGTGTATACCAGTTCCGGACGACACCGGTGAGTCCCATCTCCGCCTCATGGCTAAGAAGGTAGTGTATACCAGTTCGGGGACGAAACCGGTGAGTCCCATCTCGGCCTCATGGCTAAGAAGGTAGTGTATACCTGTTCGCGGACGACACCGATCAGTCCCATCTCGGCCTCGTGGCTAAGTAGGTAGTGTATACCAGTTCCGGACGACACCGGTGAGTCCCATCTCGGCCTCATGGCTAAGAAGGTAGTGTATACCTGTTCGCGGACGACACCGATCAGTCCCATCTCGGCCTCATGGCTAAGAAGGTAGTGTATACCAGTTCAGGACGACACCGGTAAGTCCCTTCTCGGCCTCATGGCTAAGAAGGTAGTGTATACCAGTTCGGGGACGAAACCGGTGAGTCCCACCTCGGCCTCATGGCTAAGAAGGTAGTGTATACCTGTTCGCGGACGACACCGATCAGTCCCATCTCGGCCTCATGGCTAAGAAGGTAGTGTATACCAGTTCCGGACGACACCGGTAAGTCCCTTCTCGGCCTCATGGCTAAGAAGGTAGTGTATACCAGTTCCGGACGACACCGGTGAGCCCCTTCTCGGCCTCATGGCTAAGTAGGTAGTGTATACCAGTTCCGGACGACACCGGTAAGTCCCTTCTCGGCCTCATGGCTAAGAAGGTAGTGTATACCAGTTCGGGGACGAAACCGGTGAGTCCCATCTCGGCCTCATGGCTAAGAAGGTAGTGTATACCTGTTCGCGGACGACACCGATCAGTCCCATCTCGGCCTCATGGCTAAGAAGGTAGTGTATACCAGTTCGGGGACGACACCGGTGAGTCCCATCTCGGCCTCATGGCTAAGAAGGTAGTGTATACCAGTTCCGGACGACACCGGTAAGTCCCTTCTCGGCCTCATGGCTAAGAAGGTAGTGTATACCAGTTCGGGGACGAAACCGGTGAGTCCCATCTCGGCCTCATGGCTAAGAAGGTAGTGTATACCTGTTCGCGGACGACACCGATCAGTCCCATCTCGGCCTCATGGCTAAGAAGGTAGTGTATACCAGTTCGGGGACGACACCGGTGAGTCCCATCTCGGCCTCATGGCTAAGAAGGTAGTGTATACCAGTTCCGGACGACACCGGTAAGTCCCTTCTCGGCCTCATGGCTAAGAAGGTAGTGTATACCAGTTCGGGGACGAAACCGGTGAGTCCCATCTCGGCCTCATGGCTAAGAAGGTAGTGTATACCTGTTCGCGGACGACACCGATCAGTCCCATCTCGGCCTCGTGGCTAAGCAGGTAGTGTATACCAGTTCCGGACGACACCGGTGAGTCCCATCTCGGCCTCATGGCTAAGAAGGTAGTGTATACCTGTTCGCGGACGACACCGATCAGTCCCATCTCGGCCTCATGGCTAAGAAGGTAGTGTATACCAGTTCAGGACGACACCGGTAAGTCCCTTCTCGGCCTCATGGCTAAGAAGGTAGTGTATACCAGTTCCGGACGACACCGGTGAGCCCCTTCTCGGCCTCATGGCTAAGTAGGTAGTGTATACCAGTTCCGGACGACACCGATCAGTCCCATCTCGGCCTCATGGCTAAGAAGGTAGTGTATACCTGTTCGCGGACGACACCGATCAGTCCCATCTCGGTCTCATGGCTAAGAAGGTAGTGTATACCAGTTCCGGACGACACCGGTGAGCCCCTTCTCGGCCTCATGGCTAAGTAGGTAGTGTATACCAGTTCCGGACGACACCGGTAGGTCCCTCCTCGGCCTCATGGCTAAGAAGGTAGTGTATACCAGTTCCGGACGACACCGGTAAGTCCCTTCTCGGCCTCATGGCTAAGAAGGTAGTGTATACCAGTTCCGGACGACACCGGTGAGTCCCATCTCGGCCTCATGGCTAAGAAGGTAGTGTATACCTGTTCGCGGACGACACCGATCAGTCCCATCTCGGCCTCATGGCTAAGAAGGTAGTGTATACCAGTTCGGGGACGAAACCGGTGAGTCCCACCTCGGCCTCATGGCTAAGAAGGTAGTGTATACCTGTTCGCGGACGACACTGATCAGTCCCATCTCGGCCTCATGGCTAAGAAGGTAGTGTATACCAGTTCCGGACGACACCGGTGAGTCCTATCTCGGCCTCATGGCTAAGAAGGTAGTGTATACCAGTTCCGGACGACACCGGTAAATCCCTTCTCGGCCTCATGGCTAAGAAGGTAGTGTATACCAGTTCGGGGACGAAACCGGTGAGTCCCATCTCGGCCTCATGGCTAAGAAGGTAGTGTATACCTGTTCGCGGACGACACCGATCAGTCCCATCTCGGCCTCGTGGCTAAGAAGGTAGTGTATACCTGTTCGCGGACGACACCGATCAGTCCCATCTCGGCCTCATGGCTAAGAAGGTAGTGTATACCAGTTCCGGACGACACCGGTGAGCCCCTTCTCGGCCTCATGCCTAAGTAGGTAGAGTATACCAGTTCCGGACGACACCGGTGAGTCCCATCTCGGCCTCATGGCTAAGAAGGTAGTGTATACCTGTTCGCGAACGACACCGATCAGTCCCTTCTCGGCCTCATGGCTAAGAAGGTAGTGTATACCAGTTCGGGGACGAAACCGATCAGTCCCATCTCGGTCTCATGGCTAAGAAGGTAGTGTATACCAGTTCCGGACGACACCGGTGAGCCCCTTCTCGGCCTCATGGCTAAGTAGGTAGTGTATACCAGTTCCGGACGACACCGGTAAGTCCCTCCTCGGCCTCATGGCTAAGAAGGTAGTGTATACCTGTTCGCGGACGACACCGATCAGTCCCATCTCGGCCTCATGGCTAAGAAGGTAGTGTATACCAGTTCGCGGACGACACCGATCAGTCCCATCTCGGCCTCATGGCTAAGAAGGTAGTGTATACCAGTTCCGGACGACACCGGTAAGTCCCTTCTCGGCCTCATGGCTAAGAAGGTAGTGTATACCAGTTCCGGACGACACCGGTGAGTCCCATCTCGGCCTCATGGCTAAGAAGGTAGTGTATACCTGTTCGCGGACGACACCGATCAGTCCCATCTCGGCCTCATGGCTAAGAAGGTAGTGTATACCAGTTCGGGGACGAAACCGGTGAGTCCCACCTCGGCCTCATGGCTAAGAAGGTAGTGTATACCTGTTCGCGGACGACACTGATCAGTCCCATCTCGGCCTCATGGCTAAGAAGGTAGTGTGTACCAGTTCCGGACGACACCGGTGAGTCCCATCTCGGCCTCATGGCTAAGAAGGTAGTGTATACCAGTTCCGGACGACACCGGTAAGTCCCTTCTCGGCCTCATGGCTAAGAAGGTAGTGTATACCAGTTCGGGGACGAAACCGGTGAGTCCCATCTCGGCCTCATGGCTAAGAAGGTAGTGTATACCTGTTCGCGGACGACACCGATCAGTCCCATCTCGGCCTCGTGGCTAAGAAGGTAGTGTATACCTGTTCGCGGACGACACCGATCAGTCCCATCTCGGCCTCATGGCTAAGAAGGTAGTGTATACCAGTTCCGGACGACACCGGTGAGCCCCTTCTCGGCCTCATGGCTAAGTAGGTAGTGTATACCAGTTCCGGACGACACCGGTGAGTCCCATCTCGGCCTCATGGCTAAGAAGGTAGTGTATACCTGTTCGCGAACGACACCGATCAGTCCCTTCTCGGCCTCATGGCTAAGAAGGTAGTGTATACCAGTTCGGGGACGAAACCGGTGAGTCCCATCTCGGCCTCATGGCTAAGAAGGTAGTGTATACCTGTTCGCGGACGACACCGATCAGTCCCATCTCGGCCTCATGGCTAAGAAGGTAGTGTATACCAGTTCCGGACGACACCGGTAAGTCCCTTCTCGGCCTCATGGCTAAGAAGGTAGTGTATACCAGTTCGGGGACGAAACCGGTGAGTCCCATCTCGGCTTCATGGCTAAGAAGGTAGTGTACACCTGTTCGCGGACGACACCGATCAGTCCCATCTCGGCCTCATGGCTAAGAAGGTAGTGTATACCAGTTCGGGGACGACACCGGTGAGTCCCATCTCGGCTTCATGGCTAAGAAGGTAGTGTATACCAGTTCCGGACGACACCGGTGAGCCCCTTCTCGGCCTCATGGCTAAGTAGGTAGTGTATACCAGTTCCGGACGACACCGGTAAGTCCCTTCTCGGCCTCATGGCTAAGAAGGTAGTGTATACCAGTTCGGGGACGAAACCGGTGAGTCCCATCTCGGCCTCATGGCTAAGAAGGTAGTGTATACCTGTTCGCGGACGACACCGATCAGTCCCATCTCGGCCTCATGGCTAAGAAGGTAGTGTATACCTGTTCGCGGACGACACCGATCAGTCCCATCTCGGTCTCATGGCTAAGAAGGTAGTGTATACCAGTTCCGGACGACACCGGTGAGTCCCATCTCGGCCTCATGGCTAAGAAGGTAGTGTATACCTGTTCGCGGACGACACCGATCAGTCCCTTCTCGGCCTCATGGCTAAGAAGGTAGTGTATACCAGTTCCGGACGACACCGGTAAGTCCCTTCTCGGCCTCATGGCTAAGAAGGTAGTGTATACCAGTTCCGGACGACACCGGTGAGTCCCATCTCGGCCTCATGGCTAAGAAGGTAGTGTATACCTGTTTGCGGACGACACCGATCAGTCCCTTCTCGGCCTCATGGCTAAGAAGGTAGTGTATACCAGTTCGGGGACGAAACCGGTGAGTCCCACCTCGGCCTCATGGCTAAGAAGGTAGTGTATACCTGTTCGCGGACGACACTGATCAGTCCCATCTCGGCCTCATGGCTAAGAAGGTAGTGTATACCAGTTCCGGACGACACCGGTAAGTCCCTTCTCGGCCTCATGGCTAAGAAGGTAGTGTATACCAGTTCGGGGACGAAACCGGTGAGTCCCATCTCGGCCTCATGGCTAAGAAGGTAGTGTATACCTGTTCGCGGACGACACCGATCAGTCCCATCTCGGCCTCATGGCTAAGAAGGTAGTGTATACCAGTTCGGGGACGACACCGGTGAGTCCCATCTCGGCCTCATGGCTAAGAAGGTAGTGTATACCAGTTCCGGACGACACCGGTGAGTCCCATCTCGGCCTCATGGCTAAGAAGGTAGTGTATACCTGTTCGCGGACGACACCGATCAGTCCCATCTCGGCCTCATGGCTAAGAAGGTAGTGTATACCAGTTCGGGGACGACACCGGTGAGTCCCATCTCGGCCTCATGGCTAAGAAGGTAGTGTATACCAGTTCCGGACGACACCGGTAAGTCCCTTCTCGGCCTCATGGCTAAGAAGGTAGTGTATACCAGTTCGGGGACGAAACCGGTGAGTCCCATCTCGGCCTCATGGCTAAGAAGGTAGTGTATACCTGTTCGCGGACGACACCGATCAGTCCCATCTCGGCTTCGTGGCTAAGAAGGTAGTGTATACCTGTTCGCGGACGACACCGATCAGTCCCATCTCGGCCTCATGGCTAAGAAGGTAGTGTATACCAGTTCCGGACGACACCGGTGAGCCCCTTCTCGGCCTCATGGCTAAGTAGGTAGTGTATACCAGTTCCGGACGACACCGGTGAGTCCCATCTCGGCCTCATGGCTAAGAAGGTAGTGTATACCTGTTCGCGAACGACACCGATCAGTCCCTTCTCGGCCTCATGGCTAAGAAGGTAGTGTATACCAGTTCGGGGACGAAACCGGTGAGTCCCATCTCGGCCTCATGGCAAAGAAGGTAGTGTATACCTGTTCGCGGACGACACCGATCAGTCCCATCTCGGCCACATGGCTAAGAAGGTAGTGTATACCTGTTCGCGGACAACACCGATCAGTCCCATCTCTGCCTCATGGCTAAGTAGGTAGTGTATACCAGTTCCGGACGACACCGGTGAGTCCCATCTCGGCCTCATGGCTAAGAAGGTAGTGTATACCTGTTCGCGGACGACACCGATCAGTCCCTTCTCGGCCTCATGGCTAAGAAGGTAGTGTATACCAGTTCGGGGACGAAACCGGTGAGTCCCACCTCGGCCTCATGGCTAAGAAGGTAGTGTATACCTGTTCGCGGACGACACCGATCAGTCCCATCTCGGCCTCATGGCTAAGAAGGTAGTGTATACCAGTTCAGGACGACACCGGTAAGTCCCTTCTCGGCCTCATGGCTAAGAAGGTAGTGTATACCAGTTCGGGGACGAAACCGGTGAGTCCCATCTCGGCCTCATGGCTAAGAAGGTAGTGTATACCTGTTCGCGGACGACACCGATCAGTCCCATCTCGGCCTCATGGCTAAGAAGGTAGTGTATACCAGTTCGGGGACGACACCGGTGAGTCCCATCTCGGCCTCATGGCTAAGAAGGTAGTGTATACCAGTTCGCGGACGACACCGATCAGTCCCATCTCGGCCTCATGGCTAAGAAGGTAGTGTATACCAGTTCCGGACGACACCGGTAAGTCCCTTCTCGGCCTCATGGCTAAGAAGGTAGTGTATACCTGTTCGCGAACGACACCGATCAGTCCCTTCTCGGCCTCATGGCTAAGAAGGTAGTGTATACCAGTTCGGGGACGAAACCGGTGAGTCCCATCTCGGCCTCATGGCAAAGAAGGTAGTGTATACCTGTTCGCGGACGACACCGATCAGTCCCATCTCGGCCACATGGCTAAGAAGGTAGTGTATACCTGTTCGCGGACAACACCGATCAGTCCCATCTCTGCCTCATGGCTAAGTAGGTAGTGTATACCAGTTCCGGACGACACCGGTGAGTCCCATCTCGGCCTCATGGCTAAGAAGGTAGTGTATACCTGTTCGCGGACGACACCGATCAGTCCCTTCTCGGCCTCATGGCTAAGAAGGTAGTGTATACCAGTTCGGGGACGAAACCGGTGAGTCCCACCTCGGCCTCATGGCTAAGAAGGTAGTGTATACCTGTTCGCGGACGACACCGATCAGTCCCATCTCGGCCTCATGGCTAAGAAGGTAGTGTATACCAGTTCAGGACGACACCGGTAAGTCCCTTCTCGGCCTCATGGCTAAGAAGGTAGTGTATACCAGTTCGGGGACGAAACCGGTGAGTCCCATCTCGGCCTCATGGCTAAGAAGGTAGTGTATACCTGTTCGCGGACGACACCGATCAGTCCCATCTCGGCCTCATGGCTAAGAAGGTAGTGTATACCAGTTCGGGGACGACACCGGTGAGTCACATCTCGGCCTCATGGCTAAGAAGGTAGTGTATACCAGTTCGCGGACGACACCGATCAGTCCCATCTCGGCCTCATGGCTAAGAAGGTAGTGTATACCAGTTCCGGACGACACCGGTAAGTCCCTTCTCGGCCTCATGGCTAAGAAGGTAGTGTATACCAGTTCGGGGACGAAACCGGTGAGTCCCATCTCGGCCTCATGGCTAAGAAGGTAGTGTATACCTGTTCGCGGACGACACCGATCAGTCCCATCTCGGCCTCATGGCTAAGAAGGTAGTGTATACCAGTTCGGGGACGAAACCGGTGAGTCCCACCTCGGCCTCATGGCTAAGAAGGTAGTGTATACCTGTTCGCGGACGACACTGATCAGTCCCATCTCGGCCTCATGGCTAAGAAGGTAGTGTATACCAGTTCCGGACGACACCGGTGAGTCCCATCTCGGCCTCATGGCTAAGAAGGTAGTGTATACCAGTTCCGGACGACACCGGTAAATCCCTTCTCGGCCTCATGGCTAAGAAGGTAGTGTATACCAGTTCGGGGACGAAACCGGTGAGTCCCATCTCGGCCTCATGGCTAAGAAGGTAGTGTATACCTGTTCGCGGACGACACCGATCAGTCCCATCTCGGCCTCGTGGCTAAGAAGGTAGTGTATACCTGTTCGCGGACGACACCGATCACTCCCATCTCGGCCTCATGGCTAAGAAGGTAGTGTATACCAGTTCCGGACGACACCGGTGAGCCCCTTCTCGGCCTCATGGCTAAGTAGGTAGTGTATACCAGTTCCGGACGACACCGGTGAGTCCCATCTCGGCCTCATGGCTAAGAAGGTAGTGTATACCTGTTCGCGAACGACACCGATCAGTCCCTTCTCGGCCTCATGGCTAAGAAGGTAGTGTATACCAGTTCGGGGACGAAACCGATCAGTCCCATCTCGGTCTCATGGCTAAGAAGGTAGTGTATACCAGTTCCGGACGACACCGGTGAGCCCCTTCTCGGCCTCATGGCTAAGAAGGTAGTGTATACCTGTTCGCGAACGACACCGATCAGTCCCTTCTCGGCCTCATGGCTAAGAAGGTAGTGTATACCAGTTCGGGGACGAAACCGGTGAGTCCCATCTCGGCCTCATGGCAAAGAAGGTAGTGTATACCTGTTCGCGGACGACACCGATCAGTCCCATCTCGGCCACATGGCTAAGAAGGTAGTGTATACCTGTTCGTGGACAACACCGATCAGTCCCATCTCTGCCTCATGGCTAAGTAGGTAGTGTATACCAGTTCCGGACGACACCGGTGAGTCCCATCTCGGCCTCATGGCTAAGAAGGTAGTGTATACCTGTTCGCGGACGACACCGATCAGTCCCATCTCGGCCTCGTGGCTAAGTAGGTAGTGTATACCAGTTCCGGACGACACCGGTGAGTCCCATCTCGGCCTCATGGCTAAGTAGGTAGTGTATACCAGTTCCGGACGACACCGGTAAGTCCCTTCTCGGCCTCATGGCTAAGAAGATAGTGTATACCAGTTCGGGGACGAAACCGGTGAGTCCCATCTCGGCCTCATGGCTAAGAAGGTAGTGTATACCTGTTCGCGGACGACACCGATCAGTCCCATCTCGGCCTCATGGCTAAGAAGGTAGTGTATACCTGTTCGCGGACGACACCGATCAGTCCCATCTCGGTCTCATGGCTAAGTAGGTAGTGTATACCAGTTCCGGACGACACCGGTAAGTCCCTTCTCGGCCTTATGGCTAAGAAGGTAGTGTATACCTGTTCGCGGACGACACCGATCAGTCCCATCTCGGCCTCATGGCTAAGAAGGTAGTGTATACCAGTTCCGGACGACACCGGTGAGTCCCATCTCGGCCTCATGGCTAAGAAGGTAGTGTATACCTGTTCGCGGACGACACCGATCAGTCCCTTCTCGGCCTCATGGCTAAGAAGGTAGTGTATACCAGTTCCGGACGACACCGGTAAGTCCCTTCTCGGCCTCATGGCTAAGAAGGTAGTGTATACCAGTTCCGGACGACACCGGTGAGTCCCATCTCGGCCTCATGGCTAAGAAGGTAGTGTATACCTGTTCGCGGACGACACCGATCAGTCCCTTCTCGGCCTCATGGCTAAGAAGGTAGTGTATACCAGTTCGGGGACGAAACCGGTGAGTCCCACCTCGGCCTCATGGCTAAGAAGGTAGTGTATACCTGTTCGCGGACGACACTGATCAGTCCCATCTCGGCCTCATGGCTAAGAAGGTAGTGTATACCAGTTCCGGACGACACCGGTAAGTCCCTTCTCGGCCTCATGGCTAAGAAGGTAGTGTATACCAGTTCGGGGACGAAACCGGTGAGTCCCATCTCGGCCTCATGGCTAAGAAGGTAGTGTATACCTGTTCGCGGACGACACCGATCAGTCCCATCTCGGCCTCATGGCTAAGAAGGTAGTGTATACCAGTTCGGGGACGACACCGGTGAGTCCCATCTCGGCCTCATGGCTAAGAAGGTAGTGTATACCAGTTCCGGACGACACCGGTAAGTCCCTTCTCGGCCTCATGGCTAAGGAGGTAGTGTATACCAGTTCGGGGACGAAACCGGTGAGTCCCATCTCGGCCTCATGGCTAAGAAGGTAGTGTATACCTGTTCGCGGACGACACCGATCAGTCCCATCTCGGCCTCGTGGCTAAGTAGGTAGTGTATACCAGTTCCGGACGACACCGGTGAGTCCCATCTCGGCCTCATGGCTAAGAAGGTAGTGTATACCTGTTCGCGGACGACACCGATCAGTCCCATCTCGGCCTCATGGCTAAGAAGGTAGTGTATACCAGTTCGGGGACGACACCGGTGAGTCCCATCTCGGCCTCATGGCTAAGAAGGTAGTGTATACCAGTTCGGGGACGAAACCGGTGAGTCCCATCTCGGCCTCATGGCTAAGAAGGTAGTGTATACCTGTTCGCGGACGACACCGATCAGTCCCATCTCGGCTTCGTGGCTAAGAAGGTAGTGTATACCTGTTCGCGGACGACACCGATCAGTCCCATCTCGGCCTCATGGCTAAGAAGGTAGTGTATACCAGTTCCGGACGACACCGGTGAGCCCCTTCTCGGCCTCATGGCTAAGTAGGTAGTGTATACCAGTTCCGGACGACACCGGTGAGTCCCATCTCGGCCTCATGGCTAAGAAGGTAGTGTATACCTGTTCGCGAACGACACCGATCAGTCCCTTCTCGGCCTCATGGCTAAGAAGGTAGTGTATACCAGTTCGGGGACGAAACCGGTGAGTCCCATCTCGGCCTCATGGCAAAGAAGGTAGTGTATACCTGTTCGCGGACGACACCGATCAGTCCCATCTCGGCCACATGGCTAAGAAGGTAGTGTATACCTGTTCGCGGACAACACCGATCAGTCCCATCTCTGCCTCATGGCTAAGTAGGTAGTGTATACCAGTTCCGGACGACACCGGTGAGTCCCATCTCGGCCTCATGGCTAAGAAGGTAGTGTATACCTGTTCGCGGACGACACCGATCAGTCCCTTCTCGGCCTCATGGCTAAGAAGGTAGTGTATACCAGTTCGGGGACGAAACCGGTGAGTCCCACCTCGGCCTCATGGCTAAGAAGGTAGTGTATACCTGTTCGCGGACGACACCGATCAGTCCCATCTCGGCCTCATGGCTAAGAAGGTAGTGTATACCAGTTCAGGACGACACCGGTAAGTCCCTTCTCGGCCTCATGGCTAAGAAGGTAGTGTATACCAGTTCGGGGACGAAACCGGTGAGTCCCATCTCGGCCTCATGGCTAAGAAGGTAGTGTATACCTGTTCGCGGACGACACCGATCAGTCCCATCTCGGCCTCATGGCTAAGAAGGTAGTGTATACCAGTTCGGGGACGACACCGGTGAGTCCCATCTCGGCCTCATGGCTAAGAAGGTAGTGTATACCAGTTCGCGGACGACACCGATCAGTCCCATCTCGGCCTCATGGCTAAGAAGGTAGTGTATACCAGTTCCGGACGACACCGGTAAGTCCCTTCTCGGCCTCATGGCTAAGAAGGTAGTGTATACCTGTTCGCGAACGACACCGATCAGTCCCTTCTCGGCCTCATGGCTAAGAAGGTAGTGTATACCAGTTCGGGGACGAAACCGGTGAGTCCCATCTCGGCCTCATGGCAAAGAAGGTAGTGTATACCTGTTCGCGGACGACACCGATCAGTCCCATCTCGGCCACATGGCTAAGAAGGTAGTGTATACCTGTTCGCGGACAACACCGATCAGTCCCATCTCTGCCTCATGGCTAAGTAGGTAGTGTATACCAGTTCCGGACGACACCGGTGAGTCCCATCTCGGCCACATGGCTAAGAAGGTAGTGTATACCTGTTCGCGGACGACACCGATCAGTCCCTTCTCGGCCTCATGGCTAAGAAGGTAGTGTATACCAGTTCGGGGACGAAACCGGTGAGTCCCATCTCGGCCTCATGGCTAAGAAGGTAGTGTATACCTGTTCGCGGACGACACCGATCAGTCCCATCTCGGCCTCATGGCTAAGAAGGTAGTGTATACCAGTTCGGGGACGACACCGGTGAGTCACATCTCGGCCTCATGGCTAAGAAGGTAGTGTATACCAGTTCGCGGACGACACCGATCAGTCCCATCTCGGCCTCATGGCTAAGAAGGTAGTGTATACCAGTTCCGGACGACACCGGTAAGTCCCTTCTCGGCCTCATGGCTAAGAAGGTAGTGTATACCAGTTCGGGGACGAAACCGGTGAGTCCCATCTCGGCCTCATGGCTAAGAAGGTAGTGTATACCTGTTCGCGGACGACACCGATCAGTCCCATCTCGGCCTCATGGCGAAGAAGGTAGTGTATACCAGTTCGGGGACGAAACCGGTGAGTCCCACCTCGGCCTCATGGCTAAGAAGGTAGTGTATACCTGTTCGCGGACGACACTGATCAGTCCCATCTCGGCCTCATGGCTAAGAAGGTAGTGTATACCAGTTCCGGACGACACCGGTGAGTCCCATCTCGGCCTCATGGCTAAGAAGGTAGTGTATACCAGTTCCGGACGACACCGGTAAATCCCTTCTCGGCCTCATGGCTAAGAAGGTAGTGTATACCAGTTCGGGGACGAAACCGGTGAGTCCCATCTCGGCCTCATGGCTAAGAAGGTAGTGTATACCTGTTCGCGGACGACACCGATCAGTCCCATCTCGGCCTCGTGGCTAAGAAGGTAGTGTATACCTGTTCGCGGACGACACCGATCACTCCCATCTCGGCCTCATGGCTAAGAAGGTAGTGTATACCAGTTCCGGACGACACCGGTGAGCCCCTTCTCGGCCTCATGGCTAAGTAGGTAGTGTATACCAGTTCCGGACGACACCGGTGAGTCCCATCTCGGCCTCATGGCTAAGAAGGTAGTGTATACCTGTTCGCGAACGACACCGATCAGTCCCTTCTCGGCCTCATGGCTAAGAAGGTAGTGTATACCTGTTCGCGAACGACACCGATCAGTCCCTTCTCGGCCTCATGGCTAAGAAGGTAGTGTATACCAGTTCGGGGACGAAACCGGTGAGTCCCATCTCGGCCTCATGGCAAAGAAGGTAGTGTATACCTGTTCGCGGACGACACCGATCAGTCCCATCTCGGCCACATGGCAAAGAAGGTAGTGTATACCTGTTCGCGGACAACACCGATCAGTCCCATCTCTGCCTCATGGCTAAGTAGGTAGTGTATACCAGTTCCGGACGACACCGGTGAGTCCCATCTCGGCCTCATGGCTAAGAAGGTAGTGTATACCAGTTCGGGGACGAAACCGGTGAGTCCCATCTCGGCCTCATGGCTAAGAAGGTAGTGTATACCTGTTCGCGGACGACACCGATCAGTCCCATCTCGGCCTCATGGCTAAGAAGGTAGTGTATACCAGTTCGGGGACGACACCGGTGAGTCACATCTCGGCCTCATGGCTAAGAAGGTAGTGTATACCAGTTCGCGGACGACACCGATCAGTCCCATCTCGGCCTCATGGCTAAGAAGGTAGTGTATACCAGTTCCGGACGACACCGGTAAGTCCCTTCTCGGCCTCATGGCTAAGAAGGTAGTGTATACCAGTTCGGGGACGAAACCGGTGAGTCCCATCTCGGCCTCATGGCTAAGAAGGTAGTGTATACCTGTTCGCGGACGACACCGATCAGTCCCATCTCGGCCTCATGGGTAAGAAGGTAGTGTATACCAGTTCGGGGACGAAACCGGTGAGTCCCATCTCGGCCTCATGGCTAAGAAGGTAGTGTATACCTGTTCGCGGACGACACTGATCAGTCCCATCTCTGCCTCATGGCTAGGAAGGTAGTGTATACCAGTTCCGGACGACACCGGTGAGTCCCATCTCGGCCTCATGGCTAAGAAGGTAGTGTATACCTGTTCGCGGACGACACCGATCAGTCCCATCTCGGCCTCATGGCTAAGAAGGTAGTGTATACCAGTTCCGGACGACACCGGTAAGTCCCTTCTCGGCCTCATGGCTAAGAAGGTAGTGTATACCAGTTCGGGGACGAAACCGGTGAGTCCCATCTCGGCCTCATGGCTAAGAAGGTAGTGTACACCTGTTCGCGGACGACACCGATCAGTCCCATCTCGGCCTCATGGCTAAGAAGGTAGTGTATACCAGTTCGGGGACGACACCGGTGAGTCCCATCTCGGCCTCATGGCTAAGAAGGTAGTGTATACCAGTTCGGGGACGAAACCGGTGAGTCCCATCTCGGCCTCATGGCTAAGAAGGTAGTGTATACCTGTTCGCGGACGACACCGATCAGTCCCATCTCGGCCTCGTGGCTAAGAAGGTAGTGTATACCTGTTCGCGGACGACACCGATCACTCCCATCTCGGCCTCATGGCTAAGAAGGTAGTGTATACCAGTTCCGGACGACACCGGTGAGCCCCTTCTCGGCCTCATGGCTAAGTAGGTAGTGTATACCAGTTCCGGACGACACCGGTGAGTCCCATCTCGGCCTCATGGCTAAGAAGGTAGTGTATACCTGTTCGCGAACGACACCGATCAGTCCCTTCTCGGCCTCATGGCTAAGAAGGTAGTGTATACCTGTTCGCGAACGACACCGATCAGTCCCTTCTCGGCCTCATGGCTAAGAAGGTAGTGTATACCTGTTCGCGAACGACACCGATCAGTCCCTTCTCGGCCTCATGGCTAAGAAGGTAGTGTATACCAGTTCGGGGACGAAACCGATCAGTCCCATCTCGGTCTCATGGCTAAGAAGGTAGTGTATACCAGTTCCGGACGACACCGGTGAGCCCCTTCTCGGCCTCATGGCTAAGAAGGTAGTGTATACCTGTTCGCGAACGACACCGATCAGTCCCTTCTCGGCCTCATGGCTAAGAAGGTAGTGTATACCAGTTCGGGGACGAAACCGGTGAGTCCCATCTCGGCCTCATGGCAAAGAAGGTAGTGTATACCTGTTCGCGGACGACACCGATCAGTCCCATCTCGGCCACATGGCTAAGAAGGTAGTGTATACCTGTTCGCGGACAACACCGATCAGTCCCATCTCTGCCTCATGGCTAAGTAGGTAGTGTATACCAGTTCCGGACGACACCGGTGAGTCCCATCTCGGCCTCATGGCTAAGAAGGTAGTGTATACCTGTTCGCGGACGACACCGATCAGTCCCTTCTCGGCCTCATGGCTAAGAAGGTAGTGTATACCAGTTCGGGGACGAAACCGGTGAGTCCCACCTCGGCCTCATGGCTAAGAAGGTAGTGTATACCTGTTCGCGGACGACACCGATCAGTCCCATCTCGGCCTCATGGCTAAGAAGGTAGTGTATACCAGTTCAGGACGACACCGGTAAGTCCCTTCTCGGCCTCATGGCTAAGAAGGTAGTGTATACCAGTTCGGGGACGAAACCGGTGAGTCCCATCTCGGCCTCATGGCTAAGAAGGTAGTGTATACCTGTTCGCGGACGACACCGATCAGTCCCATCTCGGCCTCATGGCTAAGAAGGTAGTGTATACCAGTTCGGGGACGACACCGGTGAGTCACATCTCGGCCTCATGGCTAAGAAGGTAGTGTATACCAGTTCGCGGACGACACCGATCAGTCCCATCTCGGCTTCATGGCTAAGAAGGTAGTGTATACCAGTTCCGGACGACACCGGTGAGCCCCTTCTCGGCCTCATGGCTAAGTAGGTAGTGTATACCAGTTCCGGACGACACCGGTAAGTCCCTTCTCGGCCTCATGGCTAAGAAGGTAGTGTATACCAGTTCGGGGACGAAACCGGTGAGTCCCATCTCGGCCTCATGGCTAAGAAGGTAGTGTATACCTGTTCGCGGACGACACCGATCAGTCCCATCTCGGCCTCATGGCTAAGAAGGTAGTGTATACCTGTTCGCGGACGACACCGATCAGTCCCATCTCGGTCTCATGGCTAAGTAGGTAGTGTATACCAGTTCCGGACGACACCGGTAAGTCCCTTCTCGGCCTTATGGCTAAGAAGGTAGTGTATACCTGTTCGCGGACGACACCGATCAGTCCCATCTCGGCCTCATGGCTAAGAAGGTAGTGTATACCAGTTCCGGACGACACCGGTGAGTCCCATCTCGGCCTCATGGCTAAGAAGGTAGTGTATACCTGTTCGCGGACGACACCGATCAGTCCCTTCTCGGCCTCATGGCTAAGAAGGTAGTGTATACCAGTTCCGGACGACACCGGTAAGTCCCTTCTCGGCCTCATGGCTAAGAAGGTAGTGTATACCAGTTCCGGACGACACCGGTGAGTCCCATCTCGGCCTCATGGCTAAGAAGGTAGTGTATACCTGTTCGCGGACGACACCGATCAGTCCCTTCTCGGCCTCATGGCTAAGAAGGTAGTGTATACCAGTTCGGGGACGAAACCGGTGAGTCCCACCTCGGCCTCATGGCTAAGAAGGTAGTGTATACCTGTTCGCGGACGACACTGATCAGTCCCATCTCGGCCTCATGGCTAAGAAGGTAGTGTATACCAGTTCCGGACGACACCGGTAAGTCCCTTCTCGGCCTCATGGCTAAGAAGGTAGTGTATACCAGTTCGGGGACGAAACCGGTGAGTCCCATCTCGGCCTCATGGCTAAGAAGGTAGTGTATACCTGTTCGCGGACGACACCGATCAGTCCCATCTCGGCCTCATGGCTAAGAAGGTAGTGTATACCAGTTCGGGGACGACACCGGTGAGTCCCATCTCGGCCTCATGGCTAAGAAGGTAGTGTATACCAGTTCCGGACGACACCGGTAAGTCCCTTCTCGGCCTCATGGCTAAGGAGGTAGTGTATACCAGTTCGGGGACGAAACCGGTGAGTCCCATCTCGGCCTCATGGCTAAGAAGGTAGTGTATACCTGTTCGCGGACGACACCGATCAGTCCCATCTCGGCCTCGTGGCTAAGTAGGTAGTGTATACCAGTTCCGGACGACACCGGTGAGTCCCATCTCGGCCTCATGGCTAAGAAGGTAGTGTATACCTGTTCGCGGACGACACCGATCAGTCCCATCTCGGCCTCATGGCTAAGAAGGTAGTGTATACCAGTTCGGGGACGACACCGGTGAGTCCCATCTCGGCCTCATGGCTAAGAAGGTAGTGTATACCAGTTCCGGACGACACCGGTAAGTCCCTTCTCGGCCTCATGGCTAAGAAGGTAGTGTATACCAGTTCGGGGACGAAACCGGTGAGTCCCATCTCGGCCTCATGGCTAAGAAGGTAGTGTATACCTGTTCGCGGACGACACCGATCAGTCCCATCTCGGCTTCGTGGCTAAGAAGGTAGTGTATACCTGTTCGCGGACGACACCGATCAGTCCCATCTCGGCCTCATGGCTAAGAAGGTAGTGTATACCAGTTCCGGACGACACCGGTGAGCCCCTTCTCGGCCTCATGGCTAAGTAGGTAGTGTATACCAGTTCCGGACGACACCGGTGAGTCCCATCTCGGCCTCATGGCTAAGAAGGTAGTGTATACCTGTTCGCGAACGACACCGATCAGTCCCTTCTCGGCCTCATGGCTAAGAAGGTAGTGTATACCAGTTCGGGGACGAAACCGGTGAGTCCCATCTCGGCCTCATGGCAAAGAAGGTAGTGTATACCTGTTCGCGGACGACACCGATCAGTCCCATCTCGGCCACATGGCTAAGAAGGTAGTGTATACCTGTTCGCGGACAACACCGATCAGTCCCATCTCTGCCTCATGGCTAAGTAGGTAGTGTATACCAGTTCCGGACGACACCGGTGAGTCCCATCTCGGCCTCATGGCTAAGAAGGTAGTGTATACCTGTTCGCGGACGACACCGATCAGTCCCTTCTCGGCCTCATGGCTAAGAAGGTAGTGTATACCAGTTCGGGGACGAAACCGGTGAGTCCCACCTCGGCCTCATGGCTAAGAAGGTAGTGTATACCTGTTCGCGGACGACACCGATCAGTCCCATCTCGGCCTCATGGCTAAGAAGGTAGTGTATACCAGTTCAGGACGACACCGGTAAGTCCCTTCTCGGCCTCATGGCTAAGAAGGTAGTGTATACCAGTTCGGGGACGAAACCGGTGAGTCCCATCTCGGCCTCATGGCTAAGAAGGTAGTGTATACCTGTTCGCGGACGACACCGATCAGTCCCATCTCGGCCTCATGGCTAAGAAGGTAGTGTATACCAGTTCGGGGACGACACCGGTGAGTCCCATCTCGGCCTCATGGCTAAGAAGGTAGTGTATACCAGTTCGCGGACGACACCGATCAGTCCCATCTCGGCCTCATGGCTAAGAAGGTAGTGTATACCAGTTCCGGACGACACCGGTAAGTCCCTTCTCGGCCTCATGGCTAAGAAGGTAGTGTATACCTGTTCGCGAACGACACCGATCAGTCCCTTCTCGGCCTCATGGCTAAGAAGGTAGTGTATACCAGTTCGGGGACGAAACCGGTGAGTCCCATCTCGGCCTCATGGCAAAGAAGGTAGTGTATACCTGTTCGCGGACGACACCGATCAGTCCCATCTCGGCCACATGGCTAAGAAGGTAGTGTATACCTGTTCGCGGACAACACCGATCAGTCCCATCTCTGCCTCATGGCTAAGTAGGTAGTGTATACCAGTTCCGGACGACACCGGTGAGTCCCATCTCGGCCTCATGGCTAAGAAGGTAGTGTATACCTGTTCGCGGACGACACCGATCAGTCCCTTCTCGGCCTCATGGCTAAGAAGGTAGTGTATACCAGTTCGGGGACGAAACCGGTGAGTCCCACCTCGGCCTCATGGCTAAGAAGGTAGTGTATACCTGTTCGCGGACGACACCGATCAGTCCCATCTCGGCCTCATGGCTAAGAAGGTAGTGTATACCAGTTCAGGACGACACCGGTAAGTCCCTTCTCGGCCTCATGGCTAAGAAGGTAGTGTATACCAGTTCGGGGACGAAACCGGTGAGTCCCATCTCGGCCTCATGGCTAAGAAGGTAGTGTATACCTGTTCGCGGACGACACCGATCAGTCCCATCTCGGCCTCATGGCTAAGAAGGTAGTGTATACCAGTTCGGGGACGACACCGGTGAGTCCCATCTCGGCCTCATGGCTAAGAAGGTAGTGTATACCAGTTCGCGGACGACACCGATCAGTCCCATCTCGGCCTCATGGCTAAGAAGGTAGTGTATACCAGTTCCGGACGACACCGGTAAGTCCCTTCTCGGCCTCATGGCTAAGAAGGTAGTGTATACCTGTTCGCGAACGACACCGATCAGTCCCTTCTCGGCCTCATGGCTAAGAAGGTAGTGTATACCAGTTCGGGGACGAAACCGGTGAGTCCCATCTCGGCCTCATGGCAAAGAAGGTAGTGTATACCTGTTCGCGGACGACACCGATCAGTCCCATCTCGGCCACATGGCTAAGAAGGTAGTGTATACCTGTTCGCGGACAACACCGATCAGTCCCATCTCTGCCTCATGGCTAAGTAGGTAGTGTATACCAGTTCCGGACGACACCGGTGAGTCCCATCTCGGCCACATGGCTAAGAAGGTAGTGTATACCTGTTCGCGGACGACACCGATCAGTCCCTTCTCGGCCTCATGGCTAAGAAGGTAGTGTATACCAGTTCGGGGACGAAACCGGTGAGTCCCACCTCGGCCTCATGGCTAAGAAGGTAGTGTATACCTGTTCGCGGACGACACCGATCAGTCCCATCTCGGCCTCATGGCTAAGAAGGTAGTGTATACCAGTTCAGGACGACACCGGTAAGTCCCTTCTCGGCCTCATGGCTAAGAAGGTAGTGTATACCAGTTCGGGGACGAAACCGGTGAGTCCCATCTCGGCCTCATGGCTAAGAAGGTAGTGTATACCTGTTCGCGGACGACACCGATCAGTCCCATCTCGGCCTCATGGCTAAGAAGGTAGTGTATACCAGTTCGGGGACGACACCGGTGAGTCACATCTCGGCCTCATGGCTAAGAAGGTAGTGTATACCAGTTCGCGGACGACACCGATCAGTCCCATCTCGGCCTCATGGCTAAGAAGGTAGTGTATACCAGTTCCGGACGACACCGGTAAGTCCCTTCTCGGCCTCATGGCTAAGAAGGTAGTGTATACCAGTTCGGGGACGAAACCGGTGAGTCCCATCTCGGCCTCATGGCTAAGAAGGTAGTGTATACCTGTTCGCGGACGACACCGATCAGTCCCATCTCGGCCTCATGGCTAAGAAGGTAGTGTATACCAGTTCGGGGACGAAACCGGTGAGTCCCACCTCGGCCTCATGGCTAAGAAGGTAGTGTATACCTGTTCGCGGACGACACTGATCAGTCCCATCTCGGCCTCATGGCTAAGAAGGTAGTGTATACCAGTTCCGGACGACACCGGTGAGTCCCATCTCGGCCTCATGGCTAAGAAGGTAGTGTATACCAGTTCCGGACGACACCGGTAAATCCCTTCTCGGCCTCATGGCTAAGAAGGTAGTGTATACCAGTTCGGGGACGAAACCGGTGAGTCCCATCTCGGCCTCATGGCTAAGAAGGTAGTGTATACCTGTTCGCGGACGACACCGATCAGTCCCATCTCGGCCTCGTGGCTAAGAAGGTAGTGTATACCTGTTCGCGGACGACACCGATCACTCCCATCTCGGCCTCATGGCTAAGAAGGTAGTGTATACCAGTTCCGGACGACACCGGTGAGCCCCTTCTCGGCCTCATGGCTAAGTAGGTAGTGTATACCAGTTCCGGACGACACCGGTGAGTCCCATCTCGGCCTCATGGCTAAGAAGGTAGTGTATACCTGTTCGCGAACGACACCGATCAGTCCCTTCTCGGCCTCATGGCTAAGAAGGTAGTGTATACCTGTTCGCGAACGACACCGATCAGTCCCTTCTCGGCCTCATGGCTAAGAAGGTAGTGTATACCAGTTCGGGGACGAAACCGGTGAGTCCCATCTCGGCCTCATGGCAAAGAAGGTAGTGTATACCTGTTCGCGGACGACACCGATCAGTCCCATCTCGGCCACATGGCAAAGAAGGTAGTGTATACCTGTTCGCGGACAACACCGATCAGTCCCATCTCTGCCTCATGGCTAAGTAGGTAGTGTATACCAGTTCCGGACGACACCGGTGAGTCCCATCTCGGCCTCATGGCTAAGAAGGTAGTGTATACCAGTTCGGGGACGAAACCGGTGAGTCCCATCTCGGCCTCATGGCTAAGAAGGTAGTGTATACCTGTTCGCGGACGACACCGATCAGTCCCATCTCGGCCTCATGGCTAAGAAGGTAGTGTATACCAGTTCGGGGACGACACCGGTGAGTCACATCTCGGCCTCATGGCTAAGAAGGTAGTGTATACCAGTTCGCGGACGACACCGATCAGTCCCATCTCGGCCTCATGGCTAAGAAGGTAGTGTATACCAGTTCCGGACGACACCGGTAAGTCCCTTCTCGGCCTCATGGCTAAGAAGGTAGTGTATACCAGTTCGGGGACGAAACCGGTGAGTCCCATCTCGGCCTCATGGCTAAGAAGGTAGTGTATACCTGTTCGCGGACGACACCGATCAGTCCCATCTCGGCCTCATGGGTAAGAAGGTAGTGTATACCAGTTCGGGGACGAAACCGGTGAGTCCCATCTCGGCCTCATGGCTAAGAAGGTAGTGTATACCTGTTCGCGGACGACACTGATCAGTCCCATCTCTGCCTCATGGCTAGGAAGGTAGTGTATACCAGTTCCGGACGACACCGGTGAGTCCCATCTCGGCCTCATGGCTAAGAAGGTAGTGTATACCTGTTCGCGGACGACACCGATCAGTCCCATCTCGGCCTCATGGCTAAGAAGGTAGTGTATACCAGTTCCGGACGACACCGGTAAGTCCCTTCTCGGCCTCATGGCTAAGAAGGTAGTGTATACCAGTTCGGGGACGAAACCGGTGAGTCCCATCTCGGCCTCATGGCTAAGAAGGTAGTGTACACCTGTTCGCGGACGACACCGATCAGTCCCATCTCGGCCTCATGGCTAAGAAGGTAGTGTATACCAGTTCGGGGACGACACCGGTGAGTCCCATCTCGGCCTCATGGCTAAGAAGGTAGTGTATACCAGTTCGGGGACGAAACCGGTGAGTCCCATCTCGGCCTCATGGCTAAGAAGGTAGTGTATACCTGTTCGCGGACGACACCGATCAGTCCCATCTCGGCCTCGTGGCTAAGAAGGTAGTGTATACCTGTTCGCGGACGACACCGATCACTCCCATCTCGGCCTCATGGCTAAGAAGGTAGTGTATACCAGTTCCGGACGACACCGGTGAGCCCCTTCTCGGCCTCATGGCTAAGTAGGTAGTGTATACCAGTTCCGGACGACACCGGTGAGTCCCATCTCGGCCTCATGGCTAAGAAGGTAGTGTATACCTGTTCGCGAACGACACCGATCAGTCCCTTCTCGGCCTCATGGCTAAGAAGGTAGTGTATACCTGTTCGCGAACGACACCGATCAGTCCCTTCTCGGCCTCATGGCTAAGAAGGTAGTGTATACCTGTTCGCGAACGACACCGATCAGTCCCTTCTCGGCCTCATGGCTAAGAAGGTAGTGTATACCAGTTCGGGGACGAAACCGATCAGTCCCATCTCGGTCTCATGGCTAAGAAGGTAGTGTATACCAGTTCCGGACGACACCGGTGAGCCCCTTCTCGGCCTCATGGCTAAGAAGGTAGTGTATACCTGTTCGCGAACGACACCGATCAGTCCCTTCTCGGCCTCATGGCTAAGAAGGTAGTGTATACCAGTTCGGGGACGAAACCGGTGAGTCCCATCTCGGCCTCATGGCAAAGAAGGTAGTGTATACCTGTTCGCGGACGACACCGATCAGTCCCATCTCGGCCACATGGCTAAGAAGGTAGTGTATACCTGTTCGCGGACAACACCGATCAGTCCCATCTCTGCCTCATGGCTAAGTAGGTAGTGTATACCAGTTCCGGACGACACCGGTGAGTCCCATCTCGGCCTCATGGCTAAGAAGGTAGTGTATACCTGTTCGCGGACGACACCGATCAGTCCCTTCTCGGCCTCATGGCTAAGAAGGTAGTGTATACCAGTTCGGGGACGAAACCGGTGAGTCCCACCTCGGCCTCATGGCTAAGAAGGTAGTGTATACCTGTTCGCGGACGACACCGATCAGTCCCATCTCGGCCTCATGGCTAAGAAGGTAGTGTATACCAGTTCAGGACGACACCGGTAAGTCCCTTCTCGGCCTCATGGCTAAGAAGGTAGTGTATACCAGTTCGGGGACGAAACCGGTGAGTCCCATCTCGGCCTCATGGCTAAGAAGGTAGTGTATACCTGTTCGCGGACGACACCGATCAGTCCCATCTCGGCCTCATGGCTAAGAAGGTAGTGTATACCAGTTCGGGGACGACACCGGTGAGTCACATCTCGGCCTCATGGCTAAGAAGGTAGTGTATACCAGTTCGCGGACGACACCGATCAGTCCCATCTCGGCTTCATGGCTAAGAAGGTAGTGTATACCAGTTCCGGACGACACCGGTGAGCCCCTTCTCGGCCTCATGGCTAAGTAGGTAGTGTATACCAGTTCCGGACGACACCGGTAAGTCCCTTCTCGGCCTCATGGCTAAGAAGGTAGTGTATACCAGTTCGGGGACGAAACCGGTGAGTCCCATCTCGGCCTCATGGCTAAGAAGGTAGTGTATACCTGTTCGCGGACGACACCGATCAGTCCCATCTCGGCCTCATGGCTAAGAAGGTAGTGTATACCTGTTCGCGGACGACACCGATCAGTCCCATCTCGGTCTCATGGCTAAGTAGGTAGTGTATACCAGTTCCGGACGACACCGGTAAGTCCCTTCTCGGCCTTATGGCTAAGAAGGTAGTGTATACCTGTTCGCGGACGACACCGATCAGTCCCATCTCGGCCTCATGGCTAAGAAGGTAGTGTATACCAGTTCCGGACGACACCGGTGAGTCCCATCTCGGCCTCATGGCTAAGAAGGTAGTGTATACCTGTTCGCGGACGACACCGATCAGTCCCTTCTCGGCCTCATGGCTAAGAAGGTAGTGTATACCAGTTCCGGACGACACCGGTAAGTCCCTTCTCGGCCTCATGGCTAAGAAGGTAGTGTATACCAGTTCCGGACGACACCGGTGAGTCCCATCTCGGCCTCATGGCTAAGAAGGTAGTGTATACCTGTTCGCGGACGACACCGATCAGTCCCTTCTCGGCCTCATGGCTAAGAAGGTAGTGTATACCAGTTCGGGGACGAAACCGGTGAGTCCCACCTCGGCCTCATGGCTAAGAAGGTAGTGTATACCTGTTCGCGGACGACACTGATCAGTCCCATCTCGGCCTCATGGCTAAGAAGGTAGTGTATACCAGTTCCGGACGACACCGGTAAGTCCCTTCTCGGCCTCATGGCTAAGAAGGTAGTGTATACCAGTTCGGGGACGAAACCGGTGAGTCCCATCTCGGCCTCATGGCTAAGAAGGTAGTGTATACCTGTTCGCGGACGACACCGATCAGTCCCATCTCGGCCTCATGGCTAAGAAGGTAGTGTATACCAGTTCGGGGACGACACCGGTGAGTCCCATCTCGGCCTCATGGCTAAGAAGGTAGTGTATACCAGTTCCGGACGACACCGGTAAGTCCCTTCTCGGCCTCATGGCTAAGGAGGTAGTGTATACCAGTTCGGGGACGAAACCGGTGAGTCCCATCTCGGCCTCATGGCTAAGAAGGTAGTGTATACCTGTTCGCGGACGACACCGATCAGTCCCATCTCGGCCTCGTGGCTAAGTAGGTAGTGTATACCAGTTCCGGACGACACCGGTGAGTCCCATCTCGGCCTCATGGCTAAGAAGGTAGTGTATACCTGTTCGCGGACGACACCGATCAGTCCCATCTCGGCCTCATGGCTAAGAAGGTAGTGTATACCAGTTCGGGGACGACACCGGTGAGTCCCATCTCGGCCTCATGGCTAAGAAGGTAGTGTATACCAGTTCCGGACGACACCGGTAAGTCCCTTCTCGGCCTCATGGCTAAGAAGGTAGTGTATACCAGTTCGGGGACGAAACCGGTGAGTCCCATCTCGGCCTCATGGCTAAGAAGGTAGTGTATACCTGTTCGCGGACGACACCGATCAGTCCCATCTCGGCTTCGTGGCTAAGAAGGTAGTGTATACCTGTTCGCGGACGACACCGATCAGTCCCATCTCGGCCTCATGGCTAAGAAGGTAGTGTATACCAGTTCCGGACGACACCGGTGAGCCCCTTCTCGGCCTCATGGCTAAGTAGGTAGTGTATACCAGTTCCGGACGACACCGGTGAGTCCCATCTCGGCCTCATGGCTAAGAAGGTAGTGTATACCTGTTCGCGAACGACACCGATCAGTCCCTTCTCGGCCTCATGGCTAAGAAGGTAGTGTATACCAGTTCGGGGACGAAACCGGTGAGTCCCATCTCGGCCTCATGGCAAAGAAGGTAGTGTATACCTGTTCGCGGACGACACCGATCAGTCCCATCTCGGCCACATGGCTAAGAAGGTAGTGTATACCTGTTCGCGGACAACACCGATCAGTCCCATCTCTGCCTCATGGCTAAGTAGGTAGTGTATACCAGTTCCGGACGACACCGGTGAGTCCCATCTCGGCCTCATGGCTAAGAAGGTAGTGTATACCTGTTCGCGGACGACACCGATCAGTCCCTTCTCGGCCTCATGGCTAAGAAGGTAGTGTATACCAGTTCGGGGACGAAACCGGTGAGTCCCACCTCGGCCTCATGGCTAAGAAGGTAGTGTATACCTGTTCGCGGACGACACCGATCAGTCCCATCTCGGCCTCATGGCTAAGAAGGTAGTGTATACCAGTTCAGGACGACACCGGTAAGTCCCTTCTCGGCCTCATGGCTAAGAAGGTAGTGTATACCAGTTCGGGGACGAAACCGGTGAGTCCCATCTCGGCCTCATGGCTAAGAAGGTAGTGTATACCTGTTCGCGGACGACACCGATCAGTCCCATCTCGGCCTCATGGCTAAGAAGGTAGTGTATACCAGTTCGGGGACGACACCGGTGAGTCCCATCTCGGCCTCATGGCTAAGAAGGTAGTGTATACCAGTTCGCGGACGACACCGATCAGTCCCATCTCGGCCTCATGGCTAAGAAGGTAGTGTATACCAGTTCCGGACGACACCGGTAAGTCCCTTCTCGGCCTCATGGCTAAGAAGGTAGTGTATACCTGTTCGCGAACGACACCGATCAGTCCCTTCTCGGCCTCATGGCTAAGAAGGTAGTGTATACCAGTTCGGGGACGAAACCGGTGAGTCCCATCTCGGCCTCATGGCAAAGAAGGTAGTGTATACCTGTTCGCGGACGACACCGATCAGTCCCATCTCGGCCACATGGCTAAGAAGGTAGTGTATACCTGTTCGCGGACAACACCGATCAGTCCCATCTCTGCCTCATGGCTAAGTAGGTAGTGTATACCAGTTCCGGACGACACCGGTGAGTCCCATCTCGGCCTCATGGCTAAGAAGGTAGTGTATACCTGTTCGCGGACGACACCGATCAGTCCCTTCTCGGCCTCATGGCTAAGAAGGTAGTGTATACCAGTTCGGGGACGAAACCGGTGAGTCCCACCTCGGCCTCATGGCTAAGAAGGTAGTGTATACCTGTTCGCGGACGACACCGATCAGTCCCATCTCGGCCTCATGGCTAAGAAGGTAGTGTATACCAGTTCAGGACGACACCGGTAAGTCCCTTCTCGGCCTCATGGCTAAGAAGGTAGTGTATACCAGTTCGGGGACGAAACCGGTGAGTCCCATCTCGGCCTCATGGCTAAGAAGGTAGTGTATACCTGTTCGCGGACGACACCGATCAGTCCCATCTCGGCCTCATGGCTAAGAAGGTAGTGTATACCAGTTCGGGGACGACACCGGTGAGTCACATCTCGGCCTCATGGCTAAGAAGGTAGTGTTTACCAGTTCGCGGACGACACCGATCAGTCCCATCTCGGCCTCATGGCTAAGAAGGTAGTGTATACCAGTTCCGGACGACACCGGTAAGTCCCTTCTCGGCCTCATGGCTAAGAAGGTAGTGTATACCAGTTCGGGGACGAAACCGGTGAGTCCCATCTCGGCCTCATGGCTAAGAAGGTAGTGTATACCTGTTCGCGGACGACACCGATCAGTCCCATCTCGGCCTCATGGCTAAGAAGGTAGTGTATACCAGTTCGGGGACGAAACCGGTGAGTCCCACCTCGGCCTCATGGCTAAGAAGGTAGTGTATACCTGTTCGCGGACGACACTGATCAGTCCCATCTCGGCCTCATGGCTAAGAAGGTAGTGTATACCAGTTCCGGACGACACCGGTGAGTCCCATCTCGGCCTCATGGCTAAGAAGGTAGTGTATACCAGTTCCGGACGACACCGGTAAATCCCTTCTCGGCCTCATGGCTAAGAAGGTAGTGTATACCAGTTCGGGGACGAAACCGGTGAGTCCCATCTCGGCCTCATGGCTAAGAAGGTAGTGTATACCTGTTCGCGGACGACACCGATCAGTCCCATCTCGGCCTCGTGGCTAAGAAGGTAGTGTATACCTGTTCGCGGACGACACCGATCACTCCCATCTCGGCCTCATGGCTAAGAAGGTAGTGTATACCAGTTCCGGACGACACCGGTGAGCCCCTTCTCGGCCTCATGGCTAAGTAGGTAGTGTATACCAGTTCCGGACGACACCGGTGAGTCCCATCTCGGCCTCATGGCTAAGAAGGTAGTGTATACCTGTTCGCGAACGACACCGATCAGTCCCTTCTCGGCCTCATGGCTAAGAAGGTAGTGTATACCTGTTCGCGAACGACACCGATCAGTCCCTTCTCGGCCTCATGGCTAAGAAGGTAGTGTATACCAGTTCGGGGACGAAACCGGTGAGTCCCATCTCGGCCTCATGGCAAAGAAGGTAGTGTATACCTGTTCGCGGACGACACCGATCAGTCCCATCTCGGCCACATGGCAAAGAAGGTAGTGTATACCTGTTCGCGGACAACACCGATCAGTCCCATCTCTGCCTCATGGCTAAGTAGGTAGTGTATACCAGTTCCGGACGACACCGGTGAGTCCCATCTCGGCCTCATGGCTAAGAAGGTAGTGTATACCAGTTCGGGGACGAAACCGGTGAGTCCCATCTCGGCCTCATGGCTAAGAAGGTAGTGTATACCTGTTCGCGGACGACACCGATCAGTCCCATCTCGGCCTCATGGCTAAGAAGGTAGTGTATACCAGTTCGGGGACGACACCGGTGAGTCACATCTCGGCCTCATGGCTAAGAAGGTAGTGTATACCAGTTCGCGGACGACACCGATCAGTCCCATCTCGGCCTCATGGCTAAGAAGGTAGTGTATACCAGTTCCGGACGACACCGGTAAGTCCCTTCTCGGCCTCATGGCTAAGAAGGTAGTGTATACCAGTTCGGGGACGAAACCGGTGAGTCCCATCTCGGCCTCATGGCTAAGAAGGTAGTGTATACCTGTTCGCGGACGACACCGATCAGTCCCATCTCGGCCTCATGGGTAAGAAGGTAGTGTATACCAGTTCGGGGACGAAACCGGTGAGTCCCATCTCGGCCTCATGGCTAAGAAGGTAGTGTATACCTGTTCGCGGACGACACTGATCAGTCCCATCTCTGCCTCATGGCTAGGAAGGTAGTGTATACCAGTTCCGGACGACACCGGTGAGTCCCATCTCGGCCTCATGGCTAAGAAGGTAGTGTATACCTGTTCGCGGACGACACCGATCAGTCCCATCTCGGCCTCATGGCTAAGAAGGTAGTGTATACCAGTTCCGGACGACACCGGTAAGTCCCTTCTCGGCCTCATGGCTAAGAAGGTAGTGTATACCAGTTCGGGGACGAAACCGGTGAGTCCCATCTCGGCCTCATGGCTAAGAAGGTAGTGTACACCTGTTCGCGGACGACACCGATCAGTCCCATCTCGGCCTCATGGCTAAGAAGGTAGTGTATACCAGTTCGGGGACGACACCGGTGAGTCCCATCTCGGCCTCATGGCTAAGAAGGTAGTGTATACCAGTTCGGGGACGAAACCGGTGAGTCCCATCTCGGCCTCATGGCTAAGAAGGTAGTGTATACCTGTTCGCGGACGACACCGATCAGTCCCATCTCGGCCTCGTGGCTAAGAAGGTAGTGTATACCTGTTCGCGGACGACACCGATCACTCCCATCTCGGCCTCATGGCTAAGAAGGTAGTGTATACCTGTTCGCGAACGACACCGATCAGTCCCTTCTCGGCCTCATGGCTAAGAAGGTAGTGTATACCTGTTCGCGAACGACACCGATCAGTCCCTTCTCGGCCTCATGGCTAAGAAGGTAGTGTATACCAGTTCGGGGACTAAACCGGTGAGTCCCATCTCGGCCTCATGGCAAAGAAGGTAGTGTATACCTGTTCGCGGACGACACCGATCAGTCCCATCTCGGCCACATGGCAAAGAAGGTAGTGTATACCTGTTCGCGGACAACACCGATCAGTCCCATCTCTGCCTCATGGCTAAGTAGGTAGTGTATACCAGTTCCGGACGACACCGGTGAGTCCCATCTCGGCCTCATGGCTAAGAAGGTAGTGTATACCAGTTCGGGGACGAAACCGGTGAGTCCCATCTCGGCCTCATGGCTAAGAAGGTAGTGTATACCTGTTCGCGGACGACACCGATCAGTCCCATCTCGGCCTCATGGCTAAGAAGGTAGTGTATACCAGTTCGGGGACGACACCGGTGAGTCACATCTCGGCCTCATGGCTAAGAAGGTAGTGTATACCAGTTCGCGGACGACACCGATCAGTCCCATCTCGGCCTCATGGCTAAGAAGGTAGTGTATACCAGTTCCGGACGACACCGGTAAGTCCCTTCTCGGCCTCATGGCTAAGAAGGTAGTGTATACCAGTTCGGGGACGAAACCGGTGAGTCCCATCTCGGCCTCATGGCTAAGAAGGTAGTGTATACCTGTTCGCGGACGACACCGATCAGTCCCATCTCGGCCTCATGGCTAAGAAGGTAGTGTATACCAGTTCGGGGACGAAACCGGTGAGTCCCATCTCGGCCTCATGGCTAAGAAGGTAGTGTATACCTGTTCGCGGACGACACTGATCAGTCCCATCTCGGCCTCATGGCTAAGAAGGTAGTGTATACCAGTTCCGGACGACACCGGTGAGTCCCATCTCGGCCTCATGGCTAAGAAGGTAGTGTATACCTGTTCGCGGACGACACCGATCAGTCCCATCTCGGCCTCATGGCTAAGAAGGTAGTGTATACCAGTTCCGGACGACACCGGTAAGTCCCTTCTCGGCCTCATGGCTAAGAAGGTAGTGTATACCAGTTCGGGGACGAAACCGGTGAGTCCCATCTCGGCCTCATGGCTAAGAAGGTAGTGTACACCTGTTCGCGGACGACACCGATCAGTCCCATCTCGGCCTCATGGCTAAGAAGGTAGTGTATACCAGTTCGGGGACGACACCGGTGAGTCCCATCTCGGCTTCATGGCTAAGAAGGTAGTGTATACCAGTTCCGGACGACACCGGTGAGCCCCTTCTCGGCCTCATGGCTAAGTAGGTAGTGTATACCAGTTCCGGACGACACCGGTAAGTCCCTTCTCGACCTCATGGCTAAGAAGGTAGTGTATACCAGTGCGGGGACGAAACCGGTGAGTCCCATCTCGGCCTCATGGCTAAGAAGGTAGTGTATACCTGTTCGCGGACGACACCGATCAGTCCCTTCTCGGCCTCATGGCTAAGAAGGTAGTGTATACCAGTTCCGGACGACACCGGTAAGTCCCTTCTCGGCCTCATGGCTAAGAAGGTAGTGTATACCAGTTCCGGACGACACCGGTGAGTCCCATCTCGGCCTCATGGCTAAGAAGGTAGTGTATACCTGTTCGCGGACGACACCGATCAGTCCCTTCTCGGCCTCATGGCTAAGAAGGTAGTGTATACCAGTTCGGGGACGAAACCGGTGAGTCCCACCTCGGCCTCATGGCTAAGAAGGTAGTGTATACCTGTTCGCGGACGACACTGATCAGTCCCATCTCGGCCTCATGGCTAAGAAGGTAGTGTATACCAGTTCCGGACGACACCGGTAAGTCCCTTCTCGGCCTCATGGCTAAAAAGGTAGTGTATACCAGTTCGGGGACGAAACCGGTGAGTCCCATCTCGGCCTCATGGCTAAGAAGGTAGTGTATACCTGTTCGCGGACGACACCGATCAGTCCCATCTCGGCCTCATGGCTAAGAAGGTAGTGTATACCAGTTCGGGGACGACACCGGTGAGTCCCATCTCGGCCTCATGGCTAAGAAGGTAGTGTATACCAGTTCCGGACGACACCGGTAAGTCCCTTCTCGGCCTCATGGCTAAGAAGGTAGTGTATACCAGTTCGGGGACGAAACCGGTGAGTCCCATCTCGGCCTCATGGCTAAGAAGGTAGTGTATACCTGTTCGCGGACGACACCGATCAGTCCCATCTCGGCCTCGTGGCTAAGTAGGTAGTGTATACCAGTTCCGGACGACACCGGTGAGTCCCATCTCGGCCTCATGGCTAAGAAGGTAGTGTATACCTGTTCGCGGACGACACCGATCAGTCCCATCTCGGCCTCATGGCTAAGAAGATAGTGTATACCTGTTCGCGGACGACACCGATCAGTCCCATCTCGGCCTCATGGCTAAGAAGGTAGTGTATACCAGTTCAGGACGACACCGGTAAGTCCCTTCTCGGCCTCATGGCTAAGAAGGTAGTGTATACCAGTTCGAGGACGAAACCGGTGAGTCCCATCTCGGCCTCATGGCTAAGAAGGTAGTGTATACCAGTTCCGGACGACACCGGTGAGCCCCTTCTCGGCCTCATGGCTAAGAAGGTAGTGTATACCAGTTCGGGGACGAAACCGGTGAGTCCCATCTCGGCCTCATGGCTAAGAAGGTAGTGTATACCTGTTCGCGGACGACACCGATCAGTCCCATCTCGGTCTCATGGCTAAGAAGGTAGTGTATACCAGTTCCGGACGACACCGGTGAGCCCCTTCTCGGCCTCATGGCTAAGAAGGTAGTGTATACCAGTTCGCGGACGACACCGATCAGTCCCATCTCGGCCTCATGGCTAAGAAGGTAGTGTATACCAGTTCCGGACGACACCGGTAAGTCCCTTCTCGGCCTCATGGCTAAGAAGGTAGTGTATACCAGTTCGGGGACGAAACCGGTGAGTCCCATCTCGGCCTCATGGCTAAGAAGGTAGTGTATACCTGTTCGCGGACGACACCGATCAGTCCCATCTCGGCCTCATGGCTAAGAAGGTAGTGTATACCTGTTCGCGGACGACACCGATCAGTCCCATCTCGGTCTCATGGCTAAGAAGGTAGTGTATACCAGTTCCGGACGACACCGGTGAGCCCCTTCTCGGCCTCATGGCTAAGAAGGTAGTGTATACCAGTTCGGGGACGAAACCGGTGAGTCCCATCTCGGCCTCATGGCTAAGAAGGTACTGTATACCTGTTCGCGGACGACACCGATCAGTCCCATCTCGGCCTCATGGCTAAGAAGGTAGTGTATACCAGTTCGGGGACGACACCGGTGAGTCACATCTCGGCCTCATGGCTAAGAAGGTAGTGTATACCAGTTCGCGGACGACACCGATCAGTCCCATCTCGGCCTCATGGCTAAGAAGGTAGTGTATACCAGTTCCGGACGACACCGGTAAGTCCCTTCTCGGCCTCATGGCTAAGAAGGTAGTGTATACCAGTTCGGGGACGAAACCGGTGAGTCCCATCTCGGCCTCATGGCTAAGAAGGTAGTGTATACCTGTTCGCGGACGACACCGATCAGTCCCATCTCGGCCTCATGGCTAAGAAGGTAGTGTATACCTGTTCGCGGACGACACCGATCAGTCCCATCTCGGTCTCATGGCTAAGAAGGTAGTGTATACCAGTTCCGGACGACACCGGTAAGTCCCTTCTCGGCCTCATGGCTAAGAAGGTAGTGTATACCAGTTCGGGGACGAAACCGGTGAGTCCCATCTCGGCCTCATGGCTAAGAAGGTAGTGTATACCAGTTCGCGGACGACACCGATCAGTCCCATCTCGGCCTCATGGCTAAGAAGGTAGTGTATACCAGTTCGGGGACGACACCGGTGAGTCCCATCTCGGCCTCATGGCTAAGAAGGTAGTGTATACCTGTTCGCGGACGACACCGATCAGTCCCATCTCGGCCTCATGGCTAAGAAGGTAGTGTATACCTGTTCGCGGACGACACCGATCAGTCCCATCTCGGCCTCATGGCTATGAAGGTAGTGTATACCAGTTCCGGACGACACCGGTAAGTCCCTTCTCGGCCTCATGGCTAAGAAGGTAGTGTATACCAGTTCGGGGACGAAACCGGTGAGTCCCATCTCGGCCTCATGGCTAAGAAGGTAGTGTATACCAGTTCGCGGACGACACCGATCAGTCCCATCTCGGCCTCATGGCTAAGAAGGTAGTGTATACCAGTTCGGGGACGACACCGGTGAGTCCCATCTCGGCCTCATGGCTAAGAAGGTAGTGTATACCAGTTCGCGGACGACACCGATCAGTCCCATCTCGGCCTCATGGCTAAGAAGGTAGTGTATACCAGTTCCGGACGACACCGGTAAGTCCCTTCTCGGCCTCATGGCTAAGAAGGTAGTGTATACCAGTTCGGGGACGAAACCGGTGAGTCCCATCTCGGCCTCATGGCTAAGAAGGTAGTGTATACCTGTTCGCGGACGACACCGATCAGTCCCATCTCGGCCTCATGGCTAAGAAGGTAGTGTATACCAGTTCGGGGACGAAACCGGTGAGTCCCATCTCGGCCTCATGGCAAAGAAGGTAGTGTATACCTGTTCGCGGACGACACCGATCAGTCCCATCTCGGCCACATGGCTAAGAAGGTAGTGTATACCTGTTCGCGGACAACACCGATCAGTCCCATCTCTGCCTCATGGCTAAGAAGGTAGTGTATACCAGTTCGGGGACGACACCGGTGAGTCACATCTCGGCCTCATGGCTAAGAAGGTAGTGTATACCAGTTCGCGGACGACACCGATCAGTCCCATCTCGGCTTCATGGCTAAGAAGGTAGTGTATACCAGTTCCGGACGACACCGGTGAGCCCCTTCTCGGCCTCATGGCTAAGTAGGTTGTGTATACCAGTTCCGGACGACACCGGTAAGTCCCTTCTCGGCCTCATGGCTAAGAAGGTAGTGTATACCAGTTCGGGGACGAAACCGGTGAGTCCCATCTCGGCCTCATGGCTAAGAAGGTAGTGTATACCTGTTCGCGGACGACACCGATCAGTCCCATCTCGGCCTCATGGCTAAGAAGGTAGTGTATACCTGTTCGCGGACGACACCGATCAGTCCCATCTCGGTCTCATGGCTAAGTAGGTAGTGTATACCAGTTCCGGACGACACCGGTAAGTCCCTTCTCGGCCTCATGGCTAAGAAGGTAGTGTATACCTGTTCGCGGACGACACCGATCAGTCCCATCTCGGCCTCATGGCTAAGAAGGTAGTGTATACCAGTTCCGGACGACACCGGTGAGTCCCATCTCGGCCTCATGGCTAAGAAGGTAGTGTATACCTGTTCGCGGACGACACCGATCAGTCCCTTCTCGGCCTCATGGCTAAGAAGGTAGTGTATACCAGTTCGGGGACGAAACCGGTGAGTCCCACCTCGGCCTCATGGCTAAGAAGGTAGTGTATACCAGTTCCGGACGACACCGGTGAGTCCCATCTCGGCCTCATGGCTAAGAAGGTAGTGTATACCTGTTCGCGGACGACACCGATCAGTCCCATCTCGGCCTCATGGCTAAGAAGGTAGTGTATACCAGTTCCGGACGACACCGGTAAGTCCCTTCTCGGCCTCATGGCTAAGAAGGTAGTGTATACCAGTTCGGGGACGAAACCGGTGAGTCCCATCTCGGCCTCATGGCTAAGAAGGTAGTGTACACCTGTTCGCGGACGACACCGATCAGTCCCATCTCGGCCTCATGGCTAAGAAGGTAGTGTATACCAGTTCGGGGACGACACCGGTGAGTCCCATCTCGGCCTCATGGCTAAGAAGGTAGTGTATACCAGTTCGGGGACGAAACCGGTGAGTCCCATCTCGGCCTCATGGCTAAGAAGGTAGTGTATACCTGTTCGCGGACGACACCGATCAGTCCCATCTCGGCCTCGTGGCTAAGAAGGTAGTGTATACCTGTTCGCGGACGACACCGATCACTCCCATCTCGGCCTCATGGCTAAGAAGGTAGTGTATACCAGTTCCGGACGACACCGGTGAGCCCCTTCTCGGCCTCATGGCTAAGTAGGTAGTGTATACCAGTTCCGGACGACACCGGTGAGTCCCATCTCGGCCTCATGGCTAAGAAGGTAGTGTATACCTGTTCGCGAACGACACCGATCAGTCCCTTCTCGGCCTCATGGCTAAGAAGGTAGTGTATACCTGTTCGCGAACGACACCGATCAGTCCCTTCTCGGCCTCATGGCTAAGAAGGTAGTGTATACCTGTTCGCGAACGACACCGATCAGTCCCTTCTCGGCCTCATGGCTAAGAAGGTAGTGTATACCAGTTCGGGGACGAAACCGATCAGTCCCATCTCGGTCTCATGGCTAAGAAGGTAGTGTATACCAGTTCCGGACGACACCGGTGAGCCCCTTCTCGGCCTCATGGCTAAGAAGGTAGTGTATACCTGTTCGCGAACGACACCGATCAGTCCCTTCTCGGCCTCATGGCTAAGAAGGTAGTGTATACCAGTTCGGGGACGAAACCGGTGAGTCCCATCTCGGCCTCATGGCAAAGAAGGTAGTGTATACCTGTTCGCGGACGACACCGATCAGTCCCATCTCGGCCACATGGCTAAGAAGGTAGTGTATACCTGTTCGCGGACAACACCGATCAGTCCCATCTCTGCCTCATGGCTAAGTAGGTAGTGTATACCAGTTCCGGACGACACCGGTGAGTCCCATCTCGGCCTCATGGCTAAGAAGGTAGTGTATACCTGTTCGCGGACGACACCGATCAGTCCCTTCTCGGCCTCATGGCTAAGAAGGTAGTGTATACCAGTTCGGGGACGAAACCGGTGAGTCCCACCTCGGCCTCATGGCTAAGAAGGTAGTGTATACCTGTTCGCGGACGACACCGATCAGTCCCATCTCGGCCTCATGGCTAAGAAGGTAGTGTATACCAGTTCAGGACGACACCGGTAAGTCCCTTCTCGGCCTCATGGCTAAGAAGGTAGTGTATACCAGTTCGGGGACGAAACCGGTGAGTCCCATCTCGGCCTCATGGCTAAGAAGGTAGTGTATACCTGTTCGCGGACGACACCGATCAGTCCCATCTCGGCCTCATGGCTAAGAAGGTAGTGTATACCAGTTCGGGGACGACACCGGTGAGTCACATCTCGGCCTCATGGCTAAGAAGGTAGTGTATACCAGTTCGCGGACGACACCGATCAGTCCCATCTCGGCTTCATGGCTAAGAAGGTAGTGTATACCAGTTCCGGACGACACCGGTGAGTCCCATCTCGGCCTCATGGCTAAGAAGGTAGTGTATACCTGTTCGCGGACGACACCGATCAGTCCCTTCTCGGCCTCATGGCTAAGAAGGTAGTGTATACCAGTTCCGGACGACACCGGTAAGTCCCTTCTCGGCCTCATGGCTAAGAAGGTAGTGTATACCAGTTCCGGACGACACCGGTGAGTCCCATCTCGGCCTCATGGCTAAGAAGGTAGTGTATACCTGTTCGCGGACGACACCGATCAGTCCCTTCTCGGCCTCATGGCTAAGAAGGTAGTGTATACCAGTTCGGGGACGAAACCGGTGAGTCCCACCTCGGCCTCATGGCTAAGAAGGTAGTGTATACCTGTTCGCGGACGACACTGATCAGTCCCATCTCGGCCTCATGGCTAAGAAGGTAGTGTATACCAGTTCCGGACGACACCGGTAAGTCCCTTCTCGGCCTCATGGCTAAGAAGGTAGTGTATACCAGTTCGGGGACGAAACCGGTGAGTCCCATCTCGGCCTCATGGCTAAGAAGGTAGTGTATACCTGTTCGCGGACGACACCGATCAGTCCCATCTCGGCCTCATGGCTAAGAAGGTAGTGTATACCAGTTCGGGGACGACACCGGTGAGTCCCATCTCGGCCTCATGGCTAAGAAGGTAGTGTATACCAGTTCCGGACGACACCGGTAAGTCCCTTCTCGGCCTCATGGCTAAGGAGGTAGTGTATACCAGTTCGGGGACGAAACCGGTGAGTCCCATCTCGGCCTCATGGCTAAGAAGGTAGTGTATACCTGTTCGCGGACGACACCGATCAGTCCCATCTCGGCCTCGTGGCTAAGTAGGTAGTGTATACCAGTTCCGGACGACACCGGTGAGTCCCATCTCGGCCTCATGGCTAAGAAGGTAGTGTATACCTGTTCGCGGACGACACCGATCAGTCCCATCTCGGCCTCATGGCTAAGAAGGTAGTGTATACCAGTTCGGGGACGACACCGGTGAGTCCCATCTCGGCCTCATGGCTAAGAAGGTAGTGTATACCAGTTCCGGACGACACCGGTAAGTCCCTTCTCGGCCTCATGGCTAAGAAGGTAGTGTATACCAGTTCGGGGACGAAACCGGTGAGTCCCATCTCGGCCTCATGGCTAAGAAGGTAGTGTATACCTGTTCGCGGACGACACCGATCAGTCCCATCTCGGCTTCGTGGCTAAGAAGGTAGTGTATACCTGTTCGCGGACGACACCGATCAGTCCCATCTCGGCCTCATGGCTAAGAAGGTAGTGTATACCAGTTCCGGACGACACCGGTGAGCCCCTTCTCGGCCTCATGGCTAAGTAGGTAGTGTATACCAGTTCCGGACGACACCGGTGAGTCCCATCTCGGCCTCATGGCTAAGAAGGTAGTGTATACCTGTTCGCGAACGACACCGATCAGTCCCTTCTCGGCCTCATGGCTAAGAAGGTAGTGTATACCAGTTCGGGGACGAAACCGGTGAGTCCCATCTCGGCCTCATGGCAAAGAAGGTAGTGTATACCTGTTCGCGGACGACACCGATCAGTCCCATCTCGGCCACATGGCTAAGAAGGTAGTGTATACCTGTTCGCGGACAACACCGATCAGTCCCATCTCTGCCTCATGGCTAAGTAGGTAGTGTATACCAGTTCCGGACGACACCGGTGAGTCCCATCTCGGCCTCATGGCTAAGAAGGTAGTGTATACCTGTTCGCGGACGACACCGATCAGTCCCTTCTCGGCCTCATGGCTAAGAAGGTAGTGTATACCAGTTCGGGGACGAAACCGGTGAGTCCCACCTCGGCCTCATGGCTAAGAAGGTAGTGTATACCTGTTCGCGGACGACACCGATCAGTCCCATCTCGGCCTCATGGCTAAGAAGGTAGTGTATACCAGTTCAGGACGACACCGGTAAGTCCCTTCTCGGCCTCATGGCTAAGAAGGTAGTGTATACCAGTTCGGGGACGACACCGGTGAGTCCCATCTCGGCCTCATGGCTAAGAAGGTAGTGTATACCAGTTCGCGGACGACACCGATCAGTCCCATCTCGGCCTCATGGCTAAGAAGGTAGTGTATACCAGTTCCGGACGACACCGGTAAGTCCCTTCTCGGCCTCATGGCTAAGAAGGTAGTGTATACCTGTTCGCGAACGACACCGATCAGTCCCTTCTCGGCCTCATGGCTAAGAAGGTAGTGTATACCAGTTCGGGGACGAAACCGGTGAGTCCCATCTCGGCCTCATGGCAAAGAAAGTAGTGTATACCTGTTCGCGGACGACACCGATCAGTCCCATCTCGGCCACATGGCTAAGAAGGTAGTGTATACCTGTTCGCGGACAACACCGATCAGTCCCATCTCTGCCTCATGGCTAAGTAGGTAGTGTATACCAGTTCCGGACGACACCGGTGAGTCCCATCTCGGCCTCATGGCTAAGAAGGTAGTGTATACCTGTTCGCGGACGACACCGATCAGTCCCTTCTCGGCCTCATGGCTAAGAAGGTAGTGTATACCAGTTCGGGGACGAAACCGGTGAGTCCCACCTCGGCCTCATGGCTAAGAAGGTAGTGTATACCTGTTCGCGGACGACACCGATCAGTCCCATCTCGGCTTCATGGCTAAGAAGGTAGTGTATACCAGTTCAGGACGACACCGGTAAGTCCCTTCTCGGCCTCATGGCTAAGAAGGTAGTGTATACCAGTTCGGGGACGAAACCGGTGAGTCCCATCTCGGCCTCATGGCTAAGAAGGTAGTGTATACCTGTTCGCGGACGACACCGATCAGTCCCATCTCGGCCTCATGGCTAAGAAGGTAGTGTATACCAGTTCGGGGACGACACCGGTGAGTCACATCTCGGCCTCATGGCTAAGAAGGTAGTGTTTACCAGTTCGCGGACGACACCGATCAGTCCCATCTCGGCCTCATGGCTAAGAAGGTAGTGTATACCAGTTCCGGACGACACCGGTAAGTCCCTTCTCGGCCTCATGGCTAAGAAGGTAGTGTATACCAGTTCGGGGACGAAACCGGTGAGTCCCATCTCGGCCTCATGGCTAAGAAGGTAGTGTATACCTGTTCGCGGACGACACCGATCAGTCCCATCTCGGCCTCATGGCTAAGAAGGTAGTGTATACCAGTTCGGGGACGAAACCGGTGAGTCCCACCTCGGCCTCATGGCTAAGAAGGTAGTGTATACCTGTTCGCGGACGACACTGATCAGTCCCATCTCGGCCTCATGGCTAAGAAGGTAGTGTATACCAGTTCCGGACGACACCGGTGAGTCCCATCTCGGCCTCATGGCTAAGAAGGTAGTGTATACCAGTTCCGGACGACACCGGTAAATCCCTTCTCGGCCTCATGGCTAAGAAGGTAGTGTATACCAGTTCGGGGACGAAACCGGTGAGTCCCATCTCGGCCTCATGGCTAAGAAGGTAGTGTATACCTGTTCGCGGACGACACCGATCAGTCCCATCTCGGCCTCGTGGCTAAGAAGGTAGTGTATACCTGTTCGCGGACGACACCGATCACTCCCATCTCGGCCTCATGGCTAAGAAGGTAGTGTATACCAGTTCCGGACGACACCGGTGAGCCCCTTCTCGGCCTCATGGCTAAGTAGGTAGTGTATACCAGTTCCGGACGACACCGGTGAGTCCCATCTCGGCCTCATGGCTAAGAAGGTAGTGTATACCTGTTCGCGAACGACACCGATCAGTCCCTTCTCGGCCTCATGGCTAAGAAGGTAGTGTATACCTGTTCGCGAACGACACCGATCAGTCCCTTCTCGGCCTCATGGCTAAGAAGGTAGTGTATACCAGTTCGGGGACGAAACCGGTGAGTCCCATCTCGGCCTCATGGCAAAGAAGGTAGTGTATACCTGTTCGCGGACGACACCGATCAGTCCCATCTCGGCCACATGGCAAAGAAGGTAGTGTATACCTGTTCGCGGACAACACCGATCAGTCCCATCTCTGCCTCATGGCTAAGTAGGTAGTGTATACCAGTTCCGGACGACACCGGTGAGTCCCATCTCGGCCTCATGGCTAAGAAGGTAGTGTATACCAGTTCGGGGACGAAACCGGTGAGTCCCATCTCGGCCTCATGGCTAAGAAGGTAGTGTATACCTGTTCGCGGACGACACCGATCAGTCCCATCTCGGCCTCATGGCTAAGAAGGTAGTGTATACCAGTTCGGGGACGACACCGGTGAGTCACATCTCGGCCTCATGGCTAAGAAGGTAGTGTATACCAGTTCGCGGACGACACCGATCAGTCCCATCTCGGCCTCATGGCTAAGAAGGTAGTGTATACCAGTTCCGGACGACACCGGTAAGTCCCTTCTCGGCCTCATGGCTAAGAAGGTAGTGTATACCAGTTCGGGGACGAAACCGGTGAGTCCCATCTCGGCCTCATGGCTAAGAAGGTAGTGTATACCTGTTCGCGGACGACACCGATCAGTCCCATCTCGGCCTCATGGGTAAGAAGGTAGTGTATACCAGTTCGGGGACGAAACCGGTGAGTCCCATCTCGGCCTCATGGCTAAGAAGGTAGTGTATACCTGTTCGCGGACGACACTGATCAGTCCCATCTCTGCCTCATGGCTAGGAAGGTAGTGTATACCAGTTCCGGACGACACCGGTGAGTCCCATCTCGGCCTCATGGCTAAGAAGGTAGTGTATACCTGTTCGCGGACGACACCGATCAGTCCCATCTCGGCCTCATGGCTAAGAAGGTAGTGTATACCAGTTCCGGACGACACCGGTAAGTCCCTTCTCGGCCTCATGGCTAAGAAGGTAGTGTATACCAGTTCGGGGACGAAACCGGTGAGTCCCATCTCGGCCTCATGGCTAAGAAGGTAGTGTACACCTGTTCGCGGACGACACCGATCAGCCCCATCTCGGCCTCATGGCTAAGAAGGTAGTGTATACCAGTTCGGGGACGACACCGGTGAGTCCCATCTCGGCCTCATGGCTAAGAAGGTAGTGTATACCAGTTCGGGGACGAAACCGGTGAGTCCCATCTCGGCCTCATGGCTAAGAAGGTAGTGTATACCTGTTCGCGGACGACACCGATCAGTCCCATCTCGGCCTCGTGGCTAAGAAGGTAGTGTATACCTGTTCGCGGACGACACCGATCACTCCCATCTCGGCCTCATGGCTAAGAAGGTAGTGTATACCAGTTCCGGACGACACCGGTGAGCCCCTTCTCGGCCTCATGGCTAAGTAGGTAGTGTATACCAGTTCCGGACGACACCGGTGAGTCCCATCTCGGCCTCATGGCTAAGAAGGTAGTGTATACCTGTTCGCGAACGACACCGATCAGTCCCTTCTCGGCCTCATGGCTAAGAAGGTAGTGTATACCTGTTCGCGAACGACACCGATCAGTCCCTTCTCGGCCTCATGGCTAAGAAGGTAGTGTATACCTGTTCGCGAACGACACCGATCAGTCCCTTCTCGGCCTCATGGCTAAGAAGGTAGTGTATACCAGTTCGGGGACTAAACCGGTGAGTCCCATCTCGGCCTCATGGCAAAGAAGGTAGTGTATACCTGTTCGCGGACGACACCGATCAGTCCCATCTCGGCCACATGGCAAAGAAGGTAGTGTATACCTGTTCGCGGACAACACCGATCAGTCCCATCTCTGCCTCATGGCTAAGTAGGTAGTGTATACCAGTTCCGGACGACACCGGTGAGTCCCATCTCGGCCTCATGGCTAAGAAGGTAGTGTATACCAGTTCGGGGACGAAACCGGTGAGTCCCATCTCGGCCTCATGGCTAAGAAGGTAGTGTATACCTGTTCGCGGACGACACCGATCAGTCCCATCTCGGCCTCATGGCTAAGAAGGTAGTGTATACCAGTTCGGGGACGACACCGGTGAGTCACATCTCGGCCTCATGGCTAAGAAGGTAGTGTATACCAGTTCGCGGACGACACCGATCAGTCCCATCTCGGCCTCATGGCTAAGAAGGTAGTGTATACCAGTTCCGGACGACACCGGTAAGTCCCTTCTCGGCCTCATGGCTAAGAAGGTAGTGTATACCAGTTCGGGGACGAAACCGGTGAGTCCCATCTCGGCCTCATGGCTAAGAAGGTAGTGTATACCTGTTCGCGGACGACACCGATCAGTCCCATCTCGGCCTCATGGCTAAGAAGGTAGTGTATACCAGTTCGGGGACGAAACCGGTGAGTCCCATCTCGGCCTCATGGCTAAGAAGGTAGTGTATACCTGTTCGCGGACGACACTGATCAGTCCCATCTCGGCCTCATGGCTAAGAAGGTAGTGTATACCAGTTCCGGACGACACCGGTGAGTCCCATCTCGGCCTCATGGCTAAGAAGGTAGTGTATACCTGTTCGCGGACGACACCGATCAGTCCCATCTCGGCCTCATGGCTAAGAAGGTAGTGTATACCAGTTCCGGACGACACCGGTAAGTCCCTTCTCGGCCTCATGGCTAAGAAGGTAGTGTATACCAGTTCGGGGACGAAACCGGTGAGTCCCATCTCGGCCTCATGGCTAAGAAGGTAGTGTACACCTGTTCGCGGACGACACCGATCAGTCCCATCTCGGCCTCATGGCTAAGAAGGTAGTGTATACCAGTTCGGGGACGACACCGGTGAGTCCCATCTCGGCTTCATGGCTAAGAAGGTAGTGTATACCAGTTCCGGACGACACCGGTGAGCCCCTTCTCGGCCTCATGGCTAAGTAGGTAGTGTATACCAGTTCCGGACGACACCGGTAAGTCCCTTCTCGACCTCATGGCTAAGAAGGTAGTGTATACCAGTGCGGGGACGAAACCGGTGAGTCCCATCTCGGCCTCATGGCTAAGAAGGTAGTGTATACCTGTTCGCGGACGACACCGATCAGTCCCTTCTCGGCCTCATGGCTAAGAAGGTAGTGTATACCAGTTCCGGACGACACCGGTAAGTCCCTTCTCGGCCTCATGGCTAAGAAGGTAGTGTATACCAGTTCCGGACGACACCGGTGAGTCCCATCTCGGCCTCATGGCTAAGAAGGTAGTGTATACCTGTTCGCGGACGACACCGATCAGTCCCTTCTCGGCCGCATGGCTAAGAAGGTAGTGTATACCAGTTCGGGGACGAAACCGGTGAGTCCCACCTCGGCCTCATGGCTAAGAAGGTAGTGTATACCTGTTCGCGGACGACACTGATCAGTCCCATCTCGGCCTCATGGCTAAGAAGGTAGTGTATACCAGTTCCGGACGACACCGGTAAGTCCCTTCTCGGCCTCATGGCTAAGAAGGTAGTGTATACCAGTTCGGGGACGAAACCGGTGAGTCCCATCTCGGCCTCATGGCTAAGAAGGTAGTGTATACCTGTTCGCGGACGACACCGATCAGTCCCATCTCGGCCTCATGGCTAAGAAGGTAGTGTATACCAGTTCGGGGACGACACCGGTGAGTCCCATCTCGGCCTCATGGCTAAGAAGGTAGTGTATACCAGTTCCGGACGACACCGGTAAGTCCCTTCTCGGCCTCATGGCTAAGAAGGTAGTGTATACCAGTTCGGGGACGAAACCGGTGAGTCCCATCTCGGCCTCATGGCTAAGAAGGTAGTGTATACCTGTTCGCGGACGACACCGATCAGTCCCATCTCGGCCTCGTGGCTAAGTAGGTAGTGTATACCAGTTCCGGACGACACCGGTGAGTCCCATCTCGGCCTCATGGCTAAGAAGGTAGTGTATACCTGTTCGCGGACGACACCGATCAGTCCCATCTCGGCCTCATGGCTAAGAAGATAGTGTATACCTGTTCGCGGACGACACCGATCAGTCCCATCTCGGCCTCATGGCTAAGAAGGTAGTGTATACCAGTTCAGGACGACACCGGTAAGTCCCTTCTCGGCCTCATGGCTAAGAAGGTAGTGTATACCAGTTCGAGGACGAAACCGGTGAGTCCCATCTCGGCCTCATGGCTAAGAAGGTAGTGTATACCAGTTCCGGACGACACCGGTGAGCCCCTTCTCGGCCTCATGGCTAAGAAGGTAGTGTATACCAGTTCGGGGACGAAACCGGTGAGTCCCATCTCGGCCTCATGGCTAAGAAGGTAGTGTATACCTGTTCGCGGACGACACCGATCAGTCCCATCTCGGTCTCATGGCTAAGAAGGTAGTGTATACCAGTTCCGGACGACACCGGTGAGCCCCTTCTCGGCCTCATGGCTAAGAAGGTAGTGTATACCAGTTCGCGGACGACACCGATCAGTCCCATCTCGGCCTCATGGCTAAGAAGGTAGTGTATACCAGTTCCGGACGACACCGGTAAGTCCCTTCTCGGCCTCATGGCTAAGAAGGTAGTGTATACCAGTTCGGGGACGAAACCGGTGAGTCCCATCTCGGCCTCATGGCTAAGAAGGTAGTGTATACCTGTTCGCGGACGACACCGATCAGTCCCATCTCGGCCTCATGGCTAAGAAGGTAGTGTATACCTGTTCGCGGACGACACCGATCAGTCCCATCTCGGTCTCATGGCTAAGAAGGTAGTGTATACCAGTTCCGGACGACACCGGTGAGCCCCTTCTCGGCCTCATGGCTAAGAAGGTAGTGTATACCAGTTCGGGGACGAAACCGGTGAGTCCCATCTCGGCCTCATGGCTAAGAAGGTACTGTATACCTGTTCGCGGACGACACAGATCAGTCCCATCTCGGCCTCATGGCTAAGAAGGTAGTGTATACCAGTTCGGGGACGACACCGGTGAGTCACATCTCGGCCTCATGGCTAAGAAGGTAGTGTATACCAGTTCGCGGACGACACCGATCAGTCCCATCTCGGCCTCATGGCTAAGAAGGTAGTGTATACCAGTTCCGGACGACACCGGTAAGTCCCTTCTCGGCCTCATGGCTAAGAAGGTAGTGTATACCAGTTCGGGGACGAAACCGGTGAGTCCCATCTCGGCCTCATGGCTAAGAAGGTAGTGTATACCTGTTCGCGGACGACACCGATCAGTCCCATCTCGGCCTCATGGCTAAGAAGGTAGTGTATACCTGTTCGCGGACGACACCGATCAGTCCCATCTCGGTCTCATGGCTAAGAAGGTAGTGTATACCAGTTCCGGACGACACCGGTAAGTCCCTTCTCGGCCTCATGGCTAAGAAGGTAGTGTATACCAGTTCGGGGACGAAACCGGTGAGTCCCATCTCGGCCTCATGGCTAAGAAGGTAGTGTATACCAGTTCGCGGACGACACCGATCAGTCCCATCTCGGCCTCATGGCTAAGAAGGTAGTGTATACCAGTTCGGGGACGACACCGGTGAGTCCCATCTCGGCCTCATGGCTAAGAAGGTAGTGTATACCTGTTCGCGGACGACACCGATCAGTCCCATCTCGGCCTCATGGCTAAGAAGGTAGTGTATACCTGTTCGCGGACGACACCGATCAGTCCCATCTCGGCCTCATGGCTATGAAGGTAGTGTATACCAGTTCCGGACGACACCGGTAAGTCCCTTCTCGGCCTCATGGCTAAGAAGGTAGTGTATACCAGTTCGGGGACGAAACCGGTGAGTCCCATCTCGGCCTCATGGCTAAGAAGGTAGTGTATACCAGTTCGCGGACGACACCGATCAGTCCCATCTCGGCCTCATGGCTAAGAAGGTAGTGTATACCAGTTCGGGGACGACACCGGTGAGTCCCATCTCGGCCTCATGGCTAAGAAGGTAGTGTATACCAGTTCGCGGACGACACCGATCAGTCCCATCTCGGCCTCATGGCTAAGAAGGTAGTGTATACCAGTTCCGGACGACACCGGTAAGTCCCTTCTCGGCCTCATGGCTAAGAAGGTAGTGTATACCAGTTCGGGGACGAAACCGGTGAGTCCCATCTCGGCCTCATGGCTAAGAAGGTAGTGTATACCTGTTCGCGGACGACACCGATCAGTCCCATCTCGGCCTCATGGCTAAGAAGGTAGTGTATACCAGTTCGGGGACGAAACCGGTGAGTCCCATCTCGGCCTCATGGCAAAGAAGGTAGTGTATACCTGTTCGCGGACGACACCGATCAGTCCCATCTCGGCCACATGGCTAAGAAGGTAGTGTATACCTGTTCGCGGACAACACCGATCAGTCCCATCTCTGCCTCATGGCTAAGAAGGTAGTGTATACCAGTTCGGGGACGACACCGGTGAGTCACATCTCGGCCTCATGGCTAAGAAGGTAGTGTATACCAGTTCGCGGACGACACCGATCAGTCCCATCTCGGCTTCATGGCTAAGAAGGTAGTGTATACCAGTTCCGGACGACACCGGTGAGCCCCTTCTCGGCCTCATGGCTAAGTAGGTTGTGTATACCAGTTCCGGACGACACCGGTAAGTCCCTTCTCGGCCTCATGGCTAAGAAGGTAGTGTATACCAGTTCGGGGACGAAACCGGTGAGTCCCATCTCGGCCTCATGGCTAAGAAGGTAGTGTATACCTGTTCGCGGACGACACCGATCAGTCCCATCTCGGCCTCATGGCTAAGAAGGTAGTGTATACCTGTTCGCGGACGACACCGATCAGTCCCATCTCGGTCTCATGGCTAAGTAGGTAGTGTATACCAGTTCCGGACGACACCGGTAACTCCCTTCTCGGCCTCATGGCTAAGAAGGTAGTGTATACCTGTTCGCGGACGACACCGATCAGTCCCATCTCGGCCTCATGGCTAAGAAGGTAGTGTATACCAGTTCCGGACGACACCGGTGAGTCCCATCTCGGCCTCATGGCTAAGAAGGTAGTGTATACCTGTTCGCGGACGACACCGATCAGTCCCTTCTCGGCCTCATGGCTAAGAAGGTAGTGTATACCAGTTCGGGGACGAAACCGGTGAGTCCCATCTCGGCCTCATGGCTAAGAAGGTAGTGTATACCTGTTCGCGGACGACACCGATCAGTCCCATCTCGGCCTCATGGCTAAGAAGGTAGTGTATACCAGTTCGGGGACGACACCGGTGAGTCCCATCTCGGCCTCATGGCTAAGAAGGTAGTGTATACCAGTTCCGGACGACACCGGTAAGTCCCTTCTCGGCCTCATGGCTAAGGAGGTAGTGTATACCAGTTCGGGGACGAAACCGGTGAGTCCCATCTCGGCCTCATGGCTAAGAAGGTAGTGTATACCTGTTCGCGGACGACACCGATCAGTCCCATCTCGGCCTCGTGGCTAAGTAGGTAGTGTATACCAGTTCCGGACGACACCGGTGAGTCCCATCTCGGCCTCATGGCTAAGAAGGTAGTGTATACCTGTTCGCGGACGACACCGATCAGTCCCATCTCGGCCTCATGGCTAAGAAGGTAGTGTATACCAGTTCGGGGACGACACCGGTGAGTCCCATCTCGGCCTCATGGCTAAGAAGGTAGTGTATACCAGTTCCGGACGACACCGGTAAGTCCCTTCTCGGCCTCATGGCTAAGAAGGTAGTGTATACCAGTTCGGGGACGAAACCGGTGAGTCCCATCTCGGCCTCATGGCTAAGAAGGTAGTGTATACCTGTTCGCGGACGACACCGATCAGTCCCATCTCGGCTTCGTGGCTAAGAAGGTAGTGTATACCTGTTCGCGGACGACACCGATCAGTCCCATCTCGGCCTCATGGCTAAGAAGGTAGTGTATACCAGTTCCGGACGACACCGGTGAGCCCCTTCTCGGCCTCATGGGTAAGTAGGTAGTGTATACCAGTTCCGGACGACACCGGTGAGTCCCATCTCGGCCTCATGGCTAAGAAGGTAGTGTATACCTGTTCGCGAACGACACCGATCAGTCCCTTCTCGGCCTCATGGCTAAGAAGGTAGTGTATACCAGTTCGGGGACGAAACCGGTGAGTCCCATCTCGGCCTCATGGCAAAGAAGGTAGTGTATACCTGTTCGCGGACGACACCGATCAGTCCCATCTCGGCCACATGGCTAAGAAGGTAGTGTATACCTGTTCGCGGACAACACCGATCAGTCCCATCTCTGCCTCATGGCTAAGTAGGTAGTGTATACCAGTTCCGGACGACACCGGTGAGTCCCATCTCGGCCTCATGGCTAAGAAGGTAGTGTATACCTGTTCGCGGACGACACCGATCAGTCCCTTCTCGGCCTCATGGCTAAGAAGGTAGTGTATACCAGTTCGGGGACGAAACCGGTGAGTCCCACCTCGGCCTCATGGCTAAGAAGGTAGTGTATACCTGTTCGCGGACGACACCGATCAGTCCCATCTCGGCCTCATGGCTAAGAAGGTAGTGTATACCAGTTCAGGACGACACCGGTAAGTCCCTTCTCGGCCTCATGGCTAAGAAGGTAGTGTATACCAGTTCGGGGACGAAACCGGTGAGTCCCATCTCGGCCTCATGGCTAAGAAGGTAGTGTATACCTGTTCGCGGACGACACCGATCAGTCCCATCTCGGCCTCATGGCTAAGAAGGTAGTGTATACCAGTTCGGGGACGACACCGGTGAGTCCCATCTCGGCCTCATGGCTAAGAAGGTAGTGTATACCAGTTCGCGGACGACACCGATCAGTCCCATCTCGGCCTCATGGCTAAGAAGGTAGTGTATACCAGTTCCGGACGACACCGGTAAGTCCCTTCTCGGCCTCATGGCTAAGAAGGTAGTGTATACCTGTTCGCGAACGACACCGATCAGTCCCTTCTCGGCCTCATGGCTAAGAAGGTAGTGTATACCAGTTCGGGGACGAAACCGGTGTGTCCCATCTCGGCCTCATGGCAAAGAAGGTAGTGTATACCTGTTCGCGGACGACACCGATCAGTCCCATCTCGGCCACATGGCTAAGAAGGTAGTGTATACCTGTTCGCGGACAACACCGATCAGTCCCATCTCTGCCTCATGGCTAAGTAGGTAGTGTATACCAGTTCCGGACGACACCGGTGAGTCCCATCTCGGCCTCATGGCTAAGAAGGTAGTGTATACCTGTTCGCGGACGACACCGATCAGTCCCTTCTCGGCCTCATGGCTAAGAAGGTAGTGTATACCAGTTCGGGGACGAAACCGGTGAGTCCCACCTCGGCCTCATGGCTAAGAAGGTAGTGTATACCTGTTCGCGGACGACACCGATCAGTCCCATCTCGGCCTCATGGCTAAGAAGGTAGTGTATACCAGTTCAGGACGACACCGGTAAGTCCCTTCTCGGCCTCATGGCTAAGAAGGTAGTGTATACCAGTTCGGGGACGAAACCGGTGAGTCCCATCTCGGCCTCATGGCTAAGAAGGTAGTGTATACCTGTTCGCGGACGACACCGATCAGTCCCATCTCGGCCTCATGGCTAAGAAGGTAGTGTATACCAGTTCGGGGACGACACCGGTGAGTCACATCTCGGCCTCATGGCTAAGAAGGTAGTGTATACCAGTTCGCGGACGACACCGATCAGTCCCATCTCGGCCTCATGGCTAAGAAGGTAGTGTATACCAGTTCCGGACGACACCGGTAAGTCCCTTCTCGGCCTCATGGCTAAGAAGGTAGTGTATACCAGTTCGGGGACGAAACCGGTGAGTCCCATCTCGGCCTCATGGCTAAGAAGGTAGTGTATACCTGTTCGCGAACGACACCGATCAGTCCCTTCTCGGCCTCATGGCTAAGAAGGTAGTGTATACCAGTTCGGGGACGAAACCGGTGAGTCCCATCTCGGCCTCATGGCTAAGAAGGTAGTGTATACCTGTTCGCGGACGACACCGATCAGTCCCATCTCTGCCTCATGGCTAAGTAGGTAGTGTATACCTGTTCGCGGACAACACCGATCAGTCCCATCTCTGCCTCATGGCTAAGTAGGTAGTGTATACCAGTTCCGGACGACACCGGTGAGTCCCATCTCGGCCTCATGGCTAAAAAGGTAGTGTATACCTGTTCCCGGACGACACCGATCAGTCCCTTCTCGGCCTCATGGCTAAGAAGGTAGTGTATACCAGTTCGGGGACGAAACCGGTGAGTCCCACCTCGGCCTCATGGCTAAGAAGGTAGTGTATACCTGTTCGCGGACGACACCGATCAGTCCCATCTCGGCCTCATGGCTAAGAAGGTTGTGTATACCAGTTCCGGACGACACCGGTGAGCCCCTTCTCGGCCTCATGGCTAAGTAGGTAGTGTATACCAGTTCCGGACGACACCGGTGAGTCCCATCTCGGCCTCATGGCTAAGAAGGTAGTGTATACCTGTTCGCGGACGACACCGATCAGTCCCATCTCGGCATCGTGGCTAAGAAGGTAGTGTATACCTGTTCGCGGACGACACCGATCAGTCCCATCTCGGCATCATGGCTAAGAAGGTAGTGTTTACCTGTTCGCGGACGACACCGATCAGTCCCATCTCGGCCACATGGCTAAGAAGGTAGTGTATTCCTGTTCGCGGACAACACCGATCAGTCCCATCTCGGCCTCATGGCTAAGAAGGTTGTGTATATCAGTTCCGGACGACACCGGTGAGCCCCTTCTCGGCCTCATGGCTAAGTAGGTAGTGTATACCAGTTCCGGACGACACCGGTGAGTCCCATCTCGGCCTCATGGCTAAGAAGGTAGTGTATACCTGTTCGCGGACGACACCGATCAGTCCCATCTCGGCATCGTGGCTAAGAAGGTAGTGTATACCTGTTCGCGGACGACACCGATCAGTCCCATCTCGGCCTCATGGCTAAGAAGGTAGTGTTTACCTGTTCGCGGACGACACCGATCAGTCCCATCTCGGCCACATGGCTAAGAAGGTAGTGTATTCCTGTTCGCGGACGACACCGATCAGTCCCATCTCGGCCTCATGGCTAAGAAGGTAGTGTATACCAGTTCCGGACGACACCGGTAAGTCCCTTCTTGGCCTCATCGCTAAAATGGTAGTGTATACCAGTTCGGGGACGAAACCGGTGAGTCCCATCTCGGCCTCATGGCTGAGAAGGTAGTGTATACCTGTTCGCGGACGACACCGATCAGTCCCATCTCGGCCTCATGGCTAAGAAGGTAGTGTATACCAGTTCCGGACGACACCGGTAAGTCCCTTCTCGGCCTCATGGCTAAGAAGGTAGTGTATACCAGTTCCGGACGACACCGGTGAGTCCCATCTCGGCCTCATGGCTAAGAAGGTAGTGTATACCTGTTCGCGGACGACACCGATCAGTCCCTTCTCGGCCTCATGGCTAAGAAGGTAGTGTATACCTGTTCGCGGACGACACTGATCAGTCCCATCTCGGCCTCATGGCTAAGAAGGTAGTGTATACCAGTTCCGGACGACACCGGTAAGTCCCTTCTCGGCCTCATGGCTAAGAAGGTAGTGTATACCAGTTCGGGGACGAAACCGGTGAGTCCCATCTCGGCCTCATGGCTAAGAAGGTAGTGTATACCTGTTCGCGGACGACACCGATCAGTCCCATCTCGGCCTCATGGCTAAGAAGGTAGTGTATACCAGTTCGGGGACGACACCGGTGAGTCCCATCTCGGCCTCATGGCTAAGAAGGTAGTGTATACCAGTTCCGGACGACACCGGTAAGTCCCTTCTCGGCCTCATGGCTAAGGAGGTAGTGTATACCAGTTCGGGGACGAAACCGGTGAGTCCCATCTCGGCCTCATGGCTAAGAAGGTAGTGTATACCTGTTCGCGGACGACACCGATCAGTCCCATCTCGGCCTCGTGGCTAAGTAGGTAGTGTATACCAGTTCCGGACGACACCGGTGAGTCCCATCTCGGCCTCATGGCTAAGAAGGTAGTGTATACCTGTTCGCGGACGACACCGATCAGTCCCATCTCGGCCTCATGGCTAAGAAGGTAGTGTATACCAGTTCGGGGACGACACCGGTGAGTCCCATCTCGGCCTCATGGCTAAGAAGGTAGTGTATACCAGTTCCGGACGACACCGGTAAGTCCCTTCTCGGCCTCATGGCTAAGAAGGTAGTGTATACCAGTTCGGGGACGAAACCGGTGAGTCCCATCTCGGCCTCATGGCTAAGAAGGTAGTGTATACCTGTTCGCGGACGACACCGATCAGTCCCATCTCGGCTTCGTGGCTAAGAAGGTAGTGTATACCTGTTCGCGGACGACACCGATCAGTCCCATCTCGGCCTCATGGCTAAGAAGGTAGTGTATACCAGTTCCGGTCGACACCGGTGAGCCCCTTCTCGGCCTCATGGGTAAGTAGGTAGTGTATACCAGTTCCGGACGACACCGGTGAGTCCCATCTCGGCCTCATGGCTAAGAAGGTAGTGTATACCTGTTCGCGAACGACACCGATCAGTCCCTTCTCGGCCTCATGGCTAAGAAGGTAGTGTATACCAGTTCGGGGACGAAACCGGTGAGTCCCATCTCGGCCTCATGGCAAAGAAGGTAGTGTATACCTGTTCGCGGACGACACCGATCAGTCCCATCTCGGCCACATGGCTAAGAAGGTAGTGTATACCTGTTCGCGGACAACACCGATCAGTCCCATCTCTGCCTCATGGCTAAGTAGGTAGTGTATACCAGTTCCGGACGACACCGGTGAGTCCCATCTCGGCCTCATGGCTAAGAAGGTAGTGTATACCTGTTCGCGGACGACACCGATCAGTCCCTTCTCGGCCTCATGGCTAAGAAGGTAGTGTATACCAGTTCGGGGACGAAACCGGTGAGTCCCACCTCGGCCTCATGGCTAAGAAGGTAGTGTATACCTGTTCGCGGACGACACCGATCAGTCCCATCTCGGCCTCATGGCTAAGAAGGTAGTGTATACCAGTTCAGGACGACACCGGTAAGTCCCTTCTCGGCCTCATGGCTAAGAAGGTAGTGTATACCAGTTCGGGGACGAAACCGGTGAGTCCCATCTCGGCCTCATGGCTAAGAAGGTAGTGTATACCTGTTCGCGGACGACACCGATCAGTCCCATCTCGGCCTCATGGCTAAGAAGGTAGTGTATACCAGTTCGGGGACGACACCGGTGAGTCCCATCTCGGCCTCATGGCTAAGAAGGTAGTGTATACCAGTTCGCGGACGACACCGATCAGTCCCATCTCGGCCTCATGGCTAAGAAGGTAGTGTATACCAGTTCCGGACGACACCGGTAAGTCCCTTCTCGGCCTCATGGCTAAGAAGGTAGTGTATACCAGTTCGGGGACGAAACCGGTGAGTCCCATCTCGGCCTCATGGCTAAGAAGGTAGTGTATACCTGTTCGCGGACGACACCGATCAGTCCCATCTCGGCCTCATGGCTAAGAAGGTAGTGTATACCAGTTCGGGGACGACACCGGTGAGTCCCATCTCGGCCTCATGGCTAAGAAGGTAGTGTATACCAGTTCCGGACGACACCGGTAAGTCCCTTCTCGGCCTCATGGCTAAGAAGGTAGTGTATACCAGTTCGGGGACGAAACCGGTGAGTCCCATCTCGGCCTCATGGCTAAGAAGGTAGTGTATACCTGTTCGCGGACGACACCGATCAGTCCCATCTCGGCCTCATGGCTAAGAAGGTAGTGTATACCAGTTCGGGGACGACACCGGTGAGTCCCATCTCGGCCTCATGGCTAAGAAGGTAGTGTATACCAGTTCCGGACGACACCGGTAAGTCCCTTCTCGGCCTCATGGCTAAGAAGGTAGTGTATACCAGTTCGGGGACGAAACCGGTGAGTCCCATCTCGGCCTCATGGCTAAGAAGGTAGTGTATACCTGTTCGCGGACGACACCGATCAGTCCCATCTCGGCCTCATGGCTAAGAAGGTAGTGTATACCAGTTCAGGACGACACCGGTAAGTCCCTTCTCGGCCTCATGGCTAAGAAGGTAGTGTATACCAGTTCCGGACGACACCGGTGAGCCCCTTCTCGGCCTCATGGCTAAGTAGGTAGTGTATACCAGTTCCGGACGACACCGGTGAGTCCCATCTCCGCCTCATGGCTAAGAAGGTAGTGTATACCAGTTCGGGGACGAAACCGGTGAGTCCCATCTCGGCCTCATGGCTAAGAAGGTAGTGTATACCTGTTCGCGGACGACACCGATCAGTCCCATCTCGGCCTCGTGGCTAAGTAGGTAGTGTATACCAGTTCCGGACGACACCGGTGAGTCCCATCTCGGCCTCATGGCTAAGAAGGTAGTGTATACCTGTTCGCGGACGACACCGATCAGTCCCATCTCGGCCTCATGGCTAAGAAGGTAGTGTATACCAGTTCAGGACGACACCGGTAAGTCCCTTCTCGGCCTCATGGCTAAGAAGGTAGTGTATACCAGTTCGGGGACGAAACCGGTGAGTCCCACCTCGGCCTCATGGCTAAGAAGGTAGTGTATACCTGTTCGCGGACGACACCGATCAGTCCCATCTCGGCCTCATGGCTAAGAAGGTAGTGTATACCAGTTCCGGACGACACCGGTAAGTCCCTTCTCGGCCTCATGGCTAAGAAGGTAGTGTATACCAGTTCCGGACGACACCGGTGAGCCCCTTCTCGGCCTCATGGCTAAGTAGGTAGTGTATACCAGTTCCGGACGACACCGGTAAGTCCCTTCTCGGCCTCATGGCTAAGAAGGTAGTGTATACCAGTTCGGGGACGAAACCGGTGAGTCCCATCTCGGCCTCATGGCTAAGAAGGTAGTGTATACCTGTTCGCGGACGACACCGATCAGTCCCATCTCGGCCTCATGGCTAAGAAGGTAGTGTATACCAGTTCGGGGACGACACCGGTGAGTCCCATCTCGGCCTCATGGCTAAGAAGGTAGTGTATACCAGTTCCGGACGACACCGGTAAGTCCCTTCTCGGCCTCATGGCTAAGAAGGTAGTGTATACCAGTTCGGGGACGAAACCGGTGAGTCCCATCTCGGCCACATGGCTAAGAAGGTAGTGTATACCTGTTCGCGGACGACACCGATCAGTCCCATCTCGGCCTCATGGCTAAGAAGGTAGTGTATACCAGTTCGGGGACGACACCGGTGAGTCCCATCTCGGCCTCATGGCTAAGAAGGTAGTGTATACCAGTTCCGGACGACACCGGTAAGTCCCTTCTCGGCCTCATGGCTAAGAAGGTAGTGTATACCAGTTCGGGGACGAAACCGGTGAGTCCCATCTCGGCCTCATGGCTAAGAAGGTAGTGTATACCTGTTCGCGGACGACACCGATCAGTCCCATCTCGGCCTCGTGGCTAAGTAGGTAGTGTATACCAGTTCCGGACGACACCGGTGAGTCCCATCTCGGCCTCATGGCTAAGAAGGTAGTGTATACCTGTTCGCGGACGACACCGATCAGTCCCATCTCGGCCTCATGGCTAAGAAGGTAGTGTATACCAGTTCAGGACGACACCGGTAAGTCCCTTCTCGGCCTCATGGCTAAGAAGGTAGTGTATACCAGTTCCGGACGACACCGGTGAGCCCCTTCTCGGCCTCATGGCTAAGTAGGTAGTGTATACCAGTTCCGGACGACACCGATCAGTCCCATCTCGGCCTCATGGCTAAGAAGGTAGTGTATACCTGTTCGCGGACGACACCGATCAGTCCCATCTCGGTCTCATGGCTAAGAAGGTAGTGTATACCAGTTCCGGACGACACCGGTGAGCCCCTTCTCGGCCTCATGGCTAAGTAGGTAGTGTATACCAGTTCCGGACGACACCGGTAGGTCCCTCCTCGGCCTCATGGCTAAGAAGGTAGTGTATACCAGTTCCGGACGACACCGGTAAGTCCCTTCTCGGCCTCATGGCTAAGAAGGTAGTGTATACCAGTTCCGGACGACACCGGTGAGTCCCATCTCGGCCTCATGGCTAAGAAGGTAGTGTATACCTGTTCGCGGACGACACCGATCAGTCCCATCTCGGCCTCATGGCTAAGAAGGTAGTGTATACCAGTTCGGGGACGAAACCGGTGAGTCCCACCTCGGCCTCATGGCTAAGAAGGTAGTGTATACCTGTTCGCGGACGACACTGATCAGTCCCATCTCGGCCTCATGGCTAAGAAGGTAGTGTATACCAGTTCCGGACGACACCGGTGAGTCCCATCTCGGCCTCATGGCTAAGAAGGTAGTGTATACCAGTTCCGGACGACACCGGTAAATCCCTTCTCGGCCTCATGGCTAAGAAGGTAGTGTATACCAGTTCGGGGACGAAACCGGTGAGTCCCATCTCGGCCTCATGGCTAAGAAGGTAGTGTATACCTGTTCGCGGACGACACCGATCAGTCCCATCTCGGCCTCGTGGCTAAGAAGGTAGTGTATACCTGTTCGCGGACGACACCGATCAGTCCCATCTCGGCCTCATGGCTAAGAAGGTAGTGTATACCAGTTCCGGACGACACCGGTAAGTCCCTTCTTGGCCTCATCGCTAAAATGGTAGTGTATACCAGTTCGGGGACGAAACCGGTGAGTCCCATCTCGGCCTCATGGCTGAGAAGGTAGTGTATACCTGTTCGCGGACGACACCGATCAGTCCCATCTCGGCCTCATGGCTAAGAAGGTAGTGTATACCTGTTCGCGGACGACACTGATCAGTCCCATCTCGGCCTCATGGCTAAGAAGGTAGTGTATACCAGTTCCGGACGACACCGGTAAGTCCCTTCTCGGCCTCATGGCTAAGAAGGTAGTGTATACCAGTTCGGGGACGAAACCGGTGAGTCCCATCTCGGCCTCATGGCTAAGAAGGTAGTGTATACCTGTTCGCGGACGACACCGATCAGTCCCATCTCGGCCTCATGGCTAAGAAGGTAGTGTATACCAGTTCGGGGACGACACCGGTGGGTCCCATCTCGGCCTCATGGCTAAGAAGGTAGTGTATACCAGTTCCGGACGACACCGGTAAGTCCCTTCTCGGCCTCATGGCTAAGGAGGTAGTGTATACCAGTTCGGGGACGAAACCGGTGAGTCCCATCTCGGCCTCATGGCTAAGAAGGTAGTGTATACCTGTTCGCGGACGACACCGATCAGTCCCATCTCGGCCTCGTGGCTAAGTAGGTAGTGTATACCAGTTCCGGACGACACCGGTGAGTCCCATCTCGGCCTCATGGCTAAGAAGGTAGTGTATACCTGTTCGCGGACGACACCGATCAGTCCCATCTCGGCCTCATGGCTAAGAAGGTAGTGTATACCAGTTCGGGGACGACACCGGTGAGTCCCATCTCGGCCTCATGGCTAAGAAGGTAGTGTATACCAGTTCCGGACGACACCGGTAAGTCCCTTCTCGGCCTCATGGCTAAGAAGGTAGTGTATACCAGTTCGGGGACGAAACCGGTGAGTCCCATCTCGGCCTCATGGCTAAGAAGGTAGTGTATACCTGTTCGCGGACGACACCGATCAGTCCCATCTCGGCTTCGTGGCTAAGAAGGTAGTGTATACCTGTTCGCGGACGACACCGATCAGTCCCATCTCGGCCTCATGGCTAAGAAGGTAGTGTATACCAGTTCCGGTCGACACCGGTGAGCCCCTTCTCGGCCTCATGGGTAAGTAGGTAGTGTATACCAGTTCCGGACGACACCGGTGAGTCCCATCTCGGCCTCATGGCTAAGAAGGTAGTGTATACCTGTTCGCGAACGACACCGATCAGTCCCTTCTCGGCCTCATGGCTAAGAAGGTAGTGTATACCAGTTCGGGGACGAAACCGGTGAGTCCCATCTCGGCCTCATGGCAAAGAAGGTAGTGTATACCTGTTCGCGGACGACACCGATCAGTCCCATCTCGGCCACATGGCTAAGAAGGTAGTGTATACCTGTTCGCGGACAACACCGATCAGTCCCATCTCTGCCTCATGGCTAAGTAGGTAGTGTATACCAGTTCCGGACGACACCGGTGAGTCCCATCTCGGCCTCATGGCTAAGAAGGTAGTGTATACCTGTTCGCGGACGACACCGATCAGTCCCTTCTCGGCCTCATGGCTAAGAAGGTAGTGTATACCAGTTCGGGGACGAAACCGGTGAGTCCCACCTCGGCCTCATGGCTAAGAAGGTAGTGTATACCTGTTCGCGGACGACACCGATCAGTCCCATCTCGGCCTCATGGCTAAGAAGGTAGTGTATACCAGTTCAGGACGACACCGGTAAGTCCCTTCTCGGCCTCATGGCTAAGAAGGTAGTGTATACCAGTTCGGGGACGAAACCGGTGAGTCCCATCTCGGCCTCATGGCTAAGAAGGTAGTGTATACCTGTTCGCGGACGACACCGATCAGTCCCATCTCGGCCTCATGGCTAAGAAGGTAGTGTATACCAGTTCGGGGACGACACCGGTGAGTCCCATCTCGGCCTCATGGCTAAGAAGGTAGTGTATACCAGTTCGCGGACGACACCGATCAGTCCCATCTCGGCCTCATGGCTAAGAAGGTAGTGTATACCAGTTCCGGACGACACCGGTAAGTCCCTTCTCGGCCTCATGGCTAAGAAGGTAGTGTATACCAGTTCGGGGACGAAACCGGTGAGTCCCATCTCGGCCTCATGGCTAAGAAGGTAGTGTATACCTGTTCGCGGACGACACCGATCAGTCCCATCTCGGCCTCATGGCTAAGAAGGTAGTGTATACCAGTTCGGGGACGACACCGGTGAGTCCCATCTCGGCCTCATGGCTAAGAAGGTAGTGTATACCAGTTCCGGACGACACCGGTAAGTCCCTTCTCGGCCTCATGGCTAAGAAGGTAGTGTATACCAGTTCGGGGACGAAACCGGTGAGTCCCATCTCGGCCTCATGGCTAAGAAGGTAGTGTATACCTGTTCGCGGACGACACCGATCAGTCCCATCTCGGCCTCATGGCTAAGAAGGTAGTGTATACCAGTTCGGGGACGACACCGGTGAGTCCCATCTCGGCCTCATGGCTAAGAAGGTAGTGTATACCAGTTCCGGACGACACCGGTAAGTCCCTTCTCGGCCTCATGGCTAAGAAGGTAGTGTATACCAGTTCGGGGACGAAACCGGTGAGTCCCATCTCGGCCTCATGGCTAAGAAGGTAGTGTATACCTGTTCGCGGACGACACCGATCAGTCCCATCTCGGCCTCATGGCTAAGAAGGTAGTGTATACCAGTTCAGGACGACACCGGTAAGTCCCTTCTCGGCCTCATGGCTAAGAAGGTAGTGTATACCAGTTCCGGACGACACCGGTGAGCCCCTTCTCGGCCTCATGGCTAAGTAGGTAGTGTATACCAGTTCCGGACGACACCGGTGAGTCCCATCTCCGCCTCATGGCTAAGAAGGTAGTGTATACCAGTTCGGGGACGAAACCGGTGAGTCCCATCTCGGCCTCATGGCTAAGAAGGTAGTGTATACCTGTTCGCGGACGACACCGATCAGTCCCATCTCGGCCTCGTGGCTAAGTAGGTAGTGTATACCAGTTCCGGACGACACCGGTGAGTCCCATCTCGGCCTCATGGCTAAGAAGGTAGTGTATACCTGTTCGCGGACGACACCGATCAGTCCCATCTCGGCCTCATGGCTAAGAAGGTAGTGTATACCAGTTCAGGACGACACCGGTAAGTCCCTTCTCGGCCTCATGGCTAAGAAGGTAGTGTATACCAGTTCGGGGACGAAACCGGTGAGTCCCACCTCGGCCTCATGGCTAAGAAGGTAGTGTATACCTGTTCGCGGACGACACCGATCAGTCCCATCTCGGCCTCATGGCTAAGAAGGTAGTGTATACCAGTTCCGGACGACACCGGTAAGTCCCTTCTCGGCCTCATGGCTAAGAAGGTAGTGTATACCAGTTCCGGACGACACCGGTGAGCCCCTTCTCGGCCTCATGGCTAAGTAGGTAGTGTATACCAGTTCCGGACGACACCGGTAAGTCCCTTCTCGGCCTCATGGCTAAGAAGGTAGTGTATACCAGTTCGGGGACGAAACCGGTGAGTCCCATCTCGGCCTCATGGCTAAGAAGGTAGTGTATACCTGTTCGCGGACGACACCGATCAGTCCCATCTCGGCCTCATGGCTAAGAAGGTAGTGTATACCAGTTCGGGGACGACACCGGTGAGTCCCATCTCGGCCTCATGGCTAAGAAGGTAGTGTATACCAGTTCCGGACGACACCGGTAAGTCCCTTCTCGGCCTCATGGCTAAGAAGGTAGTGTATACCAGTTCGGGGACGAAACCGGTGAGTCCCATCTCGGCCTCATGGCTAAGAAGGTAGTGTATACCTGTTCGCGGACGACACCGATCAGTCCCATCTCGGCCTCATGGCTAAGAAGGTAGTGTATACCAGTTCGGGGACGACACCGGTGAGTCCCATCTCGGCCTCATGGCTAAGAAGGTAGTGTATACCAGTTCCGGACGACACCGGTAAGTCCCTTCTCGGCCTCATGGCTAAGAAGGTAGTGTATACCAGTTCGGGGACGAAACCGGTGAGTCCCATCTCGGCCTCATGGCTAAGAAGGTAGTGTATACCTGTTCGCGGACGACACCGATCAGTCCCATCTCGGCCTCGTGGCTAAGTAGGTAGTGTATACCAGTTCCGGACGACACCGGTGAGTCCCATCTCGGCCTCATGGCTAAGAAGGTAGTGTATACCTGTTCGCGGACGACACCGATCAGTCCCATCTCGGCCTCATGGCTAAGAAGGTAGTGTATACCAGTTCAGGACGACACCGGTAAGTCCCTTCTCGGCCTCATGGCTAAGAAGGTAGTGTATACCAGTTCCGGACGACACCGGTGAGCCCCTTCTCGGCCTCATGGCTAAGTAGGTAGTGTATACCAGTTCCGGACGACACCGATCAGTCCCATCTCGGCCTCATGGCTAAGAAGGTAGTGTATACCTGTTCGCGGACGACACCGATCAGTCCCATCTCGGTCTCATGGCTAAGAAGGTAGTGTATACCAGTTCCGGACGACACCGGTGAGCCCCTTCTCGGCCTCATGGCTAAGTAGGTAGTGTATACCAGTTCCGGACGACACCGGTAGGTCCCTCCTCGGCCTCATGGCTAAGAAGGTAGTGTATACCAGTTCCGGACGACACCGGTAAGTCCCTTCTCGGCCTCATGGCTAAGAAGGTAGTGTATACCAGTTCCGGACGACACCGGTGAGTCCCATCTCGGCCTCATGGCTAAGAAGGTAGTGTATACCTGTTCGCGGACGACACCGATCAGTCCCATCTCGGCCTCATGGCTAAGAAGGTAGTGTATACCAGTTCGGGGACGAAACCGGTGAGTCCCACCTCGGCCTCATGGCTAAGAAGGTAGTGTATACCTGTTCGCGGACGACACTGATCAGTCCCATCTCGGCCTCATGGCTAAGAAGGTAGTGTATACCAGTTCCGGACGACACCGGTGAGTCCCATCTCGGCCTCATGGCTAAGAAGGTAGTGTATACCAGTTCCGGACGACACCGGTAAATCCCTTCTCGGCCTCATGGCTAAGAAGGTAGTGTATACCAGTTCGGGGACGAAACCGGTGAGTCCCATCTCGGCCTCATGGCTAAGAAGGTAGTGTATACCTGTTCGCGGACGACACCGATCAGTCCCATCTCGGCCTCGTGGCTAAGAAGGTAGTGTATACCTGTTCGCGGACGACACCGATCAGTCCCATCTCGGCCTCATGGCTAAGAAGGTAGTGTATACCAGTTCCGAACGACACCGGTGAGCCCCTTCTCGGCCTCATGGCTAAGTAGGTAGTGTATACCAGTTCCGGACGACACCGGTGAGTCCCATCTCGGCCTCATGGCTAAGAAGGTAGTGTATACCTGTTCGCGAACGACACCGATCAGTCCCTTCTCGGCCTCATGGCTAAGAAGGTAGTGTATACCAGTTCGGGGACGAAACCGATCAGTCCCATCTCGGTCTCATGGCTAAGAAGGTAGTGTATACCAGTTCCGGACGACACCGGTGAGCCCCTTCTCGGCCTCATGGCTAAGTAGGTAGTGTATACCAGTTCCGGACGACACCGGTAAGTCCCTCCTCGGCCTCATGGCTAAGAAGGTAGTGTATACCTGTTCGCGGACGACACCGATCAGTCCCATCTCGGCCTCATGGCTAAGAAGGTAGTGTATACCAGTTCGCGGACGACACCGATCAGTCCCATCTCGGCCTCATGGCTAAGAAGGTAGTGTATACCAGTTCCGGACGACACCGGTAAGTCCCTTCTCGGCCTCATGGCTAAGAAGGTAGTGTATACCAGTTCCGGACGACACCGGTGAGTCCCATCTCGGCCTCATGGCTAAGAAGGTAGTGTATACCTGTTCGCGGACGACACCGATCAGTCCCATCTCGGCTTCATGGCTAAGAAGGTAGTGTATACCAGTTCGGGGACGAAACCGGTGAGTCCCACCTCGGCCTCATGGCTAAGAAGGTAGTGTATACCTGTTCGCGGACGACACTGATCAGTCCCATCTCGGCCTCATGGCTAAGAAGGTAGTGTGTACCAGTTCCGGACGACACCGGTGAGTCCCATCTCGGCCTCATGGCTAAGAAGGTAGTGTATACCAGTTCCGGACGACACCGGTAAGTCCCTTCTCGGCCTCATGGCTAAGAAGGTAGTGTATACCAGTTCGGGGACGAAACCGGTGAGTCCCATCTCGGCCTCATGGCTAAGAAGGTAGTGTATACCTGTTCGCGGACGACACCGATCAGTCCCATCTCGGCCTCGTGGCTAAGAAGGTAGTGTATACCTGTTCGCGGACGACACCGATCAGTCCCATCTCGGCCTCATGGCTAAGAAGGTAGTGTATACCAGTTCCGGACGACACCGGTGAGCCCCTTCTCGGCCTCATGGCTAAGTAGGTAGTGTATACCAGTTCCGGACGACACCGGTGAGTCCCATCTCGGCCTCATGGCTAAGAAGGTAGTGTATACCTGTTCGCGAACGACACCGATCAGTCCCTTCTCGGCCTCATGGCTAAGAAGGTAGTGTATACCAGTTCGGGGACGAAACCGGTGAGTCCCATCTCGGCCTCATGGCTAAGAAGGTAGTGTATACCTGTTCGCGGACGACACCGATCAGTCCCATCTCGGCCTCATGGCTAAGAAGGTAGTGTATACCAGTTCCGGACGACACCGGTAAGTCCCTTCTCGGCCTCATGGCTAAGAAGGTAGTGTATACCAGTTCGGGGACGAAACCGGTGAGTCCCATCTCGGCTTCATGGCTAAGAAGGTAGTGTACACCTGTTCGCGGACGACACCGATCAGTCCCATCTCGGCCTCATGGCTAAGAAGGTAGTGTATACCAGTTCGGGGACGACACCGGTGAGTCCCATCTCGGCTTCATGGCTAAGAAGGTAGTGTATACCAGTTCCGGACGACACCGGTGAGCCCCTTCTCGGCCTCATGGCTAAGTAGGTAGTGTATACCAGTTCCGGACGACACCGGTAAGTCCCTTCTCGGCCTCATGGCTAAGAAGGTAGTGTATACCAGTTCGGGGACGAAACCGGTGAGTCCCATCTCGGCCTCATGGCTAAGAAGGTAGTGTATACCTGTTCGCGGACGACACCGATCAGTCCCATCTCGGCCTCATGGCTAAGAAGGTAGTGTATACCTGTTCGCGGACGACACCGATCAGTCCCATCTCGGTCTCATGGCTAAGTAGGTAGTGTATACCAGTTCCGGACGACACCGGTAAGTCCCTTCTCGGCCTCATGGCTAAGAAGGTAGTGTATACCTGTTCGCGAACGACACCGATCAGTCCCTTCTCGGCCTCATGGCTAAGAAGGTAGTGTATACCAGTTCGGGGACGAAACCGATCAGTCCCATCTCGGTCTCATGGCTAAGAAGGTAGTGTATACCAGTTCCGGACGACACCGGTGAGCCCCTTCTCGGCCTCATGGCTAAGTAGGTAGTGTATACCAGTTCCGGACGACACCGGTAAGTCCCTCCTCGGCCTCATGGCTAAGAAGGTAGTGTATACCTGTTCGCGGACGACACCGATCAGTCCCATCTCGGCCTCATGGCTAAGAAGGTAGTGTATACCAGTTCGCGGACGACACCGATCAGTCCCATCTCGGCCTCATGGCTAAGAAGGTAGTGTATACCAGTTCCGGACGACACCGGTAAGTCCCTTCTCGGCCTCATGGCTAAGAAGGTAGTGTATACCAGTTCCGGACGACACCGGTGAGTCCCATCTCGGCCTCATGGCTAAGAAGGTAGTGTATACCTGTTCGCGGACGACACCGATCAGTCCCATCTCGGCTTCATGGCTAAGAAGGTAGTGTATACCAGTTCGGGGACGAAACCGGTGAGTCCCACCTCGGCCTCATGGCTAAGAAGGTAGTGTATACCTGTTCGCGGACGACACTGATCAGTCCCATCTCGGCCTCATGGCTAAGAAGGTAGTGTGTACCAGTTCCGGACGACACCGGTGAGTCCCATCTCGGCCTCATGGCTAAGAAGGTAGTGTATACCAGTTCCGGACGACACCGGTAAGTCCCTTCTCGGCCTCATGGCTAAGAAGGTAGTGTATACCAGTTCGGGGACGAAACCGGTGAGTCCCATCTCGGCCTCATGGCTAAGAAGGTAGTGTATACCTGTTCGCGGACGACACCGATCAGTCCCATCTCGGCCTCGTGGCTAAGAAGGTAGTGTATACCTGTTCGCGGACGACACCGATCAGTCCCATCTCGGCCTCATGGCTAAGAAGGTAGTGTATACCAGTTCCGGACGACACCGGTGAGCCCCTTCTCGGCCTCATGGCTAAGTAGGTAGTGTATACCAGTTCCGGACGACACCGGTGAGTCCCATCTCGGCCTCATGGCTAAGAAGGTAGTGTATACCTGTTCGCGAACGACACCGATCAGTCCCTTCTCGGCCTCATGGCTAAGAAGGTAGTGTATACCAGTTCGGGGACGAAACCGGTGAGTCCCATCTCGGCCTCATGGCTAAGAAGGTAGTGTATACCTGTTCGCGGACGACACCGATCAGTCCCATCTCGGCCTCATGGCTAAGAAGGTAGTGTATACCAGTTCCGGACGACACCGGTAAGTCCCTTCTCGGCCTCATGGCTAAGAAGGTAGTGTATACCAGTTCGGGGACGAAACCGGTGAGTCCCATCTCGGCTTCATGGCTAAGAAGGTAGTGTACACCTGTTCGCGGACGACACCGATCAGTCCCATCTCGGCCTCATGGCTAAGAAGGTAGTGTATACCAGTTCGGGGACGACACCGGTGAGTCCCATCTCGGCTTCATGGCTAAGAAGGTAGTGTATACCAGTTCCGGACGACACCGGTGAGCCCCTTCTCGGCCTCATGGCTAAGTAGGTAGTGTATACCAGTTCCGGACGACACCGGTAAGTCCCTTCTCGGCCTCATGGCTAAGAAGGTAGTGTATACCAGTTCGGGGACGAAACCGGTGAGTCCCATCTCGGCCTCATGGCTAAGAAGGTAGTGTATACCTGTTCGCGGACGACACCGATCAGTCCCATCTCGGCCTCATGGCTAAGTAGGTAGTGTATACCAGTTCCGGACGACACCGGTGAGTCCCATCTCGGCCTCATGGCTAAGAAGGTAGTGTATACCTGTTCGCGGACGACACCGATCAGTCCCTTCTCGGCCTCATGGCTAAGAAGGTAGTGTATACCAGTTCGGGGACGAAACCGGTGAGTCCCACCTCGGCCTCATGGCTAAGAAGGTAGTGTATACCTGTTCGCGGACGACACCGATCAGTCCCATCTCGGCCTCATGGCTAAGAAGGTAGTGTATACCAGTTCAGGACGACACCGGTAAGTCCCTTCTCGGCCTCATGGCTAAGAAGGTAGTGTATACCAGTTCGGGGACGAAACCGGTGAGTCCCATCTCGGCTTCATGGCTAAGAAGGTAGTGTACACCTGTTCGCGGACGACACCGATCAGTCCCATCTCGGCCTCATGGCTAAGAAGGTAGTGTATACCAGTTCCGGACGACACCGGTGAGTCCCATCTCGGCCTCATGGCTAAGAAGGTAGTGTATACCTGTTCGCGAACGACACCGATCAGTCCCTTCTCGGCCTCATGGCTAAGAAGGTAGTGTATACCAGTTCGGGGACGAAACCGGTGAGTCCCATCTCGGCCTCATGGCAAAGAAGGTAGTGTATACCTGTTCGCGGACGACACCGATCAGTCCCATCTCGGCCACATGGCTAAGAACGTAGTGTATACCTGTTCGCGGACAACACCGATCAGTTCCATCTCTGCCTCATGGCTAAGTAGGTAGTGTATACCAGTTCCGGACGACACCGGTGAGTCCCATCTCGGCCTCATGGCTAAGAAGGTAGTGTATACCTGTTCGCGGACGACACCGATCAGTCCCTTCTCGGCCTCATGGCTAAGAAGGTAGTGTATACCAGTTCGGGGACGAAACCGGTGAGTCCCACCTCGGCCTCATGGCTAAGAAGGTAGTGTATACCTGTTCGCGGACGACACCGATCAGTCCCATCTCGGCCTCATGGCTAAGAAGGTAGTGTATACCAGTTCAGGACGACACCGGTAAGTCCCTTCTCGGCCTCATGGCTAAGAAGGTAGTGTATACCAGTTCGGGGACGAAACCGGTGAGTCCCATCTCGGCCTCATGGCTAAGAAGGTAGTGTATACCTGTTCGCGGACGACACCGATCAGTCCCATCTCGGCCTCATGGCTAAGAAGGTAGTGTATACCAGTTCGGGGACGACACCGGTGAGTCCCATCTCGGCCTCATGGCTAAGAAGGTAGTGTATACCAGTTCGCGGACGACACCGATCAGTCCCATCTCGGCCTCATGGCTAAGAAGGTAGTGTATACCAGTTCCGGACGACACCGGTAAGTCCCTTCTCGGCCTCATGGCTAAGAAGGTAGTGTATACCTGTTCGCGTACGACACCGATCAGTCCCTTCTCGGCCTCATGGCTAAGAAGGTAGTGTATACCAGTTCGGGGACGAAACCGGTGAGTCCCATCTCGGCCTCATGGCAAAGAAGGTAGTGTATACCTGTTCGCGGACGACACCGATCAGTCCCATCTCGGCCACATGGCTAAGAAGGTAGTGTATACCTGTTCGCGGACAACACCGATCAGTCCCATCTCTGCCTCATGGCTAAGTAGGTAGTGTATACCAGTTCCGGACGACACCGGTGAGTCCCATCTCGGCCTCATGGCTAAGAAGGTAGTGTATACCTGTTCGCGGACGACACCGATCAGTCCCTTCTCGGCCTCATGGCTAAGAAGGTAGTGTATACCAGTTCGGGGACGAAACCGGTGAGTCCCACCTCGGCCTCATGGCTAAGAAGGTAGTGTATACCTGTTCGCGGACGACACCGATCAGTCCCATCTCGGCCTCATGGCTAAGAAGGTAGTGTATACCAGTTCAGGACGACACCGGTAAGTCCCTTCTCGGCCTCATGGCTAAGAAGGTAGTGTATACCAGTTCGGGGACGAAACCGGTGAGTCCCATCTCGGCCTCATGGCTAAGAAGGTAGTGTATACCTGTTCGCGGACGACACCGATCAGTCCCATCTCGGCCTCATGGCTAAGAAGGTAGTGTATACCAGTTCGGGGACGACACCGGTGAGTCACATCTCGGCCTCATGGCTAAGAAGGTAGTGTATACCAGTTCGCGGACGACACCGATCAGTCCCATCTCGGCCTCATGGCTAAGAAGGTAGTGTATACCAGTTCCGGACGACACCGGTAAGTCCCTTCTCGGCCTCATGGCTAAGAAGGTAGTGTATACCAGTTCGGGGACGAAACCGGTGAGTCCCATCTCGGCCTCATGGCTAAGAAGGTAGTGTATACCTGTTCGCGGACGACACCGATCAGTCCCATCTCGGCCTCATGGCTAAGAAGGTAGTGTATACCAGTTCGGGGACGAAACCGGTGAGTCCCACCTCGGCCTCATGGCTAAGAAGGTAGTGTATACCTGTTCGCGGACGACACTGATCAGTCCCATCTCGGCCTCATGGCTAAGAAGGTAGTGTATACCAGTTCCGGACGACACCGGTGAGTCCCATCTCGGCCTCATGGCTAAGAAGGTAGTGTATACCAGTTCCGGACGACACCGGTAAATCCCTTCTCGGCCTCATGGCTAAGAAGGTAGTGTATACCAGTTCGGGGACGAAACCGGTGAGTCCCATCTCGGCCTCATGGCTAAGAAGGTAGTGTATACCTGTTCGCGGACGACACCGATCAGTCCCATCTCGGCCTCGTGGCTAAGAAGGTAGTGTATACCTGTTCGCGGACGACACCGATCACTCCCATCTCGGCCTCATGGCTAAGAAGGTAGTGTATACCAGTTCCGGACGACACCGGTGAGCCCCTTCTCGGCCTCATGGCTAAGTAGGTAGTGTATACCAGTTCCGGACGACACCGGTGAGTCCCATCTCGGCCTCATGGCTAAGAAGGTAGTGTATACCTGTTCGCGAACGACACCGATCAGTCCCTTCTCGGCCTCATGGCTAAGAAGGTAGTGTATACCAGTTCGGGGACGAAACCGATCAGTCCCATCTCGGTCTCATGGCTAAGAAGGTAGTGTATACCAGTTCCGGACGACACCGGTGAGCCCCTTCTCGGCCTCATGGCTAAGAAGGTAGTGTATACCTGTTCGCGAACGACACCGATCAGTCCCATCTCGGCCTCATGGCTAAGAAGGTAGTGTATACCAGTTCAGGACGACACCGGTAAGTCCCTTCTCGGCCTCATGGCTAAGAAGGTAGTGTATACCAGTTCGGGGACGAAACCGGTGAGTCCCATCTCGGCCTCATGGCTAAGAAGGTAGTGTATACCTGTTCGCGGACGACACCGATCAGTCCCATCTCGGCCTCATGGCTAAGAAGGTAGTGTATACCAGTTCGGGGACGACACCGGTGAGTCACATCTCGGCCTCATGGCTAAGAAGGTAGTGTATACCAGTTCGCGGACGACACCGATCAGTCCCATCTCGGCTTCATGGCTAAGAAGGTAGTGTATACCAGTTCCGGACGACACCGGTGAGCCCCTTCTCGGCCTCATGGCTAAGTAGGTAGTGTATACCAGTTCCGGACGACACCGGTAAGTCCCTTCTCGGCCTCATGGCTAAGAAGGTAGTGTATACCAGTTCGGGGACGAAACCGGTGAGTCCCATCTCGGCCTCATGGCTAAGAAGGTAGTGTATACCTGTTCGCGGACGACACCGATCAGTCCCATCTCGGCCTCATGGCTAAGAAGGTAGTGTATACCTGTTCGCGGACGACACCGATCAGTCCCATCTCGGTCTCATGGCTAAGTAGGTAGTGTATACCAGTTCCGGACGACACCGGTAAGTCCCTTCTCGGCCTTATGGCTAAGAAGGTAGTGTATACCTGTTCGCGGACGACACCGATCAGTCCCATCTCGGCCTCATGGCTAAGAAGGTAGTGTATACCAGTTCCGGACGACACCGGTGAGTCCCATCTCGGCCTCATGGCTAAGAAGGTAGTGTATACCTGTTCGCGGACGACCACGATCAGTCCCTTCTCGGCCTCATGGCTAAGAAGGTAGTGTATACCAGTTCCGGACGACACCGGTAAGTCCCTTCTCGGCCTCATGGCTAAGAAGGTAGTGTATACCAGTTCCGGACGACACCGGTGAGTCCCATCTCGGCCTCATGGCTAAGAAGGTAGTGTATACCTGTTCGCGGACGACACCGATCAGTCCCTTCTCGGCCTCATGGCTAAGAAGGTAGTGTATACCAGTTCGGGGACGACACCGATCAGTCCCATCTCGGCTTCGTGGCTAAGAAGGTAGTGTATACCTGTTCGCGGACGACACCGATCAGTCCCATCTCGGCCTCATGGCTAAGAAGGTAGTGTATACCAGTTCCGGACGACACCGGTGAGCCCCTTCTCGGCCTCATGGCTAAGTAGGTAGTGTATACCAGTTCCGGACGACACCGGTGAGTCCCATCTCGGCCTCATGGCTAAGAAGGTAGTGTATACCTGTTCGCGAACGACACCGATCAGTCCCTTCTCGGCCTCATGGCTAAGAAGGTAGTGTATACCAGTTCGGGGACGAAACCGGTGAGTCCCATCTCGGCCTCATGGCAAAGAAGGTAGTGTATACCTGTTCGCGGACGACACCGATCAGTCCCATCTCGGCCACATGGCTAAGAAGGTAGTGTATACCTGTTCGCGGACAACACCGATCAGTCCCATCTCTGCCTCATGGCTAAGTAGGTAGTGTATACCAGTTCCGGACGACACCGGTGAGTCCCATCTCGGCCTCATGGCTAAGAAGGTAGTGTATACCTGTTCGCGGACGACACCGATCAGTCCCTTCTCGGCCTCATGGCTAAGAAGGTAGTGTATACCAGTTCGGGGACGAAACCGGTGAGTCCCACCTCGGCCTCATGGCTAAGAAGGTAGTGTATACCTGTTCGCGGACGACACCGATCAGTCCCATCTCGGCCTCATGGCTAAGAAGGTAGTGTATACCAGTTCAGGACGACACCGGTAAGTCCCTTCTCGGCCTCATGGCTAAGAAGGTAGTGTATACCAGTTCGGGGACGAAACCGGTGAGTCCCATCTCGGCCTCATGGCTAAGAAGGTAGTGTATACCTGTTCGCGGACGACACCGATCAGTCCCATCTCGGCCTCATGGCTAAGAAGGTAGTGTATACCAGTTCGGGGACGACACCGGTGAGTCCCATCTCGGCCTCATGGCTAAGAAGGTAGTGTATACCAGTTCGCGGACGACACCGATCAGTCCCATCTCGGCCTCATGGCTAAGAAGGTAGTGTATACCAGTTCCGGACGACACCGGTAAGTCCCTTCTCGGCCTCATGGCTAAGAAGGTAGTGTATACCTGTTCGCGAACGACACCGATCAGTCCCTTCTCGGCCTCATGGCTAAGAAGGTAGTGTATACCAGTTCGGGGACGAAACCGGTGAGTCCCATCTCGGCCTCATGGCAAAGAAGGTAGTGTATACCTGTTCGCGGACGACACCGATCAGTCCCATCTCGGCCACATGGCTAAGAAGGTAGTGTATACCTGTTCGCGGACAACACCGATCAGTCCCATCTCTGCCTCATGGCTAAGTAGGTAGTGTATACCAGTTCCGGACGACACCGGTGAGTCCCATCTCGGCCTCATGGCTAAGAAGGTAGTGTATACCTGTTCGCGGACGACACCGATCAGTCCCTTCTCGGCCTCATGGCTAAGAAGGTAGTGTATACCAGTTCGGGGACGAAACCGGTGAGTCCCACCTCGGCCTCATGGCTAAGAAGGTAGTGTATACCTGTTCGCGGACGACACCGATCAGTCCCATCTCGGCCTCATGGCTAAGAAGGTAGTGTATACCAGTTCAGGACGACACCGGTAAGTCCCTTCTCGGCCTCATGGCTAAGAAGGTAGTGTATACCAGTTCGGGGACGAAACCGGTGAGTCCCATCTCGGCCTCATGGCTAAGAAGGTAGTGTATACCTGTTCGCGGACGACACCGATCAGTCCCATCTCGGCCTCATGGCTAAGAAGGTAGTGTATACCAGTTCGGGGACGACACCGGTGAGTCACATCTCGGCCTCATGGCTAAGAAGGTAGTGTATACCAGTTCGCGGACGACACCGATCAGTCCCATCTCGGCCTCATGGCTAAGAAGGTAGTGTATACCAGTTCCGGACGACACCGGTAAGTCCCTTCTCGGCCTCATGGCTAAGAAGGTAGTGTATACCAGTTCGGGGACGAAACCGGTGAGTCCCATCTCGGCCTCATGGCTAAGAAGGTAGTGTATACCTGTTCGCGGACGACACCGATCAGTCCCATCTCGGCCTCATGGCTAAGAAGGTAGTGTATACCAGTTCGGGGACGAAACCGGTGAGTCCCACCTCGGCCTCATGGCTAAGAAGGTAGTGTATACCTGTTCGCGGACGACACTGATCAGTCCCATCTCGGCCTCATGGCTAAGAAGGTAGTGTATACCAGTTCCGGACGACACCGGTGAGTCCCATCTCGGCCTCATGGCTAAGAAGGTAGTGTATACCAGTTCCGGACGACACCGGTAAATCCCTTCTCGGCCTCATGGCTAAGAAGGTAGTGTATACCAGTTCGGGGACGAAACCGGTGAGTCCCATCTCGGCCTCATGGCTAAGAAGGTAGTGTATACCTGTTCGCGGACGACACCGATCAGTCCCATCTCGGCCTCGTGGCTAAGAAGGTAGTGTATACCTGTTCGCGGACGACACCGATCACTCCCATCTCGGCCTCATGGCTAAGAAGGTAGTGTATACCAGTTCCGGACGACACCGGTGAGCCCCTTCTCGGCCTCATGGCTAAGTAGGTAGTGTATACCAGTTCCGGACGACACCGGTGAGTCCCATCTCGGCCTCATGGCTAAGAAGGTAGTGTATACCTGTTCGCGAACGACACCGATCAGTCCCTTCTCGGCCTCATGGCTAAGAAGGTAGTGTATACCTGTTCGCGAACGACACCGATCAGTCCCTTCTCGGCCTCATGGCTAAGAAGGTAGTGTATACCAGTTCGGGGACGAAACCGGTGAGTCCCATCTCGGCCTCATGGCAAAGAAGGTAGTGTATACCTGTTCGCGGACGACACCGATCAGTCCCATCTCGGCCACATGGCAAAGAAGGTAGTGTATACCTGTTCGCGGACAACACCGATCAGTCCCATCTCTGCCTCATGGCTAAGTAGGTAGTTTATACCAGTTCCGGACGACACCGGTGAGTCCCATCTCGGCCTCATGGCTAAGAAGGTAGTGTATACCAGTTCGGGGACGAAACCGGTGAGTCCCATCTCGGCCTCATGGCTAAGAAGGTAGTGTATACCTGTTCGCGGACGACACCGATCAGTCCCATCTCGGCCTCATGGCTAAGAAGGTAGTGTATACCAGTTCGGGGACGACACCGGTGAGTCACATCTCGGCCTCATGGCTAAGAAGGTAGTGTATACCAGTTCGCGGACGACACCGATCAGTCCCATCTCGGCCTCATGGCTAAGAAGGTAGTGTATACCAGTTCCGGACGACACCGGTAAGTCCCTTCTCGGCCTCATGGCTAAGAAGGTAGTGTATACCAGTTCGGGGACGAAACCGGTGAGTCCCATCTCGGCCTCATGGCTAAGAAGGTAGTGTATACCTGTTCGCGGACGACACCGATCAGTCCCATCTCGGCCTCATGGGTAAGAAGGTAGTGTATACCAGTTCGGGGACGAAACCGGTGAGTCCCATCTCGGCCTCATGGCTAAGAAGGTAGTGTATACCTGTTCGCGGACGACACTGATCAGTCCCATCTCTGCCTCATGGCTAGGAAGGTAGTGTATACCAGTTCCGGACGACACCGGTGAGTCCCATCTCGGCCTCATGGCTAAGAAGGTAGTGTATACCTGTTCGCGGACGACACCGATCAGTCCCATCTCGGCCTCATGGCTAAGAAGGTAGTGTATACCAGTTCCGGACGACACCGGTAAGTCCCTTCTCGGCCTCATGGCTAAGAAGGTAGTGTATACCAGTTCGTGGACGAAACCGGTGAGTCCCATCTCGGCCTCATGGCTAAGAAGGTAGTGTACACCTGTTCGCGGACGACACCGATCAGTCCCATCTCGGCCTCATGGCTAAGAAGGTAGTGTATACCAGTTCGGGGACGACACCGGTGAGTCCCATCTCGGCCTCATGGCTAAGAAGGTAGTGTATACCAGTTCGGGGACGAAACCGGTGAGTCCCATCTCGGCCTCATGGCTAAGAAGGTAGTGTATACCTGTTCGCGGACGACACCGATCAGTCCCATCTCGGCCTCGTGGCTAAGAAGGTAGTGTATACCTGTTCGCGGACGACACCGATCACTCCCATCTCGGCCTCATGGCTAAGAAGGTAGTGTATACCAGTTCCGGACGACACCGGTGAGCCCCTTCTCGGCCTCATGGCTAAGTAGGTAGTGTATACCAGTTCCGGACGACACCGGTGAGTCCCATCTCGGCCTCATGGCTAAGAAGGTAGTGTATACCTGTTCGCGAACGACACCGATCAGTCCCTTCTCGGCCTCATGGCTAAGAAGGTAGTGTATACCTGTTCGCGAACGACACCGATCAGTCCCTTCTCGGCCTCATGGCTAAGAAGGTAGTGTATACCTGTTCGCGAACGACACCGATCAGTCCCTTCTCGGCCTCATGGCTAAGAAGGTAGTGTATACCAGTTCGGGGACTAAACCGGTGAGTCCCATCTCGGCCTCATGGCAAAGAAGGTAGTGTATACCTGTTCGCGGACGACACCGATCAGTCCCATCTCGGCCACATGGCAAAGAAGGTAGTGTATACCTGTTCGCGGACAACACCGATCAGTCCCATCTCTGCCTCATGGCTAAGTAGGTAGTGTATACCAGTTCCGGACGACACCGGTGAGTCCCATCTCGGCCTCATGGCTAAGAAGGTAGTGTATACCAGTTCGGGGACGAAACCGGTGAGTCCCATCTCGGCCTCATGGCTAAGAAGGTAGTGTATACCTGTTCGCGGACGACACCGATCAGTCCCATCTCGGCCTCATGGCTAAGAAGGTAGTGTATACCAGTTCGGGGACGACACCGGTGAGTCACATCTCGGCCTCATGGCTAAGAAGGTAGTGTATACCAGTTCGCGGACGACACCGATCAGTCCCATCTCGGCCTCATGGCTAAGAAGGTAGTGTATACCAGTTCCGGACGACACCGGTAAGTCCCTTCTCGGCCTCATGGCTAAGAAGGTAGTGTATACCAGTTCGGGGACGAAACCGGTGAGTCCCATCTCGGCCTCATGGCTAAGAAGGTAGTGTATACCTGTTCGCGGACGACACCGATCAGTCCCATCTCGGCCTCATGGCTAAGAAGGTAGTGTATACCAGTTCGGGGACGAAACCGGTGAGTCCCATCTCGGCCTCATGGCTAAGAAGGTAGTGTATACCTGTTCGCGGACGACACTGATCAGTCCCATCTCGGCCTCATGGCTAAGAAGGTAGTGTATACCAGTTCCGGACGACACCGGTGAGTCCCATCTCGGCCTCATGGCTAAGAAGGTAGTGTATACCTGTTCGCGGACGACACCGATCAGTCCCATCTCGGCCTCATGGCTAAGAAGGTAGTGTATACCAGTTCCGGACGACACCGGTAAGTCCCTTCTCGGCCTCATGGCTAAGAAGGTAGTGTATACCAGTTCGGGGACGAAACCGGTGAGTCCCATCTCGGCCTCATGGCTAAGAAGGTAGTGTACACCTGTTCGCGGACGACACCGATCAGTCCCATCTCGGCCTCATGGCTAAGAAGGTAGTGTATACCAGTTCGGGGACGACACCGGTGAGTCCCATCTCGGCTTCATGGCTAAGAAGGTAGTGTATACCAGTTCCGGACGACACCGGTGAGCCCCTTCTCGGCCTCATGGCTAAGTAGGTAGTGTATACCAGTTCCGGACGACACCGGTAAGTCCCTTCTCGACCTCATGGCTAAGAAGGTAGTGTATACCAGTTCGGGGACGAAACCGGTGAGTCCCATCTCGGCCTCATGGCTAAGAAGGTAGTGTATACCTGTTCGCGGACGACACCGATCAGTCCCTTCTCGGCCTCATGGCTAAGAAGGTAGTGTATACCAGTTCCGGACGACACCGGTGAGTCCCATCTCGGCCTCATGGCTAAGAAGGTAGTGTATACCTGTTCGCGGACGACACCGATCAGTCCCTTCTCGGCCTCATGGCTAAGAAGGTAGTGTATACCAGTTCGGGGACGAAACCGGTGAGTCCCACCTCGGCCTCATGGCTAAGAAGGTAGTGTATACCTGTTCGCGGACGACACTGATCAGTCCCATCTCGGCCTCATGGCTAAGAAGGTAGTGTATACCAGTTCCGGACGACACCGGTAAGTCCCTTCTCGGCCTCATGGCTAAGAAGGTAGTGTATACCAGTTCGGGGACGAAACCGGTGAGTCCCATCTCGGCCTCATGGCTAAGAAGGTAGTGTATACCTGTTCGCGGACGACACCGATCAGTCCCATCTCGGCCTCATGGCTAAGAAGGTAGTGTATACCAGTTCGGGGACGACACCGGTGAGTCCCATCTCGGCCTCATGGCTAAGAAGGTAGTGTATACCAGTTCCGGACGACACCGGTAAGTCCCTTCTCGGCCTCATGGCTAAGAAGGTAGTGTATACCAGTTCGGGGACGAAACCGGTGAGTCCCATCTCGGCCTCATGGCTAAGAAGGTAGTGTATACCTGTTCGCGGACGACACCGATCAGTCCCATCTCGGCCTCGTGGCTAAGTAGGTAGTGTATACCAGTTCCGGACGACACCGGTGAGTCCCATCTCGGCCTCATGGCTAAGAAGGTAGTGTATACCTGTTCGCGGACGACACCGATCAGTCCCATCTCGGCCTCATGGCTAAGAAGATAGTGTATACCTGTTCGCGGACGACACCGATCAGTCCCATCTCGGCCTCATGGCTAAGAAGGTAGTGTATACCAGTTCAGGACGACACCGGTAAGTCCCTTCTCGGCCTCATGGCTAAGAAGGTAGTGTATACCAGTTCGAGGACGAAACCGGTGAGTCCCATCTCGGCCTCATGGCTAAGAAGGTAGTGTATACCAGTTCCGGACGACACCGGTGAGCCCCTTCTCGGCCTCATGGCTAAGAAGGTAGTGTATACCAGTTCGGGGACGAAACCGGTGAGTCCCATCTCGGCCTCATGGCTAAGAAGGTAGTGTATACCTGTTCGCGGACGACACCGATCAGTCCCATCTCGGTCTCATGGCTAAGAAGGTAGTGTATACCAGTTCCGGACGACACCGGTGAGCCCCTTCTCGGCCTCATGGCTAAGAAGGTAGTGTATACCAGTTCGCGGACGACACCGATCAGTCCCATCTCGGCCTCATGGCTAAGAAGGTAGTGTATACCAGTTCCGGACGACACCGGTAAGTCCCTTCTCGGCCTCATGGCTAAGAAGGTAGTGTATACCAGTTCGGGGACGAAACCGGTGAGTCCCATCTCGGCCTCATGGCTAAGAAGGTAGTGTATACCTGTTCGCGGACGACACCGATCAGTCCCATCTCGGCCTCATGGCTAAGAAGGTAGTGTATACCTGTTCGCGGACGACACCGATCAGTCCCATCTCGGTCTCATGGCTAAGAAGGTAGTGTATACCAGTTCCGGACGACACCGGTGAGCCCCTTCTCGGCCTCATGGCTAAGAAGGTAGTGTATACCAGTTCGGGGACGAAACCGGTGAGTCCCATCTCGGCCTCATGGCTAAGAAGGTAGTGTATACCAGTTCCGGACGACACCGGTAAGTCCCTTCTCGGCCTCATGGCTAAGAAGGTAGTGTATACCTGTTCGCGAACGACACCGATCAGTCCCTTCTCGGCCTCATGGCTAAGAAGGTAGTGTATACCAGTTCGGGGACGAAACCGGTGAGTCCCATCTCGGCCTCATGGCAAAGAAGGTAGTGTATACCTGTTCGCGGACGACACCGATCAGTCCCATCTCGGCCACATGGCTAAGAAGGTAGTGTATACCTGTTCGCGGACAACACCGATCAGTCCCATCTCTGCCTCATGGCTAAGTAGGTAGTGTATACCAGTTCCGGACGACACCGGTGAGTCCCATCTCGGCCTCATGGCTAAGAAGGTAGTGTATACCTGTTCGCGGACGACACCGATCAGTCCCTTCTCGGCCTCATGGCTAAGAAGGTAGTGTATACCAGTTCGGGGACGAAACCGGTGAGTCCCACCTCGGCCTCATGGCTAAGAAGGTAGTGTATACCTGTTCGCGGACGACACCGATCAGTCCCATCTCGGCCTCATGGCTAAGAAGGTAGTGTATACCAGTTCAGGACGACACCGGTAAGTCCCTTCTCGGCCTCATGGCTAAGAAGGTAGTGTATACCAGTTCGGGGACGAAACCGGTGAGTCCCATCTCGGCCTCATGGCTAAGAAGGTAGTGTATACCTGTTCGCGGACGACACCGATCAGTCCCATCTCGGCCTCATGGCTAAGAAGGTAGTGTATACCAGTTCGGGGACGACACCGGTGAGTCACATCTCGGCCTCATGGCTAAGAAGGTAGTGTATACCAGTTCGCGGACGACACCGATCAGTCCCATCTCGGCCTCATGGCTAAGAAGGTAGTGTATACCAGTTCCGGACGACACCGGTAAGTCCCTTCTCGGCCTCATGGCTAAGAAGGTAGTGTATACCAGTTCGGGGACGAAACCGGTGAGTCCCATCTCGGCCTCATGGCTAAGAAGGTAGTGTATACCTGTTCGCGGACGACACCGATCAGTCCCATCTCGGCCTCATGGCTAAGAAGGTAGTGTATACCAGTTCGGGGACGAAACCGGTGAGTCCCACCTCGGCCTCATGGCTAAGAAGGTAGTGTATACCTGTTCGCGGACGACACTGATCAGTCCCATCTCGGCCTCATGGCTAAGAAGGTAGTGTATACCAGTTCCGGACGACACCGGTGAGTCCCATCTCGGCCTCATGGCTAAGAAGGTAGTGTATACCAGTTCCGGACGACACCGGTAAATCCCTTCTCGGCCTCATGGCTAAGAAGGTAGTGTATACCAGTTCGGGGACGAAACCGGTGAGTCCCATCTCGGCCTCATGGCTAAGAAGGTAGTGTATACCTGTTCGCGGACGACACCGATCAGTCCCATCTCGGCCTCGTGGCTAAGAAGGTAGTGTATACCTGTTCGCGGACGACACCGATCACTCCCATCTCGGCCTCATGGCTAAGAAGGTAGTGTATACCAGTTCCGGACGACACCGGTGAGCCCCTTCTCGGCCTCATGGCTAAGTAGGTAGTGTATACCAGTTCCGGACGACACCGGTGAGTCCCATCTCGGCCTCATGGCTAAGAAGGTAGTGTATACCTGTTCGCGAACGACACCGATCAGTCCCTTCTCGGCCTCATGGCTAAGAAGGTAGTGTATACCTGTTCGCGAACGACACCGATCAGTCCCTTCTCGGCCTCATGGCTAAGAAGGTAGTGTATACCAGTTCGGGGACGAAACCGGTGAGTCCCATCTCGGCCTCATGGCAAAGAAGGTAGTGTATACCTGTTCGCGGACGACACCGATCAGTCCCATCTCGGCCACATGGCAAAGAAGGTAGTGTATACCTGTTCGCGGACAACACCGATCAGTCCCATCTCTGCCTCATGGCTAAGTAGGTAGTTTATACCAGTTCCGGACGACACCGGTGAGTCCCATCTCGGCCTCATGGCTAAGAAGGTAGTGTATACCAGTTCGGGGACGAAACCGGTGAGTCCCATCTCGGCCTCATGGCTAAGAAGGTAGTGTATACCTGTTCGCGGACGACACCGATCAGTCCCATCTCGGCCTCATGGCTAAGAAGGTAGTGTATACCAGTTCGGGGACGACACCGGTGAGTCACATCTCGGCCTCATGGCTAAGAAGGTAGTGTATACCAGTTCGCGGACGACACCGATCAGTCCCATCTCGGCCTCATGGCTAAGAAGGTAGTGTATACCAGTTCCGGACGACACCGGTAAGTCCCTTCTCGGCCTCATGGCTAAGAAGGTAGTGTATACCAGTTCGGGGACGAAACCGGTGAGTCCCATCTCGGCCTCATGGCTAAGAAGGTAGTGTATACCTGTTCGCGGACGACACCGATCAGTCCCATCTCGGCCTCATGGGTAAGAAGGTAGTGTATACCAGTTCGGGGACGAAACCGGTGAGTCCCATCTCGGCCTCATGGCTAAGAAGGTAGTGTATACCTGTTCGCGGACGACACTGATCAGTCCCATCTCTGCCTCATGGCTAGGAAGGTAGTGTATACCAGTTCCGGACGACACCGGTGAGTCCCATCTCGGCCTCATGGCTAAGAAGGTAGTGTATACCTGTTCGCGGACGACACCGATCAGTCCCATCTCGGCCTCATGGCTAAGAAGGTAGTGTATACCAGTTCCGGACGACACCGGTAAGTCCCTTCTCGGCCTCATGGCTAAGAAGGTAGTGTATACCAGTTCGTGGACGAAACCGGTGAGTCCCATCTCGGCCTCATGGCTAAGAAGGTAGTGTACACCTGTTCGCGGACGACACCGATCAGTCCCATCTCGGCCTCATGGCTAAGAAGGTAGTGTATACCAGTTCGGGGACGACACCGGTGAGTCCCATCTCGGCCTCATGGCTAAGAAGGTAGTGTATACCAGTTCGGGGACGAAACCGGTGAGTCCCATCTCGGCCTCATGGCTAAGAAGGTAGTGTATACCTGTTCGCGGACGACACCGATCAGTCCCATCTCGGCCTCGTGGCTAAGAAGGTAGTGTATACCTGTTCGCGGACGACACCGATCACTCCCATCTCGGCCTCATGGCTAAGAAGGTAGTGTATACCAGTTCCGGACGACACCGGTGAGCCCCTTCTCGGCCTCATGGCTAAGTAGGTAGTGTATACCAGTTCCGGACGACACCGGTGAGTCCCATCTCGGCCTCATGGCTAAGAAGGTAGTGTATACCTGTTCGCGAACGACACCGATCAGTCCCTTCTCGGCCTCATGGCTAAGAAGGTAGTGTATACCTGTTCGCGAACGACACCGATCAGTCCCTTCTCGGCCTCATGGCTAAGAAGGTAGTGTATACCTGTTCGCGAACGACACCGATCAGTCCCTTCTCGGCCTCATGGCTAAGAAGGTAGTGTATACCAGTTCGGGGACTAAACCGGTGAGTCCCATCTCGGCCTCATGGCAAAGAAGGTAGTGTATACCTGTTCGCGGACGACACCGATCAGTCCCATCTCGGCCACATGGCAAAGAAGGTAGTGTATACCTGTTCGCGGACAACACCGATCAGTCCCATCTCTGCCTCATGGCTAAGTAGGTAGTGTATACCAGTTCCGGACGACACCGGTGAGTCCCATCTCGGCCTCATGGCTAAGAAGGTAGTGTATACCAGTTCGGGGACGAAACCGGTGAGTCCCATCTCGGCCTCATGGCTAAGAAGGTAGTGTATACCTGTTCGCGGACGACACCGATCAGTCCCATCTCGGCCTCATGGCTAAGAAGGTAGTGTATACCAGTTCGGGGACGACACCGGTGAGTCACATCTCGGCCTCATGGCTAAGAAGGTAGTGTATACCAGTTCGCGGACGACACCGATCAGTCCCATCTCGGCCTCATGGCTAAGAAGGTAGTGTATACCAGTTCCGGACGACACCGGTAAGTCCCTTCTCGGCCTCATGGCTAAGAAGGTAGTGTATACCAGTTCGGGGACGAAACCGGTGAGTCCCATCTCGGCCTCATGGCTAAGAAGGTAGTGTATACCTGTTCGCGGACGACACCGATCAGTCCCATCTCGGCCTCATGGCTAAGAAGGTAGTGTATACCAGTTCGGGGACGAAACCGGTGAGTCCCATCTCGGCCTCATGGCTAAGAAGGTAGTGTATACCTGTTCGCGGACGACACTGATCAGTCCCATCTCGGCCTCATGGCTAAGAAGGTAGTGTATACCAGTTCCGGACGACACCGGTGAGTCCCATCTCGGCCTCATGGCTAAGAAGGTAGTGTATACCTGTTCGCGGACGACACCGATCAGTCCCATCTCGGCCTCATGGCTAAGAAGGTAGTGTATACCAGTTCCGGACGACACCGGTAAGTCCCTTCTCGGCCTCATGGCTAAGAAGGTAGTGTATACCAGTTCGGGGACGAAACCGGTGAGTCCCATCTCGGCCTCATGGCTAAGAAGGTAGTGTACACCTGTTCGCGGACGACACCGATCAGTCCCATCTCGGCCTCATGGCTAAGAAGGTAGTGTATACCAGTTCGGGGACGACACCGGTGAGTCCCATCTCGGCTTCATGGCTAAGAAGGTAGTGTATACCAGTTCCGGACGACACCGGTGAGCCCCTTCTCGGCCTCATGGCTAAGTAGGTAGTGTATACCAGTTCCGGACGACACCGGTAAGTCCCTTCTCGACCTCATGGCTAAGAAGGTAGTGTATACCAGTTCGGGGACGAAACCGGTGAGTCCCATCTCGGCCTCATGGCTAAGAAGGTAGTGTATACCTGTTCGCGGACGACACCGATCAGTCCCTTCTCGGCCTCATGGCTAAGAAGGTAGTGTATACCAGTTCCGGACGACACCGGTGAGTCCCATCTCGGCCTCATGGCTAAGAAGGTAGTGTATACCTGTTCGCGGACGACACCGATCAGTCCCTTCTCGGCCTCATGGCTAAGAAGGTAGTGTATACCAGTTCGGGGACGAAACCGGTGAGTCCCACCTCGGCCTCATGGCTAAGAAGGTAGTGTATACCTGTTCGCGGACGACACTGATCAGTCCCATCTCGGCCTCATGGCTAAGAAGGTAGTGTATACCAGTTCCGGACGACACCGGTAAGTCCCTTCTCGGCCTCATGGCTAAGAAGGTAGTGTATACCAGTTCGGGGACGAAACCGGTGAGTCCCATCTCGGCCTCATGGCTAAGAAGGTAGTGTATACCTGTTCGCGGACGACACCGATCAGTCCCATCTCGGCCTCATGGCTAAGAAGGTAGTGTATACCAGTTCGGGGACGACACCGGTGAGTCCCATCTCGGCCTCATGGCTAAGAAGGTAGTGTATACCAGTTCCGGACGACACCGGTAAGTCCCTTCTCGGCCTCATGGCTAAGAAGGTAGTGTATACCAGTTCGGGGACGAAACCGGTGAGTCCCATCTCGGCCTCATGGCTAAGAAGGTAGTGTATACCTGTTCGCGGACGACACCGATCAGTCCCATCTCGGCCTCGTGGCTAAGTAGGTAGTGTATACCAGTTCCGGACGACACCGGTGAGTCCCATCTCGGCCTCATGGCTAAGAAGGTAGTGTATACCTGTTCGCGGACGACACCGATCAGTCCCATCTCGGCCTCATGGCTAAGAAGATAGTGTATACCTGTTCGCGGACGACACCGATCAGTCCCATCTCGGCCTCATGGCTAAGAAGGTAGTGTATACCAGTTCAGGACGACACCGGTAAGTCCCTTCTCGGCCTCATGGCTAAGAAGGTAGTGTATACCAGTTCGAGGACGAAACCGGTGAGTCCCATCTCGGCCTCATGGCTAAGAAGGTAGTGTATACCAGTTCCGGACGACACCGGTGAGCCCCTTCTCGGCCTCATGGCTAAGAAGGTAGTGTATACCAGTTCGGGGACGAAACCGGTGAGTCCCATCTCGGCCTCATGGCTAAGAAGGTAGTGTATACCTGTTCGCGGACGACACCGATCAGTCCCATCTCGGTCTCATGGCTAAGAAGGTAGTGTATACCAGTTCCGGACGACACCGGTGAGCCCCTTCTCGGCCTCATGGCTAAGAAGGTAGTGTATACCAGTTCGCGGACGACACCGATCAGTCCCATCTCGGCCTCATGGCTAAGAAGGTAGTGTATACCAGTTCCGGACGACACCGGTAAGTCCCTTCTCGGCCTCATGGCTAAGAAGGTAGTGTATACCAGTTCGGGGACGAAACCGGTGAGTCCCATCTCGGCCTCATGGCTAAGAAGGTAGTGTATACCTGTTCGCGGACGACACCGATCAGTCCCATCTCGGCCTCATGGCTAAGAAGGTAGTGTATACCTGTTCGCGGACGACACCGATCAGTCCCATCTCGGTCTCATGGCTAAGAAGGTAGTGTATACCAGTTCCGGACGACACCGGTGAGCCCCTTCTCGGCCTCATGGCTAAGAAGGTAGTGTATACCAGTTCGGGGACGAAACCGGTGAGTCCCATCTCGGCCTCATGGCTAAGAAGGTACTGTATACCTGTTCGCGGACGACACCGATCAGTCCCATCTCGGCCTCATGGCTAAGAAGGTAGTGTATACCAGTTCGGGGACGACACCGGTGAGTCACATCTCGGCCTCATGGCTAAGAAGGTAGTGTATACCAGTTCGCGGACGACACCGATCAGTCCCATCTCGGCCTCATGGCTAAGAAGGTAGTGTATACCAGTTCCGGACGACACCGGTAAGTCCCTTCTCGGCCTCATGGCTAAGAAGGTAGTGTATACCAGTTCGGGGACGAAACCGGTGAGTCCCATCTCGGCCTCATGGCTAAGAAGGTAGTGTATACCTGTTCGCGGACGACACCGATCAGTCCCATCTCGGCCTCATGGCTAAGAAGGTAGTGTATACCTGTTCGCGGACGACACCGATCAGTCCCATCTCGGTCTCATGGCTAAGAAGGTAGTGTATACCAGTTCCGGACGACACCGGTGAGCCCCTTCTCGGCCTCATGGCTAAGTAGGTAGTGTATACCAGTTCCGGACGACACCGGTAAGTCCCTTCTCGGCCTCATGGCTAAGAAGGTAGTGTATACCTGTTCGCGGACGACACCGATCAGTCCCATCTCGGCCTCATGGCTAAGAAGGTAGTGTATACCAGTTCCGGACGACACCGGTAAGTCCCTTCTCGGCCTCATGGCTAAGAAGGTAGTGTATACCAGTTCCGGACGACACCGGTGAGTCCCATCTCGGCCTCATGGCTAAGAAGGTAGTGTATACCTGTTCGCGCACGACACCGATCAGTCCCCTCTCGGCCTCATGGCTAAGAAGGTAGTGTATACCAGTTCGGGGACGAAACCGGTGAGTCCCACCTCGGCCTCATGGCTAAGAAGGTAGTGTATACCTGTTCGCGGACGACACTGATCAGTCCCATCTCGGCCTCATGGCTAAGAAGGTAGTGTATACCAGTTCCGGACGACACCGGTAAGTCCCTTCTCGGCCTCATGGCTAAGAAGGTAGTGTATACCAGTTCGGGGACGAAACCGGTGAGTCCCATCTCGGCCTCATGGCTAAGAAGGTAGTGTATACCAGTTCGCGGACGACACCGATCAGTCCCATCTCGGCCTCATGGCTAAGAAGGTAGTGTATACCAGTTCGGGGACGACACCGGTGAGTCCCATCTCGGCCTCATGGCTAAGAAGGTAGTGTATACCAGTTCGCGGACGACACCGATCAGTCCCATCTCGGCCTCATGGCTAAGAAGGTAGTGTATACCAGTTCCGGACGACACCGGTAAGTCCCTTCTCGGCCTCATGGCTAAGAAGGTAGTGTATACCAGTTCGGGGACGAAACCGGTGAGTCCCATCTCGGCCTCATGGCTAAGAAGGTAGTGTATACCTGTTCGCGGACGACACCGATCAGTCCCATCTCGGCCTCATGGCTAAGAAGGTAGTGTATACCTGTTCGCGGACGACACCGATCAGTCCCATCTCGGTCTCATGGCTAAGAAGGTAGTGTATACCAGTTCCGGACGACACCGGTGAGCCCCTTCTCGGCCTCATGGCTAAGTAGGTAGTGTATACCAGTTCCGGACGACACCGGTAAGTCCCTTCTCGGCCTCATGGCTAAGAAGGTAGTGTATACCTGTTCGCGGACGACACCGATCAGTCCCATCTCGGCCTCATGGCTAAGAAGGTAGTGTATACCAGCTCCGGACGACACCGGTAAGTCCCTTCTCGGCCTCATGGCTAAGAAGGTAGTGTATACCAGTTCCGGACGACACCGGTGAGTCCCATCTCGGCCTCATGGCTAAGAAGGTAGTGTATACCTGTTCGCGGACGACACCGATCAGTCCCTTCTCGGCCTCATGGCTAAGAAGGTAGTGTATACCAGTTCGGGGACGAAACCGGTGAGTCCCACCTCGGCCTCATGGCTAAGAAGGTAGTGTATACCTGTTCGCGGACGACACTGATCAGTCCCATCTCGGCCTCATGGCTAAGAAGGTAGTGTATACCAGTTCCAGACGACACCGGTAAGTCCCTTCTCGGCCTCATGGCTAAGAAGGTAGTGTATACCAGTTCGGGGACGAAACCGGTGAGTCCCATCTCGGCCTCATGGTTAAGAAGGTAGTGTATACCTGTTCGCGGACGACACCGATCAGTCCCATCTCGGCCTCATGGCTAAGAAGGTAGTGTATACCTGTTCGCGAACGACACCGATCAGTCCCTTCTCGGCCTCATGGCTAAGAAGGTAGTGTATACCAGTTCGGGGACTAAACCGGTGAGTCCCATCTCGGCCTCATGGCAAAGAAGGTAGTGTATACCTGTTCGCGGACGACACCGATCAGTCCCATCTCGGCCACATGGCAAAGAAGGTAGTGTATACCTGTTCGCGGACAACACCGATCAGTCCCATCTCTGCCTCATGGCTAAGTAGGTAGTGTATACCAGTTCCGGACGACACCGGTGAGTCCCATCTCGGCCTCATGGCTAAGAAGGTAGTGTATACCAGTTCGGGGACGAAACCGGTGAGTCCCATCTCGGCCTCATGGCTAAGAAGGTAGTGTATACCTGTTCGCGGACGACACCGATCAGTCCCATCTCGGCCTCATGGCTAAGAAGGTAGTGTATACCAGTTCGGGGACGACACCGGTGAGTCACATCTCGGCCTCATGGCTAAGAAGGTAGTGTATACCAGTTCGCGGACGACACCGATCAGTCCCATCTCGGCCTCATGGCTAAGAAGGTAGTGTATACCAGTTCCGGACGACACCGGTAAGTCCCTTCTCGGCCTCATGGCTAAGAAGGTAGTGAATACCAGTTCGGGGACGAAACCGGTGAGTCCCATCTCGGCCTCATGGCTAAGAAGGTAGTGTATACCTGTTCGCGGACGACACCGATCAGTCCCATCTCGGCCTCATGGCTAAGAAGGTAGTGTATACCAGTTCGGGGACGAAACCGGTGAGTCCCATCTCGGCCTCATGGCTAAGAAGGTAGTGTATACCTGTTCGCGGACGACACTGATCAGTCCCATCTCGGCCTCATGGCTAAGAAGGTAGTGTATACCAGTTCCGGACGACACCGGTGAGTCCCATCTCGGCCTCATGGCTAAGAAGGTAGTGTATACCTGTTCGCGGACGACACCGATCAGTCCCATCTCGGCCTCATGGCTAAGAAGGTAGTGTATACCAGTTCCGGACGACACCGGTAAGTCCCTTCTCGGCCTCATGGCTAAGAAGGTAGTGTATACCAGTTCGGGGACGAAACCGGTGAGTCCCATCTCGGCCTCATGGCTAAGAAGGTAGTGTACACCTGTTCGCGGACGACACCGATCAGTCCCATCTCGGCCTCATGGCTAAGAAGGTAGTGTATACCAGTTCGGGGACGACACCGGTGAGTCCCATCTCGGCTTCATGGCTAAGAAGGTAGTGTATACCAGTTCCGGACGACACCGGTGAGCCCCTTCTCGGCCTCATGGCTAAGTAGGTAGTGTATACCAGTTCCGGACGACACCGGTAAGTCCCTTCTCGACCTCATGGCTAAGAAGGTAGTGTATACCAGTTCGGGGACGAAACCGGTGAGTCCCATCTCGGCCTCATGGCTAAGAAGGTAGTGTATACCTGTTCGCGGACGACACCGATCAGTCCCTTCTCGGCCTCATGGCTAAGAAGGTAGTGTATACCAGTTCCGGACGACACCGGTAAGTCCCTTCTCGGCCTCATGGCTAAGAAGGTAGTGTATACCAGTTCCGGACGACACCGGTGAGTCCCATCTCGGCCTCATGGCTAAGAAGGTAGTGTATACCTGTTCGCGGACGACACCGATCAGTCCCTTCTCGGCCTCATGGCTAAGAAGGTAGTGTATACCAGTTCGGGGACGAAACCGGTGAGTCCCACCTCGGCCTCATGGCTAAGAAGGTAGTGTATACCTGTTCGCGGACGACACTGATCAGTCCCATCTCGGCCTCATGGCTAAGAAGGTAGTGTATACCAGTTCCGGACGACACCGGTAAGTCCCTTCTCGGCCTCATGGCTAAGAAGGTAGTGTATACCAGTTCGGGGACGAAACCGGTGAGTCCCATCTCGGCCTCATGGCTAAGAAGGTAGTGTATACCTGTTCGCGGACGACACCGATCAGTCCCATCTCGGCCTCATGGCTAAGAAGGTAGTGTATACCAGTTCGGGGACGACACCGGTGAGTCCCATCTCGGCCTCATGGCTAAGAAGGTAGTGTATACCAGTTCCGGACGACACCGGTAAGTCCCTTCTCGGCCTCATGGCTAAGAAGGTAGTGTATACCAGTTCGGGGACGAAACCGGTGAGTCCCATCTCGGCCTCATGGCTAAGAAGGTAGTGTATACCTGTTCGCGGACGACACCGATCAGTCCCATCTCGGCCTCGTGGCTAAGTAGGTAGTGTATACCAGTTCCGGACGACACCGGTGAGTCCCATCTCGGCCTCATGGCTAAGAAGGTAGTGTATACCAGTTCCGGACGACACCGGTGAGCCCCTTCTCGGCCTCATGGCTAAGAAGGTAGTGTATACCAGTTCGGGGACGAAACCGGTGAGTCCCATCTCGGCCTCATGGCTAAGAAGGTAGTGTATACCTGTTCGCGGACGACACCGATCAGTCCCATCTCGGTCTCATGGCTAAGAAGGTAGTGTATACCAGTTCCGGACGACACCGGTGAGCCCCTTCTCGGCCTCATGGCTAAGAAGGTAGTGTATACCAGTTCGCGGACGACACCGATCAGTCCCATCTCGGCCTCATGGCTAAGAAGGTAGTGTATACCAGTTCCGGACGACACCGGTAAGTCCCTTCTCGGCCTCATGGCTAAGAAGGTAGTGTATACCAGTTCGGGGACGAAACCGGTGAGTCCCATCTCGGCCTCATGGCTAAGAAGGTAGTGTATACCTGTTCGCGGACGACACCGATCAGTCCCATCTCGGCCTCATGGCTAAGAAGGTAGTGTATACCTGTTCGCGGACGACACCGATCAGTCCCATCTCGGTCTCATGGCTAAGAAGGTAGTGTATACCAGTTCCGGACGACACCGGTGAGCCCCTTCTCGGCCTCATGGCTAAGAAGGTAGTGTATACCAGTTCGGGGACGAAACCGGTGAGTCCCATCTCGGCCTCATGGCTAAGAAGGTACTGTATACCTGTTCGCGGACGACACCGATCAGTCCCATCTCGGCCTCATGGCTAAGAAGGTAGTGTATACCAGTTCGGGGACGACACCGGTGAGTCACATCTCGGCCTCATGGCTAAGAAGGTAGTGTATACCAGTTCGCGGACGACACCGATCAGTCCCATCTCGGCCTCATGGCTAAGAAGGTAGTGTATACCAGTTCCGGACGACACCGGTAAGTCCCTTCTCGGCCTCATGGCTAAGAAGGTAGTGTATACCAGTTCGGGGACGAAACCGGTGAGTCCCATCTCGGCCTCATGGCTAAGAAGGTAGTGTATACCTGTTCGCGGACGACACCGATCAGTCCCATCTCGGCCTCATGGCTAAGAAGGTAGTGTATACCTGTTCGCGGACGACACCGATCAGTCCCATCTCGGTCTCATGGCTAAGAAGGTAGTGTATACCAGTTCCGGACGACACCGGTGAGCCCCTTCTCGGCCTCATGGCTAAGTAGGTAGTGTATACCAGTTCCGGACGACACCGGTAAGTCCCTTCTCGGCCTCATGGCTAAGAAGGTAGTGTATACCTGTTCGCGGACGACACCGATCAGTCCCATCTCGGCCTCATGGCTAAGAAGGTAGTGTATACCAGTTCCGGACGACACCGGTAAGTCCCTTCTCGGCCTCATGGCTAAGAAGGTAGTGTATACCAGTTCCGGACGACACCGGTGAGTCCCATCTCGGCCTCATGGCTAAGAAGGTAGTGTATACCTGTTCGCGCACGACACCGATCAGTCCCTTCTCGGCCTCATGGCTAAGAAGGTAGTGTATACCAGTTCGGGGACGAAACCGGTGAGTCCCACCTCGGCCTCATGGCTAAGAAGGTAGTGTATACCTGTTCGCGGACGACACTGATCAGTCCCATCTCGGCCTCATGGCTAAGAAGGTAGTGTATACCAGTTCCGGACGACACCGGTAAGTCCCTTCTCGGCCTCATGGCTAAGAAGGTAGTGTATACCAGTTCGGGGACGAAACCGGTGAGTCCCATCTCGGCCTCATGGCTAAGAAGGTAGTGCATACCAGTTCGCGGACGACACCGATCAGTCCCATCTCGGCCTCATGGCTAAGAAGGTAGTGTATACCAGTTCGGGGACGACACCGGTGAGTCCCATCTCGGCCTCATGGCTAAGAAGGTAGTGTATACCAGTTCGCGGACGACACCGATCAGTCCCATCTCGGCCTCATGGCTAAGAAGGTAGTGTATACCAGTTCCGGACGACACCGGTAAGTCCCTTCTCGGCCTCATGGCTAAGAAGGTAGTGTATACCAGTTCGGGGACGAAACCGGTGAGTCCCATCTCGGCCTCATGGCTAAGAAGGTAGTGTATACCTGTTCGCGGACGACACCGATCAGTCCCATCTCGGCCTCATGGCTAAGAAGGTAGTGTATACCTGTTCGCGGACGACACCGATCAGTCCCATCTCGGTCTCATGGCTAAGAAGGTAGTGTATACCAGTTCCGGACGACACCGGTGAGCCCCTTCTCGGCCTCATGGCTAAGTAGGTAGTGTATACCAGTTCCGGACGACACCGGTAAGTCCCTTCTCGGCCTCATGGCTAAGAAGGTAGTGTATACCTGTTCGCGGACGACACCGATCAGTCCCATCTCGGCCTCATGGCTAAGAAGGTAGTGTATACCAGCTCCGGACGACACCGGTAAGTCCCTTCTCGGCCTCATGGCTAAGAAGGTAGTGTATACCAGTTCCGGACGACACCGGTGAGTCCCATCTCGGCCTCATGGCTAAGAAGGTAGTGTATACCTGTTCGCGGACGACACCGATCAGTCCCTTCTCGGCCTCATGGCTAAGAAGGTAGTGTATACCAGTTCGGGGACGAAACCGGTGAGTCCCACCTCGGCCTCATGGCTAAGAAGGTAGTGTATACCTGTTCGCGGACGACACTGATCAGTCCCATCTCGGCCTCATGGCTAAGAAGGTAGTGTATACCAGTTCCAGACGACACCGGTAAGTCCCTTCTCGGCCTCATGGCTAAGAAGGTAGTGTATACCAGTTCGGGGACGAAACCGGTGAGTCCCATCTCGGCCTCATGGTTAAGAAGGTAGTGTATACCTGTTCGCGGACGACACCGATCAGTCCCATCTCGGCCTCGTGGCTAAGAAGGTAGTGTATACCTGTTCGCGGACGACACCGATCAGTCCCATCTCGGCCTCATGGCTAAGAAGGTAGTGTATACCAGCTCCGGACGACACCGGTAAGTCCCTTCTCGGCCTCATGGCTAAGAAGGTAGTGTATACCAGTTCCGGACGACACCGGTGAGTCCCATCTCGGCCTCATGGCTAAGAAGGTAGTGTATACCTGTTCGCGGACGACACCGATCAGTCCCTTCTCGGCCTCATGGCTAAGAAGGTAGTGTATACCAGTTCGCGGACGACACCGATCAGTCCCATCTCGGCCTCATGGCTAAGAAGGTAGTGTATACCAGTTCCGGACGACACCGGTAAGTCCCTTCTCGGCCTCATGGCTAAGAAGGTAGTGTATACCAGTTCGGGGACGAAACCGGTGAGTCCCATCTCGGCCTCATGGCTAAGAAGGTAGTGTATACCTGTTCGCGGACGACACCGATCAGTCCCATCTCGGCCTCATGGCTAAGAAGGTAGTGTATACCTGTTCGCGGACGACACCGATCAGTCCCATCTCGGTCTCATGGCTAAGAAGGTAGTGTATACCAGTTCCGGACGACACCGGTGAGCCCCTTCTCGGCCTCATGGCTAAGTAGGTAGTGTATACCAGTTCCGGACGACACCGGTAAGTCCCTTCTCGGCCTCATGGCTAAGAAGGTAGTGTATACCTGTTCGCGGACGACACCGATCAGTCCCATCTCGGCCTCATGGCTAAGAAGGTAGTGTATACCAGCTCCGGACGACACCGGTAAGTCCCTTCTCGGCCTCATGGCTAAGAAGGTAGTGTATACCAGTTCCGGACGACACCGGTGAGTCCCATCTCGGCCTCATGGCTAAGAAGGTAGTGTATACCTGTTCGCGGACGACACCGATCAGTCCCTTCTCGGCCTCATGGCTAAGAAGGTAGTGTATACCAGTTCGGGGACGAAACCGGTGAGTCCCACCTCGGCCTCATGGCTAAGAAGGTAGTGTATACCTGTTCGCGGACGACACTGATCAGTCCCATCTCGGCCTCATGGCTAAGAAGGTAGTGTATACCAGTTCCAGACGACACCGGTAAGTCCCTTCTCGGCCTCATGGCTAAGAAGGTAGTGTATACCAGTTCCGGACGACACCGGTGAGTCCCATCTCGGCCTCATGGCTAAGAAGGTAGTGTATACCTGTTCGCGGACGACACCGATCAGTCCCTTCTCGGCCTCATGGCTAAGAAGGTAGTGTATACCAGTTCCGGACGACACCGGTAAGTCCCTTCTCGGCCTCATGGCTAAGAAGGTAGTGTATACCAGTTCCGGACGACACCGGTGAGTCCCATCTCGGCCTCATGGCTAAGAAGGTAGTGTATACCTGTTCGCGCACGACACCGATCAGTCCCTTCTCGGCCTCATGGCTAAGAAGGTAGTGTATACCAGTTCGGGGACGAAACCGGTGAGTCCCACCTCGGCCTCATGGCTAAGAAGATAGTGTATACCTGTTCGCGGACGACACTGATCAGTCCCATCTCGGCCTCATGGCTAAGAAGGTAGTGTATACCAGTTCCGGACGACACCGGTAAGTCCCTTCTCGGCCTCATGGCTAAGAAGGTAGTGTATACCAGTTCGGGGACGAAACCGGTGAGTCCCATCTCGGCCTCATGGCTAAGAAGGTAGTGTATACCAGTTCGCGGACGACACCGATCAGTCCCATCTCGGCCTCATGGCTAAGAAGGTAGTGTATACCAGTTCGGGGACGACACCGGTGAGTCCCATCTCGGCCTCATGGCTAAGAAGGTAGTGTATACCAGTTCGCGGACGACACCGATCAGTCCCATCTCGGCCTCATGGCTAAGAAGGTAGTGTATACCAGTTCCGGACGACACCGGTAAGTCCCTTCTCGGCCTCATGGTTAAGAAGGTAGTGTATACCAGTTCGGGGACGAAACCGGTGAGTCCCATCTCGGCCTCATGGCTAAGAAGGTAGTGTATACCTGTTCGCGGACGACACCGATCAGTCCCATCTCGGCCTCATGGCTAAGAAGGTAGTGTATACCTGTTCGCGGACGACACCGATCAGTCCCATCTCGGTCTCATGGCTAAGAAGGTAGTGTATACCAGTTCCGGACGACACCGGTGAGCCCCTTCTCGGCCTCATGGCTAAGTAGGTAGTGTATACCAGTTCCGGACGACACCGGTAAGTCCCTTCTCGGCCTCATGGCTAAGAAGGTAGTGTATACCTGTTCGCGGACGACACCGATCAGTCCCATCTCGGCCTCATGGCTAAGAAGGTAGTGTATACCAGCTCCGGACGACACCGGTAAGTCCCTTCTCGGCCTCATGGCTAAGAAGGTAGTGTATACCAGTTCCGGACGACACCGGTGAGTCCCATCTCGGCCTCATGGCTAAGAAGGTAGTGTATACCTGTTCGCGGACGACACCGATCAGTCCCTTCTCGGCCTCATGGCTAAGAATGTAGTGTATACCAGTTCGGGGACGAAACCGGTGAGTCCCACCTCGGCCTCATGGCTAAGAAGGTAGTGTATACCTGTTCGCGGACGACACTGATCAGTCCCATCTCGGCCTCATGGCTAAGAAGGTAGTGTATACCAGTTCCAGACGACACCGGTAAGTCCCTTCTCGGCCTCATGGCTAAGAAGGTAGTGTATACCAGTTCGGGGACGAAACCGGTGAGTCCCATCTCGGCCTCATGGTTAAGAAGGTAGTGTATACCTGTTCGCGGACGACACCGATCAGTCCCATCTCGGCCTCGTGGCTAAGAAGGTAGTGTATACCTGTTCGCGGACGACACCGATCAGTCCCATCTCGGCCTCATGGCTAAGAAGGTAGTGTATACCAGTTCCGGACGACACCGGTGAGCCCCTTCTCGGCCTCATGGCTAAGTAGGTAGTGTATACCAGTTCCGGACGACACCGGTGAGTCCCATCTCGGCCTCATGGCTAAGAAGGTAGTGTATACCTGTTCGCGAACGACACCGATCAGTCCCTTCTCGGCCTCATGGCTAAGAAGGTAGTGTATACCAGTTCGGGGACGAAACCGGTGAGTCCCATCTCGGCCTCATGGCTAAGAAGGTAGTGTATACCTGTTCGCGGACGACACCGGTGAGCCCCTTCTCGGCCTCATGGCTAAGTAGGTAGTGTATACCAGTTCCGGACGACACCGGTAAGTCCCTTCTCGGCCTCATGGCTAAGAAGGAAGTGTATACCAGTTCGGGGACGAAACCGGTGAGTCCCATCTCGGCCTCATGGCTAAGAAGGTAGTGTATACCTGTTCGCGGACGACACCGATCAGTCCCATCTCGGCCTCATGGCTAAGAAGGTAGTGTATACCTGTTCGCGGACGACACCGATCAGTCCCATCTCGGTCTCATGGCTAAGTAGGTAGTGTATACCAGTTCCGGGCGACACCGGTAAGTCCCTTCCCGGCCTCATGGCTAAGAAGGTAGTGTATACCTGTTCGCGGACGACACCGATCAGTCCCATCTCGGCCTCATGGCTAAGAAGGAAGTGTATACCAGTTCGCGGACGACACCGATCAGTCCCATCTCGGCCTCATGGCTAAGAAGGTAGTGTATACCAGTTCCGGACGACACCGGTGAGTCCCATCTCGGCCTCATGGCTAAGAAGGTAGTGTACACCTGTTCGCGGACGACACCGATCAGTCCCTTCTCGGCCTCATGGCTAAGAAGGTAGTGTATACCAGTTCGGGGACGAAACCGGTGAGTCCCACCTCGGCCTCATGGCTAAGAAGGTAGTGTATACCTGTTCGCGGCCGACACTGATCAGTCCCATCTCGGCCTCATGGCTAAGAAGGTAGTGTATACCTGTTCGCGGACGACACCGGTAAGTCCCTTCTCGGCCTCATGGCTAAGAAGGTAGTGTATACCAGTTCGGGGACGAAACCGGTGAGTCCCATCTCGGCCTCATGGCTAAGAAGGTAGTGTATACCTGTTCGCGGACGACACCGATCAGTCCCATCTCGGCCTCATGGCTAAGAAGGTAGTGTATACCAGTTCGGGGACGACACCGGTGAGTCCCATCTCGGCCTCATGGCTAAGAAGGTAGTGTATACCAGTTCCGGACGACACCGGTAAGTCGCTTCTCGGCCTCATGGCTAAGAAGGTAGTGTATACCAGTTCGGGGACGAAACCGGTGAGTCCCATCTCGGCCTCATGGCTAAGAAGGTAGTGTATACCTGTTCGCGGACGACACCGATCAGTCCCATCTCGGCCTCGTGGCTAAGTAGGTAGTGTATACCAGTTCCGGACGACACCGGTGAGTCCCATCTCGGCCTCATGGCTAAGAAGGTAGTGTATACCTGTTCGCGGACGACACCGATCAGTCCCATCTCGGCCTCATGGCTAAGAAGGTAGTGTATACCAGTTCGGGGACGACACCGGTGAGTCCCATCTCGGCCTCATGGCTAAGAAGGTAGTGTATACCAGTTCCGGACGACACCGGTAAGTCCCTTCTCGGCCTCATGGCTAAGAAGGTAGTGTATACCAGTTCGGGGACGAAACCGGTGAGTCCCATCTCGGCCTCATGGCTAAGAAGGTAGTGTATACCAGTTCGGGGACGAAACCGGTGAGTCCCATCTCGGCCTCATGGCTAAGAAGGTAGTGTATACCTGTTCGCGGACGACACCGGTGAGCCCCTTCTCGGCCTCATGGCTAAGTAGGTAGTGTATACCAGTTCCGGACGACACCGGTAAGTCCCTTCTCGGCCTCATGGCTAAGAAGGAAGTGTATACCAGTTCGGGGACGAAACCGGTGAGTCCCATCTCGGCCTCATGGCTAAGAAGGTAGTGTATACCTGTTCGCGGACGACACCGATCAGTCCCATCTCGGCCTCATGGCTAAGAAGGTAGTGTATACCTGTTCGCGGACGACACCGATCAGTCCCATCTCGGTCTCATGGCTAAGTAGGTAGTGTATACCAGTTCCGGACGACACCGGTAAGTCCCTTCCCGGCCTCATGGCTAAGAAGGTAGTGTATACCTGTTCGCGGACGACACCGATCAGTCCCATCTCGGCCTCATGGCTAAGAAGGAAGTGTATACCAGTTCGCGGACGACACCGATCAGTCCCATCTCGGCCTCATGGCTAAGAAGGTAGTGTATACCAGTTCCGGACGACACCGGTGAGTCCCATCTCGGCCTCATGGCTAAGAAGGTAGTGTACACCTGTTCGCGGACGACACCGATCAGTCCCTTCTCGGCCTCATGGCTAAGAAGGTAGTGTATACCAGTTCGGGGACGAAACCGGTGAGTCCCACCTCGGCCTCATGGCTAAGAAGGTAGTGTATACCTGTTCGCGGCCGACACTGATCAGTCCCATCTCGGCCTCATGGCTAAGAAGGTAGTGTATACCTGTTCGCGGACGACACCGGTAAGTCCCTTCTCGGCCTCATGGCTAAGAAGGTAGTGTATACCAGTTCGGGGACGAAACCGGTGAGTCCCATCTCGGCCTCATGGCTAAGAAGGTAGTGTATACCTGTTCGCGGACGACACCGATCAGTCCCATCTCGGCCTCATGGCTAAGAAGGTAGTGTATACCAGTTCGGGGACGACACCGGTGAGTCCCATCTCGGCCTCATGGCTAAGAAGGTAGTGTATACCAGTTCCGGACGACACCGGTAAGTCGCTTCTCGGCCTCATGGCTAAGAAGGTAGTGTATACCAGTTCGGGGACGAAACCGGTGAGTCCCATCTCGGCCTCATGGCTAAGAAGGTAGTGTATACCTGTTCGCGGACGACACCGATCAGTCCCATCTCGGCCTCGTGGCTAAGTAGGTAGTGTATACCAGTTCCGGACGACACCGGTGAGTCCCATCTCGGCCTCATGGCTAAGAAGGTAGTGTATACCTGTTCGCGGACGACACCGATCAGTCCCATCTCGGCCTCATGGCTAAGAAGGTAGTGTATACCTGTTCGCGGACGACACCGATCAGTCCCATCTCGGCCTCGTGGCTAAGAAGGTAGTGTATACCTGTTCGCGGACGACACTGATCAGTCCCATCTCGGCCTCATGGCTAAGAAGGTAGTGTATACCTGTTCGCGGACGACACCGGTAAGTCCCTTCTCGGCCTCATGGCTAAGAAGGTAGTGTATACCAGTTCGGGGACGAAACCGGTGAGTCCCATCTCGGCCTCATGGCTAAGAAGGTAGTGTATACCTGTTCGCGGACGACACCGATCAGTCCCATCTCGGCCTCATGGCTAAGAAGGTAGTGTATACCAGTTCGGGGACGACACCGGTGAGTCCCATCTCGGCCTCATGGCTAAGAAGGTAGTGTATACCAGTTCCGGACGACACCGGTAAGTCGCTTCTCGGCCTCATGGCTAAGAAGGTAGTGTATACCAGTTCGGGGACGAAACCGGTGAGTCCCATCTCGGCCTCATGGCTAAGAAGGTAGTGTATACCTGTTCGCGGACGACACCGATCAGTCCCATCTCGGCCTCGTGGCTAAGTAGGTAGTGTATACCAGTTCCGGACGACACCGGTGAGTCCCATCTCGGCCTCATGGCTAAGAAGGTAGTGTATACCTGTTCGCGGACGACACCGATCAGTCCCATCTCGGCCTCATGGCTAAGAAGGTAGTGTATACCAGTTCGGGGACGACACCGGTGAGTCCCATCTCGGCCTCATGGCTAAGAAGGTAGTGTATACCAGTTCCGGACGACACCGGTAAGTCCCTTCTCGGCCTCATGGCTAAGAAGGTAGTGTATACCAGTTCGGGGACGAAACCGGTGAGTCCCATCTCGGCCTCATGGCTAAGAAGGTAGTGTATACCAGTTCGGGGACGAAACCGGTGAGTCCCATCTCGGCCTCATGGCTAAGAAGGTAGTGTATACCTGTTCGCGGACGACACCGGTGAGCCCCTTCTCGGCCTCATGGCTAAGTAGGTAGTGTATACCAGTTCCGGACGACACCGGTAAGTCCCTTCTCGGCCTCATGGCTAAGAAGGAAGTGTATACCAGTTCGGGGACGAAACCGGTGAGTCCCATCTCGGCCTCATGGCTAAGAAGGTAGTGTATACCTGTTCGCGGACGACACCGATCAGTCCCATCTCGGCCTCATGGCTAAGAAGGTAGTGTATACCTGTTCGCGGACGACACCGATCAGTCCCATCTCGGTCTCATGGCTAAGTAGGTAGTGTATACCAGTTCCGGACGACACCGGTAAGTCCCTTCCCGGCCTCATGGCTAAGAAGGTAGTGTATACCTGTTCGCGGACGACACCGATCAGTCCCATCTCGGCCTCATGGCTAAGAAGGAAGTGTATACCAGTTCGCGGACGACACCGATCAGTCCCATCTCGGCCTCATGGCTAAGAAGGTAGTGTATACCAGTTCCGGACGACACCGGTGAGTCCCATCTCGGCCTCATGGCTAAGAAGGTAGTGTACACCTGTTCGCGGACGACACCGATCAGTCCCTTCTCGGCCTCATGGCTAAGAAGGTAGTGTATACCAGTTCGGGGACGAAACCGGTGAGTCCCACCTCGGCCTCATGGCTAAGAAGGTAGTGTATACCTGTTCGCGGCCGACACTGATCAGTCCCATCTCGGCCTCATGGCTAAGAAGGTAGTGTATACCTGTTCGCGGACGACACCGGTAAGTCCCTTCTCGGCCTCATGGCTAAGAAGGTAGTGTATACCAGTTCGGGGACGAAACCGGTGAGTCCCATCTCGGCCTCATGGCTAAGAAGGTAGTGTATACCTGTTCGCGGACGACACCGATCAGTCCCATCTCGGCCTCATGGCTAAGAAGGTAGTGTATACCAGTTCGGGGACGACACCGGTGAGTCCCATCTCGGCCTCATGGCTAAGAAGGTAGTGTATACCAGTTCCGGACGACACCGGTAAGTCGCTTCTCGGCCTCATGGCTAAGAAGGTAGTGTATACCAGTTCGGGGACGAAACCGGTGAGTCCCATCTCGGCCTCATGGCTAAGAAGGTAGTGTATACCTGTTCGCGGACGACACCGATCAGTCCCATCTCGGCCTCGTGGCTAAGTAGGTAGTGTATACCAGTTCCGGACGACACCGGTGAGTCCCATCTCGGCCTCATGGCTAAGAAGGTAGTGTATACCTGTTCGCGGACGACACCGATCAGTCCCATCTCGGCCTCATGGCTAAGAAGGTAGTGTATACCTGTTCGCGGACGACACCGATCAGTCCCATCTCGGCCTCGTGGCTAAGAAGGTAGAGTATACCTGTTCGCGGACGACACCGATCAGTCCCATCTCGGCCTCATGGCTAAGAAGGTAGTGTATACCTGTTCGCGGACGACACCGATCAGTCCCATCTCTGCCTCATGGCTAAGTAGGTAGTGTATACCAGTTCCGGACGACACCGGTGAGTCCCATCTCGGCCTCATGGCTAAGAAGGTAGTGTATACCAGTTCCGGACGACACCGGTGAGTCCCATCTCGGCCTCATGGCTAAGAAGGTAGTGTATACCTGTTCGCGAACGACACCGATCAGTCCCATCTCGGCCTCGTGGCTAAGAAGGTAGTGTATACCTGTTCGCGGACGACACCGATCAGTCCCATCTCGGCCTCATGGCTAAGAAGGTAGTGTATACCTGTTCGCGGACGACACCGATCAGTCCCATCTCGGCCTCATGGCTAAGAAGGTAGTGTATACCAGTTCCGGACGACACCGGTGAGCCCCTTCTCGGCCTCATGGCTAAGTAGGTAGTGTATACCAGTTCCGGACGACACCGGTGAGTCCCATCTCGGCCTCATGGCTAAGAAGGTAGTGTATACCTGTTCGCGAACGACACCGATCAGTCCCTTCTCGGCCTCATGGCTAAGAAGGTAGTGTATACCTGTTCGCGGACGACACCGATCAGTCCCATCTCGGCCTCATGGCTAAGAAGGTAGTGTATACCAGTTCGGGGACGACACCGGTGAGTCCCATCTCGGCCTCATGGCTAAGAAGGTAGTGTATACCAGTTCCGGACGACACCGGTAAGTCCCTTCTCGGCCTCATGGCTAAGAAGGTAGTGTATACCAGTTCGGGGACGAAACCGGTGAGTCCCATCTCGGCCTCATGGCTAAGAAGGTAGTGTATACCAGTTCGGGGACGAAACCGGTGAGTCCCATCTCGGCCTCATGGCTAAGAAGGTAGTGTATACCTGTTCGCGGACGACACCGGTGAGCCCCTTCTCGGCCTCATGGCTAAGTAGGTAGTGTATACCAGTTCCGGACGACACCGGTAAGTCCCTTCTCGGCCTCATGGCTAAGAAGGAAGTGTATACCAGTTCGGGGACGAAACCGGTGAGTCCCATCTCGGCCTCATGGCTAAGAAGGTAGTGTATACCTGTTCGCGGACGACACCGATCAGTCCCATCTCGGCCTCATGGCTAAGAAGGAAGTGTATACCAGTTCGCGGACGACACCGATCAGTCCCATCTCGGCCTCATGGCTAAGAAGGTAGTGTATACCAGTTCCGGACGACACCGGTGAGTCCCATCTCGGCCTCATGGCTAAGAAGGTAGTGTACACCTGTTCGCGGACGACACCGATCAGTCCCTTCTCGGCCTCATGGCTAAGAAGGTAGTGTATACCAGTTCGGGGACGAAACCGGTGAGTCCCACCTCGGCCTCATGGCTAAGAAGGTAGTGTATACCTGTTCGCGGCCGACACTGATCAGTCCCATCTCGGCCTCATGGCTAAGAAGGTAGTGTATACCTGTTCGCGGACGACACCGGTAAGTCCCTTCTCGGCCTCATGGCTAAGAAGGTAGTGTATACCAGTTCGGGGACGAAACCTGTGAGTCCCATCTCGGCCTCATGGCTAAGAAGGTAGTGTATACCTGTTCGCGGACGACACCGATCAGTCCCATCTCGGCCTCATGGCTAAGAAGGTAGTGTATACCAGTTCGGGGACGACACCGGTGAGTCCCATCTCGGCCTCATGGCTAAGAAGGTAGTGTATACCAGTTCCGGACGACACCGGTAAGTCGCTTCTCGGCCTCATGGCTAAGAAGGTAGTGTATACCAGTTCGGGGACGAAACCGGTGAGTCCCATCTCGGCCTCATGGCTAAGAAGGTAGTGTATACCTGTTCGCGGACGACACCGATCAGTCCCATCTCGGCCTCGTGGCTAAGTAGGTAGTGTATACCAGTTCCGGACGACACCGGTGAGTCCCATCTCGGCCTCATGGCTAAGAAGGTAGTGTATACCTGTTCGCGGACGACACCGATCAGTCCCATCTCGGCCTCATGGCTAAGAAGGTAGTGTATACCTGTTCGCGGACGACACCGATCAGTCCCATCTCGGCCTCGTGGCTAAGAAGGTAGTGTATACCTGTTCGCGGACGACACCGATCAGTCCCATCTCGGCCTCATGGCTAAGAAGGTAGTGTATACCTGTTCGCGGACGACACCGATCAGTCCCATCTCTGCCTCATGGCTAAGTAGGTAGTGTATACCAGTTCCGGACGACACCGGTGAGTCCCATCTCGGCCTCATGGCTAAGAAGGTAGTGTATACCAGTTCCGGACGACACCGGTGAGTCCCATCTCGGCCTCATGGCTAAGAAGGTAGTGTATACCTGTTCGCGAACGACACCGATCAGTCCCATCTCGGCCTCGTGGCTAAGAAGGTAGTGTATACCTGTTCGCGGACGACACCGATCAGTCCCATCTCGGCCTCATGGCTAAGAAGGTAGTGTATACCTGTTCGCGGACGACACCGATCAGTCCCATCTCGGCCTCATGGCTAAGAAGGTAGTGTATACCAGTTCCGGACGACACCGGTGAGCCCCTTCTCGGCCTCATGGCTAAGTAGGTAGTGTATACCAGTTCCGGACGACACCGGTAAGTCCCTTCTCGGCCTCATGGCTAAGAAGGAAGTGTATACCAGTTCGGGGACGAAACCGGTGAGTCCCATCTCGGCCTCATGGCTAAGAAGGTAGTGTATACCTGTTCGCGGACGACACCGATCAGTCCCATCTCGGCCTCATGGCTAAGAAGGTAGTGTATACCTGTTCGCGGACGACACCGATCAGTCCCATCTCGGTCTCATGGCTAAGTAGGTAGTGTATACCAGTTCCGGACGACACCGGTAAGTCCCTTCCCGGCCTCATGGCTAAGAAGGTAGTGTATACCTGTTCGCGGACGACACCGATCAGTCCCATCTCGGCCTCATGGCTAAGAAGGAAGTGTATACCAGTTCGCGGACGACACCGATCAGTCCCATCTCGGCCTCATGGCTAAGAAGGTAGTGTATACCAGTTCCGGACGACACCGGTGAGTCCCATCTCGGCCTCATGGCTAAGAAGGTAGTGTACACCTGTTCGCGGACGACACCGATCAGTCCCTTCTCGGCCTCATGGCTAAGAAGGTAGTGTATACCAGTTCGGGGACGAAACCGGTGAGTCCCACCTCGGCCTCATGGCTAAGAAGGTAGTGTATACCTGTTCGCGGCCGACACTGATCAGTCCCATCTCGGCCTCATGGCTAAGAAGGTAGTGTATACCTGTTCGCGGACGACACCGGTAAGTCCCTTCTCGGCCTCATGGCTAAGAAGGTAGTGTATACCAGTTCGGGGACGAAACCGGTGAGTCCCATCTCGGCCTCATGGCTAAGAAGGTAGTGTATACCTGTTCGCGGACGACACCGATCAGTCCCATCTCGGCCTCATGGCTAAGAAGGTAGTGTATACCAGTTCGGGGACGACACCGGTGAGTCCCATCTCGGCCTCATGGCTAAGAAGGTAGTGTATACCAGTTCCGGACGACACCGGTAAGTCGCTTCTCGGCCTCATGGCTAAGAAGGTAGTGTATACCAGTTCGGGGACGAAACCGGTGAGTCCCATCTCGGCCTCATGGCTAAGAAGGTAGTGTATACCTGTTCGCGGACGACACCGATCAGTCCCATCTCGGCCTCGTGGCTAAGTAGGTAGTGTATACCAGTTCCGGACGACACCGGTGAGTCCCATCTCGGCCTCATGGCTAAGAAGGTTGTGTATACCTGTTCGCGGACGACACCGATCAGTCCCATCTCGGCCTCATGGCTAAGAAGGTAGTGTATACCTGTTCGCGGACGACACCGATCAGTCCCATCTCGGCCTCGTGGCTAAGAAGGTAGTGTATACCTGTTCGCGGACGACACTGATCAGTCCCATCTCGGCCTCATGGCTAAGAAGGTAGTGTATACCTGTTCGCGGACGACACCGGTAAGTCCCTTCTCGGCCTCATGGCTAAGAAGGTAGTGTATACCAGTTCGGGGACGAAACCGGTGAGTCCCATCTCGGCCTCATGGCTAAGAAGGTAGTGTATACCTGTTCGCGGACGACACCGATCAGTCCCATCTCGGCCTCATGGCTAAGAAGGTAGTGTATACCAGTTCGGGGACGACACCGGTGAGTCCCATCTCGGCCTCATGGCTAAGAAGGTAGTGTATACCAGTTCCGGACGACACCGGTAAGTCGCTTCTCGGCCTCATGGCTAAGAAGGTAGTGTATACCAGTTCCGGACGACACCGGTGAGCCCCTTCTCGGCCTCATGGCTAAGTAGGTAGTGTATACCAGTTCCGGACGACACCGGTGAGTCCCATCTCGGCCTCATGGCTAAGAAGGTAGTGTATACCTGTTCGCGAACGACACCGATCAGTCCCTTCTCGGCCTCATGGCTAAGAAGGTAGTGTATACCAGTTCGGGGACGAAACCGGTGAGTCCCATCTCTGCCTCATGGCTAAGTAGGTAGTGTATACCAGTTCCGGATGACACCGGTGAGTCCCATCTCGGCCTCATGGCTAAGAAGGTAGTGTATACCAGTTCCGGACGACACCGGTGAGTCCCATCTCGGCCTCATGGCTAAGAAGGTAGTGTATACCTGTTCGCGAACGACACCGATCAGTCCCTTCTCGGCCTCATGGCTAAGAAGGTAGTGTATACCAGTTCGGGGACGAAACCGGTGAGTCCCATCTCGGCCTCATGGCTAAGAAGGCAGTGTATACCTGTTCGCGGACAACACCGATCAGTCCCATCTCTGCCTCATGGCTAAGTAGGTAGTGTATACCAGTTCCGGACGACACCGGTGAGTCCCATCTCGGCCTCATGGCTAAGAAGGTAGTGTATACCTGTTCGCGGACGACACCGATCAGTCCCTTCTCGGCCTCATGGCTAAGAAGGTAGTGTATACCAGTTCGGGGACGAAACCGGTGAGTCCCACCTCGGCCTCATGGCTATGAAGGTAGTGTATACCTGTTCGCGGACGACACCGATCAGTCCCATCTCGGCCTCATGGCTAAGAAGGTAGTGTATACCAGTTCGGGGACGACACCGGTGAGTCCCATCTCGGCCTCATGGCTAAGAAGGTAGTGTATACCAGTTCCGGACGACACCGGTAAGTCGCTTCTCGGCCTCATGGCTAAGAAGGTAGTGTATACCAGTTCGGGGACGAAACCGGTGAGTCCCATCTCGGCCTCATGGCTAAGAAGGTAGTGTATACCTGTTCGCGGACGACACCGATCAGTCCCATCTCGGCCTCGTGGCTAAGTAGGTAGTGTATACCAGTTCCGGACGACACCGGTGAGTCCCATCTCGGCCTCATGGCTAAGAAGGTAGTGTATACCTGTTCGCGGACGACACCGATCAGTCCCATCTCGGCCTCATGGCTAAGAAGGTAGTGTATACCAGTTCGGGGACGACACCGGTGAGTCCCATCTCGGCCTCATGGCTAAGAAGGTAGTGTATACCAGTTCCGGACGACACCGGTAAGTCCCTTCTCGGCCTCATGGCTAAGAAGGTAGTGTATACCAGTTCGGGGACGAAACCGGTGAGTCCCATCTCGGCCTCATGGCTAAGAAGGTAGTGTATACCATTTCGGGGACGAAACCGGTGAGTCCCATCTCGGCCTCATGGCTAAGAAGGTAGTGTATACCTGTTCGCGGACGACACCGGTGAGCCCCTTCTCGGCCTCATGGCTAAGTAGGTAGTGTATACCAGTTCCGGACGACACCGGTAAGTCCCTTCTCGGCCTCATGGCTAAGAAGGAAGTGTATACCAGTTCGGGGACGAAACCGGTGAGTCCCATCTCGGCCTCATGGCTAAGAAGGTAGTGTATACCTGTTCGCGGACGACACCGATCAGTCCCATCTCGGTCTCATGGCTAAGTAGGTAGTGTATACCAGTTCCGGACGACACCGGTGAGTCCCATCTCGGCCTCATGGCTAAGAAGGTAGTGTATACCTGTTCGCGAACGACACCGATCAGTCCCTTCTCGGCCTCATGGCTAAGAAGGTAGTGTATACCAGTTCGGGGACGAAACCGGTGAGTCCCATCTCGGCCTCATGGCTAAGAAGGTAGTGTATACCTGTTCGCGGACGACACCGGTGAGCCCCTTCTCGGCCTCATGGCTAAGTAGGTAGTGTATACCAGTTCCGGACGACACCGGTAAGTCCCTTCTCGGCCTCATGGCTAAGAAGGAAGTGTATACCAGTTCGGGGACGAAACCGGTGAGTCCCATCTCGGCCTCATGGCTAAGAAGGTAGTGTATACCTGTTCGCGGACGACACCGATCAGTCCCATCTCGGCCTCATGGCTAAGAAGGTAGTGTATACCTGTTCGCGGACGACACCGATAAGTCCCATCTCGGTCTCATGGCTAAGTAGGTAGTGTATACCAGTTCCGGGCGACACCGGTAAGTCCCTTCCCGGCCTCATGGCTAAGAAGGTAGTGTATACCTGTTCGCGGACGACACCGATCAGTCCCATCTCGGCCTCATGGCTAAGAAGGAAGTGTATACCAGTTCGCGGACGACACCGATCAGTCCCATCTCGGCCTCATGGCTAAGAAGGTAGTGTATACCAGTTCCGGACGACACCGGTGAGTCCCATCTCGGCCTCATGGCTAAGAAGGTAGTGTACACCTGTTCGCGGACGACACCGATCAGTCCCTTCTCGGCCTCATGGCTAAGAAGGTAGTGTATACCAGTTCGGGGACGAAACCGGTGAGTCCCACCTCGGCCTCATGGCTAAGAAGGTAGTGTATACCTGTTCGCGGCCGACACTGATCAGTCCCTTCTCGGCCTCATGGCTAAGAAGGTAGTGTATACCTGTTCGCGGACGACACCGATCAGTCCCATCTCGGCCTCATGGCTAAGAAGGTAGTGTATACCTGTTCGCGGACGACACCGATCAGTCCCATCTCGGCCTCATGGCTAAGAAGGTAGTGTATACCAGTTCCGGACGACACCGGTGAGCCCCTTCTCGGCCTCATGGCTAAGTAGGTAGTGTATACCAGTTCCGGACGACACCGGTGAGTCCCATCTCGGCCTCATGGCTAAGAAGGTAGTGTATACCTGTTCGCGAACGACACCGATCAGTCCCTTCTCGGCCTCATGGCTAAGAAGGTAGTGTATACCAGTTCGGGGACGAAACCGGTGAGTCCCATCTCTGCCTCATGGCTAAGTAGGTAGTGTATACCAGTTCCGGATGACACCGGTGAGTCCCATCTCGGCCTCATGGCTAAGAAGGTAGTGTATACCAGTTCCGGACGACACCGGTGAGTCCCATCTCGGCCTCATGGCTAAGAAGGTAGTGTATACCTGTTCGCGAACGACACCGATCAGTCCCTTCTCGGCCTCATGGCTAAGAAGGTAGTGTATACCAGTTCGGGGACGAAACCGGTGAGTCCCATCTCGGCCTCATGGCTAAGAAGGTAGTGTATACCTGTTCGCGGACAACACCGATCAGTCCCATCTCTGCCTCATGGCTAAGTAGGTAGTGTATACCAGTTCCGGACGACACCGGTGAGTCCCATCTCGGCCTCATGGCTAAGAAGGTAGTGTATACCTGTTCGCGGACGACACCGATCAGTCCCTTCTCGGCCTCATGGCTAAGAAGGTAGTGTATACCAGTTCGGGGACGAAACCGGTGAGTCCCACCTCGGCCTCATGGCTAAGAAGGTAGTGTATACCTGTTCGCGGACGACACCGATCAGTCCCATCTCGGCCTCATGGCTAAGAAGGTAGTGTATACCAGTTCGGGGACGACACCGGTGAGTCCCATCTCGGCCTCATGGCTAAGAAGGTAGTGTATACCAGTTCCGGACGACACCGGTAAGTCGCTTCTCGGCCTCATGGCTAAGAAGGTAGTGTATACCAGTTCGGGGACGAAACCGGTGAGTCCCATCTCGGCCTCATGGCTAAGAAGGTAGTGTATACCTGTTCGCGGACGACACCGATCAGTCCCATCTCGGCCTCATGGCTAAGAAGGTAGTGTATACCAGTTCCGGACGACACCGGTGAGCCCCTTCTCGGCCTCATGGCTAAGTAGGTAGTGTATACCAGTTCCGGACGACACCGATGAGTCCCATCTCGGCCTCATGGCTAAGAAGGTAGTGTATACCTGTTCGCGGACGACACCGATCAGTCCCTTCTCGGCCTCATGGCTAAGAAGGTAGTGTATACCAGTTCGGGGACGAAACCGGTGAGTCCCACCTCGGCCTCATGGCTAAGAAGGTAGTGTATACCTGTTCGCGGACGACACCGATCAGTCCCATCTCGGCCTCATGGCTAAGAAGGTAGTGTATACCAGTTCGGGGACGACACCGGTGAGTCCCATCTCGGCCTCATGGCTAAGAAGGTAGTGTATACCAGTTCCGGACGACACCGGTAAGTCGCTTCTCGGCCTCATGGCTAAGAAGGTAGTGTATACCAGTTCGGGGACGAAACCGGTGAGTCCCATCTCGGCCTCATGGCTAAGAAGGTAGTGTATACCTGTTCGCGGACGACACCGATCAGTCCCATCTCGGCCTCGTGGCTAAGTAGGTAGTGTATACCAGTTCCGGACGACACCGGTGAGTCCCATCTCGGCCTCATGGCTAAGAAGGTAGTGTATACCTGTTCGCGGACGACACCGATCAGTCCCATCTCGGCCTCATGGCTAAGAAGGTAGTGTATACCAGTTCGGGGACGACACCGGTGAGTCCCATCTCGGCCTCATGGCTAAGAAGGTAGTGTATACCAGTTCCGGACGACACCGGTAAGTCCCTTCTCGGCCTCATGGCTAAGAAGGTAGTGTATACCAGTTCGGGGACGAAACCGGTGAGTCCCATCTCGGCCTCATGGCTAAGAAGGTAGTGTATACCAGTTCGGGGACGAAACCGGTGAGTCCCATCTCGGCCTCATGGCTAAGAAGGTAGTGTATACCTGTTCGCGGACGACACCGGTGAGCCCCTTCTCGGCCTCATGGCTAAGTAGGTAGTGTATACCAGTTCCGGACGACACCGGTAAGTCCCTTCTCGGCCTCATGGCTAAGAAGGAAGTGTATACCAGTTCGGGGACGAAACCGGTGAGTCCCATCTCGGCCTCATGGCTAAGAAGGTAGTGTATACCAGTTCCGGACGACACCGATCAGTCCCATCTCGGCCTCATGGCTAAGAAGGTAGTGTATACCTGTTCGCGGACGACACCGATCAGTCCCATCTCGGTCTCATGGCTAAGTAGGTAGTGTATACCAGTTCCGGACGACACCGGTAAGTCCCTTCCCGGCCTCATGGCTAAGAAGGTAGTGTATACCTGTTCGCGGACGACACCGATCAGTCCCATCTCGGCCTCATGGCTAAGAAGGAAGTGTATACCAGTTCGCGGACGACACCGATCAGTCCCATCTCGGCCTCATGGCTAAGAAGGTAGTGTATACCAGTTCCGGACGACATCGGTGAGTCCCATCTCGGCCTCATGGCTAAGAAGGTAGTGTACACCTGTTCGCGGACGACACCGATCAGTCCCTTCTCGGCCTCATGGCTAAGAAGGTAGTGTATACCAGTTCGGGGACGAAACCGGTGAGTCCCACCTCGGCCTCATGGCTAAGAAGGTAATGTATACCTGTTCGCGGCCGACACTGATCAGTCCCATCTCGGCCTCATGGCTAAGAAGGTAGTGTATACCAGTTCCGGACGACACCGGTAAGTCGCTTCTCGGCCTCATGGCTAAGAAGGTAGTGTATACCAGTTCGGGGACGAAACCGGTGAGTCCCATCTCGGCCTCATGGCTAAGAAGGTAGTGTATACCTGTTCGCGGACGACACCGATCAGTCCCATCTCGGCCTCGTGGCTAAGTAGGTAGTGTATACCAGTTCCGGACGACACCGGTGAGTCCCATCTCGGCCTCATGGCTAAGAAGGTAGTGTATACCTGTTCGCGGACGACACCGATCAGTCCCATCTCGGCCTCATGGCTAAGAAGGTAGTGTATACCAGTTCGGGGACGACACCGGTGAGTCCCATCTCGGCCTCATGGCTAAGAAGGTAGTGTATACCAGTTCCGGACGACACCGGTAAGTCCCTTCTCGGCCTCATGGCTAAGAAGGTAGTGTATACCAGTTCGGGGACGAAACCGGTGAGTCCCATCTCGGCCTCATGGCTAAGAAGGTAGTGTATACCTGTTCGCGGACGACACCGATCAGTCCCATCTCGGCCTCGTGGCTAAGAAGGTAGTGTATACCTGTTCGCGGACGACACCGATCAGTCCCATCTCGGCCTCATGGCTAAGAAGGTAGTGTATACCTGTTCGCGGACGACACCGATCAGTCCCATCTCTGCCTCATGGCTAAGTAGGTAGTGTATACCAGTTCCGGACGACACCGGTGAGTCCCATCTCGGCCTCATGGCTAAGAAGGTAGTGTATACCAGTTCCGGACGACACCGGTGAGTCCCATCTCGGCCTCATGGCTAAGAAGGTAGTGTATACCTGTTCGCGAACGACACCGATCAGTCCCATCTCGGCCTCGTGGCTAAGAAGGTAGTGTATACCTGTTCGCGGACGACACCGATCAGTCCCATCTCGGCCTCATGTCTAAGAAGGTAGTGTATACCTGTTCGCGGACGACACCGATCAGTCCCATCTCGGCCTCATGGCTAAGAAGGTAGTGTATACCAGTTCCGGACGACACCGGTGAGCCCCTTCTCGGCCTCATGGCTAAGTAGGTAGTGTATACCAGTTCCGGACGACACCGGTGAGTCCCATCTCGGCCTCATGGCTAAGAAGGTAGTGTATACCTGTTCGCGAACGACACCGATCAGTCCCTTCTCGGCCTCATGGCTAAGAAGGTAGTGTATACCAGTTCGGGGACGAAACCGGTGAGTCCCATCTCTGCCTCATGGCTAAGTAGGTAGTGTATACCAGTTCCGGATGACACCGGTGAGTCCCATCTCGGCCTCATGGCTAAGAAGGTAGTGTATACCAGTTCCGGACGACACCGGTGAGTCCCATCTCGGCCTCATGGCTAAGTAGGTAGTGTATACCAGTTCCGGACGACACCGGTGAGTCCCATCTCGGCCTCATGGCTAAGAAGGTAGTGTATACCTGTTCGCGGACGACACCGATCAGTCCCTTCTCGGCCTCATGGCTAAGAAGGTAGTGTATACCAGTTCGGGGACGAAACCGGTGAGTCCCACCTCGGCCTCATGGCTAAGAAGGTAGTGTATACCAGTTCGGGGACGACACCGATCAGTCCCATCTCGGCCTCGTGGCTAAGAAGGTAGTGTATACCTGTTCGCGAACGACACCGATCAGTCCCTTCTCGGCCTCATGGCTAAGAAGGTAGTGTATACCAGTTCGGGGACGAAACCGGTGAGTCCCATCTCGGCCTCATGGCTAAGAAGGTAGTGTATACCTGTTCGCGGACAACACCGATCAGTCCCATCTCTGCCTCATGGCTAAGTAGGTAGTGTATACCAGTTCCGGACGACACCGGTGAGTCCCATCTCGGCCTCATGGCTAAGAAGGTAGTGTATACCTGTTCGCGGACGACACCGATCAGTCCCTTCTCGGCCTCATGGCTAAGAAGGTAGTGTATACCAGTTCGGGGACGAAACCGGTGAGTCCCACCTCGGCCTCATGGCTAAGAAGGTAGTGTATACCAGTTCGGGGACGACACCGATCAGTCCCATCTCGGCCTCGTGGCTAAGTAGGTAGTGTATACCAGTTCCGGACGACACCGGTAAGTCGCTTCTCGGCCTCATGGCTAAGAAGGTAGTGTATACCAGTTCGGGGACGAAACCGGTGAGTCCCATCTCGGCCTCATGGCTAAGAAGGTAGTGTATACCTGTTCGCGGACGACACCGATCAGTCCCATCTCGGCCTCGTGGCTAAGTAGGTAGTGTATACCAGTTCCGGACGACACCGGTGAGTCCCATCTCGGCCTCATGGCTAAGAAGGTAGTGTATACCTGTTCGCGGACGACACCGATCAGTCCCATCTCGGCCTCATGGCTAAGAAGGTAGTGTATACCAGTTCGGGGACGACACCGGTGAGTCCCATCTCGGCCTCATGGCTAAGAAGGTAGTGTATACCAGTTCCGGACGACACCGGTAAGTCCCTTCTCGGCCTCATGGCTAAGAAGGTAGTGTATACCAGTTCGGGGACGAAACCGGTGAGTCCCATCTCGGCCTCATGGCTAAGAAGGTAGTGTATACCAGTTCGGGGACGAAACCGGTGAGTCCCATCTCGGCCTCATGGCTAAGAAGGTAGTGTATACCTGTTCGCGGACGACACCGGTGAGCCCCTTCTCGGCCTCATGGCTAAGTAGGTAGTGTATACCAGTTCCGGACGACACCGGTAAGTCCCTTCTCGGCCTCATGGCTAAGAAGGAAGTGTATACCAGTTCGGGGACGAAACCGGTGAGTCCCATCTCGGCCTCATGGCTAAGAAGGTAGTGTATACCAGTTCCGGACGACACCGATCAGTCCCATCTCGGCCTCATGGCTAAGAAGGTAGTGTATACCTGTTCGCGGACGACACCGATCAGTCCCATCTCGGTCTCATGGCTAAGTAGGTAGTGTATACCAGTTCCGGACGACACCGGTAAGTCCCTTCCCGGCCTCATGGCTAAGAAGGTAGTGTATACCTGTTCGCGGACGACACCGATCAGTCCCATCTCGGCCTCATGGCTAAGAAGGAAGTGTATACCAGTTCGCGGACGACACCGATCAGTCCCATCTCGGCCTCATGGCTAAGAAGGTAGTGTATACCAGTTCCGGACGACATCGGTGAGTCCCATCTCGGCCTCATGGCTAAGAAGGTAGTGTACACCTGTTCGCGGACGACACCGATCAGTCCCTTCTCGGCCTCATGGCTAAGAAGGTAGTGTATACCAGTTCGGGGACGAAACCGGTGAGTCCCACCTCGGCCTCATGGCTAAGAAGGTAATGTATACCTGTTCGCGGCCGACACTGATCAGTCCCATCTCGGCCTCATGGCTAAGAAGGTAGTGTATACCTGTTCGCGGACGACACCGGTAAGTCCCTTCTCGGCCTCATGGCTAAGAAGGTAGTGTATACCAGTTCGGGGACGAAACCGGTGAGTCCCATCTCGGCCTCATGGCTAAGAAGGTAGTGTATACCTGTTCGCGGACGACACCGATCAGTCCCATCTCGGCCTCATGGCTAAGAAGGTAGTGTATACCAGTTCGGGGACGACACCGGTGAGTCCCATCTCGGCCTCATGGCTAAGAAGGTAGTGTATACCAGTTCCGGACGACACCGGTAAGTCGCTTCTCGGCCTCATGGCTAAGAAGGTAGTGTATACCAGTTCGGGGACGAAACCGGTGAGTCCCATCTCGGCCTCATGGCTAAGAAGGTAGTGTATACCTGTTCGCGGACGACACCGATCAGTCCCATCTCGGCCTCGTGGCTAAGTAGGTAGTGTATACCAGTTCCGGACGACACCGGTGAGTCCCATCTCGGCCTCATGGCTAAGAAGGTAGTGTATACCTGTTCGCGGACGACACCGATCAGTCCCATCTCGGCCTCATGGCTAAGAAGGTAGTGTATACCAGTTCGGGGACGACACCGGTGAGTCCCATCTCGGCCTCATGGCTAAGAAGGTAGTGTATACCAGTTCCGGACGACACCGGTAAGTCCCTTCTCGGCCTCATGGCTAAGAAGGTAGTGTATACCAGTTCGGGGACGAAACCGGTGAGTCCCATCTCGGCCTCATGGCTAAGAAGGTAGTGTATACCTGTTCGCGGACGACACCGATCAGTCCCATCTCGGCCTCGTGGCTAAGAAGGTAGTGTATACCTGTTCGCGGACGACACCGATCAGTCCCATCTCGGCCTCATGGCTAAGAAGGTAGTGTATACCTGTTCGCGGACGACACCGATCAGTCCCATCTCTGCCTCATGGCTAAGTAGGTAGTGTATACCAGTTCCGGACGACACCGGTGAGTCCCATCTCGGCCTCATGGCTAAGAAGGTAGTGTATACCAGTTCCGGACGACACCGGTGAGTCCCATCTCGGCCTCATGGCTAAGAAGGTAGTGTATACCTGTTCGCGAACGACACCGATCAGTCCCATCTCGGCCTCGTGGCTAAGAAGGTAGTGTATACCTGTTCGCGGACGACACCGATCAGTCCCATCTCGGCCTCATGGCTAAGAAGGTAGTGTATACCTGTTCGCGGACGACACCGATCAGTCCCATCTCGGCCTCATGGCTAAGAAGGTAGTGTATACCAGTTCCGGACGACACCGGTGAGCCCCTTCTCGGCCTCATGGCTAAGTAGGTAGTGTATACCAGTTCCGGACGACACCGGTGAGTCCCATCTCGGCCTCATGGCTAAGAAGGTAGTGTATACCTGTTCGCGAACGACACCGATCAGTCCCTTCTCGGCCTCATGGCTAAGAAGGTAGTGTATACCAGTTCGGGGACGAAACCGGTGAGTCCCATCTCTGCCTCATGGCTAAGTAGGTAGTGTATACCAGTTCCGGATGACACCGGTGAGTCCCATCTCGGCCTCATGGCTAAGAAGGTAGTGTATACCAGTTCCGGACGACACCGGTGAGTCCCATCTCGGCCTCATGGCTAAGAAGGTAGTGTATACCTGTTCGCGAACGACACCGATCAGTCCCTTCTCGGCCTCATGGCTAAGATGGTAGTGTATACCAGTTCGGGGACGAAACCGGTGAGTCCCATCTCGGCCTCATGGCTAAGAAGGTAGTGTATACCTGTTCGCGGACAACACCGATCAGTCCCATCTCTGCCTCATGGCTAAGTAGGTAGTGTATACCAGTTCCGGACGACACCGGTGAGTCCCATCTCGGCCTCATGGCTAAGAAGGTAGTGTATACCTGTTCGCGGACGACACCGATCAGTCCCTTCTCGGCCTCATGGCTAAGAAGGTAGTGTATACCAGTTCGGGGACGAAACCGGTGAGTCCCACCTCGGCCTCATGGCTAAGAAGGTAGTGTATACCTGTTCGCGGACGACACCGATCAGTCCCATCTCGGCCTCATGGCTAAGAAGGTAGTGTACACCAGTTCAGGACGACACCGGTAAGTCCCTTCTCGGCCTCATGGCTAAGAAGGTAGTGTATACCAGTTCGGGGACGAAACCGGTGAGTCCCACCTCGGCCTCATGGCTAAGAAGGTAGTGTATACCTGTTCGCGGACGACACCGATCAGTCCCATCTCGGCCTCATGGCTAAGAAGGTAGTGTATACCAGTTCAGGACGACACCGGTAAGTCCCATCTCGGCCTCATGGCTAAGAAGGTAGTGTATACCAGTTCGGGGACGAAACCGGTGAGTCCCATCTCGGCCTCATGGCTAAGAAGGTAGTGTATACCAGTTCGGGGACGACACCGGTGAGTCCCATCTCGGCCTCATGGCTAAGAAGGTAGTGTACCAGTTCGCGGACGACACCGATCAGTCCCATCTCGGCCTCATGGCTAAGAAGGTAGTGTATACCAGTTCCGGACGACACCGGTAAGTCCCTTCTCGGCCTCATGGCTAAGAAGGTAGTGTATACCAGTTCGAGGACGAAACCGGTGAGTCCCATCTCGGCCTCATGGCTAAGAAGGTAGTGTATACCTGTTCGCGGACGACACCGATCAGTCCCATCTCGGCCTCATGGCTAAGAAGGTAGTGTATACCTGTTCGCGGACGACACCGATCAGTCCCATCTCGGTCTCATGGCTAAGGAGGTAGTGTATACCAGTTCCGGACGACACCGGTGAGCCCCTTCTCGGCCTCATGGCTAAGTAGGTAGTGTATACCAGTTCCGGACGACACCGGTAAGTCCCTCCTCGGCCTCATGGCTAAGAAGGTAGTGTATACCTGTTCGCGGACGACACCGATCAGTCCCATCTCGGCCTCATGGCTAAGAAGGTAGTGTATACCAGTTCGCGGACGACACCGATCAGTCCCATCTCGGCCTCATGGCTAAGAAGGTAGTGTATACCAGTTCCGGACGACACCGGTAAGTCCCATCTCGGCCTCATGGCTAAGAAGGTAGTGTATACCAGTTCCGGACGACACCGGTGAGTCCCATCTCGGCCTCATGGCTAAGAAGGTAGTGTATACCTGTTCGCGGACGACACCGATCAGTCCCATCTCGGCCTCATGGCTAAGAAGGTAGTGTATACCAGTTCGGGGACGAAACCGGTGAGTCCCACCTCGGCCTCATGGCTAAGAAGGTAGTGTATACCTGTTCGCGGACGACACTGATCAGTCCCATCTCGGCCTCATGGCTAAGAAGGTAGTGTATACCAGTTCCGGACGACACCGGTGAGTCCCATCTCGGCCTCATGGCTAAGAAGGTAGTGTATACCAGTTCCGGACGACACCGGTAAGTCCCTTCTCGGCCTCATGGCTAAGAAGGTAGTGTATACCAGTTCGGGGACGAAACCGGTGAGTCCCATCTCGGCCTCATGGCTAAGAAGGTAGTGTATACCTGTTCGCGGACGACACCGATCAGTCCCATCTCGGCCTCGTGGCTAAGAAGGTAGTGTATACCTGTTCGCGGACGACACCGATCAGTCCCATCTCGGCCTCATGGCTAAGAAGGTAGTGTATACCAGTTCCGGAAGACACCGGTGAGCCCCTTCTCGGCCTCATGGCTAAGTAGGTAGTGTATACCAGTTCCGGACGACACCGGTGAGTCCCATCTCGGCCTCATGGCTAAGAAGGTAGTGTATACCTGTTCGCGAACGACACCGATCAGTCCCTTCTCGGCCTCATGGCTAAGAAGGTGGTGTATACCAGTTCGGGGACGAAACCGATCAGTCCCATCTCGGTCTCATGGCTAAGAAGGTAGTGTATACGAGTTCCGGACGACACCGGTGAGCCCCTTCTCGGCCTCATGGCTAAGTAGGTAGTGTATACCAGTTCCGGACGACACCGGTAAGTCCCTCCTCGGCCTCATGGCTAAGAAGGTAGTGTATACCTGTTCGCGGACGACACCGATCAGTCCCATCTCGGCCTCATGGCTAAGAAGGTAGTGTATACCAGTTCGCGGACGACACCGATCAGTCCCATCTCGGCCTCATGGCTAAGAAGGTAGTGTATACCAGTTCCGGACGACACCGGTAAGTCCCTTCTCGGCCTCATGGCTAAGAAGGTAGTGTATACCAGTTCCGGACGACACCGGTGAGTCCCATCTCGGCCTCATGGCTAAGAAGGTAGTGTATACCTGTTCGCGGACGACACCGATCAGTCCCATCTCGGCCTCATGGCTAAGAAGGTAGTGTATACCAGTTCGGGGACGAAACCGGTGAGTCCCACCTCGGCCTCATGGCTAAGAAGGTAGTGTATACCTGTTCGCGGACGACACCGATCAGTCCCATCTCGGCCTCATGGCTAAGAAGGTAGTGTATACCAGTTCCGGAAGACACCGGTGAGCCCCTTCTCGGCCTCATGGCTAAGTAGGTAGTGTATACCAGTTCCGGACGACACCGGTGAGTCCCATCTCGGCCTCATGGCTAAGAAGGTAGTGTATACCTGTTCGCGGACGACACCGATCAGTCCCATCTCGGCCTCATGGCTAAGAAGGTAGTGTATACCAGTTCGCGGACGACACCGATCAGTCCCATCTCGGCCTCATGGCTAAGAAGGTAGTGTATACCAGTTCCGGACGACACTGGTAAGTCCCTTCTCGGCCTCATGGCTAAGAAGGTAGTGTATACCAGTTCCGGACGACACCGGTGAGTCCCATCTCGGCCTCATGGCTAAGAAGGTAGTGTATACCTGTTCGCGGACGACACCGATCAGTCCCATCTCGGCCTCATGGCTAAGAAGGTAGTGTATACCAGTTCGGGGACGAAACCGGTGAGTCCCACCTCGGCCTCATGGCTAAGAAGGTAGTGTATACCTGTTCGCGGACGACACTGATCAGTCCCATCTCGGCCTCATGGCTAAGAAGGTAGTATATACCAGTTCCGGACGACACCGGTGAGTCCCATCTCGGCCTCATGGCTAAGAAGGTAGTGTATACCAGTTTCGGAGGACACCGGTAAGTCCCTTCTCGGCCTCATGGCTAAGAAGGTAGTGTATACCAGTTCGGGGACGAAACCGGTGAGTCCCATCTCGGCCTCATGGCTAAGAAGGTAGTGTATACCTGTTCGCGGACGACACCGATCAGTCCCATCTCGGCCTCATGGCTAAGAAGGTAGTGTATACCAGTTCCGGACGACACCGGTAAGTCCCTTCTCGGCCTCATGGCTAAGAAGGCAGTGTATACCAGTTCGGGGACGAAACCGGTGAGTCCCATCTCGGCCTCATGGCTAAGAAGGTAGTGTATACCTGTTCGCGGACGACACCGATCAGTCCCATCTCGGCCTCATGGCTAAGAAGGTAGTGTATACCTGTTCGCGGACGACACCGATCAGTCCCATCTCGGTCTCATGGCTAAGAAGGTAGTGTACACCAGTTCCGGACGACACCGGTGAGCCCCTTCTCGGCCTCATGGCTAAGAAGGTAGTGTATACCAGTTCCGGACGACACCGGTGAGTCCCATCTCGGCCTCATGGCTAAGAAGGTAGTGTATACCTGTTCGCGGACGACACCGATCAGTCCCTTCTCGGCCTCATGGCTAAGAAGGTAGTGTATACCAGTTCGGGGACGAAACCGGTGAGTCCCACCTCGGCCTCATGGCTAAGAAGGTAGTGTATACCTGTTCGCGGACGACACTGATCAGTCCCATCTCGGCCTCATGGCTAAGAAGGTAGTGTATACCAGTTCCGAACGACACCGGTGAGTCCCATCTCGGCCTCATGGCTAAGAAGGTAGTGTATACCAGTTCCGGACGACACCGGTAAGTCCCTTCTCGGCCTCATGGCTAAGAAGGTAGTGTATACCAGTTCGGGGACGAAACCGGTGAGTCCCATCTCGGCCTCATGGCTAAGAAGGTAGTGTATACCTGTTCGCGGACGACACCGATCAGTCCCATCTCGGCCTCGTGGCTAAGAAGGTAGTGTATACCTGTTCGCGGACGACACCGATCAGTCCCATCTCGGCCTCGTGGCTAAGAAGGTAGTGTATACCAGTTCCGGAAGACACCGGTGAGCCCCTTCTCGGCCTCATGGCTAAGTAGGTAGTGTATACCAGTTCCGGACGACACCGGTGAGTCCCATCTCGGCCTCATGGCTAAGAAGGTAGTGTATACCTGTTCGCGAACGACACCGATCAGTCCCTTCTCGGCCTCATGGCTAAGAAGGTGGTGTATACCAGTTCGGGGACGAAACCGATCAGTCCCATCTCGGTCTCATGGCTAAGAAGGTAGTGTATACGAGTTCCGGACGACACCGGTGAGCCCCTTCTCGGCCTCATGGCTAAGTAGGTAGTGTATACCAGTTCCGGACGACACCGGTAAGTCCCTCCTCGGCCTCATGGCTAAGAAGGTAGTGTATACCTGTTCGCGGACGACACCGATCAGTCCCATCTCGGCCTCATGGCTAAGAAGGTAGTGTATACCAGTTCGCGGACGACACCGATCAGTCCCATCTCGGCCTCATGGCTAAGAAGGTAGTGTATACCAGTTCCGGACGACACCGGTAAGTCCCTTCTCGGCCTCATGGCTAAGAAGGTAGTGTATACCAGTTCCGGACGACACCGGTGAGTCCCATCTCGGCCTCATGGCTAAGAAGGTAGTGTATACCTGTTCGCGGACGACACCGATCAGTCCCATCTCGGCCTCATGGCAAAGAAGGTAGTGTATACCAGTTCGGGGACGAAACCGGTGAGTCCCACCTCGGCCTCATGGCTAAGAAGGTAGTGTATACCTGTTCGCGGACGACACCGATCAGTCCCATCTCGGCCTCATGGCTAAGAAGGTAGTGTATACCAGTTCCGGAAGACACCGGTGAGCCCCTTCTCGGCCTCATGGCTAAGTAGGTAGTGTATACCAGTTCCGGACGACACCGGTGAGTCCCATCTCGGCCTCATGGCTAAGAAGGTAGTGTATACCTGTTCGCGAACGACACCGATCAGTCCCTTCTCGGCCTCATGGCTAAGAAGGTGGTGTATACCAGTTCGGGGACGAAACCGATCAGTCCCATCTCGGTCTCATGGCTAAGAAGGTAGTGTATACGAGTTCCGGACGACACCGGTGAGCCCCTTCTCGGCCTCATGGCTAAGTAGGTAGTGTATACCAGTTCCGGACGACACCGGTAAGTCCCTCCTCGGCCTCATGGCTAAGAAGGTAGTGTATACCTGTTCGCGGACGACACCGATCAGTCCCATCTCGGCCTCATGGCTAAGAAGGTAGTGTATACCAGTTCGCGGACGACACCGATCAGTCCCATCTCGGCCTCATGGCTAAGAAGGTAGTGTATACCAGTTCCGGACGACACCGGTAAGTCCCTTCTCGGCCTCATGGCTAAGAAGGTAGTGTATACCAGTTCCGGACGACACCGTTGAGTCCCATCTCGGCCTCATGGCTAAGAAGGTAGTGTATACCAGTTCCGGACGACACTGGTAAGTCCCTTCTCGGCCTCATGGCTAAGAAGGTAGTGTATACCAGTTCCGGACGACACCGGTGAGTCCCATCTCGGCCTCATGGCTAAGAAGGTAGTGTATACCTGTTCGCGGACGACACCGATCAGTCCCATCTCGGCCTCATGGCTAAGAAGGTAGTGTATACCAGTTCGGGGACGAAACCGGTGAGTCCCACCTCGGCCTCATGGCTAAGAAGGTAGTGTATACCTGTTCGCGGACGACACTGATCAGTCCCATCTCGGCCTCATGGCTAAGAAGGTAGTATATACCAGTTCCGGACGACACCGGTGAGTCCCATCTCGGCCTCATGGCTAAGAAGGTAGTGTATACCAGTTTCGGAGGACACCGGTAAGTCCCTTCTCGGCCTCATGGCTAAGAAGGTAGTGTATACCAGTTCGGGGACGAAACCGGTGAGTCCCATCTCGGCCTCATGGCTAAGAAGGTAGTGTATACCTGTTCGCGGACGACACCGATCAGTCCCATCTCGGCCTCATGGCTAAGAAGGTAGTGTATACCAGTTCCGGACGACACCGGTAAGTCCCTTCTCGGCCTCATGGCTAAGAAGGCAGTGTATACCAGTTCGGGGACGAAACCGGTGAGTCCCATCTCGGCCTCATGGCTAAGAAGGTAGTGTATACCTGTTCGCGGACGACACCGATCAGTCCCATCTCGGCCTCATGGCTAAGAAGGTAGTGTATACCTGTTCGCGGACGACACCGATCAGTCCCATCTCGGTCTCATGGCTAAGAAGGTAGTGTACACCAGTTCCGGACGACACCGGTGAGCCCCTTCTCGGCCTCATGGCTAAGAAGGTAGTGTATACCAGTTCCGGACGACACCGGTGAGTCCCATCTCGGCCTCATGGCTAAGAAGGTAGTGTATACCTGTTCGCGGACGACACCGATCAGTCCCTTCTCGGCCTCATGGCTAAGAAGGTAGTGTATACCAGTTCGGGGACGAAACCGGTGAGTCCCACCTCGGCCTCATGGCTAAGAAGGTAGTGTATACCTGTTCGCGGACGACACTGATCAGTCCCATCTCGGCCTCATGGCTAAGAAGGTAGTGTATACCAGTTCCGAACGACACCGGTGAGTCCCATCTCGGCCTCATGGCTAAGAAGGTAGTGTATACCAGTTCCGGACGACACCGGTAAGTCCCTTCTCGGCCTCATGGCTAAGAAGGTAGTGTATACCAGTTCGGGGACGAAACCGGTGAGTCCCATCTCGGCCTCATGGCTAAGAAGGTAGTGTATACCTGTTCGCGGACGACACCGATCAGTCCCATCTCGGCCTCGTGGCTAAGAAGGTAGTGTATACCTGTTCGCGGACGACACCGATCAGTCCCATCTCGGCCTCGTGGCTAAGAAGGTAGTGTATACCAGTTCCGGAAGACACCGGTGAGCCCCTTCTCGGCCTCATGGCTAAGTAGGTAGTGTATACCAGTTCCGGACGACACCGGTGAGTCCCATCTCGGCCTCATGGCTAAGAAGGTAGTGTATACCTGTTCGCGAACGACACCGATCAGTCCCTTCTCGGCCTCATGGCTAAGAAGGTGGTGTATACCAGTTCGGGGACGAAACCGATCAGTCCCATCTCGGTCTCATGGCTAAGAAGGTAGTGTATACGAGTTCCGGACGACACCGGTGAGCCCCTTCTCGGCCTCATGGCTAAGTAGGTAGTGTATACCAGTTCCGGACGACACCGGTAAGTCCCTCCTCGGCCTCATGGCTAAGAAGGTAGTGTATACCTGTTCGCGGACGACACCGATCAGTCCCATCTCGGCCTCATGGCTAAGAAGGTAGTGTATACCAGTTCGCGGACGACACCGATCAGTCCCATCTCGGCCTCATGGCTAAGAAGGTAGTGTATACCAGTTCCGGACGACACCGGTAAGTCCCTTCTCGGCCTCATGGCTAAGAAGGTAGTGTATACCAGTTCCGGACGACACCGGTGAGTCCCATCTCGGCCTCATGGCTAAGAAGGTAGTGTATACCTGTTCGCGGACGACACCGATCAGTCCCATCTCGGCCTCATGGCAAAGAAGGTAGTGTATACCAGTTCGGGGACGAAACCGGTGAGTCCCACCTCGGCCTCATGGCTAAGAAGGTAGTGTATACCTGTTCGCGGACGACACCGATCAGTCCCATCTCGGCCTCATGGCTAAGAAGGTAGTGTATACCAGTTCCGGAAGACACCGGTGAGCCCCTTCTCGGCCTCATGGCTAAGTAGGTAGTGTATACCAGTTCCGGACGACACCGGTGAGTCCCATCTCGGCCTCATGGCTAAGAAGGTAGTGTATACCTGTTCGCGAACGACACCGATCAGTCCCTTCTCGGCCTCATGGCTAAGAAGGTGGTGTATACCAGTTCGGGGACGAAACCGATCAGTCCCATCTCGGTCTCATGGCTAAGAAGGTAGTGTATACGAGTTCCGGACGACACCGGTGAGCCCCTTCTCGGCCTCATGGCTAAGTAGGTAGTGTATACCAGTTCCGGACGACACCGGTAAGTCCCTCCTCGGCCTCATGGCTAAGAAGGTAGTGTATACCTGTTCGCGGACGACACCGATCAGTCCCATCTCGGCCTCATGGCTAAGAAGGTAGTGTATACCAGTTCGCGGACGACACCGATCAGTCCCATCTCGGCCTCATGGCTAAGAAGGTAGTGTATACCAGTTCCGGACGACACCGGTAAGTCCCTTCTCGGCCTCATGGCTAAGAAGGTAGTGTATACCAGTTCCGGACGACACCGTTGAGTCCCATCTCGGCCTCATGGCTAAGAAGGTAGTGTATACCTGTTCGCGGACGACACCGATCAGTCCCATCTCGGCCTCATGGCTAAGAAGGTAGTGTATACCAGTTCGGGGACGAAACCGGTGAGTCCCACCTCGGCCTCATGGCTAAGAAGGTAGTGTATACCTGTTCGCGGACGACACCGATCAGTCCCATCTCGGCCTCATGGCTAAGAAGGTAGTGTATACCAGTTCCGGAAGACACCGGTGAGCCCCTTCTCGGCCTCATGGCTAAGTAGGTAGTGTATACCAGTTCCGGACGACACCGGTGAGTCCCATCTCGGCCTCATGGCTAAGAAGGAAGTGTATACCTGTTCGCGGACGACACCGATCAGTCCCATCTCGGCCTCATGGCTAAGAAGGTAGTGTATACCAGTTCGCGGACGACACCGATCAGTCCCATCTCGGCCTCATGGCTAAGAAGGTAGTGTATACCAGTTCCGGACGACACTGGTAAGTCCCTTCTCGGCCTCATGGCTAAGAAGGTAGTGTATACCAGTTCCGGACGACACCGGTGAGTCCCATCTCGGCCTCATGGCTAAGAAGGTAGTGTATACCTGTTCGCGGACGACACCGATCAGTCCCATCTCGGCCTCATGGCTAAGAAGGTAGTGTATACCAGTTCGGGGACGAAACCGGTGAGTCCCACCTCGGCCTCATGGCTAAGAAGGTAGTGTATACCTGTTCGCGGACGACACTGATCAGTCCCATCTCGGCCTCATGGCTAAGAAGGTAGTGTATACCAGTTCCGGACGACACCGGTGAGTCCCATCTCGGCCTCATGGCTAAGAAGGTAGTGTATACCAGTTTCGGACGACACCGGTAAGTCCCTTCTCGGCCTCATGGCTAAGAAGGTAGTGTATACCAGTTCGGGGACGAAACCGGTGAGTCCCATCTCGGCCTCATGGCTAAGAAGGTAGTGTATACCTGTTCGCGGACGACACCGATCAGTCCCATCTCGGCCTCATGGCTAAGAAGGTAGTGTATACCAGTTCCGGACGACACCGGTAAGTCCCTTCTCGGCCTCATGGCTAAGAAGGTAGTGTATACCAGTTCGGGGACGAAACCGGTGAGTCCCATCTCGGCCTCATGGCTAAGAAGGTAGTGTATACCTGTTCGCGGACGACACCGATCAGTCCCATCTCGGCCTCATGGCTAAGAAGGTAGTGTATACCTGTTCGCGGACGACACCGATCAGTCCCATCTCGGTCTCATGGCTAAGAAGGTAGTGTACACCAGTTCCGGACGACACCGGTGAGCCCCTTCTCGGCCTCATGGCTAAGAAGGTAGTGTATACCAGTTCCGGACGACACCGGTGAGTCCCATCTCGGCCTCATGGCTAAGAAGGTAGTGTATACCTGTTCGCGGACGACACCGATCAGTCCCTTCTCGGCCTCATGGCTAAGAAGGTAGTGTATACCAGTTCGGGGACGAAACCGGTGAGTCCCACCTCGGCCTCATGGCTAAGAAGGTAGTGTATACCTGTTCGCGGACGACACTGATCAGTCCCATCTCGGCCTCATGGCTAAGAAGGTAGTGTATACCAGTTCCGGACGACACCGGTGAGTCCCATCTCGGCCTCATGGCTAAGAAGGTAGTGTATACCAGTTCCGGACGACACCGGTAAGTCCCTTCTCGGCCTCATGGCTAAGAAGGTAGTGTATACCAGTTCGGGGACGAAACCGGTGAGTCCCATCTCGGCCTCATGGCTAAGAAGGTAGTGTATACCTGTTCGCGGACGACACCGATCAGTCCCATCTCGGCCTCGTGGCTAAGAAGGTAGTGTATACCTGTTCGCGGACGACACCGATCAGTCCCATCTCGGCCTCATGGCTAAGAAGGTAGTGTATACCAGTTCCGGAAGACACCGGTGAGCCCCTTCTCGGCCTCATGGCTAAGTAGGTAGTGTATACCAGTTCCGGACGACACCGGTGAGTCCCATCTCGGCCTCATGGCTAAGAAGGTAGTGTATACCTGTTCGCGAACGACACCGATCAGTCCCTTCTCAGCCTCATGGCTAAGAAGGTGGTGTATACCAGTTCGGGGACGAAACCGATCAGTCCCATCTCGGTCTCATGGCTAAGAAGGTAGTGTATACGAGTTCCGGACGACACCGGTGAGCCCCTTCTCGGCCTCATGGCTAAGTAGGTAGTGTATACCAGTTCCGGACGACACCGGTGAGTCCCATCTCGGCCTCATGGCTAAGAAGGTAGTGTATACCTGTTCGCGGACGACACCGATCAGTCCCTTCTCGGCCTCATGGCTAAGAAGGTAGTGTATACCAGTTCGGGGACGAAACCGGTGAGTCCCACCTCGGCCTCATGGCTAAGAAGGTAGTGTATACCTGTTCGCGGACGACACTGATCAGTCCCATCTCGGCCTCATGGCTAAGAAGGTAGTGTATACCAGTTCCGGACGACACCGGTGAGTCCCATCTCGGCCTCATGGCTAAGAAGGTAGTGTATACCAGTTCCGGACGACACCGGTAAGTCCCTTCTCGGCCTCATGGCTAAGAAGGTAGTGTATACCAGTTCGGGGACGAAACCGGTGAGTCCCATCTCGGCCTCATGGCTAAGAAGGTAGTGTATACCTGTTCGCGGACGACACCGATCAGTCCCATCTCGGCCTCGTGGCTAAGAAGGTAGTGTATACCTGTTCGCGGACGACACCGATCAGTCCCATCTCGGCCTCGTGGCTAAGAAGGTAGTGTATACCAGTTCCGGAAGACACCGGTGAGCCCCTTCTCGGCCTCATGGCTAAGTAGGTAGTGTATACCAGTTCCGGACGACACCGGTGAGTCCCATCTCGGCCTCATGGCTAAGAAGGTAGTGTATACCTGTTCGCGAACGACACCGATCAGTCCCTTCTCGGCCTCATGGCTAAGAAGGTGGTGTATACCAGTTCGGGGACGAAACCGATCAGTCCCATCTCGGTCTCATGGCTAAGAAGGTAGTGTATACGAGTTCCGGACGACACCGGTGAGCCCCTTCTCGGCCTCATGGCTAAGTAGGTAGTGTATACCAGTTCCGGACGACACCGGTAAGTCCCTCCTCGGCCTCATGGCTAAGAAGGTAGTGTATACCTGTTCGCGGACGACACCGATCAGTCCCATCTCGGCCTCATGGCTAAGAAGGTAGTGTATACCAGTTCGCGGACGACACCGATCAGTCCCATCTCGGCCTCATGGCTAAGAAGGTAGTGTATACCAGTTCCGGACGACACCGGTAAGTCCCTTCTCGGCCTCATGGCTAAGAAGGTAGTGTATACCAGTTCCGGACGACACCGGTGAGTCCCATCTCGGCCTCATGGCTAAGAAGGTAGTGTATACCTGTTCGCGGACGACACCGATCAGTCCCATCTCGGCCTCATGGCTAAGAAGGTAGTGTATACCAGTTCGGGGACGAAACCGGTGAGTCCCACCTCGGCCTCATGGCTAAGAAGGTAGTGTATACCTGTTCGCGGACGACACCGATCAGTCCCATCTCGGCCTCATGGCTAAGAAGGTAGTGTATACCAGTTCCGGAAGACACCGGTGAGCCCCTTCTCGGCCTCATGGCTAAGTAGGTAGTGTATACCAGTTCCGGACGACACCGGTGAGTCCCATCTCGGCCTCATGGCTAAGAAGGAAGTGTATACCTGTTCGCGGACGACACCGATCAGTCCCATCTCGGCCTCATGGCTAAGAAGGTAGTGTATACCAGTTCGCGGACGACACCGATCAGTCCCATCTCGGCCTCATGGCTAAGAAGGTAGTGTATACCAGTTCCGGACGACACTGGTAAGTCCCTTCTCGGCCTCATGGCTAAGAAGGTAGTGTATACCAGTTCCGGACGACACCGGTGAGTCCCATCTCGGCCTCATGGCTAAGAAGGTAGTGTATACCTGTTCGCGGACGACACCGATCAGTCCCATCTCGGCCTCATGGCTAAGAAGGTAGTGTATACCAGTTCGGGGACGAAACCGGTGAGTCCCACCTCGGCCTCATGGCTAAGAAGGTAGTGTATACCTGTTCGCGGACGACACTGATCAGTCCCATCTCGGCCTCATGGCTAAGAAGGTAGTGTATACCAGTTCCGGACGACACCGGTGAGTCCCATCTCGGCCTCATGGCTAAGAAGGTAGTGTATACCAGTTTCGGACGACACCGGTAAGTCCCTTCTCGGCCTCATGGCTAAGAAGGTAGTGTATACCAGTTCGGGGACGAAACCGGTGAGTCCCATCTCGGCCTCATGGCTAAGAAGGTAGTGTATACCTGTTCGCGGACGACACCGATCAGTCCCATCTCGGCCTCATGGCTAAGAAGGTAGTGTATACCAGTTCCGGACGACACCGGTAAGTCCCTTCTCGGCCTCATGGCTAAGAAGGTAGTGTATACCAGTTCGGGGACGAAACCGGTGAGTCCCATCTCGGCCTCATGGCTAAGAAGGTAGTGTATACCTGTTCGCGGACGACACCGATCAGTCCCATCTCGGCCTCATGGCTAAGAAGGTAGTGTATACCTGTTCGCGGACGACACCGATCAGTCCCATCTCGGTCTCATGGCTAAGAAGGTAGTGTACACCAGTTCCGGACGACACCGGTGAGCCCCTTCTCGGCCTCATGGCTAAGAAGGTAGTGTATACCAGTTCCGGACGACACCGGTGAGTCCCATCTCGGCCTCATGGCTAAGAAGGTAGTGTATACCTGTTCGCGGACGACACCGATCAGTCCCTTCTCGGCCTCATGGCTAAGAAGGTAGTGTATACCAGTTCGGGGACGAAACCGGTGAGTCCCACCTCGGCCTCATGGCTAAGAAGGTAGTGTATACCTGTTCGCGGACGACACTGATCAGTCCCATCTCGGCCTCATGGCTAAGAAGGTAGTGTATACCAGTTCCGGACGACACCGGTGAGTCCCATCTCGGCCTCATGGCTAAGAAGGTAGTGTATACCAGTTCCGGACGACACCGGTAAGTCCCTTCTCGGCCTCATGGCTAAGAAGGTAGTGTATACCAGTTCGGGGACGAAACCGGTGAGTCCCATCTCGGCCTCATGGCTAAGAAGGTAGTGTATACCTGTTCGCGGACGACACCGATCAGTCCCATCTCGGCCTCGTGGCTAAGAAGGTAGTGTATACCTGTTCGCGGACGACACCGATCAGTCCCATCTCGGCCTCATGGCTAAGAAGGTAGTGTATACCAGTTCCGGAAGACACCGGTGAGCCCCTTCTCGGCCTCATGGCTAAGTAGGTAGTGTATACCAGTTCCGGACGACACCGGTGAGTCCCATCTCGGCCTCATGGCTAAGAAGGTAGTGTATACCTGTTCGCGAACGACACCGATCAGTCCCTTCTCAGCCTCATGGCTAAGAAGGTGGTGTATACCAGTTCGGGGACGAAACCGATCAGTCCCATCTCGGTCTCATGGCTAAGAAGGTAGTGTATACGAGTTCCGGACGACACCGGTGAGCCCCTTCTCGGCCTCATGGCTAAGTAGGTAGTGTATACCAGTTCCGGACGACACCGGTGAGTCCCATCTCGGCCTCATGGCTAAGAAGGTAGTGTATACCTGTTCGCGGACGACACCGATCAGTCCCTTCTCGGCCTCATGGCTAAGAAGGTAGTGTATACCAGTTCGGGGACGAAACCGGTGAGTCCCACCTCGGCCTCATGGCTAAGAAGGTAGTGTATACCTGTTCGCGGACGACACTGATCAGTCCCATCTCGGCCTCATGGCTAAGAAGGTAGTGTATACCAGTTCCGGACGACACCGGTGAGTCCCATCTCGGCCTCATGGCTAAGAAGGTAGTGTATACCAGTTCCGGACGACACCGGTAAGTCCCTTCTCGGCCTCATGGCTAAGAAGGTAGTGTATACCAGTTCGGGGACGAAACCGGTGAGTCCCATCTCGGCCTCATGGCTAAGAAGGTAGTGTATACCTGTTCGCGGACGACACCGATCAGTCCCATCTCGGCCTCGTGGCTAAGAAGGTAGTGTATACCTGTTCGCGGACGACACCGATCAGTCCCATCTCGGCCTCGTGGCTAAGAAGGTAGTGTATACCAGTTCCGGAAGACACCGGTGAGCCCCTTCTCGGCCTCATGGCTAAGTAGGTAGTGTATACCAGTTCCGGACGACACCGGTGAGTCCCATCTCGGCCTCATGGCTAAGAAGGTAGTGTATACCTGTTCGCGAACGACACCGATCAGTCCCTTCTCGGCCTCATGGCTAAGAAGGTGGTGTATACCAGTTCGGGGACGAAACCGATCAGTCCCATCTCGGTCTCATGGCTAAGAAGGTAGTGTATACGAGTTCCGGACGACACCGGTGAGCCCCTTCTCGGCCTCATGGCTAAGTAGGTAGTGTATACCAGTTCCGGACGACACCGGTAAGTCCCTCCTCGGCCTCATGGCTAAGAAGGTAGTGTATACCTGTTCGCGGACGACACCGATCAGTCCCATCTCGGCCTCATGGCTAAGAAGGTAGTGTATACCAGTTCGCGGACGACACCGATCAGTCCCATCTCGGCCTCATGGCTAAGAAGGTAGTGTATACCAGTTCCGGACGACACCGGTAAGTCCCTTCTCGGCCTCATGGCTAAGAAGGTAGTGTATACCAGTTCCGGACGACACCGGTGAGTCCCATCTCGGCCTCATGGCTAAGAAGGTAGTGTATACCTGTTCGCGGACGACACCGATCAGTCCCATCTCGGCCTCATGGCAAAGAAGGTAGTGTATACCAGTTCGGGGACGAAACCGGTGAGTCCCACCTCGGCCTCATGGCTAAGAAGGTAGTGTATACCTGTTCGCGGACGACACCGATCAGTCCCATCTCGGCCTCATGGCTAAGAAGGTAGTGTATACCAGTTCCGGAAGACACCGGTGAGCCCCTTCTCGGCCTCATGGCTAAGTAGGTAGTGTATACCAGTTCCGGACGACACCGGTGAGTCCCATCTCGGCCTCATGGCTAAGAAGGTAGTGTATACCTGTTCGCGAACGACACCGATCAGTCCCTTCTCGGCCTCATGGCTAAGAAGGTGGTGTATACCAGTTCGGGGACGAAACCGATCAGTCCCATCTCGGTCTCATGGCTAAGAAGGTAGTGTATACGAGTTCCGGACGACACCGGTGAGCCCCTTCTCGGCCTCATGGCTAAGTAGGTAGTGTATACCAGTTCCGGACGACACCGGTAAGTCCCTCCTCGGCCTCATGGCTAAGAAGGTAGTGTATACCTGTTCGCGGACGACACCGATCAGTCCCATCTCGGCCTCATGGCTAAGAAGGTAGTGTATACCAGTTCGCGGACGACACCGATCAGTCCCATCTCGGCCTCATGGCTAAGAAGGTAGTGTATACCAGTTCCGGACGACACCGGTAAGTCCCTTCTCGGCCTCATGGCTAAGAAGGTAGTGTATACCAGTTCCGGACGACACCGGTGAGTCCCATCTCGGCCTCATGGCTAAGAAGGTAGTGTATACCTGTTCGCGGACGACACCGATCAGTCCCATCTCGGCCTCATGGCTAAGAAGGTAGTGTATACCAGTTCGGGGACGAAACCGGTGAGTCCCACCTCGGCCTCATGGCTAAGAAGGTAGTGTATACCTGTTCGCGGACGACACCGATCAGTCCCATCTCGGCCTCATGGCTAAGAAGGTAGTGTATACCAGTTCCGGAAGACACCGGTGAGCCCCTTCTCGGCCTCATGGCTAAGTAGGTAGTGTATACCAGTTCCGGACGACACCGGTGAGTCCCATCTCGGCCTCATGGCTAAGAAGGAAGTGTATACCTGTTCGCGGACGACACCGATCAGTCCCATCTCGGCCTCATGGCTAAGAAGGTAGTGTATACCAGTTCGCGGACGACACCGATCAGTCCCATCTCGGCCTCATGGCTAAGAAGGTAGTGTATACCAGTTCCGGACGACACTGGTAAGTCCCTTCTCGGCCTCATGGCTAAGAAGGTAGTGTATACCAGTTCCGGACGACACCGGTGAGTCCCATCTCGGCCTCATGGCTAAGAAGGTAGTGTATACCTGTTCGCGGACGACACCGATCAGTCCCATCTCGGCCTCATGGCTAAGAAGGTAGTGTATACCAGTTCGGGGACGAAACCGGTGAGTCCCACCTCGGCCTCATGGCTAAGAAGGTAGTGTATACCTGTTCGCGGACGACACTGATCAGTCCCATCTCGGCCTCATGGCTAAGAAGGTAGTGTATACCAGTTCCGGACGACACCGGTGAGTCCCATCTCGGCCTCATGGCTAAGAAGGTAGTGTATACCAGTTTCGGACGACACCGGTAAGTCCCTTCTCGGCCTCATGGCTAAGAAGGTAGTGTATACCAGTTCGGGGACGAAACCGGTGAGTCCCATCTCGGCCTCATGGCTAAGAAGGTAGTGTATACCTGTTCGCGGACGACACCGATCAGTCCCATCTCGGCCTCATGGCTAAGAAGGTAGTGTATACCAGTTCCGGACGACACCGGTAAGTCCCTTCTCGGCCTCATGGCTAAGAAGGTAGTGTATACCAGTTCGGGGACGAAACCGGTGAGTCCCATCTCGGCCTCATGGCTAAGAAGGTAGTGTATACCTGTTCGCGGACGACACCGATCAGTCCCATCTCGGCCTCATGGCTAAGAAGGTAGTGTATACCTGTTCGCGGACGACACCGATCAGTCCCATCTCGGTCTCATGGCTAAGAAGGTAGTGTACACCAGTTCCGGACGACACCGGTGAGCCCCTTCTCGGCCTCATGGCTAAGAAGGTAGTGTATACCAGTTCCGGACGACACCGGTGAGTCCCATCTCGGCCTCATGGCTAAGAAGGTAGTGTATACCTGTTCGCGGACGACACCGATCAGTCCCTTCTCGGCCTCATGGCTAAGAAGGTAGTGTATACCAGTTCGGGGACGAAACCGGTGAGTCCCACCTCGGCCTCATGGCTAAGAAGGTAGTGTATACCTGTTCGCGGACGACACTGATCAGTCCCATCTCGGCCTCATGGCTAAGAAGGTAGTGTATACCAGTTCCGGACGACACCGGTGAGTCCCATCTCGGCCTCATGGCTAAGAAGGTAGTGTATACCAGTTCCGGACGACACCGGTAAGTCCCTTCTCGGCCTCATGGCTAAGAAGGTAGTGTATACCAGTTCGGGGACGAAACCGGTGAGTCCCATCTCGGCCTCATGGCTAAGAAGGTAGTGTATACCTGTTCGCGGACGACACCGATCAGTCCCATCTCGGCCTCGTGGCTAAGAAGGTAGTGTATACCTGTTCGCGGACGACACCGATCAGTCCCATCTCGGCCTCATGGCTAAGAAGGTAGTGTATACCAGTTCCGGAAGACACCGGTGAGCCCCTTCTCGGCCTCATGGCTAAGTAGGTAGTGTATACCAGTTCCGGACGACACCGGTGAGTCCCATCTCGGCCTCATGGCTAAGAAGGTAGTGTATACCTGTTCGCGAACGACACCGATCAGTCCCTTCTCAGCCTCATGGCTAAGAAGGTGGTGTATACCAGTTCGGGGACGAAACCGATCAGTCCCATCTCGGTCTCATGGCTAAGAAGGTAGTGTATACGAGTTCCGGACGACACCGGTGAGCCCCTTCTCGGCCTCATGGCTAAGTAGGTAGTGTATACCAGTTCCGGACGACACCGGTAAGTCCCTCCTCGGCCTCATGGCTAAGAAGGTAGTGTATACCTGTTCGCGGACGACACCGATCAGTCTCATCTCGGCCTCATGGCTAAGAAGGTAGTGTATACCAGTTCGCGGACGACACCGATCAGTCCCATCTCGGCCTCATGGCTAAGAAGGTAGTGTATACCAGTTCCGGACGACACCGGTAAGTCCCTTCTCGGCCTCATGGCTAAGAAGGTAGTGTATACCAGTTCCGGACGACACCGGTGAGTCCCATCTCGGCCTCATGGCTAAGAAGGTAGTGTATACCTGTTCGCGGACGACACCGATCAGTCCCATCTCGGCCTCATGGCAAAGAAGGTAGTGTATACCAGTTCGGGGACGAAACCGGTGAGTCCCACCTCGGCCTCATGGCTAAGAAGGTAGTGTATACCTGTTCGCGGACGACACCGATCAGTCCCATCTCGGCCTCATGGCTAAGAAGGTAGTGTATACCAGTTCCGGAAGACACCGGTGAGCCCCTTCTCGGCCTCATGGCTAAGTAGGTAGTGTATACCAGTTCCGGACGACACCGGTGAGTCCCATCTCGGCCTCATGGCTAAGAAGGTAGTGTATACCTGTTCGCGAACGACACCGATCAGTCCCTTCTCGGCCTCATGGCTAAGAAGGTAGTGTATACCAGTTCGCGGACGACACCGATCAGTCCCATCTCGGCCTCATGGCTAAGAAGGTAGTGTATACCAGTTCCGGACGACACCGGTAAGTCCCATCTCGGCCTCATGGCTAAGAAGGTAGTGTATACCAGTTCCGGACGACACCGGTGAGTCCCATCTCGGCCTCATGGCTAAGAAGGTAGTGTATACCTGTTCGCGGACGACACCGATCAGTCCCATCTCGGCCTCATGGCTAAGAAGGTAGTGTATACCAGTTCGGGGACGAAACCGGTGAGTCCCACCTCGGCCTCATGGCTAAGAAGGTAGTGTATACCTGTTCGCGGACGACACTGATCAGTCCCATCTCGGCCTCATGGCTAAGAAGGTAGTGTATACCAGTTCCGGACGACACCGGTGAGTCCCATCTCGGCCTCATGGCTAAGAAGGTAGTGTATACCAGTTCCGGACGACACCGGTAAGTCCCTTCTCGGCCTCATGGCTAAGAAGGTAGTGTATACCAGTTCGGGGACGAAACCGGTGAGTCCCATCTCGGCCTCATGGCTAAGAAGGTAGTGTATACCTGTTCGCGGACGACACCGATCAGTCCCATCTCGGCCTCGTGGCTAAGAAGGTAGTGTATACCTGTTCGCGGACGACACCGATCAGTCCCATCTCGGCCTCATGGCTAAGAAGGTAGTGTATACCAGTTCCGGAAGACACCGGTGAGCCCCTTCTCGGCCTCATGGCTAAGTAGGTAGTGTATACCAGTTCCGGACGACACCGGTGAGTCCCATCTCGGCCTCATGGCTAAGAAGGTAGTGTATACCTGTTCGCGAACGACACCGATCAGTCCCTTCTCGGCCTCATGGCTAAGAAGGTGGTGTATACCAGTTCGGGGACGAAACCGATCAGTCCCATCTCGGTCTCATGGCTAAGAAGGTAGTGTATACGAGTTCCGGACGACACCGGTGAGCCCCTTCTCGGCCTCATGGCTAAGTAGGTAGTGTATACCAGTTCCGGACGACACCGGTAAGTCCCTCCTCGGCCTCATGGCTAAGAAGGTAGTGTATACCTGTTCGCGGACGACACCGATCAGTCCCATCTCGGCCTCATGGCTAAGAAGGTAGTGTATACCAGTTCGCGGACGACACCGATCAGTCCCATCTCGGCCTCATGGCTAAGAAGGTAGTGTATACCAGTTCCAGACGACACCGGTAAGTCCCTTCTCGGCCTCATGGCTAAGAAGGTAGTGTATACCTGTTCGCGGACGACACTGATCAGTCCCATCTCGGCCTCATGGCTAAGAAGGTAGTGTATACCAGTTCCGGACGACACCGGTCAGTCCCATCTCGGCCTCATGGCTAAGAAGGTAGTGTATACCAGTTCCGGACGACACCGGTAAGTCCCTTCTCGGCCTCATGGCTAAGAAGGTAGTGTATACCAGTTCGGGGACGAAACCGGTGAGTCCCATCTCGGCCTCATGGCTAAGAAGGTAGTGTATACCTGTTCGCGGACGACACCGATCAGTCCCATCTCGGCCTCGTGGCTAAGAAGGTAGTGTATACCTGTTCGCGGACGACACCGATCAGTCCCATCTCGGCCTCATGGCTAAGAAGGTAGTGTATACCAGTTCCGGAAGACACCGGTGAGCCCCTTCTCGGCCTCATGGCTAAGTAGGTAGTGTATACCAGTTCCGGACGACACCGGTGAGTCCCATCTCGGCCTCATGGCTAAGAAGGTAGTGTATACCTGTTCGCGAACGACACCGATCAGTCCCTTCTCGGCCTCATGGCTAAGAAGGTGGTGTATACCAGTTCGGGGACGAAACCGATCAGTCCCATCTTGGTCTCATGGCTAAGAAGGTAGTGTATACGAGTTCCGGACGACACCGGTGAGCCCCTTCTCGGCCTCATGGCTAAGTAGGTAGTGTATACCAGTTCCGGACGACACCGGTAAGTCCCTCCTCGGCCTCATGGCTAAGAAGGTAGTGTATACCTGTTCGCGGACGACACCGATCAGTCCCATCTCGGCCTCATGGCTAAGAAGGTAGTGTATACCAGTTCGCGGACGACACCGATCAGTCCCATCTCGGCCTCATGGCTAAGAAGGTAGTGTATACCAGTTCCGGACGACACCGGTAAGTCCCTTCTCGGCCTCATGGCTAAGAAGGTAGTGTATACCAGTTCCGGACGACACCGGTGAGTCCCATCTCGGCCTCATGGCTAAGAAGGTAGTGTATACCTGTTCGCGGACGACACCGATCAGTCCCATCTCGGCCTCATGGCTAAGAAGGTAGTGTATACCAGTTCGGGGACGAAACCGGTGAGTCCCACCTCGGCCTCATGGCTAAGAAGGTAGTGTATACCTGTTCGCGGACGACACCGATCAGTCCCATCTCGGCCTCATGGCTAAGAAGGTAGTGTATACCAGTTCCGGAAGACACCGGTGAGCCCCTTCTCGGCCTCATGGCTAAGTAGGTAGTGTATACCAGTTCCGGACGACACCGGTGAGTCCCATCTCGGCCTCATGGCTAAGAAGGTAGTGTATACCTGTTCGCGAACGACACCGATCAGTCCCTTCTCGGCCTCATGGCTAAGAAGGTAGTGTATACCTGTTCGCGAACGACACCGATCAGTCCCTTCTCGGCCTCATGGCTAAGAAGGTGGTGTATACCAGTTCGGGGACGAAACCGATCAGTCCCATCTCGGTCTCATGGCTAAGAAGGTAGTGTATACGAGTTCCGGACGACACCGGTGAGCCCCTTCTCGGCCTCATGGCTAAGTAGGTAGTGTATACCAGTTCCGGACGACACCGGTAAGTCCCTCCTCGGCCTCATGGCTAAGAAGGTAGTGTATACCTGTTCGCGGACGACACCGATCAGTCCCATCTCGGCCTCATGGCTAAGAAGGTAGTGTATACCAGTTCGCGGACGACACCGATCAGTCCCATCTCGGCCTCATGGCTAAGAAGGTAGTGTATACCAGTTCCGGACGACACCGGTAAGTCCCTTCTCGGCCTCATGGCTAAGAAGGTAGTGTATACCAGTTCCGGACGACACCGGTGAGTCCCATCTCGGCCTCATGGCTAAGAAGGTAGTGTATACCTGTTCGCGGACGACACCGATCAGTCCCATCTCGGCCTCATGGCTAAGAAGGTAGTGTATACCAGTTCGGGGACGAAACCGGTGAGTCCCACCTCGGCCTCATGGCTAAGAAGGTAGTGTATACCTGTTCGCGGACGACACCGATCAGTCCCATCTCGGCCTCATGGCTAAGAAGGTAGTGTATACCAGTTCCGGAAGACACCGGTGAGCCCCTTCTCGGCCTCATGGCTAAGAAGGTAGTGTATACCTGTTCGCGGACGACACCGATCAGTCCCACCTCGGCCTCATGGCTAAGAAGGTAGTGTATACCTGTTCGCGGACGACACCGATCAGTCCCATCTCGGCCTCATGGCTAAGAAGGTAGTGTATACCAGTTCCGGAAGACACCGGTGAGCCCCTTCTCGGCCTCATGGCTAAGTAGGTAGTGTATACCAGTTCCGGACGACACCGGTGAGTCCCATCTCGGCCTCATGGCTAAGAAGGTAGTGTATACCTGTTCGCGGACGACACCGATCAGTCCCATCTCGGCCTCATGGCTAAGAAGGTAGTGTATACCAGTTCGCGGACGACACCGATCAGTCCCATCTCGGCCTCATGGCTAAGAAGGTAGTGTATACCAGTTCCGGACGACACTGGTAAGTCCCTTCTCGGCCTCATGGCTAAGAAGGTAGTGTATACCAGTTCCGGACGACACCGGTGAGTCCCATCTCGGCCTCATGGCTAAGAAGGTAGTGTATACCTGTTCGCGGACGACACCGATCAGTCCCATCTCGGCCTCATGGCTAAGAAGGTAGTGTATACCAGTTCGGGGACGAAACCGGTGAGTCCCACCTCGGCCTCATGGCTAAGAAGGTAGTGTATACCTGTTCGCGGACGACACTGATCAGTCCCATCTCGGCCTCATGGCTAAGAAGGTAGTGTATACCAGTTCCGGACGACACCGGTGAGTCCCATCTTGGCCTCATGGCTAAGAAGGTAGTGTATACCAGTTTCGGACGACACCGGTAAGTCCCTTCTCGGCCTCATGGCTAAGAAGGTAGTGTATACCAGTTCGGGGACGAAACCGGTGAGTCCCATCTCGGCCTCATGGCTAAGAAGGTAGTGTATACCTGTTCGCGGACGACACCGATCAGTCCCATCTCGGCCTCATGGCTAAGAAGGTAGTGTATACCAGTTCCGGACGACACCGGTAAGTCCCTTCTCGGCCTCATGGCTAAGAAGGTAGTGTATACCAGTTCGGGGACGAAACCGGTGAGTCCCATCTCGGCCTCATGGCTAAGAAGGTAGTGTATACCTGTTCGCGGACGACACCGATCAGTCCCATCTCGGCCTCATGGCTAAGAAGGTAGTGTATACCTGTTCGCGGACGACACCGATCAGTCCCATCTCGGTCTCATGGCTAAGAAGGTAGTGTACACCAGTTCCGGACGACACCGGTGAGCCCCTTCTCGGCCTCATGGCTAAGAAGGTAGTGTATACCAGTTCCGGACGACACCGGTGAGTCCCATCTCGGCCTCATGGCTAAGAAGGTAGTGTATACCTGTTCGCGGACGACACCGATCAGTCCCTTCTCGGCCTCATGGCTAAGAAGGTAGTGTATACCAGTTCGGGGACGAAACCGGTGAGTCCCACCTCGGCCTCATGGCTAAGAAGGTAGTGTATACCTGTTCGCGGACGACACTGATCAGTCCCATCTCGGCCTCATGGCTAAGAAGGTAGTGTATACCAGTTCCGGACGACACCGGTGAGTCCCATCTCGGCCTCATGGCTAAGAAGGTAGTGTATACCAGTTCCGGACGACACCGGTAAGTCCCTTCTCGGCCTCATGGCTAAGAAGGTAGTGTATACCAGTTCGGGGACGAAACCGGTGAGTCCCATCTCGGCCTCATGGCTAAGAAGGTAGTGTATACCTGTTCGCGGACGACACCGATCAGTCCCATCTCGGCCTCGTGGCTAAGAAGGTAGTGTATACCTGTTCGCGGACGACACCGATCAGTCCCATCTCGGCCTCATGGCTAAGAAGGTAGTGTATACCAGTTCCGGAAGACACCGGTGAGCCCCTTCTCGGCCTCATGGCTAAGTAGGTAGTGTATACCAGTTCCGGACGACACCGGTGAGTCCCATCTCGGCCTCATGGCTAAGAAGGTAGTGTATACCTGTTCGCGAACGACACCGATCAGTCCCTTCTCGGCCTCATGGCTAAGAAGGTGGTGTATACCAGTTCGGGGACGAAACCGATCAGTCCCATCTCGGTCTCATGGCTAAGAAGGTAGTGTATACGAGTTCCGGACGACACCGGTGAGCCCCTTCTCGGCCTCATGGCTAAGTAGGTAGTGTATACCAGTTCCGGACGACACCGGTAAGTCCCTCCTCGGCCTCATGGCTAAGAAGGTAGTGTATACCTGTTCGCGGACGACACCGATCAGTCCCATCTCGGCCTCATGGCTAAGAAGGTAGTGTATACCAGTTCGCGGACGACACCGATCAGTCCCATCTCGGCCTCATGGCTAAGAAGGTAGTGTATACCAGTTCCGGACGACACCGGTAAGTCCCTTCTCGGCCTCATGGCTAAGAAGGTAGTGTATACCAGTTCCGGACGACACCGGTGAGTCCCATCTCGGCCTCATGGCTAAGAAGGTAGTGTATACCTGTTCGCGGACGACACCGATCAGTCCCATCTCGGCCTCATGGCTAAGAAGGTAGTGTATACCAGTTCGGGGACGAAACCGGTGAGTCCCACCTCGGCCTCATGGCTAAGAAGGTAGTGTATACCTTTTCGCGGACGACACCGATCAGTCCCATCTCGGCCTCATGGCTAAGAAGGTAGTGTATACCAGTTCCGGAAGACACCGGTGAGCCCCTTCTCGGCCTCATGGCTAAGTAGGTAGTGTATACCAGTTCCGGACGACACCGGTGAGTCCCATCTCGGCCTCATGGCTAAGAAGGTAGTGTATACCTGTTCGCGAACGACACCGATCAGTCCCTTCTCGGCCTCATGGCTAAGAAGGTAGTGTATACCAGTTCGCGGACGACACCGATCAGTCCCATCTCGGCCTCATGGCTAAGAAGGTAGTGTATACCAGTTCCGGACGACACCGGTAAGTCCCATCTCGGCCTCATGGCTAAGAAGGTAGTGTATACCAGTTCCGGACGACACCGGTGAGTCCCATCTCGGCCTCATGGCTAAGAAGGTAGTGTATACCTGTTCGCGGACGACACCGATCAGTCCCATCTCGGCCTCATGGCTAAGAAGGTAGTGTATACCAGTTCGGGGACGAAACCGGTGAGTCCCACCTCGGCCTCATGGCTAAGAAGGTAGTGTATACCTGTTCGCGGACGACACTGATCAGTCCCATCTCGGCCTCATGGCTAAGAAGGTAGTGTATACCAGTTCCGGACGACACCGGTGAGTCCCATCTCGGCCTCATGGCTAAGAAGGTAGTGTATACCAGTTCCGGACGACACCGGTAAGTCCCTTCTCGGCCTCATGGCTAAGAAGGTAGTGTATACCAGTTCGGGGACGAAACCGGTGAGTCCCATCTCGGCCTCATGGCTAAGAAGGTAGTGTATACCTGTTCGCGGACGACACCGATCAGTCCCATCTCGGCCTCGTGGCTAAGAAGGTAGTGTATACCTGTTCGCGGACGACACCGATCAGTCCCATCTCGGCCTCATGGCTAAGAAGGTAGTGTATACCAGTTCCGGAAGACACCGGTGAGCCCCTTCTCGGCCTCATGGCTAAGTAGGTAGTGTATACCAGTTCCGGACGACACCGGTGAGTCCCATCTCGGCCTCATGGCTAAGAAGGTAGTGTATACCTGTTCGCGAACGACACCGATCAGTCCCTTCTCGGCCTCATGGCTAAGAAGGTAGTGTATACCAGTTCGCGGACGACACCGATCAGTCCCATCTCGGCCTCATGGCTAAGAAGGTAGTGTATACCAGTTCCGGACGACACCGGTAAGTCCCTTCTCGGCCTCATGGCTAAGAAGGTAGTGTATACCAGTTCCGGACGACACCGGTGAGTCCCATCTCGGCCTCATGGCTAAGAAGGTAGTGTATACCTGTTCGCGGACGACACCGATCAGTCCCATCTCGGCCTCATGGCTAAGAAGGTAGTGTATACCAGTTCGGGGACGAAACCGGTGAGTCCCACCTCGGCCTCATGGCTAAGAAGGTAGTGTATACCTGTTCGCGGACGACACCGATCAGTCCCATCTCGGCCTCATGGCTAAGAAGGTAGTGTATACCAGTTCCGGAAGACACCGGTGAGCCCCTTCTCGGCCTCATGGCTAAGAAGGTAGTGTATACCTGTTCGCGGACGACACCGATCAGTCCCACCTCGGCCTCATGGCTAAGAAGGTAGTGTATACCTGTTCGCGGACGACACCGATCAGTCCCATCTCGGCCTCATGGCTAAGAAGGTAGTGTATACCAGTTCCGGAAGACACCGGTGAGCCCCTTCTCGGCCTCATGGCTAAGTAGGTAGTGTATACCAGTTCCGGACGACACCGGTGAGTCCCATCTCGGCCTCATGGCTAAGAAGGTAGTGTATACCTGTTCGCGGACGACACCGATCAGTCCCATCTCGGCCTCATGGCTAAGAAGGTAGTGTATACCAGTTCGCGGACGACACCGATCAGTCCCATCTCGGCCTCATGGCTAAGAAGGTAGTGTATACCAGTTCCGGACGACACTGGTAAGTCCCTTCTCGGCCTCATGGCTAAGAAGGTAGTGTATACCAGTTCCGGACGACACCGGTGAGTCCCATCTCGGCCTCATGGCTAAGAAGGTAGTGTATACCTGTTCGCGGACGACACCGATCAGTCCCATCTCGGCCTCATGGCTAAGAAGGTAGTGTATACCAGTTCGGGGACGAAACCGGTGAGTCCCACCTCGGCCTCATGGCTAAGAAGGTAGTGTATACCTGTTCGCGGACGACACTGATCAGTCCCATCTCGGCCTCATGGCTAAGAAGGTAGTGTATACCAGTTCCGGACGACACCGGTGAGTCCCATCTTGGCCTCATGGCTAAGAAGGTAGTGTATACCAGTTTCGGACGACACCGGTAAGTCCCTTCTCGGCCTCATGGCTAAGAAGGTAGTGTATACCAGTTCGGGGACGAAACCGGTGAGTCCCATCTCGGCCTCATGGCTAAGAAGGTAGTGTATACCTGTTCGCGGACGACACCGATCAGTCCCATCTCGGCCTCATGGCTAAGAAGGTAGTGTATACCAGTTCCGGACGACACCGGTAAGTCCCTTCTCGGCCTCATGGCTAAGAAGGTAGTGTATACCAGTTCGGGGACGAAACCGGTGAGTCCCATCTCGGCCTCATGGCTAAGAAGGTAGTGTATACCTGTTCGCGGACGACACCGATCAGTCCCATCTCGGCCTCATGGCTAAGAAGGTAGTGTATACCTGTTCGCGGACGACACCGATCAGTCCCATCTCGGTCTCATGGCTAAGAAGGTAGTGTACACCAGTTCCGGACGACACCGGTGAGCCCCTTCTCGGCCTCATGGCTAAGAAGGTAGTGTATACCAGTTCCGGACGACACCGGTGAGTCCCATCTCGGCCTCATGGCTAAGAAGGTAGTGTATACCTGTTCGCGGACGACACCGATCAGTCCCTTCTCGGCCTCATGGCTAAGAAGGTAGTGTATACCAGTTCGGGGACGAAACCGATCAGTCCCATCTCGGCCTCATGGCTAAGAAGGTAGTGTATACCAGTTCCGGAAGACACCGGTGAGCCCCTTCTCGGCCTCATGGCTAAGTAGGTAGTGTATACCAGTTCCGGACGACACCGGTGAGTCCCATCTCGGCCTCATGGCTAAGAAGGTAGTGTATACCTGTTCGCGAACGACACCGATCAGTCCCTTCTCGGCCTCATGGCTAAGAAGGTGGTGTATACCAGTTCGGGGACGAAACCGATCAGTCCCATCTCGGTCTCATGGCTAAGAAGGTAGTGTATACGAGTTCCGGACGACACCGGTGAGCCCCTTCTCGGCCTCATGGCTAAGTAGGTAGTGTATACCAGTTCCGGACGACACCGGTAAGTCCCTCCTCGGCCTCATGGCTAAGAAGGTAGTGTATACCTGTTCGCGGACGACACCGATCAGTCCCATCTCGGCCTCATGGCTAAGAAGGTAGTGTATACCAGTTCGCGGACGACACCGATCAGTCCCATCTCGGCCTCATGGCTAAGAAGGTAGTGTATACCAGTTCCGGACGACACCGGTAAGTCCCTTCTCGGCCTCATGGCTAAGAAGGTAGTGTATACCAGTTCCGGACGACACCGGTGAGTCCCATCTCGGCCTCATGGCTAAGAAGGTAGTGTATACCTGTTCGCGGACGACACCGATCAGTCCCATCTCGGCCTCATGGCTAAGAAGGTAGTGTATACCAGTTCGGGGACGAAACCGGTGAGTCCCACCTCGGCCTCATGGCTAAGAAGGTAGTGTATACCTGTTCGCGGACGACACCGATCAGTCCCATCTCGGCCTCATGGCTAAGAAGGTAGTGTATACCAGTTCCGGAAGACACCGGTGAGCCCCTTCTCGGCCTCATGGCTAAGTAGGTAGTGTATACCAGTTCCGGACGACACCGGTGAGTCCCATCTCGGCCTCATGGCTAAGAAGGTAGTGTATACCTGTTCGCGAACGACACCGATCAGTCCCTTCTCGGCCTCATGGCTAAGAAGGTAGTGTATACCAGTTCGCGGACGACACCGATCAGTCCCATCTCGGCCTCATGGCTAAGAAGGTAGTGTATACCAGTTCCGGACGACACCGGTAAGTCCCATCTCGGCCTCATGGCTAAGAAGGTAGTGTATACCAGTTCCGGACGACACCGGTGAGTCCCATCTCGGCCTCATGGCTAAGAAGGTAGTGTATACCTGTTCGCGGACGACACCGATCAGTCCCATCTCGGCCTCATGGCTAAGAAGGTAGTGTATACCAGTTCGGGGACGAAACCGGTGAGTCCCACCTCGGCCTCATGGCTAAGAAGGTAGTGTATACCTGTTCGCGGACGACACTGATCAGTCCCATCTCGGCCTCATGGCTAAGAAGGTAGTGTATACCAGTTCCGGACGACACCGGTGAGTCCCATCTCGGCCTCATGGCTAAGAAGGTAGTGTATACCAGTTCCGGACGACACCGGTAAGTCCCTTCTCGGCCTCATGGCTAAGAAGGTAGTGTATACCAGTTCGGGGACGAAACCGGTGAGTCCCATCTCGGCCTCATGGCTAAGAAGGTAGTGTATACCTGTTCGCGGACGACACCGATCAGTCCCATCTCGGCCTCGTGGCTAAGAAGGTAGTGTATACCTGTTCGCGGACGACACCGATCAGTCCCATCTCGGCCTCATGGCTAAGAAGGTAGTGTATACCAGTTCCGGAAGACACCGGTGAGCCCCTTCTCGGCCTCATGGCTAAGTAGGTAGTGTATACCAGTTCCGGACGACACCGGTGAGTCCCATCTCGGCCTCATGGCTAAGAAGGTAGTGTATACCTGTTCGCGAACGACACCGATCAGTCCCTTCTCGGCCTCATGGCTAAGAAGGTGGTGTATACCAGTTCGGGGACGAAACCGATCAGTCCCATCTCGGTCTCATGGCTAAGAAGGTAGTGTATACGAGTTCCGGACGACACCGGTGAGCCCCTTCTCGGCCTCATGGCTAAGTAGGTAGTGTATACCAGTTCCGGACGACACCGGTAAGTCCCTCCTCGGCCTCATGGCTAAGAAGGTAGTGTATACCTGTTCGCGGACGACACCGATCAGTCCCATCTCGGCCTCATGGCTAAGAAGGTAGTGTATACCAGTTCGCGGACGACACCGATCAGTCCCATCTCGGCCTCATGGCTAAGAAGGTAGTGTATACCAGTTCCGGACGACACCGGTAAGTCCCTTCTCGGCCTCATGGCTAAGAAGGTAGTGTATACCTGTTCGCGGACGACACTGATCAGTCCCATCTCGGCCTCATGGCTAAGAAGGTAGTGTATACCAGTTCCGGACGACACCGGTGAGTCCCATCTCGGCCTAATGGCTAAGAAGGTAGTGTATACCAGTTCCGGACGACACCGGTAAGTCCCTTCTCGGCCTCATGGCTAAGAAGGTAGTGTATACCAGTTCGGGGACGAAACCGGTGAGTCCCATCTCGGCCTCATGGCTAAGAAGGTAGTGTATACCTGTTCGCGGACGACACCGATCAGTCCCATCTCGGCCTCGTGGCTAAGAAGGTAGTGTATACCTGTTCGCGGACGACACCGATCAGTCCCATCTCGGCCTCATGGCTAAGAAGGTAGTGTATACCAGTTCCGGAAGACACCGGTGAGCCCCTTCTCGGCCTCATGGCTAAGTAGGTAGTGTATACCAGTTCCGGACGACACCGGTGAGTCCCATCTCGGCCTCATGGCTAAGAAGGTAGTGTATACCTGTTCGCGAACGACACCGATCAGTCCCTTCTCGGCCTCATGGCTAAGAAGGTGGTGTATACCAGTTCGGGGACGAAACCGATCAGTCCCATCTCGGTCTCATGGCTAAGAAGGTAGTGTATACGAGTTCCGGACGACACCGGTGAGCCCCTTCTCGGCCTCATGGCTAAGTAGGTAGTGTATACCAGTTCCGGACGACACCGGTAAGTCCCTCCTCGGCCTCATGGCTAAGAAGGTAGTGTATACCTGTTCGCGGACGACACCGATCAGTCCCATCTCGGCCTCATGGCTAAGAAGGTAGTGTATACCAGTTCGCGGACGACACCGATCAGTCCCATCTCGGCCTCATGGCTAAGAAGGTAGTGTATACCAGTTCCGGACGACACCGGTAAGTCCCTTCTCGGCCTCATGGCTAAGAAGGTAGTGTATACCAGTTCCGGACGACACCGGTGAGTCCCATCTCGGCCTCATGGCTAAGAAGGTAGTGTATACCTGTTCGCGGACGACACCGATCAGTCCCATCTCGGCCTCATGGCTAAGAAGGTAGTGTATACCAGTTCGGGGACGAAACCGGTGAGTCCCACCTCGGCCTCATGGCTAAGAAGGTAGTGTATACCTGTTCGCGGACGACACCGATCAGTCCCATCTCGGCCTCATGGCTAAGAAGGTAGTGTATACCAGTTCCGGAAGACACCGGTGAGCCCCTTCTCGGCCTCATGGCTAAGTAGGTAGTGTATACCAGTTCCGGACGACACCGGTGAGTCCCATCTCGGCCTCATGGCTAAGAAGGTAGTGTATACCTGTTCGCGAACGACACCGATCAGTCCCTTCTCGGCCTCATGGCTAAGAAGGTAGTGTATACCAGTTCGGGGACGAAACCGATCAGTCCCATCTCGGTCTCATGGCTAAGAAGGTAGTGTATACCAGTTCCGGACGACACCGGTGAGCCCCTTCTCGGCCTCATGGCTAAGTAGGTAGTGTATACCAGTTCCGGACAACACCGGTAAGTCCCTCCTCGGCCTCATGGCTAAGAAGGTAGTGTATACCTGTTCGCGGACGACACCGATCAGTCCCTTCTCGGCCTCATGGCTAAGAAGGTAGTGTATACCAGTTCGGGGACGAAACCGATCAGTCCCATCTCGGTCTCATGGCTAAGAAGGTAGTGTATACCAGTTCCGGACGACACCGGTGAGCCCCTTCTCGGCCTCATGGCTAAGTAGGTAGTGTATACCAGTTCCGGACGACACCGGTAAGTCCCTCCTCGGCCTCATGGCTAAGAAGGTAGTGTATACCTGTTCGCGGACGACACCGATCAGTCCCATCTCGGCCTCATGGCTAAGAAGGTAGTGTATACCAGTTCCGGACGACACTGGTAAGTCCCTTCTCGGCCTCATGGCTAAGAAGGTAGTGTATACCAGTTCCGGACGACACCGGTGAGTCCCATCTCGGCCTCATGGCTAAGAAGGTAGTGTATACCTGTTCGCGGACGACACCGATCAGTCCCATCTCGGCCTCATGGCTAAGAAGGTAGTGTATACCAGTTCGGGGACGAAACCGGTGAGTCCCACCTCGGCCTCATGGCTAAGAAGGTAGTGTATACCTGTTCGCGGACGACACTGATCAGTCCCATCTCGGCCTCATGGCTAAGAAGGTAGTGTATACCAGTTCCGGACGACACCGGTGAGTCCCATCTCGGCCTCATGGCTAAGAAGGTAGTGTATACCAGTTTCGGACGACACCGGTAAGTCCCTTCTCGGCCTCATGGCTAAGAAGGTAGTGTATACCAGTTCGGGGACGAAACCGGTGAGTCCCATCTCGGCCTCATGGCTAAGAAGGTAGTGTATACCTGTTCGCGGACGACACCGATCAGTCCCATCTCGGCCTCATGGCTAAGAAGGTAGTGTATACCAGTTCCGGACGACACCGGTAAGTCCCTTCTCGGCCTCATGGCTAAGAAGGTAGTGTATACCAGTTCGGGGACGAAACCGGTGAGTCCCACCTCGGCCTCATGGCTAAGAAGGTAGTGTATACCTGTTCGCGGACGACACCGATCAGTCCCATCTCGGCCTCATGGCTAAGAAGGTAGTGTATACCAGTTCCGGAACACACCGGTGAGCCCCTTCTCGGCCTCATGGCTAAGTAGGTAGTGTATACCAGTTCCGGACGACACCGGTGAGTCCCATCTCGGCCTCATGGCTAAGAAGGTAGTGTATACCTGTTCGCGAACGACACCGATCAGTCCCTTCTCGGCCTCATGGCTAAGAAGGTGGTGTATACCAGTTCGGGGACGAAACCGATCAGTCCCATCTCGGTCTCATGGCTAAGAAGGTAGTGTATACGAGTTCCGGACGACACCGGTGAGCCCCTTCTCGGCCTCATGGCTAAGTAGGTAGTGTATACCAGTTCCGGACGACACCGGTAAGTCCCTCCTCGGCCTCATGGCTAAGAAGGTAGTGTATACCTGTTCGCGGACGACACCGATCAGTCCCATCTCGGCCTCATGGCTAAGAAGGTAGTGTATACCAGTTCGCGGACGACACCGATCAGTCCCTTCTCGGCCTCATGGCTAAGAAGGTAGTGTATACCAGTTCCGGACGACACCGGTGAGTCCCATCTCGGCCTCATGGCTAAGAAGGTAGTGTATACCTGTTCGCGGACGACACCGATCAGTCCCATCTCGGCCTCATGGCTAAGAAGGTAGTGTATACCAGTTCGCGGACGACACCGATCAGTCCCATCTCGGCCTCATGGCTAAGAAGGTAGTGTATACCTGTTCGCGGACGACACTGATCAGTCCCATCTCGGCCTCATGGCTAAGAAGGTAGTGTATACCAGTTCCGGACGACACCGGTGAGTCCCATCTCGGCCTAATGGCTAAGAAGGTAGTGTATACCAGTTCCGGACGACACCGGTAAGTCCCTTCTCGGCCTCATGGCTAAGAAGGTAGTGTATACCAGTTCGGGGACGAAACCGGTGAGTCCCATCTCGGCCTCATGGCTAAGAAGGTAGTGTATACCTGTTCGCGGACGACACCGATCAGTCCCATCTCGGCCTCGTGGCTAAGAAGGTAGTGTATACCTGTTCGCGGACGACACCGATCAGTCCCATCTCGGCCTCATGGCTAAGAAGGTAGTGTATACCAGTTCCGGAAGACACCGGTGAGCCCCTTCTCGGCCTCATGGCTAAGTAGGTAGTGTATACCAGTTCCGGACGACACCGGTGAGTCCCATCTCGGCCTCATGGCTAAGAAGGTAGTGTATACCTGTTCGCGAACGACACCGATCAGTCCCTTCTCGGCCTCATGGCTAAGAAGGTGGTGTATACCAGTTCGGGGACGAAACCGATCAGTCCCATCTCGGTCTCATGGCTAAGAAGGTAGTGTATACGAGTTCCGGACGACACCGGTGAGCCCCTTCTCGGCCTCATGGCTAAGTAGGTAGTGTATACCAGTTCCGGACGACACCGGTAAGTCCCTCCTCGGCCTCATGGCTAAGAAGGTAGTGTATACCTGTTCGCGGACGACACCGATCAGTCCCATCTCGGCCTCATGGCTAAGAAGGTAGTGTATACCAGTTCGCGGACGACACCGATCAGTCCCATCTCGGCCTCATGGCTAAGAAGGTAGTGTATACCAGTTCCGGACGACACCGGTAAGTCCCTTCTCGGCCTCATGGCTAAGAAGGTAGTGTATACCAGTTCCGGACGACACCGGTGAGTCCCATCTCGGCCTCATGGCTAAGAAGGTAGTGTATACCTGTTCGCGGACGACACCGATCAGTCCCATCTCGGCCTCATGGCTAAGAAGGTAGTGTATACCAGTTCGGGGACGAAACCGGTGAGTCCCACCTCGGCCTCATGGCTAAGAAGGTAGTGTATACCTGTTCGCGGACGACACCGATCAGTCCCATCTCGGCCTCATGGCTAAGAAGGTAGTGTATACCAGTTCCGGAAGACACCGGTGAGCCCCTTCTCGGCCTCATGGCTAAGTAGGTAGTGTATACCAGTTCCGGACGACACCGGTGAGTCCCATCTCGGCCTCATGGCTAAGAAGGTAGTGTATACCTGTTCGCGAACGACACCGATCAGTCCCTTCTCGGCCTCATGGCTAAGAAGGTAGTGTATACCAGTTCGGGGACGAAACCGATCAGTCCCATCTCGGTCTCATGGCTAAGAAGGTAGTGTATACCAGTTCCGGACGACACCGGTGAGCCCCTTCTCGGCCTCATGGCTAAGTAGGTAGTGTATACCAGTTCCGGACAACACCGGTAAGTCCCTCCTCGGCCTCATGGCTAAGAAGGTAGTGTATACCTGTTCGCGGACGACACCGATCAGTCCCTTCTCGGCCTCATGGCTAAGAAGGTAGTGTATACCAGTTCGGGGACGAAACCGATCAGTCCCATCTCGGTCTCATGGCTAAGAAGGTAGTGTATACCAGTTCCGGACGACACCGGTGAGCCCCTTCTCGGCCTCATGGCTAAGTAGGTAGTGTATACCAGTTCCGGACGACACCGGTAAGTCCCTCCTCGGCCTCATGGCTAAGAAGGTAGTGTATACCTGTTCGCGGACGACACCGATCAGTCCCATCTCGGCCTCATGGCTAAGAAGGTAGTGTATACCAGTTCGCGGACGACACCGATCAGTCCCATCTCGGCCTCATGGCTAAGAAGGTAGTGTATACCAGTTCCGGACGACACTGGTAAGTCCCTTCTCGGCCTCATGGCTAAGAAGGTAGTGTATACCAGTTCCGGACGACACCGGTGAGTCCCATCTCGGCCTCATGGCTAAGAAGGTAGTGTATACCTGTTCGCGGACGACACCGATCAGTCCCATCTCGGCCTCATGGCTAAGAAGGTAGTGTATACCAGTTCGGGGACGAAACCGGTGAGTCCCACCTCGGCCTCATGGCTAAGAAGGTAGTGTATACCTGTTCGCGGACGACACTGATCAGTCCCATCTCGGCCTCATGGCTAAGAAGGTAGTGTATACCAGTTCCGGACGACACCGGTGAGTCCCATCTCGGCCTCATGGCTAAGAAGGTAGTGTATACCAGTTTCGGACGACACCGGTAAGTCCCTTCTCGGCCTCATGGCTAAGAAGGTAGTGTATACCAGTTCGGGGACGAAACCGGTGAGTCCCATCTCGGCCTCATGGCTAAGAAGGTAGTGTATACCTGTTCGCGGACGACACCGATCAGTCCCATCTCGGCCTCATGGCTAAGAAGGTAGTGTATACCAGTTCCGGACGACACCGGTAAGTCCCTTCTCGGCCTCATGGCTAAGAAGGTAGTGTATACCAGTTCGGGGACGAAACCGGTGAGTCCCACCTCGGCCTCATGGCTAAGAAGGTAGTGTATACCTGTTCGCGGACGACACCGATCAGTCCCATCTCGGCCTCATGGCTAAGAAGGTAGTGTATACCAGTTCCGGAACACACCGGTGAGCCCCTTCTCGGCCTCATGGCTAAGTAGGTAGTGTATACCAGTTCCGGACGACACCGGTGAGTCCCATCTCGGCCTCATGGCTAAGAAGGTAGTGTATACCTGTTCGCGAACGACACCGATCAGTCCCTTCTCGGCCTCATGGCTAAGAAGGTGGTGTATACCAGTTCGGGGACGAAACCGATCAGTCCCATCTCGGTCTCATGGCTAAGAAGGTAGTGTATACGAGTTCCGGACGACACCGGTGAGCCCCTTCTCGGCCTCATGGCTAAGTAGGTAGTGTATACCAGTTCCGGACGACACCGGTAAGTCCCTCCTCGGCCTCATGGCTAAGAAGGTAGTGTATACCTGTTCGCGGACGACACCGATCAGTCCCATCTCGGCCTCATGGCTAAGAAGGTAGTGTATACCAGTTCGCGGACGACACCGATCAGTCCCATCTCGGCCTCATGGCTAAGAAGGTAGTGTATACCAGTTCCGGACGACACCGGTAAGTCCCTTCTCGGCCTCATGGCTAAGAAGGTAGTGTATACCAGTTCGGACGACACCGGTGAGTCCCATCTCGGCCTCATGGCTAAGAAGGTAGTGTATACCTGTTCGCGGACGACACCGATCAGTCCCATCTCGGCCTCATGGCTAAGAAGGTAGTGTATACCAGTTCGGGGACGAAACCGGTGAGTCCCACCTCGGCCTCATGGCTAAGAAGGTAGTGTATACCTGTTCGCGGACGACACCGATCAGTCCCATCTCGGCCTCATGGCTAAGAAGGTAGTGTATACCAGTTCCGGAAGACACCGGTGAGCCCCTTCTCGGCCTCATGGCTAAGTAGGTAGTGTATACCAGTTCCGGACGACACTGGTGAGTCCCATCTCGGCCTCATGGCTAAGAAGGTAGTGTATACCTGTTCGCGAACGACACCGATCAGTCCCTTCTCGGCCTCATGGCTAAGAAGGTAGTGTATACCAGTTCGGGGACGAAACCGATCAGTCCCATCTCGGTCTCATGGCTAAGAAGGTAGTGTATACCAGTTCCGGACGACACCGGTGAGCCCCTTCTCGGCCTCATGGCTAAGTAGGTAGTGTATACCAGTTCCGGACAACACCGGTAAGTCCCTCCTCGGCCTCATGGCTAAGAAGGTAGTGTATACCTGTTCGCGGACGACACCGATCAGTCCCTTCTCGGCCTCATGGCTAAGAAGGTAGTGTATACCAGTTCGGGGACGAAACCGATCAGTCCCATCTCGGTCTCATGGCTAAGAAGGTAGTGTATACCAGTTCCGGACGACACCGGTGAGCCCCTTCTCGGCCTCATGGCTAAGTAGGTAGTGTATACCAGTTCCGGACGACACCGGTAAGTCCCTCCTCGGCCTCATGGCTAAGAAGGTAGTGTATACCTGTTCGCGGACGACACCGATCAGTCCCATCTCGGCCTCATGGCTAAGAAGGTAGTGTATACCAGTTCGCGGACGACACCGATCAGTCCCATCTCGGCCTCATGGCTAAGAAGGTAGTGTATACCAGTTCCGGACGACACTGGTAAGTCCCTTCTCGGCCTCATGGCTAAGAAGGTAGTGTATACCAGTTCCGGACGACACCGGTGAGTCCCATCTCGGCCTCATGGCTAAGAAGGTAGTGTATACCTGTTCGCGGACGACACCGATCAGTCCCATCTCGGCCTCATGGCTAAGAAGGTAGTGTATACCAGTTCGGGGACGAAACCGGTGAGTCCCACCTCGGCCTCATGGCTAAGAAGGTAGTGTATACCTGTTCGCGGACGACACTGATCAGTCCCATCTCGGCCTCATGGCTAAGAAGGTAGTGTATACCAGTTCCGGACGACACCGGTGAGTCCCATCTCGGCCTCATGGCTAAGAAGGTAGTGTATACCAGTTTCGGACGACACCGGTAAGTCCCTTCTCGGCCTCATGGCTAAGAAGGTAGTGTATACCAGTTCGGGGACGAAACCGGTGAGTCCCATCTCGGCCTCATGGCTAAGAAGGTAGTGTATACCTGTTCGCGGACGACACCGATCAGTCCCATCTCGGCCTCATGGCTAAGAAGGTAGTGTATACCAGTTCCGGACGACACCGGTAAGTCCCTTCTCGGCCTCATGGCTAAGAAGGTAGTGTATACCAGTTCGGGGACGAAACCGGTGAGTCCCATCTCGGCCTCATGGCTAAGAAGGTAGTGTATACCTGTTCGCGGACGACACCGATCAGTCCCATCTCTGCCTCATGGCTAAGAAGGTAGTGTATACCTGTTCGCGGACGACACCGATCAGTCCCATCTCGGTCTCATGGCTAAGAAGGTAGTGTACACCAGTTCCGGACGACACCGGTGAGCCCCTTCTCGGCCTCATGGCTAAGAAGGTAGTGTATACCAGTTCCGGACGACACCGGTGAGTCCCATCTCGGCCTCATGGCTAAGAAGGTAGTGTATACCTGTTCGCGGACGACACCGATCAGTCCCTTCTCGGCCTCATGGCTAAGAAGGTAGTGTATACCAGTTCCGGAAGACACCGGTGAGCCCCTTCTCGGCCTCATGGCTAAGTAGGTAGTGTATACCAGTTCCGGACGACACCGGTGAGTCCCATCTCGGCCTCATGGCTAAGAAGGTAGTGTATACCTGTTCGCGAACGACACCGATCAGTCCCTTCTCGGCCTCATGGCTAAGAAGGTGGTGTATACCAGTTCGGGGACGAAAACGATCAGTCCCATCTCGGTCTCATGGCTAAGAAGGTAGTGTATACGAGTTCCGGACGACACCGGTGAGCCCCTTCTCGGCCTCATGGCTAAGTAGGTAGTGTATACCAGTTCCGGACGACACCGGTAAGTCCCTCCTCGGCCTCATGGCTAAGAAGGTAGTGTATACCTGTTCGCGGACGACACCGATCAGTCCCATCTCGGCCTCATGGCTAAGAAGGTAGTGTATACCAGTTCGCGGACGACACCGATCAGTCCCATCTCGGCCTCATGGCTAAGAAGGTAGTGTATACCAGTTCCGGACGACACCGGTAAGTCCCTTCTCGGCCTCATGGCTAAGAAGGTAGTGTATACCAGTTCCGGACGACACCGGTGAGTCCCATCTCGGCCTCATGGCTAAGAAGGTAGTGTATACCTGTTCGCGGACGACACCGATCAGTCCCATCTCGGCCTCATGGCTAAGAAGGTAGTGTATACCAGTTCGGGGACGAAACCGGTGAGTCCCACCTCGGCCTCATGGCTAAGAAGGTAGTGTATACCTGTTCGCGGACGACACCGATCAGTCCCATCTCGGCCTCATGGCTAAGAAGGTAGTGTATACCAGTTCCGGAAGACACCGGTGAGCCCCTTCTCGGCCTCATGGCTAAGTAGGTAGTGTATACCAGTTCCGGACGACACCGGTGAGTCCCATCTCGGCCTCATGGCTAAGAAGGTAGTGTATACCTGTTCGCGAACGACACCGATCAGTCCCTTCTCGGCCTCATGGCTAAGAAGGTAGTGTATACCAGTTCCGGAAGACACCGGTGAGCCCCTTCTCGGCCTCATGGCTAAGTAGGTAGTGTATACCAGTTCCGGACGACACCGGTGAGTCCCATCTCGGCCTCATGGCTAAGAAGGTAGTGTATACCTGTTCGCGAACGACACCGATCAGTCCCTTCTCGGCCTCATGGCTAAGAAGGTGGTGTATACCAGTTCGGGGACGAAAACGATCAGTCCCATCTCGGTCTCATGGCTAAGAAGGTAGTGTATACGAGTTCCGGACGACACCGGTGAGCCCCTTCTCGGCCTCATGGCTAAGTAGGTAGTGTATACCAGTTCCGGACGACACCGGTAAGTCCCTCCTCGGCCTCATGGCTAAGAAGGTAGTGTATACCTGTTCGCGGACGACACCGATCAGTCCCATCTCGGCCTCATGGCTAAGAAGGTAGTGTATACCAGTTCGCGGACGACACCGATCAGTCCCATCTCGGCCTCATGGCTAAGAAGGTAGTGTATACCAGTTCCGGACGACACCGGTAAGTCCCTTCTCGGCCTCATGGCTAAGAAGGTAGTGTATACCAGTTCCGGACGACACCGGTGAGTCCCATCTCGGCCTCATGGCTAAGAAGGTAGTGTATACCTGTTCGCGGACGACACCGATCAGTCCCATCTCGGCCTCATGGCTAAGAAGGTAGTGTATACCAGTTCGGGGACGAAACCGGTGAGTCCCACCTCGGCCTCATGGCTAAGAAGGTAGTGTATACCTGTTCGCGGACGACACCGATCAGTCCCATCTCGGCCTCATGGCTAAGAAGGTAGTGTATACCAGTTCCGGAAGACACCGGTGAGCCCCTTCTCGGCCTCATGGCTAAGTAGGTAGTGTATACCAGTTCCGGACGACACCGGTGAGTCCCATCTCGGCCTCATGGCTAAGAAGGTAGTGTATACCTGTTCGCGAACGACACCGATCAGTCCCTTCTCGGCCTCATGGCTAAGAAGGTAGTGTATACCAGTTCGGGGACGAAACCGATCAGTCCCATCTCGGTCTCATGGCTAAGAAGGTAGTGTATACCAGTTCCGGACGACACCGGTGAGCCCCTTCTCGGCCTCATGGCTAAGTAGGTAGTGTATACCAGTTCCGGACGACACCGGTAAGTCCCTCCTCGGCCTCATGGCTAAGAAGGTCGTGTATACCAGTTCGCGGACGACACC